>NC_083879.1:64916795-66166795 GCF_032452875.1 Bos javanicus | reverse complement strand
CCTGACCTACATATAGGTTTCTCAAGAGGCAGGTCAGGTGGTCTGATATTCCCATCTCTTTCAGAATTTTCCACTGTTTATTGTGATCCACACAGTCAAAGGCTTTGGCATAGTCAATAAACCAGAAATAGATGCTTTTCTGGAACTCTCTTGCTTTTTCCATGATCCAGCAGATGTTGGCAATTTGATCTCTGGTTCCTCTGCCTTTTCTAAAACCAGCTTGAACATATGGAAGTTGACGATTCACATATTGCTGAAGCCTGGCTTGGAGAATTTTGAGCATTACTTTACTAGCATGTGAGATGAGTGCAATTGTGTGGTAGTTTGAGCATCCTTTGGCATTGCCTTTCTTTGGGATTGGAATGAAAACTGACCTTTTTCAGTCCTGTGGCCACTGCTGAGTTTTCCAAATTTGCTGGCATATTGAGTGCAGCACTTTCACAGCATCATCTTTTAGGATTTGGAATAGCTCAACTGGAATTCCATCACCTCCACTAGCTTTGTTTGTAGTGATGCTTTCTAAGGCCCACTTGACTTCCCATTCCAGGATGTCTGGCTCTAGGTGCGTGATCACACCATCGTGATTATCTTGGTTGTGAAGATCTTTTTGTACAGCTCTTCTGTGTATTCTTGTCACCTCTTCTTAATATCTTCTGCTTCTGTTAGGTCCATACCATTTCTGTCCTTTATCGAGCTCATCTTGGCATGAAATGTTCCTTTGGTATCTCTAATTTTCTTGGACATATTAGATTCTAGTCTTTCCCATTCTGTTGTTTTCCTCTATTTCTTTGCATTGATCGCTGAGGAAGGCTTTCTTATCTCTCCTTGCTATTCTTTGGAACTCTGCATTCAGATGCTTATATCTTTCCTTTTCTCCTTTGCTTTTTGCTTCTCTTCTTTTCACAGCTATTTGTAAGGCCTCCCCAGACAGCCATTTTGCTTTTTTGCATTTCTTTTCCATGGGGATGTTCTTGATCCCTATCTCCTGTACAGTGTCATGAACCTCAGTCCATAGTTCATCAGGCACTCTATCTATCAGATCTAGGCCCTTAAATCTATTTCTCACTTCCACTGTATAATCATAAGGGATTTGATTTAGGTCATACCTGAATGGTCTAGTGGTTTTCCCTACTTTCTTCAATTTAAGTCTGAATTTGGCAATAAGGAGCTCATGATCTGAGCCACAGTCAGCTCCTGGTCTTGTTTTTGCTGACTGTATAGAGCTTCTCCATTTTGGCTGCAAAGAATATAATCAATCTGATTTCGGTGTTGGCCATCTGGTGATGTCCATGCGTAGAGTCTTTTCTTGTGTTGTTGGAAGAGGGTGTTTGCTATGACCAGTGCTTCTCTTGGCAAAACTCTATTAGCCTTTGTCCTGCTATTCCATATTCCAAGGCCAAATTTGCCTGTTACTCTAGGTGTTTCTTGCCTTCCTACTTTTGCATTCCAGTCCCCTATAATGAAAAGATCTTTTTTGGGTGTTAGTTCTAAAAGGTCTTGCACTCAGTTGGCACCTAATAAATATTTGTTAAACACTGTTCAACAGTGAGAAAGCTAAAATTCTATAATAGAAAGTCTTAAGTAAAAAACTTCTAATGCAGTTTACACTGTTCAAGACATCAAGTTATTTAAACTAATTTGTGTGCAACTCGAAATCATCTGCTTAAAATAAATAAGAGAAAGATCTTGACCTTCACATTCTTTCAGGAGGAACCCTTTGGACAAGGATGATTTTCTTCCATATTCTACCACCTGTAAGTTGCTCTCCTGTTTCCTTTAAATTAAAAACTGAACAGTTTGCTTAGTTGGTAGAATCTTCATGAAGCTGAATAATTTGTCATCTGGGCTGTTACAAAACTTCTAGGGAGGAAAGCAATACATTTGCAAGTAAAATGAACAGGAAACTGCTAATTAGGCATCCCCAAACAACCATGTGTTTTCCCAGGAATGGTATTAAAATTTTTGTAAAGATAAGTAAATAATAATAATAAAGTTTGCTAGAGAATAGTTCCCCAAAGACCCACATTAAAAAGCATGATAAATTAAGCCAGTACAAGCACTGATGGATCAAACTTATGTATGCTTCTTGAGGCTCACTGTGTTGATTTGGATCAAGTCCTAAAGAGAAGCTGACTTGCATCTTGCATGACTAAGTCCATAATTAGCTGCCCAGTCCTGAAGCTTTTCCAATTCACAAATATCTTGATCTTAAGGTGTGCACGACACAAGGAACTGTTGGCCAAAGAATATTTTAAAATTGTAGAACCAGATAATATTGAAAACATCATGTCTCAAACAGAAATCTTTATCCAAAATACATACACTAAAAAATTACATATATTTAACTTTGTGTAGAGAAGATCATTATTTCATCTCTACCATTTTTAAAGGAAATAATACTATCATTAATAAATGATAAATATCCTTTCCAGATTTTTTTCTGGGGATGCTATATTAAAACAGTATGTTTGATATTTACTCCATATTTATTTGCAGTTACTCAGCAGTCCATCAGGGGCAGTATTTAGAAATTCCCAAACAGCCATTATTGTGTAAAACTCTATATATTATATCATGTATATTTATTTGAAAGATCAGTGATTTTAAATGCCTCACCTCCTGAGTACTGCTACAGATCTAAATGTGGCTTCAATAAATATCTAAGGAGGATACCATCAATACTTTTCTTCCGGAAGTATGCAATACTTAAAATTCTGGCTGTGTAAAGGCTTCAGCCACCCTATATGCAAAATTCATTATGTAGAAGGTGCTCTGTATAGCAACATGGAATTCTATCAGATACCAACTCTGCTGTAAAATCTTTATCCATAAGAATTATACAATTTCTACAGTAAGATTTATCATATCATGATATCTAAACTTCCTTATGAGGGGAAATGATCCCTTTCCTACTTCTTTAAAAAGTCTAAGTCTTAGGAAAAAATAATTACTTAAAAGAAAAAAAAATTGGTAATACCCTAAGGCAGTGGTTTTCATATTGATTGTGCATCAGAATCATCAGGAGGGCACAGATTCTGGGGCCTTGGCCCATAGTTTCTGATTTAGTAGAGGTTTGGGGTGGAGGCCAGAAAATTTAGGAACCATACTTTGGAAACAGTGACTGTACTAAACGTCTGGAAAATTAAAAAAAAAAAAAGTATCTCAAGGGCATAAGTTTTTTCATGTCTTTTTAGAGAGTATTACACTGCATTTCTTCTTAACTATGTAGCCCTACATCTTAAAGATGAGATCTTTATGTAATATAATTAGTATAGCTCTTAAATATCTTTCTTCCTCACTAATGAGTTAGGTGTCATAAAGGAAAAAAACAAGCGTTCTTCTTGACTAATAAATCAGATGAAATTTAAAGTACAAATGTTTTAAGTGAAAAGTAGAGTGCTTAGATGAAAATAAAAATAAGGCAAACCAATACATAAATTTCAAAAAAATAAAAGCAAATGTATAACCAACTACGAATTGGACAATAGCATTCCTAAATGTATAATTTAAATATGAAGAAACTTAGATAACTAAGTTATGGTTATACTAGTATCTGGAATTAATTTTTTATTGAACCACTCACATGCTCTCTGTACATGAATTTCCAATATGATTATGACATACCTCTCTTGTATTTTATTTAAAATATAAGAAATTATCCACTGATAAGTTTATTTGCACTGATATGGAACAACAGGACTTGTAGTAGAATAATCAAACAGGCAAGGAACACCTTCACTACCAATGACTAAGTTCGCTCCTTATCCTAGTCCACCCTACTTAGTCCACTTGGGTCACTGTAACAGAAACACAACAAACTGGTGTTTTTACAAGCAATCACATAGTACTTCTCACAGTTCTGGAGGCTGGGAAGTCCAAGATCAAGGTGCAGTGGATTCAGTGTCTAGAGAGGGCCTCATTCCTGGTTTAGAGATGGCTGTCTTTTCACTGGGTCCTCACATGGGGGAAGTGGTGAGGGAGCCCTGTGGAGTCTCTTTTGTTGCTAAGTTGTGTCCGACTCTTTGTGACCCCATGGTCTGCAGCATACCAGGCTCCTCTGTCCTCCACTATCTCCTGGAGCTTGCTCAAATTCATGTCCATTGAGTTGGTGATGTCATTCAACCATTTCATCCTCTGCTGTCCCATTTCTCCTTTTGCCTTCAGTCTTTCTCAGAATCAGGGTCTTTTCCGATAAGTCAGCTTTTCCCATCAGGTGGCCAAAGTATTAGAGCTTTAGCTTCAGTCAGTGAATATCCACAATTGACTTCCTTTAGGATTGACTGGTTTGATCTCCTTGTAGTCCAAGGGACTCTCAAGAGTCTTCAGCACCACAGTTCAAAAGCATCAATTCTTCAGGACTCAGCCTTCATTATGGTCCAACTCTCACATCTGTACATGACTACTGGAGTTTCTCTTACAACAGTACTAATCCCATTAGAGCTCCACCTCATGATCTAGTCAACTTCCAAAGGCCCCACAACCTCATACCATCACATCAGAGGTTAGTTCCCAACACACAAATTTGGGGGAACACAAACCTTCAGTCTATACCACACTTCCTCATCCAGGGTGTCAGGCATGAGAACCAGGTTGGTTTTGGGTTCTACTCAGTTGGGAGAGCAATGTTCAGGGTGTTCTGATCAGTTCCCTACCACTCTATGATCTCCAAAACACTGTCTATTTGACATGCAGTGCAGCAATTACCATTGTCTGTTTTATGAAGTTCCTATCTCAAATATTTCTAAACCTAACACTGAAAAACTAGAGAACCGACTGCTTCCCTGTGGCTCAGACAGCAAAGGATCTACCTGCAATGCAGGAGACCTGGGTTCAAACTCTGAGTCAGGAAGATCACCTGGATAAGGGATTGGCAATCCACTCCAGCATTCTTGCCTAAGAAATCCCATGGACAGAGGAGCCTGGCAACCTATAGTCCATGGGATTTCAAAGAGTCAGACACTACTGAGCCACTAACATGTTCACTTTCAATGTATAGCACAAGGAGCTCAGCTCAGTGCTCTGTGGTGACCTATAAGGATGAGATGGGAAGAGAGAAGGAGGTCCAAGAAAGAAGGGATGTATGTATACATGTAGCTGATTCTCCAGCGCCAATACTTTGGGCACCTGATGGGAAGATTGACTCATTAGAAAAGACCCTGATGCTGGGAAAGATTGAAAGCAGAAGAAAGGGATGACAGAGGATGAGACAGTTGGATGGCACCACCAACTTGAAGGACGTGAGTTTGAGCAAGCTCCCGGAGTTGGACAGGGAACTTCCTGATGGACAGGGAAGCCTAGCATGCTGCAGTGCATTGAGGTGCGAAGAGTTGGACACGAATGAGCGACTGAGCGACAACAAATAGCTGATTCACTTTGTGGCAGAAATGAACACAACATTGTAAAGCCACTATATCCTACTAAAAAAAAACTTTCATTTGCTCTTATTTTATTTGACAACTCACTTGTATTTTATTTAAAATGCATGGGCTTTCCAATATACTGTTCCTCAGCAAGGTAACATTTATATTTCAGAAAAATATATGATAATTTTCCTTTAATATTTGTACAAATAAATATATATTTTTTGGAAAGGGACTGAAAGCACATGGTAAATTATAAAAGCACACAGAATGACAAGCAATCATTTTTTCTTTCTGTGCATGTCCTCCAGTTCTCTCCTGCAGTTATGTCCACATCACTACATATACAACTATAACTTTCTTTTTAAAAATCAAAACTATACTCTATTTTTTAACATACCATTACTGTTCATTACTGTTCATAACTGATCAGTTATGTCTGACTCTTTGTGACCCCATGGACCACAGCCTACCAGGCTCCTCTGTCCATGGGATTCTCCAGGTAGGATATTGGAGTGGATTGCCATTGCTTTCTCCAAGGGATCTTCCTGACCCAGGGATCAACCCTGCATCTCCAGCATCTCCTACACTGTCAGTGGATATTTCCATATTAATGGACATTTTGGTTATCCCTACTTTATGCATCCATAAACTATACATGATGAAAGCTCTTGTTTATTATGTATTTGGTATGTCTGAGGATGAATTCTTATATGTGAAACAGCTGCTCCATAGGGCATACATTTGAAATATTGATATGTGTTGTCCAATTGTCCTTCAAAGATGTAGAGATATAGAAATAATTCTTCTTCTATTGAGGTATTTAAATACCTTTTTCTCCACACTTTGGTCAGTGAAAAAAATCACTTGTCTTTTAATTTAACTTGTACTTATCTGTGTTGGAAATTCTTTAACTTGCATAACTGAGATTACTTTTGCACATGTTTGAAAACTTCTGATAAGTTTTTCTCTGAACTGCTTATTGATGTGCTTTTCCATTATATGTTTAATGTTTTTATAATTCATATGAGGAAGAACTATATTAGAGGGGAAAAGTCCCTCTATGATATAGGTTGTGCACATTTTCTCCTCATTGTGGTCACATACTTGTAGTTTCCTTATGGTATGCACTGCTCTGCAAGAAGACAAATCTCTCAGATAACACAAATCTGACAGATTTTCATTCATGGTGAATAATAATATTTTATTCTTTAGAGGTACATCTTCAATTTCTTTCTCTTTTTTCATTTTCTCTCTCTCTTACTGCACACACATCAGCCAGTATGGAAAGGTAAGTTTTTCTTTGTTTCCTCTCCAACTTTAAATTCAATATTACTCTCCATGAAGCATCCAGGTTATATCAATCCTGGCTCGGTGCCTCCAGTGACTTCTTAAGGCATCTAGAATAAAGTTCAGACTTCTTCCATGGCCCGTGCACTCTGACACTTTCCCATCTACAGTCTCATTCCAGAGAATCCTCACACATCACTCACCTCACTCTGCTCCATCCATGATGATTTCCCTCAGACACATGAAGCATCATGGTCTTTCTACTTGGAAAAATCAGACCTTCCCACATTTTCAGTTTAAATGTGATTTCCCCAGAGAAACATTCCCTGAAGACTTAACCTAAAACCCACCAACTCTAGAACTTCAGCCAGAAGAGCACCAACTTGCCGTCTCAGTCATCACCCAGAACACTACTTATTATGCTTAATGCTTAATTTTATGTGTCAATGTGACTATGCTTTGATATACAGTACTAATGCCAAAGACATCTTTAGATGTTGCTGCGAACATGTTTTCTATATGTGATTAACATTTTTAGATTTTGAGTAAAGCAGATGATCTGCATGATGTGTGTGGGCCTCATCGAATCAGTTGAAAGTCATAAAAGACAGAGGTTCCCAGAAAAGGAAGATATTCTACCTCCAGGCTGCCTTGTATTCAAGACTGTAACACTGATTTTCAACAGAATTTCTACCCTGCCTAGAGATCTAAACAGATCTCAGATTTACCAGCCCCCCACAATCCTGCGAGCCAATTCTTTAAAATATCTTTCTAAATATAGATGGTAGATGATGATGAAAGCAGAGGAACCAATAGATTCCAAGGGTTAAATACCCAGGAGAAATACCCAGGAGAAATACCAAGGGTTCTGCTTCTCTAGATAACCCTGATACCACTAATACATTACTACATATTTATCACATAGAAAGCCCCCTCACTGCAGGCACCATGTTTATACTAACACTTAACTTCTGAAGAAACATGTACGGCAATTTTAGAAACAAGACTTCAAATTAGACAGAAAAGACTTAATTACAAACCAACAGTACAATACATTTATTTAATACTTTGTAATACTCTCTGGAAAAGGTCAGTTTTCATTCCAATGCCAAAGAATGCTCAAACTACCGCACAATTGCACTCATCTCACCTGCTAGTAAAGTAATGCTCAAAATTCTCCAAGCCAGGCTTCAGCAATATGTGAACCGTGAACTTCCTGATGTTCAAGCTGGTTTTAGAAAAGGCAGAGGAACCAGAGATCAAAGTGCGAACATCCGCTGGATCATGGAAAAAGCAAGAGAGTTCCAGAAAAGCATCTATTTCTGCTTTATTGACTATGCCAAAGCCTTTGACTGTATGGATCACAATAAACTGTGGAAAATTCTGAAAGAGATGGGAATACCAGACCACCTGATCTGCCTCTTGAGAAATTTGTATGCAGGTCAGGAAGCAACAGTTAGAACCAGACATGGAACAACAGACTGGTTCCAAATAGGAATAGGAGTTCGTCAAGGCTGTATATTGTCACCCGGTTTATTTAACTTACATGCAGAGTACATCATGAGAAACGCTGGACTGGAAGAAGCACAAGCTGGACTCAAGATTGCTGGGAGAAATATCAATAACTTCAGATATGTAGATGACACCACCTTTATGGCAGAAAGTGAAGAGGAACTCAAAAGCCTCTTGATGAAAGTGAAAGTGGAGAGTGAAAAAGTTGGCTTAAAGCTCAACATTCAGAAAATGAAGATCATGGCATCCGGTCCCATCACTTCATGGGAAATAGATGGGGAAACAGTAGAAACAGTGTCAGACTTTATTTTTTGGGGCTCCAAAATCACTACAGATGGTTACTGCTGCCATGAAATTAAAAAGACGCTTACTCCTTGCAAGGAAAGTTATGACCAACCTAGATAGCATATTCCAAAGCAGAGACATTACTTTGCCAACCAAGGTTCGTCTAGTCAAGGCTATGGTTTTTCCAGTGGTCATGTATGGATGTGAGAGTTGGACTGTGAAGAAGGCTGAGCACCAAAGAATTGATGCTTTTGAACTGTGGTGTTGGAGAAGACTCTTGAGAGTCCCTCGGACTGCAAGGAGATCCAACCAGTCCATTCTGAAGGAGATCAGCCCTGGGATTTCTTTGGAAGGAATGATGCTAAAGCTGAAACTCCAGTACTTTGGCCACCTCATGCGAAGAGTTGACTCACTGGAAAAGACTCTGATGCTGGGAGGGATTGGGGGCAGGAGGAGAAGGGGGCGACAGAGGATGAGATGGCTGGATGGCATCACTGACTCAATGGACGTCAGTCTGGGTGAACTCCGGGAGTTGGTGATGGACAGGGAAGCCTGGTGTGCTGCGATTCATGGGGTCGCAAAGAGTCAGACACGACTGAGTGACTGATCTGATCTGATCTGATCTGAATACTTTCTATATTTACTCCATACTCACAAAAAGACATGCATTTTGTTTGATAAAAATAAGTTAAATATATTACTCTAAAATGCTGTTGATTTACTGATTCAATATACCTAAAATACCTAGATTCTGTTTAGAATAATCTACAAAGGGACCAATATTTCATTCATGTTTACAACTGTCATTTCATGTTTAATTTATGTAAAATTATATGAAAAATTTTATATCTCACATATCATACATTAATGACTTGCATGTGTGCATGTATCATGCTAAGTTGCTTCACTCACTCTGACTCTTTACTGCCCTATGGACTATAGACCACCAGGTGCCTCTGTCCATGAGGATTCTCCAGGCAAGAATACTGGAGTGGGTTACCATGCCCTCTCCAGGGGATCTTTCCGATCCAGGGATCGAACCTGAGTCTCTTATGTCCCCTGCATTGGCAGATGGGTTCTTTACCACTAGTGCCTACTGGGAATCCCCCATATTAATGTCTTGTAGCTTGTGCTTGTGTTAGTCACTCAGTCGTGTCCAGCTCTTTGCGACCCTATGGACTGTAGCCCACCAGGCTTCTCTGTCCATGGAATTCTCCAGGCAAAAATCCTGGAGTAGGTTGCCATTCCCTTCTCCAGGAGATTTCCCTGACCTAGGGATGGAAACCAGGCAGATTCTTTACTGTCTGAGCCACTAGGAAAGCCCCATATTAATGCCTTACTGGTTAACGGAGTCTTCATTTTATTAGGAGGAGGCCTTTCTTGCTGTCAACTGCATAGAATGGGGCAAAGAAATGAGCAGCTTTGTACCAATTTAGATACAATTTGGTTGATGCTGATAGAGGGGACTCAAAAATTAATGGTATTTCTTAAAATGAAAAGATTGCTTTTTTATAATATAGAAATCTTATGAAAAATTTAAGCACTAAGTGTCTAGAGAGCAAACTTTTCTTATTTGCTTTTCCCTCCCCACAACCATTGTCCAGAGGCTTTTACTGTTCAGATGAACTGACTTTTAGGCAACTTCCAAAACTTGAGACTCATTTCCTTTATGATTCTTAAACTCTTGAGTTTCTTATTCAATAGCCCAAAGATTTATAACTTAAATTCTTTGTGGTTCCATTACATATAAAACTGATTAAAGATAGAGCTTTGAAAGTGGATTATACAAAAAAAAAACTCAAAAAAATAATCTGCATTCATTTATCTCCTTAAAGAGAAAAAAAAAAACAAAATATTACCTCATTTTAGTTATGAGTAAATGAAATATTCAGAACAATGAAATACATAATTATATTAATCATATAAGCCAAAACATAAAGGTCAGTAATTAAATGTTACATTAACATGCAAGTAATTTCAAATCAAATTTTAGAAATGCATTTCAACAGTAACTAGTAAAATTTATTCATTTGTTTTGAAGAATGTATCAGAAAATAAGGATCTTAATGGTTGGACAAGAGACTATCCTGATAACTAATGAGCTATTTTCATAAAATAAATGAGACTACACTGAACTCTATTTGAAGAAGAAAGTATTATAAATAAGTGACTGTTCTCTTTCATCTCTTCTGGCATTTTTTTCTAAAATATAATAAATCATTCACTGATTAATTTGTATCCTATGATATGGAAGGAACTAGACTAAGAAAAAATATGTGCCATCTTTATAGATAATCAAACTTACAGCTATTTTACTAAAAAGGGAATACTTTTTCATTTCTAAGTTCAATATGAAAATGAAGGATAAGTAAGAAACTGCTCAGGGTATATAAGTAATATAAGAATAGGCTTCCCAGAACCCTTGAAGACTGCTGCTGTTTGCAATAACACAATCTGTAGTCACAAGTCTATGGAACTGTGATGAAATCTGTACCCCTAAAGAGATAACAACTTCTGTGCCAAACAGATGGGAAAAGGTCCTTTAGCTTTCCACGTCAGTGAACTTTTATCTTGTTCTCTCTTATTCTTTTTTTCATCTTCCTCTCACATAATCTCTGATGGAAGCAGGTAACATGTTAAAAATAGCTTCCTCGTACCATGTCAATCTGGTGAGAAACTGAGTAGGTAGACACACGGTGATGACTGATGTTCAAGCTCATTTTGTTTTAGTGATTCTGTTTACAACATGTATTTCCTTTGGGGATTCAATGGATGAAGAGAAATGACTTTAACTGTAGCAGCCTTAAAATTGTCATTTCACGGAAACAATCTGTTGTATGATGTACTTATATTTAGCATGGCTTCAGACATTTATTTCCAGCCAACTGGTAGTTCATTACGATCAACTTTAAGACAGTGATTGACTATTTCCAAACAACTGCTTCAGAGTAAAATATTTTTTCTTTTATCTTTGCAATGCTTTTATTTTGTATCTTAACTTTTAGTTCTCCCTTGAGAAAACTGATGTATGGCATGGGTACAAGACAGATCACAATTCGCCAAAACTGGAGTATTGAAACTGCCTATTACGATATATTTTCTCTACTTCTATCCTCAATGAAATAATCGTTTAAACTATTAATAAGGCATATCTCCTACTCTAAGCCCCGATCCCTAATATTAATTTTACTGACCCATAAACTAGCCTTCTTTGTTTTCCTTTGTTCCCTAACGTCTTTGTTTTCCAAATGAACGTCTTCTGATCCACGATAGAAAACATTCAATGAAGAGAGATCAGTGCAAAAGTGTTTCATTCCTACTGAAGTAAAGGAATATAAACTGCTCAATAAGAAGATTGAATAGTTTTTGAATGTTTACTATGTGATAACTAGTATGCTAAATTGTTGTTGTGGATAACATTTAATTCTCAAATATGAGATATGCACTATTTTCAGCCACACTTAAAAGACAGAAAACTGATGCAATTAGAAGTTAATAAATGAGCTTTTACTGGTTTTCTGAATGAATGGCTACACTATAATGGATATGGGAAAGTTTAATACACAAGTAGTCAGGACACACCTGTGAAGCTTAAATGCAAGTGTTGAGAAGGAGAAGAGATACTCTGAAAGGTTACATGCAAATGTAAATAATGCAGTTTAAGAGGCCACCAAACTTAATGCATTTGCTCCCATTCTTTGTCTTGCTTCTAAGTCAGCTGATTAAACTTCCATCCAGTCTTAGAAACCCTCTAAACCATTCACACTTGTAATCCTTGGATCACGGGTGTTTTCCTCTACATCATATTCTAAATGAGAGGGCTCATATCTGCCTTGTCTACTCACTGTATCTCCATCATCTAGAACAGCATATGTGACAGAATAGACTGTTGACAACATAATTTTTATTATGCCTCATTATATTTTTTATTTACTGTGTGTGTGTGTTCAGTCATGTCCAACTCTTTGTGGCCTCATGGATTATAGCCTCCCAGGCTCCTCTGCCCATGGAATTTTCCAGGCAAGAATTCTAGAGTAGAGTGCCATTTCCTACTCCAGGGGATCTTCCAGACTCAGGGATTGAATTGCATCCCTTGAGTTTCCTGCATTGGCAGGTAGATTCTTTACCATTAGAGTCACCTGGGAAGCCTAGTTCTATTTATTATGTTTTACTATAAAATTTTCAAATACACAAATACAAAGAACACCCTGCAGCCATAATAAACCTTCCATGACTATCTACACGCATATAAGGAACATACATATATGTGTACTTAGTTGCTCAGTCATTTCCAACTCTTTGCATCCCTGTAGACTGTATCCCACCAGTCTCCTCTACCATGGGAATTCTCCAGGCAAGAATACTGGAGTGGGTTGCCATGCCCTTCCCCAGGGGATCTTGCCAACTCAGGGATCAGACCCAGGTCTCCCACATTACAGGCAGAACCTTCACTGTCTGAACCACCAGAGAAGCCCATACACATATATCAGATCAGATCAGATCAGATCAGTCACTCAGTTTGTGTCCGACTCTTTGCGACCCCATGAATTGCAGAATGCCAGGCCTCCCTGTCCATCACCAACTCCCGGAGTGCACTCAGACTCACGTCCATCAAGTCAGTGATGCCATCCAGCCATCTCATCCTCTGTCGTCCCCTTCTCTTCTTGCCCCCAATCCCTCCCAGCATTAGAGTCTTTTCCAGTGAGTCAACTCTTCGCATGAGGTGGCCAAAGTACTGGAGTTTCAGCTTTAGCATCATTCCTTCCAAAGAACACCCAGGGCTGATCTCTTTCAGAATGGACTGGTTGGATCTCCTTGCAGTCCAAGGGACTCTAAAGAGTCTTCTCCAACACCACAGTTCAAAAGCATCAATTCTTCGGCATCAATTCTATCAGCCTTCTTCACAGTCCAAGTCTCACATCCATACATGACCTCAGGAAAAACCATAGCCTTGACTAGACGGACCTTTGTTGGCAAAGTAATGTCTCTGCTGTTCAATATGCTATCCAGGTTGGTCATAACTTTCCTTCCAAGGAGTAAGTGTCTTTTAATTTCATGGCTGCAGTCACCATCTATAGTGATTTTGGAGCCCAGAAAAATACAGTCTGACACTGTTTCCACTGTTTCCCCATCTATTTCCCATAAAGTGGTGGGACTGGATGCCATGATCTTCATTTTCTGAATGCTGAGCTTTAAGCCAACTTTTTCACTCTCCACTTCCACTTTCATTAAGAGGCTTTTGACTTCCTCTTCACTTTCTGCCATAAGGGTGGTGTCATCTGCATAGCTGAGGTTATTGATATTTCTCCCGGCAATCTTGATTCCAGCTTGTGCGTCTTCCAGTCCAGCGTTTCTCATGATGTACTCTGCATATAAGTTAAATAAACAGGGTGACAATATACAGCCTTGACGAACTCCTATTCCTATTTGGAACCAGTCTGTTGTTCCATGTCTGGTTCTAACTGTTGCTTCCTGACCTGCATACAAATTTCTCAAGAGGCAGATCAGGTGGTCTGGTATTCCCATCTCTTTCAGAATTTTCCACAGTTTATTGTGATCCACACAGTCAAAGGCTTTGGCATAGTCAATAAACCAGAAATAGATGCTTTTCTGGAACTCTCTTGCTTTTTCTATGATCCAGCAGATATTGGCACTTTGATCTCTGGTTCCTCTGACTTTTCTAAAGCCAGCTTGAACATAAGGAAGTTCACAGTTCACATATTGCTGAAGCCTGGCTTGGAGAATTTTGAGCATTACTTTACTAGCATGTGAGATGAGTGCAATTGTGTGGTAGTTTGAGCGTTCTTTGGCATGACCTTTCTTTGGGATTGGAATGAAAACTGACCTTTTCTAGTCCTGTGGCCACTGCTGAGTTTTCCAAACTTGCTGGCATATTGAGTGCAGCACTTTCACAGCATCATCTTTCAGGATTTGGAATAGCTCAACTGGAATTCCATCACCTCCACTAGCTTTGTTCGTAGTGATGCTTTCTAAGGCCCACTTGACTTCACATTCCAGGATGTCTGGCTCTAGGTCAGTGATCACACCATCGTGATTATCTGGGTCATGAGGATCTTTTTTGTACAGTTCTTCTGTGTATTCTTGCCATCTCTTCTTAATATCTTCTGCTTCGGTTAGGTTCATACCATTTCTGTCCTTTATCGAGCTCATCTTTGCATGAAGTGTTTCTTTGGTATCTCTGATTTTCTTGAAGAGATCCCTAGTCTTTCCCATTCTGTTGTTTTCCTCTATTTCTTTGCATTGATCGCTGAAGAAGGCTTTCTTATCTCTTCTTGCTATTCTTTGGAACTCTGCATTCAGATGTTTATATCTTTCCTTTTCTCCTTTGCTTTTCGCTTCTCTTCTTTTCACAGCTATTTGTAAAGCCTCCCCAGACAGCCATTTTGCTTTTTTGCATTTCTTTTCTATGGGAATTGTCTTGATCCTTGTCTCCTGTACAATGTCACGAACCTCATTCCATAGTTCATCAGGCACTCTATCTATCAGATCTAGGCCCTTAAATCTATTTCTCACTTCCACTGTATAATCATAAGGGATTTGATTTAGGTCATACCTGAATGATCTAGTGGTTTTCCCTACTTTCTTCAATTTAAGTCTGAATTTGGCAATAAGGAGTTCATGGTCTGAGCCACAGTCAGCTCCTGGTCTTGTTTTTGCTGACTGTGTAGAGCTTCTCCATCTTTGGCTGCAAAGAATATAATCAATCTGATTTTGGTGTTGACCGTCTGGTGATGTCCATGTATAGAGTCTCCTCTTGTGTTGTTGGAAGAGGGTGTTTGCTATGACCAGTGCATTTTCTTGGCAAAACTCTATTAGCCTTTGCCCTGCTATTCCATATTCCAAGGCCAAATTTGCCTGTTACTCCAGGTGTTTCTTGCCTTCCTACTTTTGCATTCCAGTCCCCTATAATGAAAAGGACATCTTTTTTGGGTGTTAGTTCTAAAAAGGTCTTGCAGGTCTTCATAGAACTGTTCAACTTCAGCTTCTTCACTGTTACTGGTTGGGGCATAGACTTAGATTACTGTGATATTGAATTGTTTGCTTTGGAAAGGAACAGAGATCATTCTGTCGTTTTTGAGATTGCGTCCAAGTACTGCATTTCAGACTCTTTTGTTGACCATGATGGCCACTCCATTTCTTCTGAGGGATTCCTGCCCGTAGTAGTAGATATAATGGTCATCTGAGTTAAATTCACCCATTCCAGCTAGATAGCTAGAGGAGCTATCCCACACTGAAGGTCAGGAAAGCTGGCGGTGAGGAGATACCCCTCGTCCAAGGTAAGGAGCAATGGCTGCACTTTGCTGGAGCAGCTGTGAAGAGATACCCCACGCCCAAGGTAAGAGAAACCCATGTAAGATGGTAGGTGTTGCAAGAGGGCACCAGAGGGCAAACACACTGAAACCATACTCACAGAAAACTAGTCAATCTAATCACACTAGGACCACAGCCTTGTCTAACTCAGTGAAACTAAGGCATGCCCGTGGGGCAACCCAAGACAGGTGGGTCATGGTGGAGAGATTTGACAGAATGTGGTCCACTGGAGAAGGGAATGGCAAACCACTTCAGTATTCTTGCCTTGAGAACCCCATGAACAGTATGAAAAGGAAAAACGATAGGATACTGAAAGAGAAACTCCCCAGGTCAGTAGGTGCCCAATATGCTACTGGAGATCAGTGGAGAAATAACTCCAGAAAGAATGAAGGGGTGGAGCCAAAGCAAAAAGAATACCCAGCTGTGGATGTGACTGGTGATAGAAGCAAGGTCCGATGCTGTAAAGAGCAATATTGCATAGGAACCTGGAATGTCAGGTCCATGAATCAAGGCAAATTGGAAGTGGTCAAACAAGAGATGGCAAGAGTGAATGTCGACATTCTAGGAATCAGCGAACTGAAATGGACTGGAATGGGTGAATTTAACTCAGATGACCATATACATATATACATTTCATATTTAGTGTGATCACCTTCCCATGATTCAATGATTGATTTTAAAGCAAATTTCAGACATCATCTCATCTCACTCATAAATATTTCAGAGGTTATTTCAAATGAATGATTCAAGACACATATCACATATTACCCCTTTTATTAAATATTGTTCAAATCCTCTCAACCAAATGAGATTTTTCCTTATTTGAAAGTCTGTCGGATTTTTTTGTGTCTCACTTATATAACAGTATCTGTCTTGTTGGTGTTCATACTGTGAACATATTCTCTACCTGTGTTTGGAATTGAAGTCCCTGACATGGGGACAAAGTCTTCCTTACTTTTGTATCCCATTCAAAGTCAACTGCAGTATTGAAAATGGAATCTAGTTTCCTGTCTTCTACCCCTCAGTTCCAAATACATGTAAAAGGATGTCAAAATAGCACTTTTTCTGTTTCCATTTCAGCTGAGAATAAGACAATTGATGGTATTCCAAACTGAAGTGCTAGGCATAAAAAACAGATGGCTGAAAATTGATTTTCAGTCTTTCACTCTGATGTTCACCTTAATTGTATTAAAGAACTGAGGTTGAAGAGACAGAAGGAGAGAACTTGTTGAAGGAACTTGTTAGACTGCTGCGTCATCCCCATATTCATTCATGCTAAGTGAGAGAGGCTGAGGGATCCTTGTAAGCTGAAGAATTAAAAGGACTAGTAGTTGGTTCATGCCTAAGAAAATGGAAGGTGGTCCATGTTTGTAGTAGAAGCTACCTACATAACAGGAGAGTAAAAAGAAGCAACTCCACTGAATACAGGCTGTACTTCCACTAAAAGTGGGAGACAGAAACACAAAGTTTCTATGGCCTTGAGTGGACCACGAGGGAGAAAAGACTCCCACCAGGAGACCTCAGCAGAAAGAAGCCAGAATCGACCATCAGATGGAGAAGACCAGGGGGTAGACCTTGTCCTGAACACACGAAAGGCCTAGAACATCAGTCTTAATACCTGCCAAGCTAGGAATCATTAAGGAGAGAGGTAAAATAATCAGCCAAAGAATATTCCTTTCTCTTACCCCTTCTCTCTCACTGCTGCCACAGTGTCCCTCCAGCTCCAAGCTGGGGGAGTCATAAACATGAGCTGGAGGACAAGGAGAAGTCAAGATGGGCATGTGGATGTGGAGTGGTTCACCTCCATGTAGGTACCTCCAAGACTGAAGCAATATCTCAGAGGAATGGGGAGAAATGGCCACTTTAAGTGAAGCTCCAATGATCAAGTCAACCTAGAACCTTCTTTTGCTGAATTTAGACTTTCCATGGGCTGAATTTAATTACTGAATTTAGCAACTGCTTATGGAACTAATGACAATTACAAATCCTTCAGACACTGATGACCAAAAAAATTCTGAGATTGGCTGTGATTTCATTCTAGTGACAGGGAAAAGCAGTCTTCAGAGAGGGTTTAGTGAAAGTTTCTGTTTTCACCTTTGTGTTCCAGCTCCCTAAACGTAATGATTGTGTACTTCATAGGGACAACTGACTATTAAGTCAATAAGCCAGTGAAGAAAGATTCAAAAGAAATTTCTCCATTTGAAAAATGAGACACCATGCAATTATTGCCACCTTAATGGAGCATTTCTTAGAAAACACCAAAAAGTGCATATGACTTGAGAAGAATGGGTATTTTCCTAGGCAGAACTTGGAGCAAAGTTGACAAAATGAGCAACCTCTTGCTACCTTTTCCTATCTTATTTTCTATAGAACTAAACTGTGGAATAACTATTTCAAGCACTACCATTTAAATAAAAATCATCTGCCAAGCAAGTGTACCGTAGTAAGATGTAAGAAGATTGTACACAGTCAAGAACTCTTCACATTTTACGCTCATTTAGAACCTAATACATCAATCATACTGATTCTTTGTCCCTTGGCCCTAAACTGTGCATTCTACAATGAAAGGAATTTGACAGTCTCTTATATCTGGGCTTCCTGGGTGGCTCAGCAGGAAAAAAAAAATCTGCCTGCCAATGCAGGAGAAATAGGAGACACAGGCCTGATCCTTGGGTTAGGAAGATCCTCTGGAGAAGGAAATAGCAACCCACTTCAATATTCTTGCCTGGGAAATTCCATGGACAGAAGAGCCTGGTGGGCTACAGTCCATGGGATTGCGAAGAGTCAGACAGACTGAGCATGAACACATGCACATAAGCACTCTGTAATATATCTAAAACCACACTTTCTATTCCTGCCACAAAAGAGCAAAAATGTTTCAGTTCTTCCTATACTGAAGAAAGTAGACTCGGAATTTTGACCTTGGGTGCATCTTGACACTTTGATCCACCACTAGCCCAGGTGCCTCATCTGTGATAAATACAGTCATACCTAATAAGTGTCTAAGACAGGAGCTTTCCTGAGTTCTTTAGACTGTGATTTCATTAACATGTCTATGAGCCTGCACAGAATGACACAGGCATAATACTAAGGTTAAGTTAGAAAAAAAATCAGTATCCAGAGTCAGCCATAGGTAGCAACTTTTATGATTCATTTCCTTTCTTCTCATTTCTCAGACACTCAATTTCATTTTGGAAGCATGTATGACTCACCCAAATGTTATCACCAAGCCACACCCCCAAGTCACCAAATCTCTTCTCATATTAAAGCATTTATCAAAGATTTTTCCTCAGAGTTCTGTTAGCTTTAAAAATTATTGATGTGTTCAATGATACCAGTCTTAGCCTCTCAGATAATACAGAAGCTGTGTTATAAAATAAATTTCAGTAGATAAGAAGATATATGACATATAAATGCAAAAAAGTACTACAGGAATTATGGTGAATTTAGAGGTTACAGTAAAATACAAATGAGGGGGTTCACTTCACTAGGACTCAAAAAAAAGTGGGAAATTGTTTGGAATTAGCAGATGCAATCTATTATATATAGGCTGGATAAACAACAAGGTCCTACCATATGGCAGAAGGAGCCACATTTAATGTTCTGTGATTAAACTATAATGGAAAAGAAAATAAAAAGGATATATATATATATTAAAGTAAATTACTGTATAGCAGAAATTAACACAACATTGCAAATCAACTATACTTGAATAATTTTTTAAATGAGAGTTTGGCAAAACTGTATATAGAGTTGTATGGAAAAAAGTATTTAATTTAAAATTATTCCATATTAATGGAATAGTGGAACTATTAAAGTTCATGGCAGATTGTTGTGATGGAGTAGGAGTGGGGATGCCTCATAATCACTCATTTTAAGTGACCTCCAATTCCAAACAAAGTAAGATAAGCCAAAGGTATGATAACAATGATGATTACTACAAAGGTATGCTTCAATATTAACCTGATTGAATAGGTAGAAATTGCAAGGGGTAAAAAATAGAAAACAGGTTGGTGTTAAGTCATAAAGAACATATTGCCTTTGCATAAGCAACACAGGAAAAACAGCCAGTTGTTACATTAGTACAGTCTTGAGACCTGAGTGGGTTTAAATGTCTGTGACATTTGGAAACTAAGCTGGGGTTTTTTAAAAAAAAGAACATATAACTGAATGTAAGAAAGTCAGGAAGAAACAGAAAATTTGAAGATGAAGTAGTTTTCCAGATAAATAATGGGTAAAAAGTTGGGGAAAGTGAGATTAAAAAAAGTTATGGCCAGGAAAAATGTCATTTGATGGAAAGAAAACTGATAATACATAAGTATAAAATCTCAGATTTTTTCAGGTTTTATGTTCTTTTCTGATTTTTAAAATTCAATTATAATATGTTGACATGGGGCACCTTAGCAGAAGAGTTCAAAAAGAAAACACTGTGTTAAGAAAATAGCATTATACAACATTAACTACATCAAGATAGAAATCACATGGATTATTTATTTTAATAGAATACTTAACAGCTATTGGCTAGTTTAAGAGTTGCTGCAGAAGTCATAAATTCCTGGAGATCGAAGGAGAGTTACTGGATTATCTGTCTATTAATCAAAAAGGAAAAAGAAAGCCTGGAAATTAAGCAGCTGTCATCTGAACTTCAGTACTCAGAAAGACAAGTGAAAGCCTTCAAACAATCAATTTGCAACCACAGGGAACTCAGCAGAGTAGACACTGGCAGGCCTTTCAGAGAACACTTTTGTTTCATGATGAAAGGACGGGAGGAAAGAAATAGAGACTCTGTGGATTTTAGTGATACATTTTCATCGTTAATCAGGAATTGCTTGAGCTATGTACTTTGGTGTCTTGATAGTGTATATGGTATACATGCACTGTTCAAAATCATTTGAACTAAAAGAGATTGTTTCATAAATTAATATGCTACAGCTATTTGACATATTTCATCTTCAACCACAAAGGAATTCCACCTCTTTTGATGAACAAAAAGGTGATTTGACCCAGTTTGTAGGCCTGTCATAATATTGAAACAAGCTGTATGGTTCTCATATTTTTTAAGGCAGGACGTCTATGCACATAAATAATGGTATCAATCATCTCCTTAAAAATGCCTCCAGGAGAAGAAATCTTGCCAAAATAATCACTTCACTCTTATAGTGAATGATAGGCTCAATCTGGGCCACAAATTTATCCTATTGATGTGTTTGGCATAATTTCTCTAGATTAAATCTGAGAGTATTACAACCCAGCATATAAAAGCAAAATAAAAATCCCTACTATCTCCAAATGTGGTATGTGCTGTGTACTCAGTCGTGTCTGATTCTTTGCGATCCCACGGACCGTAGCCCACCAGACTCCCCTGTCCATGGAATTCTCCAGGCAAGAATATTGGAGTGGGTTGTCATTTCCTTCTCCACCAAATGTGGTATACATTCACTTAATATTCATTTCTTCAAAATTTGATGGCATTATTTATTTCAGTCAACTTTGAGTCTCTAAAATGAATATTCTATTTGGGGATCTTAGTATTTTCACACTATATTTTGTTTTTCTCAAGGAAAAAGCAGCTAATAGTTCAGGATTGTAAAATTCATCAGAACTTGACTTTACATTAAGGCCATTTTATGAAAACATATCCATCAATTTTTTGAAAAACCTATATCATAAAATTACTATAAAAGTCAAAATTGGTTAGAAACAAAATATAAAAATAGTGCTTTTATCTCAAAAAAGAATTATAAAAAGAAGAAAATAATAATGGCCCATAATTCTAACATCACTGTAACATGTTTTCATTAAATATCAATTAATAAATATAATGCAAATAAAAAATAAAGCCTCCCCAGTACTTTAAGTATATTAGCAGTTTTCACATAACTGCCCAGAAATATTCTATGTGGAACCAATATTAGTATTTTTACTTATTCAAATCTTCTGATAAAATACTTAATATCCAACTTTTAACTATCTTTATTTAATAGTTATTTGAACTTATTCTGCTTTAGCAAATATAAATATGAATCATTTTTGACTGCCACGTAATATTCAATGGTCAATATACCATGTTAACTGGATATGATGGATATTTATATTTTAGCATAGACTTTGCATTGAAAATAATTCCTGATCTACGTTTATATCAAAAACTAGCAGAGCCATGAATGAAATTACAATTTAAGGTACAGATAAGAATTTTCTCAAGATCGAGCAGAAAAGAGACACCACAAAATCAGCTTACTCTAAAGCATTAGGAAGAAAATTTGGGGGAGAATTCAGTGAGATGATTCTTATGAAACCTTAGTTGAGTGCTGGAAAACAATCAGGCTTGAAAAATGTTCATTTGGGAAGTAGCCTTGAGAGGTGGTAGGGAGCTAGTGTGTGAGGCTCATCGGCTGGCCTGGTGAGGCAAGGAGTAGATTGGTGACCGATGAGATAGGGAAAAGAGGAAAAACATAAAGAGGAAAAACATCCTGAGGGAAGGGAAAATGTCAGATAAGGTGATGAGGTAGAAGGGCTATATGAGGGAAAATTAAGTGAAGTGAAAGGTGTTCACAGGAGACTGGAGTCACTTAGGGCTCTTGGAAGCAAGTGACAGTCCGGAGGCTGGGTGGTATGGAAAAGGAAGACAGGAGGTGGAAGCAACTGAGAATAATGAGAACTGCTCACTTTCTTTACCAGAAATGTGGATGCTTCCCATGGAGAGTTCTTGCTACAGATAAGCTTTCTTTATTCATAAACCATGAATGAGGTCTTAAAATACATATCACGTATAAGAAAATATATCTTTAAAAATTTATTTATGTTTTTATTGAAGGATAATTGCTTTGCAGAATTTTGTTGTTTTCTGTCAAACTTCAACATGAATCAGTCATAGGTATACATATATCCCCTCCCTCCTGAACACCCCCCACAATCTCCCTCCCCATCCCACCACTCCAGGTTGACACAGAGCCCCAGTTTGAGTTTCCTGAGCCATACAGCAAATTCCCATTGACTGTCTATTTTACACATGGTAATGTAAGTTTCCATGTTACTCTTTCCATGCATCTCACTCTCTCCTCCCCTCTCCCCATGTCCACCAGTCTATTCATGCCTGTTTCTCCATTGCTGCCCTGTAAGTAAATTTTTAAGTACCATTTTTCTAGATTCTGTATATGTGTTAGAATATGATATTTATCTTTCTCTTTCTGACTTACTTCACTCTGTATAATAGGTTCTAGGTTCATCCACCTCATTAGAACTGACTCAAAGGCATTCCTTTTTATGGCTGAGTAATTCCATTGTGTATATGTACCACCACTTTATCCATTCATTTGTCGATGGACATAGCTGCTTCCATGTTCTAGCTATTGTAAATAGTGCTGCAAAGAACAATGGGATGCATGTGCTTTTTTCAATTTTGGTTTCCTCAGGGTATATGCCTAGGAGTGGGATTGCTGGATTATATGGTGGTTTTATTCCTAGTTCTTTAAGGAATTTCCATACCATCTTCCATAGTGGCTGAATCAATTTACATTCCCACCAACAGTGCAAGAGTGTTCCCTTTTTCCCACACCCTCTCCAGCATTTATTGTTTGTAGACTTTTTGACGATGGCCATTCTGACCAGTGTGAGGTGATATCTCATTGTAGTTTTGATTCGCATTTCTCTAATAATGAGCAATGTTGAGCATCTTTTCATGTGTTTGTTAGCCATCTGTATGTCTTCTTTGGAGAAATGTAGGTTTATCTTTGAGTTAAAAATACTATCCCTCTGAAAACTTTTCCCAAACCATCGATTTCTCCAACAGTATTTCCTATTATACAACCCCCTGACCAAATAATCGAGAGGAATGGGACAAATTGAAACTAGGGCTCTTGCAGCTCTAGAATCAAATGTATAATATAATATAATGTTGTATATTAAATATATGTATATTCTGAACTAAATCATTCATTAATCACCATGAAAGCTCATTAGCTCTTGTAGAAAAATTGTTAATACACAAAAATATTCAATTCTGGTTTGAACAATGGGAAAAGAGAAAGTATAAGTCAAAGTAGGATTTAATTACTAGATCTAAGTGGCAGAAATCTTATTAACATGAATACTGCAAGAACTCAAAATACTATGCATGCCATGACTATTCTCAGTAAAGGCAAGAAAGATATATTTAAGAACACATTTCAACATCCAAGGAGCATAATGAGAAAAGAACACTAGCCATGTCAGCTGAATATTTTATTTAAATTTAATTATAGTTCCTACCTTCAGTAATTATTTTCTGTGAAATCAAAGATTTCTTATGAGATATTTGAGTATAAACTATAAGTAATCATTCTACTATATCAGGAATGTAACTATAATGAGTATGATCACCCAGAAATAAAGTCTTTATTACATGAATTTATACTCACATTAATTATAGTATATGTTTATCATAGCAAATTGAATTTGCTAAATGACATTTTAAATGAAATCATCACTTTTGTGGTAACTAAACTACCTATCCTTATATGGAGTAGGCATGTTTATAAATCAGAAAATTTAACACCCTATTTTTTGGCCGATTTCTCAATATAAAATACACTAAAACATTCAAATCCGAACACAGCACAGGCCTACATTCTATGATAATCACTAGCACTAGAAAATCAACTAATTTCCTGCCAATTACTTGGACCAACACTATGGTTTTAGAGAGAAAATAGGACTTTCTAAAACTCAAGAAATTACTTGAGAGCATGACCAGTTATAGGAAGCGAAGGAAAATAAACTCAAAGAAATTCTAGACAGTGGGAAAAAAAAAGGTAAAAAAAAATTCACTCCTGAGCTTGAGAACAACGGACAGTATATAAATAAACAATGCCTCCAACAGACGTACATAAAAGTACCAGCCCTCTCTATCGCTCTCTCTCTCTCCCCACCCCACTTTCTCACATACACTCAAAGAGACAACTGTAGGGAGGACATGAACACTGTGCTGTGTGCTAAGTTGCTTCAGCCACGTCAGACTCTGCAACTCCATGGACTGAGCCCACCAGGCTCCTCTGTCCATGGGGATTCTCCAGGCAAGAATATTGGAGTGGGTGGCCATGCCCTCCTCCAGGGGATCTTTCTGACCCAGAGATCAAAGCCCACATCTATCATGTGTACTGCACTGGCAGGCAGGTTCTTCACCACCAGCAGCACCTGTGAAACCCATGTTGACACTGTGGTGACATATATACAGATATCAATGAATCTTTGCCCAGGTATTCATATTTCACTAAATGTCCTCACTTTCTAAATAGTCATAAAATTAAACTAAAAAAAAAAGACATTTGAGAAACAAGACAGATTGGCTAGACATTAAATAACACCTAATAGAAAAAGTGAGATTGTTCAGTAAGCCATAGACGGATACCAAAGACAAGAGACCTTTTAGAACACCACATAATGCTATCCACATTTCTAAAATGTCAGAAGAATTAAATTTTTCTTGGACAAACAAAAGAGAAGGAATTAATGGATCCTCTGACCTGTGGGGCAAAGTTAAATCTGAAGTAACGCATTAAAGAACAGGGGGGAAAGAAAAAAACAAAGATGAAAGTGGCTGCTAGGTTTTCATAGATCACCACACATAAAATACCTTTTTACTATGTCTTCTCCATTCCAGCATGGTAGTCCATCAGCAGCATCTAATTCATTAGCACAAAGCTGATCAGCCAGGCCCCCATAGAATGTCCTGTACAGTCGAAGGCTGTTGATAAATTCTCTGAATGGAAAAACAAAGAAAGCAGTTAAACCCCAAAGTTCATAAGAAATGCCAATATAAATGGCATAATGTTATGCATAATGTTTAGAAGGCAGCTTTTACAATTCTCTACTTATTTTTATATATTTAATACTTCTCTAACAATAGAAACAAAAAATACATCTTTTAAAAAATGTATTCAAATTTATTCTCTTAAATAAAAGTTTTCACTGGGTATGAACTTTATATAAGTATTCAGTTCAGTCACTCAGTCGTGTCTGACTCCTTGCAACTCCATGAATCGCAGCACGCCAGGCCTCCCTGTCCATCACCAACTCGCTGAGTTCACTGAGACTCACGTCCATCGAGTCAGTGATGCCATCCAGCCATCTCATCCTCTGTCGTCCCCTTCTCCTCCTGCCCCCAATCCCTCCCAGCATCAGTCTTTTCCAATGAGTCAACTCTTCGTATGAGGTGGCCAAAGTACTGGAGTTTCAGCTTTAGCATCATTCCTTCCAAAGAAATCCCAGGGCTGATCTCCTTCAGAATGGACTGGTTGGATCTCCTTGCAGTCCAAGGGACTCTCAAGAGTCTTCTCCAACACCACAGTTCAAAAGCATCAATTCTTCGGCGCTCAGCCTTCTTCACAGTCCAACTCTCACATCCATACATGACCACTGGAAAAACCATAGCCTTGACTAGACGAACTTTTGTGGGCAAAGTAATGTCTCTTTGAATATGAAAGTAATGTCTCTTTACTTTCAAAAGTAAAGCTTTTGAATATGCTATCTAGTTTGGTCATAACTTTCCTTTCAGGGAGTAAGCGTCTGCATCTGCAGTCACCATCTGCAGTGATTTTGGAGCCCCCAAAAATAAAGTCTGCCACTGTTTCCACTGTTTCCCCATCTATTTCCCATGAAATGATGGGACCAGATGCCATGATCTTCATTTTCTGAATGTTGAGCTTTAAGCCAACTTTTTCACTCTCCTCTTTCACTTTCATCAAGAGGCTTTTCAGTTCCTCTTCACTTTCTGCCATAAGGGTGGTGTCATCTGCATATCTGAGGTTACTGATATTTCTCCCAGCAATCTTGATTGCAGCTTGTGCTTCTTCCAGTCCAGCATTTCTCATGATGTACTCTGCATATAAGTTAAATAAACAGGGTGACAATATACAGCCTTGATGTACTCCTTTTCCTATTTGGAACCAGTCTGTTGTTCCATCTCCAGTTCTAACTGTTGCTTCCTGACCTGCATATAGATTTCTCAAAAGGCACATCAGGTGGTCTGGTATTCCCATCTCTTTCAGAATTTTCCACAGTTTATTGTGATCCACACAGTCAAAGGCTTTGGCATAGTCAATAAAGCAGAAATAGATGTTTTTGTGGAACTCTCTTGCTTTTTCCATGATCCAGCAGATGTTGGCAATTTGATCTCTGGTTCCTCTGCCTTTTCTAAAACCAGCTTGAACATCAGGAAGTTCACGGTTCACATATTGCTGAAGCCTGCCTTGGAGAATTTTGAGCATTACTTTACTAGCGTGTGAGATGAGTGCAATTGTGCAGTAGTTTGAGCATTCTTTGGCATTGCCTTTCTTTGGGATTGGAATGAAAACTGACCTTTTCCAGTCCTGTGGCCAGTGCTGAGTTTTCAAATTTGCTGGCATATTGAGTGCAGCACTTTCACAGCATCATCTTTCAGGATTTGAAAGAGCTCCACTGGAATTCCATCACCTCCACTAGCTTTGTTCGTAGTGATGCTTTCTAAGGCCCACTTGACTTCACATTCCAGGATGTCTGGCTCTAGGTGTGTGATCACACTATCGTGATTATCTGGGTCGTGAGGATCTTTTTTGTACAGTTCTTCTGTGTATTCTTGTCACCTCTTAATATCTTCTGCTTCTGTTATGTCCATACCATTTCTGTCCTTTATCGAGCCCATCTTTGCATGAAATGTTCCCTTGGTATCTCTAATTTTCTTGAAGAGATCTCTAGTCTTTCCCATTCTGTTGTTTTCCTCTATTTCTTTGCATTGATCACTGAAGAAGGCTTTCTTATCTCTTCTTGCTATTCTTTGGAACTCTGCATTCAGGTGCTTATATCTTTCCTTTCCTCCTTTGCTTTTCGCTTCTCTTTTTTTCACAGCTATTTGTAAAGCCTCCCCAGACAGCCATTTTGCTTTTTTGCATTTCTTTTCCATGGGATGGCTTTGATCCCTGTCTCCTGTACAATGTCACAAACCTCATTCCATAGTTCATCAGGCACTCTATCTATCAGATCTAGGCCCTTAAATCTATTTCTCACTTCCACTGTATAATCATAAGGGATTTGATTTAGGTCATACCTGTATGGTCTAGTGGTTTTCCCTACTTTCTTCAATTTAAATCTGAATTTGGCAATAAGTAGTTCATGATCTGAGCCACAGTCAGCTCCCAGTCTTGATTGGCTGACTGTATAGAGCTTCTCCATCTTTGGCTGCAAAGAATATAATCAATCTGATTTCGGTGTTGACCATCTGGTGATGTCTATTGGTCCAAGAAATTGTGAATAGTACATACACACACACAGACACATGTCACTTTATTAGATTCCCTAAAGCCCTCACTAGCTACTGGTATTTAAACCAGTAGTTACCAGTAGTTAGTGGTACTAACTACTTTCTTTTCCATATAGAAATGTCAGAGGCTTACAACAAGCTGACTGACTGCTTACTGATTAAAAGTTTAGTAGGTTTGGGTAATTCTCCCATCTGCGTCTTCTCTTTGGTGTCTAAGAACATAAAGCAATACATCTTTACTAAATATGAGAGAACTCAGGTATGTGACACACTTCAGCAGCATGAAAATAAAACTGATTGGAGTGAGTAATGTATAATACATTTGCTAAGTTATTTTCCCCTCTCATACTGCTTCTCTTTTCAGTATAAATTGCGCAAAGAGGAAACTCAACAAAACAGAAGTTTTTCAATTTAGAAATCCAAGACTTTGGAGTTTTAAAGCCAAAGCTTTGAGGTCTGAAAACCTTGAGTTCTAGCATTTCAAAAGACCAAGTCTTAAAGACTTTAGTTTTGAACTTTTCTATATACATAACGGTTCTGGGGGAAAAAAGAAAACTCACTAGTCTGATCCAGATGAAATGTCCCCTGGACCAAAAGGCAGGGACAGGAGATGGAAATGTTGGAAGGGCAGTAAACTTCAGAAATCTGTAGGATGTGTGATTAAAATACTGCAATTATGAAACCGCATTCCCCATTGATACTTTTGAAAGAATTTCTTTGAAAGTGAAATTAAACAGCAGGGGTGGTTATAAATTATAGTTGGAATAATCAAATTTTTAAAAATTAAATCTAATTTTGAAAGCACTAAGCCTCAAGTTTCAACTTGTAATTTTCTCTCACTGGTATTTGAAGAACTAGTGATATAAAACTGCTGGAGTTGTAAAAAACCACCACTCTGTTGGAAGGATAAATACAACTTTCAAATATGTAAGATTTGCAATCAGAGAAAATCAGATGTTCCCATGGCAAGTGTCTGGTGAGTATTTAATCAAACTTTTGAGACCCTGGTTCAATTCCTGGGTCGGGAAGATCCGCAGTGACTTTGGAGCCCAAGAAAATAAAGTCTGACACTGTTTCCATTGTTTCCCCATCTATTTCCCATGAAGTGATGGGATCAGATGCCATGATCTTTGTTTTTTGAATGTTGAGTTTTAAGCCAGCTTTTTCACTCTCCTCTTTCACTTTTATCAAGAAACTCTTTAATTCCTCTTCACTTTCTGCCTACCCACTCCAGTATTCTTGGGCTTCCCTTGTGGCTCAGCTGGTAAAGAATTCACCTGCATTGCAAGAGACCTGGCTTCAATCCCTAGGTTGGGAAGATCCCCTGAAGAAGAAAAAGGCTACCCACTCCAGTACTCTGGCCTGGAGAATTCCATGGACTGTATAATCATGGTGTTGCAGAGTCAGAGACAGCTGAGAGACTTTCACTTTCACTTTTCCTTAGCAAAGCTTGACCAGACAAGTAATAACAAAATGGTCACAGGAAGCACAAATTTATAAATAATTCTCAGTCAAAAGAAAAAAGATGGTCTATCTTCTCACTAACACAGTTAAATGATTATCTATATTTTATCGATTTCCTCTACTAGAAAATAAGTGTCTGCTTGATGGCTATGTTCCAGTAACTATAATGGATGAACAAACATCAATTCTCATGCTGCAGCTACTAAAATATAATTGATTAAATTGACTGGTTCTTTCTTAGAGAGCAGGGTTTAATGAATGAGAAGATGTGTGACTCCATTCCTGATTTCTATCCAACATAAATGACCACCTGTTTGGAATCAAAGAATCCTCTGGAAATGAAGAGGCCTGGCACAAATGGCTGCAGATGTTGTTGCTATTCAGTTGCTTAGTCGTGTCTCCTTGTGACCCCATGGACTGTGGCATGCCAGGCTTCCCTGTCATTCATTATCTCCTGGAGTTTGCTCAAACTCATGTCCATTGAGTCAGTGATGCCATCCTACAATCTCAACTTCTGTTGTCCCCTTCTCGTCTTGTCCTCAATCTTTCCCAGTATCAGGGCCTTTCCCCATGAGTTGGTAGATGTGGAGACTTTCAAATTGATCATGAATAGATATTTTTATGGTCCCTAAAACCCCAACTTTAATCTTGGTAAATGGTGTCTTTCTTCCATTTCTTCTTTCACACCCAATATATCGTAGTAGGGAAACTTTACATCTTTATTTTCCAGCCTCCTTTCCAATGCTTCTGCCATTGCCTTAGCTTAAGTCTTAATCTTTTCACTGGAATCACTGCACCTGGAGGACATACCTCCCATTTGTTCCTTAACAATCACCTCCCATCCTCCATAAGATTCATCTACAGAAATTCAAATCTGGTAGTCCACAGACTATGCCATTCATTTGCATAAAGTCATCTATGCCTCTCTATTCTCTACAGCATGAAATCTAGTCTTCTTAGAAAGGTATATAAGACACTCTCAATTTCAGCAACCCAATCCACAGTTTAGGGTTCCACAAAAGTGCTTGTTATTCTCCAGACATACCTCTGCCTTTGCCCTCATTCTCTCCGAAAGGATCATCTTTTAGAAGACTTCCACTCATTCCATAAACCATCACCTATCAACTATTTGTCACAAAATACTAAACACTATGGCATACCAAGCTCTGTGTTGGTGCCAGGGGTTCACAGCTAAACAAAATATCTCTGCCTTCTAAGAATATATATCCTGATAAAAATCCACAATAATAATACAGTGTTAGTATATTGTCATATTTGAGGACAGAGGAGGAATCAGGAATACAAAGATAACATTTCCATGTTTCATGCAAAAAAAGCAGCAGCAAACAACAAAGGTGAGGATGAGCAGGGGTGAAAAGGAAAGAGATCACTGTGTGTTCAGAGAGTCGTATGCAGCTGGTTTGGCTAGTGAGGACTGTGTTCATGGGAATACAGTTAAAGGGAGAAGGAGGCAAGATTATAGTTAGCCATCTTGATCATCATAAGATGTTTCAGTTTTATTAATAAGGCAGTGAGAGCCATTAAAAGTTTCCCAGCCAGCAAGTGAAAGCCATCACCATCATTGCAGTAATGTGGAAACAGATAGAAGTGCAGTGAGGTCACTTAGGGGCCTATGTTGTGCTATTGGTGTTCAGTTGCTAAGTCGTGTCTGACTATTTGAGAGCTCATGGACTATAGCACGCTAGGCTCCTCTGTCCTCTGCTATCTCTGGGAATTTGCTCAAATTCAAATCCATTGAGTTGATTCTATCCATATCATCCTCTGCCACCACCTTCTCCTTTTGCCTTCAGTCTTTCCCAGCATCAAGGCCTATAACCAAGGGGACTATAACCAAGTTGAAATGGAGAAATATGAGGATAGGGAAAAAAAAAACAACACTGGCCAGTCAACATCAGAAAAACATTAGGAACCTAGAATTCACAGGTAAAGTAAAGACGTTAAAATAACTTTTAATTGTTTTCCATCAGGTGACTAATGAAAAGACTGTATTCTTTACTGAGGTAAGAAATAAAGGAAACGTACGCAGGGATAAATTGGGAGATTTGGATTGACATTTCTACACTACTATAAATAAAATAGATAATAAGATCCTACTCTATAGCACAGGGAACTCTACTCAATACTCTGTAATGGCCTATATGAGAAAAGAATCTAAAAAAGAGTGGATGCATATATATGTTTAACTGATTCACTTCTATGTACAGCAGAAACTAACACAACATTGTAAATCAACCATTTTAAATGGTTTATTTTTAAATCTAAAGTTTAAATTTAAAAAAGAAATAAAGGAAAGGAAACATCACCTTCTCAGTGTCCCCCACTATATTAATAGTTGCCCTTATTTTGCTCAAGATTTTCATCTTCCCATGGCACATATTACTTTCTATTTGAGCATATAACATGCTTATTTACAATGTTGTATTGTTTCTTATCTGTCTTCCGCACTCCAATAAAAAATTGAAGTAGGCAGGGGTTATTGGTTTGCTTTGTTCACCAATGTAGCAGTGGTAAAGGATATAGTACACTCAATAAGTAGTTACCAAATCAATGAATGAGTGAAAACTAATTAATAATTCATTCCATTCTTGACATATTCAGTTTAAGATTTTTTAAATCTTCAGAGAAAGTAATCAAGTAGAAGCCTACTTTACAAACTTAACATTTATAACATCATCTGGGGATCTGGCCAAAATGTAGATTTGGAGTCAACAGCTTGGGAGGGGCAAGTTCCAAGATTCCACATTTCAAAAGGCATTGGATGATGCCCATGTCAAGAACCATGAATACCATGGAAGGTTGCTGTTGGATATATGGGTCAAAATTGGTGGGCTGGACATGTGATGCCAGATTCACCATGTACAGAGGTGGTAACTGAAGTCATGAACATGAATAATCTCTCTCAGGCAAATAATACACAGTCAGAAGAAGCCAAAGGGACTCAAAAGTAGGAGCAACAGGAAAAAAAAACTTCAATGCTAAGAGTTATGAAAGCTAAAGAATGAGAAAATTTGAATTTAGAGATTCTCAAAAAAAAAAAAATTAGAGATTCTCTTCAGTATAAAAAGACATTATGAAAAACAGATTAAAATACTAAAAATGTATTCTGTATGTGGTGATCGTAATTGTTTTAGACTGAATTGTGTCCATCCCCAAAATTCATATCTTGAAGCCCTAAACCCCAATATGACTGTATATGGAGACAGGGCCTTTAAAGCAGTAATTAAACTTACATAAGATACATAGGATGAGTGCGTCAATGGCATCCCACTCCACTACTCTTGCCTGGAAAATCCCATGGGCAGAGGAGCCTGGTAGGCTGCAGTCCATGGGGTCACTAAGAGTCGGACACGACTGAAGTGACTTAGCAGTAGCAACAAGATACATAAGATGAGTGGGTCTTAATCCACTGACCAGTGTTCTAATGAGAAAGAGACACTACAGGTACATGAATTCAGAGGAAAGGCCATGGGAGGACACAGCACGAAGGTGGCAACTGCAAACTGAGGAGAAGTCTCAGAAGAAACCACACCTGCCAACACCTTGATCTTAGACTTCCAGCCTCCAGACCTGTCAGAAAATCCATTTCTGTCATTTAATCCAGCCAGCCTGTGCTATTTTGTTTTAGTTGTTTTAACACACGAATAAAATAATTAAAGCATTTGATAAAGAATAATAAACTTCAGATTTGCTGTATGATGAACCATGAAAAAAAAAGATGAGAAACTGGAATTGAGGAGTCCCAAAAAAGGAAAATAGATTTTCCTTTGGATTCATGCTTATTTGAATATAAAAACGGTTTTAGTATATTTGTGTGTGAAAGGGGAAGAAGATAAAGTTATGTGGTCATTCATTTGTTCCAATTCTCTACCTTCTGGACACAAAGGTTCTTTGGGGGTAGCCTTGGCTATCTGACTTCTAGACATATACACAGAAGCGGTGTTTGTTCCCTCCAGGCTTAAGCTTTCTGGACCAATGTGGCTTTGCCAGTTTCTGTTCCCCTTTTCCCTGATGACAGGCAATGCTTCCGATGGCAGCTGCTCTGTCACTCTGATCCTTAAAGCCAGGGCAAACACTCTTAGGCATTGCTCCTGATGATCTGAAGTGGGCACATATGTATGTATGTGTGTGTGCTCAGTTGTGTCTGACTCTTTGAGACCCTATATACGATAGCCTGTCAGGCTCCTCTATCCATGGAATTCTCCGGGTAAGATTACTGAAGTGGGTTTCTACTTCCTCCTTCAGGGGATCTGACCCAGGGATCAAACCCATTTCTCCTGTATCGCCTGCATTTAGGGAACCCAAAGGTTTGGAACAAAAACAATTTTTTGCTTCTAAACCCAATGATGGGCTTCTCCCCATAATGGCCTGCCCTCCTATTTCATTCTCCCAAACATCCACCCATCCTTCAGGATCCAGCTAATCCTCATCTCCTCTCTAAATCCTGTCCTGACCAGACTGTGAAGCTTTTATTGGCCCAGTGTGTTTCTAATGCCACACTTGGCATCTGTTCTATACCCCTGGTTATCTGGTATTATAATTCCTCTGTCTGTCTGTCTGCCTCTCTGATTAAAGGGTGTGTTCTCTAAAGACAAGAGTCATGTCTACTTTATATCCCAAGGGTTTAGACTACAGTTTGGTACCCCACAGGCACCCAACAAATTCTTGTTAAATTGGCCCCAGATGCACTGTTAGTTTTTACCAACTTCCAGAATTAGAAGTTTCCATACTCAATACATTTTTAAAATATGATAATGATAGGGCTTCCCTGGTGGCTCATTGGTAAAGAATCTGCCTGCCAATGCAGGAGACATGGGTTCCCTGGTCTGGGAAGATCCCACACACTGTGGAACACCACAACTATTGAGCCTGTGCTCTAAAGCCCAGGAGCTGCAACTACTGAGCCCTCAAGCTGTGACTGCTGAAGCCCTCACACCCTGAGCCCATGCTCAGGAACAAGAGATGCCATTGCAGTGAGAACCTGAGCATTGCAACCAGAGAGTAGCCCCCACTCACCCAACTAGAGAAAAGCCCAGGCAACAACAGACCCAGCATAGTCATATAAACAAACACATTTTAAAAAATGATAATGATAATTAAAAGTTCTTAGAGAGCATGGCTGACTTGGGAAAATTTGAATTAGGAGATCTGCTCCAAGATTGTGGAGAAAGATCAGAAGGACCTTTCTGATGTGTTATATTAGAAATTGGAAGAAATCCAGAGGGCAGGGCCACAAACTGTCCCAGATTCTTCCAAATAGGTTCAAGACAGAGTTTCCCTCTATATGTTGTTGTGTTAATCACTCAGTCGTGTCAGACTCTTTGGGACACCATGGACAGTAGCCCACCAGGCCCCTCTGTCCATAGGATTTCCCAGGCAAGAATACTTGAGTGGGGTGCCATTCCCTGCTCCAGGGCTCCCTCTATATACACATATACAAATATATATGTGATGCCAAAATTAACATATAGGGATACATTAATATTTAATCACACTGCTGTGTAAGCTACCCATCATAATTAATACATTATAGAGATGCCATATTATAAAGACAAGTGTTAGAAAAAGAGAGACCATTTGATCCAGTAGTATTCTGCCCGAAATGCACTTTATCGTCACCAAGGAAGCACAAATTGCACACCTCAACTTCTCCCTCAGACATTCAGATTTTGTGTTTGGGACAGGACCCTGGCATCTGGGTTTCTCTAAAAGCTTTCTACAGGATCCTAATGTGCAGTCTCTTACTTTTTAACTAAGGAAATTGAAAACCAAAGAAGTGAAAGGACTTGTGAGAAGTGATGAAATTAGTTATTTAAGTTAGTTATTTCAGTTCAGTTTAGTTCAGTCATTTAGTCATGTCTGACTGTTTGCAACCCTATGAACTGCAACATGCCAGGCCTCCCTGTCCATCACCAACTCCCAGAGTCCACCCAAACCGATTTCCATTGAGTTGGTGATGCCATCCAAACATCTCATCCTCTATCGTCCCCTTCTCCTCCTGCCCCCAATCCCTCCCAGCATCAGGGTCTCTTCCAATGAGTCAACTCTTCGCATCAGATGGCCAAAGTATTGGAGTTTCAGCTTCAACATCAGTCCTTCCAGTGAAAACCCAGGGCTGATCTCCTTCAGAATGGACTGGTTGGATCTCCTTGCAGTCCAAGGGACTCTCAAGAGTCTTCTCCAACACCACAGTTCAAAAGCATCAATTCTTTGGCGCTCAGCTTTCTTCACAGTACAACTCTCACATCCATAAATGACCACTGGAAAAAACATAGCCTTGAACTAGGAGGACTATTGTTGGCAAAGAAATGTCTCTGCTTTTTAATACTCTGTCTAGGTTGGTCATAACTTTCCTTCCAAGGGGTAAGCATCTTTTAATTTCATGGCTGCAATCACCATTTGCAGTGATTTCGGAGCCCAGAAAAATAAAGTCTGACACTATTTCCACTGTTTCCCCATCTATTTGCCATGAAGTGATGGGACCAGCTGCCATGATCTTTATTTTCTGAATGTTGAGCTTTAAGCCAACTTTTTCACTCTCCTCTTTCACTTTCATCAAGAGGCTCTTTAGTTCCTCTTCACTTTCTGCCATAAGGGTGGTGTCATCTGCATATCTGAGGTTATTGATATTTCTCCTGGCAATCTTGATTCCAGCTTGTGCTTCTTCCAGTCCAGCATTTCTCATGATGTACTCTGCATATAAGTTAAATAAGCAGGGTGACAATATACAGCCTTGACGAACTCCTTTTCCTATTTGGAACCAGTGTGTTGTTCCGTGTCCGGTTCTAACTGTTGCTTCCTGACCTGCATACAGATTTCTCAAGAGGCAGGTCAGGTGGTCTGGTATTCCCATCTCTTTCAGAATATTCCACAGTTTATTGTGATCCACACAGTCAAAGGCTTTGGCATAGTCAATAAAGCAGAAATAGATGTTTTTCTGGACCTCTTGCTTTTTTGATGATCCAGCAGATGTTGGCAATTTGATCTCTGGTTCCCCTGCCTTTTCTAAAACCAGCTTGAACATCAGGAAGTTCATGGTTCACGTATTGCTGAAGCCTGGCTTGGAGAAATTTAAGTATTACTTTACTAGCATGTGAGATGAGTGCAATTGTGCAGTAGTTTGAGCATTCTTTGGCATTGCCTTTCAATGGGATTGGAATGCAAACTGACGTTTTCCAGTCCTGTGGCCACTGCTGAGTTTTCCAAATTTGCTGGCATATTGAGTGCAGCACTTTCACAGCATAATCTTTCAGGATTTGAAATAGCTCAACTGGAATTCCATCTCCTCCACTAGCTTTGTTCGTAGTGATGCTTCCTAAGGCCCACTTGACTTCCCATTCCAGGATGTCTGGCTATAGGTGAATGATCACACCATCATGATTATCTGGGTCGTGAAGCTCTTTTTTATGCAGTTCTTCTGTGTATTCTTGCTACCTCTTCTTAATATCTTCTGCTTCTGTTAGGTCCATACCATTTCTGTCCTTTATTGAGTCAGGCATTTAGTCAACACAGACCTCAAGACTATTTTCATTAATTAATTAATAAAAATGTCATTACTTTGCAATGTAGGGCAGGTATGGGATGTTTGAGAAATCAAAGTTGAATGACTTTTTGTAGAGAAGAATATTTCCCTCTGTTTTTAAAATTTTACAGAAACCATCATTCTTTTTACAGAACACACTTTAGTTGTAGACTGGTAGACTAGAAAACAGATACATCACTTTTTTCTGCCAAAATCTGGATTTAGAAAGCAACATGTTTACACAGGATTTATCTGTATCTCTTTACCAGTTTGAAATATATAGTAGGGGGTGGAGTAAATTCTGATCACTAACTAATGAACAGCTTTGCACACTGTGCTAGCACAGGAAAGAGGGAAAAAGCTGGAGCACAATTGTTCCTTCATAGCTTCCAGCCTTGTTTGCCCTGAGCTGACTGGAGGCAACAGAGGAACATGGGCCAGCACAGTTAGCACTTCCTTGCTTCCCATGCCCTGGAGGCCAATAGTGCCAGAAAGGTTTCCTGATCCATCACATGGGGAAAATAAATACGAAAGGAAATACAATTCACCCTGAAGTTGTCATGTCTAGTTTGGTTGACACAGGAGTGTCCAGATACTACTCTAAAACTAAGTGACACTTCTGATTGTCTTTACCATCATCATTCAACTTAAATCATTTCTGAGCCACAAGTGAAGTCCAAGAATACTGGAGTGGGTAGCTTTTCCCTTCTCCAGAGGATCTTTCTGACCCAGGAATCAAACTGGTGTCTCCTGAATTGCAGGTGAACTCTTTACCAACTGAGCTATCAGGGAAGCCCTTAATGACAAAAGTAACGTATATTTTGGTGAGCGGTAAAATAACTAAAAGGCACATGAAGAATAAATTCATATCTGTCCCTCTGCAGTATTTCCATCATGCCTCCTAAGGTAAGTAATGACAACAGCCCAGGGTGCTTTCTTCAGCTTCCTCTGTGTACACCCTAACACATAACAAAAAACAGACATATCAAGATAGAGACGGTTTAGTTTTATAAAACTAGGACCAACCTATACACATAAATGCAACTGACTTTTCTTGCTTGACAATATTTCATGAACTCTTTTCAGGTTATTAAGTCTAGATCTTACTTATTTTTATACAGCTATATACTATTCCAATCTCTGGATACAACAATGCTGGTATAATTTATCAAAATATCCCACTAAGGCAATTTTTACTTCTTAATTTATAAGACTGACATGTTCCTCATATGTAGTATTTGAAGAGTGATAACCACATGTTTTAAACTTTGCTGATATTTCAGGGAGCTGTTTTCACTTAAGCATATGGCTCCAATCTACATTTGATTTTGCATTTTGTTTCATGAGACATTGCTGGAAACAGAGCTATGTTCAAAAGGCATACCTCTAATCTTAGGTCTTCATCTAGTGGGCATTTGTTTCCACTTTAAAACGTTTATCAACTGTCTCATGGAGCACTTCCTCACCCTTTTTCCCTTGAACACAATATAAAAGAGACTATTTCTTATTTTAAGCAAAGCTAATTATCTGAAAAAGTGTTGGAGAAGAATCTGATTTTCGAGTGGAACTTTTGTCTGCAGAATGTTTCAGAACACACATTTCTGTAGTTAATGACACATATCGATTTTTTTAGCCTTCACATCAGTCCACACGTTAATACAGAACCCAAATTAAAAGCAGTACCTCACACACGGTTTGAAAATATCTGTAGAACAAAGGTCAAATGTGCAGTTTGCTAGTTAATGGCCTGAGGCAAAGTTAAGGTTAATGTGGTACTAATGAACAGTCTCAGACCTGTGGACGGGTCTGACCACGGTTGTCAAACAGGAGATATTTAAAGTGTCAGTCTCCTGTCCTCCAGAGGAAATACATAATCACATGTTTCTAGATAAGGACTATTTTCTCTAGCAATTCTGTATTTCATCATTTGACTTAATTCTCAACAAAGTCATTCTATTTGACAAAATATTTGCATAGATCTTGAGAAGAGATTTCTAAGGATTTCTTTAGATTTCTGTTCTATGGCAATAAGGGTTATCATTGTAAAGACTTGAAAATAATTAAATACATGCAGGAAGACTGGCTATCAGGATACTGAAGTCAAGTTTGTTGCCCCTTTTTACACAGGCTTCATTCATGATGCCGGCAGAGGTGTGGGAAGAGGGTGAGTGTAACACAAAGAAACAAAGCAATAAATGGCACCAGCACATTTTATCACAAATGGAAATATTTCAAGCACATTGCACTCATATTTGATTTTAAAAGAAAATACTGTCTTTTCTAAAATAGTAACTCATAAAGTCTGCTCTCTGAACCACACCTGAACACGCTGCTCATGAAGGAAGCTGAGACCTCAGAACTGGCACCATTCTCCAAGAGGAGAGTCTCTTCTTCTGACTAAAAATGATTCCAGGTTTCTCCCTCCTGATACGAAATCTTGTTCATGAGACGGGATTTCCCTACCTTCTCAAAAAGGCTGAAGGGGTTGAAGTAGGTGGGTAGGCTGGGGGGCACCAGAGAAAATGATGGGAAAGAACACTGGAAACACCCAACACACCAACATCCTCCCATCTTCTCTGCAGAGGATTCTTTTCTGACAAGTGCTGCATGTTTAAGGCTCCCTGGTGATGGTTTTATACCAGCCCTGAGCTGGACAATGATAGCCACCTATACAATTGATATGGACATGTCTGTTCTTTTTCAATATTCCTCAAATCCAACGTGTTACCATTTAATGTCCCAGTAAAAAGTATCCTTTCTGAAAGCATCCTCCTGTAAAAAGAGTGATTTAAACCTGATGTCAAAACTAGGTTTGCAAAACAAGCTCTCATCTCATTTCCCCATGTCATAAAAATGTACCTCAGAAAGCACTGACTCTGTTCTCCATTAAAAAAGAACTTTAAACAAAGACCTTAACTCATTTGTAAAAATAAACACAGGGCCAAACATTCAATATTTATACAAATTGGATAATATAAAACTGAGCATCTGTCCCAAAGGAGATATAATATAAGTTCTCCTATCTCATAACTTTGTGTTCATTTTAATAAAAATATGCCATCATTTACTCACTCAACTAGTTGAAAGAAGCATGCTATTAATTTCACAATAGAAAAATAAAGTCTAGGACTTGACTGAGTCAAGACCAATCAGAAGGTTTAGCCAAACAGAATATTTACAAATCTAATGACTCTAATATAGGTCATTTATACAAAAAGACATTATAACTGCATTTTGAGATTCAGGATTTTACGTCGAAACTTGAATCTTACTTTCTTTTCTAGTAAGATGTTTCCTGTGCTTGCTGACATTTTAACAATAAACTCCAAAACCTAGGGGCCAAAAAAAGAAAAAAACATTCTGGACAATATTTTCCTCTCTCAGCCTCAGAATATTAATGAACTATTTTCACTTTAATAGTCTGCCAATAATTTGGCTTCTTCCTATTTCCTTTTCTTTCCTTTTTATTTAATGACTTAAATCAGATATCTCTGGTTACCTCCATCCACAAATTTGTCTGAGTTAATATATGCCTTGTACAAATTATTCTCACTTGCATTTTTACTAACTGTATACCTCTCAGTGCAAATATTTGTGGTTCCTGGATTCTTATATAAAGATGGGCTTTAAGATCAGGAAATCTATAGTTAACAAGGCTCAAAGAAAATAAATTATTTTAGTCTTCAATTTTATTCCTACTATTCTAGTAATTCTCATTTTGGAAAAAATTAATTTTGAATATCACATGTAACCCAGATATTATTGTATTTCCAACTTCTGAAAGGTGGCACAGAATACTGAATAATGTATAATCACATTTACCCAATTATGACATCTGAAATACTGTGCATATGATCAGAATCAAAGTAATACATCCTTCCATTATGATTATTCATATATATCTTTGTTTATATTTAGCTTATATTGCAAAATGTAGGCAAAACAAATACAACAAAATATTATAAATCCTTTGGATTCACTCAATTTGTACGTCGCCAAAGTTGCAGTGTTCCATGTCTAACAAGATTCTTACTGAAGGACAGTCAAACTAACATAGCCAAAAGAATGTCTTAAACTCTTCATCTTCAAAAGTCATCAACCAGAATAAATCATATTATTTGGAAGAAAATTTGATCTGCAAGTCTGTAAGTCTATGAATATAGGCTTAAACAGAAAGCATCATCCCAGAACTACCTTCAAGCTTTCATCAGTTGCACCTTTAAACAAAATATGATTCTGGAGACCATGGTGTTTCTGGAAATGGTTGAGGTAAATGTGTATCTTGGGATGAAGATGAGAAAAATTGAAAAAAAGCAAAGTTTCCATTAAGTGATAAAATTCACTCTAGAAATATGTTTCTTCTATTTTGAGCACTACTACGTAAAAATTGGTAGCTTTATTAATTCCATTCAACATGCAACTAAATAAAAATAAGAATATCTCTTGGGTCTACCTACTCCCCATTTTTCCCTCTTATCTGTATGCATGATTTGGACACTTTAAATGCTGATGATAGATTTAAACTGATAGAATATTGTTTGCAATGCAAAACCAAGAGAAAGAAAGAGCTCAGTACTCTGGCTGTAGATGGAGTACTCATAAGACTTCTAAGAACAACTAATTTTGCTACTTTAGTAAAAGAAAGAAGCATCGCATTATCCTGATGTATGCCCCATAGATTCTGCTAAAACTTCTGAAATATCTTTTATGCACTCCTATAAAAATCATCAATTTCAATACAACAGAAATTTAATTCCTCCTCACCTCTTAAAAAAGTGAAAAAAATGGGAGCTGAATTTGGGGTACTTTTTAACTCCAGATGTTCACAGACTTTCCAAAGGAAAATGGATAAAATATTCACCTTTTGTGAAAAGGAAGGAAGTTGCTTTCAGGTATATTAGATAAGGAAAATTTCATTGACAATTTGGTTTTCTTGGTGGGGGAATAATTTGAGCCACATAAATGAGATAACCCTACAGTCATTATTATAAAACACTACTGAAAAGCCTCTAAGCTCATCTGGCAAAGCTGTTATTTGCTGGGAAATAGAAGGTTTTCGGAGAATCAGTTAGAAAAGTGTCCAACTTAAAGGTCATTTTTCCTGTAGCTGAGAAATATATTTTATTATTCTTTTTGTAGTGAGAAATTTGGAGAGATTTATTTCTACTCACAATAACTTAAATTTGACAGTCTCCGTATTACAGACGTCATAGATTAACTTGAGGCCTAAAGCATTATGGACTATGGATGTAAATAACTTGAAGAATTTAGAGTAAATCTCATGTTCCCTGATATAAGCCTATCCTTGTCTAAGCAAGCAAGCTATGAGAGTTCTAACTGCAGACACTGATAACCACATAAGTTTGCTTTCTGTAATTTTCAATAATTGTCATCATCAAAACAAAAAGTGAGCAGCATCCATTGGACACCAAACCTCTAAGACCATCACAATTTCTAGTTTATAGCAAGCAGTTGGAGCCATCTCTCCTTTCAGCACAAATACTGTTGACAGTTACGTATCCTATAGTTTGGAAATAGTTTCAGATATTTCATGAAATGGTCATTAATTTTATCCATGAACATCTAAAATGTAGAGCAAACCCAGTTTGAAGTCGTTATTTTGAATACTCAGCTTAAGTGGAGCAATTTGCTTTTCAGTGCAGCAAAATTTTACATGTATTTGTTTATGAACTCTCTTGTTCTGAGAAATTTTATCAGGTTCTCAGTGGGATACATGACCCACAAAAGGTTAAGCACCACTAGCCTAAACTTTTGCCACATGTTTGCTCTGCCTTCTGGCATTCCTTCTTCCTGTGTGCCTGGGTTTTGACCCCAGGGGTCCTGCTCTCCATTACTCACACAGGGCTTGATGCTGGCCTGCCTTGTGCTCCTGTTTTTTTAGCCCTGCTCTGGCCTAGCCTCTCGCCCCCATCCAAAGGCATGCCTTGACCTGCCCTGCTCTGGGTGCCCTCACTGCCACTACTCACTAAGCACTGTTTTAAATTAAACAGCAATGTTCTCATAGAAGGGAACATGACCTTTATTTTAGTAAATTAAACTTACAGGTAATAAATATCCATGGCACCTCAAAGAAGCACTAACTTCCTTTTAGGAAATAGATTGGAAATTGTTTTCTCCAGTCCTACAAATGCTAGTAGTTTTTTTCTCAAAGAGCTGACTTTTTCCTGAACTGCGGATACTTTCATCCGCTGATTATGTGTATATACAATTCATTAAGCTCAGTGTGTCAATAATGACTTACTCATAAGAATACATGTATCCAAACACACATCAAGAATTTTAAAAATTAACTGTGCTTTCACTAATAAAGTATTTGACAATGCAGCTATGAATTCATGAATTTTAAGCTAACTGATCCTATTTAATAAAGCTAACTGAGCCTTCTGAGCTGTCTTGCAATCATACTAAATATAATATTGAGTATTCTTCATTCAGTATATGTTTAAAATTTTTCCTATTATAATTTACTTATTTTTAACCATATCACCATGTTCTTTTGAGATGTACAGGAATAAATTAATTTGCTTTCATAGACAGACCCATCCTGAATAAGAATGATGCCCTGACTCATTCCTCTCCTTAAACTGTGCAATTTCAAATGTCCTTTTTACTTCTCATCCTCAACAAATAAAACTGTCTAATGTTCCAAGTGGTAAAATCCTCACTCAAATCAAGATTTAGTAATCACATTAGAATGGAACTTCCTGTTGATACAATATCTCAGTTCAGTTCTGAAGAGAAAATTAAGAGAAACAAAGACTCAGAAAACAATTTAAATTATATTTTGTTTCCAACATTAAAAATCCAGGATATCTAAAATTTCTCCTTTCCCCACCTTTAGATCAAAATCATCTATGACATTAAAAATATTTTACATTTACTAAGACCTAATACAGTCTCTATTTTCCCTGATACACACTTATGCATGCAGCCCATCCCCTTAATTGGCATATTCTTAAATGAGAAGCTTGGCTAATTGGAATGCTTGCTGTAGAACAGATGGGGCACTGGTGTTGAGACTCTGCCTTAATTTACTGTCCTGGGGTTTTCCTAATTACCCACTTAATTGGCACAGCCACACCACTTTGAAATAATAATGTACAGCTAATTATCACCGATTTAAGCTTGCTAATAGCTTATTCTTATCAGCTAACTTCAAGAAATCAAGCAGAGAGCAGGAACTGCCACAGCAAAAGCACTCTGCCCGGGCTGGTTTAGTTATATGAGTGTGATGTTCTTTACAGCTGTGTTGACTTGGTTTCTGCCCAAGGGAAGCTAAATAGTGATGCTTTGCTAGATGTTTAAAGGAGTAGTAGCTTTTCCTACCTTTGTGTCAACTTTCAGAGACCTCCAGAACTGGTATGTATCAATCATTCCAAGTCTCCAATTAGCTCATTACTTGCACACTACATACATGGGAAACATTGGGTAGCCTAAATAAGTATTGGGTTGGCCAAAAAGTTCATTCAGGTTTGGAAACATCCAAATGAATTTTTGACCAACAAAATGCATCTCCAAAACGTGATAAAAAAATAATAATTATAAACTGTAGTTTAGCTCCTCTTTTTCCAGACTCAATCAACAAGCTTAGCACAGAGATCCAGAGACAGACTTTAATAAGTCAATTTCCTTCTTCAAATGTTACAAACAGAACAAGAAGGCAGTGCTTTTAACAGAAAGGTTCTGTAGGAATTCAGAGGAAGAAGAGGAAGGAAAAAAAGAAAAAAGTTAGGACTTAGGACTATAGAGAGAAATATCAGTATTTAGGACAGGTGAGGATACTTCTTCCTTTGTTGTTGTTGTTCACTTACTAAGTCATATCCAGCTAGTTGTGACCCCATGGACTACAGCACTCAAGGCTTCCGGGTCCTTCATTATTTCCCTTAGTTTGCTCAAACTCACGTCCATTGAGTCAGTGATGCTATCCAATCATTTCATTCTCTGTTGTCCTCTTCTCCTCCTGCCTTCAATCTTTCCCAGCATCAGGGTCTTTTCAAATGAGTCAGTTCTTCACATCAGGTGGCCAAGGTACTGGAACTTGAGCTTCAGCATCAGTCCTTTCAATGAATATTCAGGATTGATTTCCTTTAGGATTGACTGTTTTCATCTCCTTGCTGTCCAAGGGACTCTCAGGAGTCTTCTTCTTCAACAACACAGTTTGAAAACATCAATTCTTTGGTGCTCAACCTTCTTTATGGTCCAACTCTTACACCTGTACATGACTACTGGAAAAGCCATAGATTTGACTATATGGACCTTTGTCAGCAAACTGACGTCTCTGCTTTTGAATATGCTGTCTACTTTTGTCATACCTTTTCTCCCAAGGAGCAAACTTTGCCTTTCAATTTTGTGACTGCAGTCACCATGAGAGAGTCATTTCATAGGCAGGTTGATAAGAAGTCTAGGGGTCCCCAAGGAGACAGAGGTCTGGAATTCTCAAGGAGGAAGAAAGGATAAATTCTTTTTCTTCTACATTCCTTAGGATTATATAACAATGTATCCTGCCTGAGGACAGTCTCTGGATTAAACCTTCTGACTAATCCTGTTATTTTAAAATTAAATTATGGGAGTAGGTCTGGTGAGGTTTTACAACCTCCAGACATTCTTTGGATTCATTGGAGAGAATATAACTCCATTGCTAACACTAGCAAACGGGTACTCTTTCTACCCACTTTTGATATCTATGTCAGAAGCTTTCTCTATCTCCTTTATACCTTAATAAAACTTTATTACACAAAAGCTCTGAGCGATCAATCCTCATCTCTGGCCCCAGATTGAATTCTTCTCCTCCGGAGGCCAAGAATCCCGGCATCTTTGCATGGGTCAGCAACAACCTTTCAACCATCCACAGTGATTTGGAGCCCAAGAAAATAAAGTCTGTCACTTCTGCCTTAGTTCACACTTATTCTGCATTTTGGCTATTCTGCCATTGCAGAAAATGAAGAGAAACTAAAGAGCCTCTTGATGAAGGTTAAAGAAGAGAATGAAAAAACTGGCTTAAAATTCAACATTCAAAAAACAAAAATCATGGCATCTGGTCCCATCAATTCATGGCAAAAAGATGGGGAAAATGGAAACAGTGATAGACTTTATTTTCTTGGGTTCTGAGATCACTGCAAATGGTAACTGCAGCCATGAAATTAAGATGCTTGCTCCTTGGAAGAAAAGCTACTACCAACCTAGACAACATATTCAAAACCAGAGACATCACTTTGCCAACAAAGGTCCATATAGTCAAAGCTATAGTTTTTATAGTAGTCATGTTGGAGAAGGAAATGGCAACCCACTCCAGTGTTCTTGCCTGGAGAATCCCAGGGACGGTGGAGCCTGGTAGGCTGCAGTCCATGGGGTCACTAGGAGTCGGACACGACTCAGCGACTTCACTTTCACTCTTCACTTTTATGCATTGGAGAAGGAAATGGCAACCCACTCCAGTATTCTTGCCTGGAGAATCCCAGGGACCGGGGAGCCTGGTGGGCTACCGTCTATGGGGTCGCACAGAGTCGGACATGACTGAAGCGACTTAGCATAGCATAGCATAGCACCATTCTTCAATTCGCCCATTCCAGTCCATTTTAGTTCACTGATTCCTAGAATGTGGACGTTCACTCTTGTCATCTCCTGTTTGACCATTTCCAATTTGCCTTGATTCATGGACCTAACATTCCACGTTCCTATGCAATATTGCTCTGTACAGCATCGGACCTTGCTTCTATCATCAGTCACAACCACAACTGGGTATTGTTTTTGCTTTGGCTCCATCCCTTCATTCTTTCTGGAGTTATTTCTCTACTGATATCCAGTAGCATATATTGGGCACCTAACAACCAGGGGAGTTTCTCTTTCAGTGTCCTATCATTTTGCCTTTTTATAGTGTTCATGGGGTTCTCAAGGCAAGAATACTGAAGTGGTTTGCCATTCCGTTCTCCAGTGGACCACATTCTGTCAGACCTCTCTACCATGACCCGTCCGTCTTGGGTGGCCCCATATGGCATGGCTTGTTTCCTTGAGTTAGACAAGGGTATGGTCTGTATGACCAGATTGACTAGTTTTCTGTGATTATGGTTTCAGTGTTTCTGCCCTCTGATGCCCTCTCGCAACACCTACCATCTTACTTGGGTTTCTCTTACGTTGGACATAGAACCTTTAGAATATTCCAAAAATGACCATGTGGGACTTGGAGGCTAGATCATAAAAGACTCAGCAGCTTCTGCCTTACTTTCTCTTAGATTGCTTGCACTGAGGGAAACCAGCCACAAAATGGTGAGAAACTGAAGCGGTTCTGTGCAGAAGTCATTGTGACAAAAAACCAAGTAGTGGCTCAGTGGTAAAGAATTTGCCTGCCAATGCAGAAGACACAAGTTCGATCCTTGATCCAGGATGATTCCACATGCTGCAAAACAATTAAGTCTGGGTAGCACCACTATTGAGCCCGTGGCTCTAGATCCTGTGCTCCTCATCAAGAGAAGTCACTGCAATGAGAAGCCCTTGCACCACCAGAGAGTAGGCTTCCGACAGTTAGAGAAAAGCCTGGTCAGCAATGAAGACTCAGCACAGCCTAAAATAAATAAATATATTTTTAAAAAAATGAAGCCCCCTGCCAATAGCTATGTGTGAGTGAGCTCTCTTGGGAGATAATCACTCCAGTCCCACTCAAGCCTTCAGACTGACTTCTTGAAAGCAATCTCCAGAGACCTTGAGCCAAAATCCCAGTTAAGCAGCTCCCAAATTGTTGACCCACAGAAAGTTATGTAATAAATGCTTATGTTGCTTTAAGCCACTAAGTTTGGAATGATTGGTTAGGTAGCAATACATAACCAATAAAGAAGGCTCATATGTGTTGAGGGAAATGCCCCAGATAATAAGGCAGCTGTGCATTATCAGCAGCCAGGACACAGTGGCCAAGAAGCAGGTAAAGTGACCAGGCAAAGGGATGCGAGCAGGGCACCAGCAACATTCACGGCCTTAGTTACCTTTCACATTAGATGTTTCCATCAAACCCTTCATGCTACTTAATGGAGTACCATGTCATAAATGTAATCATGGCTTGGACATTTACAGTTTTAAAAATGTAGCTGGCAACAACTTGAAGATCTAGACCTAGTGAAAATATTCTTGAAAAATGAAGGTAGGTTCAAACAACGGCTGAGAGAATTCATCACTAGTAATAAGCAATGAGAAATGAGTACTCAGGCTGAAGCAAAACAATTCTGGATGAACTTATGGAACTTAAAAAAAAAAAAAGTACCAGAAAGAATATGTGAGTAATTGCATGTAAATATTGACTACTTTTAGGGCTTCCCTGATAGCTCAGAGGGTAAAGAATCTGCCTGTAATGCAGGAGACCCCAGTTCAATTCCTGGATTGGAAAGATCCACTGGAGAATAGATAGGCCACCCACTCCAGTATTCTTGGGCTACCCTGGTGGCTCAGATGGTAAAGAATCCACCTGCAATGTGGGAGACCTGTGTTCAATTCCTGGGTTGGGAAGATGCCCTGGAGAAGGGAACAGCTATCCACTCCAGTATTCTGGCCTGGAGAATCCACATGGACAGTCAGTGGGCTACAGTCCATGTGTTCACAAAGTCAGACACGACTGAGTGACTAAGCACAGCACAACATTGACCACTCAAAGACAAAATAACAAAAGGTCTTGGTGGTTGTTAAAATGTTGGTAGAAATAAGATTTGTTGACAAAAATAGCACAAATCTTAGTAAGAGAGTAAATGTTAGTCGCTCAGTCGTGTCCAACTTTTTGTGACCCCATTGACTGCAGCCCACCAGGCTCCTCTGTCCATGAGATTTTCCAGGCAAGGATACTGCCTTGCTATTTCCTTCTCCAGGGGATCTTCCAAACCCCAGGATCGAACCCGAGTCTCCTGCACTGCAGGCAGATTCTTTACCAACTGAGCTACAAGGGAAGCCACAGTAAGAGAGTAATGGAGTGAAACTGCTGAGGTGCTTAGATCGTTCAACGAAATGGTAAAACTTTTCATTTAAAGTAGAAGGTAAAAATTAAAAGTGCATACTGTGATCCCTATGACAACCATTAAAAGAAGAATAAACAAACACAAATCTAAAAAGCTATGAAGACAAGAAACAATAAATACCAGCTAAACTCAAAAGAAAACAAGAGAAAGCAACACAATATTGTAAAGCAATGATCCTCCATTTAAAAATAAATGAATTTTTAAAGAGAGAAAATAACCAAGACAAGAAGGTACATGTTTACCAAAAAAAAAAAAAAAGAAGGAAAGAAAGAAGGAATAAAGAAAAACATAGTGTAAAGGGAAAACAGATAAAAAGATGGTAGCCTTAAACCCAACTATTATTTCAGTATATTACATGTCAATGTAAAACGCTGTGCTGCTGCTGCTGCTAAGTCACTTCAGCCATGTCCGACTCTGTGCGACCCTACAGACGGCAGCCCACCAGGCTCTGCCATCCCTAGGATTCTCCAGGCAAGAACACTGGAGTGGGTTGCCATTTCCTTCTCCGATACATGAAAGAGAAAAATGAAAGTAAAGTCACTCAGTCGTGTCCAACTTTTAGCGACCCCATGGACTGCAGCCTACCAGGCTCCTCCTTCCATGGGATTTTCCAGGCAAGAGTACTGGAGTGGGGTGCCATTGCCTTCTCTAGTAAAACGCTGTAGAACCAATCTAATATTGAGTCATTTATGTCAAGAACAAAACAGAGATGGTCAATGCAGATGTATAAAGGAAACTTAACCTAATCTTACAGGAATTGACAGCTCGTTTCATGAATTGGCAGAGAACACCAGCCAATCCCTCAAACACCAAGTCTTTTTATGCTGTCTCTGAACTTCCTGCTCCCCTAATTCAGTTACCCTAATCCAAATAAGAAAGAAGACCAGTAGGCAACCAATTAGCTGAAAAAAACAAATAATCTCCATATTTATCCATAAAATCCTCTAGTCTGTTAGCAACTCAGAACTCACTGCTCCCATAGCCTTGAGTTTCCAGTTTTGCAGGATGCAATTCTTGTAATAAACTCTTGTAAAAAACTTGTAATAAACTTGTAAAAAACTTGTAATAAACTGCCTTTTTTTCTTAATTCAGTACAGAGTTTGGTTTTTGACACCATGGACTAAATGTGCTAAGTCTCTTCAGTCACGGCCAACTCTGTGCAACCCCATGGACTGTAGCCAGCCAGGCTCCTCTGTCCATGGGTTTCTCCAGGCAAGGATACTGGAGTGGGTTGCCATGCCCTTCTCCATGGGATCTTCCCCACTCAATCACTCACTGGTGATTGAACTCGTGGCTCCTACATCTCCTGCACTGGCCATCAGATTCCTTACAACTAGCACTGCCTGGGAAGCCCAAGGGCACAAGGGCCAATCTGCAAACCTGAGGCCTGATGGCAGCCTGTCACCTGGGGGCAGAGGATGCTGAGAACTTGCCTGTAGGAGGCTGGAGAGCCATGGGGTCAAGATCTCACAGGGCCTATCAAGCCTTGGCCAAAACATCCCACTTAAAAAACAAAATCTTAATCATTGTTTAGAAAATACTGTTGGCTACCTCACCTCAAAGAGATCAAATTAGTTATGTCAAAAATGGTTATATAAATATAACCTCAAAAGAATTGTTTGAATAATGGAAAATATATAAATTAAACTCTTACTCTGCCACAAAGACCTCAAAATATACATGTTTTAAATCCTGTGCCATAAATCTACCATAATTTTAAACAACAAAATTTTATTATAAGATATGCCAATAAAGAAACTAAGTCTAAATTATAACAATGTAATTTTAAAAGATGAGAGCATCCTGGAATATGAAGTCAAGTGGGCCTTAGAAAGCATCACTACGAACAAAGCTAATGGAGGTGATGGAATTCCAGTTGAGCTATTTCAAATCCTGAAAGATGATGCTGTGAAAGTGCTGCACTCAATATGCCAGCAAATTTGGAAAACTCAGCACTGGCCACAGGACTGGAAAAGGTCAGTTTGCATTCCAATCCCAAAGAAAGGCAATGCCAAAGAATGCTCAAACTACTGCACAATTGCACTCATCTCACACACTAGTAAAGTAATGCTTAAAATTCTCCAAGCCAGGCTTCAGCAATATGTGAACCGTGAACACCCAGATGTTCAAGCTGGTTTTAGAAAAGGCAGAGAAACCAGAGATCAAATTGCAAACATCCGCTGGATCATGGAAAAAGCAAGAGAGTTCCAGAAAAACATCTATTTCTGCTTTATGGACTATGCCAAAGGCTTTGACTGTGTGGATCACAAGAAACTGTGGAAAATTCTGAAAGAGATGGGAATACCAGACCATCTGATCTGCCTCTTGAGAAATTTGTATGCAGGTCAGGAAGCAACAGTTAGAACTGGACATGGAACAACAGATTGGTTCCAAATAGGAAAAGGAGTATGCCAAGGCTGTATATTGTCACCCGGTTTATTTAGCTTATATGCAGAGTACATCCTGAGAAACGCTGGACTGAAAGAAACACAAGCTGGACTCAAGATTGCTGGGAGAAATCTCAATAACCTCAGATATGCAGATGACACCACCCTTACGGCAGAAAGTGAAGAGGAACTCAAAAGCCTCTTGATGAAAGTGAAAGTGGAGAGTGAAAAGGTTGGCTTAAAGTTCAACATTCAGAAAACGAAGATCATGGCACCCGGTCCCACCACTTCATGGGAAATAGATGGGGAAACAGTGTCAGACTTTATTTTTTGGGGCTCCAAAATCACTGCAGATGGTGATTGCAGCCATGAAATTAAAAGACGCTACTCCTTGAAAGGAAAGTTATGACCAACCTAGATAGCATATTCCAAAGCAGAGACATTACTTTGCCAACAGAGGTTCATCTAGTCAAGGCTATGATTTTTCCTGTGGTCATGTATGGATGTGAGAGTTGAACTGTGAAGAAGGCTGAGCGCTGAAGAATTGATGCTTTTGAACTGTGGTGTTGGAGAAGACTCTTGAGAGTCCCTTGGACTGCAAGGAGATCCAATCAGTCCATTCTGAAGGAGATCAGCCCTGGGATTTCTTTGGAAGGAATGATGCTAAAGCTGAAACTCCAGTACTTTGGCCACCTCATGCGAAGAGTTGACTCATTGGAAAAGCCTCTGATGCTGGGAGGGATTGGGGGCAGGAGGAGAAGGGGAGGACAGAGGATGAGATGGCTGGATGGCATCACTGACTCAATGGACGTGGGTCTGGGTGAACTCCGGGGAGTTGGTGATGGACAGGGAGGCCTAGCTTGCTGCGATTCATGGGGTCGCAAAGAGTTGGACACGACTGAGCAACTGATCTGATCTGATCTGATCTGATGTCTTATTTAGGACTTCTCTTGTGGCTCAGCAGTTAAGAATATGCCTGCAGTGCAGGAGCCACAGGAAACATGGCTTCAGTCCCTGGGTTGGGAAGATCCCCTGGAGGAGGGCATGGCAACTGCTCCAGTATTCTTGCCTGAAGATTCCAAGGACAGAGGAGCTTGGTGGGCTACAGTCCATGGGGTCACAAAGAATCAGACACGACTGAGGTGACTTAGCAGCAACAGCAGCATGACTTCTTTATATATAAAAACAGTTTTAAGGTTTTAGTAAATAAAATAGTGTTTATTTTCATTTACATGGTAAAACAGTGTCAAAGACACTGCTGCATTTTACAAACTATATCAGATATAAGCAAGTTTCCCAGGGATACCTCCTAAGAAGGTGGACTCTAGTGTATATGAGTTTCACCAGGTACAGCAAGCTTCTTAGCAGAATGGCTGTACCAGGGCACCATATGATGACCCACAGAGACAACCCAGTCCCATGAACAGACTGACCATTAGAAATGGAGTATAAAAAAGCAGCCATATACAGCATTATAAACATATCTTTGACTGAATCAGTCTTCGTATTCAATATAACTTTCATCAAAACTCAAGATTAGAAAATGTATTTGAAAAAATAAATTCCACAAATATCTAAGAAAATTTTGTAAAAGAGCAAATAAGAGAGCTCACAAGATTAACAAAATCTTTAAGAGCAAAAGAAAAAATAGAAAAAAAAGGAAACAGCAATTTCATAGAGAGCTTAAAACAGGTCAGTGTATCTATCTTTGGGAACTTTGAATGAGTATAAATCTTTTTAAAAAATTAGCAAGAAAAGGAAAATGATAGATTGTTTTAGAGCATCCCTTGAAATCTGCCTCAGAATTGAAAACTTAAGTTGTAACTTTACATCATATATGGCATATATAAAGATGTAGTCTCTGCATATATTAATGTGAGAAACAAAACTATAGTGCTAGTATGAAAAACAATATATATTTTTCAATTGATGCAGGAAAGACATTTTTATACAAGAAAACATATTTTGTAAACTTAAGAATTTTTAACAAAGATCACTTTAGACTAAATTACCCATAAACTCATTTTTTTACATTTAACTAAAATATCATCTTAGATAGAACATGTTTTCACAGTTTAAAACTAATATACAATATACAAAACATAAAAAGAAACTCCTACAAATGGATAAATTAAATTTTCAAAGGAATCTTGTAGGAAATTGAACAAACAGAAGAAAAGGAAATTCAGAGAAGACAGAAAAACAGAATTGTAGGAAATGATTAAAATTTTAAAACTATATTAGTTTGTATTAGTTACCTTATATAATTAAACTTTACTTGTTAACATATGAGCGATAAGAAACTAGCTCACCCATGAAATAACAGTGGGATGTGAATTAACAAAAAAAGACAGTACAAGAAAAAAAAATCCTTGGAAATTAAAAATTTAAAAATGTCACTTTATTTAACACAAAAAATGGCCATCCTAACCCTCATCTCAGCCTCCACATACCTTCACTATAGTAATAGTAAGGCTGGGTTCTCCTGAAAAGATCCCTGCACAAGTCCAACCTTTAAATAGCATAAATCTTCCTTCATGTCTTCCCTTAGGGGACCTGTGGCCTTTTTGCTTCCCAGGAATACATACCAGCTGTCAGTTAACTATAATCCTAAAGACCCAGAATGCCATTCTACTCTCTCCATCTGACTGGGGCTTACAGAGGTCAAGGGAGTTTAAATTTTAGGCTCACATTGGGCCAAGTGAGTCCACAGAAGTTTGTCTATTTCACACTTCAGAATATGTTTTTAGAAGACACACAGTCCCCACACTGGTTCCTCAACTCATGGAGCAAGGGCCAAACTGAAGTCCCTAAAACTACCTCTTGTACAGAAGTAGTAAAACAAAGGACTATTATATCTGTACTGGTTCTGAAACCAATTCCAGTAGAGAATTGGTATAAGAGAGGATACCAATTGGTAGAGAGGAAGTAGGGGACTCCACAGCAGCAAAAGTGATTTTTCCACAGCAGCAGGGTGTCTGAAAATCCACCTCAATTCTGACACTATATACTCAGAAATGGCATTAGATTCCACAAATTAATAGTTCAGTCCTCTAAGATGGTGCCCCCTACCATCACACACACATACACACACACTTCAGATGGCAGTCTCAAGTCCAGGTTGTCACCTGTACTTCTGACCAACTGGCTATAAATCACGTGTTGCATGACCTCCTCTCCTCTTGGATTTGATTAATTTTCTAGAGCAGCTCACAGAACTCCAAGAAATGGTTTGCTTACTAGGTCAGCAGTTTATTATAAAAGGATATGGCTCAGGAACAGCCAGATGGAAGAGCTACACAGGGCAAGGTACTGGAGGATGGAACGTACAGCTTCGTTTCTCTCTCTCCTGGCAGGCCACTCCCCCAGCAGTTCCAGGTGTTCACCAGCCAGGATGCTCTCCAAAGCACCTTCTTTGGGGTTTTACAGAGGCTTCATTACACAGCTGTGATTGATTAACTCATTGGACACTGGCAATTGAGTCAACCCCATGACCCCTTCCCCCTCACCAGAGTCTGGAAAGTGAGACTAAAAGTTTGAACCTTCAGCAATTTCCCTGCTCCATCCAGTGGCTAAGATTCTGTACTTCCACTGCAGAGGGTGTGGGTTCTATTCCTGGTCAGGGACTAAAATCCCACATGCTGCTCAGCCAAAAAAATAAAAAAGAGAGAAAGAGAGAGCTTTGTGTTTTAAAAGTTCCAACCTTCTAATCACATGTTGACTTTCCAGATAACCAGCCCCCATACTTAGGTGGGGTCCAAAAGTCACCTCATTAAGAGAACAAAAAATACCATTCTGCTTTCATCACTTAGGAATATCCAAGCATTTTAGTAATTCTATGTCACAAATGGTATCAAAGAACAAATATATATTTCTTACCTTATCTCACACTATCACAATATGCTTAGGGAATTGCTCAGTTTAGGGTCATGAAGCCAGGAAAAGTGTAATAATCATGATCCTAACACCTCACCACTGACTTCACTTGCTCGGCCAGTCTGTGCGCATGGGGTGGCCATGGAGAAAGGTTGGATTAGCATAACCAGAGTCAGACAGTGACTCCAATTACATGCTCCTTTGCATGTGTTGTCTGCTAGAGCAAATCAAAACATGTCCTGCCACCTGCTATCCAGCTAATGATTTGACAAATGCTCTTCTCTCCTTACCAATTAGTAAGGACAATTAGAAACATTTCACTTTCAGCTGGCAAGAACAGTCACTATTAGACCTCAAGCAATTCTCCCACTCCATGACAGACAAGAGCCACAATCATCCAGACATCCTACAGGACACCAAGCTGATAATCAAATATTGATCACATTATCCTAGATAACTTAGTAGACAAGTGAATGACTCTGATGGGGAAAATATTGACATTTTGAGTGCTTGACAATTCAGCAGGGTTTCTAAATGTCTAGTAGTCTAAATCTAATTGTGATATTCTTCTAATTTAAAAGGCAAATCTCTGCACAGATAACCTAGAGCACAGGAATAAGCACAGAAATTTTTGGATCCCTTTGCATGTTAGAGAAAACATATTATACACATATTACAACATAGCATGCTGCTATAATGCATTTATAAAATATCACCAAGCTGCTCAGACGTTCAGTCTAGACTACCTAGTTCATTTATTCAATGATAACTGAAGTATTGGTAGCAAATAAACATGTTCTGCAGAGACTCCTGAAAGCCCCATTAGAAAAATCAAAGTATAGACATCAAGAGTTTTGGAGTAAAGTCATTTTTTCTTTTTTTGAACACTATTTTTGGTTAGTTGATTGACTGATCGGTTGGTGGATCTGTCACTCAGTATGTTGGTCAACTGTTTGGTTTACAACTGGACTCTGACAGAAACTGCACATTTGACCATAAGCCAGCAAGTGACTCTGCGACCTGAGATGCGCATGAGGAGCTAAGTGCTATCTGATCTGCCAGGCTGTAAGATCAGGCTTGTATTAAAGCAATATAACATCAAGGGGAAGTGATCTACTGGAAATCAAGCTCAAGCAGATGGAAAAATCACAAGATGCCTGGAAGGTAGCCCAGACTCAGTAAGCACCTATTCCTATGCTGCCCCATCTACTTCAATCAAAATTTATGACCTCAAGGGGAAAGATCAATTGATGAAAGGTAAATAAAATTCAGGTTGTGAAAGGAAAATCAAAATGGTATTTCCAACAAAGTTTTCTAAAATGGAACCAGGAGTCTGCTGAGGAAGTGTGATGTATGCATATTTCAGCCTGGATGGAATCTGACCTTCGACCATATATTGTCTTAATACAGGCACCCAAAATATCTGCCCAATGATACTCATCTCATCCTTACCCCAAATAACTCATGTCAGACTATCCACTGATTGAACCCGAAAATAGAATTGAATCCTGAATAGCCCTTAAGAATAAATATTTCCTTTCTTTCATCAGAATCAATCATAATGATTTCCAGACAACTTTAACAACCTTGGTGGCTTTTGTCTTTATAAGCCCCTGACTCTTTGCCCACCTTCAACAGTTTCACCTGAATCTGTGTCTCTGGAATTGCCATTCCTAAGAGCAAAATAAACTCTTTTCTTATTTGCAGCCTTCTGCATTGTTTGGTTTAAAAAGTCTACCTTACGATAAGAAAGGATAAATAAAATTCAGGTCTAGTTAATGGATGCTGCTCTCTGCTAAGTCACTGCAGTTGTGTCGGACTCCTTGCAAAAGCCCATCAGGCTCCTCTGTCCGCAGGATTCTCCAGGCAAGAATACTGGAGTGGGTTGCCACACACTCCTCTAAGGGATCTTCCCAACCCAGGGATCAAACCTACTTCTCTTATGTATCTCCCATTGGCAAGCGGGTTCTTTACCACTAGCGCCACCTGGGAAGCCCCTGTTTATGAATAAGTCTCCACAGTATATAGGCCTCAAGCAGAAATATACTATCACAGCAATTCAGTTCCATTCAGGAGTGGCAATAAAAATGTGTAAAAATCAAATGCTAAGTAGGCTCAAGTGCAGGACCTCTGGTTGTTCAAGAAATTAACCTATGATGAGCTTATGCTTATTCACAGGAAATGGCTAATGGTGACGGACTGGTCAAGAGCATAGAAATAGAGAGTTTGCAAGACTGGTACATAGAGGTCTACTCAATGACCAGGACAGATTCTTAAAAAACTTTCCATTTAGATAAGCCCCCTCACTGCTCTTGAGTCATTTTGTAACATTTCACCTGCATGGTCTTAGTTTGCAAGGGAATAAACCATGTTAAGTACTGGGTTTTATCTTGGTTTTCCAGTATCAAGGTCACTTTGGTGGTAAAACTGCCATAACCTTTAGGAACTTAAGATCTTCCTTACGTGGGTTTTACTATAAGAACCACCATAGCCAAAGCATGTGGTGCTGGTGGTTTAGCTGTTAAGTAGTGTTCAACTCTTGGCAATCCCATGGATTGTAGCCCACCAGACTCCTCTGTCCATGGGATTTCCCAGGTAAGAATACTGGAGTGGGTTGTCATTTCCCTCTCCAGGGGTTATTCTCAATCCAGGGATAGAACCTGTGTCTTCTGCTTGGCAGGTGGGTTCTTTACTACTGAGCCACCCGGAAGCTCAACCAACACATACCGATTTCTCAAATGCAAGAAATGACTACTGATCACTATAAATGCTTAAACTGAAAAAAGAAAACTACTCCTCACCCCCAAAAAATCACAGCTACTTTATATGCAAACATTGTGCTAACTATATTGCTATTGTAGCACATAGCCAGCAATAGCTCAGTTCTTTATCCCTTGCTTATAACCCAACTGAGGAGAGGATGAGGCAAGTAAGAGCACTATCCCAAAAGGAAAGAAACCAATTTTAAATTATAGAGAGTGCTGCTGCTGCTGCTAAGTCACTTCAGTCGTGTCCGACTCTGTGCGACCCCATAGACGGCAGCCCATCAGGCTCCCCCATCCCTAGGATTCTCCAGGCAAAAACACTGGGTTGCCATTTTCTTCTCCAATGCATGAAAGTGAAAAGTGAAAGTGAAGTCGCTCAGTCGTGTCCGACTCTTAGTGACACCATGGACTGCAGCCTACCAGGCTCCTCCATCCATGGGATTTTCCAGGCAAGAGTACTGGAGTGGGGTGTCATCACCTTCTCCAAATCTATGTAAAACACTGAATTCTCCAAAAGGCATTGTTAAAAATAATTGTTTGAATTAATAAACAAACACATAATTCTGAATTTCAGTTCAAGTAAAACTACTGAAAAACTATTTGCCATTGTACTGGTCAACTGATTACCAAAACAAATGTTCCCTCCAGTATTAAACAGTTTTTAGTTTAATCACCAATTAACCAAAAGGATACTAATGAAGGCTTTAATTTAACAAGTGAAATAATAATGGGCACAGTATAGAAATGTGAGTTACAGAAGCAAGCCACTAAATCAATGCTTATAATTTTGAGTCAACAGATAGAAATTTCAGCATTCAAGATAAAAGGTATTGCCATTATTTTTTTTTAATAGATACCTAACATTCAGTAACATTTGTCACATCATTTATATGAACACTCTTTGTCTTGCGTTCTGTCCAATATAGTAGTTATTCAGATCAGATCAGATCAGATCAGTTGCTCAGTCTTGTCCGACTCTTTGCAACCCCATGAATCACAGCACACCAGGTCTCCCTGTCCATCACCAACTCCCTGAGTTCATTCAGACTCACGTCCATCGAGTCAGTGATGCCATCCAGCCATCTCATCCTCTGTCCTCCCCTTCTCCTCCTGCCCCCAATCCCTCCCAGCATCAGAGTCTTTTCCAATGAGTCAACTCTTCACATCAGGTGGCCAAAGTACTGGAGTTTCAGCTTTAGCATCATTCCTTCCAAAGAAATCCCAGGGCTGATCTCCTTCAGAATGGACTGGTTGGGTTACATGTAAAACTTTAACTAAAATTAATTGAAATTATGTAACATTAAAAATTCAATCCTCAGTCACACTAGCCACATTTAATTTTTTTTTTTTTTTTTTGTGGTAAGATCACTTACCTACCATGAGATCTGCCCTCTTTATAAACTCTGAAGTATATAACTCAATATTGTTTACCACAAGGAGGGGGAAATAAGGAGTTACTATTCAATGGGCATAGTTTCAATTAAGCAAGATGACTAAGTGTTACAGATTGCTGTATTAACACTGTACACCGGCCACATTTGAAGTGTACCATGATCATATGTGTGTAAGGCAGGCCATATTGCACAAAAAAAAATATCCCTCATCTTAGGTATTTTGGTCTTCTGAGTTGAACCTGTCTTCCTAGTTAACAGAATAGGAGGAAGCACTGAATTTTAAAGGTAATTAAAGTTGATCTTTTGTTTCTTCATTACTGTATTTTGTTCTACTTAATTGAAAACATTCTATTCTCTTGTAAAATTAATGGCTTACTTTCTTTCTCTTTCTGGTTGTAAAACAAATGTCTTACTTTCTTCTGTTGGCAAGTGTCTCTTCACCATTTCTTATAGAGATCTTCATTCCATGCTTCTCTTTGCTTCCATCAAAAGAACAACGGGGGCTTTGTGTGGGTGTTCTGACTGGACGGCCACAAATCTTATTTACCTTTTAAATAGAAAATATTAAAGACAGTTAGAAACCATGCTCCAGTCTTTCTGAGAATGTAATGTTTGCTAGAGTTTAAAGCAAAGACATGTTTTACTTACACCACAGTATTAACCTTTAAGACTTACAAAGTTTGCTAACTTTTAAAGTTTGTTAGTTCAGTCACTCAGTCATGTCCAACTCTTTGCGACCCCATAAATAGCAGCACGCCAGTCCTCCCTGTCCATCACCAACTCCCGGAGTTCACTCAAACCCATGTCCATTAAGGTGGTGATGCCATCCAGCCATCTCATCCTCTGTCGTCCCCTTCTTCTCCTGCCCCCAATCCCTCCCAGCATCAGGGTCTTTTCCAATGAGTCAACTCTTCGCATGAGGTGGCCAAAGTATTGGAGTTTCAGCTTCATCATCAGTCCTTCCAATGAATACCCAGGACTGATCTCCTTTAGGATGGACTGGTTGGATCTCAATTTTTAAAGTAGAGGGAATCAAATTATCTATATAAAATGGCAATCATAATAAATTAATGCTATACACATTTATACAGTTTGAATGTATTCAAATGCAAAATACATGAATAAAAATATATATGCAAAATCAGAGAACTGCATTAATAAACTAGCCTGCTAGTATAAATAAAACTATTTAACCAAAGTAGGTATTATTTATGGTTTATATTCATATCATTGACTAATCACATACCTGTACTAAGTTTCTTAATAAAGTAATTTGCTATTGAACATGGGGTCCAGTTCTGTGTGAGTTCTAAGGGTAGTTTTATTCTTAAAATCTTTCTTAGAAAAGGCAATAAATATGCTTATATGAGATTTCATTTTGTAATAGTCATATATCTTCTTCCTCATTCTAGTTTGCATTAAAGGGAGTTATTCACGGTTTCTTTTAAAAAATTATTTATAGAACTGAAAATTTTACTTTTTAATATTACTTATCTAACAAAGATCTTCATATAACTTATGAAATTATCACTGAAAATTAAGTAACTAATTGGACACATTATCATGTAAAGCATCAAAAAAGATTCACAAGATAACTTATACATTCAAAAAGGCACAGTAGTATAGTTAAAAATACATAAAAGCATTGCCTCTGAATCAAGAGACTTTGGTTCTTGTCCTAATATATGCTTCTTAATTGCTGAGATCTTGATAACAGTGACAGACCTTTATAGAACTTGATTCTCTTATATGTAATATGAAGAACTTAGAATAAATTATTCTAAAGTTCCCTTAAAGTGTAAATTTTTTAAAAAATTTCCATTAATGAGCATTAAAGTAGTTATGCTTCACCTTATTTATTTAAACCATAATTATTTGGTTTCAATATGTGCAAAGAACATGCATTAGATGTTGTAGGAAATAAAAGATTAGAAATTTAATCTAAAAGAGCTGACAATTTAGAAGGAAATAATAAAATCCTCTCGTACATCAAAATGCACATGTACCTTAGAACAAGTCCTTGCCTTAACAGGTTCCAGCCCACCCTGCCAATGCAAAAACTTCAGAAAACCCTGAAAAAAGCCCTTGCCCATGCTTGTTTGGCCTCACCCCTCCTGCCAAAGCCACTGGGCACACATGGTCAGCATAGGGACACTCCCACACAAGACATTACCTTCAAGAGCAGGAGAGGTAATTATTTCACCTAAATTATAGAGACAAACAAAAAAAAGCCAAACAAAATGAGAAGACAGAGAAATATGTTCCAAATGAAAGCACAAGATAAAACATCAGAACAACAACAAAAACCTCTTATAAAATGGAGATAAGTAATTTATTTAATAGAATGATTGATGTTACATTCATAAAAAAGCACACCAAACTCACGAGAGGGCTAGAGGAACACAGTGAGAATTTCAACAAAGAAATTGAAAATGTAAAACAAATATTATATGTAATATACATGAATACACACACACACACACACACACAAACATCATGGTAAGCAAAACTCTGAAATATATCAGTTCAGTTCAGTCACTCAGTCATGTACAGCTCTTTCTGATTCCATGGTCTGCAGCATGCCAGGCCTCCCTGTCCATCACCAACTCCTGGAGTTTACTCAAACTCATGTCCATTGAGTCAGTGATGCCATCCAGCCATCTCATCCTCTCTTGTCCCCTTCTCTTCCTGCTTTCAATCTTTCCCAGCAGCAGGGTCTTTTCAAATGAGTCACTTCTTCACATCAGCTGACCAAAGGAGTTTCACCTTCAGTATCAGTCCTTCCAATGAATATTCAGGGCTAATTTCCTTTAGGATGGACTGGTTGAATCTCCTTGCAGTCCAAGGGACTCTCAAGAGTCTTCTCCAGCACCACAGTTCAAAAGCATCAAAGCTTCGGTGCTCAGCTTTCTTTATAGTCCAACTCTCACATCCATACATGACTACAGGAAAAACATAGCTTTGACAAGATGGACCTTTGTCTGCAAAGTAATGTCTCTGCTTTTTAATATGCTGTCTAGGTTGGTCATAACTTTCCTTCCAAGGAGTAAGTGTCTTAATTTCATGGCTGCAGTGTCACCATCTGCAGGGATTTTGGAGCCCAGAAATATAAAGTCTCTCATTGTTTCCACTGTTTCCCCATCTATTTGCCGTGAAATGATGGGACCAGATGCCATGATCTTCGTTTTCTGAATGTTGAGCTTTAAGCCAACTTTTTCACTCTCCTCTCACTTTCATCAAGAGGCTCTTTAGTATTTCTTCCCTTTCTGCCACAAGGGTGATGTCATCTGCATATCTGAGGTTATTGAGATTTCTCCTGGCAATCTTGATTCCAGCTTGTGATTCATCCAGCCCAGCGTTTTGCATGATGTACTCTGCATATAAGTTAAATAAGCAGGGTGACGATATACAGACTTGACATACTGCTTTTCCTATTTGGAACCAGTCTGTTGTTCCATGTCCAGTTCTAACTGTTGCTTCCTGACCTGCATACAAATTTCTCAAGAGGTAGGTCAGGTGGTCTGGTATTCCCATCTCTTTCAGAATTTTCCAGTTTATTGTGATCCACACAGTCAAAGGCTTTGGCATAGTCAATAAAGCAGAAATAGATGTTTTTCTGGAACTCTCTTGCTTTTTCGATGATCCAACATATGTTGGCAATTTGATCTCAGGTTCCTCTGCCTTTTCTAAATCCAGCTTGTACATCTGGAAGTTCACGGTTCACATATCTTTGAAGCCTGGCTTGGAGAATTTTGAGCATTACTTTGCTAGCATGTGAGATGAGTGCAATTGTGTGGTAGTTTGAGCATTCTTTGGCATTGCCTTTCTTTGGGATTGGAATGAAAACCGACCTTTTTGAGTCCTGTGGCCACTGCTGTTTTCCAAATTTGCTGGCATATTGACCACAGCACTTTCACAGCATCATCATTTAGGATTTGAAAGAGCTCAACTGGAATTCTATCACCTCCACTAGCTTTGTTCATAGTGATGCTTCCTAAGGCCCACTTGACTTCACATTCCACGATGTCTGGCTCTAGGTGAGTGATCATATTATCGTGATTATTTGGGTCGTGAAGATCTTTTTTGTATAACTCTTCTGTTTTGCCAAGAGAACGCACTGGTAATAGCAAACGGACTCTTCCAACAACACAAGAGAAGGCTCTACACATGGACATCACCAGATGATCAATACCAAAATCAGATTGATTATATTCTTTGCAGCCAAAGATGGAGAAGTCTATAAAGTCAGCAAAAACAAGACAGGGAGCTGACTGTGGCTCAGATCATGAACTCCTTACTGCCAAATTCAGACTTAAATTGAAGAAAATAGGGAAAACCACTAGACCATTCAGGTTTGATCTAAATCAAATCCCTTATGACTATACAGTGGAAGTGACAAATAGATTCAAGGGATTAGATCTGATAGATAGAGTGCCTGAAGAACTATGGACAGAGGTTGATGGTATTGTACAGGAAGCAGGGATCAAGACCATCCCCAAAATGCTAATAGAGCAAAAAAAGAAATACATACTGCCAGGGTCCAGCCCCAGTGGATCCAGGGAATTTGAAGGGGGGACGGCGTCAGCGATCAGGAAACAATAGCTTATTTAAATGTTAAATAAAGATATAAAGAGTGGTTAAATAGGGATAGCTCAGTGAGAAAATTCAGTGGAGAAAAGAGGCTAAATAACTTGGTTTACGTGGAAAACCAATAAAACTCCAAGACAAGGAGTTTACACCACCCGCATAGGCCACAGGTGTCCTCCCATTCTCCCAAAGGAGAGGAGACACTAAGGCCTCCCCGGTCAGATCTTAGAAGCTCAGGCAAAATCAGTAGGCTTGGCGAGCCTCCACACTCCAGATGGGAATTCAGCCAGAAGGTGAGAGAAAGAACGACATGGGGAGACCAAGCTTCAGTGAACAAGGCCCGTAGCTTTATTTTCAACAGGGGCTTTTATACCCTAAGTTGCACATAGAGGATAATAGGGGGTGTGAAATCATGCAAAGTCAGCAGTCTTTGATCCTTAATGAGACCAGGCTTTCTTTTCTGCAAATTTATCGTATACAAATGGTTTAGGTGATTTACATCATCTTCTGGCCAGAAGGCCTGTTAACATTTTATGACTCTGACAAAGATTTGTCGACCATAAGACTTATTTTCTCTAAGAGTAATTATTTTAAAGTTTGGCGCCATCCTCCGAAGGTGTTAAAGTTGCATTCCTATAGGACAAAGGTGCAGTGGGTTTACAACAAAGGAAAGAATTTATTACCTTAAGGGTCTAAAGTTGTTAACACCAAGGCCACTACTAATTTTTTTTACATACCAACTATATTAATTAATACACTTCCAAGGATACAATACAGGGGATGTGGAAACTTGGCAGAAAGCATTGGCTCAACAATGAAATCTTCTACTAGTTCTATTCTGACAATTTCTAACTCTCCGAGAGGCTCTATTCTATTTGAATATCTTAAGCTTCCCGTGCCTCTCGCAGTTGGGAGACTGTAAACAATCATACGCGTAGCTATAGGAGTCCGGATAAGCCTGTCAGGCAAGTTAGGGAGCCATCTGAGGGGTTTGGATTTAAACACTCCTCTTATGCCCAAGAGACTAATTAGCCAGAGCTCTAAGTTGATTTCCTTCAGAGACAAGGTGGTCGGGGATAGCCCCCCCCCCCCCCCCCCCCCCCCGCCCCGTGACTGTCAGAGGAGTTGGTAAAAGTCATGAAGCAGTAAAACAGACAGACTCTGGTTTTGGGGTAGATGCTCAGGCAGGCCCAGAGGGGCACCCCTCGAGTTCTGGCTCGCCTTGCCCACCAGAACTCTCCCACATAACCTTGTTATGGGTGGGGACTCCAGTGCTGGCTCCTGGCATCATACCACCTGGACAGAAAATCAGTAGGCAAAAATTGGCCTTAAATGACAGATTAGACTAAATGTACTTAATAGATATCCATAGAACATTCCACCCCCAAACAGCAGAATACATATTCTTTTCAAGGTCACATGGAATATTCCTCAGGATATATCACATGCTTGGTCACAAAATAAATCTCAATAAATTAGAGAAAACTGAAATCATATCAAGCATCTTCTCTGACCACAATGAAACAAGAAAACAATTACAGGAAAAAAAAAAAAAAACTTGAAAAAACACAAACACATGGAGACTGAATAATATGCTGCTGCTGCTGCTGCTGCTAAGTCGCTTCAGTCATGGCCGATTCTGTGCGACCCCATAGACGGCAGCCCGCCAGGCTCTCCCGTCCCTGGGATTATGCAGGCAAGAGTACTGGAGTGGGGTGCCACTGCCTTCTCCAATAATATGCTACTAACAACAAAAAATAAAAAGGTCAATAGAGAAATCTAAAAATTTCTTGAGACTAATCAAAACGAAGACTCAACTTTCCAAAGTCTATAGGATGTGGCAAAAGCAGTCCTAAGAGGGATTAGGACTATAGTGAGACAGGATAGTGAGACAGGATAGTGTGGCAGACCTATCTCAGGAAATAAGGGAAATCTCAAATAAGCAATCTAACATGACACTCAAAAGAACTAGAAAAAGAAGAAAAAACAAAGTCTAAAGTTAATAGAAAGAAGGAAATAATAAAGATCAGAGTAGAAATAAATGAGATAGAGAACAAAAAGAAAAGATCAATGAAACTAAGAGCTGGGTTTTAAAAAAATCTATATAAAATTGATAAACCCTTAGCCAGACTCATAAAAAAAGGAGATGGCCCAAATAAATAAAACTAGAAATGAAGAAAGTACAACTGATATCATAGAAATATTATAATCGTAAGAGAATACTACAATTATAAGCCAAAATTTGGACAATGTACAAGAAATGGATAAATTCCTAGATACATATAATCTTCCAAGACTCAATCAGGAAGAAACAAAAAATCTGTACAGAACCATTAATAGTAACTAAATTAAATCAGCAGTTAAAAACTTTCCACCAAAGTTCAGAACAGATAGCTTCATAGGGGAATTCTACAAAACATTTAAAGAAAAGCTAATACCCATTCTTCTCAAATTATTCTGAAAAACTGAAGATAATGGAACACATTCAATATCATTCTACAAGACCAGCAATATCCTGATATCAAAGCCAGACAGAGACATTACCAAAAAAAGAAAATTAACAGGCCAATATCCCTGATAAACACAGAGGCAAAAATCCTCAAAAAATATTAACAGACTTCATTCAACTCTACAATAAGATCATAGGTCATGATCAAGTGGGATTTACTGAAAGGATGCAGGGCTCCCCTGGTGACTCAGATGGTAAAGAATCCGACTGCAATGTAGGAGACCTGGGTTCGATCCATTGGGAAGATCCCCTGGAGAAAGGAATGGCTACCCACTCCAGTATTCTTGCCTGGAGAATCCCATGGACAGAGGAGCCTGGCAGGCTACAGCCCATGGGGTCACAAAGAGACAGATATTACTGAATGACTAAGCACAGCACAGATGCAGGATGATTCAGTATCCACAAATCAATTAATGTGATATACCAGATTAACAAAGGAAGGATAAAAATCACATGATCATCTCAATAGATACAGAAAAAGCATTTGACAAAATTCAACATCCATTCATGACAAAAACTCTCAGTAATGTTGGTATAGAGGAAACATTTAGTTAGGCATAGTCAGTCAGTATCAGATGTGTCCAACTCTGCAACCCTATGGGCTATAGCCCAACAGGTTCCTTTGGCCATGGAATTCTCCAGGTAAGAATACTGGAGCAGGTTGCCATTCCCTTCTCCAGGGTATCTTCCTGACTCAGGGATCAAACCTGGGCCTCCCACGTTGCAGGCAGATTCTTTACCATCTACAGAGGAAAACATACCCCAACATAATAAAAGCCATTTATGATAAACACACAGCTAACATCATACTCACCAGTGAAAATCTGAAAGCTTTTTGGAAGTCCTACTGACAGCAATCAGACAACAACAACAACAAAAATGAATAAATAAAAAGTCATCAAATTGGAAGAGAAGTAAAACTCTCACTATATGCAGACAACATGATATTATACACAGCAAACTCTAAAGACTCTACCTAAAAGCTATCAAAATAAATGAATTCAGTAATGTCACAGATACAAAATAAATATACAGAAATTTGTTGCATTTCTATACATTTATACTGAACTATCAGAAAGAGAAATCAAGAAAACAATCCCATTTGCAATGACATCAAAAAGAATAAAACACCTAGGAATAAATTTAACCAAAATGATGAACAACTTGCATTCTGAAAACTATAAGACACTGATGAAAGAAATTGCAGACAACACAAATAAATGAAAACTATTCTGTGTTCATGAATTAGAAGCATTAAAATAATTAAATACTCAAATATTTACAATAGCCAAGATATGAAAGCAACCTAAATAAGTATCCATCAACAGATGAAAGGATAAAGAAGATACAATATATAGAGGTGACCCTTCAAAAATATGGGTGTTAGGGGCACCAAACCATACAGTCAAAAATCCACATGTAACTTTAAAGTCCACTCTGTGTATCCACATTCATGGATTCAACAAATTGTGGATATGGGGGTGCTGAAGTACATATTTATCAAAAGAAAAAAAAAAAAAAAGCCCTCACATGCGTGGATAAAATCCACATACACATTCAAACCTATGTTGTCCAAGAACTAGGTGTACAAAAACTGCATATACAGTGGACTATTACCTAACCATTTTAAAAAAATAATGAAATCTTGCCATTTGCAACAACATGAATGGATCTGGAGGGGGTGTGTGTGTGTGTGTGTGTGTGTGTGTGTTAGTCGCTTAATCGTGTTTGACTCTTTGCGACCCCATAGACTATACCCCACCAGGCTCCTCTGTCCATGTGATTTCAGGCAAGTATACTGGAGTGGGTTGCCATTTCCTTCTCCAGGGTCTGGAGGGTATAAAAAGAGATAAATACTACTCTTTCACTTATACTGACATATAAAAAACAAAACAAACAAATATAACAAAATAGGAACAGACTGAGATATAGAGAACAAACTGGTGGTTGCCACAGGGGAGGCAGTTGGGAGTGATGGGCAGATTAGATGAAAGGGATACTGAGGTACAAACTGCCTGTTACTATGTGACTGTGACTGCATATTAGGTCAAGGGCTGTGATGTAGAGCACAGGAAATATAGTCAATAATATTAACTTTGCATGGTGTGCAGTCTATAAAAATACTGAAAACACTATATTGTACACCTGAAACTAATATGACATTGTAAGTCAATTATACTTCAATAAAAAAGAAAATGAAATAAAGCTATAACATGTAGAAAATGAACAGAATAATTCTGGGGTGTTTAGGGAAGAGATTCAGTAGGTGATGTCTAAATAACAGATTAAAAGGTAAAACTAGAAGTTGGTCGGGTGGACAAAGTGGGAAAGCTCCAGAAGAGAGTATAAAAGCAAAGAGGTGTATAACAACATGTTTCAGAGAACAAAGGTGACACCTAAAAGATGAGGTAAGACACAAAAATGTAAGGTAAGACCTTAGAAATGAGGGAAGACATAAAAATGCCATATATGTGGTGATGGATGTTAATCAGACTTATTGTGGTAATCATTGCATAATATATACTAATATCAAGTCATATGTTGTATACCCGAAAATAATATAAAGTTATAGATCAATTATATATCAGTTCTTCAAGATGCCATAATATGTCTTGGATATCAAGCTAAAAATTTTACTTTAGCAAATGGAAATCAGGCAAAGTTCCAAGGTAGGAAAATGTAGCTTAATGATCTACACAAGAAAAATCTTTATAACAGCAGTTTGCAGGTATGGAGACCAAGGTCCTCCCGTAGAACACTAGAGAAAGGCTGGGACCCAAGGTCAGCAGCAGAAGTGCTGAAAAGAAGCAATAGATATAATAAGTAGACAGGAGGGACAGATTGTAGCTTGGAGATATATAATAATTAGATATAGAATGTTTCTGAACAAAGAAAAATGGTGGAAGGTGCAAGGAAAATCTTGATAGAGATAAGTGCAAGGAAACATCAGGCTGACATCAAAAATGGATAAAAATTTGGTTTGCCTGCAAAGGAGAAAATATGAAGGATTGTAGTAAAAGGAAATTAAGTTTGAAGGGTAGGTTGGAGTCATAGCTTGGAGGTTTAAAATGACAACCTAAGTTTCGTTTATTAAACAAAACCTCTGATAGCTATTGAATAGAAAAGTAAAATGCTAGAGCTGATACTTAGCAATGAATCTGACATTTGGACTAGAGAGAGAGACCTATTAAAGGCGAGTGACCTGTTAATAGATTCTAAAGTTTGAAGGCTCCTAAAGTTCCATCCTAAAGGAAATAAGTCCTGAATATTCATTGGAAGGACTGATGCTGAAGCTGAAACTCCAATACTCTGATCACCTGATGGGAAGAACTGACTCATTGGAAAAGACCCCAATGCTGGAAAAGATCAAAGGCAGGAGGAGAAGGGGACGACAGAGGATGAGATGGTTGGATGGCATCACCAACTTGATGGACATGAGTTTGAGTAAGCTCTGGGAATTAGTGATGGACAGGGAAGCCTTGGCATGCTGCAATCCATGGGGTCACAAAGAGTCAGACATGACTGAACAATTGAACTGAACTGAAAGTTCGAAGGAAAGATAATTTTATTCTGAATGACAGTAATGACAGTATCCATAACAAGAAGGATTCATGAATCATATACAGACAGAAGAGAAGAAAAATCAACAGGTTTAAATCCAGAACACTGACAATACCAAATGATAGCGGGGATGTGGAGCAACAGAAACTCTCATTCTTGGCTGTTGAGGAAGCAGAAGGGTATAGTCCAGTTTGAAAAACAATTTGGCAGCTTCTTACACTTTTATCATATGATCCAGCAATTACATTCCTTGGAATTTACATTAAAACTTATATCCACACAAAAACCCGCATGCAGATGTTTATAGCAGCTTTATTGAGATTGCCAAAATTTGGAAGCAACCAAGTTGCCCTTCTGTAGGCAAATGGATAAATAAACTGTGGTCCATCCAGACAGCAGAACATTATCCAGTGCGAAAAAGAAATGAGCTATCAAACTGTGAAGACATAGAGAAAACTTAAATGCCCATCAATGAGTGAAAGAAGTTATATTGAAAATGCTATATACTGTATGATTCCAATTATATGGCGTTCTGGAAAAGGCAAAACTACGGAGTCAGTAAAAAGATCAGTGGTTTCCAGAAGTGGGAATAAGCAGGGGCCAGGGGGCAGGGGGCAGGTGGATTTATAAGGCAGTGAAAATTACTCTGTATGATACCGTAATGGGAGATACATGCCACCAGGTGTGTGCTCAGTAGTTCAGTCGTGTCTGACTCTTTGCGACCCCATGGACTGTAGCCCGCCAGGCTCCTCTATCCATGGGGATTCTCCAGGCAAGAATAGTGGAGTGGGTTGCCATGCCCTCCTCCAGGGGATCTTCCAAACCCAGGAATCAAACTCAGGTCTCCTACATTGCAGGCAGATTCTTTACCATTTGAGCCACCAAGGAAGCCCACATGTCAGTGAATATTTGTCCAAACCCATAAAATGTAGAACACCAGTGAACTCAAAACTATAGATTTGGGGAGACAGTGATATGTCGATGTAGGTTCATCAGTTGTAGCAAATTTATCACTCTGGTAGAGGATTCTAACAATGGGAGAGGTTCTGCATATGTGGAGGCAGGGGCTACATGGGATATCTTTTCACCTTGTATTCAGTTTTGACATAAGACTAAAACTGCTCTAAAAAAATAGAAAAAAAATGGTACAGATAAACCTAATTATAGGGCAGGAATAGAGACACAGGTGTAAAACAATTGATGGGTGGACATGGCAAGGGGCTAGGAAGGACAGAATAAATTGAGAGATTAGGATTGACATATATACACTACCAAGTGTAAAATAGATAGCTAGTGGGAAGCTGCTATATAGCACAGGGATCTCAGCTAAGTGCTATGTGGTCACCTAGAGGGGTAGGATGTGGCGGGATGGGGTGGGGATGGAGACCAAAGAAGAAGGGGATATAGAATATTCTATATATAGGGTGTACAAATAATGATTCACCTCATTGTACAGCAGAAACTAACAAAACATTGTAAAGCAACTATATCCCAATAAAAGAAATAAGGTTTATTTTGAAAAAATTCAACAGTACTTAACAAATTACTGAAAGCGAGAAGTTAAGGATATGTAAGGTCAAGGTATTAAAAAGCTCAGAGTGAATTTTCCATCACTGAAGCTGAAAAACAGTGATAGTGGAGTGTAAACATATTAACAAGGTGCTAAAATATCCATTTTTAAAGGCAGAAAGTATCTTCACTGTCAACAACTCCTAGTAACAAGAACCGAGGGAAGACAGTATAAGTTGATGGTGGAAATGTCAAGAGTAACATCATTTGGTGACACTACAGAGATATTGACACAAAAGAAAAGAGTGAAAGGTAAACAGATTGCAATCATGATCCCATATGATAAGCCATAGAGCTCTAGACAAGTTATGAAACTTCTACAAATCACAGTTTTCTCATTCTTTAAACTTTAGAAAATTATACCACTTTTCAGTTATCAGTTAAGGAAAATCGTATCTTGCCCTGTCCCTTTCATGTTGGACCCCAGGGCATAACTCTATTGAACATATTTCCTAGGAAGGCAGATGGAGACAAGAAACTATCAGCTTCAGAAGATTTTTATTCCCGTTGCTGCTGCTGCTGCTGCTAAGTCGCTTCAGTCGTGTCCGACTCTGTGCGACCCCATAGACGGCAGCCCACCAGGCTCCCCCATCCCTGGGATTCTCCAGGCAAGAATTCTGGAGTGGGTTGGCATTTCCTCCTCCAATACATGAAAGTGAAAAGTGAGAGGGAAGTTGCTCAGTCGTGTCCAACTCCTAGCGACCCCATGGACTGCAGCCCACCACGCTCCTCCATCCATGGGATTTTCCAGGCAAGAGTACTGCCATCTTTGCAATTTTTTACAAGTATAAAAGAAAATATACAAGTCATAGACCTGTAAGTCAGTTTTAATTGCATCCAAAGTCTTCCCCAATGGCTCAGCAGGTAAAGAATCTGCCTACAATGCAGACACAAGAGACGTGGGTTCAATCCCTGAGTCGGGAAGATCCCCTGGAGAAGGAAATTGCAACCCATCCCAGTGTTCTTGTCTGGAAAATCCCATGAACAGAGGAGCCCAGTGGCTACAGTCCATGGGGGTTGCAAAGAGTTGGACACGACTGAGCAACTAACACAACACTTCAAAGGCACAAGTGTATAAAGCAGATTCCAATACATATAAATAAATTTCAGAGCCCTTATATGTGTTGACTTGCTATCAGGGAGTTCCACTCCACACTTTACTGAAAGGGAGTGGAAAACCATCTGTTACTAGCACATTAGCGTGTCACCTTAACTCCCCTGAGTAAGCCGACTGGGGTAGGCCATTTTAATACTAGCACCTTCTTGCTTTTGAAAAAAAAAAAAAAACTGTTCACACTTACTTTGACAATTTTTCAACTTTGACTTATACTACAATTTCCTCATTTTCCCCACTGGTCTCTACCATTCTCCTCTGCAATCAATCTGAACTGTCTTGGAAAAAAAATGTTTCTGCTCCTAATGCTTATATACTCCTACTTTGAGTTTCATCTCTGGTTTCCCACAGATTTTCATTTTCCCATCTCACCTTGAAATGACCATTTTAGTTGCTTCTAACCCTTATCACTTCTCCCACTCTGCTCAAGTATTCGCTTCAACAACTCCTTGTCACTTAGCTGACTGCCTCCCTTCTCACTGTAATCATGGCATTACATACCAAAGGGTAAATGTCTGTTTATAGCCTCCCTCTGTTCACTGTCTTATTCAAATCATCAAAGCTTTTTTTTTTTTTAACTGATTTTTAAAAATATAAATTTATTTATTTTAATTGGAGGCTAATTACTTTACAATATTGTAGTGGCTTTGCCATACATTGACATGGATCTGCCACAGGTGTACATGTGTTCCCCATCCTGAACCCCGCCTCCCACCTCCCTCCCATCCCATCCCTCTGGGTCATCCCAGTGCACCAGCCCCCAGCACCCTGTCTCATGCATTGAACCTGGACTGGCGATCCTTTCACATATGATAACATACATGTTTCAATGCCATTCTCCTAAATCATCCCACCCTCCACATCAAAGCTTTTAACTAATAAACTCAAAAAGCTTTGTAAGAAACAAATTGTTCATTTTCATTTGACTTCCATCAGGAGAGCCTCCATTCATTCTGCAATGATCTTTAAAAATGTTTTTTACTAATAATAAAATTAAAAAGCAAAAATGTTTAGCATACTTTAAATTGAAAAGCAATGAACATGAAGATACTCTGAGTATTTATTAAGTAATCTGTTTCAGAGGGTGATGCAAAGGTGGATTCTACATCACTGGGTAGCCAACAGGTGACCAAATATTTTTCTTCAGCCATATCTAGGATGGTTGGTGTTAAATGAGAACTGACTAAAATAAATTACATAATATGTAACTCTGCAAGCATGCTTGAGAACAACAACAACAAAAATAATAATAGATAAAAATAAGAAACAGGGTGGATTTGGGTCAAATGTGTTGTGCGTTGCACTCTATTAAATTAAAAGCTACTTTTAAACTATTTGAAGGAAACGTACTATTGGCAATTTTTTCCGGTTTTAACAACAAATGTGAATTTATTAATTTTTCCTTGCCCAGTTCCCTATGATTCTCAGAAATAGTTTGTCAAAGTAGTGGCTGGTGTTAAGGGTAAATTCTGCTACCACAAATCAGGATTAAGCTAACTTTTCAAGACAGGAATGAAATCCATGGTTTTGGTTTTATTCCAATGAGGAAAAACTGAAAAAGTATTTTTTTCCAGATCACAAGGATTTTAGAGGGGGACTTCATGCAAATTTCATGAAGTTTGGATTTCATTTTGCTGACTATCATAACGAATTCACAATTAGCAAGCAAAGGGACAGCATTATTAGAGCATCATCTTAGAAAGATTTGGCAGACAAGAAGATCTTTCCCATAGGGAAGGCAAGAAAATATTAGAATCAACTTAATAGGAGCCCATGAAATCTGAGAAGAGGAGAAAGGGAAAACTCTTTTTTGAGAAGAATGAATGGGATTTGGCTACTGGTTGATTCACTATAAGAGATTTTTAAAAGAAGCAGAAATAAAGCTGTTAGCCACTTTGAATCTGGCAACAAGGGTAAATGAAGATCCAATAACCAATATGTGGAAACTAGATGGTAGAATAAGTTAATTGTTCCTTAGAGCAGGAAGTGAATTCTAATTTAGAACTTTGATTAGGGATAATTCTAAAAGGTGGTTCTAAATAGTATACTAGAGATAAAGAGAAAGTTAATGATTAGAATTCTCTGCATAGAGCCAATAAAGCCATGAAAACTGACAAAATTATAAAATGTATATAGAATATAAAGATGGTCAGAAAGAAAATCTTTCAAAGGGAGGAGAAAAAGAACTCAGATAATAGCTACCTGCCCATCCCCAACAAAAAAAGAGAAGAGAAGAGGAACTGGAAAGGAAGAAGAGGAGAAGGAAGGGTTAAAGGTGGGGGAGAAGGAAGGAAGGAGGTGAAAGGAGAAAGTAAAAAGGAAGAACAGGGGGGAGGGAGAAACTGAGGAACAAGAAATTTAGGCTAATAGAGCTGGGAAGCCCATAGAAGATATCTAACCTTAACCATCTGCAGTGATTTTGGGGCCCCTAAAAATAAAGTCGGACACTGTTTCCACTGTTTAGCCATCTATTTCCCATGAAGTGATGGGACCAGATGCCATGATCTTCGTTTTCTTAATGTTGAGCTTTAAGGCCACTTTTTCACTCTCCTCTTTCACTTTCATCAAGAGGCTTTTTAGTTCCTCTTTACTTTCTGCCATAAGGGTAGTGTCATCTGCATATCGGAGGTTATTGATATTTCTCCTGGCAATCTTGATTCCAGCTTGAGCTTCTCCAGCAAAGCAATTCTCACGATGTACTCTGCATATAAGTTAAATAAGCAGGGTGACAATATACAGCCTTGACGTACTCCTTTTCCTATTTGGAACCAGTCTGTTGTTCCATGTCCAGTTCTAACTGTTGCTTCCTGACCTGCATACAAATTTCTCAAGAGGCAGATCAGGTGGTCTGGTATTCCCATCTCTTTCAGAATTTTCCACAGTTTATTGTGATCCACACAGTCAAAGGCTTTGGCATAGTCAATAAAGCAGAAATAGATGCTTTTCTGGAACTCTCTTGCTTTTTCCATGATCCAGCAGATGTTGGCAATTTGATCTCAGGTTCCTCTGCCTTTTCTAAAACCAGCTTGAACATCTGGGAGTTCATGGTTCACGTATTGCTAAAGCCTGACTTGGAGAATTTTGAGCATTACTTTACTAGCATGTGAGATGAGTGCAACTGTGCAGTAGTTTGAGCATTCTTTGGCATTGCCTTTCTTTGGGATTGGAATGAAAACTGACATTTTCTAGTCCTGTAGCCACTGCTGAGTTTTCCAAATTTGTTGGCATATTGAGTGTAGCACTTTCACAGCATCATCTTTCAGGATGTGAAATAGCTCAACTGGAATTCCATCACCTAGCTTTGTTTGTAGTGATGCTTTCTAAGGCCCACTGGACTTCACATTCCAGGATGTCTGGCTCTAGGTGAGTGATCACACCATCGTGATTATCTTGGTCATGAAAATCTTTTTTGTACAGTTCTTCTGTGTATTCTTGCCATCTCTTCTTAATATCTTCTGCTTTTGTTAGGTCCATACAATTTCTGTCCTTTATCGAGCCCATCTTTGCATGAAGTGTTCCCTTCGTATCTCTAATTTTCTTGAAGAGATCTCTAGTCTTTCCCATTTTGTTGTTTTCCTCTATTTCTTTGCATTGATCACTGAAGAAGGCTTTCTTATCTCTCCTTGCTATTCTTTGGAACTCTGCATTCAGATGTTTATATCTTCCCTTTTCTCCTTTGCTTTTCACTTCTCTTCTTTTCACAGCTATTTGTAAGGTCTCCTCAGACAGCCATTTTGCTTTTTTGCATTTCTTTTCCATGGGGATGGTCTTGATCCCTGTCTCCTGTACAATGTCATGAACCTCATTTCACAGTTCATCAGGCACTCTATCTATCAGATCTAGGCCCTTAAATCTATTTCTCACTTCCACTGTATAATCATAAGGGATTTGATTTATGTCATATCTGAATGGTCTAGTGGTTTTCCCTACTTTCTTCAATTTAAGTCTGAATTTGGCAATAAGGAGTTCATGGTCTGAGCCACAGTCAGCTCCTGGTCTTGTTTTTGCTGACTGTATAGAGCTTCTCCATCTTGGGCTGCAAAGAATATAGTCAATCTGATTTCGGTGTTGACCATCTGGTGATGTCCACGTATAGAGTCTTCTCTTGTGTTGTTGGAAGAGGGTGTTTGCTATGACCAGTGCGTTCTCTTGGCAAAACTCTATTAGCCTTTGACCTGCTTTATTCCGTATTCCAAGGCCAAATTTGCCTGTTACTCCAGGTGTTTCTTGCCTTCCTACTTTTGCATTCCAGTCCCCTATAATGAAAAGGACATCTCTTTTGGGTGTTAGTTCTAAAAGTTCTAGTCAAGGCTATGGTTTTTCCAGTAGTCATGTATGGATGTGAGAGTTCGACTGTGAAGAAAGCTGATCGCCAAAGAATTGAAACTTTTGAACTGAGGTGTTGGAGAAGACTCTTGAGAGTCCCTTGGACTGCAAGGAGATCCAACCAGTCCATTCTAAAGATCAGTTCTGGGTGTTCTTTGGAAGGAATGATGCTAAAGCTAAAACTCCAGTACTTTGGCCGCCTCGTGTGAAGAGTTGACTCACTAGAAAAGACTCTGATGCTGGGATGGATTGGGGGCAGGAGGAGAAGGGGGGGCAGGAGGAGAAGGGGACGACAGAGGATGAGATGGCTGGATGGCATCACTGACTCGATGGACGTGAGTCTGAATGAACTCCAGGAGATGGTGATGGACAGGGAGGCTTGGTGTGCTGCAATTCATGGGGTTGCGAAGAGTCGGACACGACTGAGCGACTGAACTGAACTGAACTGAACCTTAACCAGCAGATGAGAAAATTGAAGCTCAAATCAGGACAATAACTTGCTAAGACTGAATCTAGTTAGTGGGAGAATGTTGATTACAGAACCAATGGCCTCTTCTTTGTCATTAGCGAGCTTACTATTTATCTTTATACGTATTGTACAGGAGTCACATTATGTAAAATCTAGTTCTTAACCATCCTACAGAAGTAAAATAATTTGGTTGCAGAGGGAGAGGGTGGGAAGATTTGGGAGAAAGGCATTGAAACATGTATAATATCATGTATGAAACGAGTTGCCAGTCCAGGTTCGATGTACGATACTGGATGCTTGGGGCTAGTGCACTGGGACGACCCAGAGGGATGGTATGGGGAAGGAGGAGGGAGGAGGGTTCAGGATGGGGAACACATGTATACCTGTGGTGGATTCATTTTGATATTTGGCAAAACTAACACAATTTGTAAAGTTTAAAAATAAAATAAAATTTAAAATAATTTAAAAAAAATAAAATTCATGGTACAAAGTTAAAAAAAAAAGAAAATAATCTAGATATATTAATAGATAAGAGGATCCCATTTTTCCTATGTATGTGGAAGTGGGTGAGAGGAAACATAAAGTTACTTCCCTTTAAGATTCCTAGGAATGAATAGAGGTGGGGAAAAGGAGGAACTACAAGGATATTTGACAACTTGATTTCTCACCCAGGTTTAGGAAGAAAACCAGAATAACTGATTTATGAAAAGAACTCTTCCTATGATACACAACCCCTAAATTCCAATTTTATGAGACAGTAATGTAAGATTTTCCTCTCTTCTACAGAAGTCCAGATAATGTCGTGAAAAGAATAGTCAGTAACTTCCTGATCTACAAACTATCACAATGAAATAATCTGGTCTGATCAAATATCTGGTCAACAGTTAGAAAAGCAGATTTCCTTATAACTGTCACACTTGACATATAGTATATGTTCTCAGATTTATGAATCCTGAATCGTCAATATTTTCTTAAAAAGTTACATTTGTTTGCAATATAAAAAAGCTTTTCTGTTGATATTGATCTGTAGTTGCCCTTGAAACCCATGTTTCACATCAAAACCTTTCTAATCCACATTTATTTTTAAAACAACATATGAAAGTATTTTAGTAAATACTTGTAACTTTTGGCATTGTAAATACTTTTTGTAAGTTACCAAACATTTAATGTCACTTTCTTCAGTGCTTTTCACCTGGGAGGCAATGACCAACACTGGTGTTAATCATGGATGATCTTATAACTGCATGTTGAATGCCTGTGATGGTTAATTTTATATGTCAACATTGTTTCTGGCTATGACCCTGAAGGTACTTACAGATCAGATCAGCATTTGAATCAGTGGACTCAGTAAAGTAGATTGCATTCCCTTAACAAGGAAAGGCATCATCCAATTCCTGAGGGTCTGAATAGAAAAGGAAGGAGGAGCTGTCCCCTACCCCAGCACACCCCAGCCTCACTGCTTGAACTGGGACAAGTGATCTCATCTCCTCCAGCTCTCAGACTGGGATTCACACTGTGTGTTCCCCTCGTTCTCAGGCCTTTGGACTCAGACTGAATCATACCACCAGTGTTTTGAGTCTCCAGCTTGCAGAAAGTAAACTGTGGAACTTCTCAGCTTCCATAATCACGAGAGCCAATAAGTTCCTCAAAATAAATACCTTCTTAGCATATTCATCTTATATGTAAGTTCTGTTTCTCTGGAGGACCCAGACTAATACAATGACAAATTCACTAAATAACATATCTTTTCAAGATTTTATTAACTGCTGTTAATATCATAAATATTTTATTGCAGTTTAATTCTGCTTTGATACATGTAATTCAGTTCAGTTCAGGTGCTCAGTTGTGTCTGACTCTTTGCAACCCCATGGACTGCAGCAACCAGGCCTCCCTGTCCCTGTCCATCACCAATTCCCGGAGTTTACTCAAACTTATGTCCATTGAGTCAGTGATGCCATCCAACCATCTCATCCTCTGTCAGCCCCTTCTCCTCCTCCCCAGCATCAGAGTTTTTCTAATGAGTCAATTCTTCACATCAGGTGGCCAAAGTATTGGAGCTTCAGCTTCAGCATGAGCCCTTCTAATGAATATGCAGGATTGATTTCCTTTAGGATTGACTGGTTTGATCTCCTTCTGTCCAAGGGACTCTCAAGAGTCTTCTCCAACATTACAGTTCAAAAGCATCAATTCTTCAGCACTCAGCTTTGTTTATGGTCCAACTCTCACATCCATACATGACTACTGGAAAAACCATAGCTTTGACCAGATGGACCTTTGTTGGCAAAATAATGTCTCTGTTTTTTAATATGCTGTCTAGGTTGGTCATAGCTTTTATTTCAAGGAGGAAGAGTCTTTTAATTTCATGGCTGCAGTGTCACCATCTGCAGTGGTTTTGGAGCCCAAGAAAATAAAGTTTGACACTGTTTCCATTGTTTCCCCATCTATTGGCCATGAAGTGATGGGGCTGATGCCATGATCTTCATTTTTTGAATGCTGAGTCTTAAGCCAGCTTTTTCACTCTCCTCTTTCACTTTCATCAAGAGGCTCTTTAGTATCTCTTCATTTTCTGCCATAAGGGTGGTATCATCTGCATATCTGAGGTTACTGATATTTCTCCTGGCAATCTTGATTCCAGCTTGTGATTCATCCAGTCCAGTGTTTCGCATGATGCACTTTGCATTTGCATATAAGTTACATAAACAGAATGACAGTATACAGCTTTGATGTACTCCTTTCCCAATTTGGAACAAGTCCATTGTTCCAGGTCCAATTCTAACCGTTGCTTCTTGACTTGCATACATATTTCTCAGGAGACAGGTAAGGTGGTCTGGTATTCCCATATCTTGAAGAATTTTCCACAGTTTGTTGTGATCCACACAGTCAAAGGCTTTGGTGTAGTCTATAAAGCAGAAGTGAATGTTTTTCTGGAACTCTCTTGCTTTTTCCATGATCTAACGGATAATGGCAATTTGATCTCTGGTTCCCCTGCCTTTTCTAAATCCAGCTTGAACATCTGGAAGTTCTCAGTTCACGTACTGTTGAAGCCTGGCTTGGAGAATTTTGAGCATTACTTTGCTATTGTGTGAGATGAGTGCAATTGTGTGATAGTTTGAACATTCTCTGGCATTGCCTTTCTTTGGGATACATGAAATTAAATGAATGCAGTTACATGCAATTAATAAAAAGAGAAAGCAGATATGTAGAGGTTAAAACATAATACATATTAGATGCTCAGTCATGTCTGACTCGTTGTGACCCGATAGACTGTAGCCTGCCAGGCTCCTCTGCCCATGGAGTTCGCCAGGCAGGAATACTGGAGAGGCTAGCTATTCCCTTCTACAAGGAATATTCCCAACCCAGGGATCAAACCCAGATCTCATACATTGCAAGCAGATCCTTTATCGTCTGAGCTACCAGGGAAGCCTAAAACAATAAGAATGCCTGTTTAATTTTTCTTTAAATTATCAAATATATTAATTTCCTTCCTATTTGATTGTATTTTGCCTGAAGAGGTGTATATATCTTCTCATTTTATAGATACATATCATAGTATTCCCATACATCACAGTATAATTTATGAATTCAACCTTTAAATCAGATAGTTCTATCCAAAACATGATTCTGTTATATTTTTCAAAATAATGCAATACTTACTTAAATGAAAGTATAAAATTATGCTGGATAAATATTAATAAATCTTTAAACAACATCAAACAATATTAATAATATCAGTTTAGTTCAGTTCAGTCGCTCAGTCGTGTCTGACTCTTTGCAACCCCGTGAACTGCAGCACACCAGGCCTCCTTGTCCATCACCAACTCCTGGAGTTTACCCAAGCTTATGGCCATTGAGTCAGTGATGCCATCCAGCCATGTCATCCTCTGTTGTCCCCTTTTCTTCCTGCCCCCAATCCTTCCCAGCATCAGAGTCTTTTCCAATCAAAAGTAAATTTCAGAGAAGTTGAACCTGAATTATAAAACACATTGTATTTTCCTTATAATTTCCATTTGTTAGCTGGATATTTTCCCAGCCAAAGTTACATTTGATGAAAAAAACTAACTTCATGATGATTATAATTACTGCATGGTGATAGCATATTATTATAAGAGCTTTTGCTAAATTTGTATTAATGGAAATTAAAAAAACACGTGATTATGGACCATCACACCTTAAAACTATGGAAACAACATCACCTGAATAATACACATTTTACTTAGAAGTTCAAGGTACAAATAATTCCAGAAGCCAGCTATGGAAAAGATACAAAAGTTATAACTATCAAATCACTTTTAAGATACCAGAAGGCAATGGCACTCCACTCCAGTACTTTTGCCTGGAAAATCCATGGACAGAGGAGCCTGGTGGGCTGCAGTCCATGGGGTCGCTAGAGTCGGACATGACTGAGTGACTTCACTTTCACTTTTCACTTTCATGCATTGGAGAAGGAAATGGCAACCCACTCCAGTGTTCTTGCCTGGAGGATCCCAGGGACGGGGGAGCCTGGTGGGCTGCTGTCTGTGGGGTTGCACAGAGTCGGACACGACTGAAGCGACTTAGCAGCAGCAGCATATTCTAGTATTGCAACAAGGAATATTTATAGCAAGTTATATATTATCAAGGCTTTACAAAGAACTGCCCTTAAATATATTATCCATAAGATTTCTACATTTGTACAAGCTGCCCAGTTCCCAGGAAAAGTCAAATAAAATATCATTAAAGTTGAAGAAGGGTGAAAACACCTACAGTCTCCACTTTGCAAAGGCTAGAGATATGTTTACTCTATAGTTAGCACAGAGAAAACAAGGCCCTTTTTAAATTATTTACTTGGAGTCACAGAAAGTGTGGTGTTGGGTGGTTGCATTCCCTATGTCTTTTTTAATTTTCCAGAATTTGCTTCTCCATACAGATTTTTTGTAGCTATTATCATAAAGTTGCCACCCAAACTCCTTTTACATTTAAAATTAAAAGGGAAGAAGGAAGAGGAGAGAAAGGAGGAAAAGGAGGCTGGGGAGAAGCAGAACATTTCTTCACTTGGTCTATTGTGAGAAGCTCTATTCTGGACTATTACTTTTGTATACCTACAAATCTAACCACCAGAGGGAGCGTCTGCATTTCAGTCCTATTCGTAATCATTAATTGAACTTGTAGGGATCCATTTAAAATCATTTAGTTCAGTATTCACAGAGAAAATCCAAACTGTAAACCAAAGTGACAAATACTTAAAAATATGAAATCTTCATAAAAACCTAGTCTCTTATGGAAAATTACTGATACTGCAGCATCAATGTGATCAAATGAGAAAAGGAAAACCAACTCAGGATTGTGGATTACTTTCTCCTAACTGAGCTGTCTTGGAGTCAGGAACAGGAGGATACTGTAAATTGGCCAAGATAGTCAATTATTTCCCCTCTTTCTCTTTCCTTCCCTCCTTTACTTCCTCCTCACATTTGTCCTTCCTTCCTTCCTTCCTTCCATTTATAAGGACACATTAGAAAGTTCCCAGAACCGAAAGTCATATATGTGCATTTTAGTCCATGTTTAGTTACAGATTGCAATGACAATTACAAAATTGAGCACCTATTATCTGTAGATCACAGCAGGATCCTCTATGACCCACCTCCCAGAATATTGGAAATAAAAGCAAAAATAAACAAATGGGACCTAATTAACCTTAAAAGCTTCTGCACATCAAAGGAAACTATTAGCAAGGTGAAAAGACAGCCTTCAGAATGGGAGAAAATAATAGCAAATGAAGCAACTGACAAACAACTAATCTCAAAAATATACACTCAACTCCTACAGCTCAACTCCAGAAAAATAAATGACCCAATCAAAAAATGGGCCAAAGAACTAAATAGACATTTCTCCAAAGAAGACATACAGATGGCTAACAAACACATGAAAAGATGCTCAACATCACTCATTATCAGAGAAATGCAAATCAAAACCACTATGAAGTACCATTTCACACCAGTCAGAATGGCTGCGATCCAAAAGTCTACAAATAATAAATGCTGGAGAGGGTGTGGAGTAAAGGGAACCCTCTTACACTCTTGGTGGGAATGCAAACTAGTACAGTCACTATGGAGAACAGTGTGGAGATTCCTTAAAAAACTGGAAATAGAACTGCCTTATGATCCAGCAATCCCACTGCTGGGCATACACACTGAGGAAACCAGAAGGGAAAGAGACACATGTACCCCAATGTTCATCGCAGCACTGTTTATAATAGCCAGGACATGGAAGCAACCTAGATGTCCATCAGCAGATGAATGGATAAGAAAGCAGTGGTACATATACACAATGGAGTATTACTCAGCCATTGGAAAGAATACATTTGAATCAGTTCTGGTGAGGTGGATGAAGCTGGAGCCTATTATACAGAGTGAAGTAAGCCAGAAGGAAAAACACCAATACAGTGTACTAACGCATATATATGGAGTTTAGAAAGATGGTAACAATAACCCTGTGTACGAGACAGCAAAAGAGACACTGATGTATAGAACAGTATTATGGACTCTGTGGGAGAGGGAGAGGGTGCGAGGATTTGGGAGAATGGCATTGAAACATGTAAAATATCATGTAAGAAACGAGTTGCCAATCCAGGTTCGATGCATGATGCTGGATGCTTGGGGCTGGTGCACTGGGACGACCCAGAGGGATGGTATGGGGAGCGGGGAGGGAGGAGGGTTCAGGATGGGGAACACGTGTATACCTGTGGGGGATTCATATTGATATTTGGCAAAACTAATACAATTATGTAAAGTTTAAAAATAAAATAAAATTTAAAAAATATATTATCTGTAGAGCATTATTCTAAGAGCTGGGAATAAAGTGATGAACTTTCTCTCAAGATACTTCTAGCAAGGGAAACTGCAAATGAATAATTACTTGATTACTTTTATGTATTGATAAGTGTTACTCAGATAAAAATGGATATTTGACTGAGAGCTGGGAAGGAATGAGCATGGACAGCTTCAACTAGGTGGTCAAAAAGACTGTATAAAAAGTAGTTCTGAAGTAAAGAGGCAGTTGTGGAAAGATGATAGGGAAGAGCTTCACATCCAGAGAGAACAGTAATTAAAATAGCCCCTGGGAAGAGAAGAAAAGGAGGCTTCTGCAGCTGAAAATACTTTATAGTATAGTAGTGAATAATGAAGTGGAAGAGAGCAGAGGCTGGCTGGCCAGATGATAATATTTCAGATATACTCTGCCAAAGGGTGAGTTTGTGTTGTAAGTGGGTGTTGAAGTCAATGGAGAGTTTAATGATAACACAGTCTGTCTCATGTTTTAAAAATATCATGCTGGTTGTTAGCCAGAGAGAAGTCTGAGCAAGACATTTAAAAAAAAGTGATAGACAAGATGGAAGAAGTGAATTCAGTTCACTGGATTTCACAAGACTTTTGGTTCACAAGGTTTTCCATGTGGTTCAGGGAGAAGATGGTGCTGACTTTGTTCAGGATGGTCTATGAGGACTGAGATCTAGCTGAAAGATGTATATATTTTGATGGTAGAGAAAGCAGGACTTGAGGATGGATTAAACATGACCAATGAAGAACAGTAGATTTGAGAGTGACTCCTGGTACTTTTTGGCTGAAGCTGCTGGCCAGAGACAGAGAAGAATGGATTTGGGAAGAAAAAGAAAAGACTCTTTTGGACATGTTTGGCTTTTTGTGACTATTATTCATGCTAGAGGAGCTACCCAATAGGCTATTAGTTATATGAGTTGAAAAATCAAAGGTGAAGTCAGGAAAGATGTATAAACACGTTTGTCAACAGCATGTACTTGGGTTGAGGACAGATGGAGGGAAGGGCTGAAGACTGATCCCAAGGGCACAGCAACATTTGCAGGTGGAGAGAAAGAGAAGTTGAAAGAGATTCAGTTTTCACACAAGTTGGAGGATTCCCAGGAGAGTGAGCTATCTCAAAATATAAATGATTTTTTTTTAAAGAATTGATCAGATATGTTCAAAGTGATTGATAGTCCTATCTAATGAAGATGGAAATTAACCATTGGATCTTATGAGAAAAAGACCATTGGTGACTTGTGAATATGGTTTCTATGGACAACCATGGCAGAAAGCATAATGATCAACTTGAGAATAGGGCATAGAAAAAAAAAATAAGAAACTAGAGACTGTGAAAATACATGAATCTTCCATGAAGTTTTATAGCAAAGGTGAGTACATTTATTGAGCCTAGAGAAAGCATGGAGTCAAGTAAGTTTTTTGTTTCATTTTGTTTCAGGACAGTAGCTATTACAATATGATTGCATGTTTAATGGTAAAGACCCTGTTTCAGATAGTTTGATCCTAGATAGTTCTATTTCAAAACAAGTGAGTTATTTTTCAAAGTGTATGAGTGTCAGGGGAACATGTAGTTTAAACAAATAACCTGAACTTGGAATGCCTTTACTTCTGCAAATATCCATAGATGCTTAAAATTGTGTTCACATGCTTTGGAGGTGTTAGATCATAGAATGTAGATTGGGTAAGGAGAGAAATAAGGGAGAAATGGGAGAGGAGAGGAAACACATTGAATATTTCTGTAAGACAAAATAATTTTTTGGACTAGAAATATAAGAGTAAGTGAACTTCAATGGTAGGAAATGATGCTATAATGTGAGAATTGCTGATTTCAGAGATAATAGATTTGGGAAGGCACGGGTGATTAGGGGCAGGGTTAGATTACAAGATATGCAGATTGGATTAATGATTTTAGATAATCAAGAGTCTTGAATTTCTAATGGTCACTGATGTGACTGGGGAAGAGAGGCATAATGGATTTGACCCTGAAGCCAGAGCCCCACATTGAATGATCTGGGAGTGGTTAGAGGATTAGGACAGCGGGGAGCATCTGAGAACACTGAATATATGATGAAGGCCATCAGGATGCTGATATAACAGAATAATTACCAACTGCAGGTCTTAGGAGAAAATGTACAATCTGACTTTAAACAAATAACTTACAAGCTTTGTTCATCTTTTGACATCAGAAAAATATACACAAGTAACAGTGAAGCCTCTGTGATATTGTAAAAATTTCTAAATGCAGAGATTTCTATCTCTTTTAACTGTATGAAGGAATTTTTTATTGATAAGGGCAATAAAAACTAGAGCTGGAATGTATTTTGCTAATTTCTCTAAGGAGTTTATAATCTTATTAGAGAGGCAGGGTTTCCAAAGCTGAAACAACTTGATAAATACATAAAGCTAACTTCAATACAATATAAACAATGTTTCAATAGGATATAAACTATGTGTCAAAAGAATGTTATAAGCAATAACTCTCATGGGAGCCCAAGAAAAATCACTAAGAGCCAGAGGTATCAGGAAAGGTTTTAAACAAACTTTGAATTTGTAGGGAAAAAAAAAAGAGAGAAAGAGATTTCTACCCTGAGGCTGAGAGGATGGAAATGGGAAAAAATTCTCAACAGTGGGTAACTTGGTTATACTAAACAAAGATTGATTCAGTTATGTTTTTCAATATGATCTCTTGAGAAAAAAAGTGTAATTTTTCCTTCTGTGATCACTGAGTTTTGTGACATTTAAAACTCTTTTGAATTATTCAGCTGAATGTTCTACAAATTGCCAGGCTCTGCCACAGACAGAAGAGGCCAGCCAGCCAGTACTATTTCACTACTGAGGATTTCCCCAACAAGGAAAAGGAAATAGTCAATCAAGTCCAAGAAGCAAAAAGAGTCCCATACAGGATATACCCAAGAAGAAACACATACTAATCAAACTAACAAAGACTAAACACAAAGAAAGAATATTAAAAGCAGCAAGGGAGAAGCAAAAAGTAACATACAAGGGAAACCCCATTCATTTAACACCTGATCTTTCAGCAGAAACTCTTCAGGCCACAAGGGAATGGCAAGACATATATATAAAGTAGTGAAAAGGAAAAAATCTACAACCCAGATTAGTATACCCAGCAAGGATCTCATTTAAAATTGATGGAAATAAAAAAAAGCTTTTCGGACAAGCAAAAGTTAGAGAATTCAGAACCACCAAACCAGCTTTACAACAAATGTTCAGTTCAGTCGTTCAGTCATGTCCGACTCTTTGAGACCCCATGAATTGCAGCACACCAGGACAGGGACACCTCCCTGTCCATCACCAACTCCCGGAGTTCGCTCAAACCCATGTCCATTAAGGCGGTGATGCCATCCAGCCATCTCATCCTCTGTCATCCCCTTCTCATCCTGCCCCCAATCCCTCCCAGCATCACAGTCTTTTCCAATGAGTCAACTCTTCGCATGAGGTGGCCAAAGTATTGGAATTTCAGCTTCAGCATCAGTCCTTCCAATGAACACCCAAGGACTGATCTCCTTTGGGAAGGGCTGGTTAGATCTCCTTGCAGTCCAAGGGGCTCTCAAGAGTCTTCTCCAACACCGTAGTTCAAAAGCATCAATTCTTTGGTGCTCAGCCTTCTTCACAGTCCAACTCTCACATCCATACATGACCACTGGAAAAACCATAGCCTTGACTAGACAGACCTTTGTTAGCAAAGTAATGTCTCTGCTTTTTAGTATGCTATCTAGTTTGGTCATAATTTTCCTTGCAAGGAGTAAGCGTCTTTTAATTTCATGGCTGCAGTCACCATCTGCAGGGATTTTGGAGCCCCCAAAAAATAACAGAAGTGAAAAGCAAAGGAGAAAAGGAAAGATATAAGCATCTGAATGCAGAGTTCCAAAAAATAGCAAGGAGAGATAAGAATGCCTTCCTCAGATATCAATGCAAGGAAATAGAGGAAAACAACAGAATGGGAAAGACTAGAGATCTCTTCAAGAAAATTAGAGATACCAAGGGAACATTTCATGCAAAGATGGGCTCGATAAAGGACAGAAATGGTATGGACCTAACAGAAGCAGAAGATATTAAGAAGAGGTGGCAAGAATACACAGAAGAACTGTACAAAAAAGATCTTCATGACACAGTAAATCATGATAGTGTGATCACTCACCTAGAGACAGACATCCTGGAATGTGAAGTCAAGTGAGCCTTAGAAAGCATCACTACGAACAAAGGTAGTGGAGGTGATGGAATTCCAGTTGAGCTATTCCAAATCCTGAAAGATGATGCTGTGAAAGTGCTGCACTCAATATGTCAGCAAATTTGGAAAACTCAGCAGTGGCCACAGGACTGGAAAGGTCAGTTTTCATTCCAATCCCAAAGAAAGGCAATGCCAAAGAATGCTCAAACTACCGCATAATTGCACTCATCTCACACGCTAGTAAAGTAATGCTCAAAATTCTCCAAGCCAGGCTTCGGCAATACGTGAACCGTGAACTTCCAGATGTTAAAGCTGGTTTTAGAAAAGGCAGAGGAGCCAGAGATCAAATTGCCAACATCCACTGGATCATTGAAAAAGCAAGAGAGTTCCAGAAAAACATCTATTTCTGCTTTATTGACTATGCCAAAGCCTTTGACTGTGTGGATCACAACAAATGTTAAAGGGACTTATATAGTCAAGAAATAAAAGAGTAGGTAAAAAAATCTACAAAATCAACCTCAAACAATTAGGAAAATGGCAATAGGAACATATATATCAATAATTACTTTAAATGTAAATGAATTAAATGCTCCAACCAAGAGACACAGACTAGCTGAATGGATACAAAAACATTATATGTGCTGTCTGCAAGAAATCCCACTTCAGACCTAAAGACACATATAGACAGAAAGTGATAGGATGGAAAACTATATTCCATGCAAATAGGAAGTAAAAGAAACCTGGAGTAACAATCCTTATATCAGACAAAAAAGACCTTAAAATAAAGAAGATTACAAGAGATCAGGAAGGACACTACATAATGATCAAGGGATCAATCCAAGAGGAAGACATAGCAATTATAAATATCTATGCACCAAACATAAAAGCAGCTCAATACATAAGACAAACTCTAACAGACATAAAAGGAAAAACTGACAGTAACACAATAATAGTAAGAGACTTTAACACCAATGGACAGATCATCAAAACAGAAAACTAATAAGAAAACACAAGTCTTAAACAATACATTATTTTGAGGTGTATCTCATCGATATCTTCAGGACATTCTATCCAAATGCAAAAGAATACATATTTTTCTCAAGCACACATGGAACAATCTCCAGTATAGATCACATCTTGGGTCAAAATCAAACCTCAGTAAATTTAAGAAAGTTGAAATCATATCAAGCATCTACTCCAACCACAATGCTATAAGACTAGATATCATTTACAAGAAAAAAAAAAAAACTGTAAGAAACACAAACACATAGAGATTAAACAGTACATTTCTAAATAACCAACAGGTTACTGAATAAATCAAATGGGAAATGAAAAAATTTCCAGAAATAAATGACAATAAAAACATGACAACTCAAAACCTATGGGATGCAGCAAAAGAAGTTCTAAGAGGGAAGTTTATAGTAATACAATCCTACCTCAAGAAACAAGGAAAACATAGAATAGACAACCTAACTTTACACCTAAAACAACTGGAAAAAGAAGAACAAAAATACCCAAAATTAGTAGACGGAAAGAAATCATAAAGATTAGAGCAGAAATAAATGAAAAAGAAATGAAAGAAACAATGGTAAAGATTAATAAAACTAAAAGCTGGTTCTTTGAGAAGACAATTGACAAACCTTTGGCCAGACTCATCAAGAAAAAAAGAAGGAAGAATCAAATCAACAAAATTAGACATGAAAAAGGAGAGGTTACAACAGACAAGCAGAAATACAAAGGATTATAAGAGACTATTATGAACATATGACAATAAAATGGATGCTGCTAAGTCGCTTCAGTCGTGTCCGACTCTGTGCCACCCCATAGATGGCAGCCCACCAGGTTCCCCCGTCCCTGGGGTCTCCAGGCAAGAACACTGGAGTGGGTTGCCATTTCCTTCTCCAATGCATGAAAATGAAAATTGAAAGTGAAGTCATTCAGTCGTGTTCCACTCTTAGCGACCCCATGGACTGCAGCCCACCAGGCTCCTCCGTTCATGGGATTTTCCAGGCAAGAGTACTGGAGTGGGGTGCCATTGCCTTCTCCGATAAAATGGATAACCTGGAAGAAATGGTCAGATTCTTAGAAAAGTTCAATCTTCCAAGACTGAGCCTGGAAGAAATAGAAATTAGGAACAACCCAGTTATAAGCACTGAAATTGAAGCTGTGATCAAAAATCTCCCAAAAAACAAAAGCCCAGGACCAGATGGCTTCATAGGAAAATTCTATCAAACATTTAGAGAAGAGCTAATGCCTATCCTTCTAAAACTCTTTCCAAAAATTGCAGAGAAAGGAACATTTCAAAACTCATTCTGGTATGGGGAGGGAGGAGGGAGGAGGGTTCGGGATGGGGAACACATAAAAAAAAAAAACTCATTCTATGAGTCCACCATCACCCTGATACCAAAATCAGGCAAAGACAACACAAAAAAAGAAAAATACAAGCCAATATCACTGATGAACATAGATGCAAAAATCCTCAACAGAATTTTAGCAAACAGAATTCAGGAACACATCCAAAAGCTCATACACCATGATCAAGTTGGGTTTATTCCAGGGATGCAAGGATTCTTCAATATATGCAAATCAATGTGATACACCATATTAACAAATTGAAAGATACAAACCATATTATAATCTCAATAGATGCAGAAAAAGCCTTTGACAAAATTCAGCACCCATTTATGATTAAAACTTTTCAAAAAATGGGCATAGAAGGAACCTACCTCAACATAGTAAAGGCCATATATGATAAGCCTACAGTAAACATTATTCTCAATGGTGAAAAACTGAAAGCATTCCCCTAAGATCAGGAACAAGACAAGGCTGTCCATTTTCACCACTATTATTCAACATAGTTCTGGAAGTCCTAGCTATAGCAATCAGAGAAGAAAAAGAAATTAAAGGAATCCAGATTGGAATAGAAGAAGTAAAGCTCTCACTGTTTGCAGATGACATGATGCTGTACATAGAAAACTCTAAAGACCATATCAGAAAATTACTAGAGCTAATCAGTGAATTTAGCAAAGCTTCAGGGTACAAAATAAATACACAGAAATCACTTGCATTTCTGTATACTCACAACAAAAAATCAGAAAGAGAAATTAAGGAATCAATCCCATTCACCACTGCAACAAAAATAATTAAATACTAGGAATAAACTTACCTAAGGAGACAAAAGAATGGTACACAGAAAGTTATAAGACACTAATGAAAGAAATCAAAGATGACATAAATGGAGAGATATTCCATGTTCCTGGGTAGGAAGAATCAATATTGTGAAAATGACTATACTACCAAATGCAATCTACAGATTCAGTGCACTCCCTATCAAATTACCAATGACATTTTTCACAGAACTATAACAAAAAATTTCACAATTCATATGGAAACACAAAAGACCCTGAATAGCCAAAGCAGTTTTGAGAAAGAAGAATGGAGCTGGAGGAATCAACCTTCCTGACTTCAGATTATATTTACTACAAAGCTACAGTCATTAAGACAGTACAGTACTAGCACAAAAACAGAAACATAGACCAATGAAACAGGATAGAAAGCCCAGAAATAAACCCATGCACCTATCAGTTCCGTTCAGTTCAGTCACTTAGTCATGTCTGACTCTTTGCGACACCCTATACTGCAACACACCAAGCCTCCCTGTCCATCACCAACTCCCAGAGCCTATTCAAGCTCATGTCCATTCCATCAGTGATGCCATCTAACCATCTCATCCTCTGTGGTCCCCTTCTCCTTCCTTCAATCTTTTACAGGGTCTTTTCCAATGAGTCAGTTCTTTGCATCAGGTGGTCAAAATACTGGAGTTTTAGCTTCAGCATCAGTCCTTCCAATGAATATTCAGGACTGATTTCCTTTAGGATTGACTGGTTGGATCTCATTGCGGTCCAAGGTACTCTCAAGAATTTTCCCTTATGTTTGACAAAGAAGGCAAGAATATACAATGGAGCAAAGACAGTCTCTCCAATAAATGGTACTGGGAAAACTGGACAGCTATATGAAAAAGAATGAAATTAGAGCACTTCCTAACACCACACACAAAGATAAATTCAAAATGGTTTAAAGACCTAAATGTAATACCAGAAAACTATAAAACTCTTAGAGGAAAACAGAGGCAGAACACTCGATGACATAAATCAAAATAACATCCTCTATGACCCACTTCCTAGAGTAATGGAAACAAAAGCAAAAGTAAAGGAATGGGACCTGATTAAACTTAAAAGCTTTTGCACAGCAAAGAAAACTATAAGCAAAGTGAAAAGACAACCCTCAGAATGGGAGAAAATAATAGCACATGAAACAACTACCAAAGGATTAATTTACAAAATATGCAAGCAGCTCATACAACTCAATACCAGAAAAACAAACAAGCCAATCAAAAAGTGAGAAAAAGACCTAAACAGACATTTCTCCAAAGACATACAGATGGGTAACGAGCACATGAAAAGATGCTCAACATCGCTCATTATTAGAGAAATGTAAATCAAAACTACAATGAGATATTACCTCACACTGGTCAGAATCACCATCATCAAAAAGTCTACAAAAAATAAATGCTGGAGAGGGTGTGGGAAAAAGGGAACACTCTTGCACTGTTGGTGGGGATGTAAATTGATTCAGCCACTATGGAAGACGGCATGGAGATTCCTTAAAAAACTAGGAATAAAACCACCATATGACCCAGCAATCCCACTCCTAGGCATACACCCTGAGGAAATCAAAATTGAAAAAGACACATTATCCCATTGTTCTTTGCAGCACTATTTACAATAGCTAGAACATGGAAGCAGCCTAGATGTCCATCGACAAATGAAATGGTGGTACATATACACAATGGACTATTACTCAGCCATAAAAAGGAACACCTTTGAGTCAGTTCTAATGAGGTGGGTGAACCTAGAACCTATCATTCAGAGTGAAATAAGTCAGAAAGAGAAAGATAAATATATTCTAACACATACATACAGAATCTAGAAAAATGGTACTGAAAAATTTACCTACAAGGCAGCAATTGAGAAACAGACATGGAAAATAGACTTGTGGACATGGGGAGGGGGTAGAATAGGGTGAGATGCATGGAAAGAGTAACATGGAAACTTACATTGCCATATGTAAAATAGATAGCCAATGGGAATTTTCTGTATGGCTAAGAAACTCAAACCGGGGCTCTGTATCAACCTGGATAAGTGGGATGGGGAGGGAGATGGGAGGGGGTTTCAAAAGGGAGGGGATATATGTATAGCTATGGCTGATTCAGGTTGAAGTTTGACAGAAAACAACAAAATTCTGTAGAGCAATTATCCTTCAATAAAAACAAGAAAAGAAAGGAGATATTGTAAGACTAATAATTAATATCTCTAGTTGTGGTAGTGGTGTTGTTGTTCAGTCACTAAGTTGTGTCTGACTCTTTGTGATCCCATGGACTGAGGCACGCCAGGCTTCCCTGTCCTTCACTATCTCATGGAGTTTGCTCAAACTCATGTCCATTGAGTCGGTGATGCTATCTAGCCATCTCATCCTCTATCCTTAGAGACAAAATCAAAATTTGACCATTTCATTTAACAAAAGAGAAAATCCTACATTATGAAAGTAAATATTTTAAATGTAATAACTAAACAATAAAAAAGAGATATATCAATAAGACCATATTTTCCCCGCTTTTTTTCAGGCTGAAGATGTTTGAAGTGATGCTTCAGAAATGCGATCAGCTAGAGGTTTAAAATTTTCACAGGCTATTTCTTCTACTTTAACTGAGTCTTTTGCATTTTAACTTCTCCCCTGCATAGGAAATTCTATCCCCCTAGAATGGGCTTCCATTATCTCTTCCTTGGATATATGAAAGAGCTGCCTTGCTAACTTCCCCTCCAAATCTCCCAGCCCTCATCCTTCTCCCCAGGCTCTTAGATTCATATTCCTAAAGCACAGTTTTGACCATATTGCTTCTCTGATCCAAAGCCTTTGAAGGCTCCTCTCATTTCCTAATGAGTACAAACTAAAGCATTTCATGTGAGTTTACAACAGAATCTCAACATTGCCCAGCACTCTACTTTAAACACTATACACTCTAGCTAAACTGTATTACTCATAGTCTCTAAAGTTACCCCGTACCTTTCAGCCTTTGAACTTATCTTTTTGTTTAAATGTTACCATCTTTTAAGATTCAGCTAAACTATCACCTGTGAAGTTAAGTCACTCTTGAGCTTTCAACTTGAGGTTGTGAGTCTTGCAAGCATTTAGTTTGTACATCTCAATAGGGTTTTGTTGGGAGTAGCACAGAAAAATATTTCACTCAGTTGTTTTCTGTTGTTTCTAATTGCTAGCAATACCTACTTCCAGCTCCTAAAACAAAGCTAACACATTTATGCACATGAATTAGAAGTTTCTTCTCAACTATCTTATTTATTTGGAATAGTCAATTAATAATTCTGGAGACAATTTAAATATCCTCTTTTATGAAATTCTCAAAGTATAGCATTGTGTCTTCCTGTTTACCACACTAAACATTACAGGATTTTTTACCTTTCTTATTTTTCATAGATACTGACCACCTATAACACTCCATGTAACATTCAGATTTCAGAAAATTGTTAGAAAGTACTTAGAAGAAACACTGCTGACTGGGAAAATAATTTCAATATGTTTAGTAGACAAATGTGTATTATTCAGAAAAGTTGAAGAAGACAAATAACCCAATGGAAAAAAGCAAATGGACAAAAGATATGAATACCTAAGTCACAGGAAAAAGGCAAATAGCAAAAATCATATGAAAGCTGATTACCTTAGCACTTATCTATGAAATTAAAAATATTATTTTCATCCACCCAAATAGAAGACATTTTAAAGATGGGCAATATCAACTGCTGGCCAAGGTATTGGGAAGATGATCTCCTACCTTGTTAGAGTCCCTCTTATTGGGGGGGATCTGGCTGTTTATTAAGTTTTCTAGTCTATACTCTAACAGCCAGAAATTCTACTTAACTATATCTCATCTAAAGAAACAGTGACACTTAAGACCAAAGAAGCATGCACAAACATGCTTAATAAAGCATTTATTTTTAATGATGAAAATTAGAAATTAATGTCCAGGATTCTGTAACACATGCTGACTACATAATCATAGTATAATGTAGGGTACTATGTAATGGTAAAAGTAAAGTATCAGGACATATTATGGACTCAAACATATGAATTTAAAAAAATTGAAAAAATGATAAGTAAAACAGGATACAATTTGATGGTATTCAAATTAAAATACCACATATTTCTATTGTTATATTCATTTATATATATGTATATGAATGAGTGTTAAAGGTCTGGAAGGCTACCTAACCAGCTTCCCTTCCAGAGAAGGAAAAGCAAATTGGCTGAGACCTAACTGTCTACAGCATTCTCCTAAACTTTACAAACATATACAAGCAGATATTCTATTCTTCTTTGAGCTGATTTTACTAAATCATATTTACATTGTATACATCTCTGCAAAGCTCTTTTTTATTTTTGGGCATGTCACCTGCAGGATATTAGTTCCCCAACCAGGGATTGAACCCGTGTCCTCTGCAGTAGAAGTGGATTCTTAATCACTGGATAGCCAGGGAATTCCCTGCAAAGCTTTTATTGCAACTGAAATGTTACTTATTTCATGAACTTACCAGAAATCACTAGTTAATATACAAATGTCAGTTTTATGCTTTCTAACTTATGCACATCTACACAGAGATACACACACATACATATGTCATAAATAAGGAGGTGGCATAATGTTGGGTTCTATTTTTTAATGTCACAGATTTTTCTTTTTAATTTGCTGACTTTTCCAATTCCCATTCCCCTATTATGCCCACTCACATATTTTCCTTCCCAGATGATCAAGTGCAGCAAACCATTATTCATTGTTTCCTATTGTTCTCAATATTCACATGTCCATGTACATTGCTCATAAACACACTCACACATAAATACAAATACATACATATTTATAAACATAGTCTATGCACATAGACTACCTAATTGAATGCCTATAAGAATAGGATACCATGTGCTTAAGAAGAGATGGCAAGAATACACAGATCAGATCAGATCAGTAGCTCAGTCGTGTCCGACTCTTTGAGATCCCATGAATCGCAGCACTCCAGGCCTCCCTGTCCATCACCAACTCCCGGAGTTCACTCAGACTCACGTCCATCGAGTCAGTGTTGCCATCCAGTCATCTCATCCTCTGTCGTCCCTTTCTCCTCCTGCCCCCAATCCCTCCCAGCATCAGAGTCTTTTCCAATGAGTCAACTCTTCGCATGAGGTGGCCAAAGTACTGGAGTTTCAGCTTTAGCATCATTCCTTCCAAAGAAATCCCAGGGCTGATCTCCTTCAGAATGGACTGGTTGGATCTCCTTGCAGTGCAAAGGACTCTCAAGAGTCTTCTCCAACACCATAGTTTAAAAGCACCAATTCTTCGCCCCTCAGCCTTCTTCACAGTCCAACTCTCACATCCATACATGACCCAGATAATCACGATGGTGTGATCACTGACCTAGAGCCAGACATCCTGGAATGGGAAGTCAAGTGGGCCTTAGAAAGCATCACTACGAACAAAGCTAGTGGAGGTGATGGAATTCCAGTTGAGCTATTCCAAATCCTGAAAGATGATGCTGTGAAAGTGCTGCACTCAATATGCCAGCAAATTTGGAAAACTCAGCACTGGCCACAGGACTGGAAAGGTCAGTTTTCATTCCAATCCCAAAGAAAGGCAATGCCAAAGAATGCTCAAACTACCGCACAATTGCACTCATCTCACACGCTAGTAAAGTAATGCTCAAAATTCTCCAAGCCAGGCTTCAGCAATATATGAACCGTGAACACCCAGATGTTCAACCTGGTTTTAGAAAAGGTAGAGGAACCAGAGATCAAATTGCCAACATCTGCTGGATCATGGAAAAAGCAAGAGAGTTCCAGAAAAGCATCTATTTCTGCTTTATTGACTATGCCAAAGCCTTTGACTGTGTGGATCACAAGAAACTGTGGAAAATTCTGAAAGAGATGGGAATACCAGACCACCTGATCTGCCTCTTGAGAAATCTGTATGCAGGTCAGGAAGCAACAGTTAGAACTGGACATGGAACAACAGACTGGTTCCAAATAGGAAAAGGAGTACATCAAGGCTGTATATTGTCACCCTGCTTATTTAACTTATATGCAGAGTACATCATGAGAAACGCTGGACTGGAAGAAACACAAGCTGGAATCAAGATTGCCGGGAGAAATATCAATACCTCAGATATACAGATGACACCACCCTTATGGCAGAAAGTAAAGAGGAACTGAAAAGCTTCTTGATGAAAGTGAAAGTGGAAAGTGAAAAAGTTGGCTTAAAGCTCAACATTCAGAAAATGAAGATCATGGCATCCGGTCCCACCACTTCATGGGAAATAGATGGGGAAACAGTGGAAACAGTGGCAAACTTTATTTTTGGGGGCTCCAAAATCACTGCAGATGGTGACTGCAGCCATGAAATTAAAAGACGCTTACTCCTTGAAAGGAAAGTTATGACCAAACTAGATAGCATATTCAAAAACAGAGACATTACTTTGCCAACAAAGGTTCATCTAGTTAAGGCTATGGTTTTTCCCGTGGTCATGTATGGATGTGTGAGTTGGACTGTGAAGAAGGCTGAGCACCGAAGAATTGATGCTTTTGAACTGTGGTGTTGGAGAAGACTCTTGAGAGTCCCTTGGACTGCAAGGAGATCCAACCAGTCCACTCTGAAGGAGATCAGCCCTGGGATTTCTTTGGAAGGAATGATGCTAAAGCTGAAACTCCGGTACTTTGGCCACCTCATGTGAAGAGTTGACTCATTGGAAAAGACTCTGATGCTGGGAGGGATTGGGGGCAAGAGGAGAAGGGGACGACAGAGGATGAGATGGCTGGATGGCATCACTGACTCGATGGATGTGAATCTCAGTGAACTCTAGGAGTTGGTGATGGACAGGGAGGCCTGGTGTGCTGCGATTCATGAGGTCTCAAGGAGTCGGACACGACTCAGCGACTGATCTGATCTGATCATTTCACTTTCTCAGCCCTATAACATCACATAAAAAATCCATTCACATCTATTGATACAGCTTAAAAATTCATTATCTACGATGCTTACATAATCCTCCTTAGTGTGGCTGTATCCTAATTTATTCCACAGTCTTCAAATGAGGGATATTTGTTGTGGTTGTGGTTAGAAGTCAATGAAAATATACACAACTATGTCTTTGAATACTCTTAGTACTTTTATTTCAATACAATAGTGTCTCTAGAAATTTAACATCTATTAAAAAAAACAAATCTCCAGGATAACCAAGGACAGATGTGAGCCGCCTGTGAGAGAATAGGATTGAAAGATGTTTGAGAGTCAGACACACAGCATTTTCATGGTTGTATTGTCAAGTCTACCACTGAAGGGCTTTAAATCTGGGGGGAAAAAAAAGTTATGGGTGAGTTTTCCAAATGTTATGCCAATCTGCTATTGATGAGGTAGGTAGTTGGGACATAGAGAAAAACTGAGTAAGATTAAGGCAACATTTCATGCAGAGATAGGCACAATAAAGGACAGAAATGTTATGGACCTAACAGAAGCAGAAGATATTAAGAAGAGCTGGCAAGAATACACAGAACTATACAAACAAGATCTTAATGACCCACATAACCACAATGGTGTGATCACCCAACTAGAGCAAGACATCCCAGAGTGTGAAGTCAAATGAGCCTTAGGAAGCATCACTGCAAACAAAGCTAGTGGAGATTATGGATTTCCAGCTGAGCTATTTCAAGTCTTAAAAGATGATGCCATGAAAGTGCTGCTCTCAATATGCCAGCAAATTTGGAAAACTCAGCAGTGGCCATAAGACTGGAAAAGGTTAATTTTCCATTCCAATCCCAAAGAAGAGCAATGCCAGTGAAAATGAAAGTCACTCAATTGTGTCCATGGAATACTCTAGGCCAGAATACTGGAGTGGGTATAGCTGTTCCCTTCTCCAGGAGATCTTCCCAACCCAGGAATCAAACTGGGCTCTCCTGCATTGCAGGCAGATTCTTTACCAACTGAGCTATCAGGGAAGCCATTGGGAAGTAAAGAATGTGGTTCTTCCGCAGCCTGACCACCCACAGACAAGCCTTATAACAGAGGGATGTCAGCTGTTTCCTAATGTGTTTTATCCAGGACAAGTCTTACCATATTCAGAGACAAAAGACACTCCTGCCTTGAGAAACAAATATTAAGATTAGTGAAAAAAAATCATATTATTACAAGATGGGTAAATAGAAATAAAAATGAAACACATGCATTCATTTTAACCTATAAGCAAGAGGGATTTTAAAAATAAAATTAAACAAATAAAACAAAATTCATTTTATGTTTATGAAGAATTTGAAATAAGTTAGAGAGCTTGACATGTGATGATTCTTAGGTTTCTAGGTGGATATATGGAGGAGACAAGATGATGAGTTCAGTTCTTGATTCATGGGTTTTGAATAGTTAGTTTGGGGACACTTTAAGGAAAAGTATCAAGTATAAAATTGGATACATAGGTCTGGTGCTCAAAGATTGTCTTGGATATATACAAATAAGGTGGTAATTTAACCCAAGAAATAATTTAACTCTAGAAATAATTTCTAGTTGGTTGATGTGCCAAGAGTCTCCAAAGTGACAGCAGGGATAAACAGCTTCTTATGTGTCAGAAACCTGAAATCATCAGTGGTAGAGAAGGTGAGGTTAAAGAAAGGGAGAAAAGACATTACTGTTAATTACACTTCTTTTTTATATTGGAAACTGCAGCAAGTGGTGAAAAGGTAAAACAATGAAAAGAAAATACAGGTACTTTCATTACCCAGCCATGTCTGATGATTCAGACATTAAAGGAAGCATTTTAAAGGTGTGGGTGCTGCTCTCTTATTTATTTCAAATTCTTCATAAACATAAAATTAATTTTGCCTTATTTTAAAAATCCCTCTTGCTTGTAGGTTAAAATGAATGCATGTGTTTTATTTTTATTTCTATTTGCCCATCTTGTAATAGTATGTTTTTTCCCCCACTAATATTAATATTTGTTTCTCAAGGCAGGAGTGTCCTTTGTCTTTGAACACAGTAAGACTTGTCCTGGATGAAACACATTAGGAAACAGCTGACATTCTTCTGTTCTGAGGCTAGTCAGCAGATGGGTCAGGCTATGGAAAAACCAACAGCAAAAGAGAGGAGGCCAAACAGTGGGGTGAAAGGATTCTACGCATTAGCTTCTGGGCTGGGACTCGACAGTGGGACTTTTGTATGTCCCAGTGCAGAAATAAGGACTCGCGATTGAGGACATTGATGATCGTGGTGTGTATTTTAATCTCAAAAAAAATTATTTGCTGATAAATAAGTATTGAAAATATCACATTCTATTGGCCTATTATGAATTTTTAATATATCTATGAAGCATTCATATCTATATCCAGGTTAGTGAGGGAACTCCAATCTGTCCCAACAATACATATTTTTAAACCAGAAGTATTTCACTGCTTTTGGCGTATGCCCTGAACTGGAGAATTCATCCTAGTAGCCCTTGTGAATATTATAACTCTCAATATAGAGATATAAAGGATTGAATAAAAATAGTGAAAAGCAAGAAGAATGGCATACATAGTTAACTCAGATCTGTTTACTCTCATCTCTCCATGGGCATAAACCAATTTTAGAAGGTCAAGAGAATTTTTAGTGTACCATTTTCACCTTGCTACACCTGGAAAAATACAATTCAAGCAAATTAATATAGGGTTTTCAAAGGAAATAATTTTACAGACAATGTTGCCAGAGCTCACAGTGAATTTTAGGGTGACTTAGCCCTTCTGTGATGTGAGGGGATAAATCTGAGTGTCACATCTGCCAATAGTTTAGCTCTAAATTTAAAACTGTCTGGCCAGGTATTAGGCTACATTACCTTCAGCTCCACCCAGTGTAACTTACTGTGGCCAAAGCCCCAAATAAATCATTAAACTTACCTCTGAGCAGCATTTTCTAAAGTGTTTTTAGCAGAAAATCCATATTTGTCCAGATAAATATAGCATCTTGGTTAGATATATATTGGAAATGCTCTCCTTAATATAGTTAATGACTATTCTTAAATTGTAGGATTTATTAGAGCCTTTGATGCACTAATATGCAGGATGATGACCCACAATGATCTCTAGGAGATAAATATTTTATATAACTTTTCTCCACCCACACTTAAGATCATACAACACTTTTTGAAACAATGTCTACTGCTAATACCTAAAAGAACATGAGTGAACAGCAGAACACAGTTTTTAAAGCTTCCTTATATGGACCACGAGGGATTCAGTAAACCACAAATAGGTCTAAAGGACACGTGGGTTGACAGTCTGTCTCAGTTCTGCTGCAGCTCCCCAAGCAGCTCCAACTGTCCACCCGTGAAATGGAAATGCCCTAATGCCTGATGTTTGCCTTCCTGGACTAAGGACTGCAAGGTGGAGGGCATGGTATAGGACCACTCACCAAACTATGGAACTTACTTGCATGTCTATCAAGATTTTATTTTAATGCTTATTATTTTTGCTTTGCCTTTATTTCTAGTAAGTTGATAAATGGGGTTTTTTGACTGGGCTTAAGATAAACACAGATATAATGTTAATAATGCCAGAGTATTTATCCACATAAAAGTTTAATGAAAGTGTTTTGTGCATTCATTAAAGAATCATAGATTATCACAATTGTCTTGCTGTGCTCTCATGGAAGATATGAAATGTTAGTAATTTAGGATTCACTGAAAAATTATAAATGCTTAAAATTAAATCTAATTCAGGGCATTAGTCAAGAAGTTTGTTCTGTGGAGTCTGGAGGTCATTTCAGGTTACTGAAAACTTCCAGACACTTTAATAAGCACTGAGGATAGAGAGATGAAAAAGACCCAGTGTATTCTCTGGTGAGGTGGTCAGAGTAGAAGAATAATCCGGTCCACGTGGGGTTGAGGGGAAAGGGTGATGTACTTGGAGGAGCTTCCAGTTTTGCTGGTGAAGTGGTCAGAGTGAAATAGTAATCCAGTCCATGCAGGTTGAGGGGAAAGGGTGATGTAGTTTAATCAGGAACATGGATGCAAGGAGGGCAGGTCAGGGGACAAGGGATAAGATTGATGAAGGAAGAAGGGTGGTATCAAGACCCAGGAGACCTTGTACACCATGCTGAAGAGTCTGGACACAAAGAAAGTCAAGGTGGAGCAGACAGGTCAACTGGGAGACAATTCCAACAGTCCAGGCAATGCAGCAGAAAGGCCAGATTTACCACTGAACAACAGGTGTTCATCAAAGAACTCATGTGTCCATCAACACTTGGACTCTAGAGATACTGTGATGAACACAACAGCTAGTCTCTGCCCTCTGGGCACATACAACTCAATGTAAAATATGTGAATAATTAAATAACTGCATGTATGCAAAAAGCTATACAGTTCATGGAAATCTCCAGGCCAGAATACTGGAGTGGGTAGCCTTTCCCTTCTCCAGGGGATCTTCCCAACCCAGGGATCGATCCCCAGTTTCCTGCACTGCAGACAGATTCTTTACCAGCTGAGCCACCAGAGAAGCCTAAGAATACTGGAGTAGGTAGCCTATGCCTTCTGCAGCAGATCTTCCCAACCCAGGAATCGAACCGGGGTCTCCTGCATTGCAGGCAGATTCTTTACCAACTGAGCTATGAGGGAAGCCCAATGTAAAGTATGTGAATAATTAAATAACTGCATGCATGCAAAAAGCTGTAAAGGAAAATTTAATGGTGTTACTAAAACATAATACAGAGTCACCTAACCTTTTCTACAGAGGCCAGAGAACACCCCCCAGGGTTAGCAGGATCTAAGATGAGACAAAAATGAGCAGCAGCCCTGGCATCAGTAGATAAACGTGTTGGGGAGCATGGTTGGGAAATAGCCTACTTCCAGAAAAAAAATGTAACTGACAAGAGTCAAGGGAGAAGATTGTATGCTAAAAAAATCAAAGAGAGCTCCAGCATGGCTAGAACGAAGAAGGGTTAAAAGTGGTTCGAGATGAGGGTAAAGTGATGGTAAAGGGCAGATATGCAAAGCATTAAAGGTCAATATAAAGGCTTTTAGATTCTATTCTAAGGTTGAAAGGAAGCCACCAAAAGATTTTATGTATAATATAGTTTACATTTGGAAACAGTATCCTGACTTTTGTCTAGAGGATAGAGTTGAGATGCTAACATGGTTATGGAAAAATTAGTTAGTTCACTGTAAGCTCTAACAAGGCAGCTGCAGGCGCAGTTGGCATAAACTCAGTGTCCAGCTGTATCTGGTACACTGAAAGCACTTAACATATATTTGTTGCATTTTTAGATAAATGAATGAGATTATCTCTTATTTATGCCAATTTTTATCCAACCCCATATTTTCTTGAATGACAAAAAGTGTTTTTCAAGGTAAAGTTTTTTGTTTTGGGGAAACATCTTCACTGTAAGGGCAGATATTTTCATTTTCTCTGAATGACCTTGAGGCATTAATTTTAAAATGTCTAGAAATATTTTTAGTGTGTCATTTTGATGACAAATGAAAAGGCACATTGCTCCTCTGAGTTCCCATAGTCTCAAGAAGCATAGGCCAATAAAAAGAACAAACATATAAATGGAAATTATTCACTGGAATATACTAGTTCGCAATTTGTATGAGTCAATTTTCAAAATTATACATTATAACTTTTTATAACAGCTTCATTGTTATATAATTCATGTACCATAAAATATACTCTTTTGAAATGTGCAACTCAGTGAATTTTACTGTGTTAACAGAGATGTGCAACTATCACTTCTATTTAATTTTACAATATTTTTATCTCTCCCCTGAAAAAAATCCTATACACATTAGCAGTAATTCCTTGTTCTTTCATCCCCTCTTCAATCCCTGGTAGTCACTAATCTATTGTCTATCTCAGTGATTTTGCTATTCTAAATATTTCATATAACTGCTGCTGCTGCTCCTATGTCACTTCAGTTGTGTCTGACTCTGTGCGACCCCATGGACTGCAGCCTACCAGGCTGATGACTTGTATAGTCAGAATGGAGGTTGTGTGCTTAAAACTTTGCATTTCTGTGCATGGAAATACAAAGAATTGCCCTTCCCGGGGGGAAATATAAAATTACTGAGAAGTTTTGCTACTTTGAAAAGACTCTGGATACGTTAAATAAACCAGACTGGAAGCCAAACTTGAGAACTTACTACAAGACATGGGAAAGGTGAAGGCCATGGATAAAGAGCTGAGGCGCTACATTTCTTTACTTGGGCTTAAACCAGATACTTACAGAAAACACAAGAAGGAGAAAAATCTCAATGTTTACAAGTTCAGCTGATGGCTGACATAAGCAAGACTAAATTTTTTTTTAGGAAATGCATCAAAGTAAATGTAACAAGACTACAACCAAAACAGCCTTCAAAACCCATCAGAAGAATGGAGAACAGCTTCAGATAGCAGTAACAGGAACTTTGGAGGTAAATTCCAATCTTCAGAGAAGCATAAAGCTGTTTTCATAAGACTCAGAAATGGAAGGGAAGAATGGGTAAATATAATTTAGAAGCAAAGAAAAAAAAAGACTCATAAAACCCTTTGGAGTGAGTTCTTAATAATGACGAGAGTCTGATCAAGCCTCTAAGTGAACACTTGCTAGAGGTGAGTGACTGGGCTGCTGTGCTTGTGGAAAGAGAACATCAACTGGAAGCCTGGAGCAGCACATTCCAAAGGCACAGAGAATGGAGACTTCTTAACTCATAAAGGCAAAAGACTGCTGACTTATGAGACTGATTTAGTACTGGTTCACACTCTCGAAACCAGGCAGCAGATGTACACAAAATTACCTTCAGAATCTAAAGTTATCAGTGCACTTAAAAATGATCTGCATTCATTGCAAATCTCCAACCAAGAAAGCTTTGCTGCATTAAGAAAACACTCAGGTAGAAAGGGAGAGGCAAAAACTCCAACAGAAATAACACATCCTTGCTGAACTTCATCAAGGGAAAAAAAATTTTTCATGCAGTATTTAACTTAAAGAGAATTTATTCCATTTAATGTAGAGAAGTGTCCAATCCACCTGAAAACATCAGTGCTACATATGAACAGCTATATACTTATAAAATTCAAGCAAAAATTATTTCAGAAAAATCAAAAAGAATAGCTGGGTATTATTAAAACCCTTTTTAAAAATATTTATTTATTTATTATTATTTTTTTTACTTTACAATATTGTATTGGTTTTGCCATACATCAACATGCATCTGCCACGGGTGTACACATGTTCCCCATCCTGAACTCCCCTCCCACATCCCTCCCCATACCATCCCTCTGGGTCATCCCAGTGCACCAGCCCCAAGCTTCCTGTATCCTGCATCAAACCTGGACTGGTGACTGGGGAGAATGGCATTAAAACATGTATAATATCATATTAAAACCCTTTTATTTCAAGAAGTCACAAGCTTATTTTACAGGAAAAAAGAGTTCTGTTAGCTCAGAGAAAATAATGTAACAAAGCAGATGTATACATGATATAAAAACTGAGCAAGAAATCTTTAAATTTCTTCAGAACCTTTAATTCTGAAAATTATCCTTCCATTCCCAATTTCCTAAAAAAGCACGTTTGATAGGGGCCTGAGACTACAACCAGGAACCCTCCACACAACAGATCCCTGAGGAAGGAGAAGCATCTGGCTTTGATAGTTGGGAATGGAAAGGCCATGTCAGACATCTACCAGTTGTCAACCCCAGGCTCCCTCCAGTCTGGCCAACTTGATCCTGGCTCAGTAAGTCCTCCAGGAGATAAAGACAGAGCTGGATAGTTAAAATCATGATCTTAACAAGAAAGCATGTAAATAAATACTGAATAAAAAAGGGAGTCAAAAGGCTAGAAAGAAGGCAAGGAGTCAGAATAAAAGCCTTCACATAGCTGACAGCTAAGATGGCCAAGACTAGTCCCTGTCTTCAACATATTCCATTCCACAATACCAGGCATGGCAACTGAAGACGCAGACAGTCATTCACCATAAGGGTGAACTGTCCAACAACTAGAGCTGTCCACAAACCTGATGGACAACTCTTCCTGGAGATCTTTGTCCAGATTTCCCTTTAAAGGACTTTAGGCCCTCATAAGACATTTAATAATCTTTTTTCTTTCTCAGGAAATTAAGTAGAAATAAAGAACTATGGTTATCAGTACTTAATCTTGAGTAATTCATACCACAATCTTTTTCAGAAAGGTAATAATCACAAATTAATCATGCAACATTCTCAAAGTCTTATGAAATAGCTATCCTTAAACTATGCAAGTTTGATATTTAATGCATTCCTAAAAGAAATGTAGACTTACTGTATATAAGGTACCTGAGTCTTGATTGCCCCTAATTACTGCCAATCATTTCAACAGAGGTTATCAAAAGGCCAAAGTGACCACCCCTCCTCCCATGATACACAAGTGCAGGGGCAAGTCTTCAAAAGGAGAAATATTCAGATCTAATCAGACACGTAAAGAAAATTCTTACCAGCGGAGGTTAAAATATTATGGAACTACCTCAGTATATCATAAAATTTGAGTAGACAATCAATGGACAATAGAAATACCTTTTGACTTGCCTCTAGTGAAGGAAATAGCACTACACTCCAATATTCTTGCCTGGAGAATTCCATGGGCTGAGGAGACTGGTGGGCTCTGGTCCGTGGGGTCCAAAGAGTCACAACTGAGCGACTAACACTTTGACTTGCCTCTAGTCAGAAAATTCTACCTTGTTCAACATTTGAAAAGAACTAAATGGGCTTAGCATTGCGAAGAAAACCCACTAATTATTGCTATATGCTTTTCTGCTACCAATTCTGTAATAGCAAGCTCCCTGTAACTATTTAGCATCCAGAATTAAGTGTCCAAAAACCTTTCAGAGATCTCTATATATTAATAGAATGATGAGTTGGACCAAATGACCTTCTCATGGTCTAATGAACCTTCCTTTTCTCCTTTTCTTTTCTGTTAACTTATAGATTTTTCTATTTCCAGTTAGCCCACCTTCATTGGATTCTGTCTGAGCTGCCTTTTACCCTAAAAACTTATATCTTCCCCTTTCAATTGCTTCTAATTTAATTCTTATGCCATTTCTCTTGTTAAGCTCCAGTCTTATTTCTCAAAAGAAACAACTCATTTGAACAATTAGAATAATTTGAACAATAATTTGAGAAATAGTAATTACAAATTCAACATTAGGTCACCCCATTAGTTAAATAAAAATTAGGAAAAGGTAAACATGATATATTGTTGAAAACATCATCAGGATATACCAAATGACATTATGCTGGTATTTTCAATGAAGTCTTATCCAGCTACTCATAAATTTTATCCACAGGTAGCTTATTTTTAACCTATGGTCACAGCCCTTCATTCTCTGGTAGCCAAATACAAGGGCTTCCCTGGTGGCTCAAGTGGTAAAGAATTAACCTGCAATGTAGGAGCTGTAGGTTCAATCCCCGGGTCAGGAAGATCCACTGGAAGGGGAAATGGCCCATTCCAGTATTCTTGCCTGGAGAATCCCATGGACAGAGGAATCTGGTGTGTGTGCTACAGTCCATGCATCACAGAGAGTCGGACATGACTGAATTGACTTAGCATGCATGCACACAGCCAAGTACAAAAATATACATGAATGAAAGCTCCTAAACAAAATTAACTTTGTTTCAGAAATAATGCCTTCTTGGCATTGTGTAGATTGTTGGAGGAGGTCATTGAGAGGATGTGACTGCTGGTTCACCCAAGAGCAGGACCCAGGCAATCAGAGATTCCTCATCCATCTACTGCACCCTTGAAATATATGGGTCACCCACCATTCCCACACTAGGAGTGGTTTCAAGGACACAGCCTTGAGAGACTAATGTGTTGCCTTAACCTGGTTTGTCCCATAGTCTGTATTATGTAAAATTGAATATACATGATTTTTAGGAAAATATATACCACATTATTGAAGAAACAGAACAAAATTTAGTGTTTTACTATAAATAATCCAGGCAATTATTTTAATTTTATCTTCAATTTATATATAAAGATATCAATGAGATACCTAAAAACACATATCAACTTATTAGGCTTTCATTTTACAGATTCAGACAAATGTAGATGTGTAGAGAAGCAGTGATCAGATATCCCTTTTCTCAACAACATGGTTTAATTAGAGTGCATTAGTGTGTACAATGCAGACACTTAAACTCAATTTTGATAGGTTTTAGAACTGAAGTACGTAGCCATCCTGAAGTAATTGGGATGCAACCAGCTGAAACTGTATGAATGGTGCAAAGGTAAGAGACATGGAAAATTGGTTTTCTATTTAAAAATACAGAGTGGGACTTTTATTGTTAAAAATTATACTTTGGAACCCAGTTCAGGCTTAAAAGCACACTTTTTGTGGCAGCAATTCCCATGATGGTGACATAGGAGCCTCCTAGTTTCCCTAGGAAGGTCCCTCTTCCCAAAGAAACACAGAAATGTGCAACTACACACAGCTATTTTAGAAACTAGCTGAGTAACTATTATACATCAAGCAAATGAAAAAACACCCACATGGAAACAGGTAGCACAGGCTGACACACATACTTGCTATAAATTCCACACTCAACACAGTGCCAGACATTCTAGAGGGGTACCCTCAGCCCCCAGCTGTGGGGACACGGCATGCTGAAACTTACAAGATGCAGCAAAAGCAGGAAAGTTTATAGTGATGAACACCAATGTTCAGGAAAAAGAAAGAACTAAAATAAACAACCTAACTTTATACCTCAAGGAACCAGATAAGAACAAACTAAGCCCAATATTACCAGAAAGAAGGGAATAACAAAGAGCAGAGCAGAAATAAACGAAATAGAGACCAGAAAAAAAAAACAAGAAAATACCAACAAAATTAAGAGCTAAGTTTTGAAAGAGTAGAAAAATGACTAATCTTTAGCTACTACTACTACTAAGTCACTTCAGTCGTTCCGACTCTGTACAACCCCATAGACGGCAGCCCACCAGGCTCCCCTGTCCCTGGGATTCTCCAGGCCAGAACACTGGAGTGGGTTGCCATTTCCTTCTCCAATGCATGAAAGTGAAAAGTGAAAGTGAAGTCGCTCAGTCAGTCGTGTCTGCTAGAATAATAAAAAAATGAGAGAAGACTAAAGTTAATGAAATTATAAATGAAAGAGGAGATATTACAACTGACACTACAGAAATACAAAAGACCATAGAGATTATTATGAAAAATTATAGGCCAACAAATTGGATAACCTGAAAGAAATGGATAAATTCCTAAAATTAAGATCCTACCAAGACCAAGACATGAAAAAATAGAAAACTTGAACAGCACCAATAATGAATAAGGAGATTTAATCAATAATTAAAAAGAAAAAAAAACAAAAAAACTCTTATCAAAGCCCAGAACTAGATGGTTTCACTACTGAATTCTTTAAAATATTTAAAGAAGAATTTTATTTTGTCAACTGTATTTCAATAAAGCTGAAAAAAACCTTTTTATTTCGAAAATGGTATAGAATCAACATTCAGTTGAGTTTCTTGGTAACATTTATTCCATTTAGAAAATACTGTAACATTGAAATTAACCCAGATCCTGCATTTTTGTTTCTTTAATAAATTAAAGCATTTAATTATAGCAATAAATAATGTTCTAAATTTAATCAATAGCAAGTATATATATATTTTTATACTGTTTTTACTTACAGAATGAATACATGATTTCCTATCAAGTATCATGCAATCATTTAATCATTTCCTACCAAAAAAATCATTCAGCCATTTCCTCATAATGAAATTATTTTTATCAAGAATTAGCAATTAAAATCATCAATATTAAAACTCATTGTAGATTTCAAAATAATGCTCTCTAAAACTTTTAGGTTTTTCTTTTCATTCAGGAAAATCTTTACAATTATCTGCTTACATTAAATGCCCATTTAAAACATTTTTTGATTTGTATATCACAGTTTAAGAAAGAGGTGTTCACTTTAAAAGTATTTAAAACATCAGAGAAATCAATAATATATTTATAAAGAATATAACATAATAATAATTAGTAGGCTTTAAACAGTTATCTTGGAGAAAACCTAAACTCATTTTAATCTCAAAAGAACCCTGTGATGTAGGCACAGTTATTATCCCATTTTACCAAAGAGAGCTTCCCTGGTGGCTCAGATGGTAAAGCGTCTGCCTACAATGCGGGAGATCCGGCTTCAAACCCTGGGTCGGGAAGATCTGGAGAAGGAAATGGCAACCCACTCCAGTATTCTTGCCTGGAAAATCCCATGGACAGAGGAACCTGGTAGGCTATAGTCCATGGGGTCGCAAAGAGTCGGACACAACTGAGCGACTTCACTTTTTACCAAAGAGGAGACTCAAGAAAGATTAAACAATCAAGTTCCCAAACTCACAGCTAGTAAATGGTAGAACAGATGGGAAATGTACTCAGAGATTAGGACTTGTGCTTTTAATCTCCATACTTTGATGGTTCTCTGTTAATAGTTTATTAGATTTTTGTCTTAATCCCCAGACAATTACAAAATTAAAACATTCTCTTATAAGTTAGATTTTACTTCTTTAATGGTTTTATAAATAGAATATATTTATGATATCCTCAGGAAACCAATAATTTTTTTCCAGTTGAAATTCATCCAACAGAAGTAAGATGCATCAGGTACCCCTATGGATTTTTTAAAGTGGATGGATACAAGTATTTACTGAGGACAAGATTTGAAAGTACTAGATCTTAGAGATTGCTCTGGGAATGTGAGAAAGTCATTATTTTCTGGCTCACCAGTAATTTATTTTGAATTTATTAAATTCACTGATGTGTGAACTGGTTATCAAAACTTGATAAACAGCTTATAAATCACTTTGAAGTTGGCAGAAATAAATATTAATGAGTCAATTTTCAAGGAATTTAAAGTCAGTTTCTCCTTCTGTCACTGTAAGTTAAAGAATCTCAGTTGTTTTATTTGGAAAAGAATCTACAATTCATTAGTAATAACTGATGTTTTTCAAGATAGTTATAGGACCATTTATTATATGAAATAGAATTAATTGCTTAAAAGAAAAGAATGCTCTTTGAAAATCCACCAAGGAGTTTCCATAATACAAAAGTGTTGCTTTAAATGTATTTATAGAACACAAGTTTGATGATTCTATCCTTTAAGATAGTAAAGTAACCTGCTTCACCAAGGTTTGATCAGGATTGGCCCCAGAATTGGAAAAGAGAAAAGCAAATTTCTCAGGGACCAAGTAGCGGCCAGTGTCAGAGCCATATCGTATGACACTTAAAACATCATTTCCTTCTTTATGCAGGATGAAACAGACTCAGGATTTGAAAACAGGTTGTGTTTGACTCTTCATGATCCCATGTTCTGTAGCACACCAGGCTCCTCTGTCCATGGAATTCTCCAGACAATAATACTGGAGTGGGTAGCCATTCCCTTCTCCAGGGGATCTTCCAACCCAGGGATCGAACCCAGGTCTCCTGAATTACAGGCAGATTCTTTACCATCTGAGCCACCAGGGAATTCTGAAAACATGTCTATCTAACTACAAATTTATGTTAGTTTAGCCTTTGAAATTGAAAAAAAATAATTAGATATATAATAATATACAATAATTGTCTACGTGGTAGATTTTAAGGGTACAAAAAGGCACTCCAAGGCTCCAAAAGACAAAATAAAAGGAATCTTAAAAATCTGTGTATCTATCTACCTATCTATCTATATATAAGAAAACTCTGGTCCCAAGAGGTTAGATGGCTTGTCCCAAATTAATAATTTAAATCTGGGCTTCATTTCAGATTTTCTATACTTGTTTTCCTTCTGGAGATACGCAATATCATAATTTTGATATTTTGTTTCCTAGACCTAAATGCTTATCCCTCATTAACTATGAAGTACATGAAATCTTCGAAGTCTTTTGAGTTGGCTTATTATATCTCTTGCAAAAGTTCTGGTACATGTATAATCTCCCTAAAGGGATGAGAGATTGCAAAACAACCAGGACACCTGTATATGGTTGGGAACCTTATTGGCTGTGTAAGGATACCCAGGTGAGTGGACAGGGAGTGAGAGCTCAACTCCAGCTCACACTCTACCTGCAAGTCCCATCCACCTAAAGAGGGTACCATTTCTAATTTGCGTGAAGGTACCATACTGGCTCATACGGTGCCAGGAGGACCTTGAAAGTTAGGAAGGAAGTGGGGTGTATATGCCTGGACATCAAGGTTTTCATATCCAATTTCTATTGGAAATTAATGAAAGGAACAGACTTACAAAGTCAATAATGAGAGCGTTTATTAATTCAGTAAATAAGGGCCAGGGTGGGGAGATGTATTCTGTTATTGCAAAGGAGCATAATTTTATTTCAGGACAAAATATTTAGGATAAAGAGCAGCAGCATGTTCTACTTCACTGTATGGGATACGAGAACTATTACTAAAGGTGCCTGAGAATATTTCTATAGACTGTGAAAGAAATAGGAAACTCTTATGTTCTTTGATTTTATTATTTTGCTTATTAAAGCCTTCTTGGAATAAAACACCATGATGCCATATACATCATGGTTTAAAAGATCATCACACCATCACTGTCCCAGGTTCTGGAAAGTCTCCGAAGAAACACTTTTGATAACAAGTCTTCATTTAATGCCTATATAATTGGTGTTTTCTATTTTAAAGCTGAATACTTTTGAAATACCAACAATATCCATTTTTGGAGTACCAGGCAGTATACTAGGTAGAGGGCCTAAATGATTGCCTATCTTCCCCAAAAAAGAATACTCCAAAAGTTATTTGTTACTATTTTCTTCTTGTCAATGAGAAAACTGGGGCTCAAAGAAGCTAAGGGACTTGAGAATTAATGGAAGAGTGCAGAATCAAATTTATGCTGGTCCTGATTTTAAAACCAAGCCCTCTTTACCTCACTGAACTAACCCTATAAGAAGGCCACTACTTAGAGGAGAAACTGGTATTTTAGCTAACCAAAATTTTGATGTGTCATGTAAAATATATTTAGAATTGAATATGACAATATGACAACCCATGCATTCTCCTACTATTTCGTAAAGTATTATTAAGCTGTCATAATTTAAAGTATATAATGATGTGCTTATAATCAACTCACTTTATGTATATAGCTAACTGTTGCACTCTAAGAAAGCAGGAAATTTTGAGTGGATGCTTACCTGTTCCGATAACTTCTGTCCATCACGGTGAGCCTGCATCACAGCATCATTAACAAGCAAGTGGAAGTTCAGAAGCACGTGTTCAATGTCATAGGTCCCATGCATGGCATCCGACAGCTCTTCCAGTGACCGGATGTACACATGCCAGTGTGGGTTAAGCTCTGCCACATGTGCCAAGCAGCCTCTCATGACGTTGAGGCAATACCCCATGCAAGGCTTAGTGAGAGCCAGGCCTTGGCAGTGTGGGCAGTACTGCATCCTCAGCAGGGCTCTGCCACACTCTTTGGAGAAGTGCAGATGGTCTGTGGTATTGATGACTTCAATGCCCAGGTTCAGCGCCTGCAGAAACGTGCGACTGGGCAGCAGCGACCGCCCCATCTGTCCCAGCACTCTTTTGGGAATATTACCAAATGGGCTAATGTCCCGGCGGGCCGTCCGGACGCATTCTGAGTATTCCAGGGAACTGTCAGTCACACCAGGGTTAATGAGATGATTGTACACCAGAGGGAAAAGACTGTCAAAGAATCTGTTTACAAATTCTTCAGGATTAACATCCGCACCAAATAAATAGAGCCCTACATCGGTGAAGAGCTCCTGGGTGGAAGCGGCGGCCTCAAGGGCCATGTTCCTGTAGGTGTTGCAGAAAAGTATGCTGGTGTAATTTTCTGCTCGTCTAATGAGAGTTTCGAGGGTTTCTGTAACAAAAGCAGAAGTAAAGGATGAAAAGGCTTAGTATTCATATTAAAACTGGTCATCCATCTGCTCCACACAGTAAATGAGCTCAATGCAGCAAAACTAACCTAAGGATCTAAATGATCAGCCTACTAAACCCAATTGTGCTTTCCCAGGAAAATGACTGGTGGAAGGCGGGCATCATGCACAACACACACATTTTATAGATAGGTATTTCCTAGGATCAAACACAAAAAGTATAGACATCAAAAAGAAGTTATGGGTAATAGTAATTTCTTATTAATTTTATTCATAATTTTTTATAACCCACAAATGATAAAAAAAAGTGTCACTAAGAAAACAATTTACATTCATGAGTTCAATCTTTACTAAAGAAAATGACATTAAAATTTGATTTAACATCTACTGCATTTTTTATGGTTTCTCTCTTTTTCTTTTTTTTCAGAATGAAAGCTAGTAGATCATAAACTAGTTACTGTAAACAGAGGTTAAATTTCCAAAGGGAAACCTGAACATCATCAGGCCTCCTAGAAGGTTCAAATTAAAAGAAAATAAAGCATTTCATGACTAAACCATCCTTAAAATTGTCAAACCTTGTTAAGAAGTGAGAAAGTCATGAGTCATATTAATTGATGGAAGAAGTGTGTGACCACCTTCTGAACTGTCTTGTGACCTTTTGTTTTTATCATATTACTTTACTGTGGGACATTTTATTATCTTATTTCTTAAACAAATGCTTCCAAGTCAATTTCTCCACAGAAAGAATGGAGAATAATTTATCCACAAATTAAAGGAGGCTGTAGTAATCAGCAGGGCTCCCCTGGTGGCTCAGAGGTGAAGAATCCACCTGCCAGTGTATGAGACGTGGGTTCAACCCCTGGCTTAGGCAGATCCCCTGGAGAACCCACTCCAGTATTCTTGCCTCAGAAATCCCATGGACAGAGGAGCTTGATGGGCTACAGTCCGTGGGGTCACAAAAAGTCAGACACAACTTAGTGACTAAAGAGCAGCAGCAGCAGTAATTAGCAAGTAAAAGCTGTATTTCAAAAATGATAGTTTTAGGCAACAGTCAATCATCTTGGATATCCTAGCAATTACAGTTCAAAAAATTAGCCTAAATATGATACTAGACTGTGTCAATATATAATTAGCTATAAAATACATCAATAAAATTATCTCCCATAACCACAAAATCTTACAGTAATTTTAAATCAGGTTGTAAAGACCACATCAAACCACTGATATATTACAAAAAGAGATGAAATAACAGTAGAATAAAGTGAAATGATAAAAAAAGAGTTACCGGGAGAGCTATTAATGAAGTGAAACTGTGTCATTAATATGCCATAATATCCTAAAAACCAGCAAAAAAAAACTCCATTTTTTTTCACAGAGAATATATATAGGACACAATTTACTATATATTCTGATTCTAATTCTGAGATGGATTCGTATTGAGTCCCCAGCTTGAGTGTCATATATCAAGATGCAGGCTATGGACTAAATGTGTGTCCCCCCAAAACTTCTTATGCTGAAAATTAATTTCCAGTGGAATGGTATTTGGAAATAGGGGCTTTGGGAGAGTGATTCGGCCTGGGGAGTGGACCCCTAGTGGATGGGATTAGTGACCCTATACAAGAGACCCCCGAGTGTCCCCTTGCCCCTTCTACCAAATGAGGACACGGCCAGAAAATGTCCATTTGTGAACCAGGAAGTGAGCTTTCACCAGACATGGAAACTGCCAGTACCCTGCTAAATTTCTGTTGGTAAACCACCCAGTCTATGGTATTCTGTTACAGCGGCTGAAACTGAGACAGTGCCTCTACACTACAATCAAAGGCAAGCAACACTTTCAAAGAAATTGCAACTCTATTACAGCACAGACACTTCAAATAAGAATTTTTTTTTTAATTTGATGTTTAATGCACTTTGATAAGCCTCTATTCCATTTTGATGGCACTTAACATAGAAGTGATTAAACAGTAACATATAACTAGGCAGGACTCCTGTGCTTACCCACGCCTCTCCAGCACCCACTACAGTATGCTACTGCTGCTACTGCTAAGTCACTTCAGTCGTGTCCGACTCTGTGTGAACCCATAGACGGCAGCCCACCAGGCTCCGCCATCCCTGGGATTCTCCAGGCAAGAACACTGGAGTGGGTTGCCATTTCCTTCTCCAATGCATGGAAGAGAAAAGTGAAAGTGAAGTCTCTCATTCGTGTCCGACTCCTAGCAACCCCATGGACTGCAGCCTACCAGGCTCCTCCATCCATGGATTTTCCAGGTAAGAGTACTGGAGTAGGGTGCCATTATAAACTATGTATAAACTACACACTGTGCCTGTATGCGAAGTCACTTTAGACGTGCCTCACTCTTCGCGACCCTATGGACTGTAGCCGGGCAGGCTCCTGTGTCCCTGGAATTCTCCAAGCAAGCATGCTAGAGTGGGTTTCCATGCCCTTCTCCCAGGGATCTTCCCAACCCAGGATCAAACCTGTGTCTCCTGTGGCTACTGAACTGCAGGCAGATTCTTTACTGTCTGAGCAACCAGGGAAGGCTTCAGTTGAGGTTAGCTACTGTGCCAATTGAGATTGTATTAAACATGAGGTTTTCCAACTGCCCTGATCAGCTGGGTTGTGTGGGGAAACTACAAATCACGGGATCTCTGCACTGAAATTTGGGAGTCTCTATGTGACAATCAGCCTCGATCAGTCTTTTGGCTTGACCTGGTTTTGAAACTGCAATTACAGGTTATCTATGACATGTCCTCTCTGCAAGCATTTCACCACAGCAGTCTGACCTCAGAGCTGCAATCTCTACCACTACACTGTTTCTAAAGATCCACAGGAGTGAATGTGAAAGGGAAATTAAATCTTTGTGGTTGGAACTAAAATAAAACTGCTAGGATTATATTTTTTCAATAATACTGGATCATTTTTCTCAGCAATTTATGGCTATGAATTGTGAGGCTGCAAATGATTTTATTTACCAAAAATGGTTAAATAGCAATGCTTGCAAATAATGTAAGCTTTTTTAAAAGATAAAATAAGGATAGATGTAAAGAAACCCATATATCACAGGCAGCTTTACATGCATTCCACCAGGTTTTCTAAGGCATGTACTCTAGAGGTACGTATTTGTGTTTGATACTGGCCATATGCCCTGTATGGTGAATGTAGAATGCTAGCCTAAGCAATACAAGTGTTCCATCTGATTTCTGCTAACTCTAAATGATGAACAAACATACAATTTTTTATTTAAAAAATTAAGTAAAAAATAAAACTTTATAAATTCCAGTCCCATTAAGTTATAACCTACAATGATTCAGGTATATATGGAATTTATCTTTTTGGTTGCGTAATTAGTAGGTTTAGCAAGTTAATTTATTTTATAAAAGCAATATTGGGAATATATTTAATATTTAGGAGCATTCATTCAAAATAAAAACGAGGATATTAGTTTTAAATATTGTTGTTTCTTTATAGGACTGCACTATTGGCAGTAAAAACTAAGTTGACTACTGTTTGAGTTAGTAATTAAAAAATAAATTTCTATTAAAAAGTCTACAATCTTTATTTCAGACTGGTTTTCCTCTGATTTAGCTTTATTATTTAAACAAAATGATTAAAATCTGGTAAAAAGTTTAAAATCATATTACAGCAACACTTAAAACTTCCCCTTACTATTATATACATTAAAATTTTAGTTTTCTTAACTATATATTAATTTTACTACCCCTTTGAATAAGAGATTGCACACTCTGAAATATCAACGTTCTGATTAAATACTGAACACAAAATGGCTTTTAAAAATACTTTTTACAATACAATTTTACAATATTGTTCACTATGCAATTAACTCATCACAATATAAGGATTTTTCTTTCAACCTGTGTTGAATCTAATATTGACATAGTCCAGTTAACTGAATTCCCTAAACATATACTAGGCATGCATTTTTCAATGTGTTCTTTGAAATGTTCTTAAATCCAATCAATGATGAGACCTGTTGCTCTGTATACATTTCTTCTTTAATGCCTAGAGATAAATATACTTTTGTGAATCTTTGGACCTAATAAATTCAAAAATTTTAATTTATAAACACATAACAGAAACTGAACAATCTAGAAGTCAATAAATTGGATAATTTTGTTAGTGATTTTTCTGGAAAGTTCATAAAGTCAAAAGTCAAGTTTACTAAAATTATTTGTTTGTATTAACTCTGAATTTGTAAGAACTATCACCTTGTTCTACTTTGTTTACTATGAAGTTGTGTCCTTCCGTTTTATGGAATTAACATTATGATATTAACAAGAATTTAAACTTGTCAAAAGAATTGTCAAATGAACAAAGTATTTTTCATCTCTGAAAAAGAATAACTGACATTTAAATCAGCATTTATAAATCCAAAGGTAGGAGCGGTACTGAATAATTAATCAAATCTACTTAATTATTAAAAAGAAACTATACATTGTTTTGACTATAAAATTTTAATAAGTAAAACATATTCCTTACTCAAGCTATATAAGTAATAGCTTTTTATTGATGTGCCAAAAACTATAACCTATTTAGAATAAACATTTGTAACATTTGTTTAAAGGGTTTAAGAAATAGTCTAGAAAAAATTATCTTCTTGCTGTTTTTCCATTGAGAATTTCAATAAGCTCTTCTTTTCAATGATACCAGATTAAGTCTACCAAGACAGGAAATTTCCAACTTTCCTTTTAATGCCTAAAATGATTGATTGAATTGAAAACTGCAATCTAATAATTGAATAAAAAACATAATTTCTCCCAGCTTTATGAGAAAATTAATTTATGTATTATCTCATTAAGTAGAAACTGAATTTGGAATGCATGAAGTTTTTCTTCATCTACTTCAGTTTTCAACATTAACATTCTGTGAAAACTCAATAACAAAACACCTATAACTAGAAACTTTATATTAACTTTTTCCAGCACACATTCCCTTTAGAGACATTTTATTATAGGTACAAAGAACGACTGATATTTAAATCAAGATTTAAATTTAAATAAAACTGGTAGAGAAAAAAAATCAAATGATTTGAAATTAAATTTGACAAATTGCAAAATCAGTGAAGATTTACACTAGTAGGTTTTTTGCAATGTGAGAAACAATATTTATGGGTCTTTTTACTGCTTTAAATATTAAGTTGATTTCAAAACTAATGATCATGAAATAACTGCTATAATAACCTCCCCACCATGACATGAACAGACATTTTATGACCCTTTTCATTTTTCACATTTTTATCATTTTCTATATATGAACATTTTAAGATACAAAATTTGAAGAGACTTTTATAATTTAAGGCCACAGACATCCTCAAATATAGCAATGAAAAAGATGAAGAAATATTAAGTCATATAAATCATGGATAATCAGATGATCTTACAATGTATATCTGGGTTGAAGAGAAATTTTTAGAGTTAGTTTATGTATTTGTGCATTACAATTCTCAAGTCACAGATTTTGTTACTGTAACAGATAATTCATTACTATTCTGCTATATTAGAGCTAGTTTATGCCAGAGAACTATGTATCCCTCTGTACTGCGTTATGGATAGATGAATAGATAGCTGGATCATTTAAAGAGCAATTTCTTGACCAGTTTTTATCACAGACATATTACAGTGAATTGTAGTTCCTCCTGCTCTTCTTTCTTTGCAAAAAGGCCTTCCAATGATTTTAAAATAGTCACATATAATAATTCATTTAATTATCAGAAGGTCACAAAAACTACTCTGAAGATATAATAAAAGAAGCAATTACCTATTTCTCTAGTCTGTGTTTATACTGAATTCATCCCTATGATATTTGCAAATTTCTTTAATTTTTTCATATAATGATAAACTATAATAAAATATATAACAAATGTTTTCCAGAATATTAATTTAATGATATATTTTAAACATTATAATTTATAATTCTTTAGAAATTAGTCATCTATACAAATAAATAGTGAGTGCTATATTAATTTGTATCATCAAGAATTAACATGTTTGTAAGTAATCGAGTCTCTTAGGATAAGCACTGAATGGAAAAATGCTTTCTCAACTTTTCTTCTTCCTCATTTTCCTCCCCATCAAATTTGGTATATCATGGTGCTTCATATTTACTTCTAATATCATCTTGTAATCATTTATTTTCTAAACATCAATTTATGATATTAGCAAGAATTTGAACTCAATTAAGCATTTGTATAACCAATAAAATCAGTGCCAAACAATGCACAGCAGATTGTTTCATGAATTATTGTGGGCTGAAGATTTTAAATCAAGTCTAAGCCTTCTAAGAATCTTGAAAGTAAGTCCAGAAACACAATCTAGAAACACAAAACAATCATGAGGAACAGTATCTCATTCTCTAATATATATGACCTTCAACTTTTACACAAAACAAGAAGTTGATATTCTTTTTGGTGTTTCCTCTCCCTCTTTTGCTTTTCGGTTAGTTTTATAATCTAACACACCTATCTCCTTTACTTCAATAAACAAAACCCTTTATGGTCACTCTCTCAAAATCTTTACTCTCATTTTCTTTTTGACATCTCAAAAAAATGAGATTTTTCTGTATTTTCAGCTTATTCTGGCATATTGTCTATTCTGTCTGATACACTCACATCTAGTTTATTTTGCCACATAGTACTTGATTCATCCATTTAATCAACATTCTTGAGCAACTTCTGTAGATCTCAAAGCTACAGCTAAAAACCATACAAATTTTTGTCCTCATGTGGCTTAGAATCTAAAAGGTAGGAGAACATTATAAAAGCAAATAAATAAATATGACTTGTGTGTGAAGTTAAGTACTATAAGGAAAAAAAACAGTAAAGGACAGGAAGTGATGTGGCAGTATCTTGGATGGCTTTAGGTCAATTTGTCCATAACAGTTCAATAAAAGACAATTAACCATAAGCAAATCATCGGATTGATCTATTACCAATGGCAAGCTTTCTGAATTTACCAAATATCTCTAAACTTTTCAAACTATATATGATGTTTCATCATTTGGCAAATTAAAAAAAAATGATGTTGGCAAAATGGTTTGGACAAATTGACTTTTTTACTGACTGACCATTTTATATAAGATGAGCAGGAAAACCTTCTCTGAGGTGGTAATGTCTGAGCAGAGACCTCAGTAATGAAATAGAACCAGTCAGGAGGAGAGGGGGTGTGGTTTGCAGATTCTGAGAAATTGGACTGCAAGGTTCTGAGTTGTGTAAGAAGCTTGTTGATTTTGGAAAAAACAGAGGCATGTCAGTGTTACTGGAGACCAGTGAGTGAGTGGAGAGAAAGGTCAGAGAAGCAGGCAGGGATCATGGCAGGCTCACAGAACCATGGAAAGGGGATTGGGGTTTAATATGTATAATAAGAAGCTACAGGATAATTTTAAACATGGAGGAATGTGATGTGGTTTGCATATTAAAGGATCTGGTTTGTACATTAAATTGTTGGAGCAGGGGCATGATTGAAAGCAGGAAGTCCAGGGAATGGTCTTCAGTAACACAAGTATAAAAATAATATGAGTGACAAGCACTGGGGGTTGTACTATAGCAGTCATGGGGCAAGTTGCAAAAAGTGATAGCATTGACCATATGTACTGCATGTGAGCTAAATCGCTTCAGTTGTACTCAACTCTTTGCAACCCTATGGACCATAGCCTGCCAGGCTCACCTGTTGAAGGGATTCTCCAGGAAAGAATACTGGAGTGGGTTGACATGCCCTCTTCCAGGGCATCTTCCTGACCCAGGGATTCAACCTGTGCTTCATGTCTCCTGCATTGGCAGGCAGGTTCTTTACTATCAGCGCCACCTGGGAAGCCCCATATGCACTGAGGAACAGTTGAAAGGACTTACTGTCAAACGGCAAGTGTAGGATGCAGAGGAAACGAAAGACAATTCTGAAGACTGTACCTCAGCACCTGGATGTGCACTGATGCCATTAACTCAGATAAGTAAGACTATGGCTACATCATGTTTGTGGTGTGAGTCAGAAATTAAAATTTCCATTTTGGACATGTTAAGATTGGTATAATGCCAATTCAAAATTCAAACGATGGGGAAACTTGAGGTTGGCGATATAGATCTGAGAAGGAGGAGTCATGGTGCTGGATGAAATAATCTGAAGAGAAAAGATAAGGAAGAGTGCAAAGACTGAGGAAAAGGAGAGCAGCCAAGAGAAAGCATGAGAATGAGAAAGCAGTGAAGGAAAGGGAAAATGAGGAAAGTGGAGTCTGCAAGAAACCATGGGAAAAAAGTGATTCAAGAAGAAAAAAGTAATCCATCATCTCAATGCTATTAAGAGATCAACTGAGATTGGAATCACAATTGAGCATGGAAGCTGACAAGAGAGAGGCTCTTACTGACATTGCCAAAAGCTGCCTCAGCAGAATGTGAGCACAGAAGAAAATAGGAATTGAAGCAAGAATGGACAACTTTCTTGCAAATGTTTGCTGTCATGCAAGTAGAGAACCCAGGCCAGTGCCCAAGGGATATTTGAGGTCAAAGGGTTTTGTGTTTTTTTGAAGAAGGAGAATTTACTGGATATTCCTACGCTAATAGGAGTGATTTGATAGATAAATGAAAACTGATGGCTAAGGAGAGGGCATGGGAACTATGTGAGAAAATCCTTTGAATAAGAAAAACAATGTGATCTAGGAACATGGGTCTCCTGCATTGCATTGCACGTAGATTCTTTACTGTCTGAGCCACCAGGGGAACTAACTATAATTATTCCTCTTTTTGAAAACTAACTAATATTATCACTGTAGCAAAAATTATGGCACCCCACTCCAGTCCTCTTGCCTGGAAAATCCCATGGATGGAGGAGCGTGGTGGGCTGCAGTCCATGGGGTCGCTAGGAGTTGGACACGACTGAGCGACTTTACTTTCACTTTTCACTTTCACGCATTGGAGAAGGAAATGGCAACCCGCTCCAGTGTTCTTGCCTGGAGAATCCCAGGGACGGTGGAGCCTGATGGGCTGCCATCTATGGGGTCGCACAGAGTCGGACACAACTGAAGCGACTTAGCAGCAGCAGCAGCAGCAAAAAGTAATGAAGAGCGAGCCCTACTGTGTTGTGCTAGAATCAAATAAGCCGAGTATATCCTAACATTTGGAATTAACTGAAAATGTCATCTTTATGTCTGAAAAATATATGTGAGATCTTTATCACCAAACACATATGGAGAAGGAAATAAAAACTCTTGCTCTTTTACCATATGCAACCCTTTTTTAAGAAGTTTATATTTGAAGAAACTGCAAAGGAAGATGCACTAGGATTTAGTTAGAATGAGAAAGTCAAGTTCCATTCAAGATATAGTCTGAGAAAATGGGAATTGTTGCTGGTGATGGTCTGCAAATTCCATTAAGGAAGGGCAGAAGGTTTGGGCAGACTGAGATAATTGATAGGGGCTTTCCTGAGCCACTGACATGGTTCAGAGGTCTCCTGCAACTTCTTCCTGACCAAGTGCAATGCTCTTCTAAGGCTCACACTCTCTCGGTTACTCTAGTCCCTACATTTAGTTATAGTCTTTTCCATCTGAGTGATTTTTTTTTCCCCCTTTCACTCATTCTTCTTCATCCTAGACCGACTTTTCCAAAGCCATGGTTCTTGTTCCATATGACCTCACTCAAACAGTAGTAAACAGTAAACTCCCAAGCTCATGACTCCCAAATCTACATACTTTGCTCAGTGGTTCCCAAAGTTTTCACTGCAGGATCCTTTATATTCTTACAAGTTATTGAGAAACATAGCTTTTTACCTTGATGGGTTACACTTATAAATATATATTATTTTAAAACTATAACTTAATTATTTAAAAATATTTACTAATTACACCTAAAAATAAGCAGAACAAACTTATCACATTAGAATAAATTATATATTTTGTTACACAATGACATGTTTTCCAAAACAAAATGTTTGTTGAAGAGTGGCAGTATTTTATATTATTGCAAATTTCATTACTGCCTGGCTTAATAATCAAGAAGAGCTGTATCCTCATATCTGCTTCTGAATTGAATTTGTTATAATATGCTGTTTTGGTTGAGATATATGACAAAAATCCAGCCATTTACATATATGCAGTTGCCAAAGGAAGGTATATTTAATTGTCTTTTTGAATAATTATTAGCTTTCTTCTTTGATGTTATACCAAAATTTGACAAGTGCTTAATTGTAATGTCCCATTGGTCTTTATTTCACTATAAATGGTTTGGTCAATTATGCATAATTTTGCAATTTATGCACTGACATTTGAAAAGTTTTGGTTCATGCATTATTCAAAATTTCCCAGTGCTGACACACATCATCATATCTGTAGGTATTAAGGAATTTTCAAGTTTATGATGACTGCTATATGTTCTCTAAAATTCCAATTTTCTCTTGAAAGATCAAATGCTATTACTGGCAACAAAACTATAAGTTGTTTTTCTTGAAGTGGCAGGTTCATCTTGTCCAAATTTGAGAAAATGTCTGCCAGGTATCCAAGTCTGAACCATCATATTTTGTCTGTCAATCATTTTTTTCCCACAAAAATGAAATATGTATAGGAAAAAAAGTGACTAGTTCAGCTTGCAATTCAAACAATTGCATAAGTGCCTTTCATCAAGACAGCCATTACAATTCAGTATGCAGAAGATGTACGCCATGTATTTCTTACCTCACAGGATACAGAAAACATATATAATTGTGGGTTGACATTTAAAAATATTAATAATTTTTACAGCTTCTCAGGACATTCTTCAGTGAAACTAGATTTTATCTTTTCCTGCGAGTGTGTAGATGTAAAGAATACAATGACTACAAGTACAGTTTGGTGGCACTAATTTAACTCATGCTAAAGCTCTAAATGTTTTGCTCACTCTTATGTTTGCACTAACAGTGCAAAAGCCAGTACAGAGAAATAGGCAAAGCAAGTCTTAGTACTATGAAAATTGTTTTGATCTCCTATACATCCTAAAAAGATTTTGGGAACCTCAGATTACACTCTGAGAATTGATATTGGAGCAAAAGTTATCTACCTGGAGATCTATTTTTCAATGCCTAACATCAACCTGAATCTCTCTTTGCCTCCTATTCCCTTCTACATTTCTCAGTATCTTTCTGACTTTCTTATCTCATAATCAGGATATATATACTAGCCTTAGAAGCATGCAGTCCTGAAACTTTTACTTCCTATTTCTTCCTACCTTTCACCTATTTATTTAAACACAATGTTCACTTAAGAACCATGTCCAAATACTATCAGTTCAGTTCAGTTCAGCCGCTCAGTCGTGTCTGATTCTTTGCGACCCCATGAATCACAGCACGCCAGGCCTCCCTGTCAATAACCAACTCCAGAAATTTACCCAAACTCATGTCCATCGAGTCGGTGATGCCATCCAGCCATCTCATCCTCTGTCATCCCCTTCTCATCCTGCCCCCAATCCCTCCCAGCATCAGGGTATTTTTCAATGAGTCAACTCTTCGTATGAGGTAGCCAAAGTACTGGAGTTTCAGCTTCAGCATCAGTCCTTCCAATGAACACCCAGGACTGATCTTCTTTAGAATGGACTGGTTGGATCTCCTTGCAGTCCAAGGGACTCTCAAGAGTCTTCTCCAACACCACAGTTCAAAAACATCAGTTCTTCAGTGCTCAGCTTTCTTCACAGTCCAACTCTCACATCCATACATGACCACTGGAAAAACCATAGCCTTGACTAGACGGACCTTTGTTGGCAAAGTAATGTCTCTGCTTTTGAATATGCTAATTAGGTTGGTCATAACTTTCCTTCCAAGGAATAAGCGTCTTTTAATTTCAGGGTTGCAATCACCATCTGCAGTGATTTTGGAGCCCCCAAAAATAAAGTCTGACACTCTTTCCACTGTTTGCCCATTATTTCCCATGAAGTGATGGGACCAGATGCCATGATCTTAGTTTTCTGAATGTTGAGCTTTAAGCCAACTTTTTCACTCTCCTCTTTTACTTTCATCAAGAGGCTTTTTAGTTCCTCTTTACTTTCTGCCATAAGGGTGGTGTCATCTGCATATCTGAGGTTATTGATATTTCTCCTGGAAATCTTGATTCCAGCTTGTGCTTCTTCCAGCCCAGCGTTTCTCATGATGTACTCAGCATATAATTCAAATAAGCAGGGTGACAATATACAGCCTTGACGTACTCCTTTCCCTATTTGGAACCAGTCTATTGTTCCATGTCCAGTTCTAACTGTTGCTTCCTGACCTGAATACAGGTTTCTCAAGAGGCAGGTCAGGTGGTCTGGTATTCCCATCTCTTTCAGAATTTTCCACAGTTTGTTGTGATCCACACAGTCAAAGGCTTTGGCATAGTCAATAAAGCAGAAATAGATGTTTTTCTGGAACTCTCTTGCATTTTCGATGATCCAGCAGATGTTGGCAATTTGATCTCTGGTTCCTCTGCCTTTTCTAAAACCAGCTTGAACATCTGGGAATTCATGGTTCACGTCCTGCTGAAGCCTGGCTTGGAGAATTTTGAGCATTACTTTACTAGCGTTTGAAAGTGAAGTAGCTCAGTTGTGTCTGACTCTTTGCGACCCCATGGACTGTAGCCTACCAAGCTCTTCCATCCATTGGATTCTCCAGGCAAGAGTACTGGAGTGGGTTGCCATTTCCTTCTCCAGGAGATCTGCCCAACCCAGGGATCGAACCCTGGTCTCCCACATTGCAGGCAGACGCTTTAACCTCCGAGCCACCAGGGAAGCCCCTTTACTAGCATGTGAGATGAGTGCAATTGTGCAGTAGTTTGAGCATTCTTTGGCATTGCCTTTCTTTGGGATTGGAATGAAAACTGACCTTTTCTAGTCCTGTGGTCGCTGCTGAGTTTTCCAAATTTGCTGGCATATTGACTGCAGCACTTTCACAGCATCATCTTTCAGGATTTGAAATAGCTCAACTGGAATTCCATCACCTCCCCTAGCTTTGTTTGTAATGATGCTTTCTAAGGCCCACTTGACTTCATATTCCAGGATATCTGGCTCAGTGAGTGATCACACCATCGTGATTATCTGAGTCGTGAAGATCTTTTTTGTACAGTTCTTCTGTGTATTCTTGCCACCTCTTCTTAATATCTTCTGCTTCTGTTAGATGCATACCATTTCTGTCCTTTATTGAGCCCATCTTTGCATGAAATGTTCCCTTGGTATCTATAATTTTCTTGAAGAGATCTCTAGTCTTTTCCATTCCCAAATCCCATAGACCTAAGCAAAGCAACACTATTTACATAATAGGGTCTCTGAGACATGCCTAAAAGGATATCCGAGTGCTAGAAAAGCCATGTCATCAAGTAGTGTGTGACTTTTTAAATTAAGATGAATCAGTTGGATTTATACTTCAACTACATAATTATACTAACCTCAATCTTTCCTTCTAAAGTCAGCTCTATACAATCCACAAGCTCAGAAAAGCAAGGGATTCCCAGATAATACTGCTGGCATCCTCTAAATAGCTATGGAGGCTCTATTTACTTAATCATTGTATTTAATTATATTTATTTATCTCATTGGGGTTTACCTGGTAGCTTAGCTGGTAAAGAATCTGTCTGCAGTACAGGAGATCCCAGTTAAATTCCTGGGTCGGGAAGATCCCCTGGAAAAAGGAATAGGCTACCCACTCTAGTATTCTTGGACTCCCTGGTGGCTCAGATGGTAAAGAATCCATCTGCAATGCAGGAGACCTGGGTTTGATCCCTGGGTTGGGAAGATTCCCTGGAGGAGGGCATGGCAAACCACTCCAGTATTCTTGCCTGGAGAATCCGCATGGACAGAAGAGCCTGGTGGGCTACAGTCCACAGGGTAGCAGAGTCAGACCCAGCTGAGCAACTAAGTACATGACATTTAACTCATTATGTTAAATCACTGAAAGTCATTGATCATACTTATTACTTCTTGATCATATTTATCTAAGAAGTTTCTTTAATTTATATCCTCTTCTAGAACATTTTCATGGATTTCTTCTCCCCAAATAGCAAAGTATTAATAAATACAGATGTGTATCTCAGCATTTTATATCTTCCCCATTTTATAGTTCCTGGGATATTTACCTACAGTAGAATGTTAAAAATGTATTTTTTTTTTGTTTATATTAGATTTAAAGTAATGGGTAAGGAATGTCACTGTATAATACAAGAATAGTCACACTAATTCACTAAATTCACACTAAAGTAAAATATTAAAGTCTAACAGTTAGGCTCTAAAATTAGGAAACTAGAAAAAAAAGAGGTTTTAATTCCACTCTATAATCTCTTGATTTTAGAATATCTTAGCCATGGTCCTCTAGAACAGCTGGATCTCATTGCCAAGAGTCATGTTGAATGCTTCCTATAGTTACAGACTAGCAAACAGAAAGAAATAGATTGAAAGCATTCACTCCAAAGTTACAGGCAGTTTAATAAATATACTGTTTCTACCTTGACAAGAGAGTAACTCCCTTAGAAAGTAGGCAATCTTTTGGACCATTACACTCTTTTCAAATAGCAGGAGGAAAAATTGCAATACCTTCTGATAACTGAAATGGGTTATAAAGCACAAAATCAATCAGACCAAGAAGAGTCTGTTTTGCTACAACACCCATTCCTACTTTCATTGATGTTATCAGAAAATTATTTCAATAGTGACATAATAAAAAACAGAAAGCACAGTATGTAACCATTATGTGATTTACCTATAGGATGCTAGCAGTCCATTATGAATTTGCTGAAAATCTAATTTTTAAATTGTGCTCAAAAGGCATCTTTAAGAAATCTAAAATTTAAATAATTACGATTTCAAAGGTATAACTTTAGACATAATATGGATTTTCTTTTGAAAAGAAATCAAATCTCTCTTCAACAAATATTTCTTACATAAAATTGATAAAGCATATTGGCACAATTTTATTGAACAAGGTCAAAGTATTTGAAATTTAAGTGTATCAAGAATGCAAAAAACAAAAATGACAGCTGTACTAAATTTCATCTCCCAAATGCCCCATGATCAGTTCAGGGATTTTAAGCTCTCTTCTATTACCCTATGACTGATTCATGTTAATGTTTGGCAGAAACCAACAAGATTCTTTAAAGCAATTATCCTTCAATTAAAAAAATAAAAGAAAAACAAATACAAATAAGTCCTTCAGATAAAGAAGTTCTAGAACTTTTCTCATGTCCCACTGCTATGCTTAATTAATCAAAATATAGTATCTTGTAGCTAATGCATCAAATGACATAAAGTTGGAATTAAAATATATATCTTTTTTTCCTTTCATTTCTTTTTATTGGAAATTGATTTTAGCTTCTGTGTGGAGGTATAGTCATGCATCTGAAAATAATTAAAAAGTAGAAGTTATCATTTAGGAAGATACTAATAAATATTGAGTCTTAAAAGAAGGATCGCATCATATTTTACTAACTCATGACTCAATCATTTTACTGTATTGCACTCATTCTTATAAATCCTATTATATTTCTTTCATATTGAATCTATTATCCATGATGCTTCTTATATCTTTTTAAAACAAACTCCAGTACAGTCATTAGCATTATTTATTGCAACAGCTTTTCCTGCTTTGTTCATGTTGCAGTTTACACTTGTCCTTGTGTGGTGGTGGTGGTGGTGGTTTAGTTGCTAAGTCGTGTCCGACCCATGGACTGTAGTCTGCCAGGCACCTCTGTCCACGGGATTCTCCAGGCAAGAATGCTGTCATTGTGTGCTATATGCCAAGTTGCTTCAGTCATGTCAGACTCTTTGCGACCCTATGGACTGTGGTCCGCCAGGCTCCTTGGGATTCCCCAGGCAAGAATACTGGAGTGGTTCGCCATGCCTTCCTCCAGGGGATCTTCCCCACCCAAGTATCAGACCCACACGTCTCATGCCTCCTGCATTGGCAGGCAGTTTCTTTACCACTAGGGCTACCTGGGAAGCCCACGCCTGTCATTACTGCCCTTCATCTTGTTCTTCTCTGTTCAATTTTAATTCAGATTCCATTCCCACATTCTCAAGCTGTTCCCTGTCCATCCATGCTGAATTGTTTCAGATGAATACACATTGTGTTCTTGATTCCATCAACAGCTGAAAGAGTACTGCTCACTCCTAGACCTCAGGAGATTAAGGGCCAGCAAACTCCCTGCTCTAACCAGACCACAGGACAGCTTCTTATCAAAACCATTAATACTAGCTTGGAAGTTTCAATAAAGTCACATTTCCCCCGCATATATTTTGTAGCACAACATTTTCAAAAGCCTCATTATAGTTAAGAAAATTGTTCATTATCCTCAAAGCACAAAGCCTGTTTTAATGTTCCAGAATGAGTAAATTATTCAGACAGGATTTATTGTGCATGAGGGATGGAATAGAAGAGGAAGAAAAAAAAAAAGCACTTGGTAAAGTTTTACCAATGATATTTTAGTAAGACATTTATATAATTCCATCTAGTTAAGCTACTCCAAGTTGCTACCCAGGGTACTGTACAGCTTTCAAGCTATACAAGAACTACTATTTTTTCATTATGTTTCTAAATATTAATACACATATTCTCTCCAGTATATGGGTCTATAAAGCCAGGTATGGCCTGGCATTCTGCAACACTAAATTAGCCAAAGGCTCTCATTGCCTATAGCACAGTTTCTTAAGCTATAATAGGCATAAAATTTTCTTCTGGCTTTTGATTCATTCAAGACATTTAGATTCAGTAGGTTGGGATGGAGTCCAGAAATCTGTTTTTAACAAGCATTGTAAAACCTGGCCTTGGTGTTTCTAGAAGTCTGAAGAGTGGGATATATAATGTTCTCTCTTGCATGGAGCCTGACCTATTTTTCACTCTCATCATGGCCACTTATCTTCCTCTCCCCTCCTTCTACCTCATACTCCCTTCGGCTTTCAACACACACAGAGTTGATGCTCACAAGAGAGATGTGATTCTGTTTCGCTCCTCCAAGCACTTATACATTCCCTTTCCTCTTCTATCCTTTTCTCCATGGAATACTTAAACACTCATACTCCAGAATAAATGTCTTCTCATGCATTAAGTTCTGTGACCCATCAGGCTGCTAGCTGCATATTCTACTGTTACACCACTGTGTGCCTGTCATTGCGTGTCACTGTGATACATAATGCACTATTTTCTAATTCTGTGCTTATGTTCCCATGTGATCCACTGCATATACGGATTATGAGGTCAAGGACCATACTTTATTCACCATATACCTCTCCTTCTGAGCACCAGGCCTGAAACATAATAGGCATAGAACAATTGTTTATTGAACAAAAAATTAAATGTTACTATGGTGGTCCTTTCTCCAATATAGCCAACCACTCTAAACTCTTAGTTAAGTCAGAGAATTGTGAATTAAATGTGTCAAAGGTATATTTTATGGTTTATTTTTTAAAATCATTGTGCTTACTGCAAAGTTAGTTATGCTCAACTTGCTTAAGGAGACACCTCGTGTTTTACTGTATTTTGGTTTCTATATGTCCATTAGTTTTTCTCCCTACCTAACAATTCTTTTAATGTAATAAAAATAGTTCCTGGGAAAAAAGTCAGCAGTCATTGACTGTTCTGATTCACCATTCAGATGTTCAGATATATACAGTTAGTGAAAGCACAATTATTATTATTATTTTTTTATTGTGAAGGGCAAGTTTCCCTGGATTAGTCTAGATGGAAAAACAAGTAAAATAAGTACTAGAAAATTTTATGTAAGAAAGGGGGATAGGAATTTGGGGTGGCCTTTGCTTGCTCCAGTTAGGAAACAGTATGTGAAAAGAAATGATCGGGAAAATGGCAGGGTGTTGAAAGGGGCTATGAAAAAACTTGGTAAGAAATTCCAACAGACAGGAAGGATTCTTAAGTGTCTAGAAACCAAAGCTTCTGCTTTACGCTCGGATTCACCCCTACTATCCTCAACCTTTCAGTAAGTTTCTGTTATATACAACGAACGTGGGTTAATAATGTACTGGGAGATTTGAAGGAGAAAGTCTCCACTTCTCTGCTTCTGCAACGTGGAAGTGAAGAAGGAGCAGTAACTTCAGGAAGGAAGAAAGGTGGCAAGTGCCAGGATGTCAGCAGGGGTTGGAACTTGGTGTCGGAAGCAGTGATATGAGTGTAAGTTCTCTGGGAATACTTGCAAACAGTGGGGTGGGTCTTGAGTTTATTATAAGAAATTGTATAATGATTTAAAACATTTCATCTGGACTTTAAAAAGAAGCGTGAGCCCAGGAAGCACTATAAATCTCCAGTTTACATGTCTACACAGATGTACAGAAGCCAACCATGTACACTTCCCAGCCATTGTCTTGCTTTCTGTTCTGTTCTGTTCTGTTCTGGCTTTGCCATCTATCACCTGAACTTTGGGCAAGTTATTTAGCTTTTCCATATCCCCGTTTCCTTCTTTATAAAACAGCAACAGTGCCTACATCATAGCATCAACATTAGGATTATATCAGCTAATTTTTTGGAAAAACCTTGAATAGTACCTATCAGACAGCCTTCTAATTTCTCTTAAAAAAAAAAAAAATATATATATATATATATATATATATATATAAAGCTCTGAATGAAACTCTCATCTGCTTTCAGATTTTCTTCCCCATGCCCTGTACATAAATCACATTTACACTTGTATAATTACACAATCACAAAGCTGATGAAGTGATTCTTTAGAGATTTGCATATAAAATCTGTGGAATAAAATGTTATGATTATATTAATGTAAAGTGCTTTTATTTCTTCATAAAATACTCCTAATATTCAGTCTTATGGTTGGGAGCAGGAAAAATGTAAAAATCAGGTCATAAACTCTGGTACAGGGAGAAGTCAAACTTGTCTCCTTGGGGCCTGGAAGAGGAGATGCAGAGGGGCAGAGCTGTCACTCGGTACAGAAACTCTTCCCCTGTTGGAATTGTGCACAGAGGAGGCAGCCCCGGAGCACTTTTTTTTATCACATCATATCCTTTGTTCATCCTCTGGTCTTCCCCTCTCAGCTGTGAGCTTCTTAGGAGCAGGGGATGGTATCCTTAGTAAGTATCTCTGGGTTCATTATGATGCTTTCTGCAAGCGTTTGTTTAACTGATCTGCACTGTCTTCCATTTTTCTTTTCGGCTAATCCCAGTGGTAAAGAATTCGCCCGCCAAGCGGGAGACATGGGTTCAATCCCTGGGCTGGGAAGATCCCCTGGAGAAGGAAATGGCCACCCACTCTAGTATTCTTGCCTGGGAAATCCTAAAGACAGAGGAGCCTGGCAGGCTACAGTCCATAGCGTCACAAAAAGTCGGACATGAATTAATTGTTTAGTGACTAAACAATAAAAACGTTACCCAAAGGGATGTCCAAACACAGATTTATCAATAGTATATTCCACAAAGCAGAGGACATGGGGAGGGAGGATGATTTTGAAAAACATTTCATATATTATGTTCTTTCCCCAAAAGGAGATTATCAAAATGAAAAAGCAAAGAAAATAAGAAGATTATCTAACTTTTTAAGACATATTTCAATTTAGTGCATTATTTTTAACTGTTTATAAGACAATAATAGTTTCATTTATCAGAATACCTAAAAATCTAGATCCTACTTGATTCCCTCTATCTGGTGCTGAACAGAGATTTTTATGAGGCAGATCTTTATTTATTGTGCTTCATTTATTGCACTTTGCAGATGCTGTGGTTGTTTTACAAACTGAAGTTTTGTGGCAATCCTGGATGAATCAACTCTATAAGAACCATTTTTTTCCAATAGCATTTGCTCATTTTCTGTCTCTGTGTCACATTTTGGGAATTCTTTCAGTAGTTCAGTTTTGTTTCATTAATTGTTATGGTGATCTTTGATGTTATTATTTTATTTTATTAGGTTGGTGCAAATGTAATTGCGGTTTGGGACTCTGCATTTTAAATCATTATAACTAGACTCAAACACATCTTTATTAACCAAAATAGGAACTATTACAATGAACACATTTTTGCCAATGAGAAATAAGTTTGTTTATTCCTGTAGCATAAAAATTCATGCTTTGGGATTCGACAGACTCTTAGAAAGCATTCTTCCTCCTGCTGGTTGTAGAAGCATTTTCCCTGCAAAAAGTAGTTGAGTTGTTTGAAGAAGTGATTGGCAAGAGGTCAGATAAATATGACAGATGAGGTGAAACTTCATAGCCAAATTCATTCAACTTTTGAAGCACTGGTTGTTCAACATGAGGCCAGGCACAGTCGTGGAGAAGAATTGGGCTCTTTTTGATGACCAATGCCAGAAATGGCATTGCAATGGCATTGCAATTTTTGGTGAATCTCATTGACTTTCTGAGCATACTTCTCAGATGTAATGGTTTCTCTGGGATTCAGAAAGCTATAGTAGATCAGACCAGCAAGCAGACCACCAAACAGCGACCATGACCATTTTTTGGTGCAAGATTGGCTTTGGGGAGTGCTTTGGAGCTTCTTCTCAGTCTAACCACTGAGCTGGTCATCTCCAGTTGTCATATAAAATCCACCTTTTGTCACACATCACAATTCAGTGGAGAAATAGTTCATTGTTGTTGGGTAGAACAAGAGAAGATAATACTTCAAAATGATAATTATTTTGATTTTTGGTCATCTCATGAGGCATCCACTTATTGAGCTTTTTCACCTGTCCAATTTGCTTCAAATGCCAAAATACTACAGAATGGTCAACACTGAGTTCTTTGCTAAGTTCTCCTGTAGTTGTATTGGAGAAGGAAATGGCAACCCACTCCAGTGTTCTTGCCTGGAGAATCCCAGGGATGGGGAGCCTGTGGGCTGCTGTCTGTGGGGTCGCACAGAGTAGGACATGACTGAAGTGACTTAGCAGCAGCAGCAGCCTGTAGTTGTAAGAGGATAAGCTTCAATGATCGTCTCAATTGGTCATTGTCAATTTCTGATTGATGTCCACTGCGCTCCTCATCTACAAGGCCCTCATTTCCTTGGCAAAACTTCTTGAACCACCACCGCACTCACGGTATGTTTGTTAGCAATTCCTGGGCCAGATACGTTCTTGATGTTGCAAGTTGTCTCCACTGATTTACACCCCATTTTTTAACTCAAATAAGAAAATCACTTAAACTTGCTTTTTGTCTAACATCACATCCCTAGTCTAAAATAAACATAAAACAATCAGCATGTTATTAGCAAAAAATAAATAGATAAATAAAAGCACAAAATGTGCATTAAAAGGATGTACAACATAACCACATTTATTTATGAATGTATTACAATGTCAGATGGCAAAGTTCCACAATGCAAAATCACAATTATTTTTGCACCAACCCAATAATTGCTTTGGGGTGCTATGAACTGTACCCACACATGCCAACCAACTTAATAAATGTTGTTTGCATTCTGACTACTCCACTGACAAGCTTTTCTCGCATGTCTCCCTCTCCTCTGGCCTTCCTATTCCCTGAAACACAAAAATGTTGAAATTAGGCCAATTAACAACTCTATAATGGCTTCTAAGTGTTCAACTGAACAAAAGAGTTTCATGTCTCTCGCTTTAAACCAAAAGCTAAAAATGATTAAGGATAGTGAGAAAGGCGTCACTCACTAACCAAGTGAGTCAAAAGCCAAGATAAACTTAAAGTTAATCCTCTAAGTTAGCCAAGTCATGGATGCAAAAGAAAAGTTCTTGAAGAAAATGAAAAGTACTGTTTCAATGAAATGAATGATATTAATAAAAATGTGAAACATCCTTATTGCTGATAGGGAGAAAGTTTTCATGATCTGGGTAGATGATCAAACCAGCCACAACATTCTCTTAAACCAAAGCTTAATCCAGAGCAAGCCCCCAACTCTCTTCAGTTCTATAAAGGCTGAGAGAGGTGAGGAAGATGCAGAAGATAAGCTGGAAGCTTTTCTTGTCGGTTCATGAAGTTTTAGGAAAGAAGTTATTGCCATAACATAAAAGTACAAAGTAAAGCAGCAACTATTGACGTAGAAACCACAGCAAATCACCTGGAAGATCTAGCTAAGATAATTAATAAAGGTGATTACACTGAATAAGATATTTCTGTTGCAAACAAAACAGCCTTCTATTGGAAGAAAATATAGCCTAGGGCTTTCATACCTACAGAAGAGAAGTCAATGCATGGCTTCAAAGCTTCAAAGGACAAGCTGACTGTCTTGTTAGGGGCTAATGCAGTGGGTGACTTTAGAAGCCAATGCCCATTTACTATTTTGAAAACCTTAGGGCCTTTAAGAATTATGCTAAATCTACCCTGCATGTGCTCTACAAATGGAACAACAAAGTCTGAATGTCAGCACATCTGTTTACAACATGGTTTACTTAAGATCTTAAGCCCTCCGTTGAGAACTACTGTTCAGAAAAACAGAATCCCTTCAAAATATTACTGCTCATTCGTGTCCAACTCTTTGCGACCATGTAGACTGTAGCCCACCAGGCTCCTCTGTCCATGGGATTCTCCAGGCAAGTATACTGGAGTAGGTTGCCATTTCCTTCTCCGACAATCTAGGTAGTGACCCAAGAGCTCTGATAGAGACATACAGAGCTCTTTATGTCTTAAGGAAATTAATGTCATTTTTATGCCTGCTAATATAACACTCATTCTATAGCCCATGGATTAAGAAGTCTTTTCAAATTTAAAGTCTTATTGCTTAAAAAATGCATTTCTTAATGCTATAGCTGCCACAGATAGTGATTCCTCTGATGGATCTGGGAAAAGTCAATTGGAAACTTTGTGGAAAGGGTTCACCATTTTAAATGCCATTAGGAACATTTGTGATTCATGAGAAGAGGCCAAAATATCAACATTAATAGGAGTTTGGAAGAAGTTGATTCCAACCCTCATAGATGACTTGGAGTGGTTCAAGACTTCACGGAGGAAGTAGCTGCAGACGTGATGGAAACAGCAAGAGAACTAGCATCTGAAGTGGAGCCTGAAGATGTGACTGAACTGCTCCAATCTCATGATCAGACTTTAGTGGATGAGGAGTTACTTCGTATAGATGAGCCAAGAGAGTGGTTTCTTGAGATGTAATCTACTACTGGTGAGTTGCTATGAAGATTGTTGAAAAGACAACAGAGTTTGACTACTAAATAAAAGTTAGCTCATAGAACAGCAGCAAAGTTTGGGAGAATTGACTTCAATGTTGAAAGAAGTTCTATTGTGGGTAATATGCTATCAAACCACCCCACATGCTACAGAGAAATTGTTCATGAAAGGAAGAGTCAATTCATGTGGCAAACTTCATTGTTTCCTTATTTTAAGAAAATGTCAGGGTCACCTTCTGCAACCACCACCCTGAGTCAGCAGCCATCAACACTGAGGCAAGACTCTCTACCAAGCAAAAAATTAGGACTTCTTGACAGTCAGGTGATCAGTGGTATTTATTAACAGACAGGCATTTTTTAGTTAAGGTATGTACATTTTTTAGATATAATGCTATTGTACACTTAATAGACTACACTATAGTGTAAATCTGACTTTAGTACTGGGAAACCAAAACATTCATGTGACTTGTCTTATTGCGATATTTGCTTAAATGCAGTGGTCTGGAATGAAACCCACAACATCTCCAAGGTATGCCTGTATTATCTTCCCTTTTGTCAGTCCTGCCTCTCCCTTTCATCTTTCTTTCTCTTAATTTCTTCAAGCGTTATCTCTTTCAAAATCTCTCTCCAGAATGAAATATTTTGCTGATGTGCTATCTTATCATCTCTGGCACTTAATTTTGACATTCCTCTTTTTACTCATCTGTTTCTTCTTCTTCTCTCTCTTCTTCCTTCACCCCCACTGAATCACCAGCACTTGGAAAACAAAGTCTTACTCAACTGCAGTATCTAATATTTTCTAGGATGTTTGACACAACAACACTCTCAGGAAAAAAAAAATTCTGTTAACAATTTAACCTAATTGAAGATTTTGTTTCTTCTTTAAGAAAAATATACTCTTTTATTTTTGTATCTAGGCTTTTTTAAGAAGCTGGTTTACCATATTCTTTATTTAAATGAACATTTTTATCTTTTCAGCAACTTCTTTGTAGGAAAAATTTGAACACAGTGTAGAGGATTATTGACTCTTACATACTATGGAATCATGGTCTATTGATGACTGTCATATTAAACTAAAAGTCATATAGAAAGAAGCAAAACAAGTAGGAAGGAGGGAAGGAGGAAGAAGGGAAAGATATTTAAACTTTCAGTTCTTGGATGGAAATGAAATAGTTTCTAATATTTCCTACAATTCAAAAATGCAAGATGTTTGTATGTATGTGAACATACAATTAAGATTGTCATAAAAGTATAAAACTAGCATAACTATCCAGGAGCTTCTAGTATTGACTTCACTAATTTATTCCTCTGTTTCACACTAATACTGAAAACATCATCATTGGACTTCAAGAAGATCAAACCAGCCAATCCTAAAGGAAAACCTGAATATTCATTGCAAGGACTGATACTGAAGCTGAAGGTCCAATACTTTGGTCACCTGATGCGAAGAGCCAACTCACTGGTAAAGAATTTGATGCTGGCAAAGATGGAAGGCAAAAGGAGAAAGGGACGACAGAGGATAAGATGGTTAGACAGCATGACTGACTCAAGGGACATGGATTCGACCAAACTCTGGGAAGTAGTGAAGGAAGGATCTTGGTGTGCTGCAGTCCATGGGATCGCAAAGAGTTGGACATGACCTGGCGACTGAACAAATGTTGAAAAATCTCAGCTCATATAATGACCAGTTTTAGAATGACAATACCAAAATATCCAGATCAAAATTTTAAAAAATTCCTGAGATTGACTGTTCTGGCTTTGTTGCTTTCCCATATTAATGTCAAGTACCTGAAAGCACAAATAAAGGTTCTGCTTTTCATAAATATGAAATTCAGTGATATCTATAGAGGTTCAATCACAAAGTTAAAAGTACAATGTCTACTACAATTAATTTTAAATGTCACTCTCTGGCTTGCACTGTAAGACAAGAAATATTAGTCTGGGACACCTGTCTAGTAGATGAATGGATTTTATTTTGTTCTTTCTAAGTCAATGGAATAATGGGAAAGAAAAAAATGCAAATAAATTCTATAAAACTGATGATGCTAATGCTTCTTTGGTTATGACAATATCAACACCCACTTCTATCTTTTTTTGTCCTTTTTTCCCTTCCAGTCTCATTGAGACACAATTGACATACAGCACTGAATAAATTTAAGGTGTACAGCCTAAAGATTTGACCTAACATAAATCATGAAGTGACTCTTGCAATAAAGTGTAATGAAAAGCCATCATCTTACAGATACAAAATTAAAGAAAGAGAAGAAAAATTTTCCTTGTGATGACAACGCTTAGGATTTACTCTCTTAATGACTTTCATATATAGTATGCAGCAGTGTTAATTATAATCATCAATTTGTTTTACATCTCTAGTACTTATTTATCTCATAACTGGAAGTTTGTACCTTCATCCAATTCCCCCTACCACAACCATTTGCCTCTGGTAAGCACAAATCTGATCTCTTTCTGCCAATTTGTTTGTTTCATTTGTTTTGAAATAAAATTGACCTACAATACTGAGTTTGCTTCTGGTGCACAATACAGTAATTTGATATTTCCATATATTTCAAGATGATCATCATGATAGCCATAATTATTGGCTACATTCCCAACACTGTACCTTTCATATCTGTGACTCATTTATTCTGTAGCTGGAAGTCTGTACCTCCTAATCTACCTATTCATTGCCCCTCCCCAGACCCCTCTCCTCTGAAAACCACCTGTATGTTCTCTGCATCCAAGACTGTTTCTGATTAACTGTTTGTTAATTTGTATTGTCTTATAGATTCCACATATAAATGAAATCATACAGTATTTATCTTTGTCTGAATTATTTCACTTAGCATAATACCCTCTATGTCCATCCATGTTGTCACACTGGCAAGATTTCATTACTTTTTATAGCTGAGTAATATTCCATCACACATATATATACACCACATCATCTTTATCCATTCATCAATTAGTCCTGGCTATTGTGAATAATGCTGCAATGAACATTGGAATATATATATATATATATATATATATATATATATATATATATTCAAATTAGTGTTTCTTTCCCTTCAGAAATTCCAGGAGTGGAACTGCTGGATCATATGGTAATTCTATTTTTAATATTTTGAGGAAACTTCATACTGTTTTCCATAGTGGCTGCACAAATTTAGATTGTGACAACAGTTCCTGAGGGTTCCCATTTCTCTGTACCCTTACCAACACTTGTCTTTTTATTCATTTTGGTACAGCCATTCTGACAGGTGTGAAGTGATATTATGGTTTTTGAGTTGCATTTCTCTGATAATTAATTGTTGGTAGTTAGAATAGCAAAAGGATTCCAAGATGGGGATAAATAACAGGGGAAGTTGAGGATCTGAGTGAGAACCTTTGGTCCCGGGCATAACCAATCAGGTGAATGCTGGTACCATCACCTATTTTTCATAGGTCATAACCAATCAGACTCCATAGCGATGAGACCAAAAGTATAAAATGGGAAACCAAGCAGAATTGGGGTGGCTTCAGGGGTCAGCCTGTCCTTGTTTCCTGTTTCCTGCTGCCTGCTTCCTGTTTGAGCTGTAACTGAACTGTAACTAGCTTGTCATTATGAATTCAGCCTGTTGTCCGCTTAATAAAATTCTGCCTGTTTGAGCTACAAGTGGTCATCATTCCAAATCTTTGTTATGACGAGACCGGAACTGAGGAAGAGGAACATACCAGCCAGACATTAATGATGTTGAGCATCTTTATGTGTCTATTGGCCATCTGTAGCTCTTTAGAAAAATGTCCATCCAGAACCTCTGCCTCTTTTTCATAGAATTTTTTTGATGTTGAGTTGTATGAGTTCTTTGCATATTTTGGATATTAACCCCTTATGGGATACATCCCTTGCAAATATCAATATCTTCTCCCATTCAGCAAGGGGACTGGACTTTTCATTCTGTTGAGTTTCCTTTGCTGTCCAAAAGTTTTTTATTTTGACGTAGTACCATTTATTTTTGCTTTTGTTTCCCATATAAGTTGTCTATTTGTGTAGGACAGCAAAGGAGGATTAAAAGTTTTTTTAACCCTATCATTTTAACCAAAGAAGGAAACATTTTGGCAATTTCATATCAAGTTAGTTCATTTTTCAGAACTGTCTGCTGCCTCTGGGAGATAAATAATTATGCTGAAGTTATTCATCTTCCACAGCTTAACCCACAACTTCAAGTGGGCACCATCTCAGGTACTGAAAAAAGATGAGGTTCTCAACATTCCAAATTATTAGTTGAAGCAGATCAGATGAGAAAACACAAGGACTGGTGGTAGGCAGGTAGGGAAACTACACCCACCAATGCTTTTCATTGACAATCACTGACTTTTTTTTATTAGATATAAATACCTTGTTTTCTTTTTCAGTAAGATTTTGTTTTGCTTTAATCTTCCACAATGAACTTTCTGATTTTAATCTCCCAACCCTGACTGTCCTACACTAACCTTAGAGTTGTCTCTGATTCTTTCTCCTACTTCACACTATTCTATCATATTTATTATCTTTTGTGTGGCTGCCAACCTGTCTCCACATCCATCTCCTCAATAACTGCAATAGACTCAACATTGAACTCTCTCCAATTTCGAACCGATGCAGAACACTAACAGATTAATAATAACCAAAAGCTATGCACAGTCACTCCTCAAAATACAGGATGCTCCTTTGTTGACAAAAAGCAAACAAAAGTGATTTCCTGGCATTTAAAGCTTTCTACCTAGGGTCCCCCTTGTATCATTCATCAAGTGTCAACATGTGATGCAACATTCATTAAATGAGTCTCTCAAGGTCCTTAAAACTCTGGCTCATATCCTAATTCTCCTAAGAAATTAATTCTAATCTAATTACTCCACAGTGATCCTTCCTTTATGCTGGTTTCATTCAGTACCCAGTAATACAACTAATATACATGATACCTGGAGATCTAACAAGGCAGGCTTAAGATGAATTACTAAAAAAATCAGAATTCAGATTTTCAAAAAAGCACTAATCATTAAATTCCATGCAAGACTCTCACCTTCAAACACATACACAAGCAAATATATCTCTTCCCATCTGTCTCAGGTCACAGTAAATTAATGATCCTTCAGTGACAGTGGCTGGCCTTGAAAGGAAACCAGAGTTGTAGTTTTGATGGAAACCTTACTTCTACAGACACTTAATAGAGAATCCAGAGGTAATGAAAAAAATCCTTCTCTGACCTAACTTGCTCCTTTCTTTCAGTTTGGATGAACCTCTCTCCTCATTTCATTCTGCCATTTCATCTATTAACACCTCAGTAAAGTACTACTAATTCCTTCACTAGTTCTCCCTGTAGTATATAGAATGAAGGGTTTTTTTTTAGCTGGTCAGTAAAAGATATGTTAATTAACCATCAGGGCTGTTGAAATCCTTCTTCCGGACAAAGTTCCCATTTTAGTGCTGCTCACTGTCACCTAATCATGCCTTAAAAACTTTCATTCACAATTCTGTCATGAATTGCTTTCTCTGATTTGTCTAGGAATTGAAATCACACACTGCCTCACTTCACTATTCTGAATGAATTACTCTTCAGAATTATATCATGTAATCACTGTTAATCGTTCAGAATTGTGTCATGGTCTTCTGAATTAACTGCATGTTAGTCTCACTGTTGTTTTAGTGTGGTTGCAATGCATATTTTTATACCATCAAAATATGACTGTGAGTGGCTGCTGGGGGACACAAGTCTGTCCCCAACTCAATGCACACACATTCTAATGATGACACTGGACCCATAAGTCACAGTCCTTCCTGCTCCCTATTTCAAGCACAGTCGTCAAATTTTCTAATGCATTGTAATTATTTTTCATAATACTATTTCTGCTTTTATTTAAGCATTATCATTTGAAAGTACTCTCCTGTTAAGCTTTGTAAAGCCAATGGCATATTAAATAGTTAATCGGTGTGTGTATTTTACCCTGATGCCTATTTTCACTTAATAAAAATGGATTTGTTGCATCCTCTTTGTTAGAAAATGCAACTGCAATTACTGCATTATTTACAAAGAGATAGAATAATAACTAAATTATATTTATTAACCATTTCCCATCTTATTGCTTATGTTAGGAGTTGTCCAGATGTTAAAGGTTTTTCCATAAAAAATAAATTAATGATTACTGAGAAACAAGGGGACTTTTAAATTGCTAATATGATCTGGAATTATTTTTATTTCTGACAAGGGTAATTCATTTTCCTGACATTCCAGTGTTTTCTTTTTTCCCTTTTTAGAAAGCATATCAAAAAAGGTAGAAATAATAGGAAATAGATATATTCTAAATATCTCCATGGCCCCATGGACAGGCTCCTCTGCCCATGGGATTTCCCAGGTAAGATTACTGAAGTGGATTGCCATTTACTCCTACAGGGAATCTTCCCAATCCAGGGATTAAACCCATTTCTCTTGTGCCTCCTGCATTGGCAGACAGATTCTTTACTACTAGCGCCATGTGGGAGGCCCAAATATGTGAATAATAATAAAATATTATCATTAGGTGTGAAAAACATAAGAAAATAATGTTAAATATTCCAGTAACTGTTACACCTGTATTTGATAATTTGGAATGAGAAGTAGGCAGTACCTAACAATTCATTTAACAGATAAGGAAACAGGCTCAGAGAGATGAAAGAATTGGCAGAATTTCATTTAACTCTGGCCTATGTGCTGCTCGCTGATACTGTAGCTTTCTGGGAAACAGGAAAGCATGCATGCTGATCCATACCAGAGGCAGGACCTCACAGAGCAAAGCCCCAGATAAATGTAGCACCCACTCAACCCTTGGACCAAGCACCTTCATGAAATGCTTAGACTGCACTCCTGGATACAGTGAACCATATGAGTTCACAAATGCCAGAGTTTAGATTCAGACAGTTTCATGTGGAAAAGATAAAGGAGGAAGAATCCAGAACCAGCAGACTTCACACATGAGTTCTATAACATCTAAATAGCAGATATTTCATTCTCAACTACTGTAAAAGTTCGAAGCTTTCACAGTTCATTTATAAAAGTCATCAAATATTAATAACAAAGCCAGACACAAAAGAGGAAACAATAGAACAAAGAAGAAAAGGAACATTCTTTGTACTTGGGAGTCCCTGTCTTGCTGTAGCAGCTTCCACAGCCCAAAACTATGCCTCCCTTCCCCCATTTGGTCCCCATCCTATAGTTTACCCAGTAGGTGTAACACATGAGATTCTGCAAGACATGCTGGGATCTCCAAGTTCTCTAGGCTTCACTGCAGTGAATTCTTCTGTGGAGCAGATTTGGATCACCCCAGGACAAACACAACCTCACATGGCTCACTGAGCATGAACTCCACTCTCTGCAGGTCCCAGACAAGCTCCTTTACCTGGAGCTGGCCCTCAATGTACAGAACCTGACTGGACAGGAAGTCAAGATCCTGTGTGCCTTGATACATATACACTTCATCCTCAACAACTGCTTCATTGATTAGAAGTTAGAATGCATGAGGAAGAAGACTTTGGCTATTGATCCCATTGGACCATGCCTCCCACCACCTCTAAGTGCCACCTATTTATCTAGCAGCAACAACTCTTGCCACCAATAACTTCACGAATCTAGTTAAGACCAAGCAGGGCATCACTCATCTATCACATTCTTGTTTCTCCCTTCATAAACCTGTTATAGTTTTTTGTTTTTGTTTTATAGTTTTTGTTTATATGTATGTATGTGTGTGTATATATATATATATATATAAACCCACTCCAGTACTCTTGCCTAGAAAATCCCATGGACAGAGGAGCCTGGTAGGCTGGAGTCCATGGGGTCGCTAAGAGTCGGACATGACTGAGCGACTTCACTTTCTCTTTTCACTTTCATGCATTGGAGAAGGAAATGGCAACCCACTCCAGTGTTCTTGCCTGGAGAATCCCAGGGTTGGGGGAGCCTGGTGGGCTGCCATCTATGAGGTCGCACAGAGTCAGACATTACTGAAGCGACTTAGCAGCAGCAGCATATATAAGTAACCAGTTGTTATTTAGTCACTGTGTCGTGTCCAACTCTTTTGCAATCCCATGGACAGTAGCCTGCCAGACTCCTCCTTTGCCTGTTTAACTCCTAGGTAAAAATACCGGAGTGGGTTGCCATTTCCTTTTCCAGGGGATCTTCTTGATCCAGGGATCAAACCCTCATTTCCTTCATTGACAGACAGATTCTTTACCACAAAGCCACCAGGAATCCCAGTTACCAGTTACTTACTGCTAATTCATAACTAGAATTAGCGTGATACAAAACAATTAACACATTGAGAACAAATATTTACTCCACAGAGGTAAAGATGGCTAAATTAAAAAAAAAAAAAAAAAAAAACCCATAATCAATGATGTCAACAACTTCGATTGATTAAAAAAAGGCTTTTGATAAAATTCCACTATTGTATATTATTAAAATCTAAGTTAGGAATCAAAGAACTCTATTTAAATATGCTGCTGCTGCTGCTGCTAAGTTGCTTCAGTCGTGTCCGACTCTGTGTGACCCCATAGATGGCAGCCCACCAGGCTCCCCACCCCTGGGATTCTCCAGGCAAGAACACTGGAGTGGGTTGCCATTTCCTTCTCCAATGCATGAAAGTGAAAAGTGAAAGTGAAGTCTTTCAGCCGTGTCTGACTCATCGACCCCATGGACTGCAGCCTACCAGCCTCCTCCGTCCATGGGATTTTCCAGGCAAGAGTACTGGAGTGTGTTGCCATTGCCTTCTCTGACTTAAACATGACAGACTAGTTCTTGATGGTGATAAATTAAAGCTATTTCATTAAAATCAGGAACAAAACAATGTCTATCATTGCCATTTACATCCAAAACTGTTTTCAATAGTGTAGTAAAATGAATTCAAAAGAAATGACAAAATATTATACAAAAAAAAAAAGAGGCTCAGGTCAAAAATCTAAGGTACATTGGAAGCATGAGAGAGAGAAGTTAAAGAGAGAAATGACAGCTTTTCTCTAATAGAGCACTAACTCTCTAGAACCAGAAAATGAAAAACGTACATTTTACTTCCTTGTCTTCTTGGATAAAATGCTAGAATATTTAGAAAAAAAAGTAAGTAAGATTTACATAAAAAATGATTGTTCAAGCTATGGTAATATAGAATCTGAATAAATGCAAAGACACATTGTGTTATTGAGTAGGGATATTTAATACCATAAAAATCAATTCTTCTAAAAGTAATAGATAAATGAAATACAATCTCAATTAAAATTATATTGTTTTAATTAAGTATCTAAAAATAGCCCCTCAAATGATAAAAAAGTCAGATCCTGAGAGGGGTTAACCTTACAAAATGTTAAAATATTACAAAACATAAATCACATGATATTAGCATAAGACTTGATCAATAAATTGGGAAAATAATGGAGGGCCCAGAAAATAGGTTCTGACATATAAGGGAATATAATAAATGATAAATCTGATAGCCATTTAAAACATAATGATTGTACAACTGACTACACATCTATAAGAAAATTAAGTTGGATGTCTACCCCATATCAAAACAATAATCATTTTCAATGACATTAAAATCTAATAATGTGGAAAGAAATAAAACAGGTTTTTATAAGAAGATTTAAGATATCATATAAATGACTAGAAATTGAGAGACTTTTCTCGTCCAGATTGTTGTTGTTTAATCGCTAAGTCATGTCTGACTCTTTGTGACCCCATGGACAGTAGCCTGTCAGGCTCCCCCATGGGATTTCCCAGGCAAGAATACTGGAGTAGGCTGCCATGTCCTTCCCTAGGGGAACTTCCTAATCCAGGGACTGAACCTGCGTCTCCTGCTTTGGCAGGAGGATTCTTTGTCACTGAACCACCAGGGAAGATTTTCTAGTCTAGACAGAAAATTCAAAAGTTTCCAAGAAATACATATTTGCTTATAAAAATGTTAAGTGCTGTTGTATAACAGAACATACCCTAATTCAGTTAAATGATCAGCAGTAAATTGGGAAACACCATTTGCAGAGAAGGCAGAAAATGGTTAATACTAAGAATATTCAGAGGACACTTCACAATCGTTAAGGATAAAAACAATACAGGCAAAGGTTTTGAAGGGAAAACTCACAAAAGGGTATATTTAAATAGCCAGGAAAAACGTAAGTCATAGAAATACAAATGAAAATAATGATGAGATATCACTGTACATCCAATGGCTGCCAAAACATAAAGAATTATATAATCTGTTGCTGGCAGTATTTCAAAAGAAAGTGTGCCTTTTTCTACCATTAGTGAAAATAGAAAACCCTTCTTCATTTTTTAAAACCACCATCAAAAACAAAACAAACAAACAAAAACCAATACTTTTTAAACAGGCAAAAACAGTCCTGGGAATACACTCGATAGAAATAGATTCAACAAGACAAAAAAACACAATACATGTACAAGTATATTTTTTGTGAAATAAAAATTTAAGTTATAAATGAACTGAGGATTTGAGGAATGGTGGTTTCGTTCTTTTTTCATTGCTACCATTCTAGACCAGGGTCCTATAATTTCCTGCCTGGATTTACTTTCAGTAAATTCCTTTCCCTTATTTTCTGATATAGTCCAATCTGTACAGAGTTCCTAATTTACCACATCAAATAGAAATAGAAAAAAAACCGTACTTTGTTTCAAGATCCTTTAGCCTCATGTAATGTTTTGTTTTCTGTTTTTCCTTTTTGGCCACACAAAGCGGCATCTTGGATCTTAGTTTCCAGACCAGGGGTGGAACTTGCACCTTCTTAAGTAGTAGCATGGAGTCTTAACCACTGGACCACCAGGGAAGTCCCTCATGTACTTCTGTTCCCTAACAGGTATCCTTCACACTACATGAGGTCAGTCTCTTCAACGTCCCCAGTAATTTCTACCTCGAGGCATTTGCACCTACTAGGCCTCCAAAAAGGAATGATTCTTAACCCCTTCCTCTCCTACCCTGGTCCCCACATTCTAAAGAATAGTTTCTTAACTACTCTGCTGCTGCTAAGTCGCTTCAGTTGTGTCCAACTCTTAGCGACCCCATGGACTGCAGCCTGCCAGGCTCCTCCATCCATGGGATTTTCCAGGCAAGAGTACTGGAGGGGGGTGACATTGCCTTCTCCGTTAACTACTCTATGACCTTTCTATTTTCTGACTTTCTATTACTGGTTTCTAATATATGCCAGTGCTTGTGTATGAATCACATTATGCTCTTGTTATATGAAGCTTGTGATTCAGTAGATCTAGGGTAAGTAAGTAAGTAAGTGAAGTCTCTCAGTCATGTCCAACTCTTTGCGACCCCATGGACTGTAGCCTACCAGGTTTCTCCGTCCATGGGATTCTCCAGGCAAGAATACTGGAGTGGGTTACCATTTCCTTCTCCAGGGGATCTTCCCGACCCAGGGATCGAACCCAGGACTCTCACATTGAAGGCAGATGCTTTAACCTCTGAGCCACCAGGGAAGATCTAGGATAGGGTCTGAAAATCTGTTTGCCTAACACATTCCCAGTGAATACCGCTACTGCCAGTCCATGTATTCATTGAGTAACGATAATCTATGTCAGTTCATTCATAGTTAATTATACCCTTTATTATGCTTAAGCCTGTGTCTATTTATTTTTTAAAAAAATGGTTTGCTGTGACTTTATTCAAGATATTTTCAGTGCTTTCAGTATAAAATCTTTTTAAAGTTTTCCTAATTTATTAAAAATATTATCCACAACTAGAGATGGTTTAAAAAATAGCCCCTCACCACTTGTAAATATTGAGTGGAGTTCTTACCTTTGTATTTGATCTAAATCTCATACTGTTTCAATTTATTCTAATATATTTTTTTGAGAGGCAATGGTGTCACTGTTTAACTCCCCTCAAGATTTCTTATAGTACTATGCACATATCACTTAAAAAATGTTTAGCAGGTACGTGAAAGCCAACTTGGAAATGTAAAGGCCCCTATATAGAAGATAGGTTTGAAGAGTTTTCTAGATCTGGAAATAAAATACGGAAACAGAGGCCATATCTCAATCCAATAAAAAGTTTTCTGAAAATGGAATGGGCTTCCTTGAAAACTAGTGGGTGTCCTGTTAGAGTAGCTCTTGAAATAGTTAATCTGAAATGATGGTGAGACTAAAGGATAAGATGGGCTCTAAAATTTCTTCCAACTTTAAGGTCCATTGATGTTTAATCTTAATGCTTCTCCAATAACATAATAACTCAGTTAGCTCAAATGTAGGGTGATAGCAGGTTTACACATGGGTGCCTGGCAAACACATGAGCTCAAATGACAGTCTTCTTCTCAGTGTCCACTTCCACAGCTCATTTATCTCAGCACTTGAAGCTCAATCTTCCCACTAATTAATATGAAAAATTGTGCATGTGAATCCAGCACAGGACGACTTTCACATTCCACACATGGGCTTGAACAAATTCCATTTTTCAATATTTCTAACCTTCAAGGGACTGCAACTTCTATATAACATTTATAATGTGATGCCTTTAAAGAAATACTGAGTAAGAAACAATCTAATTGGAGAACTGTGAGACAGAGATAAGTTAAAATGAAGAAAAAATATTGAGAAGTCTTGAAAGCATTTTGTGACATGAAGCAACTTAATTCATCCCAAATGTTATGCTACAGTAAATTATATGATTCTGCCAGATGCTTCTCTTTAGAAGAATTTTATTATACCAGAGAGAGCAATTTCTTTTAATGAGAATATTTTTGAATAATATTTGTTCTCGAAACCACTGCTTTCTTTGTTTCATATCTAATGAGAATAATTTCCTTTGATTCATGGACATTTTTATTCTTCTGCTGGTTCAATCAAAATACCAATTAACTACAGGCATAATATGAGGATGAAATGGGGACCTTCCAGTTTAGTTTCAGGAAAATGTGCATCAGTTAGGGAAAGGATATGATTCGCATCTTGGAGGATCCATAGGTGAAGGATGATAAGAAAAGAATGTGATTAATGTCCCAGTTTAATATCATCTCTGAATAGCTAGCTAATGTAAAATCTGAACAGTGAAAAAACTGAAAAACACTAAAGAGTATGTGTTTCAGTCTTCATAAAATCTAAAGTAATATACAGATAATAATCTCAATGCAAAGCATGGAATGTTAGGTCCTAGCTCTCATAAAACCTTATGTGAAATGTTTGGTGATGCAAGTCGTATGTGTATAAAATGATTGAATCTGTTTAGAGAGAGGATTTAAATTTATAAAAACACTATCACTTGAAATATGGAATAGGTAAGCCAGAGAGTAATTTTCCCCATGAGTGCTAAGTAAACCAAATATAACTCAAAACAGGAAAATAAAACTCTTCTCTAACATACAGTCATGGAGGTTATGTGTAGAAAAAACCCAAGGGACGAAGCCACTACTAAAAGATAAGTGCTTTAAATAGAGTAATCACAGGAGTGAACAGAGACATTGCACAGAGGTGAATCACATGATTTTACAGGAAACTTCTGAACACTTTCCCTCTGGCTGAAACAGGAGCTGAGCAATCAGCATATAATTAGGAACATCTGACACTTCCGAGTATGATTAACCTGCCTGGTGTGAGCTACAATTTTTAAAAATGTCATCAAACATTATAAAAAATCATGAGTTATACTGTATTATGGAACACACACTTTAGAAAGTGTGATATTATTGCATGAAGCTATCTCTGATTATAAGACGTGAGATTTAAAAAATAAACAAATAAGGTATCTTTTTCATCAAATCACAATGATTATACAATCAGTTCCCTGGTTCACAAAAATATATTTGGAATCAGGAAAGGTTAACAATGTTATTTCAGGAGCAATAACAAATTTGCATCAACAAATTTAATGACTATATTATTGGAAGGAATGATGCTGAAGCTGAAACTCCAATACTTTGGCCACCTTATGCAAAGAACTGACTCACTGGAAAAGACCCTGATGCTGGGAAAGATTGAAGGTGGGAGGAGAAGGGGACGACAGAGGATGAGATGGTTGGATGGCATCACTGATGTGATGGACATGAGTTTGAACAAGCTCCAGTGGTTGGTGATGGACAGGGAAACCTGACGTGCTGCAGTCTATGGGGTCACAAAGAGTCGGGCACAACTGAGCAACTGAACTGAACTGAAAACAAAATAAAATTAGTTTCAAAATCAGGAGAAAGAAGGAAAAGCTAAAAAGTAAGCATAATATACAGGCATATTTACAGAAAAAAAATAGTACATTCATAAGGTAGAGGAGCATATCTTGGTACATTTATGAAATGAAATAACAAATGTCAACTAATGTTTGGCCTGAAAACCATCCATCTACAAGTGAAATCTAAACCAGTGAGAACTAAACCTGTCAGAAATTTAGGAATCTCATGTTCCCCAAAATGTGGGTCTTTAAAATCATCTGCAGTCCTAAATACAACACCTTGCATAATAATGAGGCTAAAACTACACAAGGGAAAGTCTTTTTTATTTCCTTGACTTTTTCCTAAAAAAGTCAAGAGCTTTTATCTTCTGACCTATAAAACCAGGCCTCTGACTCCTGAAAGTTCTTGATGAGGGGAAATGCTCTCCATAATTTGGACACTGTTAAGTCTTACAACAGCGGCCCCACCTGGCAGGCTAGCCCCACTGCACAATTGAGATCTAGTTTGCTCTTCTAGCCTGGTTTATGCCTTTCTCTCTGTGTTGCTGAAGTGCCAGCCCGCTTACAAGCTACAACCAATCTGTATTGGGGAAGCCATTTAAAGACTTAAATTAGCTTAGGGCAATAACATCATAAATGCAACTTATTGGGGAGAGAATCCCAGCAGGCGTAACAAAGCAGGAAGCTGCTATGGAAATAGTGGGATGGTAATATGGTATTATAATTATTCTAGTGAGATGCTAGGTCATAGGCCAGGTGAGAGAGAACAGAGAACCAGATGAAAGTCTCCAGGACAATATCATGAACACAAAGGAAAATAATGTTAAAAGATAAGATTAGAATTGGAAACTAGACGTGATATCCCATTATCGGTAGGGGTTGAGAGAGATGTTGCTAACTTTGCTTCTGGCTACTGCTCCAATTCTCTGAAACTCCATATCAGAATTACTCAAGATCTATATATTATCATTCTCTCTAATTCCCTTTTCCATTCTTATGAAAAACTTACTTCTATCAGGCTTTGGCTCTACTATTCTTCCAAAACAAATTCTGTACACTTCACTGATGATATCCACTCAGTTGCCAAATTCATTAGTGCATTTCAGTCCCCATCACAGGTGACATATCAATAGCATTTGACAGTTTCTCACTCCCTTCTCCTTAATACATTTAGTTCCTTTACCAGATTTCTGGCACACTGTAATTTCTTGGACTTCCTCCTGTCTCACTGGTCATTCTTTTTTGGTTTCCTATGCTGTTTCCCCTCCTCCTCCATCCTTCTAATTTTAGAATTCCCAGGGCCCAGGCTTCAGCCCTCTTCTTTTCTATATGCAGATTCACATTTTGGTAACCTCATCCGGGTTCATGGCTTTAAATATTCTATGTGAGCCAGTGACTCCCAGTTGCATATCTCCAGTCTAGACCTCTTTCCTGAATTCCAGACATGTCTAGACTATACTCTAAACAACAGCATAGTGAAGTCTCTAAAACATAGGACTCGGTCAATTTGCTGACAAATCTCTGATTGCTCCCCACTTCATAGTAAAAGCAAGGTTCATTTTTAAAAAATCCCACCAAGGCCCTGTATGATCTAACCCCACTTTACTTTTCTCACTTCCTCTCTCACTCCTCTCTCCTTCTCACAATCTACTCAGCTGTGTTGGCCTCCTTACCATTCTTCAGATACATCCAGTACACTCTTTACAACCCACCCTCCACTCCACATTCTCTAGCCTACATAGCATGCTTTATTTTTACTTTTTTCTTTTTCCATAGCACATATCACATAATGCATTGCATAAATGACATATTTATCATGCCACTGCAGTAAGCAGAACTGTCAGAAAATGACTCTAAGGAATCTGTGACAAAGGTTGGGGAGCCTCCTAATCCTGGATGGAGGAGTTACAACTGAACCCAGGTGCCATAGAAATTCACAGGCACATTGGCTTCTTCTAGAACAAAGGCCTGGAACTATCCAAGGTTTCCACATGCTGGCTAGCTGCCTTTCCTAGACAACAATTCTAAACTGCTGCCCAGGTACTCAAGTAGTCCCTCCAAGAGTAAACCAGCTATCCACATGCTCTCATAGAATGAAGGAAGAGCAAGGAAGACAGCGTCCCTTCACTGGCACACAGAACCATTTTATGTCCAGCAGTCATCACTTTCAGACTATCAACAATTGGGAGGCCTATACTTCTCTTCTTGACCTGATGCTTGACTCCGATTGTGCCTCAACACAGCTTATTCTTTTTTAAATTTATTTATTTATGTGCTGGGTCTTCGTTGCTGCATGTGCCTTCTCTAGTTGCAGTAAGTAGAGGCTACTCTTCTTGTAGCGCACAGGCTTTTCATTGGGGTGGCTTCTCTTGTTGAGGATCACGGGCTCTAGGGCACACAGGCTTCAGTAGTTGCAGCGTGGGGGCTCAGCAGTTGTGATGCATGAGCTCTGGAGCACAGGCTCCATGGTTGTGGCTCACAGACTTAGTTGCTCCACAGCATGTAGTATCTTCCTGGATCAGGGATCAAATCTGTATCTCCTGCATTGACAGGTGGATTCTTTACCACTGAGCCACCAGAGATACCCAACACAACTTATTCTTTATTGCATACCATGTGATGATGTAGAACTTGCCCTTAAGAGTTAACTCTCCCCATAAGAGTTATGCTTTTTGTTTATATTCTCTTTTTTTCCTCTAGAATGTGAGTTCCACAAGGGCAGGTAATTTTGCCATATTCTAAGTGACCGAATAGTACCTAGTAGATAGTAGAGACTCAATAAATATTTGGTTAAAGAATCAGATGACTCAACATTTTCTTGGCTACTAGACTTGGTACATGACATTGTCATTAAATAAAATAGAAAAGGAAAGGAGGTTCAACAAGGAGTAGTGACTTAACTTTTGAGCTAGTTTCTATATTTCTTGGAGAGATATTATGCCTTCTGAGAAATACAGCAATGGCCTACACAACTCTTAGTTCTTGAGCTAAAATTCTCAGTGCTCTGATTGACAGAAGATGATCTGTATTAGTTAATGATTACTGCATAACAAAATATCCCATAATTTAGTGGCAGACAATAATAAGCATTTATTATGGCAGTTTCTGTTCACCAGGAATCAGAAGGAGTCTCAGCAGAGGCTTTCCACAAGACTGCAATCAAGGGTCTTCCAGGGTTATAGTCACCCCAAAGCTCCACTGGGTGAAACTCTGCTTCCAAGCTCAGTCATATAGGTATTGGAGGCCTTTGAAAATCTGCTTCTAGGCTCACTTATATGGGTCTCTCATGAGGGTTACCTCACAAGAGACTTAATATAAAATGGACAATGACCAGACCATACATAAAATTAAAACTCTGACCTCCAACAACAGCAACCAGTCCAGGAAGCCGACTTGTAACCTCTGCAGCAAACTATCTGCAAAGTCAAACCACAACCTCTGTTGCAATCGGTCCAAATGGCCAAGATGGTCAGCTTCCCTAATTTTTGCCTCCTACTTCCAATTTAGCACCAACCAGAGAAAGTCAAATGTGCTCTCTAACCAATCACAGAGGATGCCCCACTTCTGCTTAGTCTGCCTTCAGCTGCCCTAGGCCAACAGCCTCCTAAAGGGTGCACCTTCAAGGCTTCAGCCCTTCCTTTTCTCTCACTCCTCTGACTGAGTTTCTGCCAAACTCAGGTGACAGTGACTGACTCCCATGGTGCAGCGAGCTCTGAAAAAACAAGCTTTTTTCTCATTGGGTAGTCTTCCACTGTTGATACATTCACAACATGGTAGCTGGCTTCCCCCATAGTGAATGATATGAGATGCAACCAGAGAGAAGACACAGATTGAAGCCATAGTCTTTTAGCCAAATTTCAGTGTCTTTCATCCCTTTTGTCATATTATATTTATTAGAACTGAAACAATAAGTCCAACCTACACTCAAATGCAGGGCATTACACAGGGTGTGAATCACAGGAGGCAGGGTTACTGGAGGCCACATTAGAGGCTGTCTTCACATAGCCCTAAGGGCTTCCTTGGTGGCACAGTGGTAAAGAATCTGCCTGCAATGCAGGAGATCTGGGTTTGACCTCTGGGTCAGGAAGATACCCTGGAGAAAGGAATGGCTACCCACCCCAGTATTCTTGCTTGGAGAATTCCATGGACAGAGGAGCCTGGCGGGCTACAGTTCATGGGGTCACAAAGAGTCAGACACAACTGAGCGACTAAAATGTTCACTTTCACTTTTCCACATGGCCATACCTAACTCGGATAAACCCTAGATCCAAGTTTATTTTAGGCCTTAATTATAAATTTTCATTGAGATTCCTTGAACAAGACTATCTTACACTTCTTCTATTTTCATACATACTGTAAATCAACACTGTTTAAATAAATGATAAAATTTTAGAGCATAACTGAATGAATATTCTTGAATATTCATATACACATTTAGGTCTTTGGCTTGGTGACATCGAAGCAGAGCTATGCTATGTGACCATAAGCAACCATCTGCCTAACATTCATGTTCTGAGGCTGCCACTGCTCCCAGCATCTGAGAACTAAGACACTGAAACTCATGAGTTTATTATTCATTGGCAGGCAGAGTGTTAAAATTATTGAATCTGAATACCAATGGCATAGGTAATCCACTTCATCATTGTCCTGAAAGTCCTCTCCTATCCAGTTCCTTATTGACTTATATCTGACACTTCACTAATTTATTTTACCTTCTGGTTTATATATGCATTTGTATTTTCAATCACTGTGCTAATGAAATGGCTTAAGAAACCCATAGGTATAAAGTATTCACAATTAAAAACCTATCTTTTAATTTTGTGGTTGACTGAGTCATTCATTCATTCATATTCATATATTTATTCAGCAAATGCTGTAAGTATACATTGGTGAATTACTATGCAGAGCTTGTGACACAAAATTAAATAAACACAGATTACAAATAAAAACAATAGCAATACCTGGTGTAAAGGAAAATTGCACAGTGATATGCTAACATTAAAAGGGAGTGGGCCTATGAAGGGAGTATTCTGGAAAGCCAGAGAAGATATAGTTCTTCAGATGGTGTCAGGAGCTGAGATCTAAAGATCAGAGCAGAAGGAAGGAGGATTAACAAGTGTGAAGGCCCCAAAGTAGCTTTGCTTATTGAAGGAGCTAAGAGAATGCCTGGGACCAGCACTCAGTGCACAAAAGGGACCCATGAAGCAAGACAAACCTGCAAAATCAGGCTGAGGACAGACCCACAGAGCTTACACTGCTTATCTGATAATGACAGAGATTACTTAAGAGTGATTACATTAGTCAGAAACAGTAATTAAACATGGGAGCTCATTAACCATTATTCAGATATAATAATTAAACATAGATAGTGTAATTAAACATAAGCTGAGTATAGCAATTCAAATAGTATTACATCAGAAAGGTCAATTGGGGTGGATAATTGGCTTAAATTTTTCAACTTCAGAAACAATTATATGAATTAGTTGGTCTTATTAATTAAATCTTGGAAACCATCAGATCTTAGAAAAGAATAGATATGAACTTTTTCCCCAAAATATCATCCTATATAACATAAAACAATTTGAGAAAAAGAAATATGCTGTAGTTAAGATCAGAGCACCAAAGTTGGTTTTCTATTTACTATTGGAATTTAGCTGAATTTTACCAATATTGCATAACCTGTAGAAAGTTGACGCTTTAGGAAGAACGAGTGTGTGGTGGTATAATTTTGTAAATGGGAACTGAAACAAGTTTTGCTTTTCTATCTCTTTCAATGTGCTTTCTCTACTCCAGCCCATTATCAACTTAAATACATATTGACCATTTAGATTTTTAAGAGTATTTTATAAAGAGAGAAAGTTCTTGAAGACAATGATATGTACCCTACATTGTTTTTTAGGATATGAAAACATAGTGTATTCCTCTATTTCATAAAATATAGCTAAATAATTTATTTGTTAATTCCAAAGTAGCCACAGCCCATATTATTATTCAGACAATACTATTCAAATTATACTCCTACATAATATATATACATATATTTATTTTATGTTCAAAAGGAACCATAAATTCTGCATATATACATAACTGAATCTTTCTATTTTATTTGTGGGCTTTCCAAGTGGTGCAGTGGTAAAGAATCTGCTTGTCAAATCAAGAGAGGCAAGAGACACAGGTTCGATCCCTGGGTTGAGAAGATCCCCTGGAATAGGAAATGGCAACCCACTTCAGTATTCTTGCCTGGAGAATCCCATGGATAGAGGAGCCTGATGGACTGGAGAAAACTGAGCATGCACTCATGCAAGCAATTTTTCAAATTTAATGCAACACAGTACCAGTTGATTTTTAACAAGTCATGTGATTTAAGCAGAATGATAACATTGAATGGGCACTTTAGATTCAAGATGTTCAAACCTGAGTTTAACATCTTATTTCTCTACTAAAGTGGCTAAATCTTGCTTCTATTTTCCTCAACTTGGCTGAGAAGAGTGGGATAATCTTCTGCTGTGGGGGCTTTTTGTGTACATGGTGTGACACCGAGCAGCCTCCTCAGCCTCTACCTGAGAGATGCCAATACAGTTCCCAACCCAGTCCAAACTGTGACAACCAAAAATATCTTCAGACATTGCCAAATGTCTCCTGGGAGGCAAAATCACCCACACGTGAGATCCACACACCCAGCCCGATTCTTTCAGGTTACTAGCACCAGCACGTATCTAGTTTCACAAGAAACTTGACCATCATCCTGAATTCCTTCCATTCCTTTATTCTCCTTGCTCCACGTGGAAGAGATAACCCCCAACCCTGGCTATTTTTCCAGTACAAGCCTTTATTACCTCTTATCAATTACAGCAGTCAACTAACCCATCTCCCTGCATCCAAGCTCACCTCTTTAACCTACCTTTCTTTCTCCTGCCAGGGTGATCTTTCAAAAATGCAAATCTAATACTGTCATGACCTTGCTTAAAAGGTTCAGTGGCCCCCCCAGTATCTGCAGTGATGAGTACAGGAGTATTATATATAAGGTACTATATGTTAATCACTATATGAATTGTTTATATATATATATTTGTATATTACATATAATGTGTTTATATATTTATATATAATGCATTTATGTACAACCTGAGTTCTTTCTTTCCAGACCTCCTTGGTTTGCTTTATTATTACTTGCATCTAGCACTATTTCTAGAATATAACAGATATGCAGAAAATATTTGTTGAATAAATAAACTAAATTGGTATGACAGGAAAGACAAAGATTAAATGATCTTTGACATTATCCAAAAGTTGGTACAAAGAAGGGAGAGTTTGGGTCCAGGCATATGTCACTTAGGGTGGAAGAGCCAAATAAAGGTTTTGAGATTTCACCTGCATCTTTACCAGATAATAGACACAAGTTTCATAATATGGAGTTTCTCTGCTATACATATTTTTGTTGTTTTTAAATATTTTTCAATACCCTACAATTATTATTAAATCATTAATAATAATTTTTTGAAGTAAATCTCACTCTCTTCAACACATATTTCTCCTACTCTTACAGTGATACATGTTATTACAATTAATCAAGTATTAGGCCACCATTCATTGTATATATAGCTATATAGTGTATAGCCATCCTTACTAGGAAGTCTATACTTCACTGATTATTGTTTCCATTTCCATGATTGGATACATTCTTGAACAGCATTGCTTTAGGTGAATTGTTGCTTGCCATTTAATTTTAGTTAATACCATGAAATGAAAGTGAAAGTTGCTCAGTCGTACCAGACTCTTTGTGACCCCATGAACCATACAGTCCATGGAATTCTCCAGGCCAGAATACTGGAATGGGTAGCCTTTCCCTTCTCCAGGGGATCTTCCCAATCCAGGGATCGAACCCAGATCTCCCACATTGCAGACGGATTCCTTACCAGCTGAGCCACAAGGGAAGCCCAGGTGATACCATGCATGATGCCAATAAGGCTGTTCCCAAAAATTACATGTATGAGTACAGACAGCACACAGAGCTAAAGCAGATAATGGAACATTAAATTCAGTTGTCAACTTTAGTGTCCTAATTATTCCACACTGCCTCTATTATTATTATTTTTGGGGGAAAGTGCAAAAGACAATACTGCCTTTTATATTGGTTAGTAAAAACAGTGAGAGGTAATAAAGATAGTGAATTTTTAAAGGGGCAGAATAAAGCATGGAGGTTGAGCCCACGGAATGCATTTCTCAATTGACACAACAATCTCTAAAAGGTATTTCAGGTATATAGAAATTGACTTAGTTATGCTTTGTATTCATTTGGTGCACAAGGAAATATATGGTACTGTGCTGCTTAGTTAGCAGACTTCATAATTTCTTTCATCTGAAAAGAGAGATTCCTCTGGGAGTTGAATGCCAGCTAATCTTCTCTCCTGACAAACTAGCAGGCATCTCAATCAGGCAAGTAACTCTATAATTTACAAAAAAAAAATTATCTTTTGCTGACATATTTTTAAAAGGATTTTTTTCTCAAGTCAAACATATTGAAATGTTTGATTATGTTTCAGAGTTCATATTTAGTGATATATTAAACAATGTTTTGTACTCTATATGGTGATAAATGTGGCTCAGATAGTAAAGAATCTGCCTGCAATGCAGGAGACCTGGGTTTGATCTCTGGGTCGGGAAGATGCCCTAGAGAAAGGAATGGCTACCCACTCCAGTATTCTTGCTTAGAGAATTCCATGGACAGAGGAGCCTGGTGAGCTTCAGTCCACAGGGTCGCAAAGAGTCAGACACAACTGACCAACTAACATTTCACTTTCACTTTGTATTCTACATGGTGAGAAACATAAAAAACAAAATATATTTTGCATTCCTTTTAGCAAAATACACATTATGAAATGTACCTAGTACGCATCATTTATTGGTTTTGATGTTTATCAATATTTTAATAGAGATATGTAACCTTTATTATGTAATTTTCAAGTCATTTTTGCTATAAAATGGATATATTAAACTGAAAATCCCTTTCAACTATATATTAATGATGACATACATACAGTTTGACTAATCATAACTTATGCATAGCCCCATATACTTTCAGACTGCTCCAAACTGAAGGGTCAAGATTGTTCATAAACTTTAGGATGTTCTAGTATATGTTTTCTAAGAATTGGCCTAGGAAATAACAGTTACTATATAAGCCATTTCATTGTAAATTCTTAGACCTTTTTTAAATTAATAAATGTTATGATGATTTTAAAATGAAAAGAGAATGAATGCAAACTTCAGTATCACACAATCTGAAACAATATAAATCTATGTATAAATATTGCCGCTTAGTTGAGATCACATACGCATTTGCACCTGACACATGGATCAGCCGTTCAGGCTGCCAGTCTCTGAGTTAGTATTTATTAAATACCCCGAAGCAAAGGAAAATCAACAAGCCTCATCTGGTGCTGTCAACTGCATTTCAGTTCCACAGAGTGAAATAGGTAAAGAAATCATTGCAAAATTATGTTACAGATACAATTATAGACCTATAAGCACTGCTTTGACTCTATAATAAAGAAAGCAAATGATTCCCTCTGTGTGATTATGTATGATAAAGAATATCAAAAACAGACCAAGAATTAACTGGGTTTAAGTTTTAATACTTGGGTAAAAGCACATTAAAAAAGCCATACAAAATAAAGAAGAAAGAAATAACCCTGAAAACATGAAGAGTCAGTCATTATGCTAAGTTTATTACATGAAATATAATTTGAAATAATATTTTTTCCAAAACTTTAGTTCACTGTAGAAAAATTAGAAAATACAAGCAAAAGATGAAAAACTATTAAAATGCTCAGAGTTCAACAAGAGACAAAACTGATCTAAAATGCATTCTTCTTGATATTTTTATATATTTTTTCATAGTTCATATTACATAAATATACTGTGCCCAGTGATTTAATTTCATGAGTAATATATTATAAATTACAACAAATAGTAATAATCTACAAAATAACTTTAATAGCTGAATATTACCCCACTACATAGATGTTCCAGTTTTAACTTTAATCCATTGTTTGAAGATATTTATGATTGTTTTTAACTTATAAAGATGTTTAATGAAGATCATATAATATCTTTAAGAACATGCCTAAGTTCTTCAAGGTAGAACTCTTAGGTGAAAGTACATGGACATTTTTAACAATATAAGCACATATCATGTTTCCCTACAGAAAGGTGATATCAATTTTCACTATGTGAGCAGAAATCCAACAGCACTCATTAGAAAGTGATTATGCCCTGATAAATATCCAACCCAAATCTTTGGGTGCCGGTAAAATCTCAACAAGCTGGTAATGCCTTCTTAAGTCACATCAGAAAGAGATCTATTTAACCTATGAAATAGAGCAATGGCTACAGAAAGTTAGGGGGTGAGAATGGGGAGGAGAGAGGAAGTACAAAGGGACACAAGAAAACTTTGGGCTTTTTTTTTATGAATATGTTCACTATTTTGAGGTTGATGATGACTCCATTGCTATATACATTTGCCAAAAAGTATCAAATTTACATGTAATAGATACAATTTACTGTATGTCAATTATACCTTTAAAGCCTTAAAAATGTAGGATCTACTACGTAATTTGGGCTTTCCTTGGTAGCTCAGACAGTAAAGAATCTGTCTGCAATATAGGAGATCCAGGTTCAATTCCTGGGTCAGGAAGATCCCCTAGAGAAGGGAATGGCAACCCACTCTAGTATACTCGCCCGGAGAATTCCATGGACAGAGGAGCCTCGTGGGCCTCTGGGGTTCATGGGGTCACAAAGAGTAAGACACAACTGAGCAACTAACACTTGCACTTTCACTCGAAATATGATTTAATTAATTGTAAATTGTCCATATTTTAACTTTGGAAATATATGAGAAGTATTTTAAAAAGAGTATGAGAAGGAGATAGGAAAAAGGGAAAAGAAGGAATTTGTTTTCAACACTGTCCCAGGAAAGCAGGCTTTGACCCATATGAACAATGCCGCATATAAGTACCCTTTCAGGTGACCAGAAAGCTACAACAGATTGGTGGACATACCGCTTACAGCTGTATTTCTCTTCTTAATGACAGGAATAACCTTGATATACTTACAGACAGATTTTGGAGGCAAGGTCTCCTTAGTAAGTATCTCTGGTGTAAGAAACACACCTATTATCTCTCTAGTTCCCAAGTCCTCAGAAAACTTTCAAATTGCTATATTTTAATTCACTGTCCAATAAGCAACCTTCTTCTCCATAACTTTGTCCTCTGAGAAAACAACTTCCCACCTGTCACAGGAAAGTGTGACATTTGAAAACACATGTTTAGAATTCCATAATTAGTATAATACATTTATTTTATTAATCAGTTTCTCTAAAGTCTGACATCCAACTGATTGATTCTGGAGAAAATGATAAGGTTGTGGGCTTAAACATGCAAATTAAAAATCAAATCTCAGACAGTGAAACATCCAAATTTAATCATCCTCTGAGACTCTTGCCTGTGCCCTCTGAATTACAATAATATCTACACTGATAAGTTTTCAAAGTGGATAGTTTACAAATATATGAATGATTTTTTTATTTTTTTTTATTTAATTTTTTAACTTTACAATATTGTATTGGTTTTGCCATATATCAAAATGAATCCACCACAGGTATACATGTGTTCCCCATCCTAAACCCTCCTCCCTCCTCCCTCCCCATACCATCCCTCTGGGTCGTCCCAGTGTTGAAATGCCCAAAGTACATATATAGCTATAGTCAGGGTGTTTGGTGGAGCTATCAGGGCAGGGTGGGTGGTGCTGAGAAACCAATGTGGATTCCAGGATTTACTATAATACTATCAAAACTGCCATCAGACATGCTTTCATTCTAAATTAGAAAAGAGTACATGTACCATTTAATGAGAAAAAAGGGTGTCCATAATTTGAGAAGCCAAATCACTTGACCATTTCTGCACAAGTTTTAAATCCACATACATTCTTCTGGGTATTTATATTTGCCTAGTGCTATGCTAAAAATCATAACTGTTGGATAAAATTCTTTTTATAACCTTTATATATGAAGGCAGCCAGCAAACTAATAATGCACTCTCATAAAACTCTTGCTCATGTAAATCACTACTGAGAACTCAGCCTGACATTTGAATTACTTGAATTTATATCAATGACTTCCTGAATATTCAGTAATCTTAGAAATATACTTGATGTTAATAATGACTTTGAAGAGAAAGTCTTTGCTGCAAATTGCTGGATAGAAGGCATCAACTTAAATAAAAGCTTATTTCAATTTCATTATGGAATTTTATAATTTCATTAAAATTAAGAAAACTTTTTTCTAGTATAGAGCAAATGGATTTCCGCCTTCTATGTTAAATAGCTTATGAGAATTTTGTGTCACTGGCATTCATAGTTCTTTTTCTATCTGCTTTGCCTGGAGTCTCATATGGAGTTGTCAGGCGTAGGAATATCTGCCTCTACTCTCAGATTAAATGAAAATTGCTTTATTGGTATTACTTAAGTCAAGTTTGAAAACCAAGTGGCTTTCATTATATTTTACATTCTCCAAACAATTTTGTTTTTCTTTCAGAGTTTTCTCACCTTAACTTGTACTAATTTAGTTTTCATTGTTTTCCTATCTAAAATAACAAATGAAAATAGATGGGAAAGTAAGCTTAATGGAAAAATGTTCACAGTATAGAGTCAAGAAAAAAGATTATGGTTTCTGGAAGAAGTCCATTTCCGAAGAAGTCCATTTCCAAAGGTTACATGCTGCATCACTGCATTTAACATTCTAAAGGGACTAAATCGTAAAGATAGAGAATACAAGGGTGCTAGGGGACAGGAACTCAGTGGGGAGATGAGAGAACCTAGAAGCGACAGTGAGAGGGAACTCCCTGGTGATGATGGAGCAGTGGTGGTGCTTATACAAAGCTAAACAGGCGATGAAACTGCATAAAACCACACACACACACACACACACACACACACACGAGTCCATGTGAAAACTGAACATGATCTGAAGGCCAGTAAAGAGTATTGTTTCAATGGTGATTTTCTGGTTTGGTATGTGGTGTGTCTCCTTTGAAGGAAGCCAGATGGAGGGTTGAAGAGCCTCTGTGTACTAGCCTGTGAGTCTATAATTATTTCAAAATAAGTTTTTTTTTAAGCTATCTGATTTATGTGTGTCGCACAAAGAATGTGCTAACCATCAGAAAATTGCACTCATCTCCCATGCTAGTAAGGTCATGTTCAAAATCTTGCATGTGAGGCCTCAGCATTATCCAAACCAAAAACTTTCAGATGTCCAAGCTGGCTTTAGAAAAGGAAGAGGAACCGGAGATCAAGTTGCCAACATTGGCTGCATCACAGAGAAAGCAAGGGAAATTCTCATAAAAACATCTACCTCTGTTTCATCAACTATGCTAAAGCCTTTGACTGTGTGGGATCATAACAAACTGTGGAAAGCTCTTAAAGAGATAGGAATACCAGACCATCTTACCTGTCTCCTAAGAAAACTGTGGGTCAAGAAGCAACAGAACCCTGTACAGAAGAACTGATTGGTTCAAGACTGAGAAAGGAGTACAACAGGGCTCTATGCTGTCATCCTGTTTGTTTAACCTATATGCTGAGCAAATCATGAGGAATGCCCAGCTGGGTGAGTAACAAGATAGGAACAAGGAACCCTGTATGGAATCAAGATACACAGGATAAACATCAACAGCCTCAGATATGAGGATGATACCACTCTAATGGCAGAAAGCAAAGAGGAGCTAAAGAGCCTCTTGATGAGAGTGAAGGAGGAGAGTGAAAGAGCTGGCTTAAAACTAAATATTAAAAAACTAAGATAATGGCATCTGGTCCCATTACTTCAGGGCAAATAGAATGGGCTCTTCTTGGGCTCTAAAATCACTGTAGATGGTGACTGCAGCCATGAAATCAGAAGATGATTGCTTCTTGGCAGGAAAGCTATGACAAACCTAGACAGTATGTTGAAAAGCAGAGATACTACTCTACCAGCAAAGGTCCATATAGTCAAGGCTATGGTCTTCCCAGTGGTCATCTATGGTTGTGAGAGCTGGACTGTAGAGAAGGCAGAACACCAAAGAACTGATGCCTTTGAACTGTGGTGCTGGAGAAGACTCCTGAAAGCCCCTCAGACAGCAAGGAGATCAAACCAGTCAATCTTAAGGGAAAGCAGCCCTGAATACTCATTGGAAGAACTGATGCTGAAGCTGAAGCTCTGGTAATTGAGCATCTGATGTGAACAGCGAACTCATTGGAAAAGTCCCTGACGCTGGGAAAGTTTGAGGGCAGAAGGAAAAGAGGGCATCAGAGGATAGATGGTTGGATGGCATCACTGATGCAATGGACATGAACTTGGGCAAACTTCAGGAGGTGGTGAGGGACAGGGAGGCCTGGCATGCTGCAGTCTGTGGGGTTGCAAAGAGTTGGACATGACTTAGCAACCGAACAATTAAATAATACCAGGAAGGGGCAACTAGTAGCATAATAATAACAGCAATGGCTCAGCACTTTCTATAAACTGACACTGTACTGAATGAAAGCTTGTTGCATATTCACTAGGATCTTTATGATAGTTATAATTATCAGCCCCATTTAAAGATACAGAATCAGTCTCAGTTGTGTAGCATGGCATGTCCACTGATAAACAGTAGTACAAGACAGAGAGAGAGACAGACAGACAGAGATGGCACCCATGTAACCTTGCTCCAGAGATGCTACACTGAAATGAAACTCAAGTTCCAGGATAGTGGAAACCTGGATATACGAATGAATAGATGTTCAGTAACTGTATGGAAAAAATGATTGATGGCTATGGGATCTCTCAGCCTTCTAATCACGTAAACCAGATCTATATACATATACATACATCAGTTCTGTTCAGTTCAGTCACTCAGTCGTGTCCAACTCTTTGCAACCCCCTGGACTGCAGCATACCAGGCATCCCTGTCCATCGCCAATTCCAGGAGTTTACTCAAACTCATGGTCATTGAGTCGGTAATGCCAACAGACCACCTCATCCTCTGTCATCCCCTTCTCCTGCCCTCAGTCTTTCCTAGTATCAGGGTCATTTCAAATGAGTCAGCTCTTCGCATCAGGTGGCCAAAGTATTGGTAATATAGCTGTGTGTGTTTTATGACAAGACATCTGGAAGGATGTATAGAACAAATTTAAGAGTAATTATTTCTGGATGGTGGTGTTATAGAGAATTTAAGGGTTTTTTGTTGTCTATATTTTCTACTTTTTATAATAAATGCTTTTGTGAAATAAAAAAACAAAAATGAGTTGAACTTTAAGAGGCCCTCTGAACTGGTCTCTGCTCCAGAAAAAGTGCAGGCCATGGGATTTCTCAGCCTTCTAATCACATAAACCAGATCTATATACATATAGATACATCAGTTCTGTTCAGTTCAGTCACTCAGTGGTGTCTGACTCTTTGCAACCCCCTGGACTGCAACAAGCCAGGCCTCCCTGTCCATCTCCAACTCCAGGAGTTTACTCAAACTCATGGTCATTGAGTCTGTGATGCCAACCAACCATCTCATCCTCTGTCATCACTTCTCCTCCTGCCCTCAATCTTTCCCAGCATCAGGGTCTGTTCAAATGAGTCAGCTCTTCGCATCAGGTAGTCAAAGTATTGGAATTTCAGCTGCAGCATCAGTCCTTCCAATGAATATTCAGGACTGATTTCCTTTAGGATGCACTGGTTGGATCTCCTTGAAATCCAAAGGACTCTCAAGAGTCTTCTTCAACACCACAGTTCAAAAGCATCAATTCTTCAGCACTCAGCTTTTTTTATAGTCCAACTCTCACATCCATACATGACTACTGGAAAAACCATCGCTTTGACTAGATGGACCTTTGTTGACAAAGTAATGTCTCTGCTTTTTAATATGCTGTCTAGGTTGGTCATAGCTTTTCTTCCAAGGAGCAAGCGTCTTTTAATTTTATGGCTACAGTCACCATCTGCAGTGATTTTGGAGCCCCAAAAAATGCATACATACACACACACACATATAATTATACTATTGGTTCTGTTTCTCTGGAGAACTCTGACCAATAGTGTTAGGCAGGGTCTTTTAAGAGGCAGATGCCAATATATGACTGACTTGCAAATATCCTATTTGGAATATGCCCATGAGAGAAAACTGGGAGGGAGCTAGGAAACACTGGGAGAGTTATCAGACCACCATGAAAGTCTAATCAGGAGTGAAGGAAGGAAGAGAAGTTTGGAGGGGGCAGTGCCCCAGTCGACTGTAGTCTAAAGAAGATTCAGCAAGGCAGTCAGGGCAGTCAGAAATCAAAGTCAGCAGTCACAGAAGTCCTTCCCATGTATCCAAAGAACAGGCCTGACATAATTTCCCTGCCACCTTCATTGATGAATGACGGGGAGCAGACCTGAGGGTGTGGCCTCAGCAGGATGCAGTTAAGGATGTCACAGCTCAGCACTTGGGCCCCTGGTCAGGCCAGATCCCTGTAGCTGGAGACCTATGAAGCCAATTCCCATGGTCACTACATATACAATGCAAATCTAAAAGGTTCTATGAAATAATATACTTGAAGATAAATACTTCATTTCAATAATGACATGAAACATTAATTTTAACAAAAGAGACAAATGTAGAATATAATACTCTGCTGTCAATGGGGTTAACCATGTTAACCTACAGGGTAGACTTTCTCAAAGATGCTCCAGCATCTTTCATGGGTGACTGACACAGAAATTTCTATTCTATTTATTCCATGATATGTTTGCCAAATGTATACCTTGCACAAGGCGCAGGGTAAACACTCAGAAATCACATGAATGAACATCATAGACAGATCTAAGCTGCACACATACACTCACACCCATTGTCCTATGTTCCTTACTATGCTACTCTTCTCATAAATATTTCCTTACATTGCCTTGTTTGAACATCCTCAATTCTAATGGATAAAAATAATTTTATCAGTAAGTTATGAAAGATTAAAAGAAACAGTATTTTCCAAATGTATGATATGATCTGTAGTTTGAATTGCAAATGCTACCCGATTCCTCTTTACTTCTATATCCACCTACCCACTCTCATTTACATACATGTACATATAATTTCATGAATTTTACACCTCTTTTTAGCCTGCTTTCAAGTCACACATCTATCCTTTTTCAAATACCTAAAGCATACTGCCTTGTAGAATAAATTTGGGAGGCTTCATATGCTAGCCCCTAAGCATGGACTAAAGGTAGAATTGAGGCCTCCTGTCTCCTTCATGCCTCTGATTAACTAACCAACTGCTGGACTAACAGAATGTACTCAAGAACTACTCTATTGATTCAGAAAATAAACAAGAAGTCATTTATGAAGTGTTAAATCAAGAATTTTGAGTCTGCTTATATCATTAAAAAATATAATTTATATTTTCATTGTTTACAATAAAGTTTTTTGATAACTATAATCTAAAGGTAGATAACCATACCTAAACATTGTTACATTACTTGATTCTCTGACACTAGAAATTACAGTGATAGTGGAAATACAGAGTTTACCTCAATGTAATGTTAAATATAACAAACGTAAAAGCACATTTCCCTAAAGGTAAAAAAAAAAAAAAAAAAAATTGTCTTCATCCAACCATAAGGATTTATTTTCCATACCAGGAAGCTTTAAAGTAGGTTTAAATTCATGTTGAAGTACATATTTGCTGAAGAAACTAGTTACATATTTTAGGTAAAAATGTTTTTTTAACATACCTTGCCTTAAATAACCTGAGCCATCATTTCCCCTAATTTAGGATTTCCAGGATATAGCTTTTACCAGATCTACTGCTGAGTTTAGCCACTCTTCCTTCATTATACATATGCATATTAAAACATTTGAAAATCTAAACAATTACCAATATTCTAATTTTATTTTTATTTGTCCTTAGATGAATGAAGTTGACATATTACCTACTGCTGATATGTTACCAAGTGATCTGGGTCAAATGATAACCTAGAGATGTGGTCTATGTCCAAATGTGGTCCTCAGAAGCAAACCATCAGCATCATCAGGGCTCTTGTCAGAAGTGCAGATCTGTGGGTCCCACACAAATTTACTGAGTCATACTCTCTGGGATGTGCCTCCGAAGTAAATATTATAACAAGATCTCTGGGTGAATGGTGGCAAATTCTAGCATGTTTGCTCTAAAAGTGCTGGCTCACTTCAACTGACTCAACCCCTAGAGCCTGTTATACAAAGTGAAGTAAGTCAGAAAAAGAAAAGCAAAGACTGTGGCAGAGGGAGAGGGTGGGAAGATTTGGGAGAATGGCATTGAAACATGTATACTATCATGTATGAAACGAGTCACCAGTCCAGGTTCGATGCACGATACTGGATGCTTGGGGCTGGTGCACTGGGACGACCCAGAGGGATGGTATGGGGAGGGAGGAGGGAGGAGGGTTCAGGATGGGGAACACAGGTATACCTGTGGCGGATTCATTTTGATATTTGGCAAAACCAATACAATATTGTAAAGTTTAAAAATAAAATAAAATAAAAAAGTACACATACGGAATTGAGGGAAATGGTACTGATGAACCTGTCTGCAGGGCAGGAATAGAGGCGCAGACATAGAGTACAAACTTGTGGACACAGCAGGGGAAGGTGAAGCAAGGACGAACTGAGAAAGTAGCACTGACATACATACACTATCAAGTGTAACACAGAGAGCTGGTGGGAAGCTGCTGTAAAGCACAGGGGGTCCAATCTGTGCTCCAGGATGACCTAGAGGGGTGGGATGGGGTGCCGAGGGAGGCTCAAGAGGGAGGGGATATACGTACACTTTATGACCGATTCATATTGTTGTACAGCAGAAACGAACACAACATTGTAAAGCAATTATCCTCCAATTAAAAATAAATTTAAAAAATACTGGCACACATGTCAACACTGATGTTCCACAGATACAGGAAACTAAATTTGGGTGATTTACTACATTTTTCATGTAAAAATTTCAGCAATAGGTAAACAAACTCAATCATAGGATATAGAAACCCTTTATTATAAAAGTGTCAAGCTATTACACACAAATTTCTAAAAATCATTTTTGTCACATAAATTCTCAGGAAATAGCTATTAACAATGGGGCTTCCCAGGTGGCTCAGTGGTAAAGAACCTGCCTGCCATTACAGGAGACATAAGAGGCATGGGTCGGGAAGATCCCCTGGAAGAGGGCATGGCAACCGACTCCAGTATTCTTGCCTGGAGAATCCCAAGGACAGAAGAGTCTGGCAGGTTATAGTCCATAGGGCTGCAAAGAGTCAGGCACGACTGAAACAACTTAGCCCACACCCACACACACAGCACAGCTATTAACAAAGAAATTAAAAGATCCAAACCAATTGTCAGGAAGGGCAGTACCTGAGTCTTCCTAATGAGTAATATTGGTGGGATTAATTGGAATTTTAGCTATAGTTAAGGTCAACCTCATGGAGTTAGAGTATAAAATACTCATCAGGAAAAAACGTGATGAAAGTCAAGACCAAACTACCATGCCCAAGTGACAGACAGAGGTCACATCCAAAGGGCAAAATTTGGGTCAGTAAAGGCAAGATAGAATATAAGTTTCAAAATCAAGATAAAGATTACTGAGGTTGAAGATGAAGCTCTAGAGAAGGTAGGAAAATAGGATACTGTACTAATATCAGAAGAAAGAACTTGAATCCCAAAGTAGTTGTTGAAAGAACTTCCTTTAGTCTCCTACTCAATTTGTCTTGATTTTGTTTGTCTATCTAAAAGCAAGGTCATGGAACAAGTGATTAAAGCCAGACAAAGAATGCAAATCCTTCCATTCAGTCATATTTCAATATATAAATAAATACACAGCTTTATGAGAATGAAACTTTATGTTTAATTAAACTTAAATTATTTAAATCTACCATTGCCCATCAAATACATTTTTAAATGTCTTTCTCACTTTGAGTAAAAAGTTTTATGTTATTATTCCCTTAATCAACAGGATAGTTTGAATTTTCACCTCATTCTTTTGTCTTGTGCTGTGATCTTTCAAAGAGTGTCTAATATAACTACAAATATAAACATTTATTTAATGCATATGATGTGTTATTTTTCTCAAGAGAATTCCACAAATACAGAAGTTTGTATCCTAATAATAGCTAGAGGTTCTAAAATAAAAGACAAATTAAAATAGCAAAAATATATAGCTCTACTGCAAAAGTATTTAAGTACATTAAGCACATAACACATATTGAATAACAAAAAAAGATATTTATTAATAAAGGATGCTAGAAGTAAATAGCTATCAAAAAAATTGAAACAGGGTCCAAAGAAAAGTGGAAATAAGACAGAAGTTTAGGAAAGATTACACTGGACCAAGAAGTATGATGAAATTATGTGTTTAAAATTCATAAGACTGACAAAATATATTAATTTATCTAAAAAGATGTACAATTTTAGAGCTGGTCAGTGTGCAGATTCTGGAGCCAGGACACCCGCAGTCACATGCTGGTCCTGCTATTCACTGTCTACATGGCCTTGGGCAGACTCCTTCACCCCTCTATAGTGAGTGGGAAACAATACCACATGCCAAATAGATTTGTTTTAAGGGTAAAATGACATAATATATGTAGATCTTAGAACAGTGCCCATATATACCAAATGCACAATTAACATTAGTCAGTATTAGACCACATTGAGGAAGGCATGGTAACGCATTCCAGTATTCTTGCCTGGAGAATCCCCATGGACAGAGAGGCCTGGCGGGCTACAGTCCATGTGGTCACAAAGAATCGGACATGATGGAGCAACTTAGCACAAACACAGCACAGACCACATTATCTGTCTCCTGAGAAACCTGTATGTAGATGAAGAAGCAGAAGTTGGAACTGGACAGGGAATAATGGACTGGTTGGTTCAAAATTGGGAAAGGAGTACATCAAGGCTGTATATTGTCACCCTGCTCATTTAACTTATATGCAGAGTACATCATGTGAAATTCCAGGTTAGATGAATCACAAACTGAAATCAAGATTGTGGGGAGAAAATCAACAACCTTAGATATGCTAGTGATACCACTCTATGGCAGAAAGCAAAAAGGAACTAAAGAGCTCTTAATGAAGGTGAAAGAGGAGAGTGAAAAAGCTGACTTAAAACTCAACATTCAAACACTAAGATCATGGCCTCTGGTCCCATAACTTCATGGCAAATAGATGGGGAAAAAGTGGAGGCAGTGACAGACTTTGTTTTCTTGGACTCCAAAATCACTGTGGATGGTGAGAGCAGCCATGAAATTAAAAGACATTTGCTTCATGGAAGAAAAGTTATGACAAACTTAGACCACGTATTAAAAACCAGAGACATCACTTTGCTGACAAGGGTCCATTTAGTCAAATCTATAATTTTTCCAGTAGTCATGCACAGATGTGAGAGTTGGACCATACAGAAGGCTGAGCACTGAAGAGTTGATGCTTTTGAATTGTGGTGCTGGAGAAGACTTATGAGTATCCCTTGGACAACAAGGAGATCAAACCAGTCAATCCTAAAGGAAATCAATCCTGAATTTTCACTGGAAGAATTGATGCTGAAGCTGAAACTCCAATACTTTGGCCACCTGATGTAAAAAGCTAAGTCACTGGAAAATGTTCTGATGCTGGGAAAGATTGAGGGCAGGAGGAGAAAGGGGGTGGCAGAGGATAAGATTGTTAGATAGCATCACCAACTCAATGGATATGAATTTGAACAAACTTTGGGAAATAGGGAAGGACAAGGAACCCTGGCATGCTGCAGTCCGTGGGGTTGCCAAGGATTGGACACAGCTTAGCCAGTGAACAATAACAACAAATATTATAAAGAAGTGTAAAAGAGAAGTACAATAAGGGTCACATGAATGATTTTAGTTTCTAGTAGTCACAATAAAAGGGTGAAAAGAAACAGATGGAGTTAATTTTACTAGTATGTTTTATATAATCCTTCTTGGGTTGAATTGTGTTCTCCCAAAATTCACGTTTAATTCCTAACTCTCAGTAGCTTAGAATGTGACCTTATTTGGAAACAGGGCTTTTGAAGACATAAATTAGTTAAATTAAGATGAGGTTACATGGAAACAGAGTAGGCCCTAATCAATATGATTGATGCCCTTATAAGTTATGGAAGTTTGGACACAGATAAGGGCACAGGAAGAATGCTATATGAAGATGAAGGCAGACACTAGATGATGCTTCCACAAAGCCCAGGGATGCCAAGGACTGCCAGCAAACCACTTTGCTTCTCCATCAGAAGCCAGGAGAGACACATGGGACAGATTCCTCCTGTGAGCCTGTAGAGGGAACCAACCTTGTCAACAACCTGACCTCAGATTTCTAGACTCCAGAAGTGTGAGGCAGTGAATTTCTGAGCACTCCGTTTGTGGTACAGCAGCCCTGAAAAGCTAAAACAGTACAATACAGCCAAAATATCATAATTGTAGTATGTAATCAGTGTAAGGTATTATAAATGAAACTTTTCACATTTTTTTTGTCATACAAAATCTTCAAGATCTAGTATATAATTTACCCAACAGCACATCTCGGTCCATACTAGTTACATTTCAAGTGGTCAATACCAACTCATGACCAGTGGTTCCCAGGTTGGACAGTGATGCCTTAAACAATCCATGGTGTTAAAATTCAAATTCCACTCTTTGACCACAGGGTTCCTTAAACTGATAACAAACATGTTAGTTAATGTTGAGATCACTGTTTTCCTGATTACCAGTCTCCAGGTCTGTTCATCCAATCTGTTTTTTATCTTTTTTTCTAGCCAGCCTATTATGCAAAACTTTCTTACTCCTACTGCTTTTCTGTCACACCTGTCTATAAAAATCCCTATCACTGAATCCATCCAATCATTGTTCTCCTCCAATCCCATTCTCAAGTTATAGTACACTGCAAGGAGAAAAAAAAATTCATACAACATGAGAACTGGCATTCTAAACATTCAGTCTTTTGTCTTGGTTTGGTCTTCAGTATCAAGACCTCATGGGCCAACCAAGAGCAACTCTTCATCTACAACCACGATTCCAGCTCCCTTCCTGTCTCTGGAGAAACAAGACTTGCTCTTATGTCCTAGATTCAGCCATCTACTTAGTCTCCTCCCACATCTGCAGGATCCACGTTACAGCAATAGCTTCTCTGGGCTTTTATCTTCAATCAATGGCTCCCCTTCTAATGCTGCTATATCCTCATAATAGAACATGGTGAAAATCAAACTCTTCCTGTAACCTGATGTCCCATCTAATTCCTCTTCCCTTCCCATTTCCACTCTGACTGTCATCTGGTTTTCACTTCTATCCTTTTTCCCTCTGGTATCACCAACCACCTCCATATCACCAGGCTCCACAGATGCTCATTGTATGTATCTTTATAGAACTTTCTGCAGCAGTCGACCACATCATCATCCTTGGGACTCTTCTTTCCTGGGCTTCTGTGCCATCACTCTCCTCTAGTTCCCCTCACCTATCTCTGGCTACCTTTCGTGGTCTCTTCATGTATTATTTTTCTTCTACTGGATCCCAAACCAGGTGTCTGTTGTTGTTGTTGTTTTATCCTCCAGCCTATGGTTTCTTCACTATATTTACCTTCCTTCTTTCCTTAATGACCTTTTTTTCTTACTTTACTTATTCTCATACACTTTATAATACTCCATATACCTGTAGTGTGAAGGTATTAAGACAGGGGTGTTAAGGAAAAAATGAGCTAAATTTATTAAGCTTAACATACCACCAAATGGGAGAAGGCAATGGCACCCCACTCCAGTACTCTTGCCTGGAAAATCTCATGGACGGAGGAGCCTGGTAGGCTGCAGTCCATGGGGTCACGAAGAGTCAGACACGACCGAGCGACTTCACTTTCACTTTTCACTTTCATGCATTGGAAAAGGAAATGGCAACGCACTCCAGTGTTCTTGCCTGGAGAGTCCCAGGGACGGCGGAGCCTGATGGGCTGCCGTCTATGGGTTCGCACATAGTCGGACACGACTGAAGCAACTTAGCAGTAGCAGCAATATAAAGTTTATAGTATGTGGATTCATGTTGATGTATGGCAAAACCAATACAATATTGTAAAGTAATTAACCTCCAATTAAAATAAAGAAATTATTATTTAAAAAAAGGTTTATAGTAGTTTTTTTTTTAATATACTTGCTAATGGAAAGCCTTAAGAAAATGCCATTTGTACTCATCTCTGATATAAGATGGATCAAACTTAGTATTTCTTCAGGTTTTTTTTTTTTTTTTTTACTTTCTGGGATTATCATCTTATCTTTTTTTTATTTCTCAAAGAATAAAAGACCTGCAATTTAAGTCATTCATTCATCTTCTTTGCTGAGTCTCAGCTTGTCTGTGGACTAATAATCTAAAAGTTGATCTATTGTTTTTCAGAAAAATGAAAACTAAGGAAATAGGAACATTTAGATATAGATATTATGTTTTTCATTTTTAAGGCATCACTTACTTTCAAAAATAATATAGTCTCTGTTTACAAAAAGATTTTTAAACTCACTCATTTTAAAACTCACTTCTACATTTAGGCAATACCTAACAAATTTAGAAATGTCCATTGTAAATCAAATAAAAAGAATAAAGGAGCTTGGAAATATATGAATAAGGAAAAATGCAAAAATTAGAGGAACACATCATTAGATAAGACACATCACATTTTGTTTCTCTATCAGGCTAGTCCTGAAGTTAGAGAAACAAAGCTCCAGAAGTTGAAAGCCTGGTCCCTAGCTGAGCACCTCCTCCTCATACTTGATCTAATCCATCTGAACTTTGCTTTTTACTCTATCTAAAGGCAAATGAAATTGCTTCTGGACCCTGGTATTTTTCTACCTTCTCCTCTTGTCATGAAATATTCCTTTCTTTCTCTGCCTATTGATTTATTGGAAGACTACAGTCTACTAAGGCAGGAGGTAAGCCCATTTCTCAGCTGTCAGTCATCACTGGTAGAAGGGCATCACAGAAGGAGGGAGAGCGAGCTCTCCTCACAGAGGAATTCTTGAACAATGACTCCAGCCCTTGCCCCAATCCAAGGTATGCTTATTCCTTCATGGTCTCTGGAATACAAAATCCAATTTAGGGACCAGAACTAAATTGGACTTTTGGAATCAAAATAGTTTCCTTCACCAGAGCAGCAAAGGTCTTATGAATTCTCTTGGCTGGCAGGTACTTTTTCTCACCACCTCCATTTCATCTTCATCTCAGCAGTGAGGTCTGGGGTCATGGTGTTCTAATACTCTCCATCTATATCAGTATTTTCAGTCCCTTTTCTGCTTTTTCCTTCTGTTCTGGCCTATTTTCAGGCTGTTATAGCTTGTCTTGAACTCTACCACCAATTCTTCCCCTTTCCAGAATCATAAACTCTTATGGTTTCTGCATCTTTCCATTCTGTAAGATTATACTAGTCCACAGTCACCAGGCACAATGAAAAAAAAAAGTTTCACCATTCCTTGAGAATTTCTTCTTTCATAAAACATTGAATATTTTAAGGTCAGCCATTCACACTTAATACATAAATTTCAAGTCTCAAGCATGAATTTATCCCTCATTCTTTTAGAGGAAGAGTTATTTAAGCATGAACCTACATAGAAATCTAAATATACTTTATGAAAAGCACAAATTTCTTACTCCCAAATCCAATCTTAAATTTTTCTTAATCCTTTGATATTCTCCTTTCACCTTCAGGTTCCAAGAAAGAGGTAAGAGAATTTTCTACATTATAACGGTCCCATTACCCTGCCCATACAGACCTCAACTTTCCCACAACATATTCAAGATGTGGTTTTCTGAATAATTCACTCCATTAATTTAAATTAATGAATAAGTCTTTACTATAAGACATACTCATTAATTTAAAAAGAAATCTTTTCAGTCAGAATTTTAGCAACAAAACATGACAGTGGGAGAGACACTTGGTATACTATTAGAGATCATCCTACCACAACCCACACATTTCTACTTATCTATGTTATACTCGGAGAAGGTGATGGCACCCCACTCCAGTACTCTTGCCTGGAAAATCCCATGGACGGAGGAGCCTGGTGGGCTGCAGCCCATGGGGTCGCAAAGAGTTGGACATGACTGAGCGACTTCACTTTCACATTTCACGTTCATGCATTGGAGAAGGAAATGGCAACCCACTCCAGTGTTCTTGCCTGGAGAATCCCAGGGACGGGGGAGCCTGATGGGCTGCCGTCTATGGGGTCGCACAGAGTCAGACACGACTGAAGCGACTTAGCAGCAGCAGCATGTTATACTCATGATAATAAAATGCCATGAGGTATTTATTATAATCACAGAACATGAAGAATTATTTCATGGCAATCAGAATTTGTTTTAAAAGGATAGATACACATATATGTATGTGCATATATGTATATATACAAAAACACATAGACATACCTATATACACGCATGCATACATAGTGTAAATATAGTGTATACATACATATAAGTATATACACACGTAATTATCTATGTTTTAAATGAAAATAGAACTTCCATATTACAAGGTTCATAAGTCATATACTTAGTTGACATATTTGGCACAGTCATCACATTAAATAATAAAGCTATAATAAAACTATTTCTATCAAAATCGTAAAGAAAGCAAATACTTGTAAACAATATGATCATTCACACTGTAAGTGCTAACCAATGCAATTAAAAATAAAAATAAAATCAAAGTATAAATATTGACAAAATTGAAAAACAATTATTTTAAGGTATGTTATTGTACTGTTTGAAAATCCCAAATGCCTAAAAAATACAGAATCTCTAACACTGTTAAATGTAACTATAAGTAAATTGTATAAATCTAACAGTAACAATAACCAAAAAATGAAATAAGCAATAAAAATGTGCAGACACTATAATGAAGAAAACTATAAAACTACTGAGGGAAGATAAAGAAAACTCACATAAAGGCAGAGATATCATCTTCTTCTTGAATAGGAAGACTTCATTGTAAAGATGTCAGTTTCTTCCCTAAATGAAACCTATAAATTTAATAAAATCCCAAGGGGGTAGAAAATATGAAATTGATACAATAATTCTAAAGTGTATCTGCAAGTATAAAACTCTGAATACCTGCATCAATGCATCAGTGTGGAGGGAAAAAACACAGGCAATTCAGTAGGTACCACTGGGAAAGTATTAAGTTACTATCTTGGAAAATACAAAGCCGAAACTCCACTCTACAGCCTTCACTATAATACATTCCAGATAAATAAAATACATAAAATAAGCATAATGCAATTATATAATAAAGGTATTAAAGCAAATACTCAGTGGCGTTTTAATTGCCAGAAAAAAAAACAGATAACATAAAGAAAAAATCTTGTCTGGACAAGCATGTCAAGCAACAGGTGGATATTTAAATATAATAAGACATATCTCTGAAATGTATTATCAAATTGACAGTTTAAAAAGTCATGCACAGATATTTACATTAACTAGGACAAATCTTTAGGGTGACAGGAGTAAATAAGCAGAGGGAGATTACTGGAGAGATAAATACCAAAGGTCAATACCTCTGAAATTCATAATTATATATAATTTATATTTTCATTTTTACATTTCTATTGCTGCAAGTTTCTAAATGGATTTATATTAGGCTTATATGCAAAAGAAAAAAATTCTTTGTTTTCGCCAAAATTAAGAGTTGAGGGTTCAAGTCTTGTTTCTCCCATTAGTGGAAATCAACTCTGAGCAAGCCACTTTTCCTGTATCTCAATATATTCATCTTTCAATCTAACCCAAAGTCTTAATCAACTCTAAAATTCTAACTTGAGGGAGTAGTATCATATGCACACAAAGGGATACAAACAAACTACACATTCTGTTACAAAAAGACATGGGGAATGAGGGAGAGCCAGTAGCAAGGTTCTTGCAGGCATTGAAGCAAATGTTGGTGCCCCAAGGATTGTAAAGTGGCGAGCCTGGTGTTGTGACCAAACCATTCTTTGTCTCAGCAACCTAAGCATATGCATCTGTTCAATGCAACACTCTTCTTAACAATGCAATCTACCCCTATCCTACTCTTCAACATTATTTAAGCCCTACAGCCATCATGATGTTCATATAATTGGTAATATTAGTAAATAAAACTATATTAATTTCAAGCTCCAGCAGAAACACAGAAAGAGATCAGTATTTATCAAGTGAAATAAAGAAAGTAGAGAAAAAATTATTACTCTCAAAAGGGTAAAGAAGGTATCATAAACAACAGAGTGTACCTGATTGGAAGAGTGAGCTAAATTAGGCGATTTGTTTTAAAAGCAGTTTCTAGATTTATAGGACTTTGGTAAACATTTATTTTTGATCTAATTCAACTACAGGTATAAACTCTGTTCATGTCAAGGTTATAGAAGGAAAAAGGAAATGATTCTGCCACAAATCAGCTGTACGACCTAAAGCTAGTATCTTATCCTCTCTCTGTCTTAGTTTCTTTAACCACTAAGAAAAAGTGAAAAAATGCATTGGGATAGACAGCTTCAAAGATAACTAGGCATTTGATTCTATGTTGCTGTGTCTTTTTCAAAACCAGATCTTTTTTTTATACTTCCTAAAGTATCTTATGCCTAGTTGACCTTAGAGATTTTAGAAATAGATTACAATTGAATAATAATAAGACATTTACTTTAAAATATTAACAAAATATACCATTAGGAGATGTCACGATTCCAAAAGTGAGGTCTGAAGGAACCCAATAAATGATGTCTTCATTCCTTACCCAAATTTGACACTAATCAGATATAGACATAGGGGTCAGGCAGATGGAGAACAAACGCCTGTTTATTATTGATAAAAGAAAGGACGTATATGGCTTAGGTGTTCAGATGACAGGACTCACTAACTCCATCTGCCTAATTCCCTGTGGGTGTATCCAACCAGTCATGGGCACAGCTGCACCCTCAGAGGCCTCTCTGTGGGAAGCTGCCTCGGTAAATCTTAGTCCACAAAGGCCCAGAACAGAACGTGTGCTCTCTGCAGGCTGTCAAACCCAAAGAAAGGAAAGAGGAAGGACCTGAGCTAAGTAGGCTCAATTCTGTCTCCAACTCCACCGACCAGATAAGTCATTTCCTTCCTCTGAAGGCAAAAAGAAAGGCAGAGAATAGACAGAGATTCAAGTTGTTATTCTAACAGATCTCCCTCTATGTGGGTAAGAGATGTCAAGGGAAAGGAAGTCCCTTCACCCTGAAAGTGCTCACAAATCTTCATTTACTCAATTGTGAAGCATCAGCACTGTCACTCTCCCAAATGCATGGGGACACTGTCCCCAAGTCAATAACAATATATATATATATATATATATATATATACACACACACATACAAACACACACACACGCACACACACGCACACACACACACACACACACATATATTTTACTGTGTTGTGACTGCTGAAGGCTCTGAAAGGGCATTTAATTTCTCTCTCTCTCTCTGTCTCTGTCTCTCTCTCTCACACACACACACACTTAATTAAATACAATGCCAAATTTGAACATAACCTCCACTATCAAGTTCTCAGGAAAAAGAAATTGTCCAAATATTTAAAGTTCAAGGTCAAATTCTCTTGCTCTCAAGGATTCGTGTTGAAATCTCAAACGAAAGTACATTATGTGTGCTGTGTACTCAGTAATGTCACACTCTTTGCAACCCCATGGACAGTAGCCCACAAGGTTCCTCTGTCCATGGAATTTCCCAGGTAAGAATACTGGAGTGGGTTGCCATTTCCTTCTCCAGGGGATCTTCTTGACTTAGGGATCAAACTCACATCTCTTGTGTCACATTGGCAGGCAGACTCTCTACCGCTGAGCCACCAAGGAAGCCCTAAAATACACTGGAAAACCAAATACAAGTTAACATGCTCCAATTTCCCCTTCTCAGTCTCAACCAGAGAAGCTCTTGATGACTCAGTCAAATCAGATTTCCTTCAAGTCCATCAAACCAAGCTGTCTTCCACAAAAAGCATCTCCAAATTTAAATTAGTTTACCACCAAAACCACTTATTGCTCACTTTTAGAGTCTAAAGAGTTAATAGACCCCCCACAACACTGTCAAGGCAGTGACTCCACACTCACAAAATTCAGAAGTCAAGGCTATCCCTGACCATTAGAGCAGCTCTTCCAAGAAAAATGAATTCCTAGAACCCAGGACTTTGGCCAAAGATTAGGGCAACACCCCTAGGGTAGTGTCTGAGGGAGGAGGAGAATATTCTCAGCTTAAACAGGATGCCATCCATCTATTCCAGATGAACAGAGGAGATATGTATGTACACACACACACACACACACACACACACACACATACTGAGAACTGAAACACAATTGAGAGCAATTTCACATCAGGAGGTTAAAGTTGGCTGGTTTCAAATTGGGAAAGGAGTACATCAAGGTTATATATTGTCACCCTGTTTATTTAACTTATATGCAGAGTACATCATGTGAAATGCTGGGCTGGGTTTAGCACAAGCTAGAATCAAGATTGCAGGGAGAAATACCAGTAACCTCAGATATGCAGATAACACCTCATTTATGGCAGAAAGCCAAGAGGAACTGAAGAGCTTCTTGATGAAAGTGAAAGAGGAGAGTGAAAAAGCTGGCTTAAAACTCAACATTCAAAAAATGAAGATCATGGCATCTGGTCCCATCACTTCATGGAAATAGATGGGGAAACAATGGAAACAGTGACAGACTTGTTTTCTTGGGCTCCAAAATCACTGCGGATGGTGACTGCAGCCTTGAAATTAAAATACTTTCGCTCCTTGGAAGAAAAGTCATGACCAACCTAGACAGCATATTAAAAAGCAGAGATATTACTTTGCAACAAAGGTCCGTCTAGTCCAGTAGTCAAGTATGGATGTGAGAGTTGGACCATAAAGAAAACTGAGCACCAAAGAATTGATGCTTTTGAACTGTGGTTTTGGAGAAGACTCTTGAGAGTCCCTTGGACTGCAAGGAGATCCAACCAGTCAACCCTAAAGGAAATCAGTCCTGAATATTCATTGCAAGGACTGATGCTGAAGATGAAGCTCCAATACTTTGGCCACCTAATGCAAAGAACTGACTTATTGGAAAAGACCCTGATGCTGGAAAAGATTGAAGGCAGGAGGAGAAGCGGACAACAGAGGATGAATGGTTGGACGGCATCACTGACATGAATTTGAGCAAGCTCTGGGAGTTGGTGATGAACAGGGAGGCCTGATGTGCTAGAGTCCATGGGATCGCAAAGAGTTGGACATGACTGAGCAACTGAACTGATACTGATACTACTGTCTCTCAGAGAATGGCATTCTTATTTTCCTACAAAATTTAGAGATACACATTGACGGCAAACCCAGTCACCAATTCTCATTTACAGCACTTTCCTTTTCCTTCCTGCATAATCAAAACTTCTTAACCTTCTTTTGTATTTGAACTCCATATTTCTAGCACTTTAGGCTTAGTTGAATGTAAGGTCCATCCTAGACCATAGTGGCTGTAATCAGTAACTTTTCCCAGGACACTACTAAAAAAGAAACCTGTTTGTTTTTGTGTTTGCTTGTTTTTTGTATATTTTTCTATACAGTTGGCTCTTTTTGGTTATCTATTTTAAATACAGCAGTGTGTAACTGTCAAACTCCCAGACTATCCCTCACTGTAACCAGAAATGTGTTCTCTATTTCTGTGAGTCTGTTTTTGTTTTGTAAATAAGATCAATTATTTCATTTCTTTTAGATTCCACATATAATGATTCCATATGACTTTTGTCTTTCTCTGTGTGATTTACTTCACTTACTATTTTAATCTCCAGTTCCAAGCATGTTGCTGCAAATAGCATTATTCAATTATTTTTCATGGCTGAGTAATACTCCATTGTAAACACGTACCACATCTTCTTTACCCGTTTGCCTGTTGATGGACATTTAAATTGCTTCCAAGTCTTGGCTATTGTAAACAGTGCTGCAGTGAACAATGGTGTGCATGTATCCAGAAATCTGCTTTTGAAAACGTTACCACACATGTACCAACCACAGAAATGCCTCTTCAGACCCCCAAGCAGGAGACTTAGATGGTCTTTCTCAAGCTTGTGACCCTGGGTGCTAAGTGAGGACAAAGCCCTCTGCCATGATCCTTCAATGCCCCTATTTTAAAAGTGCTTCATTGTTCCAGGAGTTAAGTAGCTTTCCCTTTTACTATATATTTTCCTACAATCTGGACTATGCCTCTAAAATTTTCTTTCTCTGTGCTGTTTTTTACTTTTTTCAAGATGACTCAGCTAAGTTTTAAATGATTTTCTTTGCTTTGAGGTTGGCCCCTTTCCTTCTCTAACTCAGGTAGGGCAGCACTGCTTGCTGTGTTCAAGAGTCTTCTTTCCATTCTATTTCCCTTTGTTTTCTGGCCCAGATATTTTATTTTCTAATACAACCCTCTCATTTTCATCTCCTATAATGAGATTAAGTCAAGAAGTACTGAGAATAACAAAAGTATCCTTTGAACAGCTAACCCAAGATTGGATTCAAACTACCATTATCTTGCCTAGATCCCCTCTAATGAGCCTATCCCTCTTGCTGCTTGCCTTAGAATCCTAATTCTAGGATCTTTTGGGTTTGTTCCCTAAAGACACAGGAGATTCCTAGCATCACTTACAATGACTGTGTCACCTTGCACCTCAATCATCTAACACCTCTCTGATCATTTCACACCACTATTTTCTTCCTCTCTTCAACATGCCCAGATTTTTATACTTATTTAACACAGCCGACATAATCTCAGGAGTCCTACTACGATCTTTTAAGCTTCAGCTTTTTTCCTACATTGTAAAGATTTTTCATTTTATATTTGTGTTCTTATGTTCTCTGCTGAGTAAATATTTTAAAACTCCAACTCCGAAGTAAAATTGAAAATTTCTTAAGGGAAAAAAAAAAATCTGTGGTTACAAAGTCCAGGGTGAGAGAGAATGACAGCACAAAGCTTTTTGGTCAACAGTCGAAAGTATAAGGACAGATGCCACTTCACAGATGAAAGTATAAGCACCAATAAGGTACAGTTGACAAATTAAAAAGTATAGATTGAAGATGTATAATTAATGTTCTGATATATGTATAAATTGTGAAATAATCACCACAGTATTAATCACCTCACATACTTAATATGTTTTTTGGGGTGAGAACACTTAAAACCTACTCTCCCAACAATGTCAACTGCACAATACCATATTACCAACCATGGTTACACTGCCATAGACCCCCAGAACTTATTCATCTTGCATATCTGAAATTTGTACCCCTAGGCCCCAGGCCGTGGGCAACCACTTTCTACTCTCTTTTGAGGTTTAGCTTTAAAAGGCCACCTCTTAAGAGCTAACCCTTTTAGATTAATTACTCCAGTTGGCTCTCTGAAATTTTGTCTTAGACTTTATTATGCTTAGTGTTTGTGATTTAAGAAAACCTAACGGATCGTCATTTCCTAGTACCCCCTGGATGAACTTTTAAAAGGTTAGTTTCACCTCCTTTGCTTTTCTCACCATCTTAATTCTCTTTCATCACTTTCCAATTGGTTCTCTAAGCTGCCAGCAGTTCTCTTTAACAAACTCTCTCTCTCCTTCCAGCTGAATCAGCCTATCTTCTCCCCTTTCATTCTATTCTCTCACTATTATTGCCCTGATAATAAAACTGATGTGAGTTTTCTGAACTCTGATTCCTCCTTGAATCCCTCAACAAGTCTCATGTATCTAGAAACAATCAAAAGAGTTTTTAATTACCAGTTCCTTCATGTTGTCCTAATTTTAGTAAAAGGACTTGAAACTTCTCCCTTAGCATTGCCCATCCTCAAAGAGTTTACAGTTAGCGCCGCTCTATTTTGCTCATTGACACATGTAGTTCCTGGTTGCCTTCAGATTTTTTTAATTTACTGACGCACTATTAGTTTTGAGGACTAAAACACACATTTTTAGTGTGTTCATGCCTGTTTGCCACTTGACTGCAATACCAGGCTTGAATTGAGCCTGTGTATTCAGTTTACACCAGCAGCCCACATTCTCTAGCCTCCTAAATGGCTAGTGCTTTTTAAAAGACATATCCTGCTTACTCGCCAGAATAGAAACAGTCACATATATTTAAGCAAAAACCACAAAATAGAGCATTAAGCTCTACAGGCAGCTTCTGCTGCTGCTGCCGCTAAGTCGCTTCAGTCATGTCTGACTCTGAGACCCCATAGAGGGCAGCCCATCAGTCTCCCCTGTCCCTGGGATTCTCCAGGCAAGAACACTGGAGTGGGGTGCCATTTCCTTCTCCAATGCATGAAAGTGAAAAGTGAAAGTGAAATTGCTCAGTCGTGTCCGACTCTTAGTGACCCCATGGACTACAGCCCATCAGACTCCTCCATCCATGGGATTTTCCAGGCAAGAGTACTGGAGTGGGGTGCCATTGGCTACAGGCAGTAGCCCATGCTAATTAAGCCAAGGCATGAAGTTACCTGACCAGGCTCCCCTATTTAAGAAACCAAACAAATTTTTGAAAAGGCATAACACAAGCCAAAAACCCAAGTGATACTTATTTGCTAATATCTAAACCCTTTAATTATTTAATTATTATTTGCTAATATCTAAACTCTTTGGCCACCTCACGTGAAGAGTTGACTCATTGGAAAAGACTCTGATGCTGGGAGGGATTGGGGCCAGGAAGAGAAAGGGACGACAGAGGATGAGATGGCTGGATGGCATCACTGACTCAATGGACGTGAATCTGAGTGAACTCGGGGAGTTGGTGATGGACAGGGAGGCCTGGCATGCTGTGATTCATGAGGTCGAAAAGAGTTGGACACGACTGAGCGACTGAACTGAACTGAAACCCTTTAAGCAGAGAAGGCAATGGCACCCTACTCCAGTACTCTTGCCTGGAAAATCCCATGGACGAAGGAGCCTGGTAGGCTGCAGTCCATGGGCGTCTCAAAGATTGAATCAGACATGACTGAGCGACTTCACTTTTCACTTTCATGCATTGGAGAAGTAAATGGCAACCCGCTCCAGTGTTCTTGCCTGGAGAATCCCAGGGATGGCGGAGCCTTGTGGGCTGCCGTCTATGGGGTCGCACAGAGTTGGACACGACTGAAGCGACTTAGCAGCAGCAGCAGCAAACCCTTTAAGTCACCTATCAGGTACATATTAATAATTTTTATCCCTAAATTCCACTCTCCATGTCTTTCTCAGGTTTTCTGGCCCAATAGAAAAGATAAAGAATTCCAGCTATTCTGGTAAAAAGATCCCCTGGTCCCTAGTCAAGTTCAGAAACAATTGAGATAAAGAAGTCAGACGATACTGGATACTTGGGGCTAGTGCACTGGGACGACCCAGAGGGATGGTATGCGGAGGGAGGAGGGAGGAGGGTTCAGGATGGGGAACACATGTATACCTGTGGCGGATTTATTTTGATATTTGGCAAAACTAATACAATTATGTAAAGTTTAGAAATAAAATAAAATTAAATTAAAAAAAAAAGAAAAGAAAATGTAACCTGTTGAAAATAATTCATATTTGAAAATTACTATTATTGAAAATTGAAAAGTAATTATTCATTGAAAAGAGTAACATTAACTATATTAACCTGCGGTTAAGCCAATGGATTAAGAGAACAAAGCCATGTGCAAAACGTTAGGGAAGATCACTTTTCTCCTACCTCTACTGCTGCTGCTGCTAAGTCACTTCAGTCGTGTCCGACTCTGTGCAACCCCATAGACGGCAGCCCACCAGGCTCCCCTGTCCCTGAGATTCTCCAGGCAGGAACACTGGAGTGGGTTGCCATTTCCTTCTCCAATGCATGAAAGGGAAAAGTGAAAGTGAAGTCGCTCAGTCGAGTCTGACTCCTAGCGACCCCATGGACTGCAGCCCACCAGGTTCCTCCGTCCATGGTATTTTCCAGGCAAGAGTACTGGAGTGGGTTGCCACTGCCTTCTCCAACGTCTTACTGAGGGTTATTCAATAAAGTAACTTCTTGACCTTCTTTCTTTTCTCCTCTTAAATCTCCCCCAGAGGAGGAAATGTGGATTTTCTGACTAGAAAGCCTCAGAGCAGGTACTGGTCACGGATGACTCAGTTCTTTTTTTCCTCACCCACTCTTTGGCAGCAGGTCTGCCCACAAAAAGCATGCTCTTCCATTCTGTGAAGTAGAGAAGGAGGTGCTCCTATGGGGAGATCTGATACTGTTCAGAGCAATCATTGCAACTGGAACTAAATGTGCAGAGTCTTCCCACTGCGAGGGCAAACTGTTAGCAAACCTACTTGGCTAAAAGAGCCAAGGTTCCTAAATTCATCTGTATCAGTAATAAGACTACATTATAATTGTGTGGCTTTATCTCTAAATTGCTTCTAAACCTGTGTAGAATGAGGAGAGAAAGACAAAGTGTTATTATTTATTGAACACCTTAGACCTAATTGTTTTCTCTAATCACCTACAAATAACAAGCAAGCATATATCCACTATTTAAGTACTCCATGAAATCTTATCTGAAAAATAATCCTTAGAGGTTGCCTTTCTTTTTTTTTTTTTATTTTTAAACTTTACATAATTGTATTAGTTTTGCCAAATATCAAAATGAATCCACCACAGGTATACATGTGTTCCCCATCCTGAACCCTCCTCCCTCTTCCCTCCCCATACCATCCCTCTGGGTCGTCCCAGTGCACTAGCCCCAATCATCCAGTATCGTGCATCGGAACCTGGACTGGCATCTCGTTTCATACATGATATTTTACATGTTTCAATGCCATTCTCCCAAATCTTCCCACCCTCTCCCTCTCCCATAGGGTCCATATGACTCTTCTATACATCAGTGTCTCTTTTGCTGTCTCGTACACAGGGTTATTGTTATCATCTTTCTAAATTCCACATATATGCGTTAGTATACTGTATTGGTGTTTTTCCTTCTGGCTTACTTCACTCTGTATAATAGGCTCCAGTTTCATCCACCTCATTAGAACTGATTCAAATGTTTTCTTTTTAATGGCTGAGTAATACTCCATTGTGTATATGTACCACTGCTTTCTTATCCATTCATCTGCTGATGGACATCTAGGTTGCTTCCATGTCCTGGCTATTACAAACAGTGCTGCGATGAACATTGGGGTACACGTGTCTCTTTCCCTTCTGGTTTCCTCAGTGTGTATGCCCAGCAGTGGGATTGCTGGATCATAAGGCAGTTCTATTCCCAGTTGTTTAAGGAATCTCCACACTGTTCTCCATAGTGGCTGTACTAGTTTGCATTCCCACCAACAGTGTAAGAGGGTTCCCTTTTCTCCACACCCTCTCCAGCAGTTATTGCTTGTAGACTTTTGGATCGCAGCCATTCTCACTGGCGTGAAATGGTACCTCATAGTGGTTTTGATTTGCATTTCTCTGATAATGAGTGATGTTGAGCATCTTTTCATGTGTTTGTTAGCCATCTGTATGTCTTCTTTGGAGAAATGTCTATTTAGTTCTTTGGCCCATTTTTTGATTGGGTCATTTATTTTTCTGGAGTTGAGCTGTAGGAGTTGCGTGTATATTTTTGAGATTAGTTGTTTGTCAGTTGCTTCATTTGCTATTATTTGCTCCCATTCTGAAGGCTGTCTTTTCACCTTGCTAATAGTTTCCTTTGATGTGCAGAAGCTTTTAAGTTTAATTAGGTCCCATTTGTTTATTTTTGCTTTTATTTCCAATATTCTGGGAGGTGGGTCATAGAGGATCCTGCTGTGATATATGTCAGAGAGTGTTTTGCCTATGTTCTCCTCTAGGAGTTTTATAGTTTCTGGTCTTACGTTGAGATCTTTAATCCATTTTGAGTTTATCTTTGTGTATGGTGTTAGAAAGTGTTCTAGTTTCATTCTTTTACAAGTGGTTGACCAGATTTCCCAGCACCACTTGTTAAGGAGATTGTCTTTAATCCATTGTATATTCTTGCCTCCTTTGTCAAAGATAAGGTAGAGGTTGCCTTTCAATGTTACTATAAAATCTGAGTAGATGGTAGGCTTCCAAAGAGGCAAAGCAGTTTCTATAATATCAATAATATTGGAAAGAAGCCCTAAAAAATGAACCTGAACACATTTTCTAATTTTTGAAGTGTGTCTATTGTTATTTTTGTTTTTAATACAAATATACCTACAAGGAGTCACCAATGGATTCCTAATGCTTGAATGAGTATATTGGATCAAGATCTCCTTAGGGCAAAACTAGTGGATAAGGGAAAAATCTGCATCTGGCAAGATAGGTGGTCATTAAAAAGGGTCACAGAAAGGTAAAAATGAGGTGCAGAAAATACACATCCCAAACTTTACAATGTGGTTCACCAGATAACCACAGGGTTTTCATTAATACATACTATAGCTTCAAAGTCATTTTTGCATGAATGTGCCATTTTCCAACTCAAATGCCAAAAAAATAAAAAATAAAAGATTCAAAACAATAAGCAAAGGTAACACAAGGAAGTCTGGGTTCCCACTGACATTTTTTAACTTTCTTGGAATTTTTTCCTGTTTGAACAGCTTCTAAGGCCTAGTTTCCTTTGAAAAATTAAATCATTCCTTCCTGGATGTTTTAGATATCAAACTTATTTGGCCTTTCTTACTATGATGGGATGAAAGGAGAGTTAAGTTCACAATCACGAGGTCTGAGTTTCTATCCTATAGGAACTTTCCATCTAGAAATCTTAGTTTCCTCCTCTATAAATATGGAGTGTGCACAAAATGATTCCAATAATACTCCCAGTTGTGACCTGCTTTACTGCCAAATAAATGATTTATTTACACGAAGATGTAATACCTAAGAAGATGACCACAAAAACATCAGAACAAAACAACAAAACCACTCAAGCTCATAGATGCAAAAAATGGATTTGTAGTTTCCAGAAGTGGGACAGCAAGGGGCAGGGAGTGGTGGGTGAATGTGTGAAGGAGGTCCAAAGGTGAAACAAAGTTATAAAATGAGTCAAGGTGATGTAATGTATCTACAGTGTGGTTATAATAATACCATACTGCATATTTGAAAGTTGCCAAGAGAATAAATCTTCCAAGTCCTTATCACAAGGAAAAAAAAATGTTGTAACTACCTGTGGTGACAGATGTTAAACTAGACTTATTGTGGTGAATATTTTGTAATATATACAAATATTGAATCATCATGTTTTACATTAGAAACTAATATAGTTTTTGTGCCAATTATAACCACATCTTAAAAAAGAAAGAAAAACAGGGCTCCAAGAGGAACCCTTTTCAAAAAAAAAAAAAAAAAAATCACCACAAGGATGATGCAATGATGATGTTTCTTGAGCTCTTCTCTTGTCAGAAGCCAGGAAAGTCATTTTATACATCTCTTATTCCTAACTGCCACAATAACTCTCCATTTTAGGTGTTAGAAGAGCACTTCAGCCAACAAACCTTCTGCTTCCCAGTGTTCATTACAACCTCGCTACTTAAACCGAGGCAGGTGGACAATGTATTAATACTTCACATAAATGCAAAATCCTGGGCTCCACTGCAGACCTACTGAATCAGAATCTACTTTGGAATAAGATCTCTATAGCACCGATTTGCATGTTAAGGTTTGACAACCAACCAGTAGGTAGAAAATGCTATGGAAGGAAGAGAGATGAACCTAGCCACTGTGTTACTTACTAAAGCAACCAAGACAGAGAAATTTGGCAACTTGAAAGTTATCACAAAACTGTAAGTGATAGAGTTGAAATGTCTCATTTCAAAGTCCGTGTAGTTTCCCCCACATGATATTATTTTCCAACTGGAATTAAATATCCTATTTTACTTCAAGTGATAGGTAGGTAGGCAGATACATAGTAGACAAATAGATAAAAATGATAGTAGATATAGACAGATATAAGCTACCTAATATGTACAATCTAATTGCAAAAAATGTGAATTCTGACACTTTAGTCTATACTGTCCTTCATTTGAGACAAATTAAAACTTCAGTTAATACCATTTTTTGTTTATTCTTATTAATAAAGTAGTAACAATAGCTACTATCAATTACTGTGATGACCTAATAGAAAAAATTAAGCCCACAACTAAGACCAAGAAATTAAACAGGCTAAAAACACTTTAATAACTTACATTATAAAAAGATTAGGCTATGGTAAAGTTCAGAATGCTGAAATATAGCATTGTGGGAGTTGTGAGATAATATCACATAGAAACCACCACAGAAAATAATTAACTACTTTCATCAAGAGAAAATTATCCTATTAACATGGTCTCTTGTTGATTATAGAAAAATATAAAAATTGAATTATCTTATTTGAATTTATTAAACTTCTATAAATTGTAATTAAAGAAGGAGTTCCAAGACATAATGTTGGAGTGCTGAGTACAAGTACTTTCCTTTATAACAAAAATAGAATTTCTGTAGTACCAGTAAACATCTACTTGTAGTAATCACTTAGAATTACATAATATATTGAGGTTGAAAAATACCATTAGGAAGAACATAATATTTTATTATACCCTTACATCATCTCCTCCAGAAGGCTATATGGCATCTATTGCTACATGAAAATTATGTCCTTAGTCATTTCATGAAATTACATTTTACAAAAGTTTAAATGATTCCAAGTAGACTAACTTCATTTTGTATTTTAAGTACATGTTTCAGGATTCAACCTAATTAAAGATTTCCCTAATATGGTACTTCTACTATGCTAAGGACAAGAATAAAATAATCTTTTTTTTATTATTATTCAAACATCATCTCTGGAGATTCAGATTTTGTACCACAGATAAATTCCTTCCTACATGCATCCAAAAAAGGACAGTCAGTCAGTCAGTTCAGTCACTCAGATGTGTCCAACTCATTGCAACCCCATGGACTGCAGCATGCCAGACTTCCTTGCCCATCACCAACTTCTGGAGCTTGTTCAAACTCACGTCCATCCAGTTGGTAATGCCATCAAACCATCTCATCCTCTGTTATCGAGTTCTCCTGCCTTCAATCTTTCCCAGCATCAGGGTCTTTTCCAGTGATAAACATGATCTACTGGAGAAGGCAATGGCAAACCACTTCATTATTCTTGCCTTGAGAACCCCATGAACAGTATGAGAAAAGGACAAATAAAATCTAATATCTAACAGAAAAGACTGAACAAAATCCTTCCACAAAGAAAAAAAAAGCTATTCACCACATACTTCATGTGTTCTTGCTTACAGAGCCCTATTAAATAAAGTAGTCATTTGATTGTCAACAAAAACCCTCTAGGTAGGTGGAACAACCATGATGATTCTGTTGTGTAAATTGAGACTCAAAGAAATTCAGTAATATATCCTAGATCTCAGGTCAGTAGGTGCTAGCTGCTGTTGCTGCTGCTAAGTCGCTTCAGTCGTGTCTGACTCTGTGCGACCCCATAGACGGCAGCCCACCAGGTTCTGCCATCCCTGGGATTCTCCAGGCAAGAACATTGGAGTGGGTTGCCATTTCCTCCTCCAATGCATGAAAGTGAAAAGTGAAAGTGAAGGTGTTCAGTCGTGTCCGACTCTTAGCGACCCCATGGACTGTAGCCTACCAGGCTCCTCCATCCATGGGATTTTCCAGGCAAGAGTACTGGAGTTGGGTGCCACTGCCTTCTCCCAGTAGGTGCTAGAGCCAGGCCCAAGTTAGGTTTTCTGTGCCTCTACTAATACACAGGGCCTCTATTTTAGAAATGTGCTATTGACTTTATATGTCAAACTGATATAAGATGTCGATTTGTGTTCACCATAACAAATGCTACTCTTTGGTACTAACCTTGAAATACAAAATTTGAAAAGATTCTTTCCCATAAAAAGACAAGTCAAGGTTTCTTTTATCCCAAAATTTAGCCATAATATTATGATTTTTCTTAAGAAACCCGTTATTGCTTGATACCAAAATATGTTCAGTTTGATATTAGCTGGGCTTTTAAGCAGTTAATGGGGCCACTACCACTTCAAAAATACCCCATTAGTGAAACTGTAAAACCTGTTTAAATTTTGATAAGAGAATAGCTTCATGGAAAGTAAAATTGAGGTTTCAAAAGAAGGGAAACTGGTTACTAAGTTCATAGGCTATACAAGGCACTTTTTGGAGGATTGATCAATGAATTACTGTTTTCAATGACAATTTTATACAAATATATACTTTACAAAGAATTCGCAAGGAATCGTGATTAAAGGTTCCAATAAATTTCCCCCAAAACAATGTGGCTAAAGAAGTAATTTTAGGTTTTAAATAGTTTTTCTCATACTTGTTCTCCCCAGTTTTTGCTAGGATAGGTATTAATACTTGCTGGGCTTTCCTGGTGGCTCAGTGGTAAAGAATCTGCCTGTCAATGACATGAGATGGTTAGATAGCATCACTGATTCAATGGACATAATCTGAGCAAACTTTCAGAGACAGTGGAGGACAGGGGAGCCTGGCCTGCGGCAATCCACGGAGTGGCAAGGAGTTGGACAAGACTTAGCGACTGAACAAGATACTTGTTAGAATCAAGGATTTCATTGTTCAAAATTCACAGGTTTTAAATTAAACCTATAATCTGTTGTTGTTGCTGCATATATTGTCATTTTACTTTTTTTTACTTCGTTTTACTCTTGCGTGTGTGCTAAGTCACTTCAGTGGCGTCGGACTTTGTGACTCTATGGATAGTAGCTCGCTATGCTCCTCTACCCATGGGATTTCCCAGGCAAGAATACTGGAGTGTTGCCATTTCCTTCTCCAGGGGATCTTCCCGATCCAGGAATCCAACCCCTGTCTCATGTCTCCTGTATTGGCAGGCAGGTTCTTTACCATTAGCACTACCTGGGAAACCTTCAACTTTTCCATCCCCTGAATACAGCCCACCTTTTCCCTATCAGCATATGACCAGTAGTAATAGCCTGGGATATATATCCTTCCATAGTTTCCTCACGGAGAAGGCAATGGCAACCCACTCCAGTATTCTTGCCTGGAAAATCCCATGGATGGAGGAGCCTAGAGGGCTGCAGTCCATGGGGTCGCTGAGGGTCAGACACGACTAAGAGACTTCACTTTCACTTTTCACTTTCATGCATTGGAGAAGGAAATGGCAAACCACTCCAGTGTTCTTGTCTGGAGAATCCCAGGGACGGGGGAGCCTGGTGGGCTGCTGTCTTTGGGGTCGCACAGAGTTGGACACGACTGAAGTGACTTAGCAGCAGCAGCAGCAGTATGCTTTCCTCATGCTCAAAAAAAGTTATTATAAGGAAAAAAGTTATATAAATCTATATGTCCCCTTTGAGTTCATTTACAATACTTTATTTTTGGGCTCCAAAATCACTGCAGATGGTGACTGCAACCATGAAATTAAAAGACGCTTACTCCTTGGAAGGAAAGTTATGACCAACCTAGATAGCATATTGAAACGCAGAGATATTACTTTGCCAACAAAGGTCCGTCTAGTCAAGGCTATGGTTTTTCCAGTGGTCATGTATGGATGTAAGAGTTGGACTGTGAAGAAAGCTGAGCACCGAAGAATTGATGCTTTTGAACTGTGGTGTTGGAGAAGACTCTTGAGAGTCCCTTGGACTGCAAGGAGATCCCACCAGTCCATTCTGAAGGAGATCAGCCCTGGGATTTCTTTGGAAGGAATGATGCTAAAGCTGAAACTCCAGTACTTTGGCCACCTGATGCGAAGAGTTGACTCACTGGAAAAGACTCTGATGCTGGGAGGGATTGGGGGCAGGAGAAGAAAGGGATGACAGAGGATGAGATGGCTGGATGGCATCACTGACTCGATGGACGTGAGTTTGAGTGAACACCGGGAGTTGGTGATGGACATGGAGGCCTGGCGTGCTGCAATTCATGGGGTCGCAAAGAGTGGGACACGACTGAGCCATTGAACTGAACTGAACTGAACTGACAGTGTTTCCTTAAGTCATTAATCTCTTCCATCTGGGTAGGTTTATTTACATATTTCTAAGTATGTATAATACCATTCTCTTTTTCCTATTCTTCAATAATGTTTTATTGATTTTCTTGAAAACTCAAAGAAACTTTTGCTTTTTTTTATGCTTCCTATTTCATTTTTATTATAGGACTTAAGGTTAGTATTTCCTGTTACCAATTTTACCTTTGTTCTTGTTGTTTTACTTTTAATTTAAAAAATATTATAAAGATCCCATTTTTGGATAGCTGACTGAAGTTATTCCTTAAACAGAGTTTTACTGCGGCTATTTGGTTTTATAAAGTATTCAACTTTACAACGTTTTCAAAATTATTCATACATTATTTTAGTCTTAGTTTCTATTTTGATCTGTAATTAATTTAGTAGTGCAGTTCTTAATTTCCCATCAGAGAGGAGACTCTGGTCTCCCTTTTCATCATTAATTTTATTTTAACCCAATACAAAATGTATCTTATAAAGTTCTACCTTTTTACTAATTTTCCTCATTGTCAAGTATATGGTTAACTATAAATATTTCATAGATAAACAAAACAATATTTCTATTTGAAAGTATGAGTTTGTATATATAGCTTTTATATGATGTTTATTGATATCATTCAGATCCTCTATGTCCTTAATTATATTTTCTATTAAATCTGACTCCAAAAAAGGCATATTAATATCTCCCACATAACTGTATTTATCTCAAGCTCTCCCTGGAGTTTTAATAGCTGTATGTATTTAATAGCTGTATGTATTTAACTATGCTGTCTGATGTATCCAGATTTGTGACAACTACATTAAAAAATACATATATAGGCATTTTACTATGACATTGTACAGGATACAGGGATCAAGACCATCCCCAAGAAAAAGAAATGCAAAAAAACAAAATGGCTGTCTGGGGAGGCCTTACAAATAACTTCTTCTCTGTGAAAAGAAGAGAAGCGAAAAGCAAAGGAGAAAAGGAAAGATATAAGCATCTGAATGCAGAGTTTCAAAGAATAGCAAGGAGAGATAGTAAAGCCTTCCTCAGCGATCAATGCAAAGAAATAGAGGAAAACAACAGAATGGGAAAGACTAGAGATCTCTTCAAGAAAATTAGAGATACCAAGGGAACATTTCATGCAAAGATGGGCACAATAAAGGACAGAAATGGTATGGACCTAACAGAAGCAAAAGATATTAAGAAGAGGTGGCAAGAATACACAGAAGAACTGTACAAAAAGACCTTCATGACCAAGATAATCTTGATGGTGTGATCACTCACCTAGAGTCAGACATCCTAAAATGTGAAGTCAAGTGCGCCTTAGAAAGCATCAGTATGAACAAAGCTAGTGGAGGTGATGGAATTCCAGTTGAGCTATTTCAAATCTTGAAAGATGATGTGAAAGTGCTGCACTCAATATGCCAGCAAGTTTGGAAAACTCAGCAGTGGCCACAGGACTGGAAAAGGTCAGTTTTCATTCCAATCCCAAAGAAAGGCAATGCCAAAGAATGCTCAAACTACCACACAATTGCACTCATCTCACACACTAGTAAAGTAATGTTCAAAATTCTCCAAGGCAGGCTTCAGCAATACGTGAATCGTGAACTTCCAGATGTTCAAGCTGGTTTCAGAAAATGCAGAGGAACCAGAGATCAAATTGCCAACATCCACTAGATCATGGAAAAAGTAAGAGATTTCCAGAAACACGTCTACTTCTGCTTTATTGACTATGCCAAAGCCTTTGACTGTGTGGATCACAATAAACTGTGGAAAATTTTGAAAGAGATGGGAATACCAGACCATCTGACTTGCCTCTTAAGAAACCTGTATGCAGGTCAGGAACTGGACATGGAACAACAGACTGGTTCCAAATAGAAAAAGGAGTACGTCAAGGCTGTGTATTGTCACCCTGCTTATTTAACTTACAGGCAGAATACATCATGAGAAATACTGAGCTGGAAGAAGCACAAGCTGGGATCAAGATTGCCAGGAGAAATATCAATAACCTCAGATATGCAGATGACACCACCCTTATGGCAGAAAGTGAAGAGGAACTCAAAAGCCTCTTGATGAAAGTGAAAGAGGAGAGTGAAAAGTTGGCTTAAAGCTCAACATTCAGAAAATGAAGATCATGGCATCCGGTCCCATCACTTCATGGGAAATAGATTGGAAAACAGTGGAAACAGTGTCAGACTTTATTTTTTGGGGCTCCAAATACACTGCAGATGGTGATTGCATGAAATTAAAAGACACTTAGTCTTTGGAAGGAAAGTTATGACCAACCTAGATAGCATATTCAAAAGCAGAAACATTACTTTGCTAACAAAGGTCCGTCTAGTCAAGGCTATGGTTTTTCCAGTGGTCATGTATGGATGTGAAAGTTGGACTGTGAAGAAAGCTGAGCACCGAAGAATTGATGCTTCTGAACTGTGGTGTTGGAGAAGACTCTTGAGAGTCCCTTGGACTGCAAGGAGATCCAACCATTCCATTCTAAAGGAGATCAGTCCTGGGTGTTCACTGGAAGGACTGATGCTAAAGCTGAAACTCCAATACTTTGGCCACCTCGTGCAAAGAGCTGACTCACTGGAAAAGACCCTGATGCTGGGAGGGATTGGGGGCAGGAGAAGAAAGGGATGACAGAGGATGAGATGGCTGGATCACATCACGGATTCGATGGACCTGAGTTTGAATGAACTCCAGGAGTTGGTGGACAGGGAAGCCTGGTGTGCTGCAATTCATGGGGTCACAAAAAGTCGGACACAACTGAGCAACTGAACTGAAGTGAATGGTGGTGCTAGTGGTAAGAAGCCTGCCTGCCAATGCAGGACATGTAAGAGACATGGGTCAGATCCCTGGGTCAGGAAGATTCCCTGGAGAAGGGCATGGCAACCCCACTCCAGTATTCTTGCCTGGAGAATCCCATGGACAGAGGAGCCTGGTGGGCTACAGTCTATGTGGTTGCAAAGAGTTGGACACAACTGAAACACCTTAGCAAGGAACGTTTCTCTATCAGTATATATAATGTTCCTTATACATCAGTTACGTGCTTTCGACCACTTTATCTGATAATCATACCGCTACTCTTGTGTTTCTCATAAACAGCATACATTGGGGGTAGATTTTGACAGTTTCCCCATTTTAATAAGAGACAGATTTCACCCAGTTCACCTTTAGTGTAACAATCAATAGAATTATTTACTTAATTATTTCAGTTTATATTTCCTTTAAAAAAAATTCTTCCCTGTGCCAATATTTTGCTGATAAGATCAAACTGCAAATCTTTCATTCTTGCTTGCTTATGGATTTGAAAATTCCACTCCACTTTACTAGTTTATTTATTTAGTATATTTTTCATTTACTGCCATTTACAATAAAATATTTATCAATTATAAAAAAGCATGATGCTTCTTATCTATTAGGACAATATATTCCCCTGCTGCTACCAAATCCAACCCCTATAAGATAAAACATTTATAATACTTTTACCTCCCATTCTTTCTCCTCCCAAATTAGACAGTATAGGCTCCTCATTACCAGTAAGTTATAAAAATGAACCAAAGGTGGCCCCAGTGTATTGCTGCTAGATTATTTGCTTCTGCACAGCAGGCTAGTACTGTTAGCTCAAAAGTCTACCAATGCCCAAACTCAAAATTTTACACATCAACCAAATATGCAGACTTTTAGTCATTCACAGCATGCCTGTGATGCATACTCCATGACACTATAACCAACAACTGTTAGCCAAAGATAAGACAAACCTCGGGGGCTAGAAAAGACTCCGAATTGCTGCTTCCCAATGGGGTTCTCTGACCTAGAAACTCTCTGCCAGCCTCCCTGGTGTTATCACCTGCACATATAACTCCCCTCTCCCACAGGGGTTCCCTTGCCCTCTTCCCTTCTGGGTGTTGCCCTGCACCATTGTCTCAGAAGACCTCCTGTTCTGAGGGACATTCCCTCACTTGTAAATCAGTCCGACTGCCACCCATATAGAGCTTGTGTGCTACTGCCACATCATGATCATATATTTTTTTTTTTTTAGTTTTTTTTTTCTAATTTTATTTTATTTTTAAACTTTACATAATTGTATTAGTTTTGCCAAATATCAAAATGAATCCGCCACAGGTATACATGTGTTCCCCATCCTGAACCCTCCTCCCTCCTCCCTCCCCATACCATCCCTCTGGGTCGTCCCAGTGCACTAGCCCCAAGCATCCAGTATCGTGCATCGAACCTGATCATATATTTTTTCTTGATCGTCTCCCAAAGCCCTGAACTCATTACAAAACTCTCACATTTAGCTTACTCATTATCGTAAATATAATAACTTTCTTTTGATTTATTTTCCTTTTCAATAATCAGTATCTAGCATTGAAATAATACACATCCCTTCATCCTATTAAGTATACATAGAGGTAGATGATAAATAGATATCATCTGTTTAGGTACACAAAGAGATGACAGATAGATGGAAAGATTGATAAATTTGGTTACTCACCACTGTGTATTCTCATCTCCTTCTTTTCCTATTTGAAGGTCTGATATATTATATTTTGTTGGAGTACATGCTCAAACAATTATCCCCCATGAAATACATAAGTGATACAGTCTAGAATTATTGAATATTCATAACACTTTATCCTATCCACCATGAACCTAGGAAATCAGTTATATCTTAAGTGGGTATTAAAGTCCTGTACTACAGTGCTTTTATCTCTGTAACCTATAACAGTCTTTCAAACTTCAATATTGGAAATGAAGATTGAAATCTCTATGGCCTTTCTCATTTTGTAAATATATTCTTTCAGCCTACAAGATTGTATAATTTATCCTAAGCATTAAAGTTCAGAAATTTTATCAGAGTTTACTGAGGTTTGTGTCTTTTCTCCTCTATCATACCTAAAATTTGTGAAGATTTTCCTCTAGCTTTTGGGCTTCCCTGGTGGCTCAGAGGTTAAAGCATCTGCCTCCAATGTGCGAGACCCAGGTTCGATCCCTGGGTCAGGAAGATCCCCTGGAGAAGGAAATGGTAACCCACTCCAGTATTCTTGCCTGGAGAATCCCATGGACAGAGAAGCCTGGTAGGCTACAGTCCATGGGGTTGCAAAGAGTCAGACACGACTGAGCGACTTCACTTTCACTTTCACTTTCTTTCTTGACATACAATTGGCAAATGAAATTGGACGTATTAAAGGTTACAACATGATGTTTTTGTATACATATACATTGTGCAATGTGTACCACATCAAGCTAATTAGCACTTCTATTACCTGTTACCTCTTTTTCTTGTGTAGTGAGAATATTTAATATCTACTCTTACAGCAAATTTCAATTATGCAATAGAGTATTAATAACCATAGTCATCATGCTCTATATTAGGTCTCCAAAACATATTCATTATATATCTATAACTTTGAACCCTTTGATCAACATCCCCCCATTTTATCCAGCCCCTGTTCCCTAAGTAAGTAAAGTCACTCAGTCATGTCTAACTCTTTGCGACGTCATGGATGGTAGACTTACCAGGCTCCTCTGTCAACGGGATTTTCCAGGCAAGAGTACTGGATGGGTTGCCATTTCTTTCTCCAGGGGAACTTCTCAACCCAGAGATCAAACCCGGGTCTCCAGCATTACAGGCAGATGCTTTACAGTCTCAGCCACCACGGAAGCCTAGACTTCTGTTAACTACTCTTCTACTATCTGATTCTATCGGTTAGATATTTTTAGACTCCACATGAAAGATATGCAGTATGTGTCTTTCTGCGTCCAGCTTATTTCACTCTAACATAATGTCACTCCGGTTCATTCATGTTATCACAAATTGCAGGATTTCCTTCTTTTTTATCTCTGAATAATATTGCATTGTATGTATATACCACATTTTCTTTTTTCATTCATCCATCAATAGATTCTTAGGTTGTTTCCATATCTTGGCTATTGTGAATAATACTGAAATTAACATGGAATGCAGTTATCTGTTAAGAACAGTGATTTTGCTTCCTTTGCATATACATCCAGAAATGGGATTTTAAATCTACAGATTCAAGAATTCAAATCAGGGACTTTTCTGGCTGTCCAGTGATCGGGGCACCTATTTCCATCCCTGGTCAGGGAACTACAATTACACATGCCACCATGATGCAGCCAAAAACAAAACAAAACGCAACTATTTCAAAAAATTATTGACTCCCTTATATCTAAATTTTTTTCTTTTCTATGACTCCTAATATTTACACATTCAGTTCAGTTCAGTCACTCAGTCGTGTCCAACTCTTTGTGACCCCATGGACTGTAGCACGCCAGGCCTCCCTATCCATCACCAACTCTTGGAGTTTACTTAAACTCATGTCCATTGAGTCGGTGATGCCACCCAACCATTTCATCTTCTGTTGTCCCCTTCTCCTCCTGCCTTCAATCTTTCCCAGCATCAGGGTATTTTCAAATGAGTTAGCTCTTAGCATCAGGTGGCCAAGTATTGGCGTTTCAGCTTCAACATCAGTTTTTCCAATGAATATTCAAGGACTGATTTCCTTTAGGATTCACTGGTTGGATCTCCTTGCAGTCCAAGGGACTCTCAAGAGTCTTCTCTAACACCACAGTTCAAAAGCATCGATTCTTCAGCACTCAGCTTTCTTTATAGTCCAATTCTCACATCCATACATGACTACTGGAAAAACCATAGCCTTGACTAGACAGATCTTTGTTGGCAAAGTAATGTCTCTGCTTTTTAATATGCTGTCTACATTGGTAATAACTTTCCTTCCAAGAAGTAAGCATCTTTTAATTTCATGGCTACAATCACCATCTGCAGTGATTTTGAAGCCCCCAAAAATAAAGTTTGCCACTGTTTCCACATCTATTTGCCATGTGATCGGACCGGATGCCATAATCTTAGTTTACTGAATGTTGAAATTTAGGCCAACTTTTTCACTCTCCTCTTTTACTTTCATCATGAGACTCTTTAGTTCTACTTTGATTTCTACCATAAGGGTGATGTCATCTGTATATCTGAGGTTATTGATATTCCTCCTGGCAATCTTGATTCCAGCTTGTGCTTCAACCAGCCCAGCATTTCACAAGATGTACTCTGCATATAAGTTAAATAAGCAGGGTGACAATATACAGCCATGACGTACTCCTTTTCCTATTTGGAACCAGTCTGTTGTTCCATGTCCAGTTCTAACTGTTGCTTCCTGACCTGCATACAGGTTTCTCAAGAGGCAGGTCAGGTGGTCTGGTATTCCCATCTCTTTCAGAACTTTCCACAGTTTGTTGTGATCCACACAAAGGCTTTGGCATAGTCAATAAAGCAGAAACAGATGTTTTTCTGGAACTCTTTTGTTTTTTCAATGATCCAGCAGATGCTGGCAATTAGATCTCTGGTTCCTCTGCCTTTTCTAAAACCAGCTTGAACATCTGGAAGTTCATGGTTCATGTATTGCTGAAGTCTGCCTTGGAGAATTTTGAGCATTACTTTACTAGCATGTGAGATGAGTGAAATTGTGTGGTAGTTTGAGCATTCTTTGGCATTGCCTTTCTTTGGAATTTGAATGAAAACTTACCTTTTCCAGACCTGTGGCCACTGCTGCATTTTCCAAATTTGCTGGCATATTGAGTGCAGCACTTTCACAGCATCATCTTTCAGGATTTGAAATAGCTCAACTGGAATGCCATCACCTCCACTATCTTTGTTCATAGTGATGCTTCTTAAGGCCCACTTGACTTCACATTCCAGGATGTCTGACTTTGGGTGAGTGATCATACCATCATGATTATCTGGGTTGTGAAGATCCTTTTTGTACAGTTCTTCTGTGTATTCTTGCCACTTCTTCTTAATATCTTCTGCTTCTGTTAGGCCCATACGAGTTCTGTCCTTTATTGAGCCCATCTTTGCATGAAATGTTCCCTTGGTATCTCTGATTTTCTTGAAGAGATCTCTAGTCTTTCCCATTCTACTGTTTTCCTCTATTTCTTTGCATTGTTCACTGAGAAAGGCTTTCTTATCTCTCCTTGCTATTCTTTGGAACTCTGCATTCAAATGGGTATATCTTTCCTTTTCTCCTTTGCTTTTCATGTCTCTTCTTTTCACAGCTATTTTTAAGGCCTCCCCAGACAGCCATTTTGCTTTTTTGCATTTCTTTTTCATGGGGATGGTCTTGATCCCTGCCTCCTGTAAAATGTCACAAACCTCCATCCATAGTTCATCAGGCACTCTATCAGATCTAATCCATTAAATCTATTTCTCACATCCACTGTATAATCATAAGAGATATAGGTCATACCTGAATGGTCTAGTGGTCTCCCCTACTTTCTTTCATAGTCTCCAAAGGAGTCCAAAATGCAATACTTGAATGCAATCTCAAAAACGACAGAATGATCTCTGTTCATTTCCAAGGCTAACCATTCAATATCACAGTAATCCAAGTCTATGCCCTGACCAGTAATGCTGAAGAAGCTGAAGTTGAACAGTTCTATGAAGACCTAAAAGACCTTCTAGAACTAACACCCAAAAAAGATGTCCTTTTCATTATAGGGGACTGGAATGCAAAAGTAGGAAGTCAAGAAATACCTGGAGTAACAGGCAAATTTGGAGTCAAGAAATACCTGGAGTAACAGGCAAATTTGGCCTTGGAATATGGAATGAAGCAGGGAATAAGCTAATAGAGTGTTGCCAAGAAAATGCACTGGTCATAGCAAATACCATCTTCCAACACCAGAGAAGACTCTACACATGGACATCACCAGATAGTCAACACTAAAATCAGATTGATTATATTCTTTGCAGCCAAAGGTGGAGAAACTCTATACAGTCAGCAAAAACAAGAGCGGGAGCTGACGGTGGCTCAGATCATGAACTCCTTATTACCAAATTCAGACTTAAATGTACACATTAGGTCTCCTAATCTACCCTTCATGTTTGTTTTATTTAGCTTCCTAATTCTCAACATTTTATATTTTTGTTCAGAGTTGTAAGTTAGTTATTTCACTATGTCATGCTGGCCATTAATTATGATCTCAAACTGGCCACCTTCTCCTTCAATTTATCTCCTGAGTATTTTAATTTCTTTTTTAAAAATTTCAGGACTTTTTTGGGTTTTTGTCTATATGATTTTACTTAAATTCTCATGCAGAGAAAGAGGTAGTAATGGAAATACAGAGGAATATAATGAAAAGAGTACTTCTATTCCAGCATCTCTATTTTGCTAGGATTGTCACCTTGGGCTGTTCAGATTTTTCTCTGTATTCTTGAATCCCTTTTGCACTGATTTTCTTTTCCCCAGCCTACTCATGGGCCTCAGGGCATGTAAAGAACAGCAATAATCTGATGTATTTGGTATTGGAAAATCAATACCCTTTCTAGGTATCTGAAAGAAGCTTCTTCTCTGCTGGTCTCCTTCATTGCAAAAGCTGACAAAGACTTGAGAAGTATTAAGTAATTCAACAAAGATCCTACAGATAGTACATGGAACAGCTGTAGTAAGAATGAGATTTCTTTTCTTTCCATTTTTTTTGCAAAGTTATTATAATTTCCTCTACTAAAACATCCAGTTTTTTGCAATTAGATGGTATCAACATTTTTTGCAATTAGATGGTATCAACAATAATGAGCCCATTTTCCACACTTATATAAATGCAATTAGCATTGCCTCTTCAACTAGAATTTGGTTGCTTTGTAAGGAAATAGTTCAGGATGTGAGTAGGTGACAGAGAGGTAAGAGCTATGAACCTGGAAAGGGGAGTGGCTGAAGGGAAGAAATGAAGAGAGTCATAGGGAGGCCTCCCTGAGAGCCAGGTTAGTGAAACTCAAGATGACAGCAGGTAGGCCTAACTCTCATCACACTATGAGCATATGTGTTGGGAAGGGTGGTGGTTATATGTACCTTGAGCTTTATTGATATCCCCTCTCTACTCTTGGGCTTCCCAGGTAGCACAGTGGTAAAGAATCTGCCTGCCCATGCAGGAGACACAAGAGACACAGTTTCGATCCTTGGCTCAGGAAGATCCTCTGAAGAAGGAAATGGAAAACCACTCTAGTATTCTTGCCTGGGAAATCCCATGGACAGAGGAGCCTGCTGGGCTACAGTCCAAGGGGTCACAAAGAGTCTGACAGGACTGAGCACATGTTCACACGTGTGTGCATGCGCACTCACACACACACACACACACACACTCCACTCTTAGGGGAAAAGGAGTGCAGTGATCAAGAGGGTGGAGTCAGACAGGCTGGTAGCCTCAGCCAAGGCTAGCCAGCTTTTTCACTCTCAAGGGCCTGTAACTTGTATTATACACTATATAAACATGCTCAGGTTGTCCACTGTACTGAGAGCTTTCTAAAGCACAAAAGCCTATCACACAAGAGAGATACCTGAAGATCCCACATGCTGCTGTGCAACACATCAGCTTTTTGGATTATTTAACACTACATTAGAATCAATTCCTGTTTCTTAACATTTATAAGAAAAAAATTCATTCAATCTATGTTTAAACTTATTCATAACTGTTTGTCAACATTCTGACCAGGGAACAGACATCAGAATCCTAAAACAGAATGCCCGAGCAAAAACCAACATAGTAAGTGTACTGTGCGTGCATGATTGGTTGTGTTGGACTCTTTGCAGCCCCATGAACTAAAGCCCATGAGGCTTCTCTGATCATGGGATTTCCTGGGGAAGATTACTGGACTGGGTTGCCATTTCCTCCTCCAGGGGACCTTCCCAAAACAGCAATCGAACCCATGTCTCTTGCATTGCAGGTGGAATATTTACCATGAGCTCCCTGGGAAGTCCACAGTAAATGCACTGCCTACCATATGAAGAGTCTTAGAAAATTTTCACATACTTTGAATAACCAATGCCATCCGTCTATCTTTTGAAAGTACTGAACACATACACATGATGATTAATCTCAGACAATATATTAAATAATAAGCAATTGATAAATTATGGCACACCAATATGATAAGATGCCACTCCTCAATTAAAATGAACATTAGGGCACTTAATTACATGTGAAAATAGCAGGCATGGGAAAATCCACAGATTCACATACATCTTGCTTTCTCCTCTGTTCACTCCATTCTCAGACAAGCTCTCTCCTAGTAATGGCAAGTTGGTAAAGATAATGGTCAACGACCACAGAATTTCATTTTATTCTATCAGACACAACCATGGAAAGAGAGCTTCTCTATTCAAAGAATAATTGAAAAGAAATTCAGGAAGTTCTTTGATTAACTCTAATGTGTCTCCCTGCAGCTGAATGAAAGAGAACCATGAGCTTGGCCAAGCTTTATGACATGCTCATGCCTAGCATCAAGGTTATATACTGAGATGAATGTGCTATTATCCAGTGAAAAGGACAAAGGATTGCTAGATCATATGGTAATTCTATTAATAATTTTTTAGGAATCTCCACACTGTTTTCTGAACTAAATACATCATTTTATAATTTCATCCACAGTGTACAATGATTTCAATTTCTGCACATCCTTGAAAACAGTGGTCTTTTTTTTTTTTTTCAATAATAGTCTGATTTGAAATCAGAATCTCAAAGAGATATTAGCACTCTCATGTTCACTGTAGCATTATTCAGAGTAGCCAAGATGTGAAAACAACCTAAATGTCCATTAAAGGATGAATCAATAAAGAAAATATGGCATCAACAAAGAAATTTTATTCAGCCATAGAAAGAAGTAAATCTTGCCATTTACAACACTTAAATAAGGCTGAAACTGGAGGACAATCTGCTAAGTGAAATAAACCAGTCACAAAAGGATCAATACTATCTGATTCAGTCAGTCAGTCAGTTCAGTCGCTCAGTCATGTCTGACTCTTTGTGACCCCATGAATTGCAGCACGCCAGGCCTCCCTGTCCATTACCAACTCCCAGAGTTCACTCAGACTCACGTCCAAGTCAGTGATGCCATCCAGCCATCTCATCCTCTCTCGTCCCCTTCTCCTCCTGCCCCCAATCCCTCCCAGCATCAGGGTCTTTTCCAATGAGTCAACTCTTTGCATGAGGTGGCCAAAGTATTGGAGTTTCAGCTTTAGCATCATTCCTTCCAAAGAAATCCCAGGGCTGATCTCCTTCAGAATGGACTGGTGGGATCTCCTTGCAGTCCAAGGGACTCTCAAGAGTCTTCTCCAACACCACAGTTCAAAAGCATCAATTCTTTGGTGCTCAGCCTTCTTCACAGTCCAACTCTCACACCCATACATCACCACAGGAAAAACCATAGCCTTAACTAGACGGACCTTTGTTGGCAAAGTAATGTCTCTGCTTTTGAATATGCTATCTAGGTTGGTCATAACTTTCCTTCCAAGGAGTAAGCGTCTTTTAATTTCATGGTTGCAGTCACCATCTGCAGTGATTTTGGAGCCCAAAAAAATAAAGTCTGACACTGTTTCCACTGTTTACACTTATATAAATTATCCAAAATAGTCAAACTCATAGAAGCAGAGAGTAGAATGATGCTTGCGAGGGATGGGGTGCAGAACATGGGGAGCTGCCACTGAGATCAAGTTTCAGTAATGCAAGGCAAATTCTAAAGATCGGCTGTACAACATTGTGTCTGTGGTTAACAATATTGTACTGTATTCCTAAAAAGCTATTAAGAGGGTAGATTTTGTGTTATGTGTTCTTACCACAATAAAATAAAAATTTAAAAGATATAGCCAAAAGCCAATAAATGAAATGGAATAAAAGCAATGGGCTTCTCTCGTAGCTCAGCTAATAAAGAATCCACCTGCAATGCAGGAGACCCCAGTTCAATGCCTTGGCTGGGAAGATCACCTCCAGAAGGATAGGCTACCCACTCCAGTCTTCTTGGGCTTCCCTGGTGGCTCAGGCAGTAAAGAACCTGCCTGCAATGCTGGAGACCTGGGTTCAATCCCTGGGTTGGGAAGATACCCTAGAGGAGGGCATGGCAACTGACTCCAGTATTCTTGCTTGGAGAATCCCATGGACAGAGGAGCCTGGAGAACTGCAGTCCATGTGGTCACAAAGAGTCAGACACGACTGAGCAGTTAAGCACACACACACGTAAAAGCCATATGGATGTGGGACAAATAGCAGATTTTCAATATTTTATGGAGAAAATGCTTATACTCAGCCCGTAAAAACTTCCTATTGGACAAACTACACTTTATGTTTGCCGGTTTTAACTGAGGTTCCTTCTAACTAACATGGTAAGTCAGATATGGTGGACTTATGTGGACTACTTCCTCACACAGAAGACCTCTTTCGGATGTCATGGCAATGCTGGATGAAGATGACTCCAGCTACAGACATCTCTGCTATGTCCAACTTTTAGCCCAGACCTGTTATTGGTCTGGAGGAGATTTCCCAGAAATGTCCAACTACAGACATCTCTGCTATGTCCAGCTTTTAGTCCCAGACCTGTTATTGGAGGAGATTTCCCAGAAATGTCCAACTTTATTATTACAAGAATTTTAAGCATATATTGTCTGCCCTCCAACAATTCAGCAAACCAACCGTGGGATTCAATATAGCAAAAGCCTCAAAGCAAACTAAAGTTTTGCATAGCAGTAGCCATGCCTAGGTGAAATCAATTTTAAGCTCTAGACCAATTTCATCAGCATTGCTGCTGCTGCTGCTGCTGCTGAGTCACTTCAGTCGTGTCTGACTCTGTGCGACCCCATAGATGGCAGCCCATCAGGATGCCCCGTCCCTGGGATTCTCCAGGCAAGAACACTGGAGTGGGTTGCCATTTCCTTCTACAATGCATGAAAGTGAAAAGTGAAAGTGAAGTCATTCAGTTGTGTCCGACCCTCAGCAACCCCATGGACTGCAGCCTTCCAGGGTCCTTCATCCATGGGATTTTCCAGGCAAGAGTACTGGAGTGGGGTGCCATTGCCTTCATCAGCATTAGCTATAAATAATTCCAAACATTAAGTACAAAGCAAAAAGTCTTGGAAGACAAGGAAAAGTCTACAGGGCCTGACAGCCAACAGAGTTGAGACATGCAAAAAAGTAGCATATTTTTGAAGAGCAGAGGGATTGTAACTAAGACCACCTTACTGTACTGGAGATGCCAATGGAGATAAATGAACATGACAACTTAGCAAAGAGAGAAGCAGAACATAAAGGTCTCCACATGATGGTAGTAAGTAAAAGTTGTAGCCCATCTTCATCAGTGTCCAAAGAGGAAACACCATGAAGTTATTTGTCATTTTAGCAAAACTCTCATCCATTAATATACATTATATCTACACTATTTTCATAAATGCAATAAAAACGAACATAAAAATATGTTCACCTCATAATTTCATTTTTCTATTGATATTAATGCCTATCTTTAGGGTGAAAGTGAAAGTAGCAAAGTCCTGTCTGACTCTTGGCGACCCCATGGACTATACAGTCCATAGAATTCTCCAGGACAGAATACTGGGGTGGGTAGTCTTTCCCTTCTCCAGAGGACCTTCCCAAACCAGGGATCAAACCCAGGTCTCCCACACTGTGGATTCTTTACCAGCTGAGCCACATGGGAAGTCCAAGAACACTGCAGTGGGTAGCCTATCTCTTCTCTAGGGAATCTTCCTGACCCAGGAATTGAACGGGGGTCTCCTGCATTGCAGGAGGATTCTTTACCAACTGAGCTATCAGGAAAGTCCAAAATATTTATGTATTTAACTGCATCAGGTCTTCATTGGGTCATGCAGGATATTTTGTTGAGGCACATGGACTCTAGTTATACTACGTGGGCTTTCATAGTTGCAGCAGGCTGGTTTTGTTGCTTTGCTGCATGTGGGATCTTAGTCTCCTAATCAGTGACTGAACCCACGTCCTCTGCATTGCAAGGCAGATTCTTAACCACTGCACCACCAAGGAAGTTGTCTTTAGGGCAGCTCATCATGTTCACAACTGGAGAATCTCTGAAACAGTATTATGAAATTTACTTGTCTGCTTTTGATTAAAAGTGAGAATAAATTACATGATGATTTTAGAAATGAAAGAAGCAACCCCATGGTAGTTAAAGCATGATTTGGGCCAGAAGTTTTGTAAAAATAAAGGAATAGGAAAGATGGAAGGGAAGAAATCAAGCCATTATTAAGCACCTACTCACTCAGGCACTAACTAGGTATTTTATACCTGTTACCTCAGTTAGTCCTTCTGATAACTCCTTTCAAGATATAAGCTTTAGCTCTTCCAAGAGAAAGTTGAGACCAAGAGAACTCACTTAAAAATGTGTTGTAGATTTTATGGCTACATATGAATCAGTGTGATTCGAACAAAGAAATAAATTCTATGGACATAAAGTCCTTATTGTACACATTCATACATACATATGCAAACTTTTTAAACATGTATTTATGTTAATATATACATATACACAATTGAGGAAATATTACAATAAATTGGAAAGCCTTCTCTCCTGGTTGGAGAAAACCTCCAAAGCAGAATACTTACAAGGTATTAAACTAGTAGAATTTCAGTCTTTTTATGAAGATCAGCACAACCTTGTAAAATGTTTGTGTATGTGTGACATTCCCAGGTTTTAGATTTTCCAGCAGTTAAATTATGGGGTGATCCCCACAAGTCTGAATTGTTTGCTGAGAAATAAAGTGATACTTGACTAAAAGCCATGGAACCAGTTGAAATCCTTCCCTGCAATAGAAAGTAAGTAAAAAGCCTCTTACTGGTTTCAGGACAAGGCAAATTCTAATACAACAGGGAGAAAGTTGAAAATAGCAGACTCTAATTTTAGCAGCTGAAGTCAATAGTGGCTGTGGTGAGCTTTCAATTTAAGATATAATATAGTGGTTTTTACTCATTGTACAGGAGTCGAGGGTCCACTACCCACAGTATTAAGTTAAACAAATATGTTTTGAACATGTTTTTGAAAGGATTAAAAATCCTTCATTTAAAAATATGTTGTCAAAATAACGTAATTAACCTTACTCAAACTTTTGAATTATTTTAATGGTTGATTGTGTTCTTTCAAAACAATACAGCTCATAATTAATTTCCCTTATACTAAGTTATCTGTAATATTCTAATGGTTTTTTAGAAGTTTAAGTATTTTTTTTCTAAGTAAGTTACTTCTCTCCTCTTTATACTACACATTGAATATTAAAAATAATAGCTAAAACTCTATTAGGAGAAGAATGCTGAATTTGTTTTCTTATTTTCTGTGATCACAGTATTAGTAATAATAGTTTTTATTTATTTGTCTTATTACATACCAGATACTTTTCTATGTACTTGATAAGGATTATTAGGACTACTTCATTTAAAGCCACAACCCTGTAAATTATGCAGGAGTATCATTCTTTACAAATGAGGAAACTGAGGCTGGAAAAACTTCCATAATTTGCCTAGTGTCACATAGCTGGATGTCAAGCAGTAATGACTTTGGAACTTCAACAATGAAATTACTGTTGAAATAAAATTCTAATTGAATGAAAATAATATTGTGAGAAGATGGAAAATATGCTATTAAAATATGTAGGTAAGGTCTTGAATGTGATTGTTAAAAAGCAATAAATACTCAATATCATATACAGATATCATATACTGAGAAATTACCAAAAGCTGCCAAATTTAAATGAATCATAATGCTGATGTTCTGAATTTACATAGTATTTCATAAAATATCACTTAAAGGGAAAAAAAGCTTAAATGACTGGCAATTAAATATATGATCTGTTATTTTCAATGCTATAATGATAGTCTTACACCTAGGGATAGACAAAATTATTAAGCTTAAATGCTTGAAAAAATGACTCAGAAATTTTAAAAAATGTGCAGAGAAACAATTTAATTCAGCAGGGAAAATTACAAGTCATAAAAATCCTTAATGAATACAAGATGGCAAAATAACCAGGTAGATACAGTGAGACAGAAATCAAATTATCTTTCTTAATGAGATAATCTGCATTTATAGTGTTATTGTTAATCTCAAATTTCCCGAGGCTTTCCCATAGTTTATCAAGCCCAGAGACATCTTTGTTGAGAAACACCGGGAAGCTCCCTATATTTCTATGCTGAATAGATTTTCTTTCTAGAATCATTTACCAAGGCTTGATCTGTTTAGTTTGAAAAAAGGTAATCTTAAGTAACTTGTAAGAGTTTTAGTTCTTCAAAATTAAACCAACCTGATAGAAATATTTGTTGTCAAGATGCCCAGCTCCATGATGAGCTAAGAATAAGCAATTAGTTCTAGGAACTTGCTTGCCTAGAAATTGTATTCTACTTTCTTCCAAGGTATTATACCACCTTCAGTACAAGATTATTTTAATGATTAGGAAATTAGTGTGAATTTTTTTTGTCTTTATCAGTACACATCCATATGACTGATGGATTAATTTTAGTAGCATTTCAATCAGTACTTTCTTGGAAGCGTCAAATCTTAGTAATAAACTTGATTTTCAGATTAGCTAATTTGTCTGAAAAATGTCTTTCCAGGTCAGCCTATAAACCCACCAGTTAAATACATGAAGACATTCTAGAATTATAAAGACAAGGGGAAGGGGGTAAAGTGATTAGTAATAAACATTTTAGGATGAATTAATTATTGATATTTTTCTTCAAAATGTAGTTACTCTGAAGAAATGATAAATGTAAAGAATAAAGGACAGAAAACATTGATACAGGAAACTCTCCAGGGCTCATTTTGGGAGCAGAGACCTTCCTCTACAGTCGAAAACCTAAGAATACCCATTACATCCTATAACCTCCATAATTTATGGTAATTGTCAATTCACTTGACTGGAACTCCAACTTGAACATACACTCTGTATGTGAATTATTACAGTTCTTCAACATATGTCTTCTCCTTTCCTTCATAAATTGTGCAGCTGGTCTTATGGCCATGAAAATAAGACTCCATTTTGAATCTCCTTTAAAACTAAATGAGACAAAGTGTGATTTTTTTTTTCCTGGAATTAGGATATGAGTGAAAGTGATATGGTAAACTTTCAAGTTATACCATTTCCCGTCTTTCTCCATCCCCAGATTAGAATGTGGACACGTGGACATAAAGTCAACTACCTTGTGCCATATGCATGAAGTCCGTAACCTGGGGTTATGAGACGGTAAAGAGACTGAAAGAACCTGCATTCCTTAAAGTATTTACTCATAATCTTATGAAAGAGACAAATAAACATCTGTCTTGGCTGAGCTGAACCTGTATCTTAGTTAAAATCCTATGGGAGAATAGAGTGCTGATCAGTGTGCTGAGTTTTATATCTCCGGTGCTTCATGGTGGGTCAATAAATTAATGAAAAGATGTCTGACAAATTTAGGATGGATACATGGATAGAAAGATCAATGAGTGGTTGGATTCTGTCCTCTCCTCTCTCTCAACACTCTAGATGATGTCACCTACTCTCATAGTTCTAGATACAATGAATCATGTTGATCATTCCCACTTGAATTTGTCCAATCCCATATATACCATACATCACAAACCTTTATATCCAAAACCTAACTGGAAATTTGGATGTCATGGTTCAAAGGTCTGCAGACTCAATATATCAAAGCTGATTTTTCCTCTTCCTCCTCCTCTTGTAGTTATTTCTGTGAAGTTGCCATAGTATAGTTCCCAAAATTTTCCATTTTTCAAAGATTTTAGGATTTTATAATTCTATAAAAGAGACTATATTACATAATTTCCCAACTAATATCCCTGCCCTAAGTGGCAAGTGAAGTGGAGATATCAGTATATCTTGAGTACAGTGTATTAGACTTGAACTTAATATAGCCCACACAACTGTCAGGTACAATTATCATGTCCATTTTATAAACAAAGAAAGAAAGAAAGTGAAGTCACTCAGTCGTGTCCGACTCTTGACAACCCCACGGACTGTAACCTACCAGATTCCTCCATCCATGGGATTTTCCAGGCAAGAATACTGGAGTGGGTTGCCATTTCCTTCTCCAGGAGATCTTCCCAACCCAGGGATTGAACCCAGGCCTCCTGCATTGTAGGCAGACGCTTTACCGTCTGAGCCACCAGGGAAGCTCATAGACAAAGAAACTGAGGTCAATAGAGAGTAAATAATTTGTCCAAAGTAACCCTGTTAGTATGTGGTAGAGCTGGGATTTGAACCCAGGATTGTCTGAATACAAAGCCCAGTTTGTGCTATTGCACTTGCCATTCTGCATTGTAACTGCCTGCTTCCTCATCCACATCATCCAACAGACGGTCGTTCCCATGAGGGTTGAGCTATTATAAACATCCCCATTATTTTTTTCATATTCATTACTAACACATCAGTACACATTCAGTTAGAATCCTTTTGAAAATAACAAAGAAAATAAATGAGAATAAAATATGATCAGTTTAACATGTAAGAATATTATAAGTATCTCATCATATTGGACTGCATTTGTCTCCCTCTTTTTTACCCTGACAGGAGAGGTATTTGTGTTTACGACTCTCTAATATCCTGGGTTTTGTTTTCCTGTTTTAACCCATGGGTGTTACCACCTACTAACATCCTGCTACTGCTAAGCCACTTCAGTCGTGTCCGACTCTGTGCAACCCCATAGACGGCAGCCCACCAGGCTCCACCGTCCCTGGGATTCTCCAGGCAAGAACACTGGAGTGGGTTGCCATTTCTTTCTCCAATGCATGAAAGTGAAAAGTGAAAGGGAAGTCGCTCGGTCGTGTCCGACTCTTCACGACCCCATGGACTGCAGGCCACCAGGCTCCTCCGTTCATGGGATTTTCCAGGCAAGAGTACTGGAGTGGGGTGCCATTGCCTTCTCCCACTAACATCCTAGGTTCCCTTTTATATTTGGACATTTCACTTTCATCTCAGTACTGTTGATAGAATTAGGTAGAGCTGTACACATTTCCTTCTTCATATTTACTCGTATAATTTGTACAACTGTAACATTTACTTTTTCTCCCAAAGCTGAATGCTGGCAATGCTGAGATGTGAGGATAGGCTCAAATGACATACAGCTTAGTGAAATCTAAGAGACTGGACTGTCCTATTGCACCTTAATGTGATGCTGCCTCCCTTCTATTGATGGTAGATTTTGTAATCTACTATATGTATATTAATATCCAAAAAGTACTTAGAAAAGAATCAGGCATATAGTGAGGGCTAGATAAGTGTAATATATCATTCATGTTATCACAGTCACCTGGGTAAATTCTAACAACTTATGAAAGGAGATGGGCTGTCCCAGCCAGACAAGACTCTCATTGATCTCTTGTTTAGTACTCTCCACCTCTGTATGAAATAAGTTTCCAAAGTTGTAAAAAAAAAAAAATACAATAGTAAAAGCTAGAGGCAAAATGGCTAAAGAACAGGTAGGCTTCTGTTGTCAATGCAACAGCTGTCATTTAAATAGGGTTCACTAGGTGTGGCTAGAACTTAGAGAACTTTAACAGGCAAGAGATGATCAGAGTGGGTTCCCACTGCAGGCAGTGCAAGAAGTCCAGGCAGGTGGACAGGCAGCAGACCAGAGCCCAGTAGAACCATCAGGAAGGAAGCACAGAGCATCAGAGAAGTCAGCAGAAGACAGTAAAGCAGACAACCTGGCTGAGGTGATGGATGCTGAGATAGTCATGGAGTATTAATCAGGATTGTTGTCACACGGACTATAGACTTGGGTGACAGTCAGGATCACAGTTCTCAAGGAATTAGATCTGATAAGGAACCACACCATGGATAAAGACACATGAGAATAATCCAGGTGCCCAGAAACTGACACTGACACATAAACCAGGAGCTTAGGCCTAAACAATGAAGAAAAGTCCTGATTGGAGTTTGTAATTAAAGAAGAGATAGCAGTAGGCTGACTTCCTGATGAACTGATAACCGAAGATTCTTTAGGTTTCTTTAACTGCAGATAACACTGTTGAGGAATTGAACCAAGCTATGGGCAGCTAAAAGGACTTGAAGACTAAGAGGAAAGCATGCTACATTTTATCTCCCATCCTTTCAAATCATGACCTTGGGTAAAGAATATGTGTTGTCATATGAGCCAAACAGCTTAGACCTCTCAGGGAGTTATCATAAGAACCTCACACAAACAAAGATGTTTTATAACTGCTTAGCAAAAAATTTTTACTTTCTTCTACTCGTTTTCATTTGTCAAATCTCCTCATCTACATAAATCTAAAAATCTTCAGGCTATCACTTTAAAACTCAATGTTAATATGCCCTCATTAAGGAAGCAATTTAGTTAACTAATGTCATTATATTACTGAACAATCTAACCAATTTGACAGATTTTTCATAACCACCCAGTGGGATCTAGACTCCCTGGTAATTTCCAACAGACATGCTGATAGAGGGAAAAAAACAAATTTTATCAATACTGTCACTTTGAAAATCTCAAGTTCTGGAAACTAGAATTAAAAACCTCATCCCTTCACAGACTCTACCCTTCAACTGGACAAAAAAAAAAATCTCAGGATGACTCAAACTTTATGCAATCCCTCTAACTCTAAATGTAAAACTCTCCACTTGCAAGAACTCCTTGCCACTTACAAGCCATTAAACAGAAAAGGCAGAAATAATTTAAGTGCCATTATTCTTTTAACTTAGAAATTTAGCATTAGCTATACTTATTCATACTTAAAGTAGTTCTGGGATGACACCAGTAATAGAAGCTTTGTTTTTATTTCATAGATGAATAAATTAAAGAAGAATTAAATGAAATCTAACAAAAGAATAAAGCTGTGCCTGTAGCAAAATGATTTAGGAAACAAAAGCAACCAGATGAGTGATTCAGACCCGGAACCACACCCACTAATGAACTCCTGCTGGGAAGCCGGCTTGACTATAGAAGCACTGTTAGTTCTAGAGTTAATGCCTTTTCCTTAAAGGCCTACCCCTTTATTTGTCAGCAACTCAAAATATAAGATATAAGGGAAAAACAAACCTGACATTTAAGGAATGTGGTTAAAATGAATTATGGAAGAAAAGTGTACAAAAATAAAGTAAGCTACCTTCAGAGGCAAAAAAAAGAAAGAAAAAAATAATCCTCATGCTTATAGTTTTTCAGAATGACAGAAAGCTAATAATATTTATATCTGTGGGATGTAAAATATTGGGGGATTTAGCAATTAGATGTGCTGAGGTTTTATAATCAATTTAAAACCTGTCTTCTTACTGTTCTGAGACAATTAGAATGTATATACTGTCATTAGGTGCTGAATAAAAGTCGAACACCTTGATAACCATCCCAAAGGGTGCCTTTGTAATAAGTATTTGCTCACTTAATAATAATCACCATCAGCTGACACCATTTAATAAACATCTGCTGAATAAACATATTCCACATATGAATGCATACAGACATGTAGCTTTGAAGAATTTTGAAAAATGAGGAAATATCTTCTAATAAAGTTACAAAAAGATTCATGCTAAATTTAAAAGAATGTTTTAGTCTTTTTTAGTTTAGAAAAGAGGATCTAGCATGTAGTCAGCATTCAATAAATGATCTTTATTTGATGCATTATTTTTTGATAAGGAAAATGAAGAAACTAAGATTGTTTTATATGAGAATTCTTGCTTACAAGTCCTGGAATACATATTTTAGCTCACTAGAAGCTTTTGGTTTCTGAAATATGATGAGCTCTGCATAGCCCTCACACAGAACTCCAGAAGTCAATGCCATAGTGAGAAAGGACAACCACAGAAAACAAGGAAAAATAAAAACAGGTGGAGTTTAGATCGACAATTGTTATTAATCAATATAGAACATGGCTTGAAATATTTACAATATTTATAATACCAGGGACTCCCTGTTTTTCCATAGACAACGTAACAATAGTAGTAATGTTGTGTGGACATATGATATTTTTGCCTGGCTACAATCCCTTCATTTAGGAAGCCTTGCTTCCTCAATTTCATTATCTCACCTCCTTGCCTCAAGAGCAGGCATTTGACACAGGGCTGGCCATTCCACATAACAACATTTCTTTGGTAATATTTGTTCCAATTGACAAGTCCTTCATATTGGATTAAGAATTTGCTATATCTTGATATGAGTTATTAAATATAATAGTTATTTTTCTAAAAAGAGGTTTAGCTGGAAGAAAATGACCATGTCTGGCATCTTCTCTGATATTTGGAGAGACATTCAGTCTGTGGAACAAAGTCAAATAAACATGGGAAAGGGGGAAAGGAATTAGAGAAGAAAGGAGAGAGGCAGAAAAGGGAGAAGGAGAAGTGGTGAGGGAATGAGAGAGGGAAAGAATGAGCATGAACGAGAATGAATGAGTGTGTCCTGAGGAAACTAAGACCTAGCTCTACTTCCTAAGCCTCAGCTACTTGCTCCTCTATCTCTGATTCCAATGAGTTAAACCAAATTAATTTCCTCTCAGGTCAATGTTCCAGTGCACTCCCTCCTCTGCTTAAGTTAATTTGAGTTGAAATTCCTTCACTTACAACTGGGGAAAAAAAAAAAAAAACACTCAATAAAGATTACTTTTTGCTGAGTGTATTAATCTCAGAGTTATATCTTCCCATTTTTGCTCTTCTAGGTTTTACCACCTATGGAAATAATTTTCTACGTTAAATTTCCTCTTTTTGAAACAGTACTCTTTCTGTACTCCTGGCTGGACCCCATCTGATATAGTATCTGAAACTGGAGCTTGGGAAAGTGGTCTTAGAAACATACCTTTTATAACTGTCAACACAGAGATGGCAAATGAAGCTACTGAGTTGGGTGACATTCCTCAGAAAGAACATGGAAAATAACATTCAGGTGGAGAGATAATTTTAAAATAGCAAAATCAATGTGGGCTCGTTGGGTGGAGTAACAGGTTTCTTTTCATCTTGAATTCACATTGATTTTGGCCTAAAGAATGTCCAAGGCCACAGGCAGAACTATTTGATGAATGATCAAGTGGATGTGGTCTTAATCTATATAAGGCCTTGTAGCACATGGTCCAGTAAAGAAGAGAAGCTAAGATTGATTAAGACTGAGACTGAGGTAATTCACCAGGTGGCACTAGCGGTAAAGAACCCATCTGCCAGTGCAGGAGACATAAAACCATGGGTTGGATACCTGGGTCAGGAAGATCCCCTGGAGGACGGCCTGGCAACCTACTCCAGTACTTTTGCCTGGAGAATCCTATGGACAGAGGACCGAGGAAGGCTGCAGTCCATGGGGTTGAAAAGAGCTGGACATGACTGAGTAACTTAGCATGCCCGGACACATACGTGGTGGTAAGGCTGTCCTTAAACCACCTTCTACACCTCCCTGGGTCTAAATGCTTATCTGTAAAAAGACTTAAATAATAATACAACCATATGCTGTTTTGAACAATTTATATGATGTGATATATGAAAAAGTCAGTCTCACAATAAATGATCAGTCCAAAGCAGCTGCTATTGTTGTTAATAATGCTATAACGTGAAGAAAAAAGAATTGTCAGACTAAAATTTTTCCTATGTATACATCATACACACACACACACACACATGTATATGTATATATATAAACACACACATTTTATATATAATTTTATTTACTGTTAGGTTAGTTTCCAATTAAAAACAAACTGAACTAAATGATTTTATGAGGTCTTAGAATAAATAAAATCCCAAATCCTTTGGATAAGCTAAGTTTGCTGCCAAATGAACTGTTTCTGATCTCTGTCTCTCATATCTTTGGCTATTTCACAGTTCTTATCCTGTTCGCTCTCTGCTTCAATGTATTCCAAGATGCTGTCAGAAAGAAGCTAATTGGTCATGTTAACATCCACTCTTACTCCTGGCTCTCAAAGCTTCAGCCACTGTGGCCTAATATGATACAGTACTTTGGATCTTAACGGATACAGAATTACATGGTCTGCTCATTTCTGAGAAATGGCTCCGTAAACTGGCATCGTGGTGGTAGAATCTCTTCAACAAAATATTTACCTCACTTATATGTTTGAAAGATTGATCTCTCCTTGACACAGACGCACTTGTGTTCAAGTTTGCTGGTCAGATCTAAATTTTACATCTGGATGTAAAATTCAAAGCTGTCACAATGAATTTGATTTTTTATTAACAATCTGAATAAACAAGTCTAAATAAAATCTTTTCTTGGACACAAATCACAAACAAACAAATTTAACATGCTGATTCCATATCTGTGGTCAAAAGGAAAGCAAATACCCAGGATTGATGGTCAGTCATTAATACCAAATGCCACTGAAACCAGATCAGCTCATCCCAATTTGGAGAGTTTTCTAAATTTTATTAAGCAAAACTAAATATGATTAAAATGAACAAATATTGGTTTTCATTCACCCACATCTGTTCAGTTTTAACATTTTCTCTTGGCTCGCCACTCCAATCCCCTCAAATAGTCCCAGGTAACTACAGGTACTTAAGATGGTAAAAGTTGCTTGGTATGTATGTGTGCTCCCCTGAAATTGGGTCCAGGTCCCGACATAACATGTCCAACTGCTACAGCTGCAGTCATGAAACATCCACAGGGACAAACAAGCATGTGAGCATATACTGTGGGTCTATATGCAACAACCTATATATAAAATATTCAAGAAGCTAAGCAGCACATTATAGCCTAAAGGCATAACAAATTTTTAAAAGATGTAAAATACTGTATAGCATTTTGTCCCAGGAAAATGAGATCAAATCTCCTTTCTCCTGTTCTATTATAGCAGGAACTATTCTTCTCTTGTTTCTTCTATTGCATTCCAGTCCTGGCACTTGTTAAGAACATAATATGTGTGTTCAGTTGCTTAGTCGTGCCCGACTCTTTGCAACCCCAAGGACTCTAGACCTCCAGGCTCTTCTGTCCATGGGATTCTCCAGGTGAGAATACTGGAGTGGGTTGCCATTCCCTTCTCCAGGGGATCTTCCTGACCCAGAGATTGAACCCAGGCCTCTTGTGTCTCCTACATTGGCAGGCAGATTCTTTACCACCAACACCACCTGGGAAGCCCCGAGAACATAATGGATGCTACAAAAATGACTGCTGAATAATCAATGAATTTCCTGGAGTTTACCACACCTTACCACTTTATTTCCACCTACCCTGCACAAGTCACTTGAAAAAGTTTTATAATAACTTATAATTTCCTTGAAAAAAAACTAAGTCACATGGAGCAATTAAATTTGTTTAATAACATTAAAACTATTGAAATTTCCCATATAGCACCATGATAATAAATACATGATTTTGGGATAATGCATGTTGAGCTAAAGATGGCCTTCTTCAAAAGAACCTTGGAGAATCAATAAACTCAGAAAGTAAATTCTAAAGCAACATTGAATATTATTTCCAACTCCACTTTTTTGCCTCTGTCGACTTTATTCCACCTGGAATTTAATGAAAGCCCTCTCTCTTAGTTTATTACATACTCTTAGATATAGATGATAGGAAATGTGAAATGTAGATTTTCTCTGTGTGGTTGTCTTTAGGGGAAAACCTTTCACTGTCTAAAAGAGTGGCCATGAATACTAAATAGCTCTTATATTAGCCAAGGAATAAGCCAGGGAATAAAACTTTGTTTGTGCAATTATTCCATCTTCTACTAAAAACTCTGGCTTACATTTAGATATGTAACATAAACAAAAGGTGTTGATTTCATTTGCCCCTCAGTCTAAGAGGCTGGATAGTGAGCTGTTATGATTATCTGTGTACTGCCCATGTGTCCTGCTGGATCAGAGGAAAGAGGGGTTTCTTATTTCCATTGTCATCTGTAAAGCACATTAAGCAGGTGGAAACTTCTTCCCCAGCATGTGTAAAAGTAAAAGTCAAATGTTCAATTTACTTGAGGAAAATAATTCTATCACACTCCAAAATCTGATAAGAATAATAGGACTTATGAAATTATGGCTTCAGCAAACACTCACCCAAGCACAGAATGATACAATTCTCAGAGCCAACACCTGCCAAAACATTAAGGTATGCTGGTAGTTTTCAGGGCTTCACACTTGACATTATTTCCAATAGGGTAAAAGACAACTCTGTATTTACTATCTGTTTGATATTTCAAATATTTCCTCATAATGTCTAATTTGAAGTGAAGAATAAACGACTTTTAAGTGATCGTTAACTTCCAATCAAGGAAAGTCCCACAAACTCCAGATATTATTAAAGAAAAGATATTAATAAAATCTACAAAGGTTAGTAGTTAAGTCTGATACATATATATATATATATATATATATACACACATACATACATATAGTTAACATTATGCATATGAACAACAGGAAGATATTTCACAAAATCAGGAGAGAGAAATGAAAAATAATTACAATAACATTTTTTTTTACAATAACATTTTTAAATCCCCCAAAATGTGTGACAATAAAAGGATTCTAAGCTTCAGGTTATTATTTCAACTCATTCGATAAAAGACCTGTCTAGAAAAAAAGTGAGTTTGTTCAAATACATATGTTCTACATAAGCCATAAATAAATTGTGATGAGCAGACTCTAGGGTGCCCCCATAACCCCCATCTCCTGGGATCCATGCCCTCATAGCATTTCCTTCCCCTGACAGTGGAAAAGATCTATGACTTGCTTCTAATCAAAGAACATGGAAAAAGTGATGGGAAATCTCACTCCTGTGGTTATGTTAAATTGTATAAGACTGTCTTTCTATCAGACTCACTCTAAAAACTGTCTTTGCTGGCTTGATGAAGTAAGTGACCAGTCTGGGAAAGAATACACAGTAAAGAAATAAGGAATGTGGGCAATCTTCAGGAAGAGAAAGTATCCTCTAAGAATCTGAGGCTCTGGAGGGCGGCCTCTAGGCTCTGAGGGTGGCCTCTAGCTGAAAGCCAGCAAGAAAGTGTGATCCATCCTACAACCATGAGGAATGGAGTTCTAAACAACTGAGATCAGAAGTAGATCCTTTCCTACTAAAGTTGCCAGATGAGATTGCAGCCCATCCTATACCTAGACTGCAGCCTTCAGAGACACTAAGCTGAGGACCCGTTTAGACTGTTCCCACTCTCCTGACCCACAAAATTTTTGAGATTATTAATATGTTTTTTAGGCTATTAGGTTTCAGTAATTTGTTGTATAGTAACAGCAACTAAGCAAAGGAGAAAAGGAAAGATATACCCATTTGAATGCAGAGTTCCAAAGAATAGCAAGAAGAGATAAGAAAGCCTTCCTCAGCGATCAGTGCAAAGAAATAGAGGAAAACAACAAAATGGGAAAGACTAGAGATCTCTTCAAGAAAATTAGAGATACCAAGGGAACATTTCATGCAAAGATGAGCTCGATAAAGGACAGAGATTGTATGGACCTAACAGAAGCAGAAGATATTAAGAAGAGGTGGCAAGAATACACAGAAGAACTGTACAAAAAAGAGCTTCACGACCCAGATAATCATGATGGTATGATCACTGACCTAGAGCCAGACATCCTGGAATGTGAAGTCAAGTGGACCTTAGAAAGCATCACCACGAACAAAGCTAGTGGAGGTGATGGAATTCCAGGGGAGCTATTCCAAATCCTGAAAGATGATGCTGTGAAAGTGCTGCACTCAATATGCCAGCAAATTTGGAAAACTCAGCAGTGGCCACAGACTGGAAAAGGTCATTTTTCATTCCAATCCCAAAGAAAGGCAATGCCAAAGAATGTTCAAACTACCGCACAACTGCACTCATCTCACACGCTAGTAAAGTAATGCTCAAAATTCTCCAAGCCAGGCTTCAGCAATATGTGAACCATGAACTTCCTGATGTTCAAGCTGGTTTTCGAAAAGGCAGAGGAACCAGAGATCAAATTGCCAACATCCGCTGGATCATGGAAAAAGCAAGAGAGTTCCAGAAAAACATCTATTTCTGTTTTATTGACTATGCCAAAGCCTTTGGCTGTGTGGATCACATCAAACTGTGGAGAATTCTGAAAGAGATGGGAATACCAGACCACCTGACCTGCCTCTTGAGAAACCTGTATGCAGGTCAGGAAGCAACAGTTAGAACTGGACATGGAACAACAGACTGGTTCCAAATAGGGAAAGGAGTACGTCAAGGCTGTATATTGTCACCCTGCTTATTTAACTTATATGCAGAGTACATCATGAGAAATGCTGGACTGGAAGAAACACAAGCTGGAATCAAGATTGCCGGGAGAAATATCAATAACCTCAGATATGCAGATGATACCACCCTTATGGCAGCAACTGAAGAGGAACTAAAAAGCCTCTTGATGAAAGTGAAAGTGGAGAGTGAAAATGTTGGCTTAAAGCTCAACATTCAGAAAACGAAGATCATGGCATCCAGTCTCATCACTTCATGGGAAACAGTGGAAACAGTGTCAGACTTTATTTTTCTGGACTCCAAAATCACTGTAGATGGTGACTGAAGCCATGAAATTAAAAGATGCTTACTCCTTGCAAGGAAAGTTATGACCAACCTACATAGCATATTCAAAAGCAGAGATATTACTTTGCCAACAAAGGTCCATCTAGTCAAGGCTATGGTTTTTCCTGTGGTGATGTATGGATGTGAGAGTTGGACTGTGAAGAAGGCTGAGTGCCGAAGAATTGATGCTTTTGAACTGTGGTGTTGGAGAAGACTCTTGAGAGTCCCTCGGACTGCAAGTAGATCCAAAGAGTCCGTTCTGAAGGAGATCAGCCCTGGGATTTCTTTGGAAGAAATGATGCTAAAGCTGAAACTCCAGTTTCAGCCACCTCATGCGAAGAGTTGACTCACTGGAAAAGACTCTGATGCTGGGAAGGATTGGAGGCAGGAGGAGAAGGGGACGACAGAGAATGAGATGCTGGATGGCATCACTGACTCGATGGACATGAGTCTGAGTGAACTCTGGCAGTTGGTGATGGACAGGGAGGTCTGGCGTGCTGAGATTATCGGGGTCGCAAAGAGTCAGACACAACTGAGCGACTGAACTGAACTGAACAGCAACTAATACAGAAATGGCAAAATGTCTGCAGTTTGAGGCAATATTTAGTTATCTATTATTTCTGTCCTCAATTTCACATGTGAAGAAAAAGGTAATACACATAAAGGTTTAATTACAATCAGTAAGATTAATATTTTACTGCCAATATCTTTTTTACATCAGAGAATGGTACAAAAAAATAGAAGATGCTTTGCCAAAAGATACTTCATATTAAAGTAATCTTAGTCTAGTAGTCTGGTTGCTCCTTTTCTATCTGATAAAAAACTGAAACATCTTTATACATGTATATTCATTCCTCTTCATAATAGCTGGATTGTTGTTTTTGCTTCATTAAAGAGATACATATAAAGTAAAATGTTCTTATGCTTGATCTCACTCTTCCCTGCCAAAAATACGTCCTTCAAAGGGGCTTCACATTAAAATCAAAATTATATATGTGACCACCGCATGTTTAGTAATTAGATCACATTAAACTTTACATACAAATTTCAGCAAGCTCACGAACAACACCTGCATCATTCTGGCCTTAGCAACCTTCAAAGATACCCCCTCAGCCATAGTGCCCCTGCAAGTCCGACTGAGAATATTGGGAGAATTCATGACATGCCATAGACCACTTCTGCCACCAGCTATATACTGTATCTTGATGTTCCACACCTGCTAACACCTTGAGAAACAAATAGGCATTTCTGAGCCACTATTTAATGCTCTACCCTCAAGCAAGCTGGTTAGCTGCTGTCACTCATGACTGAAGCAACTCTTCTCACCTTCGAGAAGCCCCAGAGCCAAGCTGCATGAATCAGAAGCATTGCAACATTCATGGTGAGGGTTCTCTAAAATTTCACACGTATCCTTTCTTCCTTGCCAGGTGGTCTGGATGTGAACTAGTTCAAACAGAAGTGATCTCACTCTGCCCTGAAATGGGACAGTGCTCTGGCTCCCATAGGCCCCGCCACTCTTTGTTTCCCCTTGTAGTAAGATCTCAGAAGCCTTTCTTTTGTAACCCCCACCCACTATTGCAGTCATGTCCAAATATTGGTTTGGCCAAAAATTCATTTGTGTTTTCCTGTAAGATATGGAAAAACTCAAATGAATTTTTGGCCAACCTAATATTTTGATACTCATATTATAGTGGTTCCTTTTCAGAGAGAATCGTTATTTCCCACGTAGATTCAAACAGTTATGGATTGAGGAGGATTATGGAAGCACACTGAACCCCACATTCCAGAAATACCTCGGTTCCCCACTACAGATAAGATAACCCATTCAGCAACACCCTCTGACTACTATACTTCAAGTAGCAAATGAGGAAATAAGATTGTTTCTTTTAATAATTACAAAGACTAATTTCTTGAACTATGCCTTACAAATGCTGTCCTGAGATCAATTAAGAAATATCCAGTCTCATAGAAAATAGCTAGTCTCACGCACATGGATCTGAGTGAATCAGAACAAAGTATTTAGGAAGTGGAAAACAATAGCATCAATCACACTGAATTTGTCAGCTTACCAATCATGATACAGATGCTAAAATTACTAAAGAGCTATAACTTTTTAGAGCATGGCATTTTAGATTGGCATTAACTCTGATGTATGACTTCTAGTGCAGTGGGTAATGACAAAAATAGAGAAGCTATTATATTATAAATAAATATCTGGGTGTACAAATGAATCCTCACTAAAATATTTATTTGAAGTTAATTAAATTCCATTATATAGCCATCACTACAAATTATCTCCTGCATTCTAATCATTGGTTAACTGCTTATTACCTCACAAAGATGAATAAATATAAGTCAAATCACTAAGATGCCTATATTTGATTTCAGTATGGGCAGTGATTTAGTTTATCTGAAACAACTGCCAAAATAAATTTGTTACATACACCACACTCTCACAAATAGACTCCAATGTATCTGATCAGGTACTTTCCAAACCTAGAACAGTGTTGAACTCTCAAATATTTTCTGAATAAAGAAAATATCCCATTACCCATGAGTATTGTGAATGCATCTACATCCTCTCACAGACAATCTGAGAAAAAGCTAAAGGAGGCAACAGAACCAAGATCGCAGGGCTCCTCTTCACTACCACCACATAGCATGTTGCCTGGACAGTGAAGAGGAGTTGGTTAGGAAATCTGATGTATTTCCTCTTTACCCTACCTCATTAACGACCTTCAGCTTCCCTCTTTCTCCATTCTTTTATCCCCAATTTCTTGCCTACTGATACATGTTGAACATCTACTTGTATACTTTGCAAGAAGAACAGAGGTAGAGAATTGGCAAGTAAATCATGAGGTATTTACTTCATACTATCAGGGGCAAAGAGTCATAGATTTTTTTAAACACTCTTCTCCTACGGAGTGCATCTTTCCTATTTTTATTATTTTATTTTTGGCTGCACAGCACAGCATGTGGGGTCTTATTAATAGTTCCCTGACCAGGGATTGAACTCATATCCCCTGCATTAGAAGCATAGATTCTTAACTATTGGACCACCAGGGAAACGCAGAGAGTCATATATTTTCAGTACGTTGTGGTATACCATGCACAGAGTTAAGTACACATTTCTATTGTTGTTGTTAGGTTGCTTTAAAATAGTAACTGTCAAACTATTTACTGTATATTCATTTTTGTTTCAAAGAACTTCAATAAATCTTGGTGATGTCCTTAAAATGAAAATTCCATTAAGAACAGTCCTCTTGGCCATATTCATTTCTATTCATTCTTTCTTCAGGGCCTAACATAATGTCTGGAACATTCAGTCACATCTGAATTTCACATATATTCGTAAATGAAGACCTTAACTGTAACAGGCTAAGACAAAGGTAAGTAGACCTCTTTCTCTTGTTTTTAGTACATATTTCCCAGTGAGTTGACTGAAGTCAATTATAGAAGAAAACACCAGGGTCTTCCAAAAGCATACACATCTTCCTATGATGAGATTAAAATCAAACATTAAATCAGTGCTGTAACACTGAAGTAGACAGAGACACAAAATTTTTAAAGTATATAATTACACCCCAATCTGTTGCGTTATATTGTTTTACTGTACTAGCTATAGAAACTGTTCGCAAAAGCTAACATAAAAATTGTTAAATAAATAATTTCCTATATTTTTTTTAGATTAATTAGCTATATTTATTTATACGAAGGAAAATTTTTAAAGAAAAAAAAAAAACAGTACTTAAGCTTTTAGTGTGTATTCTGCTTATATTATCCATGTAGATTTCTGGAACATTTCCACTAATTACATGACTCTCAAAACATTTTCAGTTTCAACAAACCACATCCCCATTTTACTTTAGGTGCTGAAGGACCTCAATATATTTAAATATAGCTTATCTAATTTATAAAGCATTTTCATGAATGAACACATAATTATCACTCCTCCACATCCTACCACTAAAGGGAGAACTACATAATTATGAATTAATGAGATGGATTTTCTTTTGTAACTTATGTAAACTAATTTCATTACTTTATAAAAACATATGGTTCCTATAATGACTGAATTTAATGTTTTTACTAATTTTTTTTCTCATAATTATAGCATTGAATTTTAAATGTGTATATTATTATTTTGCTTAATAATTTCTATGAGGAACTAAATTCTTATGTGAATCAATTATGTAAATAAATATTTTGATGATTATGTTTACATAAGGCTACTCTGTGTCCAAGTGCTCAAAGATAATAATTATGCTAATCAATTACCAAGCTTGGTTTATGCTGACATGAAAATGTACTGAAGCATTATTTATAAAGGTAGGGACTTGAGCATATTGAACTTGCAAATTTAAGAGCAGCTATATTTTCAGTAACTATATAAAAAGTGCAACAAGATTGGAGAAAGTCTCAGATTGAGCAGAATGAGAAAACAAGTTCAGTTACTGAACAGTATCCCTGCAAGGAAAATTACATGTAAGGAAAATGGTCCATAGGAGGCCTTTAATCATTAGGCATTAAAAAAGATGGGTAAAACATGATACTGAGAATGACTCAGCAATTATGGGGCATTTAAAAATATTATTGAAAAACCTCAACTAGTATATTCAACTGAGGGAAATATCTTTAACCAAAATTATTGCCTTTGTTTAAAACAATGGACTACAAAACACATCACAGTGCAAACGGACCAAGGGAAATAAGAACTTTGGGTATCTGGACTGCCAGTCTGATTGGCAAAGAAAGAATACTGAAATACAAGTTGAGGCATAGATTGACCAAAACCAGAATCTTTTCATTTTCAGACATTCTAATCAGATACTCATTTCCCATATTCAATATGAACAAGTATTAGTGAAATAGTTTTACATATAACATATTCATAAAAATCTATATCATTTAAAGGATTTTTTTCTATTTTTCAAGATGATAACTCTCATGCTGTACAATATTAAAAGTAGATTATTACCAATATTCTACCAGGTAGTTTTTACCCTTTCCAGTTATTACCAGAATTTTGAAAAACACTAGAATAGCAGTAGCTTCAGCAAAATCTTTACTATCTCTTATGATTTAGATTCTGAATTTCCTAAAATCTTGAACTGAAATCTTTGCTAACATAATACAAAAGCTATATCTTTTAAAGTAAAGAAATGTAAACTGATGAGAATTTCAAAGAAATAGAATCAGAGTTACTGAAATTACTGTTATCGTCCTCATGGTCTCCACTGTCTGCCACTTGGTCAAACTTTTTTTTTTTTTTCATTCTGGGTGAAATAGTAGACCACACACAAATGGAACTTCCTCTCTTTCTTCTCCCAAAACAAAAACTTAATATAAAACATTTCATGTTTGAAAGATCCAAGTAAAGAAAATCTCCATAAAGCAGAAATGAATAGAAAACTCAGAGTAGTAAAGAGCAGCTGAAATCAATAGCTCACAGAGAAGCCAGACTGGGCCTTAAAGGTGAGCCCATCAGGAATATGCCTCATTTTGGACCCCAGGAAAGAACTAGAAATGAGGTTTCTGCCACAAAAGAGGATAGGAACAGTGTCCACTCCTTACCCCTTAACAAAACAAAGTGTTCCCTGCGGCCAGGATGTAGTTAGTCTGATTCAAAATAGGCTTATATTTTTTTGTGGAGTAGAGGGATAAATCTGTGAGTCAAAACACAGATACAAACTGAGTTTGGGCACTCTGAAATGCCAGGCTACTGGCATGCTCAAACATAACTCACTAGAAAGACATATAAGGGAAAATGTCCTTCAGAAGATGAGTTCAAAACAAGATCTGACAAGTATAATTTCAATTCTGCCACTAAAATGAGGCCATAAATATTAGGATATTTTGCTCTATCATGCTTTTTTGTTTTTAGTTGCTCATGAAATTAAAATGAAACAGTCAACTTATGCCACAGATGGGAAAAAGGATTTTGAGTTTTGCTTCTGGTCAAAAGTGAGTAACAGGATGACAGTGAGTAACTGGATTTTCCATTCTATCAGAAGTGAACAACAATAAAAAACAAAAGACAAATCTGTGGACCAAGGATTTCCAAGATGCTGGATGCCAGGAAATGAGGCAAAATAATCCTTGAGACTGGGGAGCAGGGGTCAAGGGGCAGGATAAGCCTTAGTTTACCATTTGCTCCTTGAAAGAAAAGCTATGACCAACCTAGGCAGCATATTAAAAAGCTGACATTAGTTTGCCAAAAAAGGTCCATCTAGTCAAAGCTATGGTTTCTCCAGTAGTCATGTATGGATGTGAGAGTTGGACTATAAAGAAAGGTGAGCACTTAAGAATTTATGCTTTTCAATAACACTGATGAACATAGATGCAAAAATCCTTAACAAAATTCTAGCAATCAGAATCCAACAACACATTAAAAAGATCATACACCATGACCAAGTGGCCTTTATCCCAGGGATGCAAGAATTCTTCACTATCTGCAAATCAATCAATGTAATACACCACATTAACAAATTGAAAAATAAAAACCATATGGTTATCTCAATAGATGCAGAGAAAGCCTTTGACAAAATACAACATCCATTTATGATAAAAACTCTCAAGAAAGCAGGAATAGAAGGAACATACCTCAACATAATAAAAGCTATATATGACAAACCCACAGCAAACATTATCCTCAATGGTGAAAAATTGAAAGCATTTCCCCTAAAGTCAGGAACAAGGCGAGGGTGCCCACTTTCACCACTACTATTAAACATAGTTTTAGAACTTTTGGCCACAGCAATCAGAGCAGAAAAAGAAATAAAAGGAATCCAAATTGGAAAAGAAGTAAAACTCTCACTGTTTGCATATGACATGATTCTCTATAGAAAACCCTAAAGGCTCCACCAGAAAATTACTAGAGCTAATCAATGAATATAGTAAAGTTGCAGGATACAAAATCAACACACAGAAATCCCTTGCATTCCTATACATTAATAATGAGAAAATAGAAAGAGAAATTAAGGAAACAATTCCATTCACCATTGCAACGAAAAGAATAAAATACTTAGGAATATATCTACCTAAAGAAACAAAAGACCTATATATAGAAAACTATAAAACACTGGTGAAAGAAATAAGTTCAGTTCAGTTCAGTCACTCATTTTGTCTGACTCTTTGCAACCCCAAAATCGCAACACGCCAGGCCTCCCTGTCCATCACCAACTCCCGGAGTTCACTCAAACTCACGTCCATCGAGTCGGTGATGCCATCCAGCCATCTCATCCTCTGTCGTCCCCTTCTCCTCCTGCCCCCAATCCCTCCCAGCATCAGAGTCTTTTCCAATGAGTCATCTCGTCACATCAGGTGGCCAAAGTACTGGAGTTTCAGCTTTAGCATCATTCCTTCCAAAGAACACCCATGACTGGTCTCCTTTAGAATGGACTGGTATCTCCTTACAGTCCAAGGGACTCTCAAGAGTCTTCTCCAACACCACAGTTCAAAAGCATCAATTCTTCAGCGCTCAGCTTTCTTCACAGTCCAACTCTCACATCCATACATGACCACAGGAAAAACCATAGCCTTGACTAGATGGACCTGTGTTGGCAAAGTAATGTCTCTGCTTTTCAATATGCTGTCTAGGTTGGTCATAACTTTTCTTCCAAGAAGTAAGCATCTTGTAATTTCATGGCTTCAGTCACCATCTGCAGTGACTTTGGAGGCCAAAAAAATAAAGTCGGACACTGTTTCCACTGTTTCCCCATCTACTGGCCATGAAGTGATGGGACCAGATGCCATGATCTTTGTTTTCTGAATCTTGAGCCTTAAGCCAACTTTTTCACTCTCCTCTTTCACTTTCATCAAGAGGCTCCTTAGTTCCTCTTCACTTTCTGCCATAAGGGTGGTGTCATCTGCATATCTGAGGTTATTGATATTTCTCCCGGCAATTTTGATTCCAGCTTGTGCTTCATCCAGCCCAGCATTTCTCATGATGTACTCTGCATATAAGTTAAATAAACCGGGTGACAATATACAGCCTTGATGTACTCCTTTTCCTATTTGGAACCAGTCTGTTGTTCCATGTCCAGTTCTAACTGTTGCTTCCTGACCTGCATATACATTTCTCAACAGGCAGGTCAGGTGGTCTGGTATTCCCGTCTCTTTCAGAATTTTCCACAGTTTATTGTGATCCACACAGTCACAGGCTTTGGCATAGTCAATCAAGCAGAAATAGATGTTTTTCTGGAACTCTCTTCCTTTTTCCATGATCCAGCAGATGTTGGCAATTTGATCTCTGGTTCCTCTGCCTTTTCGAAAACCAGCTTGAACATCTGGACGGTCACGGTTCACATATTGCTGAAGCCTGGCTTGGAGAATTTTGAGCATAACTTTACCAGCATGTGAGATGAGTTCAATTGTGCAATAGTTTGAGCATTCTTTGGCATTGCCTTTCTTTTGGATTGGAATGAAAACTGACCTTTTCCAGTCTGTGGCCACTGCTGAGTTTTCCAAACTTGCTGGTATATTGAGTGCAGCACTTTCACAGCCTCATCTTTCAGGATTTGAAATAGCTCAACTGGAATTCCATCACCTCCACTAGCTTTGTTCGTAGTGATGCTTTCTAAGGCCCACTTGACTTCACATTCCAGGATGTCCAGCTTTTGGTGAGTGATCACAGCATCGTGATTATCTGGGTCAGAAGATCTTTTTTGTACAGTTCTGTGTATTCTTACCACCTCTTCTTAATATCTTCTGCTTCTGTTAGGTCCATACGATTTCTGTACTTTACTGAGCCCATCTTTGCATGAAATATCCCTTGGTATCTCTAATTTTCTTGAAGAGATCTCTAGTCTTTCCCATTTTGTTGTTTTCCTCTATTTCTTTGCACTGATCACTGAGGAAGGCTTTCTTATCTCTTCTTGCTATTCTTTGGAACTCTGCATTCAGATGCTTATATCTTTCCTTTTCTCCTTTGTTTTTCACTTCTCTTCTTTTCACAGCTATTTGTAAGGCCTCCTCAGACAGCCGTTTTGCTTTTTGCATTTCTTTTCCATGGGGATGGTCTTGATCCCTGTCTCCTGTACAATGTCACGAACCTGTCATAGTTCATCAGGCACTCTATCTATCAGATCTAGTCCCTTAAATCTATTTCTCACTTCCACTGTATAATCACAAGGGATTTGATTTAGGTCATATCTGAATGGTCTAGTGGTTTTCCCTACTTTCTTCAATTTGAGTCTGAATTTGGCAATAAGGAGCTCATGATCTGAGCCACAGTCAGCTCCCAGTCTTGTTTTTGCTGACTGTATAGAGCTTCTCCATCTTTGGCTGCAAAGAGGACACTAATAGATGGAGAAATATACCATGTTCATGGATAGGAAGAATCCATGAACATGGTATATTTTCACTCATATAGTGAAAATGAGTATTCTATCCACAGCAATGTATAGATTCAATGCAATCCCTATTAAGCTACCAAGGGTATTTTTCACAAAGCTAGAACAAATAATTTTACAATTTATGGAAATACAAAAAAACTCAAATAGCCAAAGCAATGTTCAGAAAGAAGAATGGAACTGGAGGAATCAACCTGCCTGACTTCAGGCTCTACTACAAAGCCACAGTCATCAAGACAGTGTGGTACTGGCACAAAGACAGAAATATTGATCAACGGAATAAAATAGAAAGCCCAGAGATAAATCCACTCACCTATGGACATCTTATCTCTGACAAAGTAGGCAAGAATATACAATGGAGATAAGACAATCTCTTTAACAAGTGGTGCTGGGAAAACTGGTAAACCACTTGTAAAAGAATGAAACTAGAACACTTTCTAACACCATACATAAAAATAAACTCAAAATGGATTAAAGATCTAAACGCAAGACCAGAAACTATAAAACTCCTAGAGGAGAACATAGGCAAAACACTCTCCGACATACATCACAGCAGGATCCTCTATGACCTACCTCCAAGAATATTGGAAATAAAAGCAAAAATAAACAAATGGGACCTAATTAAAATTAAAAGCTTCTGCACAACAAAGGAAACTCTAAGCAAGGTGAAAAGGCAGCCTTCAGAATGGGAGAAAATAATAGCAAATGAAGCAACTGACAAAGCAAATCCTGCAGCTCAATTCCAGAAAAATAAATGACCCAATCAAAAATAATGGGCCAAAGAACTAAACAGACATTTCTCCAAAGAAGACGTACAGATGGCTAACGAACACATGAAAAGATGCTCAACATCACTCATTATCAGAGAAATGCAAATCAAAACCACAATAAGGTATCATTCACACCACTCAGAATGGCTGCTATCCAAAAGTCTGCAAGCAATAAATGCTGGAGAGGATGCGGAGAAAAGGGAACCCTCTTACACTGTTAGTGGGAATGCAAACTAGTACAGCCACTATGGAGAACAGTGTGGAGATTCCTTAAAAAACTGGAAATAGAACTGCCATACGACCCAGCAATCCCACTGCTGGGCATACACACCAAGGAAACCAGAATTGAAAGAGACATGTGTACCTAAATGTTCATCGCAGCACTGTTTATAATAGCCAGGACATGGAAGCAACCTAGATGTCCATCAGCAGACAAATGGATAAGAAAGCTGTGGTACATATACACAATGGAGTATTAATCAGACATTAAACAGAATACATTTGAATCAGTTCTAATGAGGTGGATGAAACTGGAGCCTATTATACAGAGTGAAGTAAGCCAGAAAGAAAAACATCAATACAGTATACTAACGCATATATATGGAATTAAAAAAGATGGTAACAATAACCCTGTATACAAGACAGCAAAAGAGACACAGATGCATAGAACAGTCTTTTGGACTCTGTGGGAGAGGGCGAGGGTGGGATGATTTGGGAGAATGGCATTGAAACATGTATAATATCATATGTGAAATGAATTGCCAGTCCAGGTTCAATGCATGATACAGGATGCTTGGGGCTGGTGCACGGGGATGACCCAGAGGGATGGTATGGGGAGGGCGGTGGGAGAGGGGTTCAGGATGGGGAACACGTGTATACCCGTGGCTGATTCATGTTGATATATGGCAAAACCAATACGATATTGTAAAGTAATTAGCCTCCAATTAAAATAAATAAATTTATATTAAAAAAATAAATTCAATATGATTAAAAAAAAAAGAATTGATGCTTTTGAACTATGGTATTGGAGAAGATTCTTGAGAGTTCCTTGATCTCCAGCAAGGAGATCAAACCAGTCAGTCCTAAAGGAAATCAATTCTGAATATTCATTGGAAGGACTGATGTTGAAGCTGAAACTCCAATACTTTGGCCACCTGATGTGAAGAACTGACTCATTGGAAAAGACCCTGATGCTGGAAAAGATTTAAGGTGGGAGGAGAAGGGGACCACAGAGGATGAGATGGTTGGATGGCATCACCAACTCGATGGACATGAGTTTGAGTAAGCTCAGGGAGTTGGTGATGAACAGGGAAATCAGGCATGCTGCAGTCCATGGGGTCACAAAGAGTCAGACATGAATGAGTGACTGAATTGCTTTTAGAGTTTCCAGAATTGATACCAGGAAGAGAAACTCAAGCACAGCCAGGAAGATTTGCTGAGTAAAAGAGACATTGCTGAGAGTCCAAAGAAATCAAAGCAGTTTGAATGTCTAAGAGTAACAAAGAGGAGAAAGCTGCACAGAGAGAAAACCAAGATTCTACAGAGTTTTCCTGGAGTATTCATCAGAATTCTGATCAGTCCATGCATATAAGGTTACTACCAAAAGCAAGGAAACGAACCCCCAAAGAGTTAGAGGGAATACACAGCATTCATGCAAGAGATATCATTGGAAAGCATCATAATTCACCCAGTGCTGTGTAGAGTACACAGAAGGATTTTGCTTAACAATGGAATATAATTAACCCTAGATTAAACATCACTGTTATTCCACATATAAATCTGAAAAGGAAGACTCAGAAAGATCAAATTTAACTTTATCCCAGGAAAAATCTCAAGAATATTTATAGAAATGTAAAAATATCCAGCACCCAAGAAAATAAAAATTCATAATGTCTGGTATCTAATCAAAAATTATCAGGCAAGCAAAGAATCAGGAAAGCACAACTAACTCATAATCCAAAAACTCAGCAAATCAAAACAAATGCAGAATAGAATATATTATAATTAACAGAAAAGACATTAAAACTGACAATAGATTTAAACCTAATCATGTATTTAATCACATAAAATGTAAGTGAAACACTAATTTAAATGCAGAGATGATCATATTGGATAAAAAAGCGAGACCCTATCTCATGTTGCCAAAAAGAAACACACTTTAAATACAAGGACAACAACAAATTAAAAATACGAAGATGGAAGAAGATATATCACACTAACACTAATCAAAAGAAAACTAGAATGGATATATCAATATCAGACAAAGTAGATTTCAGAGCAAAGAATGTTATCAAGTAGAAAATCATTTCATAATAATAAAGGGGTCAATTCATCAGGAGGATATAACAACTACTAATGTTTATGCACTTAATACCACAATTCAAACTACCTAAAGAGGAAAAAGAAAAAATTATAGTTCAGTTCAGTTTAGTCACTCAGTCGTGTCTGATTCTTTGTGACCCTAGGAACCGCAGCACCCCAGGCCTCCCTGTCCATCACCAACTCCTGGAGTCCAGTCCATTGAGTCAGTGATGTCATCCAACCATCTTATCCTCTGTCGTCCCCTTCTCCTCCTGCCCTCAATCTTCCCCAGCTTCAGGGTCTTTTCAAATGAGTCAGCTCTTCACTTCAGTAGCTCGTTTGGAAAAGAATCCACTTGCAATGCAGGAGACCCCTGTTGGATCCCTGGGTCAGGAAGATCCACTGGCAATGGGCATAGGCTACCCACTCCAGTATTCTTGGGCTTCCCTTGTGGCTCAGCTGGTAAAGAATTTGCCTGTAATGCGGGAGATCTGGGTTTGATCCCTGGGTTGGGAAGATCCCCTGGAGAAGGGAAAGGCTACCCACTCCAGTATTCTGGCCTGGAGAATTCCACAGACTGTATTGTCTATAAAATCCCAAAGAATTGGACACGACTGAGTGACCGAGCATGCAAGCGTGCACGCGCACACACACACACACACCCCACACACACATACACACAGAGCCTGGCCATAATGGGTTCAGAGAACTGGGAGATGACAAAGCTGGGAACAGCAACTCTAAGGGTTTCTTCAAAAATTGATTCTGTAAAGGGGAGGTAAGAAATGATTTTTACAAAGGGTAATGTGGGGTCAAAAGTGTCATTTGCTTTTTGAAATAGAACACAAACTAGAACAAACATATATGCTTAAAGTGAAGTTCAGACAGTACAGGAGAAAATTATGTACAGTATAGATGAGAATGGGGATAACTACAAGCAACAATTTGGAAAAGGTAAGAGGAAGAAGAAGCCAATAACAAGAAAAAACATTAAAACTTCTCATGTTTGAAACTCAAAAATTCATGTCTAAATAACTCAGAAATTAAATAATAAATCACAATAAAATCTTTAAATATATCAAAATGAACAAAAATTAAAGTAATACTAGAGACAAAAATTTGTGATGAGGCAGCTAAAGTGGTATTAAAGGGATACTTATAACCTTAAAAGTTTATATTACAAAATTTTTAAAGATTAACTTAATTCAAAAGAAATTTTAAAGGCTAACTGTAATTAATAAAAATTCTAAAAAAAAAAATTCACTTAGGAAATAAGAAAAATAAACAGAAAATAGCTCTCCCGTAGGTTTGTTTCCATGTCTGGACCACTTAAGCAGCAGAAGACATAAAATAAGCAACATAACAATAAATTACCAAACCTACCTGACAGTCAGGCTTATCAACCTATAACAGATCGATGCTGAAAGGCTAAGCCTGCAAAGTTCAAGGAGAAACAAGCTAAGTACATTCCCATTTACATTGACAATTCTGTCAGTTCTGTTTTCATTCAAAGGCAAACAAATATAGACAAGATCAATGGAACAACAAATTCCTATTACCAAACCATATGCTCAATAGCTTGACAATGCATAGATTAAACTACCAAAAACCTTTGAAAACATCCACATACTATTGACATATATCCAGACATTGAGTCACAGAAACTAATAACCCTTAAGAACATTTTTTTTCCTGTAATAAGGTGACATAACATTATTTTTTAATCCATCACCTCTGGCTATAGAATATAATCTGCACTGACTTCAAGAGAAAATTAATTCCTAGAAAAAGCTATGAAGACAGATGATATCATAGAGTATATTAAATTATTGGCCATTCTAAAACATAAAAGAATTGATTGTATAATAAATGGAATATGAGACTCTCTCAAATAAGAATTTGTTCAAAAATAAAGCTGTTATCTTTGTTATTTGGAGCCAAGTAACAGTCTTTGATTTTTTAAATTCTTGGTGAAAGCACATTTCTTGGTTAATCATGCTGGAAACAGAATCTCTGCTAGTTGTCAAATCACACATTTTATTGAAATGAATTCATATGACAGTAAACTAAAAATAAGGTGCTTATCAAATTCAAACAGTCAACTATTCACTAACCGTAAAAACATATAACTTAGGCCAATCCTTCTGTTGTGATCATCATCTCTCTCAAAGAATACTCATTTCTGCTAGGGACCTTGGGAAGTAAAGCAGCATGTATAAGGCAGGGGGCAAAGGTGGTGATGGAAGTATGCAACTGGGACTCTGCCATAGACAAGGTTAAAGACATGAGACTCAGAAAAAATTCAAATGAGTCAAATCAGGCCAAGCATACAAGGTGGGAAAAACAGTTCTGTGCAAAGGGAAAATCATATATAAAGGACCAGAAATGTCATACTACAAATATTGCATGACAGGAGCATGGTGTCTGGTCCCAAAAGGAATTTGGAAATAATTCATGAAGCCAAGAAGAAATTGAGAAAAGGCATTGAGAATTAAAGTTCAAGTTGAAGATTTAGCCTCAGAGAGGAAAAGAAGTATTTCTACTTAGAAAAAATGCAAGAATAGGAAGCAGCAAATGAAAAACATGCATATTTCTTAGACACTTATGAGGTGTTCAGGAAGTTCTCACACTGTTCTCAGAACCTTACTAATATCAACAATATAATGCTCATAAGGACCCCCTGAAGTGGGTTGCATATCATCCCTATCCTACAGATGAGAAAAGCACAGAGAGAGGTTTGGTAAATTGCACAAGTCACACCATTATGTAGGATTTGATTTCAGGCAGTTGGTTACAAAGTTCATGCATGTAACCACTAGGAGGTCTTGTGTCTCACTTCTGTGCATACGTGCATGCTAAGTCGCAGTCGTGTCCAATTCTGTGTGAACCTATGCACTGCAGCCCACCAGGCTCCTCTGTCCATGGGATTATCCAGGGAAGAACACTGGAGTGGGTTACCATGCCCTCCTCAAGGGAATCTTCCCGACCCAGGGATGGAACCCACATCTCTTATGTCTCCTGCATTGACAGGCGGATTCTTTACCACTAGTGTCACTGGGAAGCCCATGTCACTTTCAGGACAGGTTAAATCAGAGTTAAACTATTTCCATAAATAATTGCTAACCTAATGAATTGCACATTAATGATTAGTACAAAGACTTGGAGGAAAAAGGAAAAAAAAAGAATCAAAAGGGAAATTAGTTAAAATTTCAAAGAGGAGAAAAGGCATCATCCTATAAAATTAAAATACTGGGAAGGGCAGTAATGAATGTTTTAATGGATGGGAATCCAAAATATGCTATTAAATTTTATTCAGCTACTGTTAGTATCTTGTTCCCATTCTATCCAACTATTTTTTGAAGACTTTTTCTTTTTCAGAGAAGTTTTAGGTTCACAGCAAAGTTACGAGGAAGAGACAAAGATTTCCCATATACCTGCTGCCCTGCTCATGCATAGCCTCCTCCATTGACAACATCCCCCACCAGAGTACCACATTGATACAACTGATGTACCTACATTGATGTATCATAATCATTCAAAATTCATATTCTATCTTAGGGTTCAATATTGTATTGTATATCCTACAGATTTGGATAAGTGTATATTACCATGTACCCATCATTAGAGTGTCAAACAGAGTAGTTTCACTGCCCTGAAAATCCTCTGGGATCTACCTATTCATCTCCCCCCTGCCTCTACTCCTACCACCCAAGGATCTTTTTCCTGTTTCCACAGTTTTTCCTTTTCCAGAATATCACATAATTAGAATCATACAGTAAATTGCCTTTTCAGCTTGGCTTCTTTCACTTAGTAATAAGCATTTAAAGTTTTCCATGTGTTTTTATGGCTTGATAGCTCATTTCTTTTTAGTAGCAAATAATATTCTATTGCCTGGATGTACCACAGTTTATTTATCTATTCACCTACTGAAGGCAATCTTCATTGCTTCCAAGTTCTGGCAGTTACAAACGAAGCTGCTATAAACATCCTTGTGCAAGTTTTCATCACCTATAGGAAAATTCTAAGGAGGGTGATATGCTCAATCTTACGGTAAGCGTATGTTTTGTAAGAACTCATCAAACTATCTCCCAAAGTGGCTGTACCATTTTTTTTGTATTTCCACCAGCAATAAATGACAGCTACTGTTGCTCCACACCACATCCTCGCCAGTGTTTGGTGTTATCAGTGTTCTGGATTTGGACATTCTAATAGGTGTGTATCTCATTGTTCTAATTTGCATTTTTCTGATGATATATGATGTAGAGCATCACTTCAAATGCTTATTTGCCATCTGTACATCTTCTTTGGTGAAGCATCTGTTAAGACCTTTGGTTAGTTTTTAATTGGGCTATTTTCTCCTTGTTGCGTTTTGAGAGTTCTTTGTGTATCAATAACAGTTCTTCATCAGACTTATCATATTTTATTCCAGTTTGTAGCTTGACTTATTCTCTTCACATTGACTTTTACAGAGCATTAATTTTTCAATTTTAATGAAGTCTGGCTGAGCAATTACTTATTTCATGGATCATGTCATTGGTGGTATATCTAAAAATTCATCACCATACCCAAGGTTTTCTTCTGTTACCCTCTAGAAGTTTTGCAGTTTTGTATTTCACATTTGGTGTATGATCCATTTTGAGTTAATGCTTGTGAAAGGTGTAAGGTCTATATTGGGATTCACTTTTTTGCATATGATGTCCAGTTGATCCAGTACCATTTGCTGAAAAGACTATCTTTGTTCCACTATATTGTTTTTGATTCTTTTCCAAAAACCAACTGACCATGTGAATCTGTTTCAGCAATCCCCATTCTGTTCCACTGATCTCTTTGTCTATTCTTTCACTGATACTATAGTCTCGATTACTACAGCTTTATAGTAAGTCTTAAAGTCAGATAGTGTTCATTCTCTAATCTTGTTTTCCTCTTTCATTATTGTATGGGCTATTCTGGGTCTTTAGACCCCCTGTAAACATTAGAATCAGTTTGCACTCACAACTATTTTGTATCACTCATATTTAAGTTCAGAATTTAAAAACCTTAAAAAGTGTACACAGTACAAAGAAATGATTTACAGAGTCTAAAAGTAATTAAACAAATGATGATATATAAAAACACATCCTTGAGAGAAAAAAATAACAAAATGCAGGCTGCTTTGAGGTATAATATTGTTTCTCACTGAATTGTAAAATATGATGGTGCAAAATACGAAGACCTCAAAAAAAGATCAGTGAAAAAATCAGAAGCCACAGAAAGGTACTTAAGAGAAAACATTAGCATTTTATCTAACAGTGTCTTAATTCATCACACAAGTCAAAACAAGAAAACAAAAAACTACAGAAAAATTGCAATTTTGTTTCATTATTCTGAACATAACTAGCACAGGACAAAACATATTGATATTTATAGCTTTTTGTTTCTAATGTGATCAAATTACATCATTTTATAGATAAAAATGAAAGCTTTAGAGTACAAATAATATTATTCTGGCAACCTATCTATTTAAATTCCTTTAAAATAGGAACTGGAGATGTTTTTGAAATAAAGGAGATGAATATTTCATCCATTAGTTATAATAATGCTTATAGTCATGATAAAATGGTTACAAATAACACAAAAATGTCAACAAACAACATTTTTGTTTTAAAATTTCAATGTTCTTGAGAAAAAATATTATTTTTATAGTTAATATACCAGAAAAGACTACTAAATTTATGAATATACAAGAGAGGACAGAATAATTTAATTAAATAAACTTTTATGCTTACAAATGGTGGGTGAAAGAAACCCAAATAAACTTGCTCAATTCTTGTTGCTGTGACATATGCACACAGATACAACTATATAGCAATAGACATATTTTCCTAAGAGAAAATATAGGAAACAATATTACACTTGTTCACTCTTCCAGTTAGATTTATAAATTGTTATTAAACAAGAGGGGAAATCAAATGTTATTAAAGGGATTTACAATGATCTGAATATTTACTTTCCCATAAATTTCATATGTTGAAATCTAATCTTGAATATGACAGTGTCTGGAGATGAGACTTTTGAGGGGTGATTAGGTCATGAGGGCAGAGCCTTCAATAGGATAAGTGACCTTATAAGAGAAGCCCCAGAGAGATCTCTCACCACTTCTACCAAGTGAGGACATAGTAAGAAGACAAAAGCCATCCCTCATTAAACAGTCTACCAATTGCTTATTCTTGAACTTTCCAGCCACAAGTACTATGAGAAATAAATTTCTGTTTATAAATTACCTGGTCGACAGTATTTTGTTTTTGCAGCCCAAATGGACTAAGACAGGAATAGTTCAAAGGCTTTATTAATCACAAATACTGCTAGAAATCAGTCTTTATAATAGAAAAGAAAAAGGTAAACAAAACATTCTTTACAAATATATTGGAAATATTACTTGATATTTTGTATTTATTTGATATTTGATATAAGAATAATTTGATCATTCAAATTTCATATCAAAAACTTTTCCTTTTCCTTTTCCGAGTACATCCATGACTCACAAGAATAAATAGCAGTTTGAAATATGAAGGATCAAACATATTTACAAAATATAATATATTGAATTTAGTGAGCTATAAATAAACCACATAAATTCAGTAGCATATTGCCTCACTTTTAAAAGTAAGCTTTTGATTTTCAACATAATTTATATGATTACTAAATTATCAGACCCCAAGGTAACACACTAATGGACTAAAGAATATTTAATATTTAATATAGTCTCTTCATAAAAGATACCCATAAATAGCCATAAATTAGCAAGGAAAAATATTAAAATTTCTAATATTCACTGAAGAAGTAATTTGGATTTCTTCATCTCTGAGTCTAATCATGAACTAGTGATATACATATATAAATTACTTAAAGTACCTAATAGAGTATTTCCAGTCGTACAGCCACACAGGGACCTATGTAAAAGAGCTCACAAACTTGCATATATTTAAAATGAAAAAAACTGATTTTCAGAAAGAGCGACTAAAAATCCCATTCTTGTCCCTTTGACTTTGTTAGTCAGTACTAACTAGTAACTTTCTGCATGTTGGGGAAATTATAATGGAATTCTCAGCTATGCATTTATAGACCTCTCCTTTCATGTCCTTCTCACTACTTGAAATAGTGAGACTAAATCAAAGATAACTACAGTGGTCCAAACTAAAAGGGATGAAGGCCTGATTTAGAAAAGTGGAATGGAGGAGGCAAGATTAATTTACCATCTTGGGGATGTTCTCTTTGAGATGATTATGGCACATACGACAGCCTGTTTTCATACTGGCTTTGGAGTTGTATATAGTTGACCTGATCTCAAAATTCAGACTGTAAAGTCATTGGAACATTGATGAGTGTTAAAAGGCTAGAAGTAAATGAAACCATTGAGGGGTTGCTGCTACTGCTGCTGCTACTGCTAAGTCGCTTCAGTCGTGTCCGACTCTGTGCGACCCCATAGGTGGAAGCCCACCAGGCTCCCCCGTCCCTGGGATTCTCCAGGCAAGAACACTGGAGTGGGTTGCCATTTCCTTCTCCAATGCATGAAAGTGAAAAGTGAAAGTGAAGTCGCTCAGTCGTGTCTGACTCTTAGCGACCCCATGGACTGCAGCCTACCAGGCTCCTCCATCCATGGGATTTTCCAGGCAAGAGTACTGGAGTGAGGTGCCATTGCCTTCTCCGATTGAGGGATTGGGGAGTAAAAAAAGACAAGAATGAGAAAAGGTAAGGGGTGAAACCCTGGAAATACACAATACTTATAATTAAGAGGATAAATAAAAGTCAAAAGAAGAGGGCTTTTTTTTTTTTTAAGGAAGGAGGATTAGAAAAGTGTTAAACTAAGAGTGAAAAAGAAGTAAGGAGTTGTCAACAGTAGAAAGAGATAATGATAGAGATCAAATATTGCATAGATGTTAGTCACTGGAAAATGGGATCTTCCAATGGTCATGGGTGATCTCTGACAAAGCCATTTCAATAAAATGGGCAAAAAAGTCAGGTTGGTGAGTTGAAGAGGTAATGAGAAAAATTCCACAAGTTTGATTTATTAATATTAATACACTATTGAAAAAGTTGATAATATCCATACAATGAGTAGAAATTATTCTAATTTTGCTGGAAAGGTTGGGGGAGAAACAATGAAGGATCAATTTAAATGACTCTCAAATTAAACATAAGTTAAAACTTATTTTGCAGGCTGAAAAGAAAGAGAAACTGGAATGAGAAAAACTGAAAACACATGAAACAAGGGATAAAGGACACTAGAAGGTGATAAAGGCAAAGAGGGAAAAGATTAAGAGTATAGGTCTAACATTTGACTTGTCAAGGAAGACAGGTCCTCATGTTTGGAGATGGGTGAATATTGATATTATAAATTGAAATGTGGGGTCAGAATTCTTAAAAGTTAGAATGTTCTCACCTACTTTTTTTTTTTTTTTAAATATGAGAGTACAGTATATATCACCTGTGGAGAGAGAAGGAAAAATGGTTTTGGGTTTTATCTCTTCAATTGCTCACAATTTTTCCATTAAAAAAGGCATCATTATCTCCACTTACATATGTAACATGAGGCTCAGAGAAGTTTAGAAACCCTCCTAAGTCCACACAATCAATACTGGACAGTGTGATCCCAGGGACTTGATTTTAAATAGTATGTCCTTCAGAACAATCTGATATCCCTACTTGTGGCTAGAAAGTGAGGGAGTGAATCCTAAAAGTCATATGTAAACTTGAAGCTTAAGAATATTTGCCATGGTTGTGTGCATGGATTTCTGATGTATGAACACTACTAGCCACTCTCTGGAAATGCAAGACAACTCTGGTTGAAAGGATTTTTCTCCAACTCCCAGTAAAAAGAACATCACACCAGCGCTTTCAGTATCTCCTGGTTGACTCACTCTTGCAAACACACTCAATTTGTGTAAAGTAGCATAGTAAATTTGTCCTGGTTTAAATTCAAAACCAGCACTGAAGCTGATTTGAAACTTCTCTTTATTATTTCTTACTGTGAGGTTCCATATTATGAGAACTGAACCAGAAATCTCATTACTTTAATAGCACTATAGCAGGGCCAATACACAATGCAAAAGAAATTTTATCAACAATGATCTCCCCAAAATGTTGGACTTTACTAATAATACAAGCTTAAATCTTTAACAATACAACTACATTCAATGAAGCTGTCCTGAGTACACTGTGTTCCTTGATATGTGGGAGAACAAGAACACACAGTTCCTGCTTTCAGAAATGTATCAACTCATTAGAAAAAGAACATTCATATAAAAGCTAATAGTGAAAACAAAATGAAGACATTTCAAAAATGTGATGTAATGATTAAGACTAGAAACATCAGCGTACTATCATAGTCTGTAAAAAGTTTCATAAGAAAGCAAGCTAAGGAATAAGATACACAAAATACTTGTTGCATGATTATCTAAATGAAAAAAGAAAGAAGCAAGAGATGTAGATTTCAAGGTTAAGTGAAAAAGACTATTCCTTTTAGTAGACAAAATGTTCTACTATTAAGTAAAAATGCATTTTGTACAACGATGCCAACACACATATTCCTTACTTTTAATATTTTCTTTTACTATGCAAAAATACACACTTGAAAAATGCATGATTAGATCACTTAACAGATACTGAGGAACTCTACTGCCTACAAGAAGACATTTAAAAAAATTATCATCAGTTTAGTTGCATATTTATGCAATATAGTTAAAGACCCTGAAGCAAGATCTATCTATAAATAACAGATTAAATGGCAATGCACTCCAGTATTCTCACCTGGAGAATCCCATGGACAGAGGAACCTGGCAGGCTATAGTCCATGGGATGGCAAGAGTCAGACAGGACTTAGTGACTAAACCACCAACCACCACCATTCAAATAGTACTAGAATAGGCTAAAATGAAAATTAAATAATATTTAATAAATATATAATAGCTTAACAAAATTAAATAAAATTTAATAGTAAATAAGTTTTTTTTGTTATCAGCACATAAATATACCATTCTAAAAACTCATGGAAGACAAGAAGTTTAAGTGAGCTGTTCAGTAAAACAGTGGGTTACTGTAGCAGCTTGAAAATCAAATTTCTTACACAAATTCTACTAAAAAATATTAGAAATTCTTGTGGCCATTCCGTAATTTTAGCATGTCAATAAGAAAGACATTAATTTTGACTTTTATTCATATGAAGGTTCTTTTTTCCTACATATTTTAAATATACCTAGCCCGTTCCCCTAAATTTATTTAACTTATATCTAAATTAATTTCTATTTTCCTTTGTAAGGTTACTTATCTACCAAATGTTTCCATTTTAAAACCTGAAACTAATCAAAACCCATATTGTCTAAATAAAGCTGGCTCTATTGTGAATAGGAAATAATCTGACTATCATGTTTAAAGGAGAGACATAATTAATTTAAGCCTGAAGGAGAGCCAATACAAAGACAATCTGGATAAGAGTGAGAAGTTCATTTTTTAAAGAATACAAATTCTTACTTTGTTTTTTCCAAAATTCCCCTCAGGTTTTCATGTTTTAATATATTAATATGACAAAGTATGACACCACCCTTATGGCAGAAAGTGAAGAAGAACTATAGAGACTCTTGATGAAAGTGAAAGAAGAGAGTGAAAAAGTTGGCTTAAAGCTCAACATTCAGAAAACTAAGATCATGGCATCCGATCCCATCACTTCATGGCAAATAGATGGGGAAACAGTGGCTGACTTTATTTTTCTGGGCTCCAAAATCACTGCAGATGATTGCAGCCATGAAATTAGAAGACGCTTACTCCTTAGAAGGAAAGTTATGGCCCACCTAGACAACATATTCAAAAGCAGAGACATTATTTTGTCAACAAAAGTCTGTCTATTCAAGGCTATGGTTTTTCCAGTGGTCATGTATGGATGTGAGAGTTGACTATACAGAAAGCTGAGCATCAAAGAATTGATGCTTTTGAACTGTGGAGTTGGAGAAGACTCTTGAGAGTCCCTTGGACTGCAAGGAGATCCAACCAGTCCATCCTAAAGGAGATCAGTCCTGGGTGTTCATTGGAAGGACTGATGTTGACGCTGAAACTCCAATACTTTGGCTATCTGATGCTAAGAACTGACTCATTTGAAAAGACCCTGATGCTGGGAAAGATTGAGGGCCGGAAGAAAAGGGGATGACAGAGGATGAGATGGTTGGATTGCATCACCGACTCAATGGACATGAGTTTGGGTAGGCTCTGGGAGTTGGTGATGGACAGGAAGGCCTGGCTTGCTGCGGTTCATGGAGTCGCGAGTCAGACTCTTATTACCCTCCTTCTTCCCCAGACATAACTACTATTCTGAGTCAAACACAAACTACTATATATAAAATAAATAATTTATAAGCATGTAATGTATAACATGGGAATATAGTTAATATTTTATAGTAAGTTTGTTTGGAGTATAATCTATAAAGATATTGGATTAACTATGCTTCCCTGGTGGCTCACTGGTAAAGAATCCACTTGCAATGCAGGAAACACGGGTTCAGTCCTTGGGTTGGGAAGATCCCCTGGAGGAGGGCGTGGCAATCCACTCTAGTATTCTTGCCTAGGAAATTCCATAGACAGAGGAGCCTGGTAGCCTGCAGTTGATGGGGTCACTAAAAGTCGGACATGACTGAGCGACTTCACTTTCACTTTTCACTTTCATGCATTGGAGAAGGAAATAGCAACCCACTCCAGTGTTCTTGCCTGGAGAATCCCAGGGATGGTGGAGCCTGGTGGGCTGCCGTCTATGGGGTCACACAGAGTCGGACACGACTGAAGTGACTTAGCAGCAGAAGCAGCAGCAGCAGCAAAGAGTCAGAAAAGACTTAGTGACTAAACAACACCACCACCTGGAACTAATATCATTGTTGCTGTTCAGTCATTCAGTCCTGTCCCACTCTTTGGGACCCCATGGACTGCAGCACGCCAGACTTCCCTGTCCTTCGTCATCTCTCAGAGCTTGCTCAAACTCATGTCCATCGAGTCAGTGATGCCATCTAACCATCTCATCCTCTGTTGTCCCCTTCTCCTCCTGCCTTCAATCTTTCCCAGCATCAGGGTCTTTTCTAATGAACTGGCTTTTTGTATCAGGTGGCCAAAGTATTGGAGGTTCAGCTTCAACATCAGTTCTTCTAATGAATATTCAGGATTGATTTCCTTTAGGATGGGCTGGTTGAATCTCCTTGCAGTCCAAGGGACTCTCAAGAGTCTTCTCCAACACCACATCTAAAAACATCAATCTCACATCCATACATGATGACCAGAAAAATCATAGCTTTGACTAGATGGACCTTTATTGGCAAAGACTGTCTCGGCTTTTTAATATGCTGTCTAGGTTTGTCATAGTTTTTCTTTGAAAGAGCAAGTGTCTTTTTGTGGTTGCAGTCACAATCTGCAGTGATTTTGGAGCCCAAGAACGTAAAGTCTGTCACTGTTTCCATTGTTTCCACCTCTACTTGCCATTAAGTGATGGAACCAAATGCCATGATCTTAGTTTTTTGAATGTTGAGTTTCAAGCCAACTTTTTCACTCTCTTCTTTCACTTTCATCAAGAGGGTCTTTAGTTCTTCACTTTCTGCCATACAGGTGGTGTCATCTGTGTATTTGAAGTTATTGATATTTCTCCCTGAAATTTTGATTCCAGCTTGGGCTTCATCCAGCCTGACATTTCGCATGATATTCTCTGCATGTAAGTTAAATAAGCAGGGTGACAATATAAAGCCTTGACATACTCCTTTTCCGATCTGGAACAATACCACATCTAAAAACATCAATCTCACATTCATACATGATGACCGGAAAAATCATAGCTTTGACTAGATGGACCTTTGTTGGCAAAGACTGTCTCAGCTTTTTAATATGCTGTCTAGGTTTGTCATAGTTTTTCTTTGAAAGAGCAAGTGTCTTTTCGTGGCTACAGTCTCCATCTGCAGTGATTCTGGAGCCCAGGAACGTAAAGTCTGTCACTCTATGTCTGTTGTTCTATGTCCAGTTCTAACTGTTGCTTCTTGATCTGCATACAGGTTTCACAGAAGGCAGGTAGGGTGGTCTGGTATTCCCATTTCTTTAAGAATTTCCCACAGTGTGTTGTGATCCATACAAAGACTTTAGCATAATCAGTGAAGCAGAAGTAGATGTTTTTCTGGAATTCTTTTGCTTTTTCTATTATCCAGTGGATTTTGGCAATTTGACCTCTGGTTCCTCTGACTTTTCTAAATCCAGCTTAAACTACTAGAAGTTCTCAGTTCACATACTGTTGAAGCCTGGCTTGAAGAATTTTGAGCATTACATCACAAGCATGTGAAATGAGTGCAATTTGTGGTAGTTTGAACATTCTTTGAACTCTTCTTCAAAAAAAGTCAATTATCTATTAGGAGCTTCAAAAAAGAACTACATATATCCTATTAACATAAAGTTCAAGAACATATAAAACTTAACGATTAGTGATGTCAAGGGTCATTTCGTGTGCCTGTTGGCCATCTGCATGTCTTCATTGGAAAAATGTCTGTCTAGGCAACTTTTAATCAGGTTGCTCTTCTGTCCACCTTTAAACAGGTTGTTCCATTTTACTAATATTGAGTTGTATGAATTTGGTGTTTATTTTTAATATTAACTCATCAGACATATTGTTTGCAAATTATCTTCTCCCCTTCAGTAGGTTGCTTTCCCAATTTGTTGATGGTTTTCTTCACTCTGCTTTTAAGTTTGATTAGATCCCATATACCCAGTTCGTTTTTCTCAGCATTATGACTATAAGAGTCATCCATGTTAGTTTCAGTTCATTCATAGTCACTGCTGCATAATATTTCACTGAATGAGTAGACTACAAACTAGTCATTCATTTTAGTATTGATGGACATATGAGTAGTCTATTATTTTACTATTATAATAATGTTGTTATGAACATTTCTCTATAGCCTGCTGGTTTTCATGCATATGCATAAGTTGGGTATACACTCAGAAGTAGAATTGCTGGGTTAGAATATGCATGTGTACTATATTAGTAAACAGTTTCCAAAATGACTGTGCTCATTTTCTTTCTCTCTAGTAGTGCATGAGAGTTCACCATCTTTACCAGCGTTTAGTACTGTCAGTCTTTTATAACATTTGAGCCACTGTTTTACATTTCTCTGCTACTAACTGAGGTTGAATAACTTTCTTATTGGCCTTTTGGATATTCTGCTTTGTAAAGTGACTACTCAAGGGTTTTTTTTGTTTGTTTGTTTGTTTTTACAATTTTTAAATATATGTGTTACAAATATCTTCCAACTCTAATTTACCTTCCATTCTCTATGTCGTTTTCAGTTTTAATGTAGCCCACATTTTCAGTCTTCTCAAATAATATGGTTAATGATTTTTATGTCTTGCTTAAGAAATTTTTCCTTATTCCAATGAAAATTTTCAAAGTATTTTTCCTTTAAGTCAACATTTCACACAAAATTGATATTTTTGTGTAAATGGTATTAGGGGTCACAGTTCATTTTTCCCCTTTGGATTGTCCAACTGAATCAGCAATATTTATTAATATTTCTTCTAATGAAATAATCTTAAATTTTCATATATTTGTGAATGTTTCTATACTTTGTGAACCCTATATTATGGACTGTTGTTGTTGTTCAGATGCTAAGTCATGCCCGACTCTTTGTGACCCCAGGGACTGCAGCACATCAAGCTTGCAAACTTTATTAGAAAGTCTTGATTTCAGAAAGCATAAGCCATCTCACCTCCTCCTTCAAGAGTACTGTTACATATAAAATTTAAAATCAGCATTTCAGTTTCTACCAGAAAAAAAAAACTAACACAATTTTTATTCATATTGCTTTGAGCTTATAAATCAGTCTTTTCTCAATAGTATTTCTATCATTTGGAGCTGTTTTGTCAGTCATAAGTATCCGATATTGTTGGTTCTACTGTGAATGGAATCTATTTTGAATTTTGTTTTATTTTTACTTCATTTTTAATTTATATTGCTGGTAAGTTTTAGTTTACTGTTAGTACATTGAAACGGTGTTTTAATCTTGACCTATGTCCATGACTTCAGTAAACTTCACTTAATAATTTTACTACTTCAAGTATGTAAATAATTATGGAATTTTTTAAAATCAAAATATTGATGAAATTAACATCTTTGTTCCTTTCCAATGATATACTCTTTGTTTCTTTTGCTTGCCTTATTATACTAATACATCCAATAGCATTTTTGGATGTATTAGTGGGTATCACTGTTGCCTTTCCAATGTAAGAGACAGCATTATCTGCTTCCCAGGTGGTGCTAATGGTAAGAACCTGCCTGCCAATGCAGGAGACAGAAGAGATGTGGGTTCGATCCCTGGGTCGGTAAGATACCCTGGAGGAGGGTATGGCAACCCACTCCAGTATTCTTGCCTGGAGAAACCCATGAACAGAGGAGCCTTACATGCTACAGTCCATGGGGTCATGCAGAGTCAGACACGACTGAAGCAACTTACCACATGATATTTGATATAGAACATATTTTCTAGCTACCTTTATCAAATTCACTTCTATTTGTAGGTGCTATGCACATACCAAGATAATCCTATGATTTTCTGGCATAGAGAGGGAGAGAAGGAATAATAAATGCGGAGTTCCTTGCATAGGGATGCATTCAACAACAGTAGAAAGATGTAACAGTAGCTCATCAAAGAGAAAGTCCACAGGAACATGGAACTTTTCTTCAAGGGAACTTTTTTCCAAAGTGGCCAAGGTATTCCTGAGCCTGTGGGGTGGAGGAGTGGTGGAAAGACAATTTATAATTTAATAGTTCTCTCTTCTAGGGTAGTATATCCTTTTTAGTTGGCTGTGCTCAGATTCATTGGCACTATTTCAACAAAAATACGGAGAAAATAAACCCTACCTCTCAAGTTTTATTTCCCAAGGATTTAACTACTTCCACAACCTTCAAGCGACAGCTAATTGGCTAAAGTGAAACCCACATCACCCAGCCCTTCAGTCGGTTTACATCAGGAGAATCCATCTAGTGCCGAGAGATAGGAAGACCCAACAATCTTCTCAAACTATTTTAGGGAAAACATAAGCCTGTGCAGTAGAGACTGTTGGGAAGTGTAGTGCAAAATAGCCATAAAAGGAGAAAGTCCTTGGGAAAATGGCGAAGGGCCAGAAGTACTCGGCTTTGCACTACGGACAGAAAGACATCTCCTGCCTTTGGTTATGCTTGGCGCCAAGAGTTAATAATAAATAGGGATGTTACTTGTGAGAGCGGGTTGTGGGAGAAACCCATGACTCATTTAGAGTGCGCTGTCCTTGAAATGTTTCTACTGATTATGTGTTAATTCCGTATGCGCTCTGCTGGCCACATACTTTAAGCTCTTTGTTCCTGCTTCTATAAAAAAGCTTGACTGCAGAAATAAACTTGTCAGTCCTTGCAAGAGACTGTCCAAGTGTCCTTCTTTCAGGTTCGTCGCTTCCAAGTCCCGGGGAGAAAAATCCCCAACAAGTGGCGCCCGAACAGGAACTTGAGAGAAAGACTGAACAAAGCGATGAGCCCCTGCAGAAAGAGGTAAGCAGGATGGGACAACATAGCAGTAAAATTCCTTTCATTTCTATAATGCATCATTTTTTGAAACAAAACGGTGTTAATGTTTCAAAAGATCAGTTGAATGACTGCTATCATATACTAGTGGAACATAATCCATGGTTCCCAGAGGAGGGGACGCTTGATCTTAATGTATGGAAAAGGGTTAAAAATAATATTTTGCGAGCATATCGGCAAGGGTTACATGGTCACTCATACGGGCTATCACAGAACAAATTGAAGGGCATAATATTGATTTGGAAGTAAAAACTATTCGATCTTTACATGAATATGAGCTTAAGGAACAAAATATGCAAGGTGCTTTGAAATATAAGAATGTTATGCTCAATCAGACACAATCCTTAAAAAAACAACTTAGAGACATATATATACACAGGATATGTTGAAACTGAAGCCATTTAGAACGGAAGTCATTTCATTCAATGGACAGCCCAAATCTGAGGTTTTTCCTTCTGCTCTGCCTGTAACAGCAATTGCTAACTTTGCTCATACTAATCATTTCACTCCTCCTCGGGAGATGCCTGCTTGCACTTTCACTTTCCCAATGCAATTTAATCAACCTGTCCAAGACCAAAATACTTGGGCTAATCTAGATTTTGGCATGTTGTCTAGCTTTAAGAAAGCATGTACTCTGTATGGACCTACTTCTCCTTACTGTATAGAATTTCTCAGAGGAAGGGCTGACCATTGGATGCCATATGATTTTTTCCAAGTAGCAAAGATGGTTTTAAATCCTCAACAATTACTGCAGTGGCAAATGTGGGTTAATGATGAGGCCCGACAGCTGATGATTGACCAGAAATCTCATGGTAACCCTGCCAATTTAACCTATGATATACTGACTGGAACAAGAGCCATGGCTGATATGATTGTGCAATTAGCTAATATTACCCCTCAGATGTTACATTTCATTAAAGAAACTGCCTGCAGGGCATAAGCAAAGGTTGATAGCACTAACTCTGATGGTTCATTTGTTAAGATTATTCAAGGACATGAAGAGGAATATTCTCAATTGATAGGAAAATTAAAGGATGCAATTGAGAAATCTATTAAGGAGGTGACTTTACAAAATATTATTTTAAAACAACTTGCTTTGAAAATGCTAATGAGGAATGTCGATCTGTGCTCAGACCTATTCGAGAGACTGGCTCTCTTATGAAATATTTGAAAGCATATAGGGACATCAGGTCTATGTCCCATAGAGCAAAATTGGCAGCATTGGAAACCTTTAATGTACAAAAGGCTGCTAATACCAAATGTTTTAACTGTGGGAAGCCCGGCCATATGAAAAAACAATGTCACATGCCAACACAGGCCGGAAAAAATAATATTACTTCTAATAAGAAGAGACCCCCAGGAGTATGTCCAAGATATAAAAGGGGGTTTCATTGGCTGAATGAGTGTAATTCTAAATTTGATAAGGATAGAAACACTTTGAACCCCCATGCACAGCAAAAACAACAGGGAAACTGATAAAGGAGCCATCCTCCAGGCCCTGATCAGATTGTAGCTTATCTTAAACCATATATTACTAATATCCCTATCAATTTATGGGGACAGGATTTTCTTGAACAAATGAAAGCCACCATTTCTTTAAATGAACCTTTTTAATGGGGGCCATTGAGTTAACACCGCTGCCCCTCGATTGGGAATCTGATACCCCAGTATGGACACCTCAATGGCCCCTAACTAAAGAAAAATTGGCAGCTCTTACGCAATTAGTTAATGAACAATTACAAAAAGTTCATATAGAACCTTCATTTTCCCCATGGAATTCCCTTGTTTTTGTAATAAAAAAGAAGTCAGGAAAATGGTGAATGTTGATAGATTTAAGAAATGTTAATAATACCATGTCACCTATGGGGCCCTTACAACCCGGATTGCCCTCCCCTTCTATGGTACCAAAAGGATGGTCTGTAGCTATTGACTTACAAGACTGCTTTTTTACTATACCATTGCACCCTAAAGATAGAAAACGTTTTGCCTTTTCAGTTCCTTCTATAAATCACATGGCTCCTGTTAAAAGATTCCAATGGAAGGTGCTACCTCAGGGAATGATGAACTCCCCTACCATTTGCCAATAACTCATATCTGTTTTATTACAACCCATTAGAGACAAGTATCCTACTGCGTTTATAATTCATTATATGGATGATATACTTCTCTCTATGGAATCTGAACTCTGTTTACAAGAGTTATATAATGAAGTTACTATTACTCTTCAAAATTATGGCCTGCTTGTAGCACCAGATAAAATTCAATGGAAAGCACCCTTTAATTATTTAGGACATGTTATGGAAGAATCTAAAATCAAACCTCAAAAAACTCAAATTTCTGTGCAATCTCTACGCACGCTGAATGATTTTCAAAAATTGCTAGGAGATATTAATTGGCTATGGCCATCTGTTGGCATCCCCACCTATGCCTTACAAAATCTATTTAAAATTTTAGAGGGATCCCCCGACCCTAATAGCCCTAGGCAGCTAACAAAAGAGGCCAAAGAAGAACTGGCCTTAGTGGAGAAACGCATTCAACAATCTTTTTCAACTTGGCTAGATTATGATCAACCAGTTTCTTTATATATATTCCCTACTGAACATTCGCCCGCTGCAATTATAGCTCAGCATAGCCCAATAGAATGGGTATGTTTACACACTAAACAGTCTAAAAAAATTGTATCATATATTGAGAAAATAGGGCACTTAATTGTGTCAGGAAGAAGCCATGTACAAACTTTGACTGGATTTGATCCATATGCAATACATGTTCCCTTGACAAAACAGGAATTGCAAATTGCCTTACAGTATAACCTGACCATGCAAATGGCATTAAGTGATTTTCAGAATTTATCTCATTTCATCTGCCAAAAGGAAAATTGTGGGACTTTCTACAATGTACTAAATTCATTGTAACTAATATCATTGCATCCCAGCCTATTATCAATGCACCCACCTATTTCATTGATGGCAACAAGAAAGGCATAGCAGGGATAGTCAGCCCTGATATCAAAGAGAAATTACCCACTACCTATTCTTCAGTACAAAGAGTTGAACTGTATGCTTTATATGCTCTTTTGTCGCTTCATCCATTATCCTTCAATGTATATACTGATTCCAAATACCTTGCTCCCCTTTTTCCTGATTTTGTTACCACCTATTTATACAACCTAGATGAAGAATTATATACTCTCTTTTCACAGACTCAAGCTTTAATTCGCTCACGTACAGAGCCTTTCTTTATTGTACATATACGTGCTCATTCAGGTTTACCTGGCCCTCTGGCCGCAGGAAATGATGCTGTTGATAGGCTCATAGCTCCCATTTTTACATCTGCCAGTGACGAACATGCTAATCTTCATACCAATGCTAACAGACTGCACTCTAAATACCATATTCCTCTCACTGAAACATGACATATTATTAAAACCTGTAATGTTTGTGCCCCTCTGTGCACTTATGAACTACAATTTCAGGAGTTAATCCCCGGGGGCAACAACCTAATTCCCTTTAGCAATCTGATTTCACTCACTGCTCCTTAAGAAAGTTTTCTTTGCTTTTTGTCTCACTTGATACATTTTCAGGCTTTATCTGGGCAGTACCTGTCTCTTCAGAATCCAACAAACACACCACTTCCACACTCTTACTCACCTTCCCCGTTATGGGGATTTCTTCTATCTTGAAAACAGACAATGGACCTGCATTCACCTCGCATTCGTTTCATTCATTTTTATCAGAATGGAACATAACACACATTACAGGAATACCCTATAATCCTCAGGGTCAAGCTATTATTGAAAGAGCCCATCGCATCCTGAAACTCATTTATTAAAACAGAAAGGGGGAATATGGAAGAGGAGATACACTTCTTATCCCATGAACTCTCAATTACTATTATATTTAACTAAACTTAACAAAAAATAATTCTGACACTCATGCAGATAGACATTTTACAGAAGACAAAAACGGCAAATTAGAAATCAATACACCAATATGGTATAAGCAATTTAATCAGTGACTGCCAGGAATCTTACAATTCCTAGGCAAGGGTTATGGTCTTGTCCTTGCAGATGGAGAGGAAATCTTCACCATGTCCACTACCAAGAAGGACCCCAAGACCAGACTCCCTCGGGAAGTGATGAAGTTGACGCGAAGGGTCTCATCAATGACCCTGGAGGAGCCAATGAGGAAACGCCATCATCTGAATCCTTACCCGACATGGGCTCAAGTGAAAAAACATGACTCGTCAGGCTGAGCAGACACTGAAGAGCAAGAGCAACATCATAACTGCTCCTGGTTTAACAGATCAAGCATTGGAGGCTTTCATAAATCTAAGACAAGTTTCTGGACTGATAAGGACATATTGCTGAATTGTTATAACGGGGGCTTATCACCCCCATGACCCAGGATTGTCGTCCCCATTGTGGCGCCAGAGCAATGGCACATTTGGAAAATTCCAGCAGCCTTAGAGCACTTCGCTAGTGTTTATGGAACTGTGGGTGTGTTTCATCCTTCTAATTATACCTTCCTATACAATAGTACTGGCTATATTCAATCATGTGTTCACCTTCCGTACTTGTTTATTGTAGGGCATTTTGATATTGACTTATCAACCAAGATTGTTAATTGTACTGCATGTGCATTGTATACCTGCCTTAATCACACCATTTCATATCACAATGCTAGCATTGCACTAGTTAAACAAAGATCTGAGTTATGGCTTCCCATAAACTTAATTGAGCCTTGGAGTGATTCTATATTTCTTTCTGTATTGTTGAAAACTAGGCTTAGGCGATCTAAGCGCATCATTGGGTAGATTATTGCAGGCATCTTAAGCCTTATCTCCATTGTGACTGTAGGAACTTTGTCTGGTATGGCTTTACATAATTCTATACAAAATCATGATTTTATCACTGCTTGACACAAAGACTCTCATGATCTGTGGACTCGACAAGCTCAAATAGATCAGCAATTACAAACACGAATTAATGAGTTACAAATTGTGGTTATCTACTTAGGAGATCAAATGCAGCAACTGGCTTTCCGAACACCTATATGCTGTCACTGGAATTTTACTTCTTTTTGTCTGACTAACATGCCCTATAATAGCACTGAATATCCTTGGAATAAGGTTAAGGCGCATTTGCAGGATCTCACAAGTAACCCAAGTTTAGGCATCAATTTGTTGAAACAACAAGTGCTAATTTTCAAGTTAGGGTACCTAGAGAATTGTATAGCACTCAATTCAATGATACTTTAACCAAAACCCTATCGTCTCTAGACCCTAGAGCTTGGCTTTCAGGAAGCAATATTTTTATATATGTATTAATCACCCTGCTCTTTTTGTCCTTGATTATGGGATACAGAAGTCTCTACTCAAGACTCCGTGCCTCCCACAATGCAGTCCAACTAGCAGCTGCCGTGCTTAATTTAAAAACAAAAGGAGGATATGTTGGAAAGCGTAGTACAAAATAGCCGTAAAAGGAGAAAGTCCTTGGGAAAATGGCGAAGGGCCAGAAGTACTCGGCTTTGCACTACAGACAGAAAGACATCTCCTGCCTTTGGTTATGCTCGGCTCCAAGAGTTAATAATAAATAGGGATGTTACTTGTGAGAGCGGGTTGTGGGAGAAGCCCACTGGTCATTTAGAGCGCACTGTCCTTGAAATGTTTCTACTGATTATGTGTTAACTCCGTATGCGCTCTGCTGGCCGCATACTTTAAGCTCTTTGTTCCTGCTTCTATAAAAAAGCTTGACTGCAGAAATAAACTTGTCAGTCCTTGCAAGAGACTGTCCAAGTGTCCTTTCAGGTTCGTTGCTTCCAAGTCCCAGGGAGAAAATCCCCAACAGAGACCCCATACCAAAATGAATCAGGAATGGGGAGCGAATGGAATAGAGAATCTATGCAAAAATTCAAATACAAGAAAAGGAGGAAAATCTATAAAGTCTGTCTTTTCACATGCAAAAGAAAAAAAATCAAATGGATTAGAGGCTAAAACTGTATGCAATCAACTGTGAAGCTGCAAAATGATATTAAGAATTACATGTGTTTCATACTTGTCATCTGTAACAGCAGTGAGTGGATAGCCAGGCTGTCAGCCACCCTGTCCAGTAGGGCAGTCATAGGTGGTTCCTTACACAATAGCATCAGCTGCAGGTCCAAGTCCCCCCTGAAGAGCAGGCCCTTTGTCAAGAGGCCAACACATATCACTCCCCTCAGGGTTCTAGTCATGTGCTTTGTTTTCTGCTCCCTGGCCACTTCTTTTGTCTCCATCCTTCTTAGGAACATCCACGTTCTCAGAATCAGCATGATTGCCACTGCCTTCCTTCTGCTCAGCGATCCAGTGGGACATGACTTTGAGAGTCCACTCCCTGTGGGACGCCATGTTCTGGAGTGCCTCCGAGTCCTCTTGTGTTGGATAAATGGAAGGATGCTCTGCCATTATATGGTGATCATTGTTCATAAAAATTCCCACTGGACACATTTTTTTGAGGCAACTCAATGACTGCTGCTGTAGTCAATTCTATAGGAACAGAGTGCATTCTGACAATTCCGGTGGTGACTCTTGTGGCTATAGTTCCTACTCTTCTGGCTACAGTTCTTACTACCAAGCTGACAACTACAACTCACCATCACCCCCAAAACACACCAGAAACAGCTGTCTGGGAGTGAGTAGAAGCCCTCCCCACAGCTCAGGCCACCAGTCCTACCAAGGCCAGCACAGTCCTGCAACCAGAGCCATCGTAGCAACTATGGTCCTTCAGGCCAATCAGACAGGTTGCCATTAAGGAGGAGGCAGCTACTTCCCTATTCAGCCTCCTACAGTTCCTGGAGGTGCAGATGAGACCACAGCTACAGCTAGAAGAGCAAATCCAACCACAGTGAGAGTGGAGGCCAGAGCGGAGGAACAGCTATGGCTCAGGCAGGCCATCCTACAATCTAGGGTCACAGGGGCTACATGGAGCACACCAAGGCAAACAAGGAGGCTACTCAGCACAGTGGAACTATAACTCTCAGGTCCAACCAGAAAGCCAGCTGCCCTCCCAGCTCCTAATGGCCATGATGAAGAAAACTGCACAAAGGCAGATCACAGCGTGAGCTCCCAACACAAATAAAGCCCTCTGGGGTACAGATCTGTACCTTCTGTGTCTCCCCACCACCCCCTGTAGCAGTGGTCCCAGATGTGACCCAAGGCATGAGGGGCCTTTTTCTCCCTGGCTCCACTGAGATAGACGCTAGCTATAACAGTCCTACTCAGCCAGTTGATCCCACACCCTATTGGGCTTCTCCTCCCCACCAAATGAGCAACTGTCAATCAGCAACCAGTTAACAGTCCTGCTCTGTCATTTGTTGGTACCACTGAAAGCCCCTTCCTCCTCCCAATTGAATACAAAAGGACCCTGAATCCTGACAGAGAAGAGATGGTTCTCAGAGAAGCTAGTCTGCCATCTCCTCAATCTGCTAGCCTTCCAATTAAAGTCATCATTCCTTGCTCCACCAACTCGTCTCCCAGTTTATTGACCTGTCATGCAGTGAGCAGGAAGACCTTGGGCCCGGTAACACACTAACCACATAAGAGTCAGTTTCATGCATCACAGTTAACATAAAACTGTTACCAAAAACTCAAGTCAGTTTTGATGTTCAGTGAGGCCAAATAACACCAAAACATGAGAGTGTGGAGCAGAGAAAGGTTTACTATAGGTCCCTGCAAGGAGACGGGTGGCTTCTGCCTTAAAAACCTCCAACTCCCCAAACATTCTCACAAAGCCCTTTTGTACAAAGGAAAGGTGAGGGAGAGGTGGGGTGAGTCTTGCAAACTTCATGATGTCAGAGCCTGTGTTCTTGAGGACAGGTAAGAATGCTCCTATAAATCTCTACCAAAAGAATGTCATTCTCTGTCCTGACAAGAAAGGGCCAGGTGCCAAGGCACAAGTCTCATCCTCTGAGGTCCCAGTTCTGACTCGGAAGAGGTGTGGCTTCTTTGAGCTGGTGGCTCCCTCAAACCCAAATCCCCAGACCCTGACGGGCTGTCACCGCTGAGGGAGGCAGGCATCCAGGAACCAGCTGGCTCTCAGGCTCCTCAGGACACCCAAGTGAGGACAGACCCCCACAGACCCCGTCCCACTGCAGACGGCTGCAGCCTTTAGGTCGCAGAGGCAGAGAAGAGAAATAGGTTCACCACCACCTCAAGGGCTGGGTCCCGCCAGTGCATGGCCTTGGTGAGGGCTCTGGAGCCCTGCAGGACACAGCCCACAGCCTGTTCCCCGCGTTTCCCAGCTCACCTGCCAGTCGGAGGCCAGATGAGCTGGAGAGCCCCATAAAAATGTCTGAACCCACTTCTTACCTCACTCTCCACCTGATGGCCACCAGCGATGACTGACCACCACTCTGGGGACCGTTGGGTGAGATGGGTCGGCTAACGGTTGCTCACTGACAGTTGCACGCTTGGGGGAGGGGCCAACTGCAGCGCCAACCAATGGCTAAACAGGATCTCTAACGGCGGCTTGATGACAGCTGCTAGCTTAGGGGTGGGGCCCACTGTGACTCCCACCAATGGTTAAGCAGGACCTCTAACGGCTACTCTAACCCTGGTAACCATTGCTTGGTAATGAGTTGCTACATAATGGTGCCCTGCAAAGGCCACATGCCAAGGGCTGCATACTGCCCCTATTACAAACCAGTGTCTCCAAATCCCTTCACCCTACCCAATCCAAGTTGCCGCGTTGTGAGGTGCAGCTGGTCTCTCTATCCTGACCCATCCTGAGACCCATATTTAGCCATGTTTGGGACTTCGTGTCTTCAATGGTTTGTCAGTACAACACTGAATAGAGTTTTTTGAGTTCTTGCAGTTAAGCATCTCTGTGTCTATGTACAACTGGTGTCTGTGTTAACTCAGTTTGTCTTTAAATAGTTACAAAAGGGATACATCATCTGTTGATGCTTTTGTGAAGTGGGCTAAAGAGTTTTCTGTATTTTAATGCTTTAGCGTTTCAGTTTTAGAAGCAAAGATTTTATTTAAAAAACCAGTGGGAAAGAGTGGGGCTTTCCAGGAGGCACTAGTGGTAAAGAACCCACCTGCCAATTCTGGAGACTTAAGAGACACGGGTTTGATCCCTGGATTGGGAAGATCCCCTGGAGCAGGGCACAACAACCCACTCCAGTATCCTTGCCTGAAGAATCCCCATGGGCAGAGGAGCCTGACAGGCTACAGTCCATAGGGTCACAAAGAGTTGGACACGACTGAAGGGACTTAGCACCCACACATGGCAAAGAGTGGTGGTGGGGGACAATATATGTCTGGATTATTCAGGCAGTACATCTGAACTGAGCTGAAGGTAGGCAAATAAAAACAAAACTGAAAAAAAAAAGTTACACGTAAATTCAAACCATCTAGAACTTTGTCTTAGTTGGTGCCTTTCAGTTGAGTGTGTCCAGTGAGATGCACTGACAGGAAATTTCTGCTTCCTTTCTCTTCTGTGCTATTCTGACTGGACTATGTACCTTTAGGACCACAGTTTCAGACAGAAGGGGCCCCCTCCCCTACTCTACATCTCAGCAGGATCTACTAACACCTATAGGCGTGATGTCTTTCAGATGTTGCTAACCCAAGCGCCTTCACAACCCCTGTGGTTCCTTTAATTAGCAGCCACCTTTGTGAACTGAGAAGTATACTCAAAAAGCCCAACCCTCCATGTTGTTACCTGCTGGGAACCTGACTGATACATGAGCATTTTCCTTCCCACTTTGCTTATTTTAATATAGCTTTAATTCATTACAGTTCTTTCACTTTTCCCTATTTATTCTTAGCCTCTGGCTTTGCCTACGTTAGTTTTGACTGTCAAAAGTCAGGGCATTCCTACTTAGCTCATCATTGATATTTTTATATTATTGGTTTTATACTGTAAATTACTTGATTGTTGCCATTTAAATAATCTTACTTAATTGCTGCAGTTTTGTTATTCCTTTTATTCTCTTAGGATTCTGTTTTGACACTGAAAGTAATGTGGCAACTAGAAAGTAGGAAAATCATAATGGATATAAAACAAAAAAAGTTTTTTAAATGAATAGCCACGTATAAGCATGCTCTTAAAGAAAATAGCCCCATTACTCAAAATATTACTAATGGAAAAAGTCACTGCTTTCTCATTTTGTAGCCACCAAAATTGGCTCAAACATTTTCTACTTCATCAAAACTAGGGGGAAAAAAAATCTTCTAAAGGAATGACAGCAGTGGCCACAGGACTGGAAAAGGTCAGTTTTCATTCCAATCCAAAAGAAAGGCAATGCCAAAGAATGTTCAAACTACTGCACAATTGCACTCATCTCACATGCTAGTAAAGTAATGCTCAAAATTCTCAAGCCAGGCTCCAGCAGAACGTGAACCGTGAAATTCCAGATGTTCAAGCTGGTTTTAGAAAAGGCAGAGGAACCAGAGATCAAATTGCCAACATCCTCTGGATCATCGAAAAAACAAGAGAGTTCCAGAAAAACATCTATTTCTGCTTTACTGACTATGCCAGAGCCTTTGCCTGTGTGGATCCCAATAAACTGTGGAAAATTCTTCAAGAGATGGGAATAGCAGACCACCTGACCTGCCTCTTGAGAAACCTATATGCAGGTCAGGAAGCAACAGTTAGAACTAGACATGAACAACAGACTGGTTCCAAACAGGAAAAGGAGTACATCAAGGCTGTATATTGTCACCCTGCTTATTTAACTTATATGCAGAGTACATCATGAGAAACACTGGGCTGGAAGAAGCACAAGCTGGAATCAAGATCACCAGGAGAAATATCAATAACCTGAGATATGCAGATGACACCATCCTTATGGCAAAAAGTGAAGAACTAAAGAGCCTATTGATGAAGGTGAAAGAGAAGAGTGAAAAAGTTGGCTTAATGCTCAACATTCAGAAAACTAAGATCATGGCATCTGGCTGGTCCCATCACTTCATGACAAATAGATGGAGAAACAGTGGAAACAGTGTCAGACTTTATTTTGGGGGGCTCCAAAATAACTGCAGATGATGATTGCAGCCATGAAATTAAAAGATGCTTACTCCTTGGGAGGAAAGTTATGACCCACTTAGACAGCATATTAAAAAGCAGAGACATTACTTTGCCAACAAAGGTCCATCTAGTCAAGGCTATGATTTTTCCAGTAGTCATGTATGGATGTGAGAGTTGGACTATAAAGAAAGCTGAGTGCCGAAGAATTGATGCTTTTGAACTGTGGTGTTGGAGAAGACTCTGAAGAGTCCCTTGGACTGCAAGGAGATCCAATCAGTCCATCCTAAAGGAGATCAGTCCTGGGTGTTCATTGGAAGGACTGATGTTGAAGCTGAAACTCCAATAGTTTGGCCACCTGATGAGAAGAACTGACTCATTTGAAAAGACCCTAATGCTGGGAAAGATTGAGGGCAGGAGGAGAAGGGGACGACAGAGGATGAGATGTTTGGATGGCATCACCAACTCAATGGACATGAGTTTGGGTAAACTCTGGGAGTTGGAGATGTACAGGGAGGCCTGGCGTGCTGTGGTTCATGGGGTCACAAAGAGTCAAACATGATGGAGCGACTGAACTGAACTGAACTGAACTCAAAGGAATGACTAATAATTAACATATAGAGGGTAATAAAAAGCCTGTAGGTTGTTACATTAAGCATCATATAGATGGTCAATAGAACTTTTCTGCCAATGGGTATAATTTTAACATGGACATAAAATGCTGTTTTCTCCTTAGGAAAAAAGATATATGCTACCTAAAGGGTAAGTATTTCTTTGTAAAGGTCTGTTAGTTTCAACATCCCTATTTTCCAGTTGCAACAGCTCTTCTAAAAATGCATTTTCAATGTATCCTATCTTTAAATGGACAAGACTTTTCAAAGTGTCAATTAGCAATAATGTTCAAAGTCTTGGAACAAACACAATCTGATTTATGTAGGGTTTATATTTCATTTATTTCAATGAGTATAGTTAGAAATGTAACTATATTATACTATAATTTGAGTCTTTCTTACCAGAAAGGAAGATAATAAAACAGATTTTTTTTAATTTTGGTATTTAAATACTTACCAACAAATTCTATGTAGTAAAATGGTTGGAGAAAGAAGGATTATAGGGTTTGAGATGGGTAGAATTAGTATGTCATAGAAGTAAAACTTCAGAAGTGGTGGTCGAAAACTGTTTCAATAATTACATATGTCAGATTTTGCAGTACATATTACTTCTGTTCCTCAGTCCTCTTTCCCTTCTGTATGGACTTGAGACCTCTATCTTTCTCAAACCAAGCTGTCAGCAAAGTTCTTTCAAGAGCTCTCTAACAAAACAGATTCGTGGCCTCGTGCCCAGAGTTTTGATTCCAGTAGTCTGGAATGATGTCTAGCAATCTGTACTTTTAAACTGCACCCAGGAAACCTAAGGTCCAGCTAGATTTGGTGGTCACTGTCATAACTAGCCAGCTGTGTATTAGAAGACAGCCAGAGTCCAGATCCTAATTTATCCTAATTTTGATATTAGGCCAGTTTCTTAACCTTCATGATTCAGATAATGTACTTAAGTTGGGGGGAAACCCTTTTATTCTCAGGGCAGTTGAGAAGAAAAATAACATCACTGGTTGATACATGGTAGGCACGCCCATATGACATCCTTCCTCTTACTAATGCACCTCTATGGCTTTCTAATATTTTAGGTATGATTTCTGAGAGACAAACTATCTTCTGACAGCATATTTTTTCCTGGTTGAACAGACTTTTAATATCAATACTTGAGTTATAGGCCCTATTGCTGACCCTGATGGTATCAAGTTCCAGGAAACCATCTATGTCCTCTCTCTGTCTGTTAATATGTCACCTGATTCTGACGCTTACTACTGCCTGAGGTAGCTGCTACTGGCTACTTCTACCTGTTAAAATTACAAAGTATGTTAAAGTTAAATACCATCTTATTTTACAGCTTGGAAGCTACAGCCCAGACAGTTTAAATGACATATCTAAAGTACACAGTGCATAATAGACTGGAAACCAAATATCTCTTTTTTCCCTATTGCATTCTTGAGCTACATAGTGTCAAATGAGTCCCAGAAAACAAAATGATTCTGACTATATTTGAAATGTAAACAGAATTTTGAAATTTATTTTTCTTAGATTATGGTTATCAATTTAAAATTTCTAAGCTTAAAAAAAGAGGAGAGTATTTATCTTTGAAGATAGTGTCATTTTTCTTTAAATTTTTGAGACAATTTTGATCAGTTTCCTTCCTTTATCTATTTTCTAGAGATGACACCACGTGGCAGGATATAGTGACAAAGCAGAGAAAGATATGGATATAAACAGACACACACATAAGTGATAAGATTTTTGAGGAAAAACAAGTTGCTATTTTTATTGGAACACTTGCTTTGTCATTAGAGACCATTTTAACTTCATCTCACCACATTTATCTATTCAGAAGATTATCTGTAGCCAAGTCTTACTTACATCTTAACTAGTGTTCACAGATATAAATTGATTTTAATATGTCTGTAGAATATGTAATTAGGAAATTAGTCTGACACTGCTACTAGAAAGAATTATCAATATATAATTTTACATATTCAAGTATGAGAGTAAAGAGGATTGAAAGCACAGCTACATTTTAAGCTCTTAAAAGGCATTTCATATGGTGATGACTCAAATACGGTTTTGAATTAAAATTCTAAATAGCTCTTATTCACTTTATTACTTTTTAGCACACATGCATGATATCAGAAATTAACCTAAAAACATTTTCTTAACTGTAGTCATCTTCCCTGAATTGTCCTAATAACTAGATAAGAAATTATCTGTACTGTGGCATGTTGCTCGTATATACATGTGCAATATAAAACACTTTAGATTAAACAACATTCAGGGACTTCCCCTGTGGTCCAGTGGTTAAGAGCCCACCTGCCAGTTTGAGGGGAAAAGGGTTTGATCCCTGTCCCGGAAAGACCCCACATGCCATGGAGCAACTAAGCCTATGCACCACAGCTACTGAGCCCGTGGGCCTACAGCCTATGCTCTGCAACAGAAGCCACCACAGTGGGAAGTCTGCACGCTGCAACTGGAAAAAGCCTGCACGCAGCAACGAAGACCCCGCCAAGCCAAAAAAATAAATAAATAATTTTTAACAACAACAACATTCAGGCAGATGTGGTACACCACCAACTTCCAAGTGAGCCAACACACCAGAACCTGTCCCACGAGTCTACCTCATTATTCTCAGATGAGCTCTTGACAGCTCTGCCTTCCAAACCAGGGACCAAGTTGTGCATCACTGAACCTAAATTGGGTAAAATTTGGCTCATGTCTTTAAAGTTAACCTGGTTTGTCAACACCCATTTTTCTTCCCAGAACATTAAGATTCATGGGGGAATCAAAAAATAGTGGGGACCATTGTTTCTCAGCTTCTCTCAGTCCTGCCAGAATATTCTAACTAAATGAAACTATGTTGACTGTTGCCTTAATTTTCACCAATATACCTTTCATGACTCTGGATTTTTGGAAGTAAGTGTAATAAAACAAAGAATTGGGAGTGAATGCAGGTGCCCAGATTGACAAATGGATGAAAAGAGCTAGCATACCATGAGAACAGATAAGGTGAATATTTCTATTCAAGTACAGAAAAAAGGTGTTAGTTATACTTGTATGCTAATAATTAATTAAAAGTTGACAGTGACCCTGAATAATATTAATAAAATAAACTCTGACTTACTAAGAAGGACCCCCAGTGTTCTATAAAACATTTGCTTGTGTGTAGTGCAAAAGACTAGAAGTATTAAAAATAAAGCTAAGTACAATGAGAACTGGGGACATTTTATACAAATCTAAACATCAGACAAGGGAAGCAAGATAAAGAGGAATCAATTAGGAAAACTAAAGTTAACTGCTGAGCAACTTATGTATGTTTTAATAGGTTACTGCCTTTATGTATTCGGAGAAGGCAATGGCACCCGACTCCAGTACTCTTGCCTGGAAAATCCATGGACAGAGGAGCCTGGTAGGCTGCCGTCCATGGGGTCGCTAAGAGTCTGGCACAACTGAGCGACTTCACTTTGACTTTTCACTTTCATGTATTGGAGAAGGAAATGGCAACCCACTCCAGTGTTCTTGCCTGGAGAATCCCAGGGGCGGGAAATTCTAGTGGGCTGCCGTCTATCGGGTCGCACAGAGTCGAACATGACTGAAGTGACTTAGCAGTAGTAGCATAGCAGCTTTTGTGTATAATAGAAACTAATTAGAGAGTTATACGCTTTTCTAATTAAGACTTTATGTGGCTAAGAAATTTGACTCTTTCTAAATGTCAGTTCCAGAGGAAACCAGAATTTTGAGTGCCAAATTAATGGTCAATCAAGACACATCCACAATGGAACTATTTCAAAACTGGGATTGATGAGTTTAAAAATCACAGACCATGGCTAAGCCTTAAAAAATAACTTGGAGAAAAATCACATAATATAGTAATTTCAAATTCTTTATAAGTACTTGTTTACAGGAAACAGCCCTGGGCAGGAAACCCCTTTTCCTGACACTTTAGCAAGCCTGTATTGGAACTAACTTTTAAACCAGCCACCCCCATGCTCTGCTCATCTCAGCCCAAGCGCACCTTTCACATCTTTTAATCACACCATACCTTGCCTGACTTGTCGGTTCTTTCCGTAGATCAAAGAAGTAGAAACAAAGAGTAAATAATTAACAGATGACCAGATCTCTTCCCCAGCTTCCCCTACTGTAATCTACTGAACAAGCTGTGTGACCAATCAGTGTGAACAAGATCTTATCTAAAGGAGTCGAGAAGCCTGCACACAAGCCAGCTCAGGGCAGGGGCTGGTGATGATTATGACTTCCTATCTCGTGATTAACTGAGATGATTTCCCTGTTTCTCTTGAGAACTTTTATGGCCAAGAAGAATCTTCAGAGTGGTTTTAGGGAGACGCTAAATCTACCATCTCCCCAGACTGCTGGCATTCTGATTAAAGGCACCTTCCCCTCTGCTGTTTCTGAGTATGTAACTGATTTTGTAAGCAGCAAGCAGCAGGACCTGATTTATTCAGTAACAGTCTTAAAGTCAGAGATTACTGGGTTCAAATGTAAGCTCTAACATTTCCTCACTTTATAAGCTGGAGCTTAAGTAACCACTCTAAACCGTGTATTATCAAAATCAAATATCAAGTGGAAATTAAAGCAAGACCTTATGAGGTAGGTGAGTGGTTTAAATAACATAATCACAGGTTTTCCACTAAAAAGCTATACATTTTCAATATTTTCTGATTATGATAGTAATGTTCACTGTACCAAACGTGCATGAACATTTTCACATACCTAATAACCTCAATAAGAAGAAACGACTGTTAACTTTCTGGTGCCCTCTTTGTCAAGATGGATCTAGAAATATAATTTAAAGGTTTGGCTATGATGATTTTTATAGTTCAGAAGCTTTTTCAACTGGTATCAAGAGAGACCAATACCTCTTTTGTGCACTTTGTCTTTTAATATTTTCCTTTGAAGGGAGTTAATAACCCTGAAATTATAAACATTTAATTAAGCTATTTTATTCTTTAATTATTTTGTTACATTTAAAACTTTACTTTTTCTAGATTCATGGACATGCATTCTCACCATGGCCATATCACCCTATGAGGCAAAGTTGTTTGTTGAGGGAAAAAGGACAGAAAATGTTAGATATTAAAGTCATTCATGACCCTCCAAAGGGCTGCAGTACATAAAAAGACTACATCTGTGTCATTAAATTTTCAAGGAAGGAGACTGAATTTGGAAAAACATATATATCTAAAAAGGTTCTTTACAGGGGTTAATAAAAACAATGTTTAGAAACACTGACTGAGACGATCTCGTGTGGCCTCAGGCTTGCAGCAGCTTGAAGCAGGAATTTGGTTTCCACCCAGAGACTGAAGTCAGGCCGCAGTAGTAAGAAAACTGAATCCTAACCACTGGGCTTCCCAGGTGGCACTAACAGTAAGGAACCCACCTGCCAATGCAGGAAATGTAAGTGACATTTGTTCGATCCCTGGGTCAGGAAGATATCCTGGAGGTGGGCATGGCAACCCACTCCAGTCTTCTTGCCTGAAGAATGCCTACAGACAGAGGAGCCTGGTGAGCTACAGTCCATGACATTCACAAAGAGTCTGATACAACCGAAGTGACTTAGCACGCACATGACCACTAGAACACCTGGGAGCAGTGACCATTGACAAGAGCCTGGTCTGTCAGCTGAGTAGAAATGAATTTTCACATAGTGATGAAAAGCAATGGAAAAATAAACTATTAAGAGGAAAAAAGAGTACACGTGGATAGACACACAGGTGGGCTCAGAAAGTCATGCCCTCGTGGTAGTTTGAATCGCTTTTATGGGGCATTTCTCCCAGGTTTCCTTTGGCCAATGATCTTGCTTTGCCTGGTTCCGAGTCTGTATTTGGTATATTTCAGGAACCTTTTGTGAGGGCATGCACATCTCTTAGCCAAGCTGGACTCTAGTGAATAGTCCTATGGATAGGCTGACCTCACCTATTATGAGGTGGTACCATCTTCCTTCTTGACCTTCAAGGAACTCTTCTGCATGAGTGTAGTTAAAAAGGTCTTCTTGATTTCAAGAATGAGGAATACGGGTTCTTTTATTGCTTATCTGGACAGAGCTCACCTCTTGTCTCACTCCTCATCTTGGAGTATCTTCCACAGAGGACAAATTGCAGCTGTTCAGACTGGGGCCCCTCTATCTCCTGCCTCATAGAAACTATCTTAGGGAATAATATGAGATGCAAAAAACTGAATTCTTCATAAATGTTTATCGGGTGCCCTAATATTATTGAACAAACTATCTTTCCCCACTTATTTGAAATGATACTTTTTAAGTCCTAAATTTTTATCTATTCTTGGTCTGTTGCTCAGCTTTCTATTCTGCCTCAGTTTTCATTCATATTAATTTGTCATTGCTTACAATGTGTATTTTCTATGCTATAAAAGTATATGGGCATACCTTACCTTGAAGAAATAAAATATCACACATGATTTTCTATGTAAAATTGATTTTAAGAAAAGCCCTGGTGAACTTTCTGGTTCATATTTATCTTTAACATACCTAAACAATTTTTGAAAATTTATTTTTAATTGGAGGATAACTGCTTTACACTGTTGTATTTGTTTCTGCTGTACAACAGTGTGAACCAGCCCTATGGATACACATGTCACCTCCATTTTGAACCTCCCTCCCCCGCCCCACCCTACCCCTGTAGGTCATCACAGAGCAGCAGGATGACCCCCTTGTGTTATACAGAAACTTTCCATGAGCTATCTATTTTGCATATGGTAATGTATATACGTCAATGCTACTTTCGCCAATTCATCCCACCCTCCCCTTCCCCTACTGTGTCCACAATTCCATTCTCTACGTCTGTGTCTCTATTTCTGTCCTGCAAATAGGTTCATCAGCACTATGTTTCTAGATTCTACATACATGAATTAATATGTGATATTTGTTTTTCTCCTTCTGACTTACTTCACTCTGTACAACAGGCTGTAGGTTCATCCACCTCAGTTCAACTGACTTAAATGCATTCCTTTTTTATGGCTGAGTAATAGTCCATTATTTTGTACCACAACTTCTTTATCCATTCACCTGTCAGTGGACATCTAGGTTGCTTCCATGTCCTGGTGATTGTAAATACTGCTGCAATAAACATTGGAATACATGTATCTCTTTGAATTGTGGTTTTCTCAGGGAATATGCCCAGTAGTAGGTTGCTGGGTCATATGGTAGCTTTATTCCTAGTTTTTAAAGGAATCTCCATGCTGTTCTCCATAGTGACTGTATCAATTTACCAACAGAAACCTGCACAATTTTAAAGGCAAAATATTCAGAAAATTTTTAGAAAGAACATTTTTTATACTGTTGCAAAACATCAAAGCTACATACCATTGTTCAATAAAAGCTCTACTCTGTTCCTAGCAATGTGATATATGACTTGGGACTTTATATATAGACATATTTTACTACAGCCTGCCTGCACACCACTAAGAATCATATCTTGATTTTTCTAGTATTTCTAAAATTCTGATGTATGTTTTTGTTCCTCATAAAATATAATTTTCCCCCAATTTTCATAGGTTTCTTAACACAAGATTATTACATGAGATACTACAGAAAAGAATAACTCAGTATCATTTCAATAGAGTTCTGGAAATCACTTCGGAAAGGTTACCTTGGGAATCATTACCAGGATTGTCTCCTGTATTAAAAGGGACTACTGATCTGTCGAAGCACTGCATAGGTTTGTTCAGCTTCTAAACTTTAATGAACACAGGAATCCCTTGGGAAAACGTGCTGAAATATGAATTCTGATTCAGAAGTTCTGAAAGATGCCTGAGATTCTGTGTTTGTAAAAAGCTCCAGATTCACAGTCATAGGGCTCATCATAGATCACACTCTGAGAAGTGAGGAGTTATTTGGCATCTATAATCCCATGTTAAATTAGCTACATGAAAGAATTAGAAATATACTGAGGGTAAAGGGTATCTAAACAAAAGATCACAACATTAGCTTTTAAAACACATCAACACACACATACCCATACACATACCAACTTGATCCATTCTTCCCCCAAAAAGAAATTTCCAAGGTTCCTTTAAATGACTTTAATTCTGATAATCTGATTTTTAAGTCTCTAAAGATGGAGTAGTATACTTAACAGACAGTACTGGCTCTGAGAAAAGTCCCAACACAGGATCTAAAATAAAAGAGTGATGAGAGGAGCCAGTGGATACACTGAAGGAAAACACTATCCCAAATTCTGTTCCCTTATATTAATACATTTGCCTCTCATTTCCCAATTCATGCTAAATGCTTTCAAGATTTATTTTGCTAGCTAAACACTGGAAGAAAAATATTCCAATTAATTCTGTCATATAACCTCTCAAAACTGTTCACTTTGAAGAATATCCAGTTAATTTTTTGGTTGACTGATTAGTATTCAAAATTAAAAAAAAAAAACAAACCCTTAAATCCCTCTCAACAAGTTTGTAACAAATACCGAAATATAATGTCATATGGATCTAGGATGTGCTTTCCTTTTTACTTATGACCACGTTTCAGGTAAATATATTATTTTGCCTCTCCTAGGATTAGTCTGCCCTGAGCATGTTTCTCAAGAAGCCTCTAAGGCTTATTTGCATCAGAAACATCCATGTGCTTCCTGAAAATGCACATACGTATAGTTATTCAATTGGATCTCTGGAAAATGGCTCAGGAATACGCATTTCTACTAAGTGGTCTAAGTCATCCTCTTTCACGTGAGAATTTTACATCTCTTTTGCTACGAAATTAGGGTTAGGGAGCCCAGAGATAAATCCATGCACATATGGACACCTTATCTTTGACAAAGGAGGCAAGAATATACAATGGATTAAAGACAATCTCTTTAACAAGTGGTGCTGGGAAAACTGGTCAACCACTTGTAAAAGAATGAAACTACAACAGTTTCTAACACCATACACAAAAATAAACTCAAAATGGATTAAAGATCTCAACATAAGACCAGAAACTATAAAACTCCTAGAGAAGAACATAGGCAAAACACTCTCTGACATACATCACAGCAGGATCCTCTATGACCCACCTCCCAGAATATTGGAAATAAAAGCAAAAATAAACAAATGGGACCTAATTAAACTTAAAAGCTTCTGCACAACAAAGGAAACTATTAGCAAGGTGAAAAGGCAGCCTTCAGAATGGGAGAAAATAATAGCAAATGAAGCAACTGACAAACAACTAATCTCAAAAATATACAAGCAACTCCTACAGCTCAACTCCAGAAAAATAAATGACCCAATCAAAAAATGGGCCAAAGAACTAAATAGACATTTCTCCAAAGAAGACATACAGATGGCTAACAAACACATGAAAAGATGTTCAACATCACTCATTATCAGAGAAATGCAAATCAAAACCACTATGAGGTACCATTTCACACCAGTCAGAATGGCTGCGATCCAAAAGTCTACAAGCAATAACTGCTGGAGAGGGTGTGGAGAAAAGGGAACCCTCTTACACTGTTGGTGGGAATGCAAACTAGTACAGCCACTATGGAGAACAGTGTGGAGATTCCTTAAACAACTGGGAATAGAACTGCCTTATGATCCAGCAATCCCACTGCTGGGCATACACACTGAGGAAACCAGAAGGGAAAGAGACACGTGTACCCCAGTGTTCATCGCAGCACTGTTTATAATAGCCAGGACATGGAAGCAACCTAGATGCCCATCAGCAGATGAATGGATAAGAAAGCAGTGCTACATATACACAATGGAGTATTACTCAGCCATTAAAAAGAATACATTTGAATCAGTTCTAATGAGGTGGATGAAACTGGAACCTATTATACAGAATGAAGTAAGCCAGAAGGAAAAACACCAACACAGTATACTAACGCATATATATGGAATTTAGAAAGATGGTAACAATAACCCTGTGTACGAGACAGCAAAAGAGACACTGATGTATAGATCAGTCTTATGGACTCTGTGGGAGAGGGAGAGGGTGGGAAGATTTGGGAGAATGGCATTGAAGCATATATAATATCATGTATGAAACGAGTCACCAGTCCAGGTTCGATGCACGATACTGGATGCTTGGGGCTGGTGCACTGGGACGACCCAGAGGGAGGGTATGGGGAGGGAGGAGGGAGGAGGGTTCAGGATGGGGAACACAGGTATACCTGTGGTGGATTCATTTCGATAGTTGGCAAAACTAATACAATATTGTAAAGTTTAAAAATAAAATAAAATTTAAAAAAAAGAAAGAAATTCAAAATGAACCTTAATACACCTTTTGAGTCTGCAGTAAGTTAAATGGTGACACCCCTGAAGATATGTCTTCCCAGGACCTGTGAATGTGACTCTATTTGGAAAAATAATCTTTGCACCACAACAGAACATCACTCAGTCATTAAAAAGAATGAAATAATGCCATTTGCAGAAACACGGATGGACCTAGAGATTGTCAAACTGAGTGAAGTAAGTCAGACAGAGAAGGAGAAATATTGTATGACATCCCTTATATGTGCAATCTGAAATGAAATTATACAAATGAACTTACTTACAAAACAGAAAACGACTCACTGACTTAGGAATGAACTTAAAGTTGTCAAAGGTAGGATGGGGGAAGGGATAGGTGAAAGTTTGCAATAGACATGTACACACTGCTATCTTTAAAATGGATCACAAACAAGGACCTACCGAACATCACATGGAACTCTGCTCAATGTTAATGGGGCAGCCTAGATGAGAGGGTAGTTTGGGAGAAAATGGAAGACAAACATAAAATATAAAGCAATATGAAGGCAGAGACAGGGATTGGAATGACAGATCTACAAGCGAATGAAAACAAAGAACTGCCAATAGCCACTGGAAGCTGTAAGAGATCCATGCAACAGATTTATCTAGAAGCAATGCACCCTGCTCACACCTTGATTTTGGACTTCCACCTTTAAGAACTATGAGAAAATAATCCCTGTTTTAGAGCCATACACTTTGTGGTAATTTGTTACAGCAGTTCTAGGATAGGAATAAAATCCCTCAAAATATATATGTATATACATGTGTGTTCAGTCACCCAGTCATGTCCTATTCTTTGCGGCCTCATCAACTGTAGCCCGCCAGGCTCCTCTGTCCATGGGATTTCCCAGGCAAGAAATACTGGAGTGGGTTGCCATTTCCCTCTTCAGGGGATCTTCCGGTTCCAAGGATCAAACCTGCATCTCTTGCATCTTCTGAATTGGCAGGCAGATTCTTTACCACTAGTGCCACCTGGAAAGCTCATGAACACACACATGTATATATGCCATTAATAATATAAATAATAATAGGTGATATTTGTCTGTGTGCTGGCATAGAGTCTAGGAAAATCAAGACTGTAAGGTGATTCCTGGTTAATCTTAACACTCACAGTCTATTCTACCTTCATAACTCCTGGATCTTGAACAGGATTCCTTGCCAATAATCAACCCTCTACAAACTGCTCTCCTTATTTATTGCCTCTTCTTCTGGAGCAATAAGTTGAAAATTATTTTTTACTATCTGCCTAAGAACTTTATGTGCCTTGCTGATGTATGTGAAGTAGAAGTGAGTCAACTTCCAAACACATGGGTAGCTGAGGATTCATTTACAAAATTGTATTACATTCTCGGAAATACAAAACACTGTCATAAATAGTTTCTTTTAAATACCATATAGAACAATGTTTTGATCCTCACATTAAATATTCCTGGAACTTTTACTTTCAGTTTGAGAAAAATAATTTTTGTTAGAAGCTCAAAAGTTATCTTTCAAAAAATTCAGTGATATATATATGCTTTGAGTATAAACTCATAGCAGAATTAATATCATGTTTTTTAAAAACTTACACAAAATCTAAGAATCTTCTTGTTATATATGTTGAGAGTATATTTTTATATTTCTCTATAATTAAAAAACCAGTTGATTAATGAATCAGTAATATTCATCCTATGTCTGGGTCTGCAACATTTACAAAGTTACAACAGGGACTATGATACGGTAAGTCCAGAGAACATGGATTCTGAATTTAGAATGACCAGAGATTGAATCCACATCCATCACTTTTTAGGCATGAGAACACTGGAATTTTCTTCAGATTCCCTTAGTCATTAGTAAAAGTACAGGAATAGCTGTCATTAATTAAGCACATACTGTTTTAAACATAATGTTATATCAATTAATTAAATTAATCTTTTCATGATTTCTGATTTAGATTTTATATAATTCCCACTTCTACAGTTGTGAAACTAAGACTCAGAAAGAGGTTAAATAAATTTCCCAAGAACACATAGCTAGTTAGTAGTAATTACAAACTTAAAACTCAAGGAGGTCTGAGTTCAAAGCTTGCACTTTTTTTTTAAATTTTATTTTATTTTTAAACTTTACAGTATTGTGTTAGTTTTGCCAAATATTGAAATGAATCTGCCACAGGTATACACGTGCTCCCCATCCTGAACCCTTCTCCCTCTTCCCTCCCTGTACCATCCCTCTGGGTCATCCCAGTGCACCAGTCCCAAGCATCCAGTATCGTGCATCGAACCTGGACTGGTGACTCGTTTCATACATGATATTATACATGCTTCAATGCCATTCTCCCAAATCTTCCCACCCTCTCCCTCTCCCACTGAGTCCTTAAGACTGTTCTATACATCAGTGTCTCTTTTGCTGTCTCGTACACAGGGTTATTGTTACCATCTTTCTAAATTCCATATATATGCGTTAGTATACTGTATTGGTGTTTTTCTTTCTGGCTTACTTCACTCTGTATAATAGGCTCCAGTTACTCTATGCTCTCTTACTTTAGTTTTACTAAACTTATATGGTTAATTATGGCTTATATCTATAAAAATCTATTTCTGACACATTAACCAAATTAATGGTTTACACTTTAAATAGGGTTCCTAGGGCAGGTCTAGTATCATTGTCCCTAATGATTTCAGAACAGAAATGATAAATAACATTAATTTCCAGAAAAAAAATAATAATAACACTGTGAGATGCAATGGGAAGCCTGCTGAAGAAACTTTTTGCAAAGGTTCTCCTCCCTGATGAAAGAAATGCTCGAGAGGACACTGCACTTTCTGCCTTAGCTGTGGTTATAAAAGAATGAAGCACCAGTAGCTGCATCATCCATACTGTGACTACATAGGGGGCGGCCAGAGGCAGAAAGCCCAGGTGAACAGGAATGTAGGGGAGAAAGATGGAAAGTAATGAGTTATTTGATAGACGGCACCATTTAAACTCTAAACTTATAATAATGAAGTAATGTGTTCCTATTATTTAACAGTTAGTGGTTAAAAACTCTGTTACTGCTTGAATCCCAAAGCATCCTAAATGATAAAAGCAACAATTCAAACTTTCTCTAACAATCATATGTTATTTAAGAAGTGTAAACTTGAAGCTTTCATGAAAATATAAATATTTAAAAATCAAAATGGAACATGACCTAGGGGGGGAAAAAATCAACCTTTAATCTTTTTCCTTTATTTCGTTTTGTTTTTAAAATGCAACCATTTGAATTTTATTTGTGTTATACTATAATTTGAAGGTAACATATTGGGAAGGTTAGTAAATAAATTACTTAAAGATTAAATAAAAATCCACAGTATAGCTTATAAGTTTTAGAATGCAACAGCCCATATTTGTATACCTGGAAAGAAACTCAAATATATCATTAATCTCCATTTACTCCCATATCTCAGGGATATATATAAGTAAACCTGCTATTCTATTAAGATGGTAGAGATTAAAAAGCAGTCTGTTGATGATTTATTCTGCCACATGCTATTTGGAATTACATGCTCATGAGATTGCTCTGCAAGTACCTTAAAATTCATTCATGTATTCCAATTATTTTTTTAGAGTGCTGGATCTTTATCTAAATTATTCATATCTATCTATATCCCAGGGATGCTAGATGAAATGGTAGAAAATATAAGTCTATTAAAGAATACAGTACCAACCTTCTAAACAGAATTAATGGCATAAGGCTGTGCATATTCAGATGCAACAAGACCCTGCCAGGATGTCCCAAGGGCCAAAGCGATCAACATATTAACATACATGTTAATGTATGTTAACATAATGTTAACAGAGTCCCTTGGACTGCAAGGAGATCCAACCAGTCCATTTCTGAAGGAGATCAGCCCCGGGATTTCTTTGGAAGGAATGATGCTAAAGCTGAAACTCCAGTGCTTTGGCCACCTCATGCAGAGAGTTGACTCATTGGAAAAGACTCTGATGCTGGCAGGGATTGGGGGCAGGAGGAGAAGGGGACGACAAAGGATGAGATGGCTGGATGGCATCACTGACTCAATGGATGTGAGTCTGAGTGAACTCTGGGAGTTGGTGATGGACAGGGTGGCCTGGAATGCTGCGATTCATGGGGTCGCAAAGAGTCGGACATGACTGAGCGACTGAACTGAATTGAACATTATGTTAACATAATGTATGTGAACCCTCTCCATGACATACCAGTATAGCTCATGCTTGACATTTAACTAACACAATTTACTGTGGCTTAAGGGTGGAATCTTCTAAGAGTAGAAGTCACCATAAGATGATGGTACGCAGGGGTGAGTGAGGAGGTGGAAAAGGGATAAAGAATTCATTCAAGGGTAGAAAGCACCAAAAGCAAGTCTCTTGACTTAAAACAAAGTCTTAGTGTTGGCAAGCAACAGATTTTAGCAAGGAATTGGGTGTTGTCACTTAAATGCTTTTAAAATCTACCCTTGTGGAACTTTTCCCAGATTCCTTGTTTGGGTACCAAAAATAAGACAATTCTGTGGAAACCCAAAAGAAGAGTTGGCTGGGATTGGGGGGAGAAGGAAATGGCAACCCACTCCAGTATTCTAGGCTGAAAAATCCCATATATGGAGGAGACTGGTGGGCTACAGTCCATGGAGTCATAAAGAGTAGGACAAGACTTAGCCACTAAACAGTGGGAGAGAGGAGAGGAGAACCAGAGACAAAACACTCACAATTCTAGTTCCAAAGACATTAAGCATAGTCCACATGAGAGAATCCAGCCAAAACTTGTGAAATCCCCAAGAGGAGGTAAGTGACAATGCAGAGGAGGGGACTGGCCAGAGGGAAGGCCTGTCAGCAGAAACAAGGATTACATGGTTTGGTGCTTCCCTACTGATAGATGTGTCAGAGAGAGTGTGAATGTATATATCGGGTGGCCAAAAAATTCGTTCAGGTTTTCCATAAGATGTTACGGGAAATTCCAAACGGACTCATTGGCCAACTCAACATGTATTTCTCAATATGTCAGTTTCCTATACTTATGCACCATGACTGAAATGTACAGCAATTAAGTCATTCCACTCCTAAGTTAGAATACCACTTAAACTTCCGTGAAGGTCTTCAAAGTTTCATTTAAGGAACTGTACCTTCTTGATTACAGTGTCAGCACTGAAAGATGCCTGAGATATGAGATATATGTCAGCATCTAAAACACTTATGTTAGCCTAAAACTATTTTCACTTTCTGACATGCATTAGTTGTTGCAGAATGTCCTTAACTTGCTACTACAAGCAGCAGCAAACCACAATTCAAATATTATATTTTCCTCTTTTATGCATTAATTAGCAGGCAGTCTGTGGATGTGCATACATTTGTGTATGTAAATTCAGTTACTAACAAGTTGATCTGCAGTTTCTTAATATAGCCTCCATGATATAATACCATATATTAACTTGCCAGTTTACATGATTTCAAAATAATTACTGGCAATTTTTAGCACAGAGTAAAATTAGAAACAAGGATTTGATCAAACTTGACAGTAGAATCACTGTTAGCTAAAACTGTCCAGGGTCAATGAACATTAAATCTAAGCATAATATATTACAGTGCGTGCGTGAATGTGAGGTTGATTCAGTTGTATCTGACTCTTTGTGACCCTATGGACTGTAGCCCGCCAGGCTCCTCTGTCCATGGGGATTCCCCAGGCAAGAAATACTGAAGTGGATTGCCATGGCTTCCCCTGGGGGATCTTCCTGACCCAGGGATCGAACCCTTGTCTCTGGCATCTACATGCATTCGTGGGCATGTTCTTTAGCACTAGCACCACCTGGAAAGCCCCAATTTATTATAGTAAATTATATTTAAAAATAAAAACGCAGTATAGAGAATTACTTTAAGTGGAGAAATGGGAGGGCAGGGAGGCTCCAGAGAGAGGGGATATAAATATATATAATTATGACTGACTCACATTAAGGTACGTCAGAGACCACCACAATACTGTAAAGCAATTATCTTCCAATGAAAATAAATAAATAAATGGAGAAACTGAATTTGTATTCTTTCATGAATAATAATATATGCTTCCTAGCAAAATTTTCTCATATGTGGTCTTCATTTTTTAATTAAAGATGGTTTAGAGACAAGTTTGATTCCAGGAATAGAAATCTTATACACATTGTCCTATCCACAGAAACCTTTAAGTTTCTGGGTTATTTCTGGAAACAGAACTGCTTGGCTTTCTGGTATTCTTATTCACTTAAGAAACTAGTAATAAATGTGAGAAGTAACAGTTAATCATAAGAGGTATGACACCTAGAAAACAAATTTTTGTTGGATTTCTTTTTCTAAATGTTTAGTGAAAAATGTCCCCATATAATTATAAAGGTGACTATGTATAAATTACTGTGTGGATTTTCATACTATAGATAATTTCTTCCACATTTTAATGATCTGTAAATCAATAAATATTTTGAGTTGGCTGTGATCTCTTTTACCCTACTTATTTACAATGTGAATTCTCTATTATTTACCTCTGTTATTCTTTTCTCTTTTGATAATACATTTAGTTTTAGAGGTCAGGCACTGAGATTTCAAGTAAATTCAGTACATACGTATTGAGTTAGTATGTGGAAGACAATTTCGAAGGCTCTTGTAATGGGTACAAAGTAGACATCATTAGACCTTAAAGCTGTATATGCTCCTAGTGGTTTCCCAAGCTAACACATTAAATCTGAACTCTTTAGTAAGTACATTTATATAACAATGAATTCAGTCTTATTTATTGTTATATTCTGTACTCTTTGGCCTAACACCCTTAGGATCCACTCTTATGCAGATTCCCCAGTTCAGTATACTTCCCCAATAACAGTATACTTCCCCAATAACAGTATTATTGCACAGTTCTGAACATGTGCAATAATAAAGTCTCACACATTTTTTGGTACGTAAATTATTTATGCCTGGGTCATAGTACACACTTGCCTCCCTGGAATATTCTAAGATCCCCCCCTTTGCAGTGAACCTAGAAATTACCATGACTGGTTGTGGTGAGTCTTGAAGAGAATGAATACTCACTTGTGAATCATTATTCCCAGGTGAAGAAATCACAAATTTTTCTAGCAAAGAAAAGGTAGTCTCCTCAGACACAGAAAGGTAAGCTACCTCAGTTCTAAGAAAGGCTCAGAGTGACTTGGGGCTCAAGACAGTCATTCTCCTGTGGGTCCAGCCACATGTTCCCATGCCAAGTTCAGTACTCCATTCTTTCCCAATAAATCCCCTAACATTCAAATGAGAATGTGGGAAGACTGTAGATGAATGGGCATTGAAGTTCAATAACAGATATAAAGTACTTTTACATTTAATTTTAGCAATATCAGCCCTGTTGTTGCTGTTTAGTTACTCAGTCCTGTCCAGCCCTTTTGCAACCCCATAGATTGTAGCCTGTCAGGTTTCTCTTTTCAAGAGATTCTCTAGGCATGGCATTTCCTTCTCCAGGGGATCTTCCAGACCAGGGATTGAAACCACGTCTCCTGCACTGCAGGCAGATTCCTTACTACCGAGCCACTGGGGGAGCCCTTATCAACTCTGTAGATATAATAAATAAGAGTATACTTAAGGCTGGCATGGATGCTCTGTTTCTCAGACCATGACTTCAGCTGAGAGTTCAAGGCCTTGCACTCATTGTTTTCTTTCTGTGAGTGTTCCAACGTGCCCAGTAGAATCCATACCACCCGCAGCCCTTGTAGCTACTGTGAATGATAATGTTCAAATACTGCACTCAAGTGGGCATCCAAAGCATTTAATGCAGTTGGCCCTTCATCACAATCAACTATAAATGGTAACTTGATTAATTATGATGCCACTGCATGAAATAGACATCCCACTTTCTGCTGGCAAAGCGTTCAACATTGTGTTCAAACCCTAGAGCAGGTTCAAATCAATCCCAAATTCCAATCTCTGTGGGTCTATCTCCTAAGACCAATTTCTGTGATGCATTTCTGTAATGGTAAAGAATCTGCCTGCAGTGCAGGAGACCCAGATTCAATCCTTGGGTCAGGAAGATCCCCTGGAGAAGGAAATGACAACCCACTCCAGTATTCTTGCCTGGAGAATCCCAAGGACAGAGGAGCTTGATGGGCTATACAGTCCATGGGAATCAGAAAGAATTGGACATGACTTAGTGACTGAACAACAACAAACCAGTTAGGGTCCAATCAGAAGACAAAAACTACATAGCAATTTGAGCTGAAAGAGGCTAATATAAAGAATTTACCAGAGATGAACTAGAAAGGGGCAAAGAGAATTCTAAAGGATATACGAATAGCTGATAAAGGACTGAGGCAAAACACTCAAAGAAGGAAAAAAATGTGAAAGACTCCTACTCATGGCAAGATTGAAATCCAGACATCGCTGGTGAGGGAATGGCTATAGCTGTCTAGATTATGGGAAAGTCTGTGAAGGTCCTATAACAGGTGAGCAAGAAGAAAACCACATTTTAAGGGAATTAGAGAACCCATGGAAGTCTGCAAGACTCTCTAGGTATCACTGGGAAACTGCTCTCAGAATTGCCAGAGAAACTCTCCAGGGAGCTTCTGACAAGAATGCTGCCACTGAGTGCTCTCTGGGGATGAGTGTCACTGGATGTGCTCCACGCTGACTAAGCACCATGGCAGCAAGCACAGAGACTCACACTGGAACCAGGAACAGAAAGACAGGACACTCCCTGCAGTGCCCTCTGAGACCTTCTATTTAAAATGCTTAACGTGCTAGCAGATAAAGGAGAAATGGTCAGAAGGGTCCACCCCAGTATCACAAGCTAGGCAATGATGGGTGAATTTGGAAGTGAGAGGCAATTCATTCGTAACTGTTCAGTTCAGTTCAGTTCAGTCGTTCAGCCATGTCCGATTCTTTGCAACCCTGTGAGGCCTCCCTGTCCATCACCAACTCCTGGAGTCTATCCAAACCCATGTCCATTGAGTCGGTGATGCCATCCAACCATCTCATCCTCTGTCGTCCCTTTCTCCTCCTGCCCTCAATCTTTCCCAACATCAGGGTCTTTTCAAATGAATCAGCTCTTCTCATGAGGTGCCAAAGTATTGGAGTTTCAGCTTCAACTTCAGTCCTACCAATGAACACCCAGGACTGATTTCCTTTAGGATGGACTGGTTGGATCTCCTTGCAGTCCAAGGGACTCTCAAGAGTCTCCTCCAACACCACAGTTCAAAAGCATCAATTCTTCTGCACTCAGCTTTCTTTATAGTCAAACTCTCACATCCATACATGACCACTGGAAAAACCATAGCCTTGACTAGAGGGACCTTTGTTGGCAAAGTAATGTCTCTGCTTTTCAATATGCTGTCTAGATTGGTCATAACTTTCCTTCCAAGAAGTAAGCATCTTTTAACTTCATGGCTGCAATCACCATCTGCAGTGATTTTGGAGCCCGGAAAAATAAAGTCAGCCACTATTTCCACTGTTTCCCCATCTATTTGCCATGAAGTGATGGGACCAGATGCCATGATTTATAACTGGCACAGATGCAATTTCCTTATTATGGATCTTCAAAGTCCCAGCATAATTCCTTTTCCCTGTAGTAACAGTACTGGAACCAGGCACAGCGTTCTGACTTTAAGTAAACCAGTACTGAGACCAAGCAAAATAACCTAGTAGGTGCACTAGGAATTACCTGCCCCTGGATGATAAGACCATGGGAAACAAACATGTTCCTTACCAGGAGTAACAGCTTGCTCATTAAGACTTGTTTCCATAGCCTCACCTCTCAGAATCCACTGATCCCAAAGTCAGAGCCTTAAGTAACAACTCTGTCAATTCTCACATTTCCTACTCTGCAAGGTCATCTTAAAACCATCCAGTCTAGGGTCTAATGCCCTAACAATAGGCTCCCATGCCTCCTCTTTCCTGAGACTCTAAGACTTGTATCAGAGTAGTGTTCTCCCCTACTGGAAGCCTCTTAAGTGAGGCCTCTTAACTTGCCTCAGTCCTAGAATTTTTCTGGTTGTATTTTGAGGAGTTTAGAATCAACAAGAGAATTTATAACCCAATCAGGAAAAGCTGTAGAACTTGCTTGGGGAGTAATAGAAAAGCCTGTTTAGCTGAAGGCAGAAATGTCTCTTTTCATATTATGCTTGCCTTCCAAGAACATCTTTTTCTTGCAATGATCACTTACTCCCATGTTCTTGTTCAAGTAGTTGTGAGAGCAAATGAAGAATCTGTTTAAATGAGAAGGCTCACTGCAAGCGTGGGTTCAGATAATGCCTTTTCAGGACCTAAATGCAGCATACAGTAGAGGTTTGGAGTCAAGAAAATTCTTTACTTTTTGCCTCAAGGACTGACAGCTATGAGGCCAGTAGAGGAGATACAGTCCTGAGGCTGGACATTGGCACTCTCAGGGTGGGAAGTCATCATTCTTAAGAGGCAGCAGGAGGCCTTTTATGTAGCTTCTCAGGAACCGAAAGCGGACATGAAATAGATCAGGACTGAATTACAGATTTGCAGATTAGGGTAAAAGAGGAAATGGAGAGTAAGTAGAAAAGGTAAATTAACATATATTAAAAAGGCAGAGAGAAGCATATGAAAATGATATTCAACATCATTAGCTGTAAGGGAAGTACAAATTAGAACCATATTGAGAAATCAGTGCACACCTATTAGAACAGCTAAACTAAAACATAATAATGGCATGAAAGGCTGGCTAGGACACAGAAAAAGTGAATCAGTCATTCACTGATGATGGGAATGTAAAAACGATACAGCCACTCTGAAAAACGATTTGATAGTTTCTTATACAACTAAACATGCAATTACCATTCAATTCAGTTCAGTCACTCAGTTGGGTCCGACTCTTTGTGACCCCATGAATCGCAGCACACAAGGCCTCCCTGTCCATCACCAACTCCCGGAGTTCACTCAGACTCATGTCCATCAAATCAGTGATGCCATCCAGCCATCTCATCCTCTGTCATCCCCTTCTCCTGCCCCCAATCCCTCCCAGCATCAGAGTCTTTTCCAATGAGTCAACTCTTCACATGAGGTGGCCAAAGTACTGGAGTTTCAGCTTTAGCATCAGTCCTTCCAATGAACACCCAGGACTGATCTCCCTTAGGATGGACTGGTTGGATCTTGCTGCAGTCCAAGGGACTCTCAAGAGTCTTCTCCAATACCACAGTTCAAAAGCATCAATTCTTCGGCAATTACCGTAAGACCCAGCAATTATATTCTTTGGTATTTATCTTAGCATAGTGAAAACTATGTTCTTCCAATAATCTATACACAATGTTCATAGCAGATTTACTCCTAATAGACTAAAAAAAAAAAAAAAAAAACTGGAATCAAGCCAGATTTTCTTCAGTGATGGAAAGGCTAAACAAACTGGGATATCTGTACTATGGAAAGGTACTCAGCAAGAGTAACGAATAAACTACTGATACAACTTGGATAAATCTCAAGGAGACTATGCTGCAAAAAAAGTATGCAGTCTCAAAGGTCACATACTATATGATTCCACTTACACAGAATTCTTGAAATAACAAAATTGTAGAAATGAAGAACAGACTAGTGGTTGCCAAAGGTCAAAGATGGAGGAAGGGAAGCGAATATGGCTATGAAAGGCCAACATGAGGTCTGTGGGTGATAAACTGTTCTGTGTCTTAGCTTTATCAGTGTCAATATCCTGGTTGTAACATGGTGCTATAGTTTCATAAAATGTCACCATTGGGAAATCGGTTACAGGGTCATTGGATCTGGCTGTGTGATTTCTTACAATTGCATGTGAATTTTCAATTAACTCAAAATTAAAAGTTTGATTAGAAAAGAAAAGACATGGTGTTGCAAAGAGTCAGGCGTGACTAACACTTTCACTTCTTTCTGAAGCACTTTCTTACTATTCTGTTCTTTCTGAAGAACAAGATAGATGTAAATAAATGGTTGTGAATTCCAGAAAGATACTTAATGGGACAAAGATAATTATTATTAAGTTTTTAACTTATAGGTTGGGCTGTGTTTTAAAAATTGTTTGAGAATAAATGCCTTTGTTCTCAGAGTGTAATTTTTCTCTCAAACATGTATTCAACAAATATATGAATGCCTTATATGGGCCAGATTCTAGCGCTGTCATAGCAAGCAAAATGACATGGTCCCTTCCTTTTTGGAGCTTATACAATTTTGTGGCATTTACCAAATAAAAATATCAAGATTTAAAAAAAAAGAAAAGAAAAGACAGGGACGTACCAGAAGAAAGGAAGATACAGCTTGCTCCTTGGCTGTCTTTCTCTCAAACTTAAAAAAAAAGAGCTTTTATGGGCTAAAACTTTGTTGTTTCCTTGTTTCCTTCTTATTTGGGGACATGAAAGGGAGATGGGTTAAAGAGAATTAGAAGAGAAGTGAAATGTTAGGACTTCTGCTCTTGTGTTAAGTCTCTGCCCTTCAGTGATTTCAGTAATGGCTTATTTTTCATGGCTTTCTGGATTTAGATACGAGTTTGTTTTCAATTCAACACCATGAAAAGGTGATGTGAAAATGTAATGCTCTGCTTCACCATGGCAGGTTCTAACAAGCTAAAGCTGTAAATGGACCCAGAACTGGAATGCACCAGACCCTCAATGGACTTAAAGGGAGACTCTTTCTTGACAAGAGAATAAAAGAATTTGTTGTGAACAATAAGATTTGTTTTAGCCAACTATATACAGACTCACAGATTCATTTGTCTTATCTAGAGAGCAAACTTTCAATCTTTAATTAGCATATCCACCATAAATTCTCCTTTTTTTTTTAACCACTGAAAACCCCCTAACTTTGCCCCCTTGGCAAATTATTTAACAAATTTTTTCACTGAGAATGTGTGTGTGCATGGGTGTGCACAGGAAAGCAGTCATGCATACACATTCCTGCCTGGCAGGTAAGCAAACTCAGCTTTAAAAAAAAAGCTCTTATCTTTTTTCTTTCTTTATTCTTTGCCAAGTTTTGGGATGCAAGCAAGAAGGCCCAGTGTTATCATGGTTAAATATTTATTTATTAGACAAAAAGCAGTGGTAAAAGGAACTGATAATCAGCAGTAAGAAATGGGCTGTATTAAATTTGAATTCAGAGGAAAATTTAGTGAATATTTAAGAAATCCCAAACCCCATTAAAATCTAAAGTTTCAAAACAATAAAATCTCTATTATAATGAATGATAGCATCACTATAGATTATATCTCATTAATTTCTAATTTCTTTGGCTATATTGAATAAACACTCCTTAACTTCATTCTTCTTAAAAATCAAACTGGTCCCAGCTGCAGTTAACAAGAGAATTTCTAATTCTTTTTGCAGTTTGCATAAAATCTTTTCATGAGAACACATAATTACTGTTAAAACATATCATTAGAAACATGTAATTTTTACTTAATGAAAGAAATGTCAAAATATTTATTCTACCTTGAATCTTCTAAAATGAAATGACAGTCAAATATAAAATAATGCCATACGAAATACAGAATGCAAAAATCTAGCTATTAAATTCATAGATGAGCTAATGCCATATCAGAATATTTCCTGACATTTTTGACAGCGATTTACCTCATGTACAGATTGAACCAGGTGACAGAAGACTCGCTTTATTTCAAAGTGCAAGCTGCACTGGGTTCTGCTCTATAGGCATTTACTATGCACTGTATTTTTTAAAAGGGTGGGTAAAAATGGTATACATAGTTCCCATCTGAAAGAGGTTTGAAAAAGTGAAAGTGTTAGTCATTCAGTCATGTCCAACTCTTTGCTACCCCATAGACTATACCCCACCAGGCTCCTTCATCCATGAGATTCTCCAGGCAGGAATACTGGAGTGAGTAGTCATCCCATTCTCCAGGACATCTTCCCAACCCAGGGATTGAACCCATGTCTCTCACATGACAGGCAGATTTTTTTCCATCGGAGTCACCATACAAGATGTTTACATGTTAGTTAAACTTTGGTAAAATTACCTAAGACTGCTATTTCTGACTTCCAAAAACACAGGGCATACACTGTTTTCCTTCTCTTTATAGACATGATATAGGAAAATAATGATGGCTGAATTGAACTAAACCTTTAATTTTTATCACAATCTTGTGAGTGTAAAACAAAAGATGAAAGGAAAAGATGTCATCTACTTCCAAGTCATTTCCCCAGACAGACCCAGATTATCATGTTCCCCTCATATTTATCATCCAGATCAATTACATCTACTCTTCAAGACACATATAAGATACTATCATATTTTACCTAATCCTAGACTGTGATAGTCATCACTATTTGGGGTTCTGTTTAGAAAGGGAAAATTCTGCCAACTAACCTATGATATACCATCACATTTAATCTAACATATCAATCTTAAGATACATTCTGATTTCAGAGATGGCAAAATATTTTAAAGAAACTGTGTGCACTGGAATTGATGAAATGCAATATGCCTTACATGCTAGAACTATAAAGAGCTGTTAATCCACAGATCTGTGTCCATCACCCACACAACTGTGCCATAAAGCAACTTTTCCAAACACTGTTTAACTTAGGAAAGAAAAAGAATAAATGACTTGAGGCAAAATCTCACCTATACCATTGAGGCAACCGACAATCTTCCTCTAAACTCCTCTCACAACCAAGACGAGAATATTTATCATTAAAACAATGAGACTATAATACAATAAATTGTGTTTATAATGTCAGTATTAGAACAATAACTAGCCAATATATTTTTTTGTATCAAAGCATAGTTGATTTAGGGCTTCCCTGCTGACTCAGCAGTAAAGAAGCCACCCGCAATGCAGGAGACAGAGATTCAATCCCTGACTTGGGAAGATTCCATGGAGAAGGAAATGGTGACCCACTTCAGGATTCTTGCCTGGGTAATCTCATGGACAAAGGAGCCTGGTGGGGTACAGTCCATGGTATTGCAAAAGAGTCGGACACAACTTAGTGACTAAACAATAGCTGATTCAAAATACTGTGTTTGTTTCAGGTATACAGCATAATGAGTCTGTATTTTTGCAGATTATATTCCATTATAGGTTATTACAAGATAATGGTCCAGTACACTTTTTGAACTAAAATAAAATTAGATTCTTAAATTCATTTCTCAAGATTACTTTCTGTTAATATTTGTCTTCATCTTTTAACTTAATTTGTTGGTCTGAAACATTTATCAGCATATGAATAGATTGTTGTTTATTCACTAAGTTGTGGCAGACTCTTCGTGACTCCATGGACTGCAGCATGCCAGGCTTCCCTGTCCTCCACTATGAATAGATACGTGACAACAATTAATGGATGGTCAAATTTAAACCAGTCTATGTTGAACAGACTGTCTCAACATAAACAGCTCTTCTACCAAAAGAAACACCACATGCCTTAACCATATTTTTTTCCACGAATGAAGTTTCTTGTTATGCTGTTCAAAAAAATGTTTAATCATTCAATTCAAATTCAAAAATTTTACTTTTTCACATCTTTGCAGAAGGACCAGAAAATAAATGAAGTTAGCTCTTGCTTCACCACACATGAACCTAGAATTCTCAGGGCTACTCTTTGATATCCCCACTTTATTATACATTTTCTTTAATCTCCCTTCTAAAATTAACATATTTGTGATTCAGTTATCATATTGGTTCCTAACATGCCATGGAATTAAACTATCCCAAGTATTTGCACATATATTGCCTTTTGATGACACATGCTGTTTAACTCTTGTCATTTTATTTTATGAATGCTCCGTGAAACTCTGCTTTATCTACCTTTCTCTGAAAGATTAAATAGAGATTATTCTTTTTATGATTTCTGTGAAATATAATGGATGATTAGACAATAAATATATTATAATGACAATAATAATTTTTCAACTCTGAACAACTTTCCATTTTCCTCTCATTTCCTAGACTAAAGATTTTACTCTCTATTCACTGAACCACAGAACTTAGAGCCCAAAGGCACTCAAGAATCAACCCATTTATTTTATAGATGATTATCATCCCATGGACAGAGGAGCCTGGCGGGCTACAGTCCATTGAGTCACAAAGAGTTGGACACAACCGAAGTGACTTAGCAGAGCACAACACATTATTCCTCAAAAATTACATTTTCCATACAGATGGCCAATACACACATGAAAATATGCTCAATATCATTAATCATGCTGCTGCTGCTGCTAAGTCATTTCAGTCATGTCTGACTCTGTGTGACCCCATTGAGGCAGCCCACCAGGCTCCCCGTCCCTGGGATTCTCCAGGAAAGAACACTGGGAGGGTTGCCATTTCCTTCTCCAATGCATGAAAGTGAAAAGTGAAAGTGAAGTTTCTCAGTCATGTCCGACTCTTAGTGACCCCATGGACTGCAGCCCACCAGGCTCCTCCATCCATGGGATTCTCCAGGCAAGAGTACTGGAGTGGGGTGCCACTGCCTTCTCCCACTAATCATGAGGGGAATGCAAATCAAGACCACAATGAGATGTCATTCCACATCTGTTAGAATGTTTATTATTGAAAAGATAAGAAACAGCAAGTGTTGTCAAAGATGCGGAGAAATGGAAACCCTTGTACACTGTTGGTGCAGCCACTGTGGAAAACAGTAGACATATTTCTCAAAATTAGAAATACCAGTGACCCAGCAATTCAACTTCTGGGTATTTATCCAAAGAAAACAAAAACACTAGCTAAAAAGATATATGCATCCCTATGTTCATTGGCTCAGACATTAAAGAATCTGCTAGCCAATCCGGGTTCGATCCCTGGGTTGGGAAGATCCCCTGGAGAAGGGAATGGCAACCAACTCCAGTATTCTTGCCTGGAGAATCCCATGGACAGAGGAGCTTGGAGGGCTATAGTCCATGGGTCGCAATGAGTTAGACATGACAGAGCAACTAACACACACATGTTCACTGCAACATTATTCCCAATAGCCAAGATGTGGAAGCACCCTCAGTGTCCATCAAAGGAAGAATTAATAAAGAAGGTGTTTTATACACACATACACACGCCATGGAATACTATTCAGTCATTTAAAAAGAAGGAAATTTTGCCATTTGCAATGATGTGGACAGCCCTCAAAGGCATTACACTAAGTAAAATAAGTCAGACAGAAGGACAAATTATATATGATTTCATTTATATGTGGAATCTAAGCAAAAAGACAACAAAAGTTCATAGATTCAGAGAACAAATTGATAGTTTCCAGAAGTGGAGGGGTTTAGGAATAGGAGAATTGGGTGAAGGGAGTCAAAACACTAAAAAAAAGTCCGGGTGTGATGCAGGATACAGGATGCTTGGGGCTGGTGCATTGGGATGACCCAGAGGGATGGTATGGGGAGGGAGGTGGGAGGGGGTTCAGGATTGGGAACTTGTGTACACCCGTGGCGGATTCATGTTGAAGTATGGCAAAACCAATACAAAATTGTAAAGTAATTAGCCTCTAATTAAAATAAATAAATTTAAATTTTTAAAAAATGAGTTTTCTGGGGGCCGGGGGGAAGTGCCAAATGCAAAGGACTGAATACTTCTTTCTTTTTTAAAAAACTGAGATATAGGGAATTTCCTGAATTTCCTGGTGGTCTAGTGGTCAGGACTCCATGCTTTCACTGCTAAAGGCATACATTTGACCCCTGGTCAGGAAACTAAGATTCCACAAGCCACACAGCACAAAAAAAATTTTTTTAAATAAATAAAAATTAAGATATAATTGACATATAATACTGCATAAATTTAACGTGTACAACATGCTGATTTGATACCAGTATATACTGCTGTATGATTACCACTAGCAGCATATTAGCCAACACCTTCATCACCTCGCGTAATTATCATTTCCTTTTTGTGCTAAGAATAATTATCATCTAGTCTCTTAACAGCTTTTAAGTCAATATCCATCAGCAGATGAATGGATAAGAAAGCTGTGGTACATATACACAATGGAGTATTACTCAGCCATTAAAAAGAATACATTTGAATCAGTTCTAATGAGGTGGATGAAACTGGAGCCTATTATACAGAGTGAAGTAAGCCAGAAGGAAAAACACCAATACAGTATACTAACGCATATATATGGAATTTAGAAAGATGATAACAATAACCCTGTGTACGAGACAGCAAAAGTGACACTGATGTATGGAACAGTCTTATGGACTCTGTGGGAGAGGGAGAGGGTGGGAAGATTTGGGAGAATGGCATTGAAACATGTAAAATATCATGTATGAAACGAGATGCCAGTCCAGGTTCAATGCACGATACTGGATGCTTGGGGCTGGTGCACTGGGACGACCTGGAGGGATGGTATGGGGAGGGAGGAGGGAGGAGGGTTCAGGAGGGGTAGCACATGTATACCTGTGATGGATTCATTTTGATATTTGGCAAACCTAATACAATTATGTAAAGTTTAAAAATAAAATAAAATTTTTAAAAAAAGAAAAATTAACTACTATAATCACGTACCGAGCATTATATGAAATGCTGGACTCAAGTGAGTCCTCACAATGACCAAGAATGTAATTAGCCCAGAAGGCAATGGCACCCCATTCCAGTACTCTTGCCTGGAAAATCCCATAGACGGAGGAGCCTGGCAGGCTGCAGTCCATGGGGTCGTGAAGAGTTGGACACGACTGAGCGACTTCACTTTTACTTTTCACTTTCATGCACTGGAGAAGGAAATGGCAACCCACTGCTGTTCTTGCCTGGAGAATCCCAAGGACGGTGGAGCCTGGTGGGCTGCTGTCTATGGGGTTTCACAGAGTCAGACATGACTGAAGCGACTTAGCAGTAGCAGCAACAGATTAAAAAAAAAAAAATCTAGATCTGAGAGAAGAAATGGATCCAAGGTCACCTGATAGTAGACCCATAACTGTGTTTCTGATTTGCCCATTGACACTAGTATGTGTATTCTTTTCACTATACTTCCTGTCAACAAAAACATCCACAATGAATGTTTAAGTATATCCTATATATGGATGTGAGAGTTGGACCATAAAGAAGGCTGAGCATGGAAGAATGGATGCTTTTGAACTGTGGTGCTGGAGAAAACTCCTGAGAGACACTTGGACAGCAAAAAGATCAAACCAGTCAATCCTAAAGGAAATCAACCTTGAATATTCATTGGAAGAATGGCTGCTGAAGCTGAAGCTCCAAAACCGTGGCCACCTGATGCAAAGAACTGACTCATTTGAAAAGACCTTGATGCTGCGAAAGATTGAAGGCAGGAGGAGAAGAGGACAACAGAGGATGAGATGGTTGGATAGCATCACTGACTTGATGGGCATGAGTTGGAGCAAACTCTGGGAGACAGTGAAGGATAGGGAAACCTGGTGTGCTATAGTTCATGGGGTCGCAAAGAGTCAGACACGACTGAACAACAGAAACTCTTATACCAATATTTTTAATGTTATTTGCTCCTTGCTTTTCCTTTATTCCTTTTCAGTTTCTTCTGAATTAGAGAAAGATTAATGTCACTTTCCCTTAATATAAAAAACAAATCTTAAGAGTCCACCATCAACCATTAAAACATGTTTCCCTTGAAAACAGTAGGCTTAATTCAACATCAATAAGTCACTATCTTTGAGTTCTTTAAATCCACTTATCAATCAGGTTGCCTATTTTCCAGGTTGTCTGATAACATCTGACAAGATCTCTCTAACTTTGACTTTGTTAAGCTCTGCCTAATTAATTTCATATTTTAATTCAAAAAGGTACTGATGCATCAATCCATGAAGTAATGCGAACAGAAAACTCCTAACTGCATTTAACATTTAGGAAGCTAAAATGGTAAATAATAATAGTAATAATAATAAACCTTAAGACCCTGATGCTAGGAAAGATTGAAGGCAGGAATAGAAGGGGATGACAGAGGACGAGATGACTGGATGGCATCACCAACTCAAAGGTCATGAGTCTGAGAAAGCTCCGAGAGATGGTGAAGAACAGGGACAGCTGGCCTGCTGCAGTACATGAGGTCACAAAGCACTGGACACAACTTAGCAACTAAACAACAGAGATGCAGTAAAGTTGCATTTGTTTCTATGCACTTTTGATATCCAGCTTCCTACTTTAAAGAGTAAAAGCTGTTAACAGTGTGTTAGTGATTCATATGTTGGATTTCAATGGTTCTGTCTCAGTCCCTTTTCTACTTCTCTATACTCTACCCTCGGAGAAGGCAATGGCACCCCACTCCAGTACTTTTGCCTAGAAAACTTCATGGATGGAGGAGCCTGGTAGGCTGCAGTCCATGGGGTCGCTAGAGTCAGAAACGACTGAGCGATTTCACTCTTACTTTTCACTTTCATGCATTGGAGAAGGAAATGGCAACCCACGCCAGTGTTCTTGCCTGGAGAATGCCAGGGACGGGGAGCCTGGTGGGCTGCCGTCTATGGGGTTGCACAGAGTCGGACACGACTGAAGCAACTGAGCAGCAGCAGCAGCATACTCTACCCTGGATAATATCATAGATTCAAATGATTTCAGATCAAATTTTATGCATATACTGTCTCTGCTATCTGGGCTTCCCAGGTGGCACTAGTGGTAAAGAACCTTCTTGCCAATGCAGGAGACATAAGAGACATAGTAGGTTTGATCCCTGGGTTGGGAAGCCCATGGACAGAGGAGCCTGGCTGGGTACAGTCCATAGTGCCACACAGAGTCAGACACAACTGAAACAACTTGGCACGCGACACACATCTCTGCTATCTATCTCCAGGAGTCATCCTGAGTTCAGACCAACGTGAATAGCTCCAAAACATCTCTAATGGGATATTTCACAATCCACGGGGATTCTCCAGGCAAGAATACTTGTGTGGGTTGGCAAGTCCTCCTCCCAGCGATCAAACCAGTGTCTCTTATGTCTCTTGCATTAGCAGGCAGGTTTTGTATCACTAGGTGCCACCTGGCAAGCCCCCTGCAATGCATTACGTCATCTGCAAATCCCCTCAATAATTCTCTACCAAGCCATCATTCTTTATCTACAAAGACATGTTCTAATACATAGAGTACTTAATTTCAGCAATCTGACTTTTAACAAAACCAACTCTCTCAGTATGCTCTGAGACAGCATACTGAGTTTTATAAAAACAGCTAACATTTCTTGACTCCTAAATGCATGCCAGCATGGCTTCAAGTGCTTTACATTCTTAAATCATGCAGTCTCCATTTTACAGATGTGAAAACTGAGGTAGCAACAGTTTAACTTGCCAAGGTTTGCATAGGCAGTGAACAGCAAAAATAAAAACAATATGTGGGAAAATGCACATAAATATGCTGGTACATCAAAAGCTTATTGTTACTATATGTGCATATGTGAGTGTACACACACAGGGTTTTTATCAATAATGAGGGAGCGAGACATTAAGGGAGAGGGAAGGAACATGCCCTGTTGGGTTTTCAACTTTAATAATAGAAAGTTATTTCTGTTCTTTCACAGTTAATTTATACTTAAATCATAATATATAACCATAAAGGATCCCAATGTTAGGTGAGCAATATATAACCTATAATAGCTTCTCAGGACAAAAGCTGCTTTGTGTTCTCAGCAGGGCAGACTACTCTTTTTCCCACAAGAATAATTGTATTACTGTGCTTCAATGCAAATTCTCAGAGGGGAGCAGCTTCTTTAAAAATGCTGCTTCTTATTTCATTAAAAATAATAAAGCACAGAGAATATTTCATCTGAAATATCCCCCATGCCCAATTTCATTATCTGCACTATTCTAGATGTCAACTCAGATTCAGAATTAGAAGGAATACATTACAGGGGGCTCTAAATCTTTGGTTTCAGAATCACATACATGATTCAAGTCCCTAATTACCTCTAAATTAATATCTACTATACTAAGCAGGTACTTGGTAAAAGATTTATAGACGTTACTCAGTTGCATTCATAACCCTGTTTTAAGTTTCAGTTTGTTGGGGAAGTCTTTGCTGACCATGACCTTCCATCACGTTCCCAGACCTTCTGTAAGTTCGCTTGTAGAGTATTCTTCATCATTGTGTAATATGTCTTCCCTACCACTGTTTCTTTCACAAGGTCATTGGCTGAGATTGTCTTGTTTTCTCACCCAGCCCCAAATTGTACCTCGAAGATGGAAACTAAGGACACCTGTAGTTATAGATTACTATGTGGGGTTTTTATTCCAGAATATAAGCTGACCCATAGAGAAAATTAAAAAATAGAGCTACTAATGACAATTCCAGACTTTCCTGATGGCTCAGTGGTAGACTCCACCTGCCAATTCAGGAGACTTAGGTTTGATCCCTTGGTTGAGAAGATCCCTGGAGAAGGAAATGGCAACCCACTCCAGTATTCTTGCCTAGAGAGGAGCCTTGTGGACAGAGGAGCCTGGGAGGCTACAGTCCATGAGGTTGCAAAAGAATTGGACACAACTTAGCAACTAAACAATAACAATGACAATTCCAGCACTTCAATAAATTTTCTCTTGCCTGATGATTACAACACTTCTTTGAAAATCACTGGAAATACATTGGAAAGAAGGAGGACTTGGGACACACAGTGTGTTGGAGAATCACCTGCCACTCTCACCTCACAGCCAGTTGCCGTCTAGCTTTTCCCTGCAGTCATCATGGCCATTCCAGATTTTAAATCTGCCTCTTTGGTTCTTTTCTCCACTCCCAAGTCTCAAAGTTCAAGGATCTTAATCTTTCCCATAAATTCACAGACTAAACATCTAAATCTGCTGCTGCTGCTGCTGCTGCTAAGTCACGTCAGTCGTGTCCGACTCTGTGCGACCCCATAGACGGCAGCCCACCAAGATCCTCTGTCCCTGGGATTCTCCAGGCAAGAACGCTGCAGTGGGTTGCCATTTCCTTCTCCAATGCATGAAAGTGAAAAGTGAAAGTGAAGTTACTCAGTCGTGTCCAACTCTTAGCAACCCCATAGACTGCAGCCTACCAGGCTCCTCCGTCCCTGGGATTCTCCAGGCGAGAGTACTGGAGTGGGGTGCCATTGCGTTCTCTGAAATATCTAAATCTGGACTCATAATTTCTTGTCTTCCAGAATATGTGAGTTCTAACCAACCACACCTTTCAATTTCCCTTCTCTATTAGTAATTTATCAGTCATATATATGTTTTATATATATATATATATATATATACACACATATATATTTTCTGTTCTTCTCATTATATTACCAGCCTTTTAATAAGGAGTGTCATTTTATAATTTTTTTCATTTTAATAATAATTTTATTTAACCCAATATATCCAGAACATCATTTTAACATGTGAGCAATGTGAAAAGTTGACTATGTGATATTTTACTTTGTTTTTTTCATACAAAATATTCAAAGCTCAGTGTGTATTTTGCACTTAGAGCTCATCCCATGTAGGACCAAGTGCTCAATAGTCACAATTTCTTTTTCCTTACCTACTAATTTCATCAAAGCCTAAAATGACTCATAATGGAGTTGAAAAAATGGGCAAAAAATTATGTAAATGAATATACAGAGCTCTGCAGAAAAAAAAAAAAAACTTGCTCAAGTTTCTAATCATTAGAAATTTTACTGACCAAAAAAAAAAAAAAAAATGCAGATATGTACTTGAAGAAGTTAGACGGAGGATGCAATCAGCGACACAATTCGTATACTTTTGACCTTAAGTCAGTTTGGTACTTGTCTCCATTAGAATCATTTGGTTGGTTGAACTTAGACAGCCTTCCTGCATTTGGATTATACAAATGCTGAATTATTACCCTTTCAAGACCATTTGCAATTTAATTGTTCTCAGGCAGAGTTTTAATAATAGCTTGTATAAAATGAATATTCAGGATTTTTGTCAAAATCATATTAAACTCCTCACTCAAGTGTCAATTTCCTTAATCTGCCCCTCTTCATATTTTTCCTGTAAGGACTTAATTGAATTTCTAACAATCACTTACCTAATTCCCATGACAAATCATTAAATGCTCAATAACTGCTTGAAGAGATTAGAAAAACGCAGTTAGCTGGATCCTCACAAAAATGTTTTTGTGACAAAATCCTGCTTCTGCAAGTAATACACTTAGTCTTCTTAGTGAAAAAAGTCTTTCTAAAACACTCAGGCAAAGAATGAGACAAAGTGTTTCCGCCACTGTCCCCAATCTGGAAGTACAAGAAAACCATCAAGCTGAATGACATAGTATAAAGAAACAGTAAAAAAGAAAGGTCTGATCCAAGGTATTTACCCTGTAAAGTTTAATCACATAGACCAGCTCCTATTTAGAGTGCACTCTTGCACAGCCTCTATTCAAGCTGCTGCTTTTGTATAATGAACGTGGAGAAAGAAGTACATAAACAGCTATGCTTTGAATAAGGACTGAGTATAAAGACATCTGTCCTCTAACATTTTACAAGTGTACCAAGTAATGACACATCCCCTTCTGTTTTCTTCCACATGTGAAGGATGAGTTCCTAAAAAGCCTAGGGTAACAGCTTTCAAACAACACTAACAAGCACCATGCCTTTGTGAGTTTTAAAAGAGAGAACAAGAATTATTTTCTAATAGCCAGTTTCCCCCCAGTAGCACAGAGAAAGTCACTAGGTTAGCACTGAACTTTTGTGGGAAAAAGAAAATCTTAGGATCTTTGCTTTATTGGAAATGACTTCTATAAAGTCATTTCAGGGTTTCAGACTCACTAGGATAAATGGAGCTATTCAGTAAGTATCAAGCTGTCTTTTAGAGTGAAACAAGGAACCACTATGTGTAAATCATTTTTGTGCAAACTTCAATACCACAAAGTAAGACTTAAAATACAATGTGCTGCGATTACATTTAAGCTCTAAACCAAATCATCGTTTGTCAAAGATATGGTGGTGCTTACTTCCGTCAGAACACTCTTTCAGGGGCATTCTTCAGAGTTGGAGCAGTCACTGAAGAACCAAAGATAAACGTTCTACAATAGCTGCCTAAATGTACACAACTTGGAGAATTAAATATCTGCAGAAAGAAAGAGCTACTGTTGGAATGAGAATCCACAAACCAGGATCATTCAAAGACCTATCCATACCATGGTTCCAAAGAACTATCCAACATTATACTCAAAATAAGTGCTAACATGATCAATGAACAGGAAAAAAAAGTTTTTGGCCTATTTGGAGGTTATGTTCACAAATTTTAAACATTTTCATATGAATGAAATGAACTCTTTGCTGCAAAGTTTATCTTTACTTTAAAAAAGCCATCTACATATTACAATAGCTTGCTTCCTTGGTGACTCACTTCCTGTGAGGACCAGAACAGTCATGGTCTGGTTTGTACTATAGTAAATTAAATGCTTCCAGAGTGGCTCAGATGGTAAGAATCAGGAGACTGGGATCTGATGACTGGGTTGGGAAGATCCACTGGAGAAGGAAATGGCAACCCACTTCAGTGTTCTTGCCTGGAAAATTCCATGGACAGCAGAGCCTGGTGGGCCATGGCCCACAAGGTCACAAAGAGTTGGACACAACTGAGCAACTAACACACACACACACAAATTAAATGCACAGGATTTCACAAATGCCAGTGTGCACTGAGTCTATTAAATAGAACAATGAAATATAATAAAGGATGGTGTCTCTATACCATGGGAGTGGCTAATAAAGCTAAAAGTGAAATCACTAGACAGAAAATACAGGACTTTCATCAAGTTTTTCTTTTCATAATGAGGGAGGTTGGGACTTCCCTGGTGGTCCAGTGGTTAAGACCACCTTCCAAGGCAGAGGGTACAGGTTTGATCCCTGGTCAGGGAGCTAAGATACCACACGCTTTCCAGCCAAAAAACCAAAACATAAAAAAAAAAAAACCCCATAAACAATATTGTAACAAATTCAATAAAGACCTTAAAAATGGTCCACATCAAAAAAAAAATCTTTAAAGAAATAAAAATAAAACGTTGGGAGCATATGAAGCATGTAATAATGTGTGCTAAGTTGCTTCAGTCATGTCTGACTGTGTAACACTGTGGTCCATAGCCCTCCAGGCTTCTCTGTCCATGGGATTTTCCAGGCAAGACTACTGGAGTGGGTTGTCATTTCCTTCTCCAGGGGATCCTGCTGACCAAGGGATCAAACCTGCATCTCCTCTTTGGCAGGCAGATTCTTTACCATTGAACCACTAGGGAAATCCGCTACTATCGTCACCATCATCAAAAACTAGCTGCATGATTACTTTTGATGGACACAAAGGCAAACAGAACTTTGATTCCTTTAACAGCCCTATAATGTATAGATTTTTAGTATTCCATTTTATAAATTAACAAACGGAAATACGGAGAAATGAATTTTCTCAGAGCACAGACCTAGGAAATCAAGGCAGCCACAGCTTTAGTCTAGGTATCACTCCAAAGCTTGTCCTTTTAATGATTTTACTTCTTTATTTTCCCTTAGAGATAAATTTGGTAAAACTGAGAAAAATCAAATAATGTATATAACTTAATATGTTACTTTTTGAGTAAGTTTAAAAGTGATTTTAACTAGCATGAAGTTCAATGGTTAAGAAAAACAGGACAGGCATGAATAAAATACATAACTATACAAATGTCTAAGTTGGCTGACAAGTTCAACATGGATAGCCAAAACAAAATGTCTCAGTCTGTGAACCAAAAGTCAGTTTCATTCTCTGTGAACTAATTACATTAATATTTTATACCTAAAATATAATGATAATAAAATCAGCTTTGATTCATTATTCTCAAAATTCTTGCATCAAGCAAAGAAAAACAGCTCTGAAACTGACAAGTGTCATAGCCACTGACATCAAGACTTGCTTTTATTTGACAAGTTTTCAGTCCCCTTTAAAAAGGCAAAACTTGTCCATCATATAAAGCTAAGATACAGGCAAAAATAAGACCTACGCTTCTGGGCTCTAAGTCTTCTACTTTAGCTTCCTTTAGCCAGTTTCTGGGACAATATCACATTTCTGACTTCGAGTTTTCCTTATGTTGAAAGAAATAAGTGTTACCTTCTCTGTATTTCAATACACCAATACTCATGCTGGTGTGCTAACATATGAGATTATGATTACCTCTTGTCTCACCACTCTCCTTGAAAGTAGCAAGCTTTTTCAACTCAGAGCAAAGCAAATTCATCATTCTGTTTCCTATGTTTAGCATAAAGTGAAAGTGAGTGAAGTCGCTCAGTCGTGTCCAACTCTTTGCTACCCCATGGACTGTAGCCTATCAGGCTCCTCCATCCATGGGATTTTCCAGGCAAGAGTGCTGGAGTGGATTGCCATTTCCTTCTCCAGGGGATCTTCCCGACCCAGGAATCGAACCCGGGTCTCCCACATTGCAGGTAGACGCTTTACCATCTGAGCCACCAGGGAGGTATGTTTAGCATACTGAGTTTAATAAATGTTTAATAAAACTAATGACTGTTTTAGGTAGTCTTAAATGATGCACACGCATACTTCACATATGCATGTATAAAACTCCTCTTTGCCCCATCCTACTGCATCCCTTACTCCAAAGGAATGAATTCGCATAGGACTTCTAATATCTGAATGAAATTTTTATCATTTAAAATGTTCATATTAACTGGAGAAATAATTTTCCAGCTCATCCTCCCATCATTACCACACTCTCAACCCTCACTCTCTCTTCGCTAATTCTTTCCTTTGCAGAAGACCCTACTTCTTGCTATAGTAATTCAGCTTTTTGCATCTTGTGGTACAGAGGACAAATGTTTGGAGTTCCCCTTCTCCTGATCCCCAAAACAGTTAAGCTTATTAATATAAGAAAGATTGTAAGCCATAGATTCATAGTGTTTATTTTCCCTTACCTAAGCTGCTGATCGAAGGTTCAATTTTGTTAACTGCTAAGTGCAATATTATTGTTAGAGGAACACTATGGTAATTGCAGTGAAATTGGAATTTCACTGTAAATTGAAAAATGGACCCAGAGCTCTATTCATATTGAATCAAGAGTAGTTCATACATCGAGAACAAATTGAGGCAACACCACCTAAATAACTCAACTTCTGGGCATACATGCCATTACTCCTTTCCACTCCAATTACTGCAGTTACCTTACTTACTTTGTCTCATATCTCGGTGAAAATACCAGAAAGAATTTTCAGAGATAGGCAGCATATAAAAAGTAAATATAAAATTATTTCTTAAGTTTACAGTTCTGTAATAACCACAATTTTTAAAAAATAAGGCAGAAATCAAGCCAGTTTCAGAAGCATAGATTTTGCTGATGCTAAAATTTAATATAGCTAATTATTATTTGACAAGCTCCTAAAGTTATACATGACTTGAAGAATGGTGCTATGCTATGCTATGCTAAGTCACTTCAGTCGTGTCCGACTCTGTGTGACCCCATAGACGGCAGCCCACCAGGCTCCCCCATCCCTGAGATTCTCCAGGCAAGAACACTGGAGTGGGTTGCCATTTCCTTTTCCAATGCATGAAAGAGAAAAGTGAAAGTGAATTCGCTCAGTCGTGTCCGACTCTTTGCCACCCCATGGACCGCAGCCTACCAGGCTCCTCTGTCCATGGATTTTCCAGGCAAAAGTACTGGAGTGGAGTGCCATTGCCTTCGGTACATACCCCCAATAGATTTTAATATTCAGTACTAAATAACATTTAAGATTCATTAAGACATACAAAACACTAACATATGAAAAGCATCCTTTAAGTTTTCTATTGATTGCACAATTATCTTTACTAATTCCTTCAAGTTGCTCTAGAAAGAATACTTGGTGATAGAATATTAATGTCTCTGAAGGAAAAAAGTAAAATCGCTTTAAATCTGTGGACTTTTTATTTCCAAGTGAAAGACATATAGTTCCTTTGGATACACAAACAAGCTGTACACATCCAAGAAGGGAGAGAAAGATGCAGAATCAAGATGATGTTAATTATGCACATAAATATTAATACATATGTTTCTGACACTCAACGTACTATGCTTCAGAGCTTCAATATCTTCATTTGCATACTGGACTTTGACAGCAACAGTAAAATTACATCTTTTCATCAGTAATACAACAGTGAATGTTTTTAAAGATAAATAAGTAATGTGGTGGACTTGCATGTCATTTCCATTGTTTTGACACTTTTTTAAAGAAAACAGAAAGAGGTATTTAACTAAACAAATAGTCATTTACATATTTTACTAAGTGTAAGATACCATGGTAAGCCAACGTCAAAGGATGAATATATGTTCTTGCCTCTAAAATCTGACACTAGTCCTCAGGTCTGTGAGCTAGTAGCAATGGTGGATTCCTCGTTGTAGCAGTGAGCAAGCAGTAGATGACCCAAAGAAACAACCTTTACCTGGTGTAGCTCAAGAAGAAGTAAAGCAGAAGGCAGGAAAAATCATCTAAAGATAATAAGCCCTTAGTCAGTGCATGAACAGAATATAGTTAGTGATATTTCTCTTTGAAAAATAAGCTGGCCACATACTCTAGAAATTTAGTTTGATCAGAGCTGTAGAAATCCATTTTTTATTAAAATCTTCCTGGAATGATCTGAATTACTTTCATTTCATAGGTAAGTCCTCTTGATTTGCTGAAATGAAATTTTGATATCTTAATGCTAATTGTGACTACAATACATCCATTAAAAAATGGCATTGCCCCCAATTAAGTGGCAGCATGAAGAAACATACTACTCTAGGGAACGTCTTTAAATTGAGAAGTTCAGTTGTGAGGCATTAAAGACCATGTGTCTAACCAAGATTCCAAAGCTGTGTGCCTGTGTGGCTGGGGGTGTGGGAGGGGAGATGCATTCTAATCACAGCTGTTAAACTTCTGGGCCTTAGCCTTCGTACTGGCAAACAGTTGGTGCTTAAAAGGGGGATAAGAAGTTTAAAGGACCTGAGAAATTGGTCACTTCTTTAACAGTTCATTTCACAGACTGCTTCATGTTCAAAGACTGCCTCTATTTGAAGTCTCCTTTAAATTTTCAAACTATATGATCCTTATTTTACATTTCTTTTAGTCTACAACAAACAGGTCATATGTCATTAACAAAAGGAGGCACAATAATATATCTGATTTGTAGTGAAACCACACAGGTGTTTAAAGTTAAAAGTTAAATGTCACTCTTACAGACAAACGTATACAAGAGGCACTCCATGCTGACAGAGTGGGGAGGGAGGGAAAGAAACAGTATTCTCTCAGACCTGTGATGGCCCTTACATCTCCCCAAGCCATTGGTATAAAAAGGCACTGGCAGTATTCTCTGGCATATGCTTATATTTCTCTCTCACATTCCAAAAGTTGATACAGGTTCAGTTCCTAGAACAACCTTGAACATTGTGGAGCTTAAGACTGAATGACTTTAATTTTTCTGAATTGGTTTCAGTTCTCATGAAACACTGCCAACCTGACAATTCTAGAAACCACACCTCTTGTTTATTCACATGAAGAAAAATAAAAGAAACAACAGGGCAGATGCCAAATGTGAACAATTGGTTTGGCCTTGTCCCACACACCAGGGATAATTTAATCATCACTGAAAGTCAGTTTAAGGGCTTGTTTTAAATCTTCATAAGAATACAAAGAATTATAATTTATTAAATTTAAACATAACTACTAGAATTTAAAATTCGATTTTAAAAATGAATTAAAATGCCCAAATGATCATTAAATTATAATGACTGTTTTGTTATAACTTATAATTACCCAAAACAACAAATCACCACTTCTACAGTAAATGACTAATTTGTTGTGTATCTGGTAAACAACCCTAAAGTAACAAGCAGCAGCAGATTTATTTTATTGTTTAAAAATAAGCTATCCAGATCGTCTTAGTCAGGGTTCCCCAAAGAAACAGAACCAATAGGCTATAGATACACATACACAGAGATTTGTTATTAAGAAACTGGCTCACAGAATTGTGGAGATGATAAGTCTGAAGTCCTCAGGACAGGCCTGCAAGTTGTATACCCAGAGAAGTGTGGCTTCTGAAGGCATAAGCTGGAATGTAATCTTATCTAGCTTTGCTATAAATTGAAGTCAAGGGCTTCAACTGAATAGATGAGGCCCACCTACACTGTGAAAAGTATGAAGCAGTATGAAAAGGCAAAATGATATGACACTAAAAGATGAACTCCCCAGATCAGTACGTGCACAATATGCTACTGGAGAAGAGTGGAGATATTGCTCCAGAAGGAATGAAGACGCTGAGCCAAAGTGGAAACAATGCCCAGTTGTGGATGTGTCTGGGTAAAAGAAAAGTCAGATGCTGTAAAGAACAATGTTGTATATGAATCTGGAATGTGAGGTCCATGAACCAAGGTAAATTGGAAGTGGCAAAAAGGAGATGGCAAGAGTGAATATCAACATTTTAGGAATCAGTGAACTAAATGGACCGGAATGGGTGAATTTCATTCAGATGATCACTATATCTACTACTGTGGGCAAGAATCCCTTATAAGAAATGGAGTAATCCTCATAGTAAACAAGAGTCCAAAATGCAGTACTCGGGTGCAATCTCAAAAACAACAGAATAATCTCTGTTCGTTTCCAAGGCAAACCATTCAATATCACAGTAATCCAAGTTTATGCCTCAACCTCTAAGGCCAAAGTAGCTGAAGCTGAATGGTTCTCTGAAGACCTACAAGACCTTCTGGAACTAACACCCAAAAAAGATGTGCTTTTCATCACAGGGGACCGGGATGTGAAAGTAGGAAATCAAGAGATACCTGGAGGAACAGGCAAGTTTGGCCTTGGAGTAAAACATGAAGCAGGGCAAAGGCTAACAGAGTTTTGCCAAGAGAACACACTGGTCATAGCAAACACCCTTTTCCAAGAACACCAGAGACGACTCTACACATGGACATCACCAGATGGACTTTACCGAAATCAGATTGATTATATTCCTTGCAGTCAGAGATGGAGAAGCTCTATAGAGTCAGCAAAAGCAAGACTGGGAACTGACTGTGGCTCAGACCATGAACTCCTTCTTGCCAAATTCAGACTTAAATTGAAGAAAGTATGGAAAATCACTAGGCCATTCAGGTATGACCTAAATCAAATCCCTTACGATTATACAGTGGAAGTGACAAATAGATTCAAAGGATCAGATCTGACAGACTGCATGAAGAATAATGGACAGAGGTTTGTAACACTGTACAGGAGGTGGTGATCAAAACGATCCCCAAGAAAAAGAAATACAAAAAAAAAAAAAAATGGTTGTCTGAAGAGGCCTTACAAATAGCTGAGAAAAGAAGTGAAAGGCAAAGAATAAAGGGAAACATACACCCATCTGAATGCAGAGTTCCAAACAATAGCAAGGAGAGAGAACAAAGCCTTCCTCAGTGATCAATGCAAAAAATAAAGGAAAATAACAAATGGGAAAGACTAGACATGTCTTCAAAAAAATTAGAGATACCAAGGGAACATTGAGAATCCCTACTGCAAGGAGATCAAACCAGTCAATCCTAAAGGAAATCAGTCCTGAATATTCATTGGAAGGACTGATGCTGAAGCTGAAACTCCAATATTTTGGCCATCTGATGCGAAGAACTGACTCATTGGAAAAGACCCTGATGCTGGGAAAGATTAAAGGCAGGAGGAGAAGGGGACGACAGAGGATGAGATGGTTGGATGGCATCACTGACTTAATGTACATAAGTTTGGCCAAGCTCTGGGAGTTAGTGATGGACGGGGAAATCTGGCATGCCACAGTCCATGGGTTTGCAAAGAGTCAGACACAACTGAGCAACTGAACTGAACTGAACCTGAAGGGAACATTTCATGCAAAGATGGGCACAATAAAGGATAAAAAAAAGTATGGACCTAAAAGAAACAGAAGATATTAAGAAGAGGTGACAAGAATACACAGAAGAACTATACAAAAAAGATCTTTATGACCCAGATAACCACAATGGTGTGATCACTCACCTAGAGCCAGACATCCTGGAGTGCAAAGTCAAGTCAGCCTTAGGAAGCATCACTATGAACAAAGCTAGTAAAGGTGATGGAATTCCAACTGAGCTATTTCAAATCCTAAAAGATGATGCTGTCAAAGCGCTGCACTCAATATGCCAGCAAATTTGAAAAACTCAGCAGTAGCCACACGACTGGAAAAGGTCAGTTTTCATTCCAAATCCAAAAAAGTTAATATGCCAAAGAATGTCCAAATTACTGTACAACTGTACTCATCTCACACACTAGCAAAGTAATACTCAAAATTCTCCAAGTTACTCTTCAACAAGGTCATAACATGAGAACTTCCAGATGTTCAAGTTGGAACAAATAGTTGGCTCTTTGCATCAGGTGGCCAAAGTATTGTAGCTTCAGCATCAGTCCTTCCAATGAATATTCAGGACTGATTTCCTTTAGGATTGACCAGTTGGATCTCCTTGCAGTCCAAGGGACTCTCATGAGTCTTCTTCAACACCACAGTTCAAAAAGCATCAATTCTTCAGCACTCAGCTTCTTTATAGTCCAACTCTCTCATCCATACATGACCACTGGAAAAACCATAGCTTTGACTAGATGGACCTTTGTTGGCAAAGTAATGCCTCTGCTTTTTAATATGTTGTCTAGGTTAGTCATAGCTTTTCTTCCAAGGAACAAGTGTCTTTTAATTTCATGGTTGCAGTCACCATCTGCAGTGATTTTGGAGCCCAAGAAAATTGCCCAAGTCTCTCACGGTTTCCATTGTATCCCCATCTATTTGCCATGAAGTGATGGGACTGGATGCCATGGTCTTAGTTTTCTGAATGTTGAGTTTTAAGCCAACTTTTTCACTCTCTTTCACTTTCATAGCTGACACATAAAATTAACTATCACACATGTAACTTTTTTATTAAAATATTTGTTACTGCAGGAAATCCACCTAATGTAGTCATCATTTATACTACCATTGGCCTTCCAGTTTTGCAGGAACTTATTTAATATTTTAAAAATTGATTTGAATTTTACCCTCTAACAATTGTGACAGTAAAGGTTTCTGGAATTTGAGAGTCTATCATACAAAATGTGTTCTTTTATTGGTTCCACTCTTTCCAGTATGTCTGCATTGTGTGATCAAACCTCTAGCTCCTACCCACCCAGCTTCAGTCAATTCATCTTGCCTCTCCTTAGCAATTTCTATTACTGCATTTCCAGATCCCAAATTCTCCTGTTCTGATGATATTAACTCTTTTTTTTTTACAGTCTTTTAATTGGAGGATAATTACTTTACACTTGTGATAGTTTCTGCCATACATCAACATGAATCAGCCATAGGTATACATATGGCCCCTCCGTCTTAAACCTCCCTCCCACCTCTCTTCCTATCCCACCCCACTTTGGGTTCCCTGGGTCATACAGCAATTCCCACTGGCTATCTACTTTACACATAGTAATGCATATGTTTCAATGCTATTTTCTCAAATCATTCTACTATCTCTCTCCTCCAATGTGACACTAAATTTTGATAAATTCTCTATCATTGTTTTTTTTTTTTTTTGATAGTTTCTTTTTTCCTTGGAACTTCTTTTCAACCTAATGTACTCTAGAGTTGAACCCCAAACTAGCTTGCAATTACAAAATACCTTCCTGTGAAAATCATTCAAGATTTAGCTACACAAACAAACACACCAACCTTCTTCATCTACAAATCCTCATTATCATTCTATCTTTGATGATTATGTAATTCTCATATCATGAAAGTGTAAATGGCTAATTCAAAAGTAAAAAATGCACCAAAGAATAAAGGAAGAGAGTGGTCATGAGTCAGCTTTCCTTTACGTTTCACTGGTGCAGGGGTAAGGAACAGAGGGATATACAGGGCGCAAAGACTGGACATAACCTATCCACCACAAGACATCCCTACATAGGATATTCAGACATGAGTTACCAAGAAGTTCAGCAGGTCAGTCCCTTCCAGAAGAAATTAAAAATATTCCATTTTAACTACTACACTGAAAAGGTTATGAAAATTAATGAACTCATTTTAAGAGATTCCGTATTACAAACTCAATCTCCAGGATATCAGAGTGTTAAAAAATTGTTGAGAGCATGACGCAGTGTGAAAATTGTCAAGACTATAAGTCAGATGGTGTGAGCACAATTTGCAGTTCTGCAATTTGCTCATTGTGTGGCCTAAGAATGTCACTGTCCCTTTAGGAATCTGAAACTGTACATCTATTAAAATGAGATATAAAGTTTTACTAGAATAAATATGTAGCTCTAAATATCATATTATTTTTTTCATTTTTAAAAAATGAACTTAAAAATTATATTCAATGTCTTTTTCTGGTTTTTCATTGTTAGTATATAGGAATGCAAGTGATTTCTGGCAATTGATTTTGTATCCTACATACGTGAAGTTGCTCAGTCATGTCCAACTCTTTGCAACTCCATGGACTGTAGCCTACCAGGCTCCTCGGTCCATGGAATTTTCCAGGCAAGAGTACTGGAGCGGGTTGCCATTTCCTTCTCAAGGGGATCTTCCCAACCCAGGGATTGAACCTGGGTCTCCCATACTGCAGGCAGACGCTTTACTGTCTGAGCCACTAGGGAAGCCCTTTGTATCCTACAACTTTGCTAAATTCATTGATTAGCTCTAGTAATTTTCTGATAGTATCTTTAGGGTTTACTATGTATAGTATTATGTCATCTGCAAACAGTGAGAGCTTTCCTTCTTCTTTTCCAATCTGGATTCCTTTTATTTCTTTTTCTTCTCTGATTGCTGTAGCTAGGACTTCCAGAACTACGTTGAGTAATAGTGGTGATAGTGGACACCTTTGTTTTGTTCCTGATATTCGGGGGAATGCTTGCAGTTTTTCACCACTCAGAATAATGTTTGCAGTGGGCATATCATATACAACCTTTACTATGTTGAGGTAGATTCCTTCTATGCACATTTTTTTAGAAGTTTAACCATAAATGGGTGCTGAATTTTGTCAAAGGCTTTTTCTGCATCTATTGAGATGATCATATGGTTTTTATCTTTCAATTTGTTAATATGGTGTATCACATTGATTGATATGCACATATTGAAGAATCCTTGCATCCCTGGAATTAACCCAACTTGATCACAGTGTATGAGCTATTTAATGGGTTGTTGAATTTTGTTTGCTAGAATTTTGTTGAGGATTTTTTAATCCATGTTCATCAGTGACACTGGCCTGAAGTTTTCAAAGTGTTCTCTTTGTCTGTTTTGGTATCAGGGTGATGGTGGCCTTGTAGAATGAGTTTGGAAGTGTTCCTTCTTCTGCAGTTTTTTGAAAGAGTTTTAGAAGGATAGGCATTAGCTCTTCTCTAAATGTTTGACAGAATTCACCTGTAAAGCCATTTGGTCCTGGGCTTTGTTCTAGGGGAGATTTTTGATCACAGCTTCAATTTTAGTGTTTATAATTGGGTTGTTCATAATTTCTCTTTCTTCCTGGTTCAGTATTGGAAGACTGAACTTTTCCAAAAATATGTCCCTTATTTCCAGGTTATCCATTTTGTTGCCATGTAGTTGTTCATAATAATCTCTTATAATCCTTTGTATTTCTGCATTGTCTGTTGTAACCTCTCCTTTATTTCCGATTTTGTTGATTTGATTCTTCTCTCTTTTTTTCTTGATTAATCTGGCTAAAGGTTTGTCAATTCTGTTTATTTTCTCAAGGAGCCAGCTTTTAGTTTTATTAATCTTTACTATTTTTTTTCTTTTTCATTTCTGCTCAGATCTTTATGATTTCTTCCCTTCTAATAATTTTGGGAGGTTTTGTTCTTTTTCTAGTTGTTTTAGGTGTAAATTTAAGTTGTCTATTTGATGTTTTTCTTGTTTCTTAAGGTAGGATTGTATTGCTATAAACTTTCCTCTTAAAACTCCTTTTGCCGCATCTCATAGGTTTTGAGTTGTGTCTAGCCTTGACTAGACAGACCTTTGTTGGCAAAGTAATGTCTCTGCTTTTCAATATGCTGTCTAGGTTGGTCATAACTTTCCTTCCAAGGAGTAAGTGTCTTATAATTTCATGGCTGCAATCACCATCTGCAGTGATTTTGGAGCCCAAAATAATAAAGTCTGACACTGTTTCCCCATCTATTTGCCATGAAGTGATGGGGACCAGATGCCATGATCTTTGTTTTCTGAATGTTGAGCTTTAAGTCAACTTTTTCACTCTCCTCTTTCACTTTCATCAAGAGGCTTTTTAGTTCCTCTTCACTTTCTGCCATAAGGGTGGTGTCATCTGCATATCTGAGGTGATTGATATTTCTCCCGGCAATCTTGATTGCAGCTTGTGCTTCCTCCAGCCCAGCGTTTCTCATGATGTGCTCTTCATAGAAGTTCAATAAGCAGGGTGACAATATACAGCCTTCACGTACTGCTTTTCCTATTTGGAACCAGTCTGTTGTTCCATGTCCAGTTCTAACTGTTGCTTCCTGACCTGACTGTTGCATATAGGTTTCTCAAGAGGCAGGTCAGGTGGTCTGGTATTCCCATCTCTTTCAGAATATTCTACAGTTTATTGTGATCCACACAGTCAAAGGCTTTGGCATAGTCAATCAAGCAGAAATAGATGTTTTTCTGGAACTCTCTTCCTTTTTCCATGATCCAGTGGATGTTGGCAATTTGATCTCTGGTTCTCCTGCCTTTTCTAAAACCAGCTTGAACATCTGGAAGTTCATGGTTCACATATTGCTGAAGCCTGGCTTGGAGAATTTTGAGCATTACTTTACTAGCGTGAGAGATGAGTACAATTGTGTGGTAGTTTGACCATTTTTTGACATTGCTTTTCTTTTGCATTGGAATGAAAACTGACCTTTTCCAGTCCTGTGGCCACTGCTGAGTTTCCCAAATTTGCTGGCATATTGAGTGCAGCACTTTCACAGCATCATCTTTCAGGATTTGAAATAGCTCAACTGGAATTCCATCACCTCCACTAGCTTTGTTCATAGTGATGCTTTCTAAGGCCCACTTGACCTTAATAAGGGAATATTATAAACAATTAAGTGGGAAATACTCAACAACCTTGACAAATTGCAATTCTTGAATAATATAAACTACCAAAATTTACTGACATATAAAATATATCCATTAAATAAACTAAAATGACTTTTTTTATTAAAAGACATTACACACACACACACACACACACACACACAGGCACACACAATGCATGTCTAGTTTTACTGCTAAAAATCAAATATATTGTATCAAAAATTAAAGAAAAATAATAATAATACACAAAAACTTGTGAATTTAAGCATGAGTAATTACTATAAGTTTTATACCACTTACATGTGTTAGTCACCATTATAAATGCTTTCCATAGATTAATTTATTAATCTTCACAAGAACCCGTTTAGGTGGGCAGTATTATCTCAATTTAATAAATAAGAGAATACTATAGGCAACAGTAGTGAGGCTAATGAATGTTGGATTTGGACTTGAGCACAGGAAGTTCTAGTCCTGGTGACCGTTTCCATTTCACTGTTTTATACTTAATTCTAAGCAAAAAAAATAGCAAAGAAATGTGCATGTGTGTGAATGAGTGAGTGTGTGTGTATAGCTTCTGTATACATTTCATATATTGGAAAAGTTAACATCATAAAAGAGAGGAGAAAGGAAATGCTTCTGCAACAGGAGGCTTATTACAAACTCAAATATAACCTAAACGGATGAAAATGATACATGCTGTCTTAAAAAATCAATATAAATGTATTAGAAAGGATTATACTGAAATAAATAACTAATCCCAGGGGAGAGAAAGCCTTTCTATGCATAAAATCAGCACATTATGAAAAAATCTCAAAAGAAAAAATTGTGTCTACTTACAGAATATGTAATCTATAAAGGATGAGGATAAACTTTTTTAGTCACTAACACTTCAATAGGAAAAAATAACAGAATGAATTAATAATTCACAAAAGAAATACAGTTGGCTAATAAGACAGGTAAAAACGTTAATATCCTCCTAAGTTAGCAACAAATGCATTAGTATAATTTCTTTCAGTAAAACTAACACCGAAAAAACTGACAGATTCACTTCCTGTATCAGGAAAAAGGAATTTGTGGAATAATATTGAAAGGGTATACATTCATGCAATGTTTCTGGGAAAACAATTTGGCAATACATGCCAAGTTCTTTTCAAATGTTTGTAAGTTTTTAGTGAAAAAAAAAAAAAAGCCAAGATATGGGTAAAAACTGTACATCCCTGGATGTTTATCACACTTCACATTTCAAGGCAAAAATGAGGGTTATCAGCTAGGATTCTGAAATCAGACATCCTGGTTTCAAAGTCAAGCTCTAACTTCCCAGCTGATGACTTGGGGCAAATTATATAACCTTGCCATGTTTTGGTTTTTAACATCTGTATAATGGGGATAATAACAGTACCTACTTATGCATCTGTTCTGCAGTTTAAACAAGATGATATCTCTAAAGCCTTATAACAGCTCCCAGCACAAAATAAGCACAATAGAGATAATAGCTATAACTATTGTGTTTACAATTCAGCCTTACGAGAAGCATGACTTTATAATAAAATATGCATGTAATCCTCTGTAACTATAAAATATCACTCTTGCAAAGAATATTTAATAACAAAGAGAAGTAACAATAAAATGTATATACAGAAAATTTTATATATAAAAGAAAATGTAAACAGAAGAAAATGGTAAGAGTTAAATACTTCAAATATCATCAGAAATTTTGTAGGAATGGTGATGTTACAAGTAATAATGATGAACATAAGCTTGGTGATAATGATATTTACCACCATCTGGGATCATAAATACTGCAACTAAATTATTAATTTACCTTATATCCAAAGAGGTATCTCTTGTACTCAAGTCTCTTTCAATACAGCTCATGTAAGTACTAGAAATTCTTATAAATTATACATTAATTATTAAATGAATACTACTTGGCTATATGTCCAATGTAAGGCAAATACACAAATAAACTAAAACCGATCATGGCTAATTTTAAGCATTCTTTTGTAATTAAATATGGCTTTGAATTAAAATGCTACTTGAGGAAAGAGAATAAAGAAATCTGAGCAGGAAATATCTTGACATAAAGTTTTTCTTGAGCATTTAATGTTATATTACTGTTATCCTCAGGTAATATGAACAGTCTCAAAACGAAACATCACTTTTCTGGGATTCAAAGGTGAGGTTATTAATCACATCTACCTTTCATGAATATATATTGTAGCATAATTTCTTAAACAGTAACACTTTTCATAAGAATGCCTATGAAAATATGAATATCTCACTATTTGGTCTCTTAAAATATGAACACGTTTAAACCTTCTTTTTGAACATTTTTAAAGACTTAACAAAGCAACTTGTTAAAATATATTGAGATGGTCATCACTATGAAGCCAAGTTTGTTTGTATGTGGGGTCAGGGAGTAATGTGGACATTTTCAAAGCTCTGAGCATTGCATGCTTTTGAGTGTCACTTTAATAATAAAGTATTTTAGAAGTTCTCCTTATTGTACCTTTATTTGTTTGAGCATGAAAACAACAATATTTTAGAATTGTAGGGACTATGAGTGATCAGCTCACAGAGTCTCCTACTTCCACTGGAATCACTTCAACAACTTAGAAGATACTCCTGATTTTGTCTCAGTCCTCAAGGCTCAGAAAGCTCTTACATCTTGCCAGACTACTTATAATACTGTTGTATCGGGTTAATTGGGCTACTCTGGTGGCTCAGTGGTAAAGGATCTGCCTGCCAATGCAGGAGACGCAGGCTCGATCCCTGGGTCGGGAAGATCCCCTGGAGGAGGGCATGGTAACCAACTTCAGTACTCTTGCTTTGAAAATCCCCTGGAGAGAGAAGCCTGATGGGCTACAGGCCATGGGGGTTGCAAAAGATCTGAATGACTAAACAACAGCAACAACACTGGGTTAATTGTTATAGATTATAGAATGGAATTTGGAACACAGGCTTTAGGGTCAGAGCAGGGTTAACCTGATGCTTCCTAACCTTATAATGCAGGTTGTTAGCCTTTCAGGTACTCAGCTGCTTTATCTTTAAAATGAGCTTAATTTATGGGATAGCTGTAATTCTACATAAATTATGTATTTACATAGAATTTTCTTATAGTTAATTCCTTAATATTTTATACTTTTTACATTTCTTTCATAGTAAGATATGGAGTAATGAGTTAAATTTCTTTTCCAGTCAGTTGTCTGAAGGCTATTTTTGGTGACTGCTCCATCTTTTTGAAAACTCATTCTCAATTCCACCTTGATCAAATATGCATACCGTATCTCTTAAGTTACCTGACACAGGGTAGCCACTCAATTAAGTGAAAAGTCTTATCTTCTTTCTATTGAATTTAAACCTGCTTTTCTATAAATTTCATTGCCCTTATTTTATCTGTAGCCATATGAACAAAACTTATTCAACAAACTAAATACCCTGAATTCCTTCCATCAGTTTTCCTGTGGCATAGTTTTCCACTAGAATGCCATTAGGGCTGTCCTCATTTTTTGTAAACCCTAACTGCCAATGTTCATCTAACAAGGTGGCTTCGTGGACAGACCATTTTCTACCAGGCATGTTGTTACCAATTTCACTTCTATGAATGGAGCCTAATTTTTGTATCAGTACTTTTCACATTTCATTCACAATATGTTGAACTAATAAGGCTAAAGCCATGATTATTTCTGTATGCAAACTGTTTAACAGACCAATTTTCTCCATTTTGAAACTATTAAAGTGGTCTTGACTATCTGTAAATAATCTTTAAAAATGTTGACCATCTAATAACAAGAAAGAAAAGATCACTTATCCTTTACCTTATACTATCTCTTTTCTTCAATACTTTTCTTTATATTTTCTTTAAATACATGTTGTGTTAGAGTCACAGAGTAATCTTTAACACTGAAAAATATCTTAAAGAGAGTGACAGTCTATTCCAATTAAGAAAATTCTCAGTATTTTCAGTATTTATCTCACTTTAAAACTTTTTTCATATGCTAGAAATGTTTTAGAAAAGCATCAGTTCAGTTCAGTCACTCAGTCATGTCCGACACCTTGTGACCCCATGAATTGCAGCATGCCAGGCCTCCCTGTCCATCACCAACTCCCGGAGTTTACTCAACTCATGTTCATCAAGTTGGTAATGCAATTCAGCCATCTCATCTTCTGTCATCCCCTTCTCATCCTGCCCCATCCCTCCCAGCATCAGGGTCTTTTGCAATGAGTCAACTCTTCACATGAGGTAGCCAAAGTATTGGAGTTTCAGCTTCAGCATCAGTCCTTCCAAAGAACACCCAGGACTGATCTCCTTCAGAATGGACTGGTTGGATCTCCTTGCAGTCCAAGGGACTCTCAAGAGTCTTCAACACCACAGTTCAAAAGCATCAATTCTTCGGCACTCAGCTTTCTTCACAGTCCAACTCTCACATCTATATATGACACTGGAAAAACCATAGCCTTCACTAGATGGACCTTTGTTGGCAAAGTAATGTCTCTGCTTTTCAATATGCTATCTACTTTGGTCATAACTTTCCTTCCAAGGAGTAAGCGTCTTTTAATTTCATGGCTGCAGTCACCATCTGCAGTGATTTTGGAGCCCCCCAAAATAAAGTCTGCCACTGTTTTCACTGTTTCCCCATCTATTTCTCATGAAGTGATGGGACCAGATGCCATGATCTTCATTTTCTGAATGTTGAGCTTTAAGCCAACTTTTTCACTCTCCTCTTTCACTTTCATCAAGAGGCTCTTTAGTTCCTCTTCACTTTCTGCCATAAGGGTGGTGTCCTCTGTATATCTGAGGTTATTGATAGTTCTCCCAGCAATCTTGATTTCAGCTTGTGCTTCTTCCATCCCAGTGTTTCCCATGATGTACTCTGCATATAAGTTAAATAAGCAGGGTGACAATATACAGCCTTGATGAACTCCTTTTCCTATTTGGAACCAGTCTGTTGTTCCATGTCCAGTTCTAACTGTTGCTTCCTGACCTGCATATAGGTTTCTCAAGAGGCAGGTCAGGTGGTCTGGTATTCCCATCTGTTTCAGAATTTTCCACAGAAAAGTATATACAACATAATTTCATTTGATATATGAGTGCTTGCTCATTAAGTATTTCAGTCAAATATATGCATATTTGGTATATCCAGAATGTATATAGCAAAATACTAATTACATTTAGCTTGGGACTAAAGTGGGAATTAAGGGACAATGATATTCATTATATTTTTTAATTTTTTTCTTACAGTGGACAAATTTCACTTTTATAATAGTACTTAAGCTCTCATTTGGTAAATAGCAGTAATAAGCAAATATCAGTCAGTGTAATAAGTATGAAAAACTCAGAACATCATGTTTTATGATCTAAGTTATTAATAAAAGTCTCCCATGATAATCCACTATATTTTAAAATTTATAATGACATTTACGCACTTTCATTTTAAATATGCTTCAAAATATTTTATTCATTCTTTCTATAACTTTATTTAAATCTTTTGCCTTTCTCAAATACTCTGGTTTTAGAGTGCTTTCCACTTCATCATATGGAAGTAAATTTTACTTTTTTCTCTGTTAATTACTTTGCTTCTATATTATCCATAAACTCAAAGAGCTTATTGGCATATAGCTCTTTCATGCTTTCAGAATTTTATGCAATTTTGTGATATCTCCCAGTATCCTGTTAATAGGATGAGCAAGAGATATCAAGATAAAATATTGGGAAACCAGATTACACTGCAATAGAACAAGGAAACTCATTACTAAAACCCATAGAAACAAGAAAGCAAGATTAATGGTCTTAAACATTAAGTAAAGAGGCTGATGCTGGAAGGATAACAAAAGCGTTGCTCTGTTTTTTACTCTCTTCTCAATCTTAAATGCATCTGTCTAGAATTACTTTTATGAACCTCTAGTTAAACTAATAAAATAATTACTCATCTTTAAAAGGTAACAACTTTATTCCTAAGGGGGAAAATGATATGCAGTGAAAGAGCATGGACTTGGGAGCCAGAAGCCTTGACTTAAATATGCTACTTATTTACTCTCCAATCTCAAGCAAAGAAATACACTTCTTTGATCCTCAATCTTCCCTTCTGGAGAGATATATGGATGTATGCCCAATGGAGCTGCCAAGCACTGTTAGATCAGGAAACCTATATAAAGTCTATATCACCAAATAGAAACATGCAAATTCCCTTTTACAAAGAGAAAGCTAAATAAAATTATATATCAGTACTTTTAAACTGCTTAATACCTTGGTGCTATCAGAGATTTCATTATAAGACTATACTGGAGAGGATAAGACTATCTAGGAAGTTATCACTTTTTTTTTTTTAAGTTACAGGACATGAATATCCCCCCATCAAAACTCTAGGAAAATGACAAGTGTGTGAAACAAAACAGCTTAAAGGGCAAAGAAGAAAAGATAAGGATGGTTAACAAAATGTTGAAAGATAGAAACAGCAAGAAAGAATTGTAACTTACTTAGAGGAGCGGTGATTGGTTGGTTTATTTTAGTTTCTATTTTGTGAAACTTGAACAAACCGTTGAGTTTCACATCTGGGTTGATGTAGCACAGTATAGAGTTATACACAGGGAGTTCAAAGTCTAGAACGTAGAGGGGACATAAGACCCTACTACCAGCATGCAGGTTTATGGAAATCTAGAAAAGGATCTTGAAGTTCCAAGGATGGTGAAAGTGTATTCAGCGCAGTTGTATTTAAACATCTCAGTGTTTAAATACAAGGGTGATCATCCAATTATGATGCTATTTATTTTTAGGTCTGCTTGTATACAATCTTGGGTACTGCTCCTTGTGAGTGAATCCTCTTCAATATCCATCTCACATGAAAGTGAAAGTTGCTCAGTCTTGTCCAATTCTTTGTGAGCCCATGGACAATATAGTTCATGGAATTCTCCAGGCCAGAATACTAGAGTGGGTAGACTTTCCCTTCTCCAGGGGATTTTCCCAACCCACGGATCGAACCCAGGCCTCCCACATTGCAGGTGGATTATTTACCAGCTAAGCCAACAAGAAAGCCCAAGAATATTGAGTAGGTAGCTTACCCCTTCTTCCATGGATCTTCCTAACCCAGAAATCAAACTGGGGCCTCCTGCATTGCAGGTGGATTCTTTATCAACTGAGCTATCAGGAAATCTTCCATCTCATGTGGATCACAAGAAAAAGGTAGGATTTACCAACAGGAAGAATCAGATGATCAGACTGGCTGACCAAAGCTCCTGCCTGGCAAAAGAGACTTTTCTACTTTTATCCATTCAGTTACATATATATGCCATGTCCAACTCTTTGCAACCCTTTGGACTGTAGTCCACCAGGCTCCTCTGCCCATGGGATTTTTCAGGTGAGAATATTGGAGTGGGTTGCCATTTCCTTCTCCAGGGGATCTTCCTGACCCAGGGATCAAACCCACCTCTCCCGTATTTCCTGCATTGCAGGTGCATTCTTTACCTGTTGAGCCATCCACTTTCACTCATCAAATATTGGTAAATGCCATGTGCCAGGAATCATCCTGATGTCTAAGGACAGAGCAGTGAAGGAAACAAAGTCCCTATCCTTGAGAACTTACATACTAATGGTAAGACACAGACAATCAAGCACATTAAAAAACCATCAATGCTGTTAAGAAAAATCAGGGTATAAATGGTGGTGAATGTGGAAATGGGGTCTATTTGATATAGGAGATACAGAAAGCTTGCCTGAGAAGCCTGTGTGTGAGCAAAGAACAAAAGGGAAGCAACAGGATGATCCAAGAGGTTAGTAAGAGTTTATGGAAGAGAAAATATTAAGCACAAATACCGAATACAGAACTCGGGACTGCTCTCATGGAGCATGCTGCCCACAGATACAGACAGACACTAAAGAAACAATTTGGAAAAGACCCTGATGCTGGGAAAGACTGATGGCAGGAGAAGGGGAGGCAGAGGATGAGACAGTTAGATGACATCACCGACACAGTGGACATGAGTTTGAGCAAACTCTAGGAGATCGTGAAAGACAGGGAAGCCTGGTATGCTGTAGTCCATGGGGTCTCAAAGAGTCAGACATAGAAACATACAAACAATGAGGAAATTATTGGACAGTGGCAACGTTTACAAAGAAAATGAACACAGTTTAATGTCATAGAAAGTCACCTGATGTGTCTATTTTAGATTGAGGTGTTAGCAACCATATGCCTAAAGAGCTGAGGTCAGGATGCTCTAAGCAGGACTGCCTGGAGTAGAGCTGCCTCTGAAAGGCAGCACAGAGTCCCTGTGCCAGATGAACTGGGCAGAATGAGGCCACCAGCAGGAAATGGAAAACTCTCACTTCCACAGTGCTGTGATTTACATGGCCTAGCAGAAGTGAGGCTGGAGTTTAAAAAAAAATCAAGGTAACGGTAAACCACATGCAAGAAGAAGTGATGGAATAACTGCTGAAGCCAAATGTTAAGGAAAGCTCACTTTTCAGGACATCTTGGATGAGGCAGATACAACACAAGTGACTAAGAAGTATCTAGAGTGTGAAGAGGAAAAAGCATAGTATTCCCCTCTCTCTTATCTGAGTTTTATCCCTGACTTTCTCTTCCTTCCACTTTTCTCACCTGCTCTTGTTTTACATTCACTTCTTTGATCAGGACTCATCTCTTTGTCTCTCAAGACCCAAACACATACTGTTTATTGAACATCTCCATGTGGAAGAACACACTGATCCATCAAATTCAACCACTCCAAGCCCGAACTCATTATAACATCTGATACTCTATCTTCCCGTTCCTCGATAATAACAAGCATCAAGCTACCGGAGGAGAATCACAAATCAAACAACCCCCCGCCTCCCCTGCAGACCAAGCTTACCAATATCCAATGGCTCCCCCAACTGCACACCCAGTAAATCGTCTTTGGTCCCATCTGTCTTCATTTCCTCTGTAACTCCCTGACTCTGCCCCTTAACATCAATCACCAGAGCTACGGAAGCAACTTCCTCACTGACTCTCCTCCTCTTACACAGTTTCCCACTCACCCTCAACTCCCCTAGGAGTGATTCTTTAAAACACAAATATGATTATTTTCCTGCCAGGTTTAAAAACATGATTCTTTCACAGATTCCCAACCATTCACAGTGCACCTCGCCTCCCACTTCTTACACAAACCATCACTCAGGGTTCACTCCACCTCTCATCTCCAGGCATTCAGGCCCCTCTATGCACAGGCAAGTGGATCTTTTTTTCTTCTTTATTTGTTCAGTCAGTTAAGTCAGTCCACAAGACATGCACCTTAAAATTCCTGAGGGCAACAGAAAGAAAAAGCAAAACAATAAATAAAACTTTTAAAAGGTGATAAGCACTGTGAAGTAAACAAAAAAGGGACTTTAGATAGGTGTCACTGAAAGGAAAGATCTCAACAATGAAAAGGAAATAGCCAAGATAAAATTGGGGAGCTTGGTATGAGGGAGCATTAAACAGAAGAAACACTGGGATCACAATGAGAAGTTGCAATATGAGTCCATGTGCAATTACAAGTCATTTGAGACAGTCTTTTGTGAACTATTTGGAGAAAGACTCTAAAAGAGAGTGGATATGTGTCAATGTATAACTGATAAACTTTTCTGTACAGAAGAAACTAATGCAATGTTGTAAATTAACTATACTCTTATTAATAAAAAAAATTTAATGGGAAAAAGGAATACATAAAAAATGTTCCGGGGGATATTATACAATAACCACTATTATGCTAACTAAGCATAATAGCAAACATCCTCTTCCAACAACACAAGAGAAGACTCTACACATGGACATTATCAGATGGTCAACACCGAAATCAGATTGATTATATTCTTCACAGCCAAAGATGGAGAAGCTCTATACAGTCAGCAAAAACAAGACCGGGAGCTGACTGTGATTCAGAGCATGACCTCCTTATTGCCAAATTCAGACTTAAATTGAAGAAAGTAGGGAAAACCACTAGACCATTCAGGTATGACCTAAATCAAATCCCTTATGATTATACAATGGAAGTGAGAAATAGATTTAAGGGACTAGATCTTATAGACAGAGTGCCTGATGAACTATGTACAGAGGTTCGTGACACTGTACAGGAGACAAGGGTCAAGACCATCCCCATGGAAAAGAAATGCAAAAAGCAAAATGGCTGTCTGGGGAGGCCTTACAAATAGCTGTGAAAAGAAGAAAAGCGAAAAGCAAAGGAGAAAAGGAAAGATATTTCCATTTGAATGCAGAGTTCCAAAGAATAGCAAGGAGAGATAAGAAAGCCTTCCTCAGTGATCAATGCAAAGAAATAGAAGAAAACAACAGAATGGGAAAGACTAGAGATCTCTTCAAGAAAACAAGGGAACATTTCATGCAAAGATGGGTTCAATAAAGGACAAAATGGTATGGACCTAACAGAAGCAGAAGACATTAAGAAGAGGTGGCAAGAATACACAGAAGAACTGTACAAAAAAGAGCTTCAAAACTCAGATAATCACGATGGTGTGATCACTGACCTAGAGCCAGACATCCTGGAATGTGAAGTCAAGTGGACCTTAGAAAGCATCACTATGAACAAAGCTAGTGGAGGTGATGGAATTCCAGTTGAGCTATTTCAAATCCTGAAAGATGATGCTGTGAAAGTGCTGCACTCAATATACCAGCAAATTTGGAAAACTCAGCAGTGGCCACAGGACTGGAAAAGGTCAGTTTTCATTCCAATCCCAAAGAAAGGCAATGCCAAAGAATGTTCAAACTACCGCACACACCTCACACTCTAGTAAAGTAATGCTCAAAATTCTCCAAGCCAGGCTTCAGCGATACGTGAACCATGAACTTCCAGATGTTCAAGCTGGTTTTAGAAAAGGCAGAGGAACCAGAGATCAAATTGCCAACATCCACTGGATCATCAAAAAGGCAAGAGAGTTCCAGAAAAACATCTATTTCTGCTTGATTGACTATGCCAAAGCCTTTGACTGTGTGGATCACAATAAACTGTGGAGAATTCTGAAAGAGATGGGAATACCAGACCACCTGACCTGCCTCTTGAGAAACCTATATGCAGGTCAGGAAGCAACAGTTAGAACTGGACATGAACAACAGACTGGTTCCAAATAGGAAAAGGAGTACGTGAAGGCTGTATATTGTCCCCCTGCTTTTTTAACTTATACGCAGAATACATCATGAGAAACGCTGGAAGGGAAGAAGCACAAGCTGGAATCAAGACTGCCGGGAGAAATATCAATAACCTCAGATATGCAGATGACACCACCCTAATGGCAGAAAGTGAAGAGGAACTCAAAAGCCTCTTGATGAAAGTGAAAGAGGAGAGTGAAAAAGTTGGCTTAAAGCTCAACATTCAGAAAATGAAGATCATGGCATCTGGTCCCCATCACTTCATGGCAAATAGATGGGGAAACAGTGGAACCAGTATCAGACTTCATTTTTGGGGGGCTCCAAAATCACTGCAGATGGTGATTGCAGCCTTGAAATTACAAGACGGTTACTCCTTGGAAGGAAAGTTATGACCAAGCTAGACAGCATATTGAAAAGCAGAGACATTACTTTGCCAACAAAGGTCCATCTAGTGAAGGCTATGGTTTTTCCAGTAGTCATATATGGATGTGAGAGTTGGACTGTGAAGAAAGCTGAGCGCCGAAGAATTGATGCATTTGAACTGTGGTGTTGGAGAAGACTCTTGAGAGTCCCTTGGACTGCAAGGAGATCCAACCAGTCCATTCTAAAGGAGATTAGTCCTGGGTGTTCTTTGTTGTTGTTGTTGTGTTAGAACAACTCAACAAAATAAAATTCCGGTTTATTGTTGGACAACATTGTTTCACACATACATCAAACAGGCCAAAAAATAAACAGCAACTTCGTAGACAAAAAAAGGAAAAAAAAGAAACCTTTTATCTTTGGCCTTTTTAACCATCTCATACAAACCAACTACTTATAGTACAGCTAAGTACATACGCAAAAAAAGTTATTGGAACGCTTGGAATAAGATTTTTTGGTTGTTGTTGTTTTTGCTTTTTCTTTACAAGGTTTTTTTCTCCTTTGAGATTATAATGAACATGATCACACCACAAGTAAAGTCAGAGTAGGACAGAGAATGCTCCGAAGGCTGGTTTGGTCATCCGAGATCATTAAAAACGGCTGACCCCTAACAATATGTACAAAAATATAAAATGTAAATAAAAAATACAAACAAATTTTCCTTTTTAAAGTACTTTAAGAAAAAAAGCGAGGCCTTGGAAGTTTTGGTTCTTTTTCCCTCCCCTGTTGCAAATTCATCTTGTGGTTTTGGTTGGGTGGTGGAGAGCGCAGTCGTCTGTGGGTGGTGCTGCCCACCAGGCGCAGGCGGGACTCTCTACTGGAAGGTGACCACGTTTAGATTCTGAGACGGGAAGTGGACAGTGAATAGGTCATGGTGGCCTTTTTTTTTTTTAAGTTTAACTTTTCCTTTTTTGCTGTCTAGTCATCCTCATTAGTCTTCTGCTTCTTGGTATCCACATCGTCATCCTCGTCATCTTCAGCTGCCCGTTTGCCCATAGCTGCCTCGGCCTCCTCATCTTCATCTCCGACCTCTTCCTCACCATCACCTTCCTCCTTCTCCTCCTCCTCTTCCTCCCCACCTTCCTCCTCTTCTTCGTCTACCTTGTTGTCCGCCTCCTGCTCCCCATTTTCCTCATTAGCATTCCCATTTGCAGGTGCCTCTCTCCCATTCTCTGCCTCCTCCACAACTTCCTTCTTCTCCTTTAAGTCCTTGGTGGTGATCTCGGAGCTGGTGTCCGCGGCCGCCTCTGACATGATGGGGCACACTCCTGTGATCCAATGCAAGGGACTGAGAAGAAAAGCGGGAGTTCCAGGACTCTGGCGGTAAAGCTGCCGGAGTCCGCGGTGGTGGTAATGGCACACGGAGGAGGTGGCTGCGCGAGATCAAGGAAGCCAGAGATGGGAACAATGCAAAAATGGCTTTTTAGAGCAGCCAGTGGGACCTGGGTGTTCATTGGAAGGACTGATGCTAAAGCTGAAACTCCAATACTTTGGCCACCTCATGTGAAGAGTTGACTCATTGGAAAAGACTGATGCTGGGAAGAATTGGGGGCAGGAGGAGAAGGGGACAACAGAGGATGAGATGGCTGGATGGCATCACCAACTTGATGGACATGAGTTTGAGTGAACTCCGGTAGTTGGTGATGGACGGGGAGGCCTGGCGTGCTGCAGTTCATGGGGCCGCAAAGACTCGGACATGACTGAGTGACTGAACTGAACTGATGCTTACAAAGAAATGTTCAGTTCAGTCACTCAGTCGTGTCTAAATCTTTGTGACCCTGTGGACTGCAGCACTCCAAACCTCCCTGTCCATCACCAAATCCTGGGGTTTACTCAAACTCATGTCCATTGAGTCTGTGATGCAATCCAACCATCTCTTCCTCTGTAGTCCCGTTCTCCTCGTGCCTTCAATCTTTCTCAGCATCAGGGTCTTTTGAAATGAGTCAGCTCTTCGCATCAGGTAGCCAAATTATTTGCATTTCAGCTTTAACATCAGTCCTTCCAATGAATATACAGGACTGATCTCCTTTAGGATGGACTGGTTGGATCTCCTTGCAGTCCAAGGGACTCTCAAGAGTCTTCTCCAACACCACAGTTCAAAAGCATCAATTCTTCGGCGCTCAGCCTTCTTCACAGTCTAACTCTCACATCCATACATGACTCCTGGAAATACCATAGCTTTGACTAGATGGATCTTTGTTGGCAAAATAATGTCTCTGCTTTTGAATATTCTGTCTAGGTTGGTCATAACTTTTCTTCCAAGGAGTAAGTGTCTTTTAATTTCATGGCTCCAGTCACCAACTGCAGTATTTCAGAACACAAAAAAATAAAGTCTGCCACTGTTTTCACTGTTTCCCCATCTATTTGCCATGAAGTGATGAGACAAGATGCCATGATCTTAGTTTTCTGAATGTTGAGCTTTAAACCAACTTTTTCACTCTCCTCTTTCACTTTCATCAAGAGGCTCTTTAGTTCTTCTTTCTGCCATAAGGGTGGTGTCGTCTGCCTATCTGAGGTTATTGATATTTCTCCTGGCAATCTTGATTCCAACTTGTGCTTCATCCAGGTCAGCATTTCTCATGATGTACTCTGCATATAAGCAGGGTGACAATATACAGCCTTCATGCACTCCTTTTCCTAACTGGAACCAGTCTGTTGTTCCATGTCCAATTTTAACTGTTGCTTCTTGACCTGCATACAGGTTTCTCAGGAAGCAGGTCAGGTGGTCCAGTATTCCCATCTCTTTCAGAATTTTCCACAGTTTTTGGTGATCCACACAGTCAAAGGCTTTGCACAGTCAATAAACCAGAAGAAGATGCTTTTCTGGAACTCTCTTGCTTTTTCGAAAATCCAGTGGACGTTGGCAATTTGATCTCTGGTTCCTCTGCCTTTTCTAAATCTATCTTGAACATTTGGAAGTTCACAGTTCACATACTGTTGAAGCCTAGCTTGGAGAATTTTGAGCATTACTTTATTAGAGTGTGAGATGAGTGCAATTGTGCTGCAGTTTGAGCATTCTTAGGCATTACCTCTCTTTTGGATTGGAATGAAAACTGACCTTTTCCAGTCCTGTGGCCACTGCTGAGTTTTCCAAATATGCTGCACATATTGAATGCAGCATTTTCACAGCATCATCTTTTAGGATTTGAAACAGCTCAAGTAGAATTCCGTCACCTCCACTAGCTTTGTTCATAGTGAGGCTTCCTAAGGCCTACTTGACTTCACATTCCAGGATGTCTGGCTCTAGGTGAACGATCATACCATCGTGATTATCTGGGTCATGTAGATCTTTTTTGTATAGTTTTTCTGTGTATTCTTGCCACGTCTTCTTAATATCTTCTGCTTCTGTTAGGTCCATACAATTTCTGTCCTTTATTGTGCCCTTCTTTGCATGAAATGTTCCCTTGGTATCTCTGATTTTCTTGAAGAGATCTCTAGTCTTTCCCATTCTACTGTTTTCCTCTATTTCTTTGCACTGATCACTGAGGAAGGGTTTCTTATCTCTCCTTGCTATTCTTTGGAGGTTTGCATTCAAATGGGTATAACTTTCCTTTTCGCCTTTGCCTTTTGCTTCTCTTCTTTTCACAGCTATTAGTAAGACCTCCTCAGACAACCATTTTGCTTTTTTGCATTTCTTTTTCTTAGAAATGGTCTTGATCCCTGCCTCCTGTACAGTGTCATGAACCTCCGTCCATAGTTCTTCAGGCATTCTGTCTATAACATCAAGTCCCTTAAATCTATTTCTCACTTCCACTGTATAATCATAAGGGATTTGATTTAAGTCATACCTGAATGGTCTAGTGGTTTTCCCTACTTTCTTCAATTTATGTCTGAATTTGGCAATAAGGAGTTCATGATCTGAGTCACAGTCAGTTCCTGGTGTTGTTTTTGCTGACCGTTAAAGCTTCTCCATCTTTGGCTGCAAAGAATATAATCAATCTGATTTTGCTATTGACCATCTGGTGATGTCCATGTGTAAAGTCTTCCCTTGTGTTATTGGAAGAAGGTATTTGCTACGACCACTGCATTCTCTTGGCAAATTCTATTAGCCTTTACCCTGCTTTATTTTGTACTCCAAGGCCAAATTTGCCTGTTACTCCAGGTATTTCCTGACTTCATACTTTTGCATTCCCATCCGCTATAATGAAAAGGATATCTTTTTGGGGGTGTTAGTTTCAGAAGATCTTGTAGGTCTTCATGGAACTATTCAACTTCAGCTTCTTCAGCGTTACTGTTTGGGGCACAGACTTGGATTACTGTGATACTGAATACTTTGCCTTGGAAACAAACAGAGATCATTCTGTCGTTTCAGAATTGCATCCAATAGTGCATTTTGGACTCTTGTTGACCATGATGGCTACTGCATTTCTTGTAAGGGATTCTTGCCCACAGTAGTAGATATAATGGTCATCTTAGTTAAATTCACCCATTCCAGTCCATTTTAGTTTGCTGATTCCTAAAATGTTGACATTCACTCTTGCCATCTCCTGTTTGACCACTTCCAATTTGCCTTATTAAAAAGCAGAGACATTACTTTGCCAACAAAGGTCCATCTAGTGAAGGCTATGGTTTTTTCAGTGGTCATGTATGGATGTGAGAGTTGAACTATAAAGAAAGCTGAGTGCTGAAGAATTGATGCTTTTCAACTGTGGTGTTGGAGAAGACTCTTGAGAGTCCCTTGGACTGCAAGGAGATCCAACCAGTCCATCCTAAAGGAGATCAGCCCTGGGTGTTCTTTGGAAGGACTGATGTTGAAGCTGAAACTCCAATACTTTGGCCACCTGATGCGAAGAGCTGACTCACTGGAAAAGACCCTGATGCTGGGAAAGATTGAGGGCAGGAGAAGGAGGGGACGACAGAGGATAAGATGGTTGCATGGCATCACTGACTCAATGGACATGGGTTTAGGTGGACTCTGGGAGTTGGTAATGGACAGGGAGGCCTGGCGTGCTGCAGTTCATGGGGTCGCAAAGAGTCGGACATGACTGAGTGACTGAACTGAACTGAACTGAACTGAACCGAATTTGCCTTAATTCATGAACCTAACATTCCAGGTTCCTATGCAAAATTGCTCTTACAGCATTGGACTTTTTTCTATCACCAGTCACATCCACAACTGGGTGTTGTTTTTACTTTCTCTCCATCTCTTCATTCTTTCTGGAGTTAGTTCTCCACTGATCTCCAATAGCATATTGGGCACCTACCGACCTGGGGAGTTTATCTTTCAGTATCGTATCTTTTTGCCTTTTCATACTGTCCATGGGGTTCTCAAGGCAAAAATACTCAAGTGGTTTGCCATTCCCTTCTCTAGTGGACCACATTTTGTCCACTAAAATGTTAACATCAAAAAAATGTTAAAGAAATGTTAACATCAAAATAAACAGTTATGTTATAATAAAAGCAAAGAGAACGATGTAAACTATTGCTGATGCAGTTTAGTCACTGCATTGTATTCGACTCTTTTGAGACCCCATGGACTATAGCCCACCAGGTTCCTTTTTCCATGGACTTCTCCAGGCAAGAATACTGGAGTAGGTAGCCAATTCCCTTCTTTAGGGGATCTTCCCGACCCAGGAATCAAACCCAAGTTCCCTGCATTGGCAGGTGGATTCTTTACCACTAAGCCACCAGGATAGTAAGATCTAAATAATGCCAGAAAAGGGTGATAGATGGAGTAGTCACCAGAGGGTTCAGAAATTTATGTCTAAATAGCAGAATTACAAGTTATTTTTATGGGTTGTTTGTTTGTTTGTTTCATCGTTTATTTAGTAAATTCCTACCATAAGCATGCTTTAAAAAGAAGAAATGTTTACATCTCAGAACTAAGTGCTCATAGTAGTCTGTTTCCCTTTTCTTCCAGATTTCTATAGGACATACTAGTGTCCAGAACCACAGGTTAGCAAAACTCCTGGTTTGCTTAGAACTAAGAGATTTCTCAAGATGCAGGTATTTCATTGCTAAAACTAGGACAGCCCTGAGCAAACTGATCGCTGGTCACCCTACAACTAGAACTGTTAATGCAAATATAAGAAAACATGGAAAATTGAGTTGAACATTGGATTATATTCTTCTAAATATGTCAAAACAATAAAAATCTGTTAACTCTGCACAGAAAAAAAGTCACTGGAGAGCATCAGGCAGATGAAAAGCTTACATATTAAAATAAAAATTGAGGGAAACAGGAAATAACTTATTCCCATTTCTACTTTATAGATTAAATTTATATCTTTAAAATTATCGCCATTAATATCATCAAACACAATTCCAAAATGGTTGCCTGCGTTCCAGACAGAGCAATATTTCCAGGTTTTTACCTTCAACTCTTCAACACAGTGCTTAATTATATGCTATTTAATGAAGAATGGTATTGATTTTTATGAACTAATTTGTGCAGATTAATGTGTACATAGTTATGAAATGACTGCATGCTGCAATTATAAAATCAAGCTAAATGCAATAAATATATGAATTTAGAGCATGAAGGGAAGAAAGAAATATTTAAAACAACTAAAAAAATTATTGTGTCATCTTTTCTAAAGGAATTAGAACAAGTAGAGAAATGATGAGCCATTATTCAGAGAATAGCACAGGAACTAACAAAGTTGCCAGGCCAGACTAATTTGATGGCCTTTTTTTTCCTTTATAGCAGAGAATTTGCTGGTTGAAAAAAAAAAAAAAAGATCAGAAGCATAAACTATATCTGACTTCAGTAAGATATCTGACACATAATAACCCACAGAAAGATTTTAAATCAGGTTTGTTTGGACAGAAATACGATTAAAAATGACTCAAAGCTAGATCTATGTATAAAACTGTAAGGTGTAATTATAAATGGCCATACATCTTTCTTAGTAGTTATAGCAAGTATTGTTTCATAAAGGGCCATTATTGGTTTTAAATATCTTTAAAAAAAAACCCTAGAGGACAGAAAAAATACATTAAATGTTTATATATATAAAACATATATATACGTTATATATGTATGAAGAAAACAAGCAGAGAAGCAGTAAGTATGTAAGAAAAAGGGAGAGAAAAGGATAAATAAAACTGATTATTAAGGAAATTTAGAACCAGAAGACCCAACTTAGAGAACATAGCATTTACTAAGTATTCCTAGAATGCATATGCTGATAGTTTGTAATTTTAGTTTCAAGTTTGCATTTTTATTCCTTTACAGAATACAACTTTAAGAATTGGTTCTTACTATTAACATTGTGTTTCCTATTCACATTATTATTCTCCATTTAGATTTAGCTGAAAAAGATTACGAGTCATTTATTACCAGTGTTTCTTTGTTTTCCCACTTCGGAAGGGAGTGTGGGGGAACACAATTTTAAATAGAGAAGTCAGAGAAGACTGTCTCCCCTTTTCTCTCCTCAGATCCCTGCAGTCTGTCTTTTTAAGATTTTTTTCTGAAGTGGAACATTTCCTGGTTGGGGAGCTAAGATCCCACATGCCTCATGGCCAAAAAAAAAAAGAACATAAACAATAGAAGCAATATTGTAACAAATTAAATAAAGACTTTTAAAATGCTCCACTTCAGAGAAAAAATCTTGGAAAAAAAAAAAGACTGCAGGCAGGGATCTGAGGAGAGAAAAGGGGAGAAGTCAACAGAGCATAAGACTCTCAAAAATAATGATGGCTTGCACTAGTCTATTAGCAGTGGGAGGGATAAGACAAAGTCAAATGACAGATTTTGACTAGAGCCAAGAACATATGTACAGTTTAGGTAGAGGTATGAGAGAAAGAACAGAATTAAGGATTACTCTAGAATATAATTTCCATTATCTAAGAGAGGGAAAATTTTCAGGGAAGCAACTTGGGGAGTAAGATCGGGAGCTCAGCTCAGAGTGTGAGATACCTCTTAGACATTCAAGTGGTAATGTCAAGGATTCAGTTGGACACAGGAGTCAGCAGTTCAGGACAGAAGTTCAGGATGAAGAGAGCAATTTCAATATTGAAACACATGATTTGGCTTCCACTGGTAGTTCAGATGGTAAAGAATCTGCCTACAGTGCAGGAGACCCAGGTTCAATCTCTGGGTCAGGAAGATCCCCTGGAGAAGGGAATGGCATCCCACTCCAATATTCTTGTCTGGGAAAACCCATGGACAGAGGACCCAGGCGGGCTACAGTTCATGGGGTCACAAAGAGTTGGACACAACTGAATGGCTAACACTTGCATTTGCACCCTAAAAAGTGAGTAGACATGGAAAGAGGAGGAGAAATAAGGACTTACCCTTGGTGCAATTTAGAGATAACATTGCAAGAGATGAGGAGGAACCAGCAAAGGAGACAAAGGAAGGTCAGCCAGGCAGGAAGAGAAGAGAAAAACCAAGAAAAGGTGCTGGAAGACAAGTAAGAAAAGAAATTTCAAAGAGAAGGGAGTAATCACCCTGTCATGTGCTGCTGACAAGTCATTTAAGATGAAGACAGAAAAATGAAGTTATCAATGCATTCAACAATGTGGATATCGTTGGGGATGTTGATAAGAAGTGTTTCCTTTAAGTGGCACAGGTGAAAGTCTGTTGCAATATGGATTCAAAAGAGAGTAGAATGGAGAGAAATGAAGGATGCAGACAGTCTTTTTAAAGATATCTTGCAAAGGTTGGTGGGGTGGGTGGCAGGGGGCGAATCTCTATAAAAGATATTTTAATGGGAGAAATAAGAACCTGTTAGTATACTGATAGGTCTAAGAGAGGGGAAAAAAATGGTGCAAAAAAGAAATGGAATATGACAAAGTAAAAGAAGAGATTGTGAGAGAGTGACTATAATGGCTGAAAATCTGCTTAGATAAGGGGAAGCATGAGGGCTGAGAGCAATGGTGAAAGGAGGGTTGGATCAACGGTGTCAAGGAATTAAGAAGTTATTCACAAAAGAAGGGGATTCCCTGGTGGTTTAGACAGTAAAGAGTCTGCCTGCAATGCAGGAGACCTGAGATCAATGCTTGGGATGGGAAGATGCCCTGGAGATAGAAATGGCAACCCACTCTAGTATTCTTGCCTGGATAATCCCATGGACTGAGAAGCATGGTGGGCTATAGTCCATAGGGTGGCAACAAGTCGGACATGACTGAGTGACTTCACGTTCACTTTTCACAAAAGAAGCATCTGGGGAAAATAGCAGGTGGTGATCATAAGAGATGCAATACTTGAATCTGAAATTTTGAAATCATCATAGTTATTTGTCATAAGGACAGGGTTTATGTCTGTGGAGTGAATGGTTGAGAGAACACAGAGCCAAAGATCACTGGATGAAAGGACACTCAGTAGCCAAAAGGTTAGCATATTGGAAGTTATTTAAATCACCAAAACTTATGATCACCAAGAAATAGTGTCTGGAAACAATGACAATGAACCAGAGCTTTCAATTTTCAAACAATGAGAAAAGATACATCAAATATTATTCTTCATGGGACTTCCCAACAAAGAAAGTATCAGTCACTCAGTCGTATTTGGAACTCTTTGCAACCCCATGGACTGTATCCCGCTAGGCTCCTCTGTCCATGAGATTCCCCAGGTTAGAATACTGGATTGGGGTGCCATGCCCTCCTCCAGGGAATCTTCCTGACCCAGGAATTGAACCCAGGTCTCTTACACTGGAGGCAGATTCTTTACCATCTGAGTCACCAGGGAAGCCTCCCCCCACCAACCTAAGTGGGGCAGAAGTAAATATACAAATTTAATGTAATATAAATGACATAAGTGCTAAAGTACAAAGATGAACCAAGTCACATGGGATAAGGAGGAATTGATCGTTAGGTACTCAACACGCAATGATTGAAAAAATGAATGAACAAATGAACTGTGGGTTTGGCGAATGGAGGAGGTTGAATAGTGGTCTCTGTAAAGACATGTCCACCTAGAACTTGTGAAAGCGACCTTATTTGGGGGGAAAGGGTCTTTGAAGAACATCCTGGATCATTCAATTGGCCCTAAATGCAATGACTTATAGGAGACAGAAGAGGCAAAGACACTAAGGCACACAACATGTGACAAGGAGGCAGAGACTGGAGTTATGCAGTTACAAGCCAAGAAGCACCTGGAGCAACCAGAAGAAATAGAATCTCTTTAGAGTACAGCCCTATTGACATTTTGAATTTGGATTCTGGCCTCTGAAATTGTGAGAAAATAAATTTCTGTTAGGTTAAGCTGCTCAGTTTATAATAATTTGTTGCAGAAATGAATACAGCGATGAAAACCTGACAGGAACATTTGAACTGAATCTTGAAAGAAGAGAAGTTTGAAAAGGTAAGAAGTTACAGTGAGTAATGAAATATTATTCTAACCAGTATGTGCAAAGGCAAGGAATAATGAAGGCACAAGCACATTTCAGGAAAAGTGGAAAGCTCAGGGCAGCAGGCCACTGTTTTAGAATGTAAAACTAGGTTCCATGGCCCATAAGTTTTCACCGTGTCTCCTGCGTTGGCAGGCTAATTCTTTACCACTGAGCCACCAGGGAAGCTCATGACGTCTCCTTTAAGACTTAGCAAAAAGGACTCTTACATTAATGGCTATAACTCGCAAAAAAGAGGAATCCCCAAACTTTGGAGTTATATTAGACCATGCTGCTGCTAAGTCACTTCAGTCGTGTCCAACTCTGTGCGACCCCATAGATGGCAGCCCATCAGGCTCCGCCATCCCTAGGATTCTCCAGGCAAGAACACTGGAGTGGGTTGCCATTTCCTTCTCCAACGCATGAAACTGAAAAGTGAAAGTGAAGTTGCTGAGTTGTATCTGACTCTTCGCGACCCCATGGACTGCAGCCTACCAGGCTCCTCCATCCATGGGATTTTCCAAGCAAGAGTATTAGACCATAGATCTATGTTAAAACAAATTCCTTGGAATCTTTTATTGCTGTGTCTCAATTCAGTAACTACACTACAGGACAATACTAACTGGTCTAAATAAAAATTATTATTGTGATTATAACAAACACAATCAGAAGGTGACTTCAGTTCAGCTACAATCAATCCTAGATGTGGTTTTCTAATTGAAGCAAATTCATAGTGCTCCCAGTATTTTATACGGCAAACTTTTTCTCCATCCTCATATACAGGAATCATGAAAAATAGCTGTCAATTACTTGAAAGAGAGCAGTATTTCTCCGACCTTAGGGCACCATGTAGATCTATTACATCCATGTTGACATGCTGGTAAGATCAAAGAACAGAAAGGAGCTTGGCAGCGGTAGAGATAAATCCCTGGGAATTAAGGAGTTTCCCATTTCCATGAACTCCCTGTGCTCAAATTATATAAGGCAGTGCTTTCCTTACTGCGTACAAATCACCTGCTGTTGTTCAGTTACTAAGTCATGACTCTTTATGACTCCATGGACTACAGCACACCACGCTTTCCTGTTCTTCACTATTTCCTGGAGTTTGCTCAAACTCATGTCCATTGAGTCAGTGATGCTCTCAAACCATCTCATCCTCTGATGCCCCCTTCTCCTCCCACCTTCAATCTTTCCCAGCATCAGAGTCTTTTCCAACAGCTCGACTCTTCACATCAGGTGGCCAAAGGATTATAGTTTCAGCTTCAGCAACAGTCCTTCCAGTGAATATTCAGGGTTGATTTCTTTTAGGAATGATTGGTGTGATCTTCCTGAAGTCCAGGGAACTCTCGAGTCTTCTCCAGCACCACAATTCAAAGGAATCAGTTCTTCAGCGCTTAGCCTTCTTTACAGTCCAACTCTCCCATCCATACATGACTACTGGAAAAACCATAGCTTCAACTCTACTGACCTTTGCAGCAAAGTGATATCTCCACGTTTTAAAATGCTGTCTATGTTTGTCATAGCTTTTCTTCCAAGCAGCAAGTGTCTTTTAATTTCATGGCTATAGTCACTGTCCACAGTGATTTTGGAGCCCAAAATCATAAAACCTGTCACTGTTTCCACTTTTTCCCCTTCTATTTGCCATGAAGTGATAGGACCAGATGCCATGATCTTAGTTTTTTGAATGTTGAGTTTTAAGCCAGCTTTTTCACTCTCCTCTTTCACCCTCATCAAGAGGTTCTTTAGTTCCCCAAATCACCTGATCATATTATTAAAACACAGATTCTGATGCAGTAGCCTGGAGTGGATTCTGATATCTGCATTCCTAACAATTTCCTAAATGATACATTGTTAGTTCTTATGTCACACTTTGAGAAGCAAAGCTGACATGGGATATTTCTTCCAGAATGAGTTAGTCTTGCCATAGAGTCATAGCAACAGATGAGCTCTCGGATTTTGGATATTCTGCTCTCTTAGCCTTCTACTGTGTCCTTTAAGAGGTTATCAAACTTGAGGCAGGTATATAACCAAAGAGAGGTCTCGAGTTGACCCAGATTCCAGGACAAAATGATTTTGCCTTTTAGGCCTGGATGATGTATGAAGTTTATGGCAAACCCTAACGGGAGAAATTAGAAGAGGTACTTGGGGTTTAGAATTAATTAAGGCCAAGTATCCTTCAGCAGGTATTATCTTTTGGTTTAATATTTGGCCCCAATGTTGGACATCAGATAAACAAACACTCAACCCAGGCCACCATCATAAACTAGGTGCTTTCAGATCAACTTAGCTGTAAAGTCAGGGCTACTCAGTAGCTTTCTATAATTAAGTAAAAGTGGTTTATGCAATCAAGCCTGAAAGAGCCCCCAAAGGCATGAGTAAGTTGTAAGAGGCTGTTCACATCACCAGCAACATGACTCCAGCATTATGCTGGCACAAGCCAAAATCATATTTTAGGATTATAGTATCATCTCAGTATCATCTCAGAGATGATACTGAAGAAAAATGAAGAAGGCAAATAATCTCTGTTGCAAAACTTTGAGTAGTCACCTAAGACTTTCCACTTTGCCTGCAAGGAACAACAGGTTGGAGTCAGGAGAGTCAGGATTTACATAAGATGCTTAACGTTTGATTAGATACTACAAAGATATTTGGGGACCCAAATACTGCACATGAATGTTCACCAGAAGACAGTCTCTGCAGAAAAGGCTGTTAGTAACCATGTGGCAGGATAATGCACTGAGGTTATTTTTCACACTGCAAAGAGAGCAAAGGACAAAGCAAAGGACATGTGCTTAATGAGCTTAGGAAGAAAGAAGCCATGGTGGTCAGGCACAGACATGGACTATCCCTCGCTAAGGTGCCATCTGTGGTTTCAGGCAGCCACTGGGACTCTTGGAACACGTCTTCCATGGGTAAGGGGAGACTACTGTTTTCTTTCACCTTCTCTTACTGTCATTCATTTTTATAAATATGCAAAACGATATCACAATATAACTCGTAATGAAATAAAAATCACCAAGTGATCCTGGACTCAGAGAACAGTCATCTCATGATTTTGAACCACAGTACAGTAGCTGAAGAGGCTGTGGGCTGTCTCCAACAAGGAATGGTTGGTGTAAACACACATGTTTGGAGAGTCAAGGGTTAAAGAACACTGAACACAAAATGTGTGACTGTCCAGTTACTCTGGTGGACACATATGTACAGCGTGGTCTTGGCTACTGGCTAGTTAATTTGTCCAATAAAACAGATACTTGATTCAAACTGAGCCCATATGATTCTCTCCCAGAATTTGAATTTAACAAAATTTGAATTTAATAAAAACAGAGACCAGAAGTGGTTGGTGCTATCAAGTTTAGGATGGAGTTCTAAAGAAAATGTCTACAAACTTTGACTAACGAGGTCCTTGACACTGCCTTGTTCTTTTCTTTCTTAAGGCTCAACTCAACATTTTCTCCTAAATTGAGAGCACCTCAAAATTTTTCCAAATGATCCCGCTTTACAACAGTCAGATGTAGTTGTTTACAACCAATAGAAACTATAGACTTGAAAACTATTATGACAGTTTTATGATTTTTATCTATAATTACTATCTATAATAATCTGTAATTAAAAAGCTTTTCCCCCAAGTTGTTCCTCAATTCTAAAATATTCTATTTTCCATCCTAGCCTGACTTTTCTTTCTTTTTTTTTTTTTTTTGTTATCTGGGCCTATTGTTTAAAGCTATTTTGGTTTCTTTCTTTATTTTTTATTTTTTTTTTTGCTTTTTAAATTTTTTTTTTTTCTTCCACAGGTATACATGTTAAGAAAGAGCCTAATGGAATTTCTACTCAATGTGTCGAAATGCAATATTCACTAAGGCTCTAGAGAATTATTTAGAAAGTTTTACAAAAGAGCCTTTTAGGAGTAAATAACAGATAGTCTTGCTGGATTTGGCAATGGATTATAGCAAGTGGTTTTCCTACGCATCCAAGCAATAGCAGCTCAACTATCTCTTACCACACATTGCTCTTTATAGACAGACATGTCTTTGTGGTGAAGGACTTAAAACTGAGTGAAACCCACAGCAGGAGAAATTTACAGAACTAATTGATCAGTGTTCTATTTCTCTCTGTGTACTATAAAAGTGATCATCTGTTTTAGGAGAGATATCCTGTCCATAGTATAGCTATTTCTGGTTCTATAAATGAAGGTATTTTTATAGTTTACACAAAAATATATTTCACATCCAAAGTCTGAAATTGTCAAATGTATAAAGACTGTCAGGTTGAAGTAAACAAAACTCCTTTCTTTGACAAAACATCTCTAATACTTTCTGTCTAGAACATCTTTAACTGTGATACGTACACAGCCAACATATACAAAGATACTCCAATTCATAGATCAATATATTAGGATTACAGTCTTCATATAAGTAGCCTAAAGTTAAAGTCTAAAGTCTATGAGGAGATCATGGCAACCCACACCAGTGTTCTTGCCTGGAGAATTCCAAGGACAGAGGAGCCTGGAAGGCTATAGTCCACGGGGTCACAAAGAGTTGGACACAACTAAAGTGACTTAGGACACACACACACACAAAGTCTAAAGTCTGTTGTTTTTCAGTTGCTGAGTCATGTCTGACTCTTCATAAAACCATGGACTACAGCATGCCAGGCCTCCCTGTCCCTCACTAAAGTCTATCCTCATTTCTAATTCTGCACATTTATACAAGCCAAAATATTTCAGCAGGTATTTATGTTGAAATTTCACCTTCTACTGAGAATGTGAGCCACACACATACATACAAATAGAAATTCTGTTCTATTTCCTCTCACTATGTAATCTAAGTCTATCCTACATATTTACATATATTATAAACTTACATATATTATAAATCCTACATATTTACATATATTATAAACTTACCATTAATCAATATTGGCTGAATTCAGAAAGGTGTGCTGAATTCATAAAATGAAGCCAAACTCTATTTAGTTACAGTGCAGTTAGGTCTTGATTCACCTACATTAGTTCATTCTCCACAACCACATACCTGTTCTCCCATTTTAAATGTTACTCCTTTAATGAAAGTTTAGACGCTCTCAAAAGATCTTTTAAAAGATTTGAATTTCAACCTAGTAGTGGTGACTAGTAGTGCTACTATTTCAAGAATTTGGCTTCTAAAAAGTGAAACATTAATTCAAGTGAAGAATAAATGACTTGACCAAAGTCACCATGTTAGTGAGGAAACTCAGTGACCCACATCCAATACTCCTGGTTCATCATATACACACCAGTTACTTTAAGGGAAGAAAAAGGAAATAATTAGCTTAAAATATATTTCTAAGAGGAGAAGGCAATGGCACCCCACTCCAGTACTCTTGCTTGGAAAATCCCATGGACGGAGGAGCCTGGTAGGCTGCAGTCCATGGGGTCGCTGAGGGTCAGACACAACTGAGCAACTTCACTTTCACTTTTCACTTTCATGTACTGGAGAAGGAAATGGCAACCCACTCCAGTGTTCTTGCCTGGAGAATCCCAGGGGGAGCCTGGTGGGCTTCCATCTATGGGGTCGCACACAGTCGGACACAACTGAAGTGACTTAGCAGTAGCAGCATATTTCTAAGAGCATTCAAAAATCCAAGTAAAGGTTTCAAAATACAATCTGTAAGCAATTTAAAAAATAATACATTTAGTAGATTAAAATTTGGATGATAAAATTGCAACAAAAACACTTATTAATAACCAGCACTACAAAATGTCCTAACCTAAATCTTAAATGATAATGATTACATTTATTTCTCCTTCATTTTTTCAGCATCAGAAAAAAGTTTAATAAGAAGGGAAAAAACTACTCAGAGAAAAAAGACAAAAAGTGAAATAAAATTTGTAGGAAGTTGCTCACTTTAATAACATTTTAAAGTGATTCTTTGGAGATACAAAATAAATTCATAAATGCAAGCAGCAGTCAAAAGGTCAACCCTTCAAAAGGATACTTGTCTTCTCATTTTAGTGAATTGAGTCCCTTTTATGAAAAGAGTGATGCTAAGCTTCAGGTACAAAGATTCACTTTTTTTTCAAGTTTTAGTGACTTTTTAAAGTATAGATAAATTTAACTGTGGACCAAATTTTTTTAAATGCTCACAAAATGCAATTTTCATATTAAAAATTCCTTTAACAATGAATTAGTCATCTGAATATGAATCTTTTTTCCTTCAAATATTCTCAAGAAATTTTTCTCTATGAAAGAAACATGAATAACATGGGGAGTCTTTTTATGCATCAAAAGACCATCTACTTTCCCACTTCCTTTGTAAAGCAAATGTCTCAAAGAATGTCTCTCTCTCTCATGACCTCTAGTTTGGTACCCAAATCACTGCTATTTAACTTCCAACTGTAACCACCAGCCCCCCTTTTGCTCTGGTTACTGCAGACCTAAAGGCTAAATATAAAACAATGTGCAGCCTCACATCTGGCCTCTCTTTGTTAGTTTCTAGTTTCCTACCTTATCCTTTGAGAATTTGTTCTCACTTCTTGATGCTGCCCTCCCTCAACACTCACCAAGCTCCCCGTATGCCTCACTTTTGCCACCAGCAATCCATGCAACCAGACCTTTACTTTTCCCAATATGTACATTCTTCCTGGACAATTTCACCCAAAAAGCTAACTTTATCTTTTGGCTATTCCTCAAATCTGTCTCTCCACTAAAACTTTTCTACTGAACTCCTCTCTAGTGGACAATTTGGTACCTCCTCCAACTAGATTCCCCAGAAGCACTTCATGTACACCTATACAAAACAGAACGGATCTTCTCGCCCTAAACTGCTGCCCCATCTTCTTAAATCCCTTCTCTGTCAATTCCTAAAGCCAGAAACCCAAGGAGCCTCTTGAACTCTTCCTTTTCTCTCAGCAAAGACCTCAGAACACATCTCTGAACCCTGACATTTTTACCTCCTAGATCAGATCAGATCAGATCAGTCACTCAGTCGTGTCCGACTCTTTGCGACCCCATGAATCGCAGCACACCAGGCCTCCCTGTCCATCACCATCTTCCAGAGTTCACTGAGACTCACGTCCATCGAGTCAGTGAGGCCATCCAGCCATCTCATCCTCTGTCGTCCCCTTCTCCTCTTGCCCCCAATCCCTCCCAGCATCAAAGTCTTTTCCAATGAGTCAACTCTTCGCATGAGGTGGCCAAAGTACTGGAGTTGCAGCTTTAGCATCATTCCTTCCAAAGAAATCCCAGGGCTGATCTCCTTCAGAATGGACTGGTTGGATCTCCTTGCAGTCCAACAGACTCTCAAGAGTCTTCTCCAACACCACAGTTCCAAAGCATCAATTCTTCGGCGCTCAGCCTTCTTCACAGTCCAACTCTCACATCCATACATCACCACAGGAAAAACCATAGCCTTGACTAGACGAACTTTTGTTGGCAAAGTAATATCTCTGCTTTTGAATATGCTATCTAGGTTGGTCATAACTTTACTTCCAAGTAAGTCATAACTTTCCTTCCATCTTTTAATTTCATGGCTGCAGTCACCATCTGCAGTGATTTTGGAGCCCCAAAAATAAAGTCTGACACTAAGTGGTGGGACCTGATGCCATGATCTTCGTTTTCTGAATGTTGAGCTTTAAGCCAACTTTTTCACTCTCCACTTTCACTTTCATCAAGAGGCTTTTGAGTTCCTCTTCACTTTCTGCCATAAGGGTGGTGTCATCTGCGTATCTGAGGTTATTGATATTTCTCCCGGCAATCTTGATTCCAGCTTGTTTCTTCCAGTCCAGCATTTCTCATGATGTACTCTGCATATAAGTTAAATAAACAGGGTGACAATATACAGCCTTGATGTACTCCTTTTCCTATTTGGAACCAGTCTCTTGTTGCATGTCCAGTTCTAACTGTTGCTTCCTGACCTGCATACAAATTTCTCAAGAGGCAGATCAGGTGGTCTGGTATTCTCATCTCTTTCCAAATTTTCCACAGTTTACTGAGATCCACACAGTCAAAGGCTTTGGCCTAGTCAATAAAGCAGGAATAGATGCTTTTCTGGAACTCTCTTGCTTTTTCAATGATCCAGTGGATGTTGGCAATGTGATCTCTGGTTCCTCTGCCTTTTCTAAAACCAGCTTGAACATCAGGAAGTTCACAGTTCACATATTGCTGAAGCCTGGCTTGGAGAATTTTGAGCATTACTTTACTAGCGTGTGAGATGAGCGCAATTGTGCGGTAGTTTGAGCATTCTTTGGCATTGCCTTTCTTTGGGATTGGAATGAAAACTGACCTTTTCCAGTCCTGTGGCCACTGCTGAGTTTTCCAAACTTGCTGGCATATTGAGTGCAGCACTTTCACAGCATCATCTTTCAGGATTTTGGAATAGCTCAACTGGAATTCCATCACCTCCACTAGCTTTGTTTGTAGTGATGCTTTCTAAGGCCCATTTGACTTCACATTGCAGGATGTCTGGCTCTAGGTCAGTGATCACACCATCATGATTATCTGGGTTGTGAAGATCTTTTTTGTACAGTTCTTCTGTGTATTCTTGCCATCTCTTCTTAATATCTTCTGCTTCTGTTAGGTCCATACTATTTCTGTCCTTTATCGAGCCCATCTTTGCATGAAATCTTCCTTTGGTATCTCTGATTTTCTTGAAGAGATCCCTAGTCTTTCCAATTCTGTTGTTTTCCTCTATTTCTTTGCAATGATCGCTGAAGAAGGCTTTCTTATCTCTTCTTGCTATTCTTTGGAACTCTGCATTCAGATGTTTATATCTTTCCTTTTCTTCTTCGCTTTTCGCTTCTCTTCTTTTCACAGCTATTTGTAAGGCCTCCCCAGACAACCATTTTGCTTTTTTGCATTTCTTTTCCATGGGGATGGTCTTGATCCCTGTCTCCTGTACAATGTCACGAAACTCATTCCATAGTTCATCAGGCACTCTATCTATTAGATCTAGGCTCTTAAATCTATTTCTCACTTCTACTGTATAATCATAAGGGATTTGATTTAGGTCATACCTGAATGGTCTAGTGGTTTTCTCTACTTTCTTCAATTTAAGTCTGTATTTGGCAATAAGGAGTTCATGGTCTGAGCCACAGTCAGCTCCTGGTCTTGTTTTTGCTGACTGTATAGAGCTTCTCCATCTTTGGCTGCAAAGAATATAATCAATCTGATTTTGGTGTTGACCATCTGGTGATGTCCATGTATAGAGCCTTCTCTTGTGTTGTTGGAAGAGGGTATTTGTTATGACCAGTGCATTTTCTTGGCAAAACTCTATAAACTTCATTCCTTATTCCAAGGCCAAATTTGCCTGTTACTCCAGGTGTTTCTTGACTTCCTACTTTTGCATTCCAGTCCCCTATAATGAAAAGGACATCTTTTTTGGGTGTTAGTTCTAAAATGTCTTGTAGGTCTTCATAGAACCATTCAACTTCAGCTTCTTCAGCATTACTGGTTGGGGCATAGACTTGGATTACTGTGATATTGAATGGTTTGCCTTGGAAACGAACAGAGATTATTCTGTCGTTTTTGAGATTGCATCCAAGTACTGGATTTTGGACTCTTTTGTTGACCATGATGGCCACTCCATTTCTTCTGAGGGATTCCTGCCCGCATTAGTAGATATAATAGTCATCTGAGTTAAATTCACCTATTCCAGTCCATTTCAGTTCGCTGATTCCTAGAATGTCGACATTCACTCTTGCCATCTCTTATTTGACCACTTCCAATTTGCCTTGATTCATGGACCTAACATTCCAAGTTCCTATGCAATATTGCTCTTTACAGCATCGGACCTTGCTTCTATCACCAGTTACATCCACAGCTGGGTATTCTTTTTGCTTTGGCTCCATCCCTTCATTCTTTCTGGAGTTATTTCTCCACTGATCTCCAGTAGCATATTGGGCACCTACTGACCTGGGGAATTTCTGTTTCAGTATCCTATCATTTTTCCTTTTCATACTGTTCATGGGGTTCTCAAGGCAAGAATACTGAAGTGGTTTGCCATTCCCTTCTCCAGTGAACCACATTCTGTCAGATCTCTCCACCATGACCTGCCCATCTTGGGTTGCCCCACAGGCATGGCTTAGTTTCATTGAGTTAGACAAGGCTGTGGTCCTGGTGTGATTAGATTGACTAGTTTTCTGTGAGTATGGTTTCAGTGTGTTTGCCCTCTGATGCCCTCTTGCAACACCTACCATCTTACTCGGGTTTCTCTTACCTTGGGCGTGGGGTATCTCTTCACGGCTGCTCCAGCAAAGTGCAGCCATTGCTCCTTACCTTGGACGAGGGGTATCTCCTCACCGCCACCCTTCCTGACCTTCAATGTGGGATAGCTCTTCTAGGCCCTCCTGCACCCGTGCAGCCACAGCTCCTTGGACATGGGGTTGCTCCTCCCAGCCGCCACCCTTGGCCTCGGGCATGGGGGCGTGGCGGCGTGGGGTAGCTCCTCCCGCCCACCGCCCCTGGCCTTGGGCTTAGGGGCGTGGTGTAGCTCCTAAATCACTCTCAAATAAATCACCTACACTGTCCTATTTTTCATAATGAAATGTTTTACTTATTACTGTGCAAAGCAAGATTTCTTTCCACTGCAGAAAAATTCAAAATAAAGATAATAAAAAGGAAAATTAAAACCATAATCTTCACCCAAAGATAAACATTCTTAATACTTCAGTATATAACTTTCCACATAATTTTCTTGCTTCTATAGCACATTTTCCTGTCATCTATAATCCCCTTTCTAATCCATCCTTCACAGGAGGACAGAGCAATGTTATAAAATTCAAGTATGATTCTGTAATTTCCCTGTTTAAAATTCCTGTGTGTGTGCCTAACATTGCCTTTGGGATTAAAGTTCAGAATCCATAGCTCAGCAAAAGTCACTGTTGACTTTGCCTCTGCCTTCATTTCCAGCCATTTTCTCAACTACATTCCTGGCTTCAACCATCTCCACTGTCTTGGATTCTCTGTCTGTGCTCTCTATATACTATGACCTCTACTCAGTGAGACTCATCATGTCCCCCCTCGTCTGGTTAAATATCATTTGTCCTACTAGTTCATCAAATCCCTCAGTGGTTTGCCTCAGTTATTGTTGAGTAGAATGATCGTGCTCTGTTCTCACCATTCTCACAGTTCCTCAAGCATATCTTTAACAGATCTTATTGTCTACATACTGTAATTGCCTTTTCTGCCCCACTGCTGAAGGAAAACCCAAGGAAAAGGCATTTTATTTATTAGTCTTCAGGAGTATGGTTTAAATCCATATAGTTTGGAATTAAAGAGATCTGGGTTTTACCCCCAAATCTGTTATTTACCTCAATGTTACCCTGGGTAAAGTAGCCTGTCTCAGCCTCAATTTCTCCATCTGTTAAATGAAGAGAGCCCCTAGTTAAGAGATTACAAAACAAGATAAGTCAGTGGTAATCAATAGAGGCGATTCTGCTCCCATAGAGACATCTGGCAACATGAGGAGACATTTTCAGCTATTATCACTGGAGAGGGAAAGATGCTGAGATATCCAGTGGGTAAACACCAATGATGCTTCTACACATCCTACAAGGCACAGGACAGCCCTCTTCCCTGCCCCCAACAAAGGGGACATCAGAATCCCAGTGTCAGCAGCACCATAGTTGAGAAAGCCGAAGGGCAGTGCAGGTGTGTTTTAGCCTAGCACGTGCCCTGTCAATGCTTGGTGAATGGCAGTGATCGGTCATATCAAAAGACTCCTGTATTTCCAACCTCTTCTAGAATTTTAATTTGTGCTGCTTCATTTATTACATTTTACATGTGGTATATTAGCTCGTTTTTTGTTTTGTTTTTTTGGTTTTTGTTACATACCAGACTGGAAAACAGAAGTTTCTCCATTTATTAAAGTTTTTTTTCTTCCTAGTTTTATGGAAATATAATTGACACACCGTACTGTGTAAGTCTGAGGCTTCCCAGGAGATGCTAGTGGTAAGGAACCACTTCCCACTGCAGGAGACATAAGAGACACGAGTTCAATCCCTGAGTTGGGAAGATCCCCTGGAGGAGGGCATGGCAACCCACCCCAGTATTCTTGCCCAGAGACTCCCATAGACAGAAGAGCCTGGTGGGCTACAGTCCATAGAGTCGCAAAGAGTCAGACTGATTGAAGGGACTTAGCTCATACACACACTGTGTAAGTTCAAAGTGTACAATAAGATTTGACTTACAGACACCATGATTGTTACAATCAGTAAGATTGGCTCATTGTTCTGAAGTATTCACTCCCTATAACCCCCAACTGCATGGGAGAAACATACTCCCTCATCATCTGACTTGCTGTGACCAATGGAATATCAACATAAGTGACACTGGGCCGGTTCTGAGCCTTACCTTTAAGGGGCATGGTCTGAGTTCACTTGCTCTCTAACTCCTGCCAATAACCAGAAGAACAGCTTTCCCCTGAGCACTTACTTTCCCCTCATCTGAGCCCCCAAATAAACATGCAGGAAACAGATCTAAGCTCATGCCCACAAGCCGAAGCCTGGAACAGACCTGCGCGGACCCGGCCCACAGTGTGGAGCTAAGCTAAGCTCCATCAAACCATAACTCATCTGCAGAAGCGCAAGCATGAAATACATGCTGCTGCTCTGAATCTGAGATTCTGTGGTTGCTACTTATACAGGGATAACTGACTGATAAACAATGCCTTTTTATCTTTATTTTTACACACTGCTTCTCACACTAAAAAGAGAAAACACCAAGACATCTTTCTTACTGGAATGGAATCTCTCACAGAGGAACAAACAGTGACAGCCAACTACCACTTACTAAATGCATTTTTTTCACTTCACGTTAAAGCTTATATGCTTATATAGGAAAGGCTTTCATTCTAAAGGAAAGCGAAAGTGTTAGTTGTTCAGTCATGTTCGACTCTTTGTGACCCCATGGACCGCAGTCTGCCAGGCTCCTCTGTCCATGGGGATTCTCCAGGCAAGAATACTGGAGTGGGTTGCCATTCACTTCTTCAGGGGATCTTCTTTACCCAGGGATTGAACCCTTGTCTCTAGCATCTATGTGCATCAGCAGGCAGATTTTTTACCGTTTGAGCTACTGGGGAAAATGGGTCCCAAAAGAGACCAAAATTTGGCTATTTATTAAGAAAGTATTTAGAAAAAGCACAAGAGAGGAAGAGAAGAAACAAAGCGACAGCTGGGATGCATTTTTTGCTACCTCGTGCAATTAGGGAGAGAAGATGTAAATTAAGAGGAACTTTTCTAGACAGGAAACTTAAAGGAACTCTCTCAGAATATCTTGCTACAGTAATCCTCTTTATATTTAATATTCTTTTGCCCTATGTGCTGCTTCTTTGGGTCCTGATTTTCTGTTGTTCATATGTTATAAATTAAGGACATTAATTAGAGGATTGGTATATTACCCTTCCCATTGCCTTCAATGCTAAAAACTTCAGTAGTAATTATTCAATAAGTGGTTTAGCAGTGAAAAATACCTTGTCAATCACATGAATACTGTCTTTACTTCCTACTACTACTGTTATCCTTTTTTTTTTTTTCCCTTACTTAATGCAAAAATTCATTGACTATATCGGAAAACTGGCCACACTAATCTAACAAGGCTTGTCAATTATTCTTTCCCCTTACCCTTTTTTTTTTCAGCTTACAAATGACTTGTTAGAAATGGTCATCTCAGAAATGGAGACACAGACACAGGAAACAGATATGTGGACATGGGGGTGTGCAGAGGAGAGGGCGGGGTGAATGGGAAGGTTAGGACTGACAATTACACTACCATGTGTAAAACGGATAGCCAGTGGGAAACTGCTATATATAGTACAGAGTTCAGCTCGGTGCTCTGTGGTGACCTAGAGGGGTAGGATGGAGGGGTTGGAGGGAGGTCTCAGAGGGAGGGGGTGTATGGATACAAATAGCTGATTCACATTGTTATACAGCAGAAACTAACACAGTATTGTAAGGCAATTGTACTTCAATTTTTTTTTAAAAAAATGGAGAAAAAGAAAAACAAATGGCCACCCTAATTACCTATAAACAACTTTGCCTGTAAGTCAGAAACTGGCACAATTGCTTTCTTATGTTATTTTCATTGTTTACATAACAGTAAACATATGACTCACGCTCTCAAAGGTAGCTGTGAACAGAGACTAAGAAACTGACAGGTTTCAGCACAACTATAAAGGGAAAGCTACTCATGTAGTTGCACACGAAAACCTTTATCTCTCATCCGTATATATGAAAGAAAAAAATTGCATGTTACTATTCTAGTTTTCTTTCAGATGGATATTGATAAACCAAGTTAATAGGTTAGTTAATATTCTGTAAAGACAAGGAACTGATTTGAGTTCACGGACAAGCACACTTTTTGGTACCGTATTCTTCCGATATCTTCCAAATGTACACATTGACCAAGGACTCTTGCCAAGAAGAAAACAGATTTATACAGTACAAGATAACACAAAATACCACCATCACAAATGAGTTATTATATAAATTCTTCTGTTGAGAAATTTAGTTTATTTTACTGAAAAATCACACGGGCATGAAGCAAAGCTTTCAACAATGCCTGCCCTACCCACAGCTCACCCCTGGTATCTCAACTTCCAACTTCCCCAAATACATTTCAATTTTAATATAAGCAACACAGTTTTTAGAATGATGGGAAAAACTGCAATATTCTTTCATGCAGAGTGAAGATCCAGTTAACGAGCAATAATTAATCATAACAGCTTGCTTCAAACTACATTCTTGTCAAGAATTATGCAGAGTCTATAAAATTGATAGCCTAGAGAGCTCTCAGAAAAAAGAAAGATTTCTCCACGGTATCCTTGCTCAACTAACACTGCTAAAAGATGAAGCATCTTACCCTGAGAGGAGAGAAATAGCTGTCATAAACAGGTTCCTTACTATTCCTGGAGTATAAATAAAATTTTGAACTGCCTATTTAAGCTCCTTTTCTTTGCTGGTAATATTCTGTTTTGAAGCTTTGTTGATGGATGCCAAACTCTAAGTATCACCTGTGAAGGAGATAAAACTCAAGTTTACAGTGAGGAATATGACTGCATCATGGCTAAGAAGATTTGGTACAACAATTTTACAACAGCCAGGAAGATATATTCTTGCTTAATATCAAATATATGGAAATAAAAAGAAATATACCAACCAAATTGCAATTACACTGAAACAAAGTGAACCCCATACTGTACTCCTATGAGGAAGCATTCTTTAACCAACTTTGTTTATATTTCTCCTTCTAATAAAGGCAATCCATCCACTTCCTGAACCATGCTTCTATTGCTGGGTTGACCCTACTCTATTGTGATTGTTATTGAGTCGCTAAGTCGTGTCTGACTCTCTTGCGACCCCATGGATGTAGCCCACCAGGCTCCTCTGTCCATGGGATCTCCCTGACAAGAATACTGGAGTGGGTTGCCATCTCCTCCTCCAGGGGATCTTCCCGACCCAGGGACTGAATGATCGAACCCACGTCTCCTGCATTTGCAGGTGGATTCTTTACTGCTGAGCCACCAGGGAAGCCCCTATTGTGATTACTCATTATTTTCCATAATAGAACATGAGAGTTGGGGAAGAAGGACCAATATCAGTGTGCTCCCTTGTAGTTTTAACACCTTGTATAATCTCAGATCTGAAGAAAATATTCAACAAGTGGTTACACAAATGAATTCTTCAATCTCCCTATTCTTCTCTGTGGTGAGATCAATCATCAAGGCACCTGAAGTCAAACTGCAGGGCACAGTTTCCATTTTACTAAAGAGCAGCAAAACTAAGATTCTTCTCCTTAGGGAGAAGGGATGATATTTTTCAAAGCAGCTTTGGAGAAGGCAATGGCACCCCACTACAGTACTCTTGCCTGGAAAATCCCATGGATGGAAGAGCCTGGTAGGCTGCAGTCCATGGGGTCCCTAAGAGTCAGACACGACTGAGCGACTTCACTTTCACTTTTCACTTTCATGCATTGGAGAAGGAAATGGCAACCCACTCCAGCGTTCTTGCCTGGAGAATCCCAAGGACGGGAGAGCCTGGTGGGCTTCCGTCTATGGGGTCGCACAGAGTCGGACACGACTGAAGCGACTTAGCAGCAGCAGCAGCAGCAGCTCAAAATATTTTCAAAGATGTTACAGATTCTAAGAAAAGCCACTTAAAATTGGAAGTATTTTAAATATTAGCATTCAGATAGTAAAAATGAAGGATGAATAAAATTTAGAACTGTAAAGAATAATTCCAAGCAAGTTCTACACTTAATAGACAAAAATATTTGAGATAATGGTGAGAAGGGAGATAGAGAAAGCTTAAGAAGTATGAATAAAATGCAAAATGGGCAACCTTCCCACCAGATACTTTTTAAAAGGACAATTCGAATTCTTTATAATTTGGCATGTATATACTGTTATGGTAATAAATTATATATGCAAATCTTGTAATACATTTTTGCCGAGTGTTTAGTGAATCAATTGTGGTTTACTAAGAAAATTCAAATGACAATGTGTTCAATAAATGATTGTGGTATAGTTGTGGTAGGAGCAGACACAACAGTATTAATAAGTAGTGTTATCAATCTTACAAACACCCAGTAGATTCAATATTCCTGCTGTCATTTGCACTTTTACCAACAGTTTCAAATACCAGTTGATTCAATAAAACAAAAATATTTATGTATATATAAATAGCCTTGGTATCAAAATAGCACATGAATTGACAAAAACTAGGAATAAAATCAGAGAAGGCAATGGCACCCCACTTCAGTACTCTTGCCTGGAAAATCCCATGAATGGAGAAGCCTGGTAGGCTGTGGTCCATGGGGTCGCTAAGAGTCGGACACGACTGGGCGACTTCACTTTCACTTTTCACTTTCATGCATTGGAGAAGGAAATGGCAACACACTCCAGCGTTCTTGCCTGGAGAATCCCAGGGATGGGGGAGCCTGGTGGGCTGCCGTCTATGGGGTCGCACAGAGTCGGACACGACTGAAGCAACTTAGCAGCAGCAGCAGCAGCAGGAATAAAATGAAAATTGAGCTCCCTCAAGTAGGATTTTTCCCCCTACCTAATTTGCCAAGCCACTAGAAATGTTCTTTGTGACATCAGCCTAGAAAGATTTGTTACATATGCAAAATCTTATCAGTCCCTAAATGAGTACTTAGTATATATATCACACTTCAAAGCTCTGTACATGTATTCCCTATCAAGTTCTCATAACAACTCTTTTTGGTTAATAGAGATTTTATCTCCACTTTACAGATGAGGAAACTTGAGACGTGTAGACATTAGGCCAATTACCTAAGGTCACAAAACAAGAGTTATAGTTAAACTCAGATAATGCAACTCAAGAGACCATGTCTTAAGGTCTAAAATGCAAAATGAAAGAAAAACACCATCCCAACCATCTAAAGAAAACCCTGATGGACACTGAAACACAAGCAACAGTCACATTAATTGAACATCTACCACAGATTAGATACTACGCTGAATAAACGTGTCTCAGTCCATTTAGACAGCTATAATACAGTACCATAAACTGAATGACTGATAAACAGAAGAAATTTATTTCTTAAAGCACTGGAGGCTAAGAAGTCCAGAGATCAAAGAGCTGGCAAATTTGACCTTTGGTGAGGATTCACTTCCTGGTTCAAAAATGGCCATCTTCATGCTGCATCCTCACATGGCAGAAGGGATGAGGGAGCTCCCTGGGGCCTCTTTCATAAGGGCACTAATCTCATTCATCACGGCTCCATCCTCGTGACCTCGTTGTATAATTGCTCAGTCATGACATACTCTTTTGTGACGCTATGGACCACAACCCACTAGGCTCCTCTGTCCATAGAATTCTCCAGGCATGCATACTGAAGTGGGTAGTCATTATTTTCTCCATGGGATCTTCTCAATCCAGGGATAGAACTTGCATCTCCTATATTGGCAGCTTGATTCTCTACCACTGAGCCACCTTGGAAGCTCATCCTCCTGACCTTATCATCTCCCAAAGGCCCAACTTCCTAATACTATCTCACTGGGGATGAGGTTTAAACATGAATTCAGCGGAGACACAAAATATTCAGTCTATAGAAACATGGTTACCAATATAAGACATAAATTCTGTTCTTCAGTAAGTAACAGTACTGAATGAATGGAGAATTCCAGGAACAGGATCCGCTGGTGAAGAAAAGATGCTGTGAAATGACTACGAACTAATTTTGAATAGCTGTAACAGAGATTATAGTGGACATTTAAAGCTATGAATATTAGATAACATTTTAAGTAGCAAGAAACTGCAAAGCACTGAAGAATTTTAAAGTGCAGAATGACACATGAATACTATATTAATCTTAAACTGTTAAGTTACTGGGGATCAGCAGAAGAAAACACTAGTTAGTCCAGCCAAGAGGTTGTTGCAGTGAAAAAAGAGTGTCAAGAGGAATAGGAAGAAAAAAGTAAATTTGAGAAGAAAAGCTCATTTTCAGTTGAATTGGAAAAGATAAACAAGAAACTTGAATTATTGGTGACACTGAAATTCTCAGTGTAAGACTCAGGGTAAAAATGATGCTACCATGCACAGAAAAAAGGAAAGACAGGATGAAAAGTTGTTTTTAGCAAAGGATGAGAAATTTATGTCCAAGCATAACATTTAATGTGTCAGCAAGATATTCAGGTAGAAATATATAGAGCAGGCAGTCAAGAGACAGGACTATGTTAAGAATGAAACATTCAAACAAACAAAAATAGAAAGAGGAAAGATAAAAAGTGTGAGGAAAACATGATCTTGAGGCAGGATAAGGGCCCGCAACAAGGTGCCAGACACAAGGGGATGCCAGGACAGTTCTGAGCACGGAGATGCAAATGGAACGAATTACTGGTGTTTCTTTTTCCCTAAGAGTACTCTTCATCAAACTGTTGGGCAGCATGAGAAAATGAAGTGCCATGCTATTACCATCTGACATCATCTCTCTTAACTTCCAGACATGCCCTGAAAAAGTATACCCCAGTAAGAGAGCAACACAGTTAAATAAACCAGAGTGAACTAAATTAATGTTCCTAAGCTTTCCACCAAAGGTCCATTAATCTGTTTCACCGTAAGGATTAAATGTATTAAATGCATGAAAAGGCTATATTTAAAGCTGAAATTATAATAAATAGTCAGAAAGACAGTATCTTCAAACGAAAAAACAGCAGGTGGTTCGTGATCACCAGAGTAAGAGGCAACTCAAAATTACACATAAAGCAGGAATGTTTCATGTAAAACCAGGTCTTGCCCCACGGGGGTGACTGCTACAGAATTTTCTTCTGCAAACACTCAAATGAAGGATCAGTAAAGAAGAAATGTCCAAGCATACAGTCTCACAAACACTCCAAAACTAGCAACTTTAATCGAAAGGTAATCTATTAAATATCACGACACTCCTTCATTTCGTGTTTTTTAATGTAAGGTCACAGTTATCACCACCTCATGGAAGTGATCAAAATAGGATTTGCAGACTTCTACAGTATGTTGATGATCGCTTACAATAAAAATCAGAATGAGAAAGGGAAATTGTCTGAGAGGACCATTGAGCCAGGTAATAGATTCAGTCTAATATATCCACACAGCAGGAACCAAATTAAAATGTAGATGGAATTCTAATATAGCCCAACTGGAAAGACTTGCTCCAGTTTCTTACAGAAGCTTGTTTGCTGTTTGCAAACAACTAATCCTGAAAATACAAAATTGGTTATATTAATTATTTTAGACACTTCTACAAGTATAAACATGTAAGTTAAAAATAGCATCAAGGTCACAGTGTTTGAGACAAAAGGGACAAAACACATGTAAGTTAGAACCACTTTGTTACCTGATGCAAAATCTGGTCTTAAAATAATACTTACATGATTCAAAATCATGCAGATGATTTTGGTGGATCACAAATTATGTACTTAAATTCAATACGCCTTCTGTATATGTGTGCACTCTGTCACTCAGTCATGTCCAACTCTGTGCGACCCCATGGACTGTAGCCCACCAGGATTCTCAGTCCAAGCAATTTCCCAGGCAAGAATACTGGAATGAGTTGCTAGTTTCCTCTCCAGGGGATCTTTCGACGCAGGGGTCAAACCCATATCTCCTGTGTCTCCTGCACTGACAAGTGGATCCTTCACCCCTGCACAAGCTGGGAAGCCCCAGTATGCCTTCCAATGACATGTAAACTTCTCCTGAGAGCAAAGCAGGATGTAATCTGTTACTTTCCATCTTCGTCTCCTGTTCAATTCTTCTTCCCCATTTCTTTTCTCAGCTGAGCTGTGATATCCCTGTCAGTATCAGCCCCATTGGTAAGGAAAGTGTGCTAAGTCATTTCAGTCATGTCAGACTCTGGGCGACCCTATGGACTGCAGCCTGCCAAGCTCCTCTGTCCATGGGATTCTCCAGGCAAGAATACTGTAGTGGGTTGCAGTGCCCTCTTCCAGGGAATCTTCCTGACCCAGGGATCAAACCTGTGTCTCTTAAGTCTACCTGCATTGACAGGCGGGTTCTTTACTCGTAGCACCACCTGCAAAGCCCCAAAGGGAAGGAAGATTTCAGCAGTAATGGGCAATTCTCGTAACTTCTAAGGGGCTGACGAAGCACAAGCTGCAATTAATATTGCTGGACAAATATCAATAACTTCAGATATCCAGATGACACCACCCTTATGGCAGAAAGCAAAGAGGAACACTGGGCTGGAAGAAGCACAAGCTGGAGTCAAGATTGCTGGGAGAAATATCAATAACCTCCAATATGCAGATGACATCACCCTTAAGGCAAAAAGTGAAGAAGAACTAAAGAGCTTCTTGATGAAGGTGAAGGAGGAGAGTGAAAAAGTTGGCTTAAGGCTCAACATTCAGAAAATGAAGATCATGGCATCTGGTCCCATCACTTCATGGCAAATAGATGGGGAAACAGTGGAAACAGTGTCAGACTTTACTTTTTGAGGCTCCAAAATCCCTGCAGATGGTGATTGCAGCCATAAAGAGTCGAACACAACTGAGTGAACTAAACTGAACTGAAGGGGCTGTATGACAGATATGAAGGGATTTTACAGTCAAGTGTTGCAGACAGCTGTTTGAAGGAAATCATTGTCCAGTTTCAGTTTTTAAAAAAGAAGAAAAATAAGGGAGAAAAGAAGGCATATTCATGGATAAGGCACTAAGAGAAAACATTTACAATGATTTAATCAACTCCAGTTCAGTTCAGTTCAGCCGCTCAATCGTGTCTGACTCACCCCATGCAGCACACCAGGCTTCCCCATCCATCACCAACTCCTGGAGACTTCTCAAACTCATGTCCATCAAGTCAGTGATTCCATACATCCACCTCATCCTCTGTCATCCCCTTCTCCTCCTGCCTTCAATCTTTCCCAGCATCAGGGTCTTTTCCAATGAGTCAGTTCTTCACATCAGGTAACCAAAGTATTAAATATACTGTTAAACATCCTGGTCACAGCAACATCATAATAAAACAGTTGAAAAAATTAACATAAGGGTAGACTTTCAAACCTAGAGTATTTATTTGTTTTTCTGTAAAGATGAATCTGAATTTTTATATAAATAAGGTTTATAAAACCCTGAATGTAGTAAATTAGAAAAGGGTAACAGATATTTAAATTTCTGATTAGGAAAGATACAAACTTTGAAATTTGAGTGAAAATGTTCAAGTAGAGAATTTGCTACTTGAAAGAAATTTTTAAAACTGATCATAATCCTAACCATGGGAGAAAAGCTTAACTAGCAGAGATTTTACTGGCTAAATTTTCTAATAAAAGGGGTAATAAAGCTAGAAATAAATAAGAATCTGGTCAAGCATATCTTGGAAACTTTGAAACATATCTGTGTTGGTTTCCTAAGGCTGCAATAACAAAGCATCAAAAACTGGATGACTTAAACAGCAGAAATTGATTGTCTCACAGTCTGAAGACTTAGAAGTACGAGATCAAGAAGGGCTGGATCCTTCTACAGGCTGTGAGGTAATGAGGGATATTCTGTTTCATGCATCTCCTCTAGCTCCTGGGAGGCTCAAACATTACTTGGCTTGCAAATGGTGTACATGTCTGTCTCTGTCCAAAGTTTCCTTTTTATAGGACTTTAGTAATATAGCATTGGGCTTCCCAGGTGGTGCTACTGGGAAAGAATCCACCTGCAACTGCAGGCGAGGTAAAAGACGTGGGTTATATTCCTGGGTTGGGAAGATCCCTGGAGGAGAAAATGGCAACCCACTCCAGTATTCTTGCCTGGAGAATCCCATGGACAGAGGAGCCTGGTGGGTCCACAAGTTCACAAAGAGTCAGACACGACCGAAGTGACTTAGCACACCTGCATGCAGTCATATAGCATTAGGGTCCACACTGTCGAACGCTTTTTAACTTGATAACCTCTACAAAGACCGTATTTCCAAATACAGTCACATTCTGAAATTAGGATTCCAACATGTCTTTATTGAGGGAAGACAATTCAACCCATATCAACATTCTTTAAAGTAGATTAAATTTTCATACAAAATACATTCTGCCCTCCCTTGAGAGCAGCAGTGAGCACAATTTCTTGATATCAGGACTGGCCTTAGGACTTGTTTTGACAGATGGGAGGTGAGTGGAAGGTGAGATGGGAGGTGAGTGGAAGCAACATGCGCCCCTTCCCAGCAGAGACATGTAGAGTCAAGACATGTCTTGGTCACTATGGCAACACCATCAGATGGGGCTGCTCCTTCAGCCAAGCAGGAGGACATATCAGCTACATATAAAGGACATGGAACCTCCTTTTGGGTGTAAGCCACTAATATCTCAGGGGTAATTTAAACTACAGCAAACTTAGTCAAATCTAACCAAAAAACTTTCTAGATTACCTCAAAGAAGAAAATCAAAATAAAATTTCAGACTGTCTAAAACAAAATGAAAAGAATACTTCATAATAAAATCTCGGCACTAGATACAACAAAACTGTAATCAAAGGAAAATGTATCCGCTAAAATACTTTCATTTCCAAATAAAACTGTAAAAGTTCAAAGAAAGGGATAATCATCTTATGGAAATCAGAAACATGTGAAAGAAAAATTTAACAAGAGAGCATTTTAAAAGATTAAAACAGACATTATTAAAAACAAAAGGGTAAAGGATGCTGCTGCAGCTAAGTCACTTCAGTTGTGTCCGACTCTGCATGACCCCATAGATGCCAGCCCATAAACAAATCTAAAAGAATGTTCTAGAAAAACAGCATCAACATAGACAAAACCACTTATTAGGACTGAGGTCATGAGACAAAGAAAGGAAACTAGAGAAAACAGAAAGTGGGAGAGAGGTGAGAGCATAAAGAGGAAGGAAAATAAAGAAAAAAGAGAAAGCAAAATTAGGAATTAAAAAGGACACAAACACAGATTTTTGGGCAAATTAAACACTTTTCAAGCTTACTTTCCAACACTGCCCACACTTGACTGTGGCCTCAGGGGAGTACTCATGGGCCCTTTAAGTCTCCAAACCTTCTTCTTCTCTAGACATCAGACTTTTTTCTTCCCCTGGTATCACCCTTTTCAGAATTTCTTTCCCAATTGTCTTCCCCAGAAATCCACATTAAACATCTTCTTTGTGAGATCTTACCTTAAATTTGAAAGGTATCTTAAATCCTTTAAGTGCAGCGAAAGATAATTATTTGTCTGCTTTCTGCTATATATTTTAAGCTTCTTGAAAGCAGCCAAAATTTTCAGTCCTGTCTCTAGATGAAAGATGGGCGATCCTCGTTTTGCACAGTTCTCTGATAACGAAGATCAATGAAGCCATGTTAGGCAAGGACGCAGTTCAGATGGGCATGAGTTTCAGGTATACAAAATTGTGCAAATCAAGGACTGCCTGAATAATAGCAAGTGCCTAGCATTTGACATATACTAAATAAAATATCAATGAAGGAATGGATGAGTTTTCTAGAGTAGCTTACCAACAGACAGAGTTGAACAGAATTTTCAAAATAAACTTTATGAAAAAATAGCATAGAAAAAAGGAAAATCAATCCAAAATCATCATAGTCATCATAAATCATCCCTGAGAGTAATCTACTTCGAGGCTCGACATTGATCTTAGCTAGGTTCCTTCTCTTCCTAATCCTACTGGATAGTACTTCAGTTACAGTTCTGTTATCGATAAATTTTTCTTCTACATATACTTAGAATTTCTTTCTCCCCTATTTTATATCATCATTAACAAAAAGTACTCCTTTCTTTTCTCTCAATCACATTATTAGATAAACTAATTGGTCATTTTATAGCCAAAAGAAAGTAGCTGAAATCTGAAATCAAAATATTTAACCATGTCCACTAAAAAACATTTTAAAACTCTTAACATATTTCAAATATTGACTGCATTTTAAACAGACACTGAAATATATCCATGCTGAAAAAAGCAAGAAAGAACCACGTAAATTAAACAGTGAGATCCCCCAAAAATGTTCATGATTTAAATTTTATTTAGTTTAACCCAAATTCTGGGAGGAAGCTTTTAATGAAGCTACCACTTTTATTTCAATAGATGTATACTGTCTACTCGGAGAAGGCAATGGCACCCCACTCCAGTACTCTTGCTTGGAAAATCCCATGGATGGAGGAGCCTGTCAGGCTGCAACCCATGGGGTCGCTAAGAGTCGGACATGACTGAGCGACTTCACTTTCACTTTTCACTTTCATGCATTGGAGAAGGAAATGGCAACCCACTCCAGGGTTCTTGCCTGGAGAATCCCAGGGACAGGGGAGCCTGGTGGGCTGCCGTCTATGGGGTCGCACAGAGCCGGACACAACTGAAGTGACTTAGCATAGCATAGCATAGCATACTGTCTACTAGAATGCCTGAAATCAAAAAAGTAGATAATTAACAGCTCTTAGAGTTGGTGAAATAATCAAAAGGTTCACAGAGATAACTTCTTTAGTGAACATTGCCTTCAGTTCAGTTCAGTTGCAAAGTCTTGTCCGACTCTTTGCAACCTCATGGACTGCAGCACGCCAGGCCTCCCTGGCCATTACCAACTCCCAGAGATTGCTCAAAGTCATGTCCATTAAGTAGGTGATACCATCCAACCACCTCATCCTCCAGTGTTCCCTTCTCTTCCCACCTTCAATCATTCCTAGCATCAGGGTCTTTTCCAATGAGTCAGTTTTTCACATCAGGTGGCCAAAATATTGGACTTTCAGCTTCAACATCAGTCCTTCCAATGAACACCCAGGACTGATCTCCTTTAGGATGGACTGGTTGGATCTCCTTGCAGTCCAAGAGACTCTCAAGAGTCTTCTCCAACACCATAGTTCAAAAACATCAATTCTTTGGCGCTCAGCTTTCTTCACAGTCCAACTCTCACATCCATAAACAACTACTGGAAAAACCATAGCTTTGACTAGACGGACCTTTGTTGGCAAAGTAATGTCTCTGCTTTTGAATATGCTATCTAGGTTGGTCATAACTTTCCTTCCAAGGAGTAAGCGTCTTTTAATTTCATGGCTGCAGTCACCATTTGCAGTGATTTTTCAGCCTCAGAAAATTAAGTCTGTCACTGTTTTCACTGTTTCCCCATCTATTTGCCATGAAGTGATGGGACCAGATGCCATGATCTTCATTTTCTGAATGTTGAGCTTTAAGCCAACTTTTTCACTCTCCTCTTTCACTTTCATCTAGTGTATTCAGGTTGGTACATGTATTTTTAAGATACATATACGGCATTGTGCTACATATCTTATTCTCTTTCTGCCCTTCTTTATTCTAACTTATGTTTTTAAAGTCTATTCCTTGTCACTAGTTATGTATCCAGTTGATTATTTCTCATGATGCACACTAGTCCATAATGAATTTTCTGTGCATTTTTCTTACTTTTCCCTCAAACACCCATACTGACTCAACTCCCAGATATTAAAAAAAAAAAACACTGCAATTATGTGTTTATGTGTCCCTAAGTGTCTAGTCAAGGCTATGGTTTTTCCAGTGGTCATGTATAGATGTGCGAGTTGGACTGTGAAGAAAGCTGAGCACCGAAGAATTGATGCTTTTGAACTGTGGTGTTGGAGAAGACTCTTGAGAGTCCCTTGGACTCCAAGAAGATCCAACCAGTCCATTCTAAAGGAGATCAGCCCTGGGATTTCTTTGGAAGGACTGATGCTAAAGCTGAAATTCCAATACTTTGGCCACCTCATGTGAAGAGTTTACTCGTTGGAAAAGACTCTGATGCTGGGAGGAATTGGGGGCAGGAGGAGAAGGGGACCACAGAGGATGAGATGGATGGATGGCATCACCGACTCAATGGACATGAGTTTGAGTAAACTCCAGGAGTTGGTGATGGACAGGGAGGCCTAGCATGCTGCGATTCCTGGGGTCGCAAAGAGTCGGACACGACTGAGTGACTGAACTGAACTGAACTGAAGTGTTATCTAAAAATTTTCCAATATATATAACCAGTAGAAGGATCAGAAAGAAGAAAAAGAGAGAGAGCACATATTTTTGCTGTGTTGTCAAACTGCACCAGTGTAGGCTTATGACTGTTAAATATATTCTTAATTTGCATGCAAAATATATGATCCCATTACAATAACAAGTACACTAAATATATTGAGTAAGAGTTGCCAAATATATAGATAATTTAATTTAAACCTACTTTGAAGGTTTGTAATAAAAACAAATTAAGCAGCTGGCCTAGATCATCCTAAAGTACTGCCTTGAGACTACAACTAGAAAGTAAGCATATTAAAACCAGATTTTAAAAATCATAACATGAACAGGACATTTATTGTTCCTTTTTAAACCACTGGACACCTTTGTTCAGTCATCCAACCCTTTTCCTAAATCACACTTTCCAGAGATATAGTATCCATCTCTCTCCATATTGTCTTTCCTGAAATACAGAGAAAACCCTCTAAAATGTTTCCCAGACAAGCAATAATATTTCACATTTCTAGCAGGTAGGAAGTACAACTATCAAACTGCTACAAAGTTCTATGGAACAATAATTAGCAAACATTTGGACCAAAAGAGAAATTATCTTAATGAATAGTACCATCTAAGTTAGTTCAGTGAAGTTTTTTACCATATTCTCTGGCCACAAAAACCTTTCACATTGCTCTATAGACTATGCATTTATTTATGTATTCTATGCTTTTGTGAAAGAACCAATTTAAAGTTGGTGGCTCTATCTAAAAACTCACAAATGCATAATCTAAAGAAATGCCAAAGTAAACTACAAAATCCCTGAAAGTGGCTAGAATGAATCCTCTGATATAGAAATGCAAAGCCTTTCACATGTGAAGTTACTCTCTTTTGGAGAAAGATACTAAGAAGATTAAAGTTTTTGTTAAGCTACCAAATAGTTTTCCATGGACTCTGTCCCTTTGCATCAAATCTTAGATTTTGGTGTTCATATTAGTTTCTACTATAGTGAGAGTCAAAATACTACACTTTAATACCATTTAATGAAATTTGAAATTTAATTTGATTACCAGCCAGGTAGTGAAAAGAACTTGCCTTAAAGTATACAGTTGAGTTCACTTCAGTTGCTCAGTCATGTCCGACTCTTTGTGACCCCAGGAACCGCAACACGCCAGGCCTCTCTGTCCATCTCCAACTCCCAGAGTTCACCCAAACCCATGTTCATTGTGTCTGTGATGCCATCCAACCATCTCATCCTCTGTTGTCCACTTCTCCTCCTGTCCTCAATCTTTCCCATCATTAGGGTCTTTTCAAATGAGTCAGCTCTTCGCATCAGGTGGCTAAAGATTTGGAGTTTCAGCTTCAACATCAGTCCCTCCAATGAACACCCAGGACTGATGTCCTTTAGGATGGACTGGTTGGATCTCCTTGCAGTCCAAGGGACTCTCAAGAGTCTTCTCCAACACCACAGTTCAAAAGCATCAATTCTTCTATGCTCAGCTTTCTTTATATTCCAACTCACATCCATACATGATCACTGGAAAAACCATAGCCTTGACAAGACAGAACTTTGTTGGCAAAGTAATGTCTCTGCTTTTGAATATGCTGTCTAGGTTGGTCATAACTTTCCTTCCAAGGAGTAAGTGTCTTTTAATTTCATGGCTGCAATCACCATCTGCAGTGATTTTGGAGCCCCCAAAAATAAAGCCTGACACTGTTTTCCCATCTATTTGCCATGAAGTGATGGGACCAGATGCCATGATCTTCGTTTTCTGAATGTTGAGCTTTAAGCCAACTTTTTCACTCTCCTCTTTCACTTTCATCAAGAGGCTTTTTAGTTCCTCTTCACTTTCTGCCATAAGGGTGGTGTCATCTGCATATCTGAGGTTCTTGATATTTCTCCCGACAATCTTGATTCAGCTTGTGCTTCATCCAGCCCAGCGTTTCTCATGATGTACTCTGCATGTAAGTTCAATAAGCATGGTGACAATATACAGCCTTGATGTACTCCTTTTCCTATTTGGAACCAGTCTGTTGTTCCATGTCCAGTTCTAACTGTTGCTTCCTGACCTGCATATAGGTTTCTCAAGAGGCAGGTCAGGTAGTCTGATATCCCAAAGAAAGGCAGTGCCAAATTTTGAAATTCTTCAAAATTCTTGAAGAATTTTCCACAGTTTACTGTGATCCACACAGCCAAAGGCTTTGGCATAGTCAATAAAGCAGAAATAGATGTTTTTCTGGAACTCTCTTGCTTTTTCCATGATCCAGCAGATATTGGCAATTTGATCTCTGGTTCCTCTGCCTTTTCTAAAACCAGCTTGAACACTGGGAAGTTCTTGGTTCACATATTGCTGAAGCCTGGCTTGGAGAATTTTGAGAATTACTTTACTAGTGTGTGAGATGAGTGCAATTGTGCGGTAGTTTGAGCATTCTTTGGCACTGCCTTTCTTTTGGATTGGAATGAAAACTGAACTTTTCCAGTCCTGTGGCCACTGCTGAGTTTTCCAAATTTGTTGACATATTGAGTGCAGCACTTTCATGGCATTGTCTTTTAGGATTTGAAATAGCTCAACTGGAATTCCATCACCTCCACTAGCTTTGTTCATAGTGATGCTTCGTAAGGCCCAACTGACTTTACATTCCAGGACATCTGGCTCTAGGTGAGTGTGAGTGATCACACCTTCGTGATTACCTGGGTCATGAAGATCTTTTTGTACAGTTCTTCTGTGTATTCTTGCCACCTCGTCTTAATATCTTCTGTTTGTATGGTCCATACCATACAAGTTAGGGTATTATCCTCTACAAGTTAAAGTGTACAAGTTATTATTCACCAAATAATTTCTCTCAATGACTTGTCTTTGCCAATGCAGAGAGCATGTTTGGCCATAACCCCATTCACTTGCAACCTAACTCTTGCAAAGCCCATCAGGCACAGATCCAAGGAGGGATACAAGAGTCTGGGTCATCAGAGCCCTTTTCCCTGGCCACTGAGGCATTTCTGATAATGTGCCCATTGACTTTATATGCAATTTTTCCATTTACAGAAACTCCATTAGACAATTTTTACCCTGTGATATTTTGCTTCCAATCACATATTGGGAAAAAAATATACACTATAAATAAAGGAAGAATAGCTAACATCTACTGAGTGCCTATTACATACCAGACATGATACTAGTTACCTTACAGGGATTACGATGACCAATTCACATTAACTGTAACCAAGAAGAAAGTACTTTTATCTTACTCTGCTGCTGCTACTGCTGCTAAGTTGCTTCAGTCATGCCCGACTCTGTGTGACCGCATAGATGGCAGCCCACCAGGCTCTGCTATCCCTGGGATTCTCCAGGCAACAACACTGGAGTGGGTTGCCATTTCCTTCTCCAATGCATGAAAGTGAAAAGTGAAAGTGAAGTCACTCAGTCGTGTCCAACTCTTAGTGACCCCATGGACTGCAGCCCACCAGGCTCCTCCATCCACAGGATTTTCCAGGCAAGAGTACTAGGGTGGGGTGCCATCGCCTTCTCTGTTATCCTACTCTACAACAAAGGGAATGAAAGCCTAGATGCAGGTCTTAAGATAAGATTCCAGCCCAGGTTCTCCAATTCTAGAACCCTGCTCTAAATGCTTACTCATATTGCCCATCTAAAAACAATAACAAATGCTTTCCTACAACAAAGGCCAATGTTTATTCTGTTATAAAGTAGCTTCAATTTATTCCTATTTATGGGGAAAAAAATGAATATGTTTCATAAGTTAGCATTCAAGTCAGGTTTATACCCTAAGGAGATGAAGCCAAAGAAATAGAACAAGATAATACTCTTTAAGGTGCAAAAGTTCAATTATCTTTGTTTATACAAAAGTTAGCCTACAGGCAGAATTACTCTGGCATAAAAGAAGTACAGCATAGCTCTCCAACAATTACCCTTTATTTACTGTTACGACTTTCTGGATCCTGTGATGCCATTTCAAGCCCTTTGCCTCCTGCCTAAAAGCTATACCATATATATCCCATTTAATGCTAGATATATTTTATGCTAAAAGCATGAAGATATGCATGGATAATTTCCCATCATGAATAGCTACATTGAGGAATGGCTATAAATTTTAAGTCCTCTATTTGTCTGAAGAAAGAGAGGTATCTTATTTCCTATTATACCTTACCACCTTATTGATTAAATATTATGGATAATTGTCCAATATTTTAATCTTAATCTGCTCTTCTCCCAAGGCTATAAGGGAAAAAAAAAGCTTAACTATTAACAACATTTCCACAGTTTTAATAAACTGCATTTTATAATTTACAATGAATTACTATATTATTTAAATTTTTAAATTAGATAATAATGCCAATTATATGAACTGAAAGTATTTTTTATTCAATAAAAGATGATACAATAAAAAGATGTTATTGAAATGATTGATAATTATTAATACTGTTTGGCAAACTAAAGTTAGTTCATTTTTATTTATATAAAAATGTCAAATGTGTTCTCAGTGTTATAAAAATAACCACCAAGACTTAAAATTTGAGTCTTATGAGATTTAAGTTCATCATGGAACCTTACTTGCTAACTGAGTTATGGACAAATTAAATATTTTTACTTTCAATTTTATATAAACATGTTGTATCTTTTATAATTAAAATAAGTTTGAAATAATTTTTTTACATACAAGCTAATGATTTTGCCCATAATTACTATTATGCAACTTTATTCTACTTTGTTTCATTACACACTTTCTCTGGTCAATTCTCCAAGTTTTTTTACAAATTCCATTTAAGTCAATTTTATTTGTGTTAGTCATTCCTTCATAATGCCTTTCACCTTAAATGAGAACAGTAAAGAATATGTCTGCAATGCAGGAGACCCAGGTTTGATCCCCGATCAGGAAGATTCCCTGGAAAAGGAAATGGCAACCCACCCCAGTATTCTTCTCTGGAGAATTCCAAGGACAGAGGAGCCTGGTGGGCTACAGTCCCTGGGGTCACAAAGAGTCAGAAACAACTAAGCTACTAACACTTTCACTCGCTTTTCAAATACTGATAAGAGGTTTCATTGTACAGAACCGTGAGTTATTCTATCAAAACAATTTTATTTTCATACTTAGATATATGTAAGAAACAGCATCCCTCCCACTTTACAGAGCTTGGCCACAGGAAGGAGTTGGACATTGCCTGGCTCTTTCAGATTATTCTTCTTCTAACCTTGTGTCGAAGATTAGCCTCCTCCAATATGTTTATGGCGTGGATTGTGGTGATAAGTTTCACAGATGTACACTTACCTCTAAATGCATCAAGTTTTAAACATAAAATACATTGATTTGTTGGTCAATCATACCTCAATACTGTGGTTTTATTAACCTCCACCAAATAATCAACCACCATCCCTGCTACACCCAACAGCATCTTTCTTCTACTGAGAAATTTAGAACCAGGTGGCAATTTGTCTCTGACTCCAGCTCTACCAACACAGATTCCAAAGTCAGGCTGTGTGGAAACCCATCCTTCAGCCTCAGTATCTTCAGCTCACCTCCATACATGCAGGTCTTCACCTCACAAACACACCCTTGGTGTATTTTACCACAGTCAGTCCCTTTTCTTGTCCTCATTCTTTTTCCTGTTACACCCTGGACCCACCGACACTCATTCTATATCCAGAATCTGACCACTTCCCACGCCACCTCTTCTGAACTATCATAATCATCTCTTAAGTGGGCTTCTACATCTACCCTAGCCCCATGACAGGCCCTTTAGGAATTAGATAGAGGCTTTTTGTTTTGCTTTGTTTTGTTCGTTAAATCAAGCCATCAGTTCAGTTCAGTTCAGTTGCTCAGTTGTGTCCGACTTCTTGCGACCCCACGAATCGCAGCACACCAGGCCTCCCGGAGTTCACTCAGACTCATGTGCATTGAGTCAGTGATGCCATCCAGCCATCTCATCCTCTGTCATCCCCTTCTCCTCCTGCTCCCAATTCCTCACAGCATCAGGGTCTTTTCCAATGAGTCAACTCTTCGCATGAGGTGGCCAAAGTACTGGAGTTTCAGCTTCAGCATCATTCCTTCCATTCTATAGTTTAAAACTCCTGTTTCAGGGAATTTCACTAGTGGTCCAGTGGCTAAGACTCTGAGCTCCCAGTGCAGGGGGCTCAGGTTCGATCCCTAGTCAGGGAACTAGATCCTAAATGCCACAAGGAAAACCCAGCACAGCCAAATAACTAAATAAACTTAAAAACAAAAAATCTCCTATTTCAGAAGAAAAGCCTAAGAGACCCCACATGAAGGTAGGAGCCCTCTGTTGTCTTTCCAATCTCCCCCACTTCGCCCATTGTGCTCCAGCCAAAAGTAGCCTCCCTATAGCTATTCCTGTGACATTCCAGGCACCCACTCTCCTATCTTTGGGTTACTTGTTTTGCAAAGAATGTTTTCCTACCAGACATCCACAGAACCAACACATACATGCACTTTCCTCAAATCTTTGTTCAAATGACAACCTTTCCTTGACTATACAGTTTAAAACTGTGACCCTTCCAGTCCCCTTTCCCCTGATCCATACTGTATAATCTCAAAGCATTTAACACATTCTAACATAGCTGGGACTTCCCTGGTGGCTTAGAAGGTAAAGAATCTGCCTACAATGCAGGACAACTAGGTTGGATCCCTGGGTTGGGAAGATCCCCTGAAAAAGAAAACGGTTACCCACTCCAGTATTCTTGCCTGGAGAATTCCATGGACAGAGGAGCCTGGCGGCTATATTGTGTTTGCTTATTTACTGAAATGCAGAGTGTGAGGATGGGACTCTTTTGTTCATTTTCTGAGACATACCAAGCACTGAGAACTAAACTAAACTGAGGGGTTGCCTCAGGAATATTTGTGAGAAAATGAATGAATCTCCTAAAACCCATGCTTAATCATGCATCAGCACTTCTCTATTGGAACCTCATCCATAAGCAAGAATTAAAAAGGGCTAAAACACAGCCACACCATCATGCATAGTGATTTTACTATTATTAATAATTAGTTGTCTCCAATGTTACCCTGGAAAGGTCACTTTTCATTCCAATCCCAAAGAAAGGCAATGCCAAAGAACGTTCAAACCACCACACAATTACCCTCATCTCACACTCCAGCAAAATAATGCTCAAAATTCTCCAAGCCAGGTTTCAACAGTACATGAACCAAGAACTTTCAGATGTTCAAGTGGGGATTACAAAAGGCAGAGGAACCAAAGATCAAACTGCCAACATCTGCTGGATCACAGAAAAATCAAGAGAGTTCCAGAAAAACATCTATTTCTGTTTTATTGACTATGCCAAAGCCTTTTACTGTGTGGATCACAACAAACTGGAAAATTCCTCAAGAGATGGGAATACCAGACCACCTCACCTGCCTCCTGAGAAAGCTACATGCAGGTCAAGAAACAACAGTTAGAACCGAACATAGAACAATGGACTGGTTCAAAATTGGAAAAGGAAAACATCAAGGCTGTATACTGTCACCTGACTTATTTAACTTATATAGAGAGTACATCATGTAAAATGCCGGGCTGGATGAAGCATAAGCTGGAAACAAGATTGCCAGGAGAAATACCAATAACCTCAGATATGCAGATGACACCACTCTTATGGCAGAAAGCGAAGAGGAACTGAAAGGGCCAAGGGATAGAGGAGAGTGAAAAAGCTTGCCTAAAACTCAACATTCAAAAAATGAAGATCATGGCATCTGGTCCCATCACGTTATGGCAAATAGATGGGGAAACAATGGAAACAGTGACAGACTTTATTTTTCTGGGCTCCAAAATCACTGCAGATGGTGACTGCAGCCATGAAATTAAAAGATGCTTACTCCTTAGAAGAAAAGCTATGACCAACCTAGACAGCATATTAAAAAGCAAAGACATTACTTTGCCAACAAAGGTCCATCTAGTTGATGGTTTTTCCACTAGCCATGTATGGATGTGAGAGTTGGACTATAAAGAGAGCTGAGCACCAAAGAATTGATGCTATTGAACTGTGGTGTTGGAGAAGACTCTTGAGAATCCTTGGACTGCAAGGAGATCAAACCAGTCAATCCTAAAGGGAACCAGTCCTGAATATTCACTGGAAGGACGGATACTGAAGCTGAAACTCCAATACTTTGGCCACCTGATTGCAAAGAACTGACTCACTGGAAAAGACCCTGATGCTGGGAAAGATTGAAGGCAGGAGGAAAAGGAAATGACAGAGGATGAGGTGGTTGGATGGCATCACCGACTCATTGGACATGAGTTTGAATGAGCTTCGGGAGTTGATGATGGACAGGGTAGCCTGGCATGCTGCAGTCCATTGGGTGACAAGGAGTTGGACACGACTGAGTGACTGAACTGAATGCTAGCCTTAAAACTGAATTTTGGTTCATTTTCTTTCCCATTTGCCATCACAACTATTCGAAACTTCACCATCATACACATACTTTCTCTTCCATTTCACCCCATCCCCTAGACTCAAGAGGGTTCACTGTCCCAAAGCACATTGCTGCTGAAGGTGATCACCCCCAACTTGGATCTCAACCAATAAAGCAGAGGAAGAACAATATGTTTTCATGTGACATGCCACACAACAATCATGTTGTCGTTGTTCAGTGGCCCAGTCATGTCAGACTCTTCACGACCTCATGGACTGCAGCACGCCAGGCCTCCTTGTCCCTCACTATCTTCCAGAGTTTGCCCAAGACAACAACCATGGTGACATACAAATTAATACCCCATGATAAATTACTACTTATGAGGTAGTATGTAAAATGTGAAAACACATACATTATTGAGTTTTAAAATAATTCCCTTCATATTTAATGATGCCAGTATTTTATCTTTGAATATAAAAAAATAATAATTTAGGGCTTCCCTGCAGATGACACTACCCTTATGGCAGAAAGTGAAGAGGAACTAAAAAGCCTCTTGATGAAAGTGAAAGAGGAGAGTGAAAAAGTTAGCTTAAAGCTCAACATTCAGAAAACGAAGATCATGGCATCTGGTCCCATCAATTCATGGGAAATAGATGAGGAAACAGTGGAAACAGTGTCAGACTTTATTTTTCTGGGCTCCAAAATCACTGCAGATGGTGACTGCAGCCATGAAATTAAAAGACGCTTACTCCTTGGAAGGAAAGTTATGACCAACCTAGACAGCATATTCAAAAGCAGAGATATTACTTTGCCAACAAAGGTCCATCTAGTCAAGGCTATGGTTTTTCCAGTGGTCATGTATGGATGTGAGAGTTGGACTGTGAAGAAAGCTGAGTGCCAAAGAATTGATGCTTTTGAACTGTGGTGTTGGAGAAGACTCTTGAGAGTCCCTTGGACTGTAAGGAGATCCAACCAGTCCATCCTAAAGGAGATCAGTCCTAGGTGTTCATTGGAAGGACTGATGTTGAAGCTGAAACTCCAGTACTTTGGTCACCTGATGAGAAGAGTTGACTCATTGGAAAAGACCCTGATGCTGGGAGGGATTGCGGGCAGGAGGAGAAGGGGATGACAGAGGATGAGATGGGTGGATGGCATCACCGACACAATGCACGAGTTTGGGTGAACTCCAGGAGTTGGTGATGACAGGGAGACCGGCGTGCTGTGATTCACTCTCACAAAGAGTCGGACACGATTGAGCAACTGAACCGAACTGGTAGCTCAACTGGTAAAAAATCCGATTGCAATGCAGGATACCCTGGTTTGATTCCTGGGTTGGGAAGAACCCCTGGAGAAGGGAACGGCAACCCACTCCAGTATTCTTGCCTGGAGTATCGCCATGGACAGAGGAGCCTGGCAAGCTACAGCCCATGGTGTCACAAAGATTCAGACATGACTGAACAACAGAGCACATAGAAATAATTTAAATAAATTGATATTAAATTTATTTAAATAATTTAAATAAATTGATCATTTAAATCATAGTATAATCCAACTTAGATAAAATTTTGTAGGGCCTTAAAATACATTGGATATTTAATAGAGACAAGTCACCCTCCATAAAACTAAATATGTTGACTCAAAAACAGCTATTAAGAAAATGACCTATCAAAAGAGCTGGTAAGCGCATCAGGATATATTTCAACAAAATTTGTTAACAAAATTTATAATCAGTAAAAACATACAATGAAATTATTACTTTTACTATGGACTGTAAGAAGATCCAACCGGTCCATTCTAAAGGATATCAGTCCTGGGTGTTCATTGGAAGGACTGACGTTGAAGCTGAAACTCTATTACTTTGGCCACCAGATGCAAAGAGCTAATTCATTTGAAAAATCCCTGATGCTGGGAAAGATTGAAGGCAGGAGGAGAAGGGGACGACAGAGGATAAGATGGTTGGATGGCATCACTGACTCAATGGACATGGGTTTGGGTGGACTTCAGGAGTTGGTGATGGACAGGGAGGCCTGGTGTGCTGCAGTTAATGAGGTTGCAAAGAGTCAGACACAACTGAGCAATTGAACTGAACTATAATTTGTTTTTCACAAAATAAATTTACATATATCCAATTGATCCCTCAATCTTTATCTTTCTACCAGCCTTTTATAAACAGGAAAATATTAACACTTTTTACTGCTAGAAATATTAATTCTAAGACACATATTGATAAAATATATTAGCTGACATGATCAAAAATCCATATTCAGATGTGAAGTGCACAAAACTAACCTGGACAAGGGAAAGTATGGATTTCACTTTTTTATAGCAGGTACATTTTGTATTGCACTATCAATATAATAAAAAAGTTTGCTCATGGAGTAAAAGGTTTTTAAAAGAATTCATAAATATTACATTACAAAGTGATTGTCAACCACATATTAGTGACATCATAAGCTTCCCTTGAAGTTTACTGTCATACAATATTTAGGAAAATGTGATATTAATACAGCCCATTTTTTTTCTTTATTTATTTGCTGATGCTGCTAAGTCGTGTCTATAAGCAAAATGAGAAAACTTGTTTACAGAAAACATATTCTGGATCTTCCAAAAATTCCTGATTAACTTTAATAGCCTATTATTACTTCTGAAAATAAACATCTCTAAGGTAAATGAGCTCTGTTTCAAAAGTAGTTAATAATTGTTTATCTCTTTCCATAGAATATTAATGTTCTCAACATTAATTTTTAAAAATATAAAATAGGGTCAATTTAAATACTAGGGGGAAAAAAGATTATATACCTTGTCAGCACTTTAAAAAAGGTCACTGTACTTTGTATGAATGTGGGGTTTAGGAAATTCATTGTTCCTAAAACATCTAATGGAAAATAGAATAACTAACCAATTCTAAGTTTAGAGAGTAGAATGGTGTCTAACATGGGCAGGAGGGTAGGAGAAATGATACTGGTCAAAGAGCACAAACTTCCAGTTATAAAATGAGTAAGTTCTGGGGATATAATGAACATCATTGTGATTGGTTAACAACACTGTAATATATACTTGAAAGCTACTAAAAACGTAGATCTTACATGCTCTTACTATAAAAAATGACATGATGGAAGTATTACTTCTCCCGTGGTAACTATACTGCAATACATTAGAGTGTCAAACCAATGCACTGTACATCTTAAATTTACACAATGTCAATCATACCTCAATAAAGCTGGGGAAATTTCTAAAATAAAAAGATAAAAGGTTTTTTTTTTTTAACTAAAAAAAAAAAAAAGGACTTCTTTTAAATGGACCCTCAGAGACATGTTACGGTTACTATTTCTAGGTTCATATAATAAATGTAAGGAACCAGAAGACCCCTAATCTCACCATTTGAGAAGACCTGAGTATCACACAAGGAAGTGGAAGATGCGAGGGCCAAAGAGAAGAAGGGTGGTAACCTCATGGACTGATGGTGGAGGGAGGGCTGAAAAACACTTGCAAATATAGGAATCAGTGTTCAATTTTGAAATTATTTGTGATTTTTAGATTTTTATCTTCTTTAATCACCATCTCATAAAATTTATTTTATACATACAACTTAGGTTTATATATGTACATGTATGTGTGTGTCTATGGAAGTGGTAATTAAGAAAAAATTTTCATACTGAATTAATATGATAGAAAAGAGACACAAAAACAAATGAAAAAAAGCAGGGAAACAAAGTCAGGAAACCGCCTGAAAATCATGAAAATGTGCGGAAAACTTCTAAAGAGTTTGGATTTCCCTAGAACTGGAAAGAAATCTGAATTATTTAAGCTAAACCTTTAAGAAGTGGCATTCCTAGCTGACATCTGTACCTAGGAAAAAATTTTAATATATACAAAAACACTCACAAAATGATACATAGCCTCTAAGTGTGTATACAGGTTCACAAGATAAATTCATACAAGAAAATAAAGAATACACCAAATAAAGAAGTATTTTTGAAAAGATATTCAGATACCCTTGTCATTAGGGAATTGCACATTTTGAAAACAAGATACCATTTCTCATCAAATTTTATTCTAAAATTTGCAAACTAGTACAGCCACTATGGAGAACAGTGTGGAGATTCCTTAAAAAACTGGAAATAGAACTGCCTTATGACCCAGCAATCCCACTGCTGGGCATACACACTGAGGAAACCAGAAGGGAAAGAGACACGTGTACCCCAATGTTTATCGCAGCACTGTTTATAATAGCCAGGACATGGAAGCAACCTAGATGTCCATCAGCAGATGAATGGATAAGAAAGCAGTGGTACATATACACAATGGAGTATTACTCAGCCATTAAAAAGAATACATTTGAATCAGTTCTAATGAGGTGGATGAAACTGGAGCCTATTATACAGAGTGAAGTAAGCCAGAAAGAAAAACACCAATACAGTATACTAACGCATATATATGGAATTTAGAAAGATGGTAACAATAACCCTGTATATGAGACAGCAAAAAAGACACTGACATATAGAACAGTCTTTTGGACTCTGTGGGAGAGGGAGAGGGTGAGATGATTTGGGAGAATGGCATTGAAATATGTATAATATCATATATGAAACGAGTCGCCAGTCCAGGTTCGATGCACGATACTGGATGCTTGGGGCTGGTGCACTGGGACGACCCAGAGGGATGGTATGGGGAGGGAGGAGGAGGAGGGTTCAGGATGGGGAACACATGTATGCCTGTGGAGGATTCATTTTGATATATGGCAGAACCAATACATATTGTAAAGTTTAAAAATAAAATAAAATTTAAAAAAAGATTAAAAAAAATAATAAAAATTAAAAAAAAAGAAACTAGAGAATACAAGAAGGTACTTGAGGTACAAAAGTTTGTAAGTTGGTTTATCACTTATTTCTTCTTTGAAATGTAGAATAGTTCAATTTTTTAATCTGGTCCTAAGCACACAGTAAATATGAAAGCATTTTGTAAATTCAAAGTGTTAACACAAAACTGTTAGGATCATTTCATTATGAGAGAAGCTGAGCAAGTAGAAGATTTTATGGGAGTTAATTCTCTTTTACAATATAGTTATTAAACAGAAAATGTCAATGTAAAAATTCCCAGACTGCAAACAAATACAACATTTTTTTTTTTACAAATACAACTTTTAAGAAAAATATCTTCAGCAACAATCAAAATCAGTTGCTAACACCTCATGGTTTTATTCATTATTTTCTATATCAACATGATCAATATGGCAAATACACATGAAAAGGCCTGACAAAAATGGACAATCAGATTAATTTTGTAGAAATAGCAGAATCAAAAAACTGTATTCTGGGCAGCAGTTTTTGTAACAGCAAAACAATCGAGACCTAAGAGAAAGAGTCATTTTACACTGCTCCTCTTTTTAATTGTGAAAATAAATGTATATTCATTAAAAATAAATGAATAAATAAAATTCTTTTAAATGTTTAAAAAATATTTTTAGAATTTTTAAAAAAAATTCGGACAATAATTTCTAAATTATTGGAAAGAGTTGGGAAGGATGCAGAATAAAGACAAAGCACACCAACTACCTGTGGGAGTTTACACTGGTTCAGCTCCTTAGAAGAGTAATTCTATAATATCTGGTCAGGTTGACAAGATCACAGCCTATAAGCCACAATTTCACTTCTATATATACACTCTAAAGAAACATGTGCCCTTGAAGACATGAGCAAGAAGGTTCACTGCAGCACCACCAGTGCAAATATAAGTTGGGAATTATTGAAATGTCCATCACAGGGAGGGTGAATAAAGCCACATATCTACAGATAGTAATTTTGTAAATCAATTAATATGTATGAATAAGAAATAGAGGGACAGATAAATCTCAAAAACATAGCTAGTTGTAACCTCCCACACATCCTGGTCTTTACTCAATACACAGTAACCATTTAAGAACTATCTGTTGTGATCTGTTGTGATCTCTTATACAAAGGTAAGATTAAACTAATATGAAGATAACAAAATGATAAAAATGTCAATTCATCTTCCAGGCAATAAATGTACAGTTCTCACATTAAAAAGATTTAATGAATGTGTTTCATATAAAATCAAGAAAGAATTGTTTAGCCTATTATGAGCAGGTTACTGTTGTTTCTAGGTAAGATTATCATAGCAATAGGTTATATGACCATAACCTTCATCAGTCAGAATTAAAAAAACTAAAAGTTAACTTCTTAAAATTAAAAAAAGAATTCTGGCACAGTAAATGTGTGATCTGATCTTAGTTCTACACTTCAAATTTTTTCCCACAATCGATAATGCTTCACGCAAAGCAAGCTCAATGCTTCATGCAATTTCCAGCTGAAAACTAATTTAAGGTCTTGCAACTTTTATCTACAATATATGAAAATTAGTCATTTTCATAATTAATAGAAGCTTGCTCACAGATTCAAAAGAAACAATTTTTAACATTTCAGAGATACAGGACAGTTAGATAAAGACCAATTGCATTGGTAGCTGCTGTGTGAGATAACATACTAAACCATGCACTGCTTCAAAAGAAAAGGAAAAATACAATCACATTCAGAATATGCTATCAACAGAAATATTATAACGTGCTCCTTCTTAGTTTCTTCTGGGGTTTTTCTGGGGGACAGGGAGGGCATGCCACACAGCTTGTGAGATCTTGAACCCTGGCCCTCAGCAGTGAAAATGTAGAGTCCTAACCACTGGATTGCCAAGGAATTCCCTCCTTCCTAGTTTATAAAATCAGTAAACAGACGTTGGCAGATCAGAAGTCCGAATGAGCCAATAAAATCAAGAAGAGACTGAAAATTTGGGCAAGGTACAATCCAATCCCCTGGCAGTGCTGGCACTTAGTAGGTGCTCAAGAGGGATCTTAAATGCATGAAGGGAAGGGAAGGATGAAGGGGGAGAAGAAGAGATGAAATCTTTCATTTTATTTCAGAACCATTTTCCTGCTAAGCATCATTCATTCATTCATTTATTCATATATTGATGCAGTTCATTTAATTACATTACCTGAGTCCCTGCTCTAGGTTCCAGAAAAAGAGAAAAGCCAACATATTTCCTCAACACTGCCAGCCTAAGGCCACCTGTTCTCTTACCCTTGGGATGTTGATCAGATAATTCTCAGTGTTAGAAATAGCATCTTTCCTATATCCTTGTACACAATGTTCTTCCAAGGAATAATTTTAAATAGTATCACCTCTGCAAAGCATAGTAGAAGTGAATATAATAAGAATAATGTACTTCAGGCTTACTACTATAACATTTATACAAATGTACTCATCTCATATATTAAGATAGTCAAATATTCACTATATCCTGTGCCTTTGACTGTATATATATGGATACATACAAATATTTTACACTAGTTTTACAATGGCCATACACTAGCTATACATCTCACAGTAGCTAATACCTGTTAGTGTAAAAGGGGAAAATACATGAATTATATTCACATTCTTATTCTTAAGTTATTTGCTTTTTAAACAAAGATATTTAATTTTGACATATTCCAATATTTCATTGAAAATAGGAATGTAATTTTAATAAAAGTCCTAAATCTAACATCTCAACCCAAGAGGACAAGCTTATCAATCTTTCAAGTACTTTTAATCAAGAAATGAAAATATACTTAGCCCAGAGAATGAAATCTACAAAAATGTTAACTCTTTCTTATTTATCACATAGTCTTTTGTGATAATGCACACTTTTTAAATGCTATATATAAAACTAGAAACTTCCAGAGTAAAGATTTAGTGTACACCATAAATTTTAGAAATATGTGAGCTTTTTGAAGATGAGAGGAATAGGAAAAGCTCTATCTCCAAGGGAAAGTTAAAACTTGTTAAACTTATCTTCCCAATGTTTCAACAAAACATAAGCTTCCAACAGTGTTCTTCCAAATATGCCTTCATTGTATTTTTGAAAAATTATGCTGAAATTTTTATATTGTTTTAAATTAAAAAAAAACTAAGCCTTTTTCTCTTATTTGAGCTGTGATTTAAAACCTGACAAATTTGAAAGCTGATAGGAGTTGCTTTTCTACAGTAAATGACATATTCTCTGTCAAGTTCTTTTATTTCTTCATGAGTCACACCATACTTTAGCATATAAGTAAATAAAACATTTATGAAAATATTTCCAAAATATTTTTAAAGCAGGCAATCCCACACTCATAAAACAGCTGAAGGGAAACAAATTCGTGCACATTATTTCAGGCTGCCCTGCTTTATTCATGAACATTATTAAGCCCCGGAAAATAAAGAACAGTTATTGTCTGCACTGTGACGGAGCCAGCAATCTCTTTGCAAACAGGACCACTAATTTATGAACAGCAACAGATACAAGGAAACCCACTTGTTCCTTTCATCTTGTAAAACGCCACAGGCTACGTGAATAAGGACCTTTAGCATATAGTGAAGCCCCAGGTCATAATTATGGACCCTTCCAAAAACATATTTTTGTTTGCCTGCTTTATTTTAAGGAAACCTATAACAAATACCATTAGATTCCTTAAATGAAAAAAGAAGTGTTATCCCAGTAAGGATTCCAACCCACTGATAATATATTCCACCCCACTGGTAATATATGAACTTCCAGTGCTGAATTCCAGAAGTGAGTGTGGACTATACACTGGAATAATCTTACATCTTCTGAGATCAGTGGCTGGCAGTTTCCTCGCTTCTGAGCAACGCCAATCTCCCAGCCTTTATCTCACTGTCATGTGGGGCTCACTACATCCATGGACCCAAGTGATTATCCCGATTGATGATATACAAAGGCTTGTTTCAAAAACACGCAATCAAAATAATAAAAAATAAATTTTAAATTAAAATGTTTTCTGAAAACTGGGGGAAAAAAAAACATGCTTCCGTGGAACCCCAAGAGATCCATGAGAGAAGGGACCATACTACACTCCAATCCAAAGTCTTTTATAACATACATAACGGCTAAAAAAAAAAAGGGGTAATATTACTGAAGTAGGAAATATACATGAAATGTTTAAAAAATCAAATGATCAAAACGTAGCACATCTACTTACATGATTTAAGAAGTAAATTGAGAGTAATTTGCTCTCAAGTCAAGTAAGTTTCCCAACAAAATGTACTGGCTTGTTTCTTCTTAAGAAAAAAAAAGGGGGGGTGCTGATTTGTTTGCAGATATTTTCATTACACAGAAACTAGACAGAGGGCATTTTACTTATTGATAAAGTGTCTTGTTTGGTTCTAATATAGCAAATGTGATCTCTCAAATTGCTTATTTAGGTTTTTTTCATGGAACTAAGCCTATAGGTACTTATTCTATTCATTAAATTAAAAGCAGGTATTCTTCCTGTAAGAGAATTTGTTCCAGTAAAGTTAGTCTTTAGGCAAAATTCTTCTAAATCTGCCTTGCCTTCTCATGATTCTTAAATAAAACTGACGTGTCACAAAGGGAGAACATGAAAATTTATTACAACAAATCATATTTAAGAAAGACCCATTCTTTTTCACTTTTATAATTGATATTTTAAAAAACAGCAAAACTCACCCTAGTAAAAATACAGGTATAATTTACTAAACAGAAAAAATTTTTAAGTTGTACATAATATTACCAGACACTCCAGTAGAGACAATCTTATGTCATTATACTACTGATAAAAGTGAAAGTATTAGTTACCCATTCACGTCCAACTCTGTCCACCAGGCTCCTCTGTCCATGGAATTATCCAGGCAAGAATACTGGAGTAGGGTGTATTCCCTTCCCCAGGGGCTCTTCCCGACCCAGGGCTTGAACCCAGGTCTCCTGCATTGCAGGCAGATTCTTTACCATCTGAGCCACCCAGGACACTTTCACACCAAAAGTTTTCAGCAACCCAAACCCATGTTAAAAGTCTAAATACTCCAGGTTTTGTATTTTTCTCAATCTTTTGAATTCAATGCACTCTATCTTGATCAATTTATCCAACAATATGTGAAAAGTTTGTTAGAGTATATTTGAAGACAGAAGAAAATGTTCAGCTACCATTCACTGAGTCCCTACATGTTAATACCTGCTGGCACTTTCTTTCACCTGTATGGTTAACACTGTTATCCAAAAAAGTAGGTTTGATTTATCATGGTCTTCTTTGACCATATCTTCTAACTTGGAATGATTTAGTTTTGACGTTAAATGATAAATTATAATGAGCTTCAAGAAATCATAATGAAGCTTCACTGTTCAAAAATCTTTAATGACTCTCTCAAACTCAAATTGATATTTTAAGTCTTCTTCCACGTGAGTCCGACTTAACTCTTTTCAAGCGTATGGTCCACAATTCTCATCCACAGCTCCCCTACTCTGGTAACGCTGATCTATTCACTGAGCCTTTTATCTCTAAAATGTGTTTTCCATATCATACACACTATCATTTTCATAAGAAAAAATCATTACATCACTTTCAGTGGATGGTTAATATCTTCTAGTTCAGCTAATTCAAGTCACAAACCTTTGCTTAAAATGCATATCAATATATTTTCCTCCAACAATTTCTCATGAACAAATTCCATAATAGAAATGAGGCTTTTTTCTAAGACATATAAAAATATTACTAGATTAAAACATCTTAAAATCTGACATTTCAATGTTTCTATTTTTAAAAAATCATCAATTCATCAGGAATTACATTTTAACTCAACTTAAATTTTGTCCTGATTTATTATATTCACTTTATTTGATAAGTAGAGTTTTAAAAATTAATTGGCTTTGTGATTTAGTTCTGTATGTAAACAAAGCACAAACTATTTAAACAGATTGACATTAATACTCTTATAAAAAAGGAATACCAACAGAAGTTACATTTTGTGTTGAACAAAAGCAATAAATTTGTTTGAGAGCAGTGTAATCTAAATATTTTCATTCTAATCATATACAGAATAGCTAATGCTTTATAAAAGAAAAAATAAACTATTTTATTATAGTAAAAAGTAATTTTACAGACAAGATGATTAAAACAATAAAAAGATCATATATTTGCCAATGTGTGTTATAATTTTATAACCCATTAATTTTATTTCTCAGCACATTGTTTGAATTAAGGTTGCATTCTGATCATAGATGATTCTTAAACATCAAACTAATATTTCCTATTTTACTATTTCTCAGACTTGTCTACACTTTGACATATCACAATGATGTTCCTAGAAAAGCCACATGAGGAGGTAGAGGAAAAGTTAGGAAAATATTTCTCAAAATTATATTTTTGAAAATGAATCTATAATTACTCAGTTAAAAGCAATGGGATTTTGTTTTATAGACTATTTTCATAAAATCTCATATGTATGTCTGTTCATACTGAAGTAAACCATGGGTCAGAATACTGGGGGATCTGGCGGAAACCCCAGAAAGGCATATATTTCACTGACAAAACAGACTCCCTACTCCAACTCAATTTATAAGCCTGATGATGACCTCAGAGACAAGCCATGAAAGTTAGTGGTGGTCTAGTTGCTATCAAGGTTAGAATAAAACTAAAACTTCATTTTATACCAGTATAATACACAAAGACAAAGAAGTACACCTAGATAAATTTACCAGGATAATAACAACAGGTAAATTACATAGCAAGATTTGTCCTCAGTTTCAGAAATCAAGATATATTTACCTTGAAAGGCAGCTGCATTTCGAGATATCAAAAACTTCAATGTAGAGCTGGATGTTTGAAGTACCTGCTGCATATCCTGGCGAGCCACGACTTGGTATCTCTCCTCCATCTTCCTGGTGCAACACGAAGGTTTTTTGGCTGTGCAAACCTGAAGATCAGGCCCTGCAATACACAGAATATTTTTCAGAATAATTACTTATTCATTTAGCAACATTACATGTTATGTATCAACCGTTAATGATCAGCACTGCATGTAACAGGTTCATGTTCTGGATACCTTCCAGCAAAATGACACCAGTGGGGTGACACCAACCTAAGGATACACTGGATCCCACAGCAAGCTGTGTCAGGAACTGGCTCTAACACCAGCAGGCAAAAACACAAACATGTGGAGGCTAAAAGATACACTGCTAAACAACCAATGGATCACTAGAAAAATCAAAGAAGAAATAATTTTTTCAAAAACCTAGAGATAAATGAAAATGAAAACGCAACAATCTAAAAATCTACAGGATGCAGCAGAAGAAATTCTAAGAGGAAGTTTATAGCAATACAAACTTACCTCATGAAATAAACAAACAAAAAAGAACCTCAAAAGAATAACCTAAACTTACACTTAAAGGAACTAGAAAAATAAGAACAACAACAAAACAATGTTAGAAGAAGGAAAGAAATCATAAAGATCAGAGAAGAAATAGATGAAACAGAGAATTTGGGGGGAAAAAAAACAGAAAACATCAATTAAACTAAGAGCTGATTCTTTGAAACAAAATTGATAATCCAGATGCCAGACTCAGGGAGGGGAAAATTAAGAGGGCCGAAATCAACAAAACTAGAAATGAAACAGAAGTTACAATTGACACCACAGACATATAAAGGGTCTTAAGAGATTACCACAAAGAATTATAGCTCAGTATCATGGAAAAAGCAAGAGAGTTCCAGAAAAACATCTATTTCTGCTTGATTGACTATGCCAAAGCCTTTGACTGTGTGGATCACAATAAACTGTGGAAAATTCTTCAAGAGATGGGAATACCAGACTACCTGACCTGCCTTTTGAGAACTGGATATGGAACAACAGACTGGTTCCAAATAGGAAAAGGAGTATGTCAAGGCTGTATATTGTCACCCTGCTTATTGAACTTATATGCAGAGTACATCATGAGAAACGCTGGGCTGGAAGAAGCACAAGCTGGAATCAAGATTGCCGGGAGAAATATCAATAACCTCAGATATTCAGATGACACCACCCTTATGGCAGAAAGTGAAGAGGAACTAAAAAGCCTCTTGATGAAAGTGAAAGTGGAGAGTGAAAAAGTTGGCTTAAAGCTCAACATTCAGAAAACAAAGATCATGGCATCTGGCCCCATCACTTCATGGCAAATAGATGGGGAAACAGTGTCAGGCTTTATTTTGGGGGGCTCTGAAATCACTGCATATGGTGATTGCAGCCATGAAATTAAAAGACACTTACTCCTTGGAAGGAAAGTTATGACCAACCTAGATAACATATTCAAAAGCAGAGACATTACTTTGCCAACAAAGTCCATCTAGTCAAGGCTGTTTTTCCAGTGCTCATGTATGGATATGAGAGTTGGACTGTGAAGAAAGCTGAGAGTTGAAGAATTGATGCTTTTGAACTGTGGTGTTGGAGAAGGCTCTTGAGAGTCCCTTGGACTGCAAGGAGATCCAACAAGTCCATCCTAAAGGAGATCAGTTCTAGGTGTTCATTGGAAGGACTGATACTAAAGCTGAAACTCCAATACTTTGGCCACCTCATGCGAAGAGTTTACTCATTGGAAAAGACTCTGATGCTGGGAGGGATTGGGTGCAGGATGAGAAGGGGATCACAGAGGATGAGATGGTTGGATGGCATTACCAACTCGATGGACATTAGTTTGAGTGAACTCCGGGAGTTGGTGATGGACATGGATGCCTGGTGTGCTGTGATTCATGGGGTCGCAAAGAGTCAGACACGACTGAGCAACTGAATTGAACTACCTAAAAGAAGTGGACATGGGACTTCCCCAGTGGTCCAGTGGTTAAGACTCTGTGCTTCCAATGTAGGAGTGCAGGTTCAATTACTGGTTGGAGAACTAAGATCCCATATGCCTTATGACCAAAAATAAAAATAAATAAATAAAAGAAGTGGACAAATTTCTATAAATACACAATCTTCTAAGACTGGACCAGAAAGAAACAGAAAATATGAGCAGACTAACTACCAGTAATGAAATTGAATCAGTAATTAAAAAAACAAAACCAACAACAACAAACAAAAGTCCAAGACAAGATGGCTTCACAGGTGAACTCTACCAAACATTTAGAGAAGAATTAACAACTATCCTTCTCAAACTATTCCAAAATATTACAGAAGAAGGAAGTTTCAGAGCTCATTCTACAAACCAAGCATCACATTGATATCAAAATCAGACAAAAATATCACAAAAAGAAAATTATAGGCCAAAATCATTGATGAAAATAGAAAATCCTCAACAAAATATTAGCAAACCAAATTTTCAACACTGTATTTAAAAACTCATGATGCATGGATAGTTCAATATCCTCAACCAATCAGTCAGTGTGATACCCCACACTAACAAATTGAAGAATAAAAACTGTGTGATCATACCAATAGATACAGAAAAAGCTGCTGACAAAATTCAACATTCATTTATGATTTAAAAACAAATCTAGAAAGTGGGCAGAGAGGGAACACACTTCAACATAATAAAAGCCATATATGACAGACCCACAGCTAACATAAGATTCAATGGTGAAAACCTGAAATCATTTCCTCTAAGATCCGGTACAAGAAAAGAATACCCTCTTACCACTTTTATTCAACACAGTTTTTTAAGTCTAGCCACTGCACTCAAGCAAGAAAAAGAAACAAAAGGAATCCAAATTGGAAAGGAAGAAGTAAAACTATCACTTTGCAAATGACATGATTCTACACATATAAGATCCTCAAGACATCATCAAAAACTACTAGAGCTCATCAACAAATTCAGTATACAAAATTAAAATACAGAAATCTGTTGCCTTTCTATATACTAACAATGAACTATCAGGAAGATAAATTTGGCAATCTCATTTACAGTTACATCTGAAAGAATAAAATATCTAGGAATAAACCTACTTAAAGAGATAAAAGAGCTGTACTCAGAAAACTGTAAGACTAATGAAAGAAACTGAAGACAACATAATATACAGAAAGATACACCATGTTCATGGATTAGGAGAATTAATATTGTTAAAATGATCGTACTTCCCGAGGCTATCTACAGATTTAATGCAATCCCTATAAAAATACCAAGAGCATTTTTCACAGAACTAGAACAAATTATTTTAAAATTTTCATGGAAATATAAAAGTCCCCAAATGCCATATGAAGTTCTTAGAGTCACCAAAATCATAGAGATGGAAAGTAGAATAGTAGTTGGCTAGGGCAGGGCAGAGGAAGGAGATTGCGGAGTTAATGTTTAATGGGGATAGAATTCCAATTTTGCAAGATACAAGTAATACTGGAGGGATATGGTAACAATGGTTACACAACATAAATGTATTTAGTACTGCCAAACTAGGCACTATAAAATGGTTAAGATGGTACATTTTATATTTTACCACAACAGAAAAAAATCAGAAACAATTTTTGATTATTTATATCAAAAATATGATATATGATTAACAGCTCTTATCCTGGATAGAAAACCAAGGCATGCATATTTATCCATAGCAGGCAAGCTAGAGAATACAGAACAGTACAAGGTATGCATAAAAAGGAATGAATTTGAGTCAGTTCTAGTGAGGGAGAGGAACCTAGAATCTGTTACACAGAAATGAAGTAAGTCAGGAAGAAAAAAAATATATCATATATTAACACATATATATGGGGTTCTCTGATGGCTCAGATGGTAAAGAATCTGCCTGCAATGCAGGAGACTTGGGTTCGATCCCTGGGTCAGGAAGATCCCCTGGAGAAGGAAATGGTAACCCACTCCAGTTTTCTTGCTGGAGAATCCATGGACAAAGGAGCCTAGTGGGCCGCAGTCCATGGGGTCACAAAGAGTTGGACACGACTGAATGACTAACATATACATGGCTGATTCACGTTGTTGTGTGGCAGAAACCAACATAACATTGTAAAGCAGTTATCCCCCAACCAAAAACAAGTAGGAGGCTTGGCAAAGTGCCTGAAGAAGACAAACCTGAGGGTCTCAAAAGGTGGGCCTTGAGCCATCCCAAGGCTACCCAGGTTTTATGTAAAGCTCGGGACATTGTATTTATATGGCCTAACCCAATAGAGTTATTCCCTTATTTGGGAGTAGGAGGAAGAATTATGGCCTTTGATCTCTGAGTTGCACAGCTCCTACCTTGGCTCTTCATTGACCAACTGTAGATTAGTAAATACAAAATACGTGAATGTACATGAACACACACACACACACACACACACACACACACACACACACACATCAGCCTCTTTTCAAACTCCACATTTTCCACACAGATTCAGCCTCAGGTTTTAGCCTGTGTAAGTTAGACAAATAAACAGGAGCCTGTTTAAGGATTTCACAAAGGCTAAGATGCATAAAATGTGTCACAGTAGGTAACATTTTGGCAATTGTCTTTTATTTACGATGCATAAAAGTTATACAAAAGCAAATTCCACTTCAAACAGTAAAATTGATTGAAAGAAAACAAAGCTATCTTCTTAGCTTTCTTTCTAAATGCAAAGATAGAGGGATTAAAAATTTAGAGAAAAACAATTTTAGAGACTGGGGAAGACAACCAATGAATAAACATTAAAGGATATAAACATATTTGGTATGGGAAAGACTGCTACAGGATAAAAATAATGACAATAGTACAAAAACAACAATAATAATAATAGATCATTGCAAATCTCTCTCCAGAATTTAAATACCTAACATCACTTTGCAAGGTCACATTTCCAACCGTGGCTGAAAAAGGCCCCAGGTTGGACCACGTCTTCTTTCCCTCCAGCTCCAGGTGCATCTCAAGCAACATTGGCTGTGGTTCTCTTCCCTTCACACACTGCCTTATTTAATTTCCTTATATTCACCAAGTACACACTGGCCACAGTGCCATCCTCCACGCTCTTCCCTCTGTCTTGGACAGTCTTGCGGTCAACACACACCTTCCCCTACTTCATTCCCATCTAGTTTTCTTTAGATCATAACTCAGTCTTCCCATGGGAACTTTGCTTAACCCCACAGACAGCTCCAATACTTATACTATGCCTTAGCGTTCACTCATTGTGGCTGTAATGTTATATTCCTAAATGTGATTACTAATTAATTCGTTCCCTCATCTGTACTACTAAGCTCTAAGTGGAGGGATTTTTATTCTTCATCATATGCCACTTATCCAGCTCAGAGCCTTGTACATCATAAACACTCAATTTTAATTCATTAAACCAACAGTCAAGGATCCACTATGCATATCCATTATCTCATTTAAGCCTCACATGGACCCTCTGACATAGGTACCATCACTACCACATTTTACTTGTGAGGAAACAGACGTAAAGAGGCTTTGACCACTGCCCAATGGCACATACCTACATAATACAAAAAAGTGGAGCTGGTGTTCCGAAACAGGCAGAGTGATTCCCGAGCTGTCATATTGACCACTAGTTCACTGACAGGAAAGCCAGAGTCCTCAGTCTATAAATGGCTTGTATACAGACACACCTGACCATTTTCAATTTTTCTTTCTAAAGAAGTCATCTGTTTGGAAAACTTTAAGAAAATAAAGTTCAGGTTAGAATCATCCAGGGAGTTTTATTGAAAAATAAAAATTAGCTGAAGTATAAAATTATAGAGCTGCCATTTGCCTTTGTGCCCAATTTTACATGGTAGAAAGTAGACTTAGAAAAATGCTACAAATTACCCTGGTTTCTAAACATAAGGTGGGAGAGCAACCATCATGTCTCGGCACACTGAATACGTATGGTTAGCAATTTAGACAACTTAGAGCAAACACATTCCTCAAGCTGATGAGGATCTGCATTGATTAAACCAGACTTTAATTCAGAATCGTGGAAGTTGGTAATGCCAACATCAAACTAAACTCCAAGTCAAATCAAGACTATAATTCAAAGACCTAGTTATGTCTAATTGGCATGATATTTTTATCAGTAGTAACTTAAGGTCTCAATGAGGGGGAAAGAGTCCACAGGAAACTAGCTGCCTTGCCTTCTGTGTCAGTTCAAAAGATAAGCAAGATGAACTGATGTGGCAGTGAGCAGTGGCATGAAGCGAGATCTTAGTTCCCTGCCCAGGAATTGAACCTAGGCAACCTAGATGAAAACAAGGAATCCTAGCCCCCGGAGCAGCAAGGGCTAGAAGCTATTTTTCCCTGAATCTTTGCCCCCAGTGAAAAATGCATCTATCAACAGAGGCTAGAACTGTAAACACAGGTACAAAGTTCATTATTATAGACGTAACACAACAACGAGTGGGAGAGCACACAGAGAAGCAGTTTGTTAAGACAGAAGCAAGGCAGAGGTGCATACCTGCAGAGAAAGGGCGCAGGCGTCCCTGCCAGTGAGGAGGAATGTGGCGAAGAGGCAGTTAAGCCGTTTATAGAAGTCAGTTCTTCCGGGTCTGTGTTTACCTTTAGCCAATAATTTGGTTTCTTTTACTACACCTGACCTACCCTGGGACCCTCCCCTGGGTGCACATGCATCCCTCAGCCAAGATGGATTTCAAAGTGAAGGCTTCTGGGAGCAAAATTCATTATGCCTTGGTGTTATTCTCTGACTTTTGACCCCCAAGGAGACTTTCTGCACATACGTAGTGTCTCCCTTGTTCCAAAAGGGGCTGGTGGGAGGCAGTGAAGATCCCTTAATCCTTTACTCACACAGCGTTCTGCCCCTCTTTGTCCTCCATTGACTATTACCTTGACTACTGCTGTAACTATTACTTTAAGGTGTTTGTGGAGTATGCTCAGTCACTTCAGTCACATCCAACTCTCTGTGACCCCATGGACTGCAGCCCACCAGGCTCCTCTGTCCATGGGATTCTCCAGGCAAGAATACTGGAGTGTGTTGCCACACTACTCTGACCCAGGGATTGAGCCTGCGTCTCCTGCTTTGCAGGTGGATTCTTTACCCACCAAGCTACCTGGGACAAGAGACACAGCCTGGCTACTAACCCTGTTTCTGTTATTTCCATTTCAAAGGGAAAACAGGAGCCTGAGTGTAAATGCCTTAACTGAAGCCCACCTACCTCATGTCTCTAGAAATACAAACAGGAGGCTAGTACTAAATATCCAGCCTGAAGCTCACTTCTTCCTGCCCCATGAAATGCAAACAAGAGGCCAGTTGTAACGGTCTAACTTGGAGCCCATATATCTCCTATCTCAGAATTATACATCCTCAGGGAAAGGACCACATCTTAATTCTATCCACAGTATAAACATAGAGATCACAGAGGATGAGATGGTTGGATGGCATCACCGACTCGATGGACATGAGTTTGAGCAAGCTCCGGGAGTTGGTGATGGACAGGGAAGCCTGGCGTGCTGCAGTCCATGGGGTCACAAAGAGTCACACATGACTGAGCGAATGAACTGAACTGATAAGCACAAAGGACAAAAGATGCTTGTTGATAAAACACCCAGAATACAGTTCTCCCCTTGTAAATAGAACCAGAATCGTAAGAAAGCAAAGCTAGATAAAACCCAAACAGATCCCACATGGTAACAAGACACATTTTTAAAATATGTCAAAGCCTGACTTCAAGGAACAGGGAATCACTGACGTTGCTTATGAAACAAGAAGAGTGCACAACCCATGGTCAGGAGCAGCAGCTGTGTTTCTGATCTGTAAAACGACACTCTGCAAGAATTAAAGTGCTGAGAACAAAATGAAATTAAAAATAAAACAGCAGCCTCCCTACTGAAGCGGCCCTCAACCAGAATTGTGGGGGCTTTTCTGGATTTCTTACCCAGAGGCAGCAGTACTAGTTAGTACATTTTCCTTTCTGTTCCGCAGCTTAAGCAGCTGTTACAATCATCTACCTGCTCGTGCACAGTTTTTAATATGTTAAAATGGGATCATTGGGAGGCATTCTGGAAAGATGGTGGCAGTAGCAGCATCATTTCACAATATCCCAGTCCCCACACAGACCAGATAGGACAACTTGAAATTAAATCCAAAAAATAAAACAAAACTGGGTGATGGACTATCCCTACAAACTTCAAAATATATAGGTAATAGGGGGGAAACCAGCAACAGCCAAAAGAGCTTCACAGTATCAGAGTCAGGGCAGGAGGGAGAAAAATGAAGCAGGGGGTAATGTCTGGAGAATCTGATGACAGATGAAGCCCAAAGAGCCAAGAGGAATTCACAGAAAAGCACAGTGAACCGATCTGCAAACAGCAGCTAAAACTGGGAAAGTTTTGCCCTCTCCATTACTGGATATGCACAAAGGAGCCAAGATGAAAAGGAACGAATTAGCAGGAGCAATCCAGACCCCTATGAATGCTCCAGATTCAGTAGGTGCCTTTCCAAGGAAGAACCCCACACAGAAGAGAAATGTCTGGAAGAGGAATTAAAATTCAACAGTAGAAGAATTTAAGAGACACAGACAGAGAATGCCTAGACCAAAGTGGGAAGGGAAACAAATCCAGGAAATTTCAGAAAACAAGCAGCCATACTTTCAAACACTACACAAAAACCAACACAAGAGAAGCTCTGGAAAGCCACGAAAACCGTTCTGAAGTCTACCTCAACCTAAATTTTCAAGGAAAAAAACTAACTTCACATGAAATGAATATCAAAACATACTGAGGTCAAATCTCACACAGAGTTATTATAATATAAAAGGAAATAAAGAACAGAATAACATCCCCACAGACAAAGAAAACATGCCAGAAAGACATACCCTCCCACAAAAAGAAATTAAAAAATCAGCCAAGTTATTTCAAAACAAGCTAAAAGATGACACAAAGCATAAAAGAACACCACAAATCAGAATTTAAAAAATTCAGATGTGAGGTGACAGTACTCAAGAACGAATTAAAGATGAAAGAAAAAATTCCAAAGAAAAGAATAAACTAGAAGGAACACAGGAGCCAATCATACAAAGGTAGTACCTAGGAGAAACAAAAGGTGGAAAAGAAGGGATTGTGAAAAATCAGAAAGAATGAAAGGGTTTAAAAGATCTATGGCTGATTCATGTTGATGTCTGGTAGAAACCAACACAATACTGTAAAGCAATTATCCTTCAATTAAAAATAAATTAAAAGAAAAGTGACAAAAAATATTGTTTATAATGTAAGTGCACTGAAGGAAAAAACAGGACAAATACTAAAACCTGCATTTTATGCTATGCTGAAACTGCTGTGAGAATGAAATGGGATATAAAAAATAAGCAATTATGGAATATTCAAAATCTATTCTCTAATTCTATACTGTATCCTTGAAAATCAGGATGTTTTTAGTGAAGATGAAAATAGATACAGACATAGTAAAGAGGAGCTTAAGTAAAACTTTGCAATCTTGACTTAAACTATCATTATGAAAGCATCAAGAAATTTACCTTTAAAATATATATTCCCGAGTTTCACTGAAAAGGCCTAGGAACAATGACAAGCCATGTGGCAAAGGGTCCCTCTTGTGCCCAGATTATAATCTTGAAACACCACACCTCTGAAGAAGTCAGTGCTTTTTGAAGAAATGCCTCCTCTGGGTCCGGGGCAGGAAACAGATAAGATGACAGACGAGCTAAAGCATCTTGTCCACCAGATAGCAAAGAAGCCATCAAATAACTGCCAGGATCATATCAAGAAGGACTCGGGAATCGTATTATTCTGCCAGGGCTGCCAGAGCAGAAAACCACAGACAGGTGGCCTCCGTAACAGAAATGTATTTTCTCACAGTTCTGGAGGCTGGAAGTCCAAGACCAAGGTGCTAGCAGGTTTCGCATGGCTTCTCCGGAGGCCCCTCAAATCCTTGACTTACGGATGGCACCTTTCCTGTATGTGCTCAGGTGGCCTTCTCTTTGTACATGCTCACTCCCCACGTCTTTCTTGTAAAGACACCAGTAATATCAGATTAGGAGCCATCCTTATGACCGCATTTAAACTTAATTATCGCCCCTCTCCAAATACAGCCGTATTGGGGGCTAGAGTTTCAACTTAGGAATTTAGGGGAGCACAATTTAGCCCACAACAGAAGCTAACTTCAAGTATCATACTAAGTGAAGTAAGTCAGAAAGAGAAAGACAAATACTGTATGAGATCACTTATATGTAGAATCAAAAATGTGATACAAATGAACTTATTTATGAAACAGAATCATGGACATAGAGAACAGGCCGGTGGGTGCCAAAGGGGGTTGGGGTCGGGGAAGGGACAGAATTAGCTTAGAAATAAGCTTTAATGTAGACAATGGACAGACAACAAGGTCCTACCATATAGCGCAGAGAACCATATTCAGTATCCTATGATAAACCATAATGGAAAAGAATATTTTTAAAAGATTTGTGTGTGTATATAACTGAATCACTTTGCTGTACAGCAGAAATCAACATAACATTGCAAATCAGCTACGCTTCAATTAAAAAAATAGTAAAACTGAAAAAAAAGTTAACTTCAAAATGTTTTTGCTGACCAAACACAGTACAATTTAAGCATCCTTAATAATAATTTCAATGGAGTACAAGAAATAAAATAAGCTTAAATCCAAGGGTTTTCTGTATCCATGCTTTCTTTAAAAAAAAAAAAAAGACTTAAAATAGTACTGCTGGTTGATAATATACATTTTCTTTTTATTTTAAACATGTATTTCTTCCCTAGTCAACTTATAGGAATTTTATATTTGTAACACATATCAACTTAGTGGATAGCTGACATAGGAAAGGGCCTTGGTGTCAAGATATATTTTAGGCTCACCAGAATGGATGTTACATGTCACAAAATACCAAATTCTCACCAAATGAAAACAGGGCCTTGGAATTCAGAATAGTAAGGTGATACTGGTAAATTTTCTCTTTTTTGTCTTTTCTGAGAGTATCTTTTTACCATACATTGTGAAACTGATAAGTTGTAAACGTTATCAGGGTGAAAAGATTTTGACTGAGTCAAATGTATTCCTTCATCCAGGTAAAATAAAAAGTGCTTAAGTCCATGTATCTAGCAAGAATCATGACAATGTCACTGGATTTGCTGAGAGCTGCCTAGCATCTGTTTCTTCTCCTGAAATTTCTTTTGAAGCGCTGTCTCTTCCTCACTTACATGTATGTTATTCAGATGAAACTGATACACACAAAAGGATGAAAACACAGCATTCTATCCTGTCAGCACAATGATTGATTCAGAAATAGTCAGCCAGTCACAAGAAATAAATGCAAAGAGAGATTTGCTGAGGCCTCCAGGAGAGCAAAGCTTTCTCACTTCTGCTGAAACTGAATTTAATTATGCAAGCAGGCAAGGTTTGCAGATGCCAGAGTTATTTTCCAGCTCAGAGTAAAGGTTGGTCTACCACAGGTTCTTTTGTTACCTATCTGATCAAGAAATCTAGCCAATACAACAGTAATAATATTTTCAAGGGTTACGGCAGGCCAAACCACTCCACTTTCTTTTATGGTTTATTTCTGAAGGTGGCTCAATTAGTAAAAACCTGTCTGCAACGCAGGTGACACGGGTTAGATCCCTGAGTTGGGAAGATCCCCTGGAGAAGGAAATGGCAATCCACCCCAGTATTCTTGCCTGGAAAATCCCACAGACAGAGGAGCCTTGCGGGCTATAGTTCATGGGGTCACAAGAGTCGGACACAACTTAGCGACTAAACCACCACCAGAATATCAAAGGACCGGACGCTAAATGAAGGGTCTGATAACACCCATTTAGTGGCTGTTCCAGTCCTCTGCTCTAAAGTGGAAATACAATTTGTATGTCCAAGAAATAACCAGAAGGATTCCACTTGCCATAGGGCAGTGCTAGCCTCAGAGAACCACCATGAACTGAGCAAAATACAATAGTTAACAACCTGAGAGCCCTAGAGAGTGAATGAAAGAAGGATTCTAGACAGGAGTCAATAGTTGGAGGAAGGGAACAGCAAGAGGTTAATTTTTCATCCCTGTGGCTTTAAGCCTGTGGGCAGCCCACATACATAAGCAGACCATAATTCCAATAGAAAACTCATGGGCTTTGTGGACTGCAAAACTAGAAGATAGAGATCAGGGCAGTCGCAGCTGAACTCAACCCATTAGAAGCCAGACGTGGCTTCACAATGTCCCCCTGGGGCACACCTTCCTCTTGGTGAGAACCACCAGCCAGGACAAAGGCATGGCAGTATGAACTGGAGCAGAAGAGGAGACCTTTCCAAAAGCCTGAGAAAGAGCCATCAATGAGGTAGAAGGATAAAGATGACAGAAGAGACAGAGGAAAACAGTATGGTGTCCTAGAAGAATTTCAACAAGGGAGAAATCAGCTGTGTTGGAAGGAGCAGCCACATTCAAGAAGGCTGTAGTTTTCAAAGATCTGCAATCATCTGGGCTACCATGTTGGTTGTTCTCTTGACTCTAGATAGCAATTACATGCACAATCATGCTGCATTTGGGATCCTATTCATTATAAGGTCATGCCAACTCACTGAATGCTGTTGTGTAAAACCTGTTTAACACTTTTAAAGTTCATTCCTTTCTGACATCGGCCAACCCTGACCAGAGGGCTGCCTAATAGTTTCTGATGTCACCCTGAATCCTGGTGCTTTCCTGAACATCTGCTTTGTGTAGTTTATTGATTCCATTCAATTTGCTTCTCTCCCAAGACTGAAAGCTCCGATAGGATAAGGACCACCTTCACCTTGTTTCCCAGTGTATTATATGTAACTAGCACAGTACCTGCAACAAAAGCTCTTCAGGAAAGTACTGGTCTCCTTCCCTTTCTCCCGTGTGTGTTGTGTGTTAGTCGCTCAGTCATGTCCAACTCTGAGTACCCATGGGCTGTAGCCCACCGGGCTCCTCTGTCCTTGGGATTCCTCAGGCAAGAATACTGGAGTGGGTTGCCATTCCCTTTTTCAGGGGATCTTCCTGACCCAGGGGTCGAACCCAGGTCTCTGGCATTGCAGACGGACTCTTTACTGTCCGAGCTACCAGGGAAGCCCTTCCTTTCTCCTACTTGCACATAAATATTTTGGAAGAAGCCTATGAAAGCACTTTCATGACTTAAAATTAATGACAGGGTTTTAAATATAGATCCAGGATGAACATATTGCTGAAGACATTAAAAACTGGTTCAATAAACCTTTTGAAATAGTATTTATGATGATCGTATTTACATTTCTACAAATATTCCTCAATAATGCATCGCTGTAATTTACAGATTCATCATTTTTCTTTTATGGGATATAGGCAATGTCCTCATAAAGGATATATTGATATTATTCTTTGAAATAAAATTTTTTTCAGAACAGTATTAAGTATTTCATTTATCAAGGGCTTTTTTATGGTTCTAGATTCAATTTTTAAAAAAAGTAACATTTGCCAATCCACAAAGTTAAACAAATATGGTCAACATAATGACCACTGGTAGAACAGTAATGCTGTCCCTCATATATATAAATGGCATCATTGATCCTTCAATGTATAATGTACTTGGTTGTTTTTCCAGTCATGGTTGATGAATGTTCTCAGAAAATTACATATTTAAACCCTTACTTTTATAACCCATAACAAAGCAATTCTAACATGAAAGCATTTCCTGAAGCAGAGAGAAGCTCTGCTAAATGGAATGCTCTCTCAAACCTGAAGTCATGAACTTGGAGTCGAAATTCTGTGACACGTAAACCACCTCAGCAGACAAAAAGGCTAAACTTTTTGTATTTGTTATACAAATACAAAGATATTTGTATTTGAACTAATACAAATATCTGTTAAGAAACAGCAGCAGTAGAGCCTGCTCCTTGAAGGATGAAAAAAATCAATTGCTATCTCATCCCCTCAGTTTTAATGAGCCCCAAATTATTCTACAGCCAATAATCCACACTGTTTCTCTAAGCGAAACCAAGCCTTTGCATCACAGCTACCCCAAGCCAGGCTGAAGCTGAGATTCTCAACTATTTGGTACAGGAAACAGCACTACTTCTCCATTTTCAAGGATGTATTTGCATGCATGGATGTATACAGACTTGAGACCTTGTTTATTGGTGGGATTAGGGATGGGGAAGGAGATGAAGTTCCCAACAATAAATGGAACCCAGACCAAAAATCTCTTCCCCCAGTGACTCAGACAATAAAGAATGTGCCTGCAATGCAGGTGTCCTGGGTTGGGAAGATCCCCTGGAGAAGGGAATGGCTACCCACTGCAGTATTTTTGCCTGGAGAATTCCATGCACAGAGGAGCCTGCTGGGCTACAGTCCATGGAATCACAAGGAGTCAGACACAACTGAAATTCGGATAGCTTTATTTGACTTCCCTGGTGGCTCAATTGGTAAAGAATCTGCCTACAATGTGGGAGACCTGGGTTTGATCCCTGGTTTGGGAAGATCCCCTGGAGAAGGGAATGGCAACCCATTGCAGTATTCTTACCTGGAGAATTTCATGGACAGGGGAACCCGGAGGGCTACCTTCCTTGGGGTCTCAGAGTTGGATGTGACCGAATGACCAACATATACACACAGACCAAAATGAATTATCTGCCACAATTCCTGTGGGATCAGCCCCGACTTATAGTAACCCCTCCTTTCCTCTGAGAACTGCTCTCTCCACACCTCCACGGGAGAGGCCCCGGCCAGCCTCAGGCGTGTCGAGTGACCTCACATCTGATTAGAGTTTGTTGAACTGACAGCAAATAAGTGATTGCAACAGAAGCAACTGGACTGTTTCATCTGAGAATTCTGCATTGAAACACAGAAAAAGTCTAGTCTGTTTTCCATCAGACTGTTTTGTGTATAATTTAGGAGTGAGGCACCCATGCTATTTCACCATGGAGACAAAAAAGCAGAGTGTGCACAGTAGAGAAATGAAGGGGACACCGTCAGACTTCTCTATAGTTCCTACGGTAGACCTTTTCTGGACCAAGTTATTTCCTCTCTCTTGGGGCTTCATTAGATACAGCTAAACCCTTATAATAAATTATTTTTGTAATGGTGGTTTAGTCACTATGTCTGACTCTTGCAACCCCATGGACTGCAGCCCACCAGGCTCTTCTGCCCATGGGATTTTCTAGGCAAGAACACTGGAATGGGTTGCCATTTCCTTCTACAGGGGATATTCCCGACCCAGGGATCGAACCCTGGTCTCCTGCACTGCAGGCGGATTCTTTATCAACTGAGTTACCAGGGAATTAGACCAAATTAGTCTGTGTTTCTTGCAACCAAAGTACTCAAGCTAATACTCTAGGGAAGAGGGTAGCAAGACAGAATGAACTGATCCATACTATATAGAAAAATCTTAGGAACTGTAAAATATCAATACTTGGCAGTGGAAAAGCCAAATAAGCCAGACTTATAAATCATGGGTGGGCAGGCAGAGTGCTTTAGGGTAGACAATGACACACTCAAACTGTCCCATCCCAATCACCAGGACTTTCCTGTGTGCCTAGAAACAAGTAACAATATATTAAAAAATAACTCTACCTTAAAAATAATTCTCCCTTTAAAAGTTTCTCTCTTAAAAAGTTGAGATCTTTCTTTATGTGCTGCTTCTTCCTTTTTTTTTTTTTTTCAGTAGAACAGAATTTCTGAAGAGGCATGCTACACCGCACCCAACTGTGAAAAATGACCACCACATCCCAAATAACTTATGACCTCTGAGAATACACAAGGAAATAAAGTAGCAGATTCTTTGAATACAAGCTCAGAGGAAAAGGTGGATGATTCTAAAATGCTTGTTCATGCCCTGGATGATTATGGGAGGTGATGTTAATTTGGAATCACTGGTAGGAATGAGCTTATGATAGAATCATAATGATGCCTGGCAGAGTGAAAGCATGAGTTGCATTCCAAGATCGACCCTTGCATTTTCTCCATTTTAAGACACTAAAAGATGCATCATAAATTTACTTATACATTATTTGGGCAAGGAGGAACTATTTTATTAAATGTATACCTTAAGGAGTTATTTCACAAAACATCAAAACATAGACAGAAAAAAATAATAGAAAGGAAGACATCGTAGAAATGGGTAATCATGCTTTTGGCACCGGGGGCAGGCAAATAAAAGAGAAAAAGGAACAGCTTAACATGAAGAAAGACAAGAGTCCCTTAATTTCTCAAGGAGATGTACAGGGGAAGTAAGTTATTCCATAAGGATTGATGTTCTCGTCAAATGTAAGATGGACACCTATCTTTGATAATTGAAAATGCTTATATTATTATTTCCCTGACCAAATAAATTTTTTTCATTTATCTATTTTTAATTGAAGAATAATTGCTTTACAGTATTGCATTGGTTTCTGATGTTTGATAAAATAAAATTTTAATGCATAAAATGCTGAAAATTTTTAAGGCTTACAAAGGAAGCCCACAAATCTGAACATTCACTAGGCTAGAAAGTGTGATAACAAAAGAGCTGGATGATCAAATTCAACCCCTGGAACCAGTGACTCACAGAATCACAAGCCTTACTAATAGTTCTAAGGATACAGGAAATTGTGAGACACAGACATCAATGACGCTCCCATCACATTGGGATAAACTCGGGCCAAAGGGAACACAAAAGTTTACTAAGCAGTTGATCAAACAAGAAAAGCTATTTGTTCATGAATTATCTCCATTTGGGGCTTCCCTGGTGGCTCAGATGATAAAGAATCTGCCTGTAATGCAGGAGACCCAAGTTCAACCCATGAGTTGGGAAGATCGCCTAGAGTAGGAAAGGGCAACCCACTCCAGTATTCTTGCCTGGAAAATCCAATGGACAGAGGAAACTGGAGGGCTACAGTCTATAGGGTTGCAAAGAGTCAGACATGACTGAGCAACCAACACTTTCACCTTATTTATCTTACCTCCATTTTATACTCTGATAATTACATGACTAACAGTGACATTTTCCTATGGCCTGCGCTGCATAAATTCATAAGTAAGTATGAGATATGTTTACCATAAGCAGCCAAGACAGGCTTGGTATATTCTGCTAAAAGCATTTCATAGATAATATTTATCAAAAGGATCTATTAGCATCTTTAAAATTTTCATCTGATCATTTCCTCTCTTCTAACAACATATTTAATTTCAATCTAACACCTTATTGTCAGGCATCACGATGATTCTCACTACAAGAAAAAAGTCTCTGCACTGTTTCTTCCTGGCCAGGAAGACCACTATCCTAACATTCCACATGTATTTCTTCTATCAGATATTAAAAAAAATATCTCATCCACTGGCTTAAATTGTTTAGATCATCACATAATCTATTCTGAAAGGACCCATAGAAAATTTACTCATTACTTGTTCCTCCTTTCTCATAACTGCTCTGACTCATTTAATTAGTTGCTTTATTCTTTGTAGTGCCTAACAGGAAACTCAGAGCCAAAATTTTCAGGTCAACTCACAAGCACTGATGCCTTATTCTACTTAAAAAGTACACTATTTCAAGTCTTAATCTTATGCTTGGTTTCATATTATTTTCCTTCTCTTATTTTTTATATCATTTCTATACTTAGATTCACATTGCTTTCCCCATGATTATTTTCAGATTACATAAACCTCTGTGCATTGATTTAAACTAATATTGGAAAAGATACAATACAAGTAGAGATCTATGGCTAATTGAAAACACTTAAGACAGTGAATGGCTTGACTCCTTTTGGCTCAAACTATAAGCTCCTCTAGAAGTTTTATAACTCACTCACAAATAGATAGTTATAAGGGGCCTATGAGAAGCATATGTCATCTCAACAGCCAGACACAACATGCAGTGTAATTAAGGTTACTCAAATAGCCATGAATTCAAGGTCAATATGTTCCTCTTGCTTTAAGGACTGATTTCAGTTGGATGTACAATTTTTAAAGTATACAGGGAGCACCTTAATAGGTTCCCATTGCAAGGTAAGTAGAAGGAATCAAAATCATATTGATTCTACCTCTTAAATAATTTAAGTTTACTTCTTTCCATCTGTACCACCTCCTCTCTAATCTTAAACCTAGAAAAGAAGCTTTAAATGGATATCCTACCAACAAGAAAAGTCTTTTTAAATTGCAAATCTGATCCTGGAACTTATGAGAAAAGATTTCCTGTGGCGATCTATTGCTCTTGGGATAAAGTCGAAAATCCTTAACACAGCCAAAAGGGCCTTCGCTAACTGACAGTTGCCTCTCTGTCACCTCTTCTGTATAAATAGTGTACTTTGCAAAACACATACACACAAAAACTACCAACTATACTATAGCTTTTTCTCTTCTTATCTGAAGAATTTAGCTTCTTGAAAGAGTGGTCTGCATCGATGGTGTTCATTCACCTCATTCTCATGCCAGCCTTGCACTCTCAAGTCTGACCTGACCCTTGGTGAATGCACACACCAGGGTAACTGGTGGACTCCATGTTGTCAAGTCCAAGAGATACATACACATTTCTAATCACGCCTGACCTCTTTGTGGAATCTGACCATATTTAACCCCAGTTCTCAAAACCCTTCCTTTCTTTGATTTCCAGGACATCACTGGATTATCTGCTTTCTCCTAGCCCTTAATTATTTGTGTTGATCCACGTTCTGCCTCTAAGTTCTGTCCCCAAATGACCTTCTACTCCCAGGAATTCACCCACATAACTAATGATCTCCACATCATTATCAACTTTCCCTCAAGTGTATTTGGACTCATACTTCCAACTGTCTATTGAACATTATCACCAAGATATATCAGAGTAACCTGTATACTGACATGGAGGTTACATTGCATCCTGAACATGTTTCTTTAAGAGTCAAACAACACATGTCAGGATATTAAAGCTCTGGGAAGTACTACACTAGAGAGAATCTATTTACCTGATTATTAAGAAAAAATTTTATTTGCATAGGGAAAGAGTGTTTCCCTATGTTTTGTATATTTGCAAAAAATTTAATGTAACTTCTTCCCTGCAGACTGTCAGAAGACAGTCTCTTCTACTCTCTGAAAGTTACTTTAAAAACTGCAAATCAAGGACCTCCATGGTACTCCAGTGGTTAAGAGTTCACCCGCCAATGCAGGGGAAATGGGTTCCATCTCTACTTTGGGAATATACCACATGTCGCAGAGCAACCAAACCTGTGCACCACAACTATTGACGCCCAGGCGCCTACAGACTACACAGTCAAAAATAAATATTTTTTTAAAACCTTTTAAATCGTACAAGACTCATCCTTCCACTCAAATTCCCTAACAATTCTGCCTTCTAAGTCTCTCCATCTGCTCCATCCCTTTTTTCATGAAGAGCTTCCCTAACTGATATTGAGTTAAAAATGTCCCATAAGAATGGTAAAAAGTGTTCAGTTCAGTTCAGTTCAGTTGTTCAGTCGCATCTGACTCTTTGTGACCCCATAGACTTCAGCATGCCAGGCTTCTCTGTCGATCACCAACTCCCAGAGCCTGCTCAAACTCATGTCCACTAAGCTGCTGATGTCATCCAACTATCTCATCCTCTGTCATCTGCTTCTCCTCCTGCCTTCAATCTTTCCCAGCATCAGGGTCTTTTCCAATGAGTCAGATCTCCGCATCAGGTGGCCAAGTATTGGAGTTTCAGCTTCAACATCAGTCCCTCCAATGAACACCCAGGGAAAATCTCCTTTAGGATGGACTGGTTGGATCTCTTGCAGTCCAAGGGACTCTCAAGAGTCTTATCCAACACCACAGTTCAAAAGCATCAATTCTATGCTCAGCTTTCTTTATAGTCCAACTCTCACATCCACACATGACTCCTGGAAAAACCATAGATTTGACTAGACGGACCTTTGTTGGCAAAGTAATGTCTCTGCTTTTTAATATGCTGTCTAGGTTGGTCATAACTTTTTTTCCAAGGAGCAAGTGTCTCTTAATTTTATGACTACAATCATAATCTGTGGTGATTTTGGAGCCAAAAAAAAAAAAAAGTCTGACACTGTTTCCATTGTTTCCCCACCTATTTGCCATGAAATGATCGGACCAGATGCATGATCTTAGTTTTCTGAATGTTGAGCTTTAAGCCAACTTTTTCACTCTCCTCTTTCACTTTCATCAAGAGGCTTTTTAGTTCCTCTTCACTTTTGCCATAAGGGTGGTGTCATCTGCATACCTGAGGTGATTGATATTTCTCCCAGCAATCTTGATTCCAGCTCATGCTTCATCCAGCCCAACATTTCTCAAGATGTGCTCTGCATATAAGTTAAACAAGCAGGGTGACAATATACAGCCTTGACGTACTCCTTTCCCAATCTGGAATCAGTGTGTTGTTCCATGTCCAGTTCTAACTGTTGCTTCCTGACCTGCATAAAGATTTCTCAGAAGGCAGGTCAGGTGGTCTGGTATTCCCATTTCTTTCAGAATTTTCCACAGTTTGTTGTGATCCACACAGTCAAAGGCTTTGTCATAGTTAATAAAGCAGAAATAGATGTTTTTCTGGAACTTTCTTGCTTTTTCAATGATCCAATGGATGTTGGCAATTTGATCTATGGTTCCTCTGCCTTTTCTAAACCCAGCTTGAACATCTGGAAGTTCACAGTTCACATACTGTTGAAGCCTGACTTGGAGAATTTTGAGCATTAGTTTGCTAGTGTGTGACATGAGTGCAATTGTGCGGTAGTTTGAGCATTCTTTGGCACTCTCTTTCTTTGGGATTGGAATAAAAACTGACCTTTTCCAGTCCTGCGGCCACTGCTGAGTTTTCCATATTTGCTGGCATACTGAGTGCAGCACTTTCACAGGATCATCTTTCAGGATTTGAAATAGCTCAACTGGAATTCCATCACCTCCTCTAGCTTTGTTCATAGTGATGCTTCCTAAGGCTCACTTGACTTCCCATTCCAGGATGTCTGGCTCTAGGTGAGTGATCACACCATCGTGATTATGTGGGTCATGAAGATCTTTTTTGTATAGTTCTTCTGTGTATTGTTGCTGACTCTTCTTTATATCTTCTGCTTCTGTTAGATCCATACCATTTCTGTCCTTTATCGAGCCCATCTTTGCATGAAATGTTCCCTTGGTATCTCTAATTTTCTTGAAGAAATCTCAAGTCTTTCCCATTCTACTGTTTTCCTCTATTTCTTTGCATTGATCACTGAGGAAGGCTTTCTTATCTCTCCTTGCTATTCTTTGGAACTCTGCATTCAAATGGGTATATCTTGCCTTTTCTCTTTTGCCTTTCACTTCTTTTCTTTTCACAGCTATTTGTAAGGCCTCTTCAGACAACCATTTTGCCTTCTTGCACTTCTTTTCTTGGGCATGGTCTTGATCCCTGCCTCCTGTACAATGTCACAAACCTCCATCCATAGTTCTTCAGGCGCTCTGTCTATCAGATCTAATCCCATGAATCTATTTGTCACTTCCACTGTATAATCGTAAGGGATTTGATTTAGGTCATGCCTGAATGGTCTAGTGGTTTTCCCTAATTTCTTCAGTTTAAGTCTGAATTTGGCAAAAAGGAGTTCATGATTTGAGCCACAGTCAGCTCCCAGTCTTGTTTTTGCTGACTGTATAGAGCTTCTCCATCTTTGGCTGCAAAGAAGATAATATATCGGATTTTGGCATTGACCATCTGGTAAAAAGTGAGAGTGAGGAAAAAAAGCACTCCTTCCCCTATGAAAATAAATGTTTTCCTTAGAAATCAAATAAATAGATTCTCTCAAGTGTAGTAAGGAGAAGGCCATGGCACCCTACTCCAGTACTCTTGCCTGGAAAATCCCATGGACAGAGGAGCCTGGTGGGCTGCAGTCCATGGGGTCGCAAAGAGTCAGACACGACTGAGTGACTTCACTTTCACTTTTCACTTTCATGCATTTGAGAAGGAAATGGCAACCCACTCCAGTGTCCTTGCCTGGAGAACCCCAGGAACAGTGGAGCCTGGTGGGTTGCCATCTCTGGGGTTGCAGAGCCGGACACGACTGAAGCAACTTAGCAGCAGCAGCAGCAAGTGTAGTAATTCCCAGAGCTTTCATATCCTGACATGTTTTGGGACTCTTGAAGAAAGATGTTCAAGATGCAATGTTGCTCCCAAGCTAATGAAACTTTCTAGGAACACTAATGAATCACCTGACAGAAATAATATGCAACGGAACGGAGGTTGAGTTTTGCTGGCTATTCCTTTTGAGGTCAGTTAACCATCACTCTAAAAATGGTATCTTCAAGGCTGATAAATGTGTAAGCTTCTGAGTAGACAGTGTGAGTGGGCAACCCTACAGTGTAAATGGGCTCTGAACCTCCCTTCTTAGGGGACTAGTTAAGAGATGCTAAGTCTTCCTTCCACCTGTGCTAAATTGCAGAGTAATTTCCTGTTCCTTATTTTGATTAATAAATCAAATGAATTCATCAAATATTGATTAAACACCTGTTCTGTACAAGATGCTGTGATAGTTATTAAGGATACCAAGGAGAGAATGCAGTTTTATCCCCACAGGGCTCAACCCAGGGGGAGACACATTTGCAAAAAATTTAATTAATGTGACAAAGTGCTATGACAGAAGTACGTACCAAGTTCTATGGGAGCACAGAAGAAAAAATGATCTTCTCTTCTTGGAGAGATAAGACAGGAGAGTCAGAGGAGATTTGGAGCTTTATCTTGAATAATTTTTAATAGATGCCTTATAGTATCCTTACCAAAAAAATACAGGTGGAAAATATTCCCGTCTAAGAAAGACACTCACAGACTTAGAGAATGAAATTATGGTTTCAGGGGGGTGGGGGAAGGACAGGAAAAAGAGATAGTTACGGAGCTTGGGATAGACATGTATAGACTGCTATATTTAAAATGAATAACCAAGAAGGGCCTACTGTGTAGCACATGAAATTGTGCTCAATGTACGTGGCAGCCTGGATGGGAGAGGAGTTTGGGGGAGAATGGATGCATGTATATGTATGACTGAGTCCCTGTACCATTCACCTTGAAGCTAGCACAACTTTGTAAGCCAGCTATATCCCCAAACAAAATGAAAAGTCTTTTAAAAAGGAAAATATTCCCATTTAATAAATGAAAAAGTGAGCTTATTATAAATTTGTCTAAGTCTACAACACTGATGAGTAGCAAAACAAATTTGAACTCTGATTGGTCAGATAAGATTGGAGGCAGAGAAGCAAGGGGAATGATATTCCACAGAGAGGTGACAAAAAGCAAGATGGGTGAAAAGATATGGTCCATTGGGGGGAATAAAGCACTGAGGTGTGGCTGAAATGAAACACCAGGACAATCTATGTATGCCACATGCCAGGTGAAGTTGCACAGCTGTGTGAAGGGTCTGGTAGTTTTTCCTATTTGCAAGTTAACAAGCTAGCATGTTATTTGTGAAAACAACAAATAGAAACCAATTAAACAGGGTCAGGATGCCAGAAAAGGGAGTTCTCATGCCCTGACCCTCTCTCTTATCTCTTTAAGAAGAAAAGCTGAACTGCAAGCCACAATTGGTCTTCCCAAAGTGACCAATGATCCTCACAGATTTACTGAGACATTTAATGCAGTCATTCAAGCTTATCAATCTGGTTATAACAACTAGTTCATATGTTTGTTGATGAAGACCAGGACCAGCGCTGCATGAAAAACACCAATTAGCAAAATCCTGAAAGGTCTCTAGAATTACAACCAGGAGATCAGTCCCCTAACTTATTACATTATCAGACTCAAGCAATCAGAAGGCAACCTCAGAGAGAAATTCCTTGGGCTTTTCCAAACACTACTGGACTAGAGCAAAAGTCAGTCTGCACACAGAGATCTGATGAACCTGTTCATTAACATTATGATTGACTTAAAGATTGTTTGTTTTTTTTTAATAATTCTGGTTTTCCTTCATATGTTGATTTCACCCAGGTAGCTTTTAACTCTATTAATGGGCGAAACCAAGACCTTTCCATTGTAGTGAACAGGACCAGGATGGAATGGAAAACTATGTCCATTTCAGATCAAGTTAATTTGGTGAACCAGCTCTCTCACAATCTAAATGAGTCACCTCAAAGGAAGACCACCAGAATTCTTAATCTTCAACTCCAGTAAATGCAGGCTCTTAAACAGAAGCAAAACCCTCCCAGTTTCTCCTATTATTTGCAAAAAGCCAGGACATTGGAAAAGAGCCTGTTAAAAATAAGCACCTTAGGCACCTTCATCTCGCTAACCAGCTCTCCAACATCCTCCCAATTTTCAGCGATGGGCTCTGACGAGCTATGGAGGCTCCTCCCAATACTGCCTCCTTATTGGCTTGGGGAAACATTTCTCCAGATTGGGCCCTATTAGAAATTATTAGATGCCTTATTTTTACCTGACTCTTGGAAACCTAAGGGAAATCAACTTGTTGATATTTCCTCAAGGAATGATGACCTCAAAGGGACCACTGGCAGCCAAACCTCTGTCCTGGTCCAACACGATAGTTCCCCAAATTATAATTAGAAAAACTGACTAGAGAAGCCCAACAATTGTCCACAGGTGGAAATAAAAAGACAAGACTGAAAATTCAACAATTTTTGCTTTGATTAAAAGAGAAAGCTCTGGTTTGGATGAAATAACAACCCAATCTTACCGAAGACTCTAAAATTCACTCTCACCACTATACATGCATTAAACCATTGCTCTACTGATAAAATGATAGCTTTCATGAATCAATTTTGGTGGGAAAACATTAATAAGGCCACAAAAAGTATTTACTTTATTTGTGCCACTTGTCTCAATTACAACCCAGGAAGCTTGTTAGCACTGCTCCCAGACATTTTAAACAAGCTAATGGACCATCTGAGGTCTGACAAATGGGTTCCATACAACTCCTTCCAACCAATGGATAAAAACATATTTCAGTCATGGTCTGTATGTTCTATTATTGGACTGAACAGTTCTCACACTAATCCTTGCAGACAGGTTACTACCTCTTCTGTGGTTACAGTCTTTTTGGAAAAGATTACCTCTACCTGGAGAACTCCTCTTGAACTTCAATTTTTTTTAATTTTTAGAAGCTTAGTCATGTCTAACTCTTTTGCTGCCCCCATGGACTGTAGCTCACTAGGCTCCTCTGTCAATGGGATTTCCCCAGCAAGAATACTGGAGTGGGTTGCCATTTCCTTGTCCAGGGGATCTTCCCAACCCAAGGATCAAACCCTCTTCTCTTGCACCCTCTGCACTGGCAGGGGGATTCTTTACCACTGAGCCACCTGGGAAGCTCACAGTGACCCAGTAACCCATTTTACTGGTCAGGCACTTCAACAAGTCTGCAAAGTTTTGCCAGTTTTACACTTTCACTGTGCCTACCACTCTCAATTTTCTGGTTTAATCGAATGCACTAATAGCAATGTAAGATCAGCTGGCAAAATGTGTAGAGGCCCTCCAAATACCTTGACCAAAAGCAAACTCACTGGTCCTCCTAAGTCTCAGACTAACCTTTTTCGGAACTCATAAACTCTCACCCTTTGAAATAGTCACAGGATGCTCAATGCACTTGACTCTGGCTTCTTTCGATTCATAACCAATAAAAGGGTAGATACCAAAAAGAGTTGGGCAGTTTCTCTCCTTTGGGAGAAGCTATATGGCAGCCATATTTTCTACTACATGAACATGGCTGCTTTACAACAGGAAAAAAGCCTGTAACCTCAAAGAGTAAGACATTTGTAAACATTCTCATCTCAATTTTCATTTCTTTAGCTCATGTGAATCCTTGCGCTTCCTTTATCTTCACTGTCCGTTGAGATGCCTCAATATACTAATACTTCCAATGCATTCCTTTTTCAATTTCAGACAGCTTCGGTTGGGCTTCTGCCACTTGAATCTGAACATTTGAATTAATTTAGAAGGGAATGTTCTCGGGTTCTATCATTTAGAAATATCACCTTTCAGTGGTATGGGAAATTACTGCCAATGAAGACGAACTAGACCAATAAACCAACTGACTGTCACAATAGTCCAAGAGAAATGTTGTTTCTATTTGCCTTTAAAATCATGGCCATAAAAAAAAATAATAATAATCATGGCCATAACCAAGTACCCTGGTTCAGAGATAACTTCAGAAACCATTTCTGGCTCTGAAGTTAATTTAGACCACCTCAGTACCTCCAGAAATAACTGATGAGGAACAACATTACTTATGGTAGCTCAGAATCAAAAACCAACCTTTCCAAATGGAGAGAAAAAACAGCATATGAAGCTAAAGAAGCAGCAGCCAGATCATGAAGGGTATGATAAGCTATACTAAAGAAATCAAGGTCATCAAGATGGAAAGCACTGGGCCCACCTGTTTTCATTGCTGTCATTGACTGAACCCAGGAACCCTGAAGTCATTATTATACAGAGATACGCAGATCGTGGAATTGCAAAGCTTCATCTCAATGTTCCCATAAATGTGAGTCACATACATTCATAAATATTACTAACCATGGGGTAAATTAAAAATCTGTATCACTGAAAAAAATCTCTTTCAAGAATTTAAAGGACACAGAAATTTGTAAAGTACATTTTTACTTCTAAACTTTTCTCATCCTAACCCTACCTTCCAATGTTATTTACTATTAATGGTATTTTTTGCATATTATTTAGGGTATGTTTGTACATAAATTGATATGCAAATAGGTTCCTTCTATTTTTTTTATGTCAGGGCAAAATTTGCTTTTTCCTATCAATAGGGCCATAAATGACTTGTTCTTCTTTAGATACACAGCTTTACCTATCTGGGTTTAATGTTCACATGATTATTTATAATTTATCATTTAATAGGCACTAATTAGCTGTGGATTTTCAGTACAATAAACCAGCTTATTATACGTATCTGTATATGTTTTAATTTGTCCAATTACTTTGTTAGAACACTTTCCTATAAATTGGAATTGATAGGCAAAAGGTATACAGAATTCAAATTTTGAGTAATATATGCAAAATTCCCCCTGCATGTAGAGACAATCTCATCAATCTCCTTTTTCAGTATTTGCAGGTGAGAGTGCTATATTTGCTCCTAATACAATCACAAGAATGTTACATATCAGTATTTTCAATCTTTGACAATGTGATATTTCTAAGAAATTGTTTTTCCTATGTTATGACTTAATCATCTACGTATTAGTCATTTAATCACTTGAATTTCCTCTTTATGTTCATTTTTCATATTAGTGTCTTTGTAACCAATTTGTGACAGCTCATTCGTGATTAAGTATGTTAACCTTTTGGTTGCTGTGTATTACAGATGAGACGTCATAGAGTTTTCCCCCTTTTATTTCACTGAGATGTTTATTTTTTTAATGACACAGAAGTTACACATCAAAAGAGAATCACTTTTTTGTTGTTTTTGCTTTTTTTTTTCCTTAAGAGAAAGGCAATGGGAAATCTTTGAAGGATTTAACATGAGAAATAAAGATAACATTTACCTTCATAGAGAATCAATTGGGAAGTGAACTGGCAAGGATCAAGTGTAGATGCAAGCTGACTGAATGATCCAGCCATGAGACGGTACGAGCTTAAAGCACGGTGGTGGCAACAGTCGTGGGTAGAGAAATTATGGGAACATCTGTGCAACAGATTCTATGAGATTTGGTTGTTGGTTGAATTATGGGACTTAGTGGGGATTAAACTACTGTTTTATTTTGGAGTGTTATCTATTTAGTTATATTTGCAACTGAAACCTAAAGATTTAGCCAGCATTAGTGTTCTTCACGGAGAAGGCAATGGCACCCCACTCTAGTACTCTTGCCTGGAAAATCCCATGGACGAAGGAGCCTAGTAGGCTGCAGTCCTTGGGTCGCTAAGAGTCGGACACAACTGAGTGACTTCACTTTCACTTTTCACTTTCATGCATTGGAGAAGGAAATGGCAACCCACTCCAGTGTTCTTGGCTGGAGAATCCCGGGAACTGGGGAGACTGGTGGGCTGCTGTCTATGGGGTCACACAGAGTCGGACATGACTGAAGCAACTTAGCAGCATCAGCAGCAGTGTTCTTCATAAAAGGAGTGAGGGAAAGGAGAGGGTAAGAAACAATTAACTGAAACAGGATCACGAGACACCTGAATATGAATAAAGAGATCACCATTGATTAGAACTTCTAAAAGCATTTATAAATCAACTCTAGATCAGATTTATGTTTCTGTACATTTTAATTACAAATCAAATGATCTTTGAAAGCTGTGGGTTTAAATATCTAATGTATGTAAAGCTTTGTCACACAGGAAGGATCTTGAAAGGAAATAAATTGGTATCTCAAACAGAATTATCTAATAAATTTGTTATAAAGGGCAAGGTATAGAAAAATTTCAAGGGATACTGCAAAACTCTAGCTAATAACTGTAGAGAAGTTTTTCCTACCTCAGAGGGGATGAGAGGAGAAAGTACTGGGGTGGCCAAAAAGTTCGTTCTGCAGCTTACCAATCCGAACAAACTTTTTGGTCAACCCAAGTTAGCCAACTCCAAAGAGCTGTGAGGTCACCTGAAGGGACCTGTGTGCTTAGGTAAAGGGACTTAGGCTTCAGGGACCTCACCAGCTGAGACCTGAAACACACCACAATCCACTTGCCCAGTCTTCTCTAGCCACTGCTTCCCATGGCCTGGCAGAGGCCAGAATGCCTTTGATGTCATCCAGGAACAGAGCAAGGTGAAAAGTCCCTCTAAAGGAGCAAGCAGAGACTTTCCAGCATGCTCCACCTTTGTATATTTTCTATGGGAAAAACGTTCTCATCCCCCACACAGGAGACACACAAAGACCACCCAGCAGCACTACAACATGCAAGCCCGTAACAAAACGCAGTAGAGAACGAACTCCTACTCCCCTGATGCGTTTGAACTGTGGTGCTGGAGAAGACTCTTGAGAGTCCCATGGTCAGCGAGGAGATCAAACTATCATTCCTAAAGGAAATCAACCCTGAATATTCATTGGAAGGACTGATGCTGAAGCTGAAGCTACAATATTTTGGCTACCTGATGTAAACTGCCAGCTCATTAGAAAAGACCCTGAGGCTTTAAAGATCCAGGGCAGGAGGAGAAGGGGGTGGCAGAGGATGAGATGGTTGGGTGGCATCACCGACTCAATCGACATGAGTTTGAGTAAACTCTGGGAGATAGTGAAGGACAGGAAAGCCTAGCATGCTGCAGCCCATGGGTTCACAGTCAGACAGGACTTAGCAACTGAACAATAGCAATGACCCCGTGTCAATCACAGGCTATAGAGCCTCTCCCTGACCACATTTAATCAGCATGTTTCCAGGCAAAGCACCTCCTTCTTGATCTTAATAGAAGTAATTTCAGTGACATCATTTTACAAAAGATCAGTCTTTGGTTTTTACACTACATAATATGAATAAACAAATTAGATTTTACCATAGAGTTAAACTAGAAATAACAAATTAATTTATTAACTAAACTAAAGAATGAAAAGATGGACTATGTTTCTGTGAGTATAGGATCAATACTTTGAGAGTGAATGATGGAAGAAAATTATCTGAAAGTTCAGCATTTTATTAGCATGAAGAAAAAGAATTTCTGCTTTGCCTGCTCCCTGATCTCATATAAAGAATTTTTTAAGTGTAGGGAGAAGACTCTTGCGAGTCCCTTGGACTGCAAGGAGATCCAACCAGTCCATCCTAAAGGAGACCAGTCCTGGGATTTCATTGGAAGGATTGATGCTGAGGCTGAAACTCCAATACTTTGGCCACCTCATGTGAAGAGTTGACTCATTGGAAAAGACCCTGATGCTGGGAGGGATTGGGGGCAGGAGGAAAAGGGGATGACAGAGGATGAGATGGCTGGATGGCATCACAGACTCAATGCACATGAGTTTGGGTGAACTCTGAGAGTTGGTGATGGACGGGGGACCTGGCGTGCTGTGATTCATGGGGTCACAAAGAGTTGGACACGACTGAGCGACTGAACTGAACTGAAGAATTATAACTGTAATACTGTGGATTATATTATAGTTTACAAAGCTTTGACACCACACCATGTGGTTCTCAACTACTGAAAAGTTGTTGTTTAGTCGCTAAGTCCTGTCTGACTCTTTTGTGACCCCAGGGACTGTAGCCCACCAGGCTCCTCTGTTCATGCAGTTTCCCAGGCAAGAATACTGGAGTGGTTGCCACCTCCTTCTTTAGGGTATCTTCCCAACCCAGGGATCGAACCTGAATCTCCTGCATTGGCAGGTGAGTTCTTTACCACTGAGCCAGGAGGGGAACACGAAAGGGAAAAGGAATAGACTATATACTATCCTTGAGAGGTTGAGTTCTTTGCTGAAGGTCACATAGTTAATAAGTGATGTAGTAAAGATACAGTGATTTCAGAACTAAATTCACTAGTGTTCACTAAAATATGTGACCATAACATGGGACAAATTGTAAGTTAAAATGTCTTGATTTCCCATTTATTTATCCCATGCCAACTTTTCAATATTCCGTCATACCTATCATTTTCCTTGTTTTCTTTGTAAGATATGTCCAAAGATAAATTAAATATTTAACAACCTCAAATCCAGATACAAGTGTCTTTGCCTGATAAATAAAGAGGGCTCTGACAAACTCATGGATTCCTCAGCTTTTTTACTCTGTCAATGCTATTTCAATTTCCTTTACCTTTTAAGTTGATCAAAAAATCTTTTTTAGAAATGACTTTTCCCCCCAGAGTAAAATGTATTCCAAGCCTGGTGGAGAACAGACTATTAATCTCTTCACTTTATTGACCTACTTCAGTTTCAGCTCATTAAACACAGGCAGCTTCAATGATCAAAAGAAAACGAACAAAATGTAACTTGGTCTAAACCTTACCAAATAAGAGAGTTGCTCAAAAAGCAAATAAATCTGAACAGGTAATTTAATATTGACAGTCTCCCATTTAAAGAGTATATATGCAATGAATAAGGACATCCAGAAATAATTTCTATGTTCATTTGATCAATGAAGTCACAGTCTAGTTATGCTTTTTATCCAACTCTCTTCTCAGTTCTTAGCTTCCCCCAAAATGAATACTATACTGAAGGACTTATGCCAACTAAAGTCCCTTGAAACTATTAGAAAAGGAAAAAGACTATGAGCTCTAAAAAGATAGCTACCAAAGATCATTTCATTATATTACCATATAGAATCATTAAAAAGTAAAGTAAATCTAGTTATCATAGCACAGGTAATTACCCTAAAATTACTCTTTAGGGTAATTCAAAACCATTACCCTAAAAAGAGCAATAAACAATTTAAATTATAAAACAAGAAATGTTTACTAGCTTTTAAATATGACTGTATTTGAAACATATTTAAGATAATAGCTACACCATATCAAAATGTGCATATCTCATTAGCACTGATTTAAGTAATCCTTCTACTTAAGTAAAATTTCCTAAAACTAATTCTAAGAAATATCATAAATACATAACCAACCACAATTTATACAGAAAAAAAAAATCTAAGATATCATTAAAAAGTCTTGGAGCCTAGATGAGTATTCTAAAATTAGAACTGTTAGAATACTTTAGAGACGAGTTATACCTCTACCATATATCATGTTTTGTGATTTAACAGCAGTTATTTTCATTCTTCTGAAAGCCTGTGGTCACTCAATTTAGTCACATGGAATCTGGACCCCAAGTCAGTGTCTTTTAGTAAACGATCTTCCCGGTTTAGGAATAATTCCATAGTCAAATCATCTGTATTTTCTACCAGTGTGGAATTAACAAGAGTAGGAGATGGAAAAACTGAATCATCTTCTAGTTCCTTACTATCAATTTTCTTGTGGAAAGAAACAATTTCGCAAAACATACATTAAAATAAAACACAAATCAGCTAATCCACAGCCAGATATAAATTATAGTTGGTCACCTTTATTTTTCTGCATTCTCCCAGTAATAAGTCAATTAATGTTCTAAGAGATCAGTCACACTGTCTACATGATGATATCAAGTGCAAATGAACCCCTTAAAGGTTAAATAATCTTCCTTCCCTTTCAGAGCATTTAAGGAATCCTTCTAGACATTTGTTTGGCAATGCATTTACTCTATTTCAAAAATGTTAGCTAAGGTAGATAAAAATGTCTTTAAATTTAAACAAAAGCATTAGGTCACTTTTTGTGCCAGAGTTACATAAGAAGATATTAACTTTATGTAAACAATTAATTCAACAACACAATGAAGCCCAGATCAGAATATATTTTTAAAAACTTCACTTTCTATATTTCTCAGTCTATTAATACCAGGCATAAAATAATAATTAAACACAATAAATTGAGCCTATTGCATAACTAGGAATATAAGATTACTTCTAAAAATCAAAAATCAACCTATTATGTTTGGCCTAGTCACAGAACAACAACAACAACAAAAATCAATCACAATTCCTGCTCTCAAGTAGCCTATAGTCTAGCAGAAGGCAAGACATACATTCAAAACTGGTATTGCTCCTTCGAGCCCCAACCTTATACTGGAAATAACTAAATACTAATGTGTATGTGGTAAGTGAGGATTTTAGGGTTGGTCAAGGAAAAGAAGGACCTCAAGATGACAATGAGCTTTATTTGGGTCCCACTTTAACAGGCTGCATGAGAAGAGATGCAGCAAGACGGGGGTACAGGACCACCACTCAGAAGAGAAGAAAGCAAACAAGGAAAATCCCAGAGAGACGGAAATTGCAGGAGGAGAAGCGGGTGACAAAGGATGAGATGGTTGGATGGCATCACTTATTCAATGGACATGAGTTTGAGCAAACTTCAGGAAAGAATGAAGGACAGGGAAGCCCGGCATGTTGCAGTCCTTGAGGTCACAAAAAGTCAGACACAACAGAGCGACTGAACAGCAACAACTCCCGTGTCCAGGTTGCTTTGCACAAGATGTGAAGTCTCTGAGTAAAGAGCTTTGAAGGGCAGCAGCAACCTGGGATCATTTTCAGCCCCAGAGTTTGTTTTATGAATGGCTAGCAAATGAGTTCAGCTTTGTGGGGTATACAAGGCAGTCAGGCTCAAAAATATGTTTACTTTTGTTATATTTAAAGCAATTGGATATGTAAAGTTTTGAATTTGGCACTGGTAGGCTTTGGACTATTGGTCCCAAGTTAGGAAGAAGTAAAACACATAGGGGCCAGTTTTTAACCTATTTATATAACACCATCGGAGAAGGCAATGACACCCCACTCCAGTACCCTTGCCTGGAAAATCCCATGGATGGAGGAGCCTGGTAGGCTGTAGTCCATGGGGTCGCTAAGAGTCGGACACAATCGAGCAACTTCCCTTTCACTTTTCACTTTCATGCATTGGAGAAGGAAATGGCAGCCCACTCCAGTGTTCTTGCCTGGAGAACCCCAGGGGCGGGGGAGCCTGGTGGGCTGCCGTCTATGGGGTCGCACAGAGTCGGACACGACTGAAGCAACTTAGCAGCAGCAGCAGCAGCAGCATATAACACCATAAAAATTTTTTTTAAAAATCACTGTATCAATAGAATCTTCAATGTTATGAATTGACTTCTAGAGTTTAACTTAAGAATCAGAGAGGTTTAAAAGATTAATTAAGAAGTTCCTTGAAGCTTTGGGCTTCCCTGGTGGCTCAGCTGGTAAAGAATCTGCCTGCAATGTAGAAGACCTGGATTCAATCCCTGGGTTGGGAAGATCCTCTGGAGAAGGGAAAGGCTACCCACTCCAGTATTCTGACCTGGAGAATTCTATGGAGTATTCCATAGGGTCACAAAGAGTCAGACACGACTAAATGACTTTCACTTACTTACTTACTTGAAGCTTTACTAAAGTATTCAACAAACATTTCAACTCCTATTCTGTGTCAGGCATGTTCTGAGCACCAGATATTCTACAGTGAACAAGGCACACCACTGGACTGCCTACATAATCAGCAGGGCCCAAGGCAAAAGGGAAACCCAGGACCCTTTATTCAAACCCCAAGATGGAAACAGCAGAGCATTAAACCAAGCGTGTGGCCCTTCTGAGTGCGGGACCCTGACTGCACAGGTTTTGTATCCATAAACCCAGCCTCAGAAGACATTTTCTAGTCTCCTCATGCACACAATCTAGTGGTAAAAGATCAGCAATAAAAAGAAAAGAAATACGGCACCATGACAAGTGCCATGAAAGAAACAAAGAGGAACAGAGTTCAATGAAGCATGAGAAGGAAGTGCGTGTGGTCCATGTGCTCAGTCGTGTTTGACTCTGCGACCCCAGCCCACCAGGCTCCACTATCCATGGGATTTTCCAGTCAAGAATACTAGAATGGGTTGCCATTTCCTCCTCCAGGGGATCTTCCTGACCCAGGGATTGAACCCAGGTCTCCTGAATCTCCTGCATTGATAGATGGACTCTTTACCACTGAGGTACCAGGGAAGCCCCAAACCTGAGAAAGGCCTCTCTAAGAGCTGACACTTAAGCTGAGACCTGAGGCTTGCAAACCAACCAGCTATATAATGCATTTGTAATGCATTATATATATCCATAGGTTGAACATTTATGCCAATGGTTCTCAACCAGAATGGTTCTGCTTCTTCTAGGTCATTTGGCAATGTCTAGAGACATCTCTGATTATCCGAACCGGAGAGGGCAAGGCATTGCTACTGGCATCCAGGAGGGTAAAGTTCAGGGAAGTTTCTAAGCACCTGAAATTCACAGGACAGCACCTCCCTCCATGGCCAACAACAAAGAATTATCCAGTCCCACAGGTCAATGGTGCTGACACTGAAAAACACTAAAGCTGAATGAATGCAGATGATATGATTGCAAAGCTATGAGTAAGGAAGGAGTTTGGCACATTCGCCTTTCACGTCCTTAGCCATGTGATTTTATGGTAGCAAATACTGGAAACGTATATTTTCAATAGCAATAGAGAATTCAATTAAGTGTACAGTAGAATCTTAGTCACTAAAATATATATATTTGGAAGGATATTTATCATTGGAAAAGGTGTGTTACAAAGAAAGATAAAGTGATCCTACGCTCATTCAAAAATTATGTATGTGCTAAGCAGAGGATTGATGAGGGTGTTAAAAAGATAATTCAAAGGGGTTTTGGTGGTTATTTCTGGATAATATAATTATTTTTGCTTTCTTTGTACTTTTCAATATTTTAAATTTTCAAGAGAATGTAGATTATTTCATAAAACCATGAAAGCACAAAAATCTCGTTTTCTTTCTGTAAAGGTGCATTATACATTCAACTTACATGGTAGCTGTATGTGAGCCTGATAAGGCTAATCAAAAGCTGTGTTAATTTTCCGTGATTCGCAGAAGAATGACTAATTATTTAAGGATGATTTTAGCAGTGTAATTGATGAAATTTGAGATTTCTAAAGCTGAAAAACAGAAGAATTGAGAGCACAATTGCTTTTGTCTTTTCTTCTAACTGAAGGGCAGGCTTTTATAAAAGAAAGGTAGATATGGACAATGGCTACTCTCTATTAAAATAAATTGCTCTTGTTAGTTAACTGAGTATACTGGATTTCATGTTTGCAATACATTTCAACAAAGCATATGAATGAAGTCTCTCATGACTCTATTTTAACAAAATGGATTTGTGGTTTCTTGAACAGTTATATCAAGAGCCCACTGATTTATAAATCATGCCTGTTTAGGCGTAGCATCTGGTTGTTGAAATGTTCCTCTTGGTCTTATACTAGTTAATAATAAAAGAAATGCTAATATAAACCAAGAAGGTGTTCTTACCAGACAAGCCAAATTTCATGTTCTAGAAAGTCCTAGCAAGCTGGAATCATGGTTGGGGGGAGCATATAATTATAAAATGCCATTCTCAAGTTCCCTAAACTGCACCCCTCCTTAAGGCCAATTAGATAAATATGGAATGTTAGACACTTGGCATAAAGGGGGGTGGAGAGGGGACCGGGGTGCACACAACATCTACATTTGCTAGTAAACTGACTATGAGAGAAGAGGATGTGATTAGTACAATTCAGGCTCTGACGGACAGTCATGATCTACGGTCCTAAAGTAGAAAATTGTACTTGCTTCCCCATTATTAAGCTTCACTAAAAGCCTAAATTAAAAAAAAAAAAAAAAAGAAACATATCATTTTCTTAGGCATCAAGGCACATACTAGATTTTCCAGAGGAGAAAGTGACAAGTTCCCCTGACACTGGAACTAAGCCTTGATGTTTACAACTCAACAGAGACAACCTACTCAGAATAAGACACCAATGATGGGACAAAGCCACCCGAGACCTGTGATGCAGCAGGATGGCCACAAGGAGACTCTACAACCACAAAACGACTGAACATCCCCTCTTCCAACCAACAAGTGTGTCACTGCTTCTTCATTAAAGACAGCTACTCTCATCTTTTTGTTTAAATTGGGGTTTAGTTGTTTTACAATGTTGTGTTGGTTTTTGCTGTACAATGAAGTGAATCAGCTGTATGTATACATATATCCCCTCCCTCCAGAACCTCCCTCCCACTCCCCTATCTCACTCCTCTAGGTCATCACAGAACACTGAGCTGAGTTTCCTGGGCCATACAGGAGGTTCCCACTAGCTGTCTATTTTACCCATCCACCCCCGTCATCTTAATCTTCCTAACACCTAGGTGAGTTATGGTGACGCCCAATTCCTGAATTGCCCTGCTTCCTTAAACCCTTGTAATTACCCAGCACAAGGCCAGATCCTATAAAAGGTCCCTCTCAACTGCCTCTTACCAAGGCACCCACAGTTCCTGAGCTGCACGATCTCCCTTGCTGTAGCAAGTAAGACCTAGTTTGTTTGACTCTCATCTTGTTTCTTGTGGTTCTTGGCTGGTGAGTTTCAGTACAGGGCAATCCTGATATTAATAATCTGCCTTGACCTCAGTCTGTGGATCCCTTTCATGGCTTTGGATCACCATAACCATGCTGCGCAAGCAGCAAAAGGGGGTGTTAGTTCACAAGAAACAAGAGTCCCAGTTTGAGATTACTGTCAATGAGTGACTGTGGCCATCAGTCATCTAATTGTGTGATGGCATAAAAGCCACCTCACCCACACTCCTCCGCCTCTCTGAGTATATACACCAGGTGGCTATGGGTGTTACAGTGAGCAGTGGCACAGTGCAGCCTGTTTTCTTTCTTAGGGTCCCCCTTAGTCCACAGAAAGAAACAGAATACTCCCCATAACCTGTTACCATTTCAGATAGCTTTCTTTCTTATAGTGTCCATTAGTTCACAAAAGAAACAAAACATTCACCATAATCCAATAACTACCATCTCAGATAGGTTTCTTCGAGTTTCCATTAGTTTGTGAAAAGAAACAAAATTTCACCATAACCTAATAAGTATCATTTCAGATAGAGACATATTTCCCAATTTTAGAAACAATCATGTGACTTTTTTTTTCATTAGTGACTTTTAAAAAACTAGTTCTTATCTTTTTAAAAAGAGTTCTGATTTATAGACATCCAAAACTAAAATTTCACCCTTAAAGCTCAAGTCCAGTTACAATCAGGACACTAAATAAAAAACTGTAATGACAGCAACACATTTTTGAGCACTTACTATGTGCCTGGATTCGTGCTATTTTATACACATGTATTATTTCATTACATTTATGCAACAAGCCTTTAAGAACCAATATTCCCATTTTACAGGTGAGAAAACAGAGGTTCAAAAAGGCTAACTGGTGTACCTCAATCACAGAGCTACGGGTGCCAGGGCCTAGTTTTGAATCCAAATGTCTGTAATTCCAAACTCTAAGATCACCAGGTAGATTGTTTTTCTTGGGCATGAGTATGCAACAATACTGACCTCGAAGACAATATAAGATTGGATTATAATGAAAGCAGTTAAAAAATACAAACTATAGAGCACTATTTAAAGTGTCTGATAATATTAGAATTTAATATTGCCATACCAAGTTTATTTTTACTATCCCATTTACAGCCAAAGCTACCAAGAAAAAGTCACCTTGCACAAGCTACTCTCTGTATCAAGGAAAATTCACATTTTAAAAACTAGTTGGTATATAAATTATCTGAAGTTAGCCTTGGATTTTTATAAGCTTCTCCTTTCTGAATTATCTTCTTTAAAAAAGGAAAACAACGCCTGTGTGAAGAGAATTTCAATGGGAAAACATTATCCCTCCTTCCCAATAAATAAAATAAAAATAAAAGGACCTTTAAAAGACACTTTCACTAACAGTTCTTTTCTGAACAAAACAAATAAGAGCAAAGGGCACCTTGACTACTACTTAGAAAATAAAATCAGAACACAGGGAAATCTGTAATTCTAATCACATTTACACCTTCTCTCCTTTTTTACATTTCTCATCCAAACATCCTTAGGAGCTCAATAGGCTTAAAAGAATTGGAGCAGGGTAGAGAACAAAGGTGAGTGGAATCTGAGAAACAGCTTAAATGGCTGTTCTCACCCTTTTAGTAATTTCAAATTGGGTAACATAGGTTTCAGAAGATTTAAAAGTCACAAATATAGGATGACACTGTAAGAAGTTATTCTACCAGCTTATATTTTTTAAATGGCATTTTGGCCAGGCATCTCAGGAATTAACCACTTGTAGACAAGAAATGCAAGAAAGCACTAAAAAAAAAAAAAAAAAAAAATTAACTTTCAAGAAAAACAAATATCAAATTTAAATGAACTAGCTTTAGTCAATGAAAGTCTACGTGCTAAATACATGTACTTGCTAACAAAAATATTAGTATTTCTATTCTTATGTGAGAATGACTATGTAGATATTAACTATGTTTTCTCTTGAGATTGAGGATAATTTTAGAAAATAAGGTTCAACTACTATACTCAATCAAATTAAATGTTACAGATCATATATAAATACAAAAATAAAGAAAAGCATTTATGAGCCATGTGGTATGTGCGATTCACTCAAATGGGGAAATGAAAAAAAATTTAGTGGAAAGATAAGAGACATCGATGTTTAAAGAAACAGTTTAATGTAATTATTCAAATAAAAAGTAATCAATAGTAGAGAAACAAAAAATTCAGAATTATATCAAGTTCAGATGTGAGTGCTTGTTATTGGGTGATTCTGATTCAGAATAATACTTTCATGTGACTTTTTCTTACTGCAAATGTCAAAGGAATTCAGCACTTCTTTTCAGCAGCACTATTGATGTCCCTGAGTTCAGCCCTGCATGGCCCCCTCAGAAGGTGTTTCTATGACCCCTCCATCGCCTTAAGTCACAGATAAAGAAAGTACTAGCAATGGGGAAACAAACCAGAATGTCTTAGAAAAGAAGATGCCTGCCATCCTGGCTCTTTTTTGTGCCATGTGTATCAAACACAAATAAGTACGATTTCCTTCTCTGTAGGGCCCAGCTTCAGTTTCAGTAAAACGTTATGCCAGTGATGATACTCTGCAAAGTTCTTCTTCTAAAGAGATGAAACACACACAGGGTTCTATAACTGCAATACCTTCTAGTCACTCTATTACATTTAGCAAGTACCGGAAACACTGAGATATGAGAGGGGTGGAGAAATCAAGTCCTTAACTGTCCACATTTGTGAACGTATCAGCCAAAATTATGGGATGGGGGTGGAATCTAATTATTCAGCTGAGGATTTCACAGCTCAATGCCACGCCCCCACCCCTGCCGCCCTAACACACACAGTCACTTGAGCTGCTTTAGCTACTGGCAAGTGAGATTTTTTGTTTTTGTTTTTTTAATGAAACAAACGCACTGAAATGAAACGACCGGTTTACAAAGGGGGTGGTATCCTTTGAGGACAGAACTGCCCTAAGCTGAGAGCATCTATGCTGTTTCAACTAGTAAAAGTGCCTAGTACTGAACAGGTATCCAAATACATATTTGTGTGTTTGCTTAAAAAAACTAGTCATGTAAACTAAAATGGATTCACTGTGCCCAAATGCTCAGATTCTCCTTGTGGGATGACTCTAGAACGGAGTTGATAACCAGCAAAGAAATCAAGCGAAAGAGCTACGGCTCCCCAGAGCTAGCAGCAAGTCTCCTCACCCTACACAGGCAGAGGAGAACAGATTTAGATCCAAGCATCCTCCACAAGTTCACTGTCCAGCCAATAAGGTCACAGCATTTGGCAATTAGCCTCGTAATTAGGTGCACTGCTCCAGTAAGATCTTAACTCCAGACACCTGCTGTTGCGTTTAATAACTAAGATCTGTTCTTCCAGACCGAATGTTACTGGAAATCCGCCCGCAGAAGCACGGAGCAGGCGCGGAATAGCTGGTAAAGGTGCAGGCGCACGCAAGAAGCAGAATCCACACTGGCCACACTCACTGTATTCCTTCCCCTTCAATCTCTGTCTGGTAGATCTCAGCCGTGTTAAGTGGCTCCCCGGTGCACTCTGTTTGATCGCCTGTTGCCAGCACATCGTTCAGGCGTTGCAACAACACAATGGTTCCGAGAGGCATACTGAGTTGGTACCTGCAAGGAGGGACTTGATGCCCAGGCGTAAAGAGCGGGGCTCAGAGTTACACCAGGGTGAGTGCACAGGGTCCGAGTCCTCGTAACAAAGGATACCGGCCGCCCTGGTCAGTACCCCATTCTCCAGCAAAGGAGGATAATGCAGGTTTGTGTTTTTAGTATCAAACTTGGAGCGACCAACCCAACTCCATCTACCGTGGGAGAAAGCAGCAAACCAAGGCCCCCCGGCGGGGCACTGGGGAAGTTCCCACTCGTAAAAGAATCGCGGTCAGGCAGCGCTGTCCCCCGTTGTCAGCTCTGCTGGCCTCTTGCATCGCATCAGTGAGACTAAGGGAGCCGGGCGGGAAGCGAACGCCCGGAGCTCGGCTCAGCAGCAGGCGGAGTCCTGGAGCTCCCGGAGCTGCGCTGCACTCGGGATGGTCACACCGCCCTTCTCCGGGAGGCACTTTGTGCGGTCGGAGGACCTGAAAGGTCAACTTCTCCCACGAAAGGCCATTCCGAGAGCTTGAGCAGTGCAGGGTCCGCGCTCCGGACGCCCCAGCCCGTGCCCAGGCTCCCAGCCCTCTCCCACGGTCCGCGCCTTACCTGCCCGCGGTGAATCCGGCAGCCCCTTGACAGGTCCCACCAGGCGCCCCTGGAAAAGTTTCCGAACTTCTTCGCAGCTCTGCACGCCCTCGCTTCGGATAGACCCCACGAGAGCCAGCAGGAGGAGACATTGAGAGCCCACGCGCCAGGTCTGCACGCTCATCTTCGGTGTCCCAGTCACTCCTTCCCTCGCCGCGGACCCCACTCTCCCCGCGTGCCCAGCGCTGCAGACGCTGGAAAAGGCTCGGCGGTGCGATCCGGCGGCGGGCGGGAGTCCGGCCGCTCTGGGACCCCGGCTTCACCTTCTCCTCTAAGGTGCCCCGAGACGGACCGCGGTGTTCTCGGGCAGAGCGCCGCCGGGTCTCCCTCTCCGGCGGGAGCGAGATGGCGCGGCGCGAGCGAGGACAACGGCTGGAGCCGCACGGAGCCCGCGAGCATTCGGCTCTGGCCACCGCCGCGGTCGCCGCGGGCTGCACTGCCAGCTGCCAACCTGAGACTCGCCCGTGGGTCGCTCTCCGAGGACAGGCCCCGCCCCCTCTCCGTGGGCAGGCCCTGCCCCGTAGTTAAGCCACGCCCCCGCGCGACGCCACCGGCCGCACCCGCCCGGCGGCTGAGCCGCTGTCCACGCGGCCCTAGCTGGAGAAACACCCGAGCGGCGTTGCCTGGAGCAAGGAAACAAAACGAAACCCGACCTCCCTCTCCCCATCCATTCCTGGGACCAACAGTCTGATGAAAAGAAGAGCTCAGAGAAGACAAGATATGAGAAATACCAACTAGAACTAAGATGAAATACTTCCCTGTAAATCAAGGTCTTCAATGCATAGGAATTTGTATTTGAATTGCATGAAATGGTATCTGGGCACAATACAAAATACAAAAAAAAAAAAAAATTATACTTAAAGATCTCAATTGTGAGGCTCGATAGCACTTAGTTTTAAAAGAGTGTACAGGAGAAGCTACTTTTTAAAAATTGTTTTATGTTGCCACTTCGGAATATTTTTCGTTAGTATTACGATTTTCTGAAAGAATTTAGAAGTCATAAAAAGTACATGTAAACAGTATAACGTCCTTGCTTTGGCAGTAAAATCCAGTTTCTTCTCTTATTACCCGTTAGCATCATATTTTGCTTCTGTACTTTTTATCTATAAGGGCCCTTCTGAGCTTTACCACTTCTCTAATTTTAAAAACATTTCTCAAAGATTTACTCAGGCAAAAGTGCTCAGGAGAGTTTCTCACAAGGAAGAGATGAACATGAAGACTTTAAAGGATTTTAAAATGACAAAGGAATTCTGTCAATTGACAAAAGGAATGCATTAGAAACCAAAAGCCAAAGGCCAGGTGTATTTCTGAAATGTGATTGACTCAACACTAAGCCTGTGACTAACAAGTGTTTCATCTTCTATAGGTACCTGAAGAAAGTCCTCCTCCAGTAAAACAAAACTACTTAAAAGCATCAGGCCAGGGGAACTATAAATGCTCTAACCACTTAAAGGGAATTTATTCTCATATTTGAACCTTTGCCAAGAAATAGAGATGAATAATTTTGTCTTAGTTAAGTGTCATGAGGCTTTTAATGACCAGTGATACCAAAGGCAGAGCTTTCAGCAGTAGATCGCTTGCTCTAAAACCATCCCAGGGCAATGGCTGAGATACTTCTTCAGGGAAATAGTGCTTACTTGGCTTTTGACATCAATTCCATGAACACTAGATATTTTTTAAGATGCTTTCTCAATAAATGAGAATTGAAAAAATAGCTTAATTCAAGGACTTCAAGCAAAGCTTTATATATGTATCCTGATGGGGGGAAGGGTGTATACTACCCCCATGAATCTTTTTCCCTAGCCACCAAGTGTGGAAAAACTACTTGGAAGTCAGCTCTATCTACAAGAAAAAAAAAAAGAATGACCATGAGAATGTGTACTGTGCTTAGATGCCAAAGAATATTCTAAGTGCTTTTTAAGGGTACTAAGTCATTCATTCAGTCTTCATAACAACCCTATAAAGTAGTTACCACTACCGTCACTCTTTTACCATGAGGTAACAGGCTCAGAGAGGTAAAGTGATTTGCCCAAGGCCAACATCCCTATTAAATGGTAGAACCAGAAATCAAACCCAGGCCTTGAAATCCAGAATGTTTGCTATTAACCATGGGTTCTCCTCAACCACTCCATGCCATACCAAAGAACCTATTGGGTTACATTCAGTACAATATGTTACTTATATGTTAAGTCCTTATATGTTAATATTAAGGCTAATAAGTCCCTAGATTTTCTCTTTTTTAATATTTATTTGATTTTGGCTGTGCTGGGTCTTTGTTGCTGTGCCCTGGCTTTCTCTAGTTGCCCCAAGCAGGGGCTACTCTCTGGTTGCTGTCGTGGGCTTCTCAATGAAGTGGCTTCTCGTTGCACAAGCTCTAGGGCGCAAGGGCTTCAGTAGTTGTGACACGTGGGCCCAGCTGCCCCACGGTATGTGGGATCTTCCCAGACCAGGGATCAAACCCACACCCTCTGCATTGGCAGGCAGACTCTCAACCGCTGGACCACACCAAAGTCCAAAATCCCTAGGTTTTTCCAGAACTTCTTTTTCTTATTAACCAAGCTTTCTCCTTGATTGATTTAATCATCACAGAGTAGCACTAAAAGGACCTCAGAGTTTACTTGGTCCAATTCATTCACTTGGAATCTCTAAAACAATCTGTTTTACAAAGGGAAAATCACAAACATTGAGAATTATTGGTGGTTCAGTAAAAACTAATAAACTTAGAAATATTGATTGAACATATACTGTATTTTTAAGAAACTATAAAGGGTTGGACACAACTGAGTGACTGATCTGATCTGATACACTAGGCATAATAGGAATTACAGAGGCATGTAAGCAAGCTCTCTTCTCCATGTTTTTGCAATTTATTTCAGCAGAATAATTAGATGGAAAGTTATATATAGAAATGGAATAGGGTCTAATGAGAAAATAAATACGTTTAGTCCATGTAAAATGCCCCCACTTACAAAAAATAATTATTTTATTTCTACCTCTTTATTCTCTACTGCTACCAACCATGGATGAACTTGAAGACAAACTTGCTTCTTCCAACCAGAATACAATACCAAAGTGCCGTTTACATGAACACCCTAGAGCAAAACCTCTACACACTGTACTATAATCTTTTGATCAATTTACCTATAAAGATTACAGATGAAGCAAGGAAGAATTTCTGTAATTTGATAGTGATAATGCCTCATTTTTCAAAGGTTATTCAATATAAACATTTATTGAATACCTTTTATGTAATAGGCACTGTGTTTTGCTTTTGAAATACTCTTAGAAGAATCTCTAAATGGTCATTATTTAAAATACGCTTTAGTATTCTTCTAAATGTAAAGCTTCTACGTAACCATTTACAGTGTGTCAACTCAACACCTCATAAAGAGAAATAAAGAAACTCCAACATGATTTAGGAGATCCGATGATATCACATTGCCCTCCAATATGACTGTCAATTTAGGCTAAGACTGGCCACTAAAGCTCACCCTGAGAAACTGGTTGAAGTTAACTCCTGTGCCTAATCAAAATTAATAGTTAATATTTTAAAGGGGTTACAGGTATTATTTTCTCATTTAACGTTTCAACCACCTCATGAGACAGTTACTATTATACAACTCATGAGGAAACAGAAGTATGAAGAGATTAAATGGAAGCTAGGCATGCCAGCTTTTGCACTCCCTCAGCTACCGCCTCTCCTGCTCTGCACACCAGACACCTGTTTTGTGGCCCCTTGACTCAATCTATATCATATATGGGTAGAAACCCTGGTACTACCTGCTTTTCCTTTGGTGTAGTCAGCAGACCTCATCTCCGTAGTGGTCCAGAGACCTGCAGTGGCTCCAACGCTGGCTCAACAGTACCTTCCTCCATAGCCACCTGAGGTCCTACTTGCTCCTGGCTTCTCCCTCCGGAAAACTTTTAATCATGAGAACTATATTGTAACGGCTAAAATTCCATGTGCTACCTTGACATCTGGGAGCCTCCTGGGGTCCCAAAGGTCTACAGATGTGTTCTGCACTTGCCAGATATGACCCCCACCCTACCCAGCAGGAAAAGATCCCTCCCAGACCAGCTTCCCTATCAGCCAGACCAGCTCCATCCCACCTTATCTCCAACCCAACTGGTTTCTCTTCCCTACAGTCCAGTGAAATTATCAAACAAGTCAATCACATCCTCCATGAGAACCAGGGGTCACCTAACCCTCTCATCATTACAAAGCCTGCCTGTCACAGCCCTACTGGTTCACTCTGCTTCTGAGTGGACCCCTGTGTGGCCCTGCATGGCATGCGGTGTCTTCTTTCCCTGGACTGAGTGTGTGTGACTCATATAAACTGCTGTCTCATCTGCCCATCATGTGTTTGGCCATCTCATATTAATTAAGGAGGGGGACACTTCCTTCATCAATGAGGTAAGTAGAAGGCAATACAAGTGCTTCCAGCTAGCTGTTTCCCCCCAAAATCCTGACTTTTGCCTTGTCCTACCTTCTCACTCTTCTGAACACTGTCCTATTAAAGGGAGCCAAATTGGAGGTCAGCCCCAGTTGACCCTAGAAATGAATTTCTGCCACCAAGTAATCACAAGGAAATTGAGGGATCCTCTCCTGTTGTCTCCTTAGGTCACAAGAGCAACGGTTGAGAAAAAGCTGCCTACAGGTGAGAACTGGTGGCAAATTACAACATTCCATAAAATCCTCAAAACCAGACCCTAAGTTGAAATGTACATGGGAGTCAGTGGGAAACTGACTTTGTGATCAGCAAACATATTTTCAAGTGAACACTTCCTAAAATGATCTACTGCTAATGTACATTTCCAATTTGAAAAACTTCCTCTTCTAATCACCAGTACATGTTTATCAATGATTTTGAAATATTTTAGATGCACATGTCACTATCTCACAGTATATATGCTTCAAGGCAATGACACTGTAACTATTTCTCAAAAAGCATTAGATAAACCAACTGTTCCTGTATGGAAGTTTCAAAAGTATTTCATACTGTATTTAATTTTACATGGTTTTGTGCTTACAGTTTCTAGTGAAAAACGGTTTATTTTCTTTCAGAGAATTTACTGAGAAAGAAAAATATTAGCTGTTCTAAATGAGAATGAAAGCCTTAGAAAAGACACAAAAGGAAGGAACCCAGGAACACTCAATGAGCTTATAAAACTAAATTTCTTCAAATAATTTTCTTCTAGTCTATATCTAGAAAGAAAGAAAGTGAAGTCGCTCAGTCGTGTCCAGCTCTTTGTGAGCCCATGGACTATACAGTCCATGGGATTCTCCAGGTCAGAATACTGGAATGGGTAGCCATTCCCTTCTCCAGGGGATCTTCCCAACACAGAGAGCAAACCCAGGTCTCCTGCATTGCAGGCAGATTCTTTACCAGCTGAGCCACTAGGGAAGCCCTAGTCTATATCTAAGAATGTAAAAACTGTTTTCCAAGTTATGATACACATTACATGTGTAAACTATAGTACATTATAGGGCCTTCCCTTGTGGCTCAGCTGGTAAAGAATCCACCTACAATGTGGGAGACATGGATTCGATTCCTGGGTTGGGAAGATCCTCTGGATAAGGCAAAGGCTAACCACTTCAGTATTCTGGCCTGGAGAATTCCATGGACTGTATAGTCCTTGGAGTCGCAAAGAGTCGGGAGAGACTTTCACTTCTACTTCTGTAGTACATTATGGTAAAAAGGAATACAGTACAAATTTCCCTCTTTTGCAGATGTAGATATTTGCACCAACTAATATATATGATCCCAACTATTTTTGATTAACAAATGAGTAAAATCCACATTTAAAATTCAATTTCATCATTAATTAATGCCAATATTTTAAAGAAAGACAATTGCATTAAATAAATTCACTTATCTAGAACATGTTAATATACTATCCCATATAAAACAAAAAAACATTTTTCAGAAATTAAACTAGGCTAAAAAAATGTATACCTGTTTGCTGCTGGTTGTTTAATGTGAAAACTAAAGGGCTGCAAAACTGTATCTGCTGGACTATAAGCTTTGTGAGGTCTAGAGAACTGCCATGCCCACCTTTACCCTCTGATCAGTGGCTGACTATGTTTTGTGCACATCCATAACTTTACTGAATGAATTTGGCCCCTATGAGTCTGATGTTCTCAAGTGCCCTGTAGCAAATTTCTGTGATTATTTTTAAGCAGCAGTCAGCCTTAATTTCAATTCAACTGCTTCATTTTGTATTACCTTCAAAGAGGAAAATATCACTATCTGATAGAATAGTATCAATAAACACTTTTAAAACCAGGTTATAACTTCCAGACTAAAATTATGTGTGGATATTGCATCATCTGGTATTTGACTTTCAATAAATCTCTGATGTCTGTTTCACTTCTTTTCATTTCCTTTTCTGTGATAAAAATGTGAGGTCAGTGTCTTAAACGTTTAATGTTACTATCAAAGTAATTATTTAGTTCAGAGTTAAAGAACTGGTTTTCTAATTGTTTTCCTGCAGCTTCAGATATTATAATATCTTAAATATTAATCTCTTCAGATAAGATGAATTTTAATACTACACATTAAGTATTTTCCAGAATGATTATTCATTATCTGTGTCATTTTGGACAAGTTGTTAAACCACTCTGATACTCTTTTCTTATTGTTGTTGTTGTTTAGTCACTAAGTCATGTCCAACTCTTTTGTGACCCCATGGACAATATAGCCTGCCAGTCTCCTCTGTCCATGGGATTTCCCAGGCAAGAATACTGGAGTGGATTGCCATTTCCTTCTTCAGGGTATCTTCCCAACCCAGGTATCAAACAGGAGTCTCCTGCATTGGCAGGTGGATTCTTTACCACCAAGCCACCTGGGAAGGCCTCTATCCTTATTACCTATGTAAAACAAGGAGTAAATACAATACCTGTGTTATAATGTTATTGATATGGTTAACTGAAATAACATATGTGAAGTATGTTTTTCAATTCTTAGTTCATATAAGTACTTAATAAACAGACATTATGTTTCTTCTCCATTGGAAAAACACCTGTCATGAGTTCCTGATCTGTTAGTTACATCTTGGATGTAATTAGAACAATAAACTCATCCTCTGAACTCAGTAACTATTCAAACTAAAATCTTTTGCTCGTTTCATATTCATAGTACAGTTTCTTCATATTATTTAGCATTTATGTACCTCTCAAATTATCTTGTGGTAGGGGGTGGGGCGGGTAATGGCAAAAAGGAGCTTGATTTCAACTCAGTGTAGGGACACAAGAGTCTAAGTCACTCAAGGTCATGACCTAAAAGTCATTTTTAAAAGGAAACAGTACACCTCTCAGAACATAATGAGCATTTACAGCAAGAACTGGCAACTAATTATCATCAGCTTTTTAAGATGCAAAGTGTAGACACTACTAATGATAAAGCCTCATAATTGATAATTATCTTTGATTAACGAGGAGGAAAGCTCTTCCAGAGGCTTTCACTGCCGTGTACCATTGTCATAATTGATCTTTAATTGTTCCAGCTAAAAATTCCTTTTATCATATGTTTAATCTTTGCTATTTATAAATAAGGTCCATGAACAGGCCTTATTAACTACCCCTAAATGTGACATCACTTTACAAATTCTTTGCAATTTAATTAGCATTCAGTCTAATTCCTTATATTTGCATATGAAAAGATACAAGCAGTTCATGCTCTCAGGCAGAAAGGAGAAATCCCTTGCTCTGACCACTTTTGAATTCTCTTCTTGATCCAGATTTTTTGAGAAGAGAGAACAGCCCTCCCTCTGGTTGTGCCTGGTGAGATTTTACATAGTTGCCAACTTTCTGCTCCTGGAGAACTGTATTCTGGTCTTTCCTATCTTGGGGGAGGGAAACTCCATCAGATCTACTAAATTTCCTATAATATATTTCATCCCAATTTTCCCTCACTCTTCTTTTTCTGTCCATATTCTCAAATGATCTTGGAACAGTTTTCTTGATGCTCATAAATCACATTTGTCCAATTTTTTTGCCTGCTCTGCCAAACCTGAGGTTGCTATGCCCTCTCTGAAAGTCTCTAACTCTCCAGCTTTCTTGGCAGTACCATCCTAGTGCTCCTAGCTCTCCATTTCCTTTTCTATTCTTTTGCCCCTTTCTCCCCCTTTCCTGTCTCCTAATGGTTAGTATGTCCCAGGGCTTAGACGTTAAGACTTGCTCTTCCTTTACTACATATTTCTAGGAGGATGTGCTGGGTTGATTAATGTTCCCCTCAAAAAATTCACGTCCACCTACAACCTCAGAATGTGAAATTATTTGGAAACAGGGCCTTTGCAGATGTAATTAATTAAGGATGTTGAGATGAAATTATCCTAGATTTATTTAGCGTGAGTCCTAAATCCAGTGACTAAGTGTCCTTTTAAGAAGAGGAAAGGACACAGGGAGGGAGAGGGAAAAGCGATGTGAAGAACGAGGCTGAGACTGAGTGAGGCAGCTACACTCCAAGGAATGCCAAGGATTGCTACAACCACCTGAAGCTGGAAGAGGGGCATGAAGGATTTCTTCCTCAGAGCCTCCCGGAGAAACCAAACCTGCTGACATGCTGATTTCAGACTTCTGGCCTTTTGAACTGTGTGAGGAAAAACATTCTATTGTGTTAAGCCACAGAGTTTGTGGCTATTGTGAGTAACTAGTTATGGCAGTACTAGGCAATGAATACCACGAATACCCAGAACCAGGCTTCAGCAATATGTGAACCGTGAATTTCCTGATGTTCAAGCTGGTTTTAGAAAAGGCTTTAGAAGAGGAACCAGAGATCAAATTGCCAACATCTGCTGGATCATGGAAAAAGCAAGAGAGTTCCAGAAAAACATCTATTTCTGCTTGATTGACTATGCCAAAGCCTTTGACTGTGTGGATCACAATAAACTGTGGAAAATTCTGAAAGAGATGGGAATACCAGACCACCTGATCTGCCTCTTGAGAAATGTGTATGCAGGTCAGGAAGCAACAGTTAGAACTGGACATGCAACAACAGACTGGTTCCAAATAGGAAAAGGAGTACGTCAAGGCTGTATATTGTCACCCTGTTTATTTAACTTATATGCAGAGTACATCATGAGAAACGCTGGACTGGAAGAAGCACAAGCTGGAATCAAGATCGCTGGGAGAAATATCAATAACCTCAGATATGCAGATGACACCACCCTTATGGCAGAAAGTGAAGAGGAACTCAAAAGCCTCTTGATGAAAGTGAAGGTGGAGAGTGAAAGAGTTGGCTTAAAGCTCAACATTCAGAAAACTAAGATCATGGCATCCGGTCCCATCACTTCATGGGAAATAGATGGGGAAACAGTGGAAACAGTGTCAGACTTTATTTTTCTGGGCTCCGAAATCACTACAGATGGTGACTGCAGCCGTGAAATTAAAAGACGCTTACTCCTTGGAAGGAAAGTTATGACCAACCTAGATAGCATATTCAAAAGCAGAGACATTACTTTGCCAACAAAGGTCCAGCTAGTCAAGGCTATGGTTTTTCCTGTGGTGATGTATGGATGTGAGAGTTGGATTGTGAAGAAGGCTGAGCACCGAAGAATTGATGCTTTTGAACTGTGGTGTTGGAGAAGACTCTTGAGAGTCCCTTGGACTGCAAGGAGATCCAACCAGTCCATTCTGAAGGAGATCAGCCCTGGGATTTCTTTGGAAGGAATGATGCTAAAGCTGAAACTCCAGTACTTTGGCCACCTCATGCGAAGAGTTGACTCATTGGAAAAGACGCTGATGCTGGGAGGGATTGGGGGCAAGAGGAGAAGGGGACAACAGAGGATGAGATGGCTGGATGGCATCACTGACTCGATGGACGTGAGTCTCGGTGAACACCGGGAGTTGGTGATGGACAGGGAGGCCTGGTGTGCTGCGATTCATGGGGTCGCAAAGAGTCGGACATGACTGAGCGACTGATCTGATCTGAACTGGTTCTCATGCCTTCACTTTCGGCACCTGTGCTTAGTACTCACAGGCCTTTCCCTCCAGGTCTGCCCTCTGCTCTACCTCCTCTGCTTTTTAATATGGGTATCCTACCATTAGGGCTTCCCTGGTAGCTCAGCTGGTAAAGAATCTGCCTGCAATGCAGGAGACCCTGGTTCGATTCTTGGGTCGGGAAGATCCCCTTGGGGGATGGCATGGCAACCCCCTCAGTATTCTTGCCTGGAGAATCCTATGGACAGAGAAGCCTGGCGGGCTACAGCCCATGGGGTCACAAAGAGTCGGACACGACTGAGTGACTAAGCACAGCACAGCATATTTTACCATTATCTCAAACTCGATTTTCACCAAAGGGACCTTAGGGTCTTCCCTGCAGTTTACACTCTCCCTCATCTGTGGGTTTCTTAATTAATTTAATGAACACAGCACCCTGAAGTCTGTTCTTTTTATTAATAAAATCATTCTTGCCAATCCTGAATGTTCATAACCTCTCTCTCCTCTAATGTCTTTGTGTAATATAAATTATAAGACTTGGCAATTTATCCACCTTTCTCTCATAGTCATCTTTTTCATTCCAACTATCTCACTCTTTCTCATTAAGTTAGCATTATATTCCAGGGAGCTTATTGCCTAAAAATCTCTTCCTGATCTGAATCATCCTCCTGGGCTCAGGTCATTCAGTTTGTATCAGGCCTGTACTCTATTTTTAAAAATTAAAATATTATTGAATTGAATTATTTTTTTTTTAATTGGCTGCAGTGCACAGCATGTGGATCTTAGTTCCCTGACCAGCGATCAAATGAGTGTCCCCTGCATTGGAAGAATGGAGTCTTAACCACTAGACTACCAAGGAAGTCCCTTGAATTGAATTATTAATTGATGGCAGACTCCAGCCTCTAACTCTGTGTTTCTTCAAATACAGTTCAGGGAATACCAGCATCATATTATAGATTCCTGGGCTTCATCCAAAAATAAGATTCTTGGATTGGGATCCAGAGTAATTTTCAAAACACACTTAAGCAAGCTCAGTATTTAGACTGAATGGAAACCCTTTACTTTGCTTTAAATCCACTTTCTTTTCTACATGAACTGATTGTTTCTTCCAGAGGGAGAGAAATTCATTATTTGTTACCCTCTGCAATATACCTTGTTCATTTCTACTTGTAAGCATCAGTTGAACCTAGAATTACTTCCTTCTTTCTCTTTCTTTAAAAGTTCAAGTTTCCTACATTATCATGCCAATCATTATTTGCTGTTCAGTTATATATAATTATTTAAGTTTTTATGTGGTTATGTTTTGTTTCCCTAAGAAAATCTTAAGCTGCCCCACATTGTTCAAAGGATCTAGGAACTCAGTAAGTGTTTGTTGAATCAATGCCTTAAAGAAAGGCTTGGAGCAGCATCTTAAAAGGCTAACCAATTATCATAGGAGACTTAGATGTATACTGCCCTATTAGAAAGTAAACTAATGGGAATGGATGCTAATATTCCTACTCATTCCATTTGAATATGATTAAGAAGGCTGGCTGATGATAATTTAATAATGATAACACATTTGATATTTGCTCTTCAGAAATTTGAGTGTAGATAACTAGACAAACTATTAATTTTAAGTCATATTGTCTACTGGTCTAATAGCCATTGAATTCATCATAATACAATAAAATTTAACTTGTAATCTAGGAAAACATTAATGTTTATAAAAGTATAATTTTAAAACTAAAATCATACCAATGCTGCTAAGTCACTTCAGTTGTGTCCGACTCTGTGCGACCCCATAGACGGCGGCCCACCAGGCTCCCCGTCCCTGGGATTCTCCAGGCAAGAACACTGGAGTGGGTTGCCATTTCCCTCTCCAATGCGTGAAAGTGAAAAGTGAAAGTGAAGTCGCTCAGTCATGTCCGACCCTCAGCGACCCCATGGACTGCAGCCTTCCAGGCTCCAGGCTCCTCCGTCCATGGGACTTTCCAGGCAAGAACACTGGAATGGGGTGCCATTGCCTTCTCCGATATTCACTGCTTATTTTCAAATATAAGTTATTTCATTGACTGACAAATATCTATTGAACATAACACGTACTATGCAAGTCAAAATATTGATTATTTGGCCCATGGCATATTAACCATAGAAACTAAATACAGAATGATCTCTGTTGCTCTTTATGAAGAGGAAAATATAAGTATTCTGCAGAGAGATATCTACAATATACAGATTCTATCGCCTGCTTTTTCTTTTTAAATCCAAATAACTAATCACAAATAATCCTTTAAGGAACTTTCTCTATAATCATAAAGCAACATGTTTTTTAACTGTGCCTTGGCATTCACTAATTAGCTCATGCCTCTCCAGAAGAGAAAAAAAAGTTTACAGATTTCAAAATTCAAAACACATTCCCTGTATTCTATATTCCTCATTCTCACTTCAGATATTACCTAGAGAAAAACTGGAGAAACCATCACACTAGATCTGCAAGACCACCCTGTCCAAACATTTAACATAGTGAATGCTCCCTCAGAATCTCAAAAGCATTACCTAAACCACTCATTCAGACCAAACCCCACTGACTTCTTTATCAACACCAACGTGCCCTGAATCATTTCACTGATTCATTCCCACATCAAAGCACCTACAGGCCAGGCTCTGTTTCAAGTACAGAACTAGAGATGCAGAGCTGAATCACATGCCATCTCTTCCTCAAAAAATGGACAATTCAGAAGGACAGGCAAGCACATAAACAAGTAAGGACCATGAAGTGTTACAGCTGCCCTGATCAGTGTGCAAAGCAAGGCTGCAATGGCTTCACTAGACAGAAGGCTCAAGGAGCAAGTTGTTTGTCTTGGGCAATTGCTTAATACATGTCCTTTTGAATATTTCAAACTGCATTTGAATCAAATAGAAACTTTATAATAAAGTACAAATATCTCCTTATGATAAGTCATTGTGTCTAAGAGGATATCTATGTAACTATGTTGAGAATCATAGGGTTTTGAAAGCATAGACTTATGCTCTCAGAGAACTAATAAAACATAATCCATATATCACATCATCAATATGATAGAATATAACGGTAAAATTTATACTTTAAAAGTTGTAGATAACTTGAGGAATATTGAATGAGAAAACTAAGATTAAAATGTAGACAGATCGTGATTACAGCCACAGTAAAAGCTGCAAAGAAAACAAGATGATAAAAATACACTAACTTGTTATTTCTGGTGTATTACTTTCATTTTTATAGAATCAGATTTTTCCAATTCATGCTTGTAATCTGAAAATAAGCATTTTAAGCAAATAAAATTTCACACAATTCCTCATAAAAGGAATGTACATTCCCCCACATTAGAGGAAGATAAACTAAAAGACGAGTGGAAGCAAAGAGCCCTATGAGAAAATACTTAAAGATCTTCATGAACCAGATAACCATGATGGTGTGATCACTCACCTAGAGCCAGACACCCTGGAATGGGAAGTCAAGTGGGCCTTAGGAAGCATCACTACGAACAAAGCTAGCAGAAGTGATGGAATTCCAGTTGAGCTATTTCAAACCCTAAAGGACAATGCTGTGAAAGTGCCGCACTCAATATGCCACCAAATTTGGAAAACTCGGCAGTGGCCACAGGACTGGAAAACAGTTTTCATTCCAGTTGCAAAGAAAGGCAATGCCAAGAATGTTCAAACTATCGCACAGTTTCACTCATCTCACACGCTAGTAAAGTAATGCTCAAAATTTTCCAAGCTAGGCTTCAACAGTACATGAACAGTGAACATCCAGAAGTTCAAGCTGGTTTTAGAAAAGGCAGAGGAACCAGAGATCAAATTGCCAACATCCTCTGGATCATTGAAAAAGCAAAAGAGTTCCAGAAAAAAATCTATTTCTGCTTTATTGACTATGCCAAAGCCTTTGACTGTGTGGATAACAACAAACTGGAAAATTCTTCAAGAGATGGGAATACCAGATCACCTGACCTGCCTCCTGAGAAATCTGTATGCAGTTCAGGAAGCAACAGTTAGAACTGGACATGGAACAACAGACTGGTTCCAGATCGGGAAAGAAGTACATCAAGGCTATATACTGTCACCCTGCTTATTGAACTTATATGCAGAGTACATCATGCGAAATGCCAGGCTGGATGAAGCACAAGCTGGAATCAAGATTGCTGGGAGAAATACCAATAAACTCAGATATACAGATGATGCCACCCTTGTGACAGAAAGCAAAGAAGAACTAAAGAGCCTCTTGATGAAAGGGAAAGAGGAGAGTGAAAAAGTTGGCTTAAAATTCAACATTCAGAAAACTAAGATTATGGCATCTGGTTCCATCATTTCATGGCAAATAGAGGAGGAAACAATGGAAACAGTGAGAGACTTTATTTTGGGGGTTTCCAAAATCACTGCAGATGGTGACTGCAGCCATGAAATTAAAAGATGCTTTCCCCTTGGAAGAAAAGCTATGACCAACATGTCAACAGCATACTAAAAAGCAGAGACATTACTTTGCCAACAAAGGTCCATCTTCAAAGCTATGGTTTTTCAGTAGTCATGTATCACTGTGAAAGTTGGACTATAACGAAAGCTGAGCACCAAAGAACTGATGCTTTTGAACTGTCGTGTTGGAGAAGACTCTTGAGAGTCCCTTGGATTGCAAGGAAATCCAACCAGTCCATTCTAAAGGAGATCAGTCCTGGGTGTTCTTTGGAAGGACTGATGCTGAAGCTGAAACTCCAATACTTTGGCCACCTGATGCGAAGAGCTGACTCATTGGAAAAGACCCTGATGCCAGGAAAGATTGAAGGCAGGAGGAGAAGGGGATGATAGAGGATGAGATGGTGGGATGGCATCACCAATTTGATGGACATGAGTTTGAGCAAGCTCGGGGAGTTGGTGTTGGTCAGGGAAGCCTGGTGTGCTGCAGTCCATGGTGTCACATAAAGTCTGACACAACCGAGCGACTGAACTGAACTGAACATTGCTATCACGAGAGATTTTCAGATTTTTTTTTAATTTTTGGATACTCGAAAGGAGTTTATGACTGCTCATTTTGCAGCTCAGTAAATTTTTATTAAACATGAATCTTTATGTCCAAGTTAATGAATTTTCCTGAATGCAATTTGAGGAGTCTGAGCCAGTGGGTTGAAGCAGTTAAGTGGAAGCATACCAGGCCCTTCAAGTTATTCAAAAGGTACTGAGTTCCCATCAGCCCTCCTCCTGCTCTCTGTGCTCCTGTCCACAGGGCCTCAGCATTCCCCTCTCCTCCAGTAACTTGTTTGATGGGGAATCAGAGAGCTACAGAGAGGAGGCAAAACCAAAGCAATGAACAGTCAGAAGTGAAAATATAAATAGTGAATCTCAACAACTACCTAAAAAGAGCCAAAGGGACCAAAAAATGTGATACTGACATGTTTGTGCTGTTTGTATGTTCATTTGGAAAATGCTGTAAATAAAATACAATGTTGCTGTTACTTTATTATTACTTGACCAAAAGTATCCTTGTAAGTTTCTCTGCAGTATTTTTTGTGTTCAATTCAGTTCAGTTCGGTCACCCAGTGGTGTCTGACTCTTTGCGACCCCCATGAATCACAGCACGCCAGGCCTCCCTGTCCATCACCAACTCCCGGAGTTCACTCAGACTCACGTCCATCGAGTCGATGATGCCATCCAGCCATCTCATCCTCTGTCGTCCCCTTCTCCTCCTGCCCCCAATCCCTCCCAGCATCACAGTCTTTTCCAATGAGTCAACTTTTCGCATGAGGTGGCCAAAGTATTGGAGTTTCAGCTTCAGCATCATTCCTTTCAATGAACACCCAGGACTGATCTCCTTTAGAATGGACTGGTTGGATCTCCTTGCAGTCCAAGGGACTCTCAAGAGTCTTCTCTGATACCACAGTTCAAAAGCATCAATTCTTTGGTGCTCAGCTTTCTTTTTTTTTTTTTTTCAGAAAAAAAAATTTTTTTTTAATTTAATTTTATTTTTAAACTTTACAATGTTGTATTAGTTTTGCCAAATATCGAAATGAATCCGCCACAGGTATACCTGTGTTCCCCATCTTGAACCCTCCTCCCTCCTCCTTCCCCATACCCTCCCTCTGGGTCGTCCCAGTGCACCAGCCCCAAGCATCCAGTATCGTGCATCGAACCTGGACTGGTGACTCGTTTCATACATGATATTATACATGTTTCAATGCCATTCTCCCAAATCATCCCACCCTCTCCCTCTGCAACAGAGTCCATAAGTCTGTTCTATACATCAGTGTCTCTTTTGCTATCTCGTACACAGGGTTATTGTTACCATCTTTCTAAATTCCATATATATGTGTTAGTATACTGTATTGGTGTTTTTCTTTCTGGCTTACTTCACTCTGTATAATAGGCTCCAGTTTCATCCACCTCATTAGAACTGATTCAAATGTATTCTTTTTAATGGCTGAGTAATACTCCATTGTGTATATGTACCACTGCTTTCTTATCCATTCATCTGCTGATGGACATCTAGGTTGCTTCCATGTCCTGGCTATTATAAACAGTGCTGCGATGAACACTGGGGTACACGTGTCTCTTTCCCTTCTGGTTTCCTCAGTGTGTATGCCCAGCAGTGGGATTGCTGGATCATAAGGCAGTTCTATTTCCAGTTTTTTAAGGAATCTCCACACTGTTCTCCATAGTCGCTGTACTAGTTTGCATTCCCACCAACAGTGTAAGAGGGTTCCCTTTTCTCCACACCCTCTCCAGCAGTTATTGCTTGTAGACTTTTGGATCGCAGCCATTCTGACTGGTGTGAAATGGTACCTCATAGTGGTTTTGATTTGCATTTCTCTGATAATGAGTGATGTTGAGCATCTTTTCGTGTGTTTGTTAGCCACCTGTATATCATCTTTGGAGAAATGTCTATTTAGTTCTTTGGCCCATTTTTTGATTGGGTCATTTATTTTTCTGGAGTTGAGCTGTAGGAGTTGCTTGTATATTTTTGAGATTAGTTGTTTGTCCATTGCTTCATTTGATATTATTTTCTCCCATTCTGAAGGCTGCCTTTTCACCTTGCTAATAGTTTCCTTTGTTGTGCAGAAGCTTTTAAGTTTAATTAGGTCCCATTTGTTTATTTTTTATTTTATTTCCAATATTCTGGGAGGTGGATCATAGAGGATCCTGCTGTGATGTATGTCGGAGAGTGTTTTGCCTATGTTCTCCTCTAGGAGTTTTATAGTTTCTGGCCTTATGTTGAGATCTTTAATCCATTTTGAGTTTATTTTTGTGTATGGTGTTAGAAAGTGTTGTAGTTTCATTCTTTTACAAGTGGTTGACCAGTTTTCCCAGCACCACTTGTTAAAGAGATTGTCTTTAATCCATTGTATATTCTTGCCTCCTTTGTCAAAGATAAGGTGTCCATATGTGCGTGGATTTATCTCTGGGCTTACTATTTTCTTCCATTGATCAATATTTCTGTCTTTGTGCCAGTACCATACTGTCTTGATAACTGTTGCTTTGTAATAGAGCCTGAAGTCACGTAGGTTGATTCCTCCAGTTCCATTCTTCTTTCTCAAGATAGCTTTGGCTATTCGAGGTTTTTTGTATTTCCATACAAATTGTGAAATTATTTGTTCTAGCTCTGTGAAGAATACCGTTGGTAGCTTGATAGGGATTGCATTGAATCTATAAATTGCTTTGGCTAGTATACTCATTTTCACTATATTGATTCTTCCAATCCATGAACATGGTATATTTCTCCATCTATTAGTGTCCTCTTTGATTTCTTTCACCAGTGTTTTATAGTTTTCTATATATAGGTCTTTAATTTCTTTAGGTAGATATATTCCTAAGTATTTTATTCTTTCTGTTGCAATGGTGAATGGAATTGTTTCCTTAATTTTTCTTTCTGTTTTCTCATTATTAGTGTATAGGAATGCAAGGGATTTCTGTGTGTTGATTTTATATCCTGCAACTTTACTATAATCATTGATCAGTTCTAGTAATTTTCTGGTGGAGTCTTTAGGGTTTTCTATGTAGAGGATCATGTCATCTGCAAACAGTGAGAGTTTTACTTCTTCTTTTCCAATTTGGAAAAGAAGAAGTAAAACTTTTCTTTTTCTGCTCTGATTGCTGTGGCCAAAACTTCCAAAACTATGTTGAATAGTAATGGTGAAAGTGGGCACCCTTGTCTTGTTCCTGACTTTAGAGGAAATGCTTTCAATTTTTCACCATTGGGATAATGTTTGCTGTGGGTTTGTCATATATAGCTTTTATTATGTTGAGGTATGTTCCTTCTATTCCTGCTTTCTGGAGAGTTCTTATCATAAATGGATGTTGAATTTTGTCAAAGGCTTTCTCTGCATCTATTGAGATAATCATATGGTTTTTATTTTTCAATTTGTTAATGTGGTGTATTACACTGATTGATTTGTGGATATTGAAGAATCCTTGCATCCCTGGGATAAAGCCCACTTGGTCATGGTGTATGATCTTTTTAATATGTTGTTGGATTCTGATTGCTAGAATTTTGTTAAGAATTTTTGCATCTATGTTCATCAGTGATATTGGCCTGTAGTTTTCTTTTTTTGTGGGATCTTTGTCAGGTTTTGGTATTAGGGTGATAGTGGCCTCATAGAATGAGTTTGGAAGTTTACCTTCCTCTGCAATTTTCTGGAAGAGTTTGAGCAGGATAGGTGTTAGCTCTTCTCTAAATTTTTGGTAGAATTCAGCTGTGAAGCCGTCTGGACTTGGGCTTTTGTTTGCTGGAAGATTTTTGATTACAGTTTCAATTTCTGTGCTTGTGATGGGTCTGTTAAGATTTTCTGTTTCTTCCTGGTCCAGTTTTGGAAAGTTGTACTTTTCTAAGAATTTGTCCATTTCTTCCACGTTGTCCATTTTATTGGCATATAATTGTTGATAGTAGTATCTTATGATCCTTTGCATTTCTATGTTGTCTGTTGTGATCTCTCCAGTTTCATTTCTAATTTTATTGATTTGATTTTTCTCCCTTTGTTTCTTGATGAGTCTGGCTAATGGTTTGTCAATTTTATTTATCCTTTCAAAGAACCAGCTTTTGGCTTTGTTGATTTTTGCTATGGTCTCTTTTGTTTCTTTTGCATTTATTTCTGCCCTAATTTTTAAGATTTCTTTCCTTCTACTAACCCTGGGGTTCTTCATTTCTTCCTTTTCTAGTTGCTTTAGGTGTAGGGTTAGGTTATTTATTTGACTTTTTTCTTGTTTCTTGAGGTATGCCTGTATTGCTATGAACTTTCCCCTTAGGACTGCTTTTAAAGTGTCCCACAGGTTTTGGGTTGTTGTGTTTTCATTTTCATTAGTTTCTATGCAAATTTTGATTTCTTTTTTGATTTCTTCTGTGATTTGTTGGTTGTTCAGCAGCGTGTTGTTCAGCCTCCATATGTTGGAATTTTTAATAGTTTTTCTTCACAGTCCAACTCTCACATCCATACATCACCACTGGAAAAACCATAGCCTTGACTAGATGGACCTTTGTTGGCATAGTAATGTCTCTGCTTTTGAATATGCTATCTAGGTTGGTCATAACTTTGCTTCCAAGGAGTAAGCATCTTTTAATTTTATGACTGCAGTCACCATCTGCAGTGATTGTGGAGCCCAAAATAATAAAGTCTAACACTGTTTCCACTGTTTCCCCATCTGTTTCCCATGAAGTGATGGGACTAGATGCCATAATCTTAGTTTTCTGAATGTTGAGCTTTAAGCCAACTTTTTCACTCTCCTCTTTCACTTTCATGAAGAGGCTTTTTAGTTCCTCTTCACTTTCTGCCATAAGGGTGGTGTCATCTGAATATCTGAGGTGATTGATATTTCTCCCGGCAATCTTGATTCCAGCTTGTCCTTCTTCCAGTCCAGCATTTCTCATGATGTACTCTGCATATAAGTTAAATAAACAGGGTGACAATATACAGCCTTGACGTACTCCTTTTCCTATTTGGAACCAGTCTGTTGTTCCATGTCCAGTTCTAACTGTTGCTTCCTGACCTGACTGTTGCATATAGGTTTCTCAAGAGGCAGGTCAGGTGGTCTGGTATTCCCATCTCTTGAAGAATTTTCCACAGTTTATTGTGATCCACACAGTCAAAGGCTTTGGCATAGTCAATCAAGCAGAAATAGATGTTTTTCTGGAACTCTCTTCCTTTTTCCATGATCCAGTGGATGTTGGCGATTTGATTTCTGGTTCCTCTGCCTTTTCTAAAACCAGCTTGAACATATGGAAGTTCATGGTTCACATATTGCTGAAGCCTGGCTTGGAGAATTTTGAGCATTACTTTACTAGCATGTGAGATGAGTGCAACTGTACGGTAGTTTGAGCATTCTTTGGCATTGCCTTTCTTTGGGATTGAAATGAAAACTGACTTTTTCCAGCCCTGTGGCCACTGCTGAGTTTTGCAAGTTTGCTGGCATATTGAGTGCAGCACTTTCACAGCATCATCTTTCAGGATTTGAAATAGCTCAACTGGAATTCCATCACCTCTGCTAGATTTGTTCATAGTGATGTTTTCTAAGGCCCACTTGACTTCACATTCCAGGATGTCTGGCTCTAGGTGAGTGATCACACCATCGTGATTATCTTGGTCTTTATCTCTGGTTCCTCTGCCTTTTCTAAAACCAGCTTGAACATCTGGAAATTCACGGTTCACATATTGCTGAAGCCTGGCTTGGAGAATTTTAAGCATCACTTTTCTAGTGTAATAACAGAAAATAAGTCTGCCTCTGCAAGAAAGGTGGTAGGTGGCCTTGTCTCATGATTTGGGTAACTCAGGATTTAAAACAGTTTCACATAATGCAACAGAGAAGGCAATGGCACCCCACTCCAGTACTCTTGCCTGGAAAATCCTATGGATGGAGGAGCCTAGAAGGCTGCAGTCCATGGGGTCACGAAGGGTCAGATACGACTGAGCAACTTCACTTTCACTTTTCACTTTCATGTATTGGAGAAGGAAATGCCAACCCACTCCAGTGTTATTGCCTGGAGAATCCCAGGGATGGGGGAGCCTGGTGGGCTGCCGTCTATGGGGTCGCACAGAGTCAAACACGACTGAAGTGACTTAGCAGCAGCAGCACATAATGCAAAAGTCAAGGCTATCTTATTATATTTATTAGCACTACTGATATTAGCAGTAGCCTTTTTTTTTTTTTTTTTTTTTACTACATGCCAGGCTCTGTGGTAAATGTTTAGTGCTCACTTTTTCATTAATCCATGCTATACCCTCTAGGTACAATTGTAGTTCCTGTTACACACATAAAAGAATTTAAGGCTCAGAGAAGTTATGTAACTTGAGGAGGTCACAAAGCCAGTGAACAGCAGAAATGGATTTGGAACCCAGGTCTGCCTGGTCTGACTGTGCTCTTAACCACTGCCCTAGCACTGTCACTCTGCTCACAAAAGGCCTCAACAACACACCATTGTTCATCACAGTGTGCCATTCCAGGTCCGTTCTGAGCTGAAACCCAACCGACCTCTTCAGAATTGTTTTTCACTGTTCTTTTTTAAAACATACTTCATTGAAGTCAAATCACATCACTTCTTTTCCCATCTTTGTGCCTTTGACTAAGTTGTTGGTTCCTAGACCTTTATTCCCAGTCCCTAAACATGTCTCAAATTATACTCATTGTTCATGAAACCGCTTTGTTTTATATGGCAGCATCTCCTCCTCCATTCTTGTATTACTTCATGTGTTCCTCTTCTATGGCATTTATCACCTCATTATTACATGTGATAGTTAACATGTCTTGATTTCTCACCCCCACTAGAGTGAAGGACTTGTGTACAGAATCAATGAAGAATTCATTTGTGTAGCCTCAAAGCACCCATGTGGCTCAGCTGGTAAAGAATTTGCCTGCAATGTGGGAGGCCTGGGTTTGATCCCTGGGTTGGGAAGATTCCCTGGAGAAGGGAAAGGCTACCCACTCCAGTATTCTAGCCTGGAGAATTCCATGGACTGTACAGAGTCCAAAGAGTCAGACATAACTGAGCAACTTTCACGTCATAGAACATTAGTATTTGTTCTCAATCAGAAAATTTCAAAATGAATATTTTAAGGTCCTGTAACATGCATTACAAACTTGAACTGCTCTAATCAAGAAATCATTTAAGAAGGAAAACACACACACACTTACACATTACATATGCACATACACACACACACTTAAAGAAGTTAAGTTAAAGGAAATAAAAGAAGCAAAAGTAGAAATGTGAAGAGCTGAGATTGCTTTTTTGTTATGGTTAATTTTCACTGAAATATGAAAAAAGAGAGTCATCCTTGCCCACTGAATACTAGGGCTTCCTTTATGTTACATTTCTTTTCTGATTCTCACAACAAGTACTAATTCCTTGAACAAAATATTATATCTCGTAATTTTTAAATTTTATCAAAGAAAAATAATTTTAATATTTTACTCTTATTTTCCTTTCTAGCTTATCTGTAAGACCCAAAATAAAACCTGTAGCAGAGTTTGCACAATAAAACATCTATACATTTACAGTTAAAGCTAAAACTTTTTTTTTCGTGCTATGAAATTTTAATTAGAAGCAGAAAACACAGAACAAATAAACATTTAATGTGCTCACTGAGTTTTTTTCTGCCCTGGCAGACTATAGAGTTCTGTTTCGGGGAGTTCCACAGCCAACTATTTATGGTTCATAACAAAATGTTTGCCATCAAACAATGTCTTGGCTCTGTTTTCTGCTTACAATATGTCTGTTCGTCCTCAACTGCCTGCCTGCTTTCATTTCCCTAGAAATTCTTCAAGAACTGCATCCATCAGCCTTCTACTCTCCAAATTATATTTATAACGTGTTCATCATTAAATAAAAGAAAAAAATCTTATCAAAGGGCCTTAGTTTCATCACTTTTCATCACAACATTTCAGACTGAATTGCTATCTTTTTTTTTTTAAGGCTGCACAGGCCTTTAGCATGCAAGACCTTAGTTCTCAACCAGGAATCGATTCTGCACCCTCTGCATTGGAAGCACCAAGTCTTAACCACGGGACACCAGGGAAGCCCCATTCATATTATTGTGTTATGTCACGGGTGTTCCTTTCTCTTTAAGTATATACCTGTGGTCAATCATTATATTATCAGTTCTCCATTAGGAAAATTTCTGGGATTTACTTTTCATCATTCTTACTACTACCAGCCCAATCCAAGCTTCAACTTCCCATATTTAGCTATTCTGCAAAAGCCTTTGTGAGTTCCAATGTGAAAGTCGGTCCCTTCAAAAAGCAAGGTAGTTAAATACAAAAGAAATCTGAACATAAAATAAGGAGAAGTTAGTTACAAAGATCTCAAGTGCCTACAAATTGCAAACAGAGAATAAATCTATTCATGAATATTAAAAGGATGGGGAGTCAAAATGTGAATACAACATATTCTTAATGTAAAATTTCATCTTAAGTTATTCTACATGATGTTTTTCATAGTAAGTTTCCAGTTCCTGACTTATCCCAGATTTTTACTGTCTAGAAATAGTTCTAACAGTTGTGGCCACAGATGGCAAATGCCCATCAATTGAAAAATCCAAGATACTAATCATTACAAAAATATTTTTCTAGTAGCTGTTTTTGGAATTGTTACCAGCTTACTGGTTTTTGTTTCCTCTTCCTCCCTAAATGATTATTTTGAATTCGATTATAGCAAATGGTACAGATGACTTGTTTTTCCAGATGTTCTAGATTTTTTTATGTAAAAACCTCAATTTACAATTGAGGAACTAATAAACATTCTTGACTAGCTTGAAAAGCATGTTTAAGTAGCAAGTCAAGTTTATTCACCAAAGCCCAGAACTAATTTACTATTCTCAGTCTTTTTAATGATTTATTTTCTCCATGTAATCCCAATATAACAATAATAGCTAGCACACCATAATCACCTAGCTGATATGTTGTATAGAGGTACAGACCAATTACACTTAAAAAGTTAAATTTCTGCCTTCCTTAGCAATGAAATAGATCCTATATAATAAATAAGCAGCACAGGGGAGAAATGAGAAAATCATATATTTACTTTGAAATCAGTTCAGTTCAGTTCAGTTGCTCAGTTGTGTCCGACTCTTTGTGACCCTATGAACTGCAGCACACCAGGCCTCCCTGTCCATCACCAACTGCCGGAGTCCACCCAAACCCATGTCCATCGAGTCGATGATGCCATCCAACCGTCTCATCCTCTGTCGTCCCCTTCTCTTCCTCCCCTCAATTTTTCCCAGCATCAGAGTCTTTTCCAATGAGTCAGCTCTTCACATCAGGTGGCCAAAGTATTGGAGTTTCAGCCTCAACATCAGTCCTTCCAATGAACACCCAGGACTGATCTCTGAAATAATACTTTCCAAAATGCTATTCAGAGTCATACACTTCAGTCACTGTGCTTCCTTAACACTTTCCTTGTGAAATGTTCAAAAGAGCCTATCTTGAATTCTGAGGAAGACTGACCTAGACTGTAATTTATTAAGTTATCTGTATAAATGAGAAACATCTTCCAATGAAATTCCTCACTTTATGATTAAAAAGTAAAGGTCAAGGGCTTCCCTGGTTGTTCAGGGGTTAAGACTCCACACTTCCAACGTAAGGATCACAGTGTGATACCTAACTGGGCTACTAAGATACCACATGCTGCACAGCCATATGGAGAAGGAAATGGCAACCCACTCCAGTATTCTTGCCTAGAGAATCCTGTGGACAGAGAAGCCTGGTGGGCTACTATCCATAGGGTCACATACAGTCAGACACGACTGAAGCAACTTAGCATGCATGTATGCATTGGAGAAGGAAATGGCAACCGACTCCAGTATTCTTGCCTAGAGAATCCTGTGGACAGAGGAGCCTGGTGGGCTGCTATCCATAGGGTCACATACAGTCAGACATGACTGAAGCAACTTAGCATGCATGTATGCATTAAAGAAGGAAATGGCAACCCACTCCAGTATTCTTGCCTGGAGAATCCCAGGGATGGAGGAGCCTGGTAGGCCGCCGTCTATGGGATGGCACAGAGTAGGACACACAACTGAAGCGACTTAGCAGCAGCAGCAGCACAGCACAATCAATAAATGTATGTTGTTGTTTAGTCACTAAGTCATGTCTCACTCTTTTGCGACCCCATGAACTGTAGCCTGCCAGGCTCCTCTGTCCTTGGGACTCTCCAGGCAAGAATACAGGAATGGGTTGCCACTTCCTTCTCCAGGGGATCTTCCCAACCCAGGGATCAAACCTGCATCTCCTGCATTGACAGGCAGATTCTTTTACTGCTGAACCACCAGAGAAACCCAAATGTATGCTTAGTGCCAATTTATTTTATTTTGTTAAATATTATAGAATTGATGAGAGGACAATGGTACCTCTTACAAGATCTAAACATTGAACTAAGACACAGGCCAGTTGAGGTTTGTTGTGTATTAGATATCTAGCACTAATGTATCTTATTTAATCTTCACAACTCAAGAGCCAAGCATTATCATTTTCTGCATTTTTTAGATGTCAACTGAAGCACAAAGAGTATGTAGTTGGCTCAAGATCACACAACGAATTAGTGGTGAAGCCAGGACTCCAAACCCAGCTAGTTTGATTTGAGAGGCTGTGCTCTTTATAATGTAGACGATAGCAGCAGCCTGTAGTGGGTGACACAACAACCGAATCTGAATAGACTTTGTAAATGCCACACGAAAGAACATGGTGAGCTAAATTCCGGAAATGTGGAAGAGGAGAACCAGAAGTCAAAGAGAAGCACGGAGGAAATTTTACAATCTGTCTAAAATATTAAGGCACCAATGGCTCTAGAGAAATCCAGAAATCTTTCAGTCATGAAAATCCCTAAAAATGCTAATAACACAAGCTCAAGTGCTGCTAGCTAAACCACACATTTCTTTCGCATTTCATTAGAACTGGGAAGTCTCGTGGATGATTTTCTTTACAAAGAGCTTCAACCTTAGAACTAAAATCAGGGCAAAAATAATATTTCTTTTACAGCATTTCATTCATAGAAATGAATTTCCATCCAATATTTCATAGATTGCATCTAACCTGAATAGCAGGGTTGCTGTTAGTTACTTTAGACCCAAACTCACCAACAGGGTAGGCACTAGCCACTGGCAGCTGTCAAGCACTTGAAAAGTGGCTAGTCCAAACTGAGAGATTCTGTAAGTACAAAACATACATTGGATACTGAGGAAAACAGAAGCATGCAAAGTAGCAAAGTATCTCAGTATTTTTTCTATTAATTACATGGTGAAATTATAATATTTTGGATATATTGGATTAAATATATTAATATTAATTTCACCAAATTAATATTAATTTCTCATTTTTTTAATGTGACTACTGGAAATTTTTTAAATTACATTTGTGGCTTACATTATGTTTCTGGTGGAACACTTTTGACCTTTTAAGTGCACTTAGTGAATGTACTAATGTGTATTCACACTATATTACACAGGCTGAATCACATGTTAGTTTTAAAACTTTCCTTTCGAATTCATAACTGATATGACATTCAGTTTCCGGTTAAATGCACAATATTCATTCAAATGCATTTTTGTTTTCAAATTCTGCATTGAACACTTAAAAGAGAGCTTGCCTATTTCGGTGCAGCACTTACAAGACAGTTGCAAAGCACTGGAGCCACCAACTGTTCAAAAGTGGCAATACCCGGCTAATTCACTCTTGCAGATCAAGACATAAACATCTGTGAGAAACACAATCCTATAAAGGAAAAAAATGCTGAAAATAATAAATAGATACTATGTATGGCTTCTGTTTTAAACTAATATACTTTCTCTTTGTATGGAAAATATATTGTCTCACATTTTCAGTAAATTCTATTTGGAAAATAGGAGGAAATTGTTCAAGAAAAAAGAATACTGATAAGTATATAGAAAACAGACTAAAAGATTTTAAGTCAATATTAATAAGTCGCTATTAGCTATGCTATTTGATAATTTTAATTGGTAAGAAATCAGAGAATAATAACAATAAATCCTTCATGTATCAGAAAACAAAACAGATTATACATAATTTTTTAATAGATGCTTTATAATTTTTTGTGACTTTTTAAAAAATGTACCCAGAATTGGGGTGGGATATGGCTCTCCTGGGTCCTTTCTCTGCAGTGGTTGATGTTGATGTCGCTAATGACCATTACAGCAGTTATCCATCCTCCAAATGCTGGGGGTGCTTCATACAGGACCAGGGCCTCACTATAGGGTAGCTGATGGACTGCCTTGGCTCCCACCAGAGTTCCAGAGCTCCCTGGTTGGTTTAGCGGAGTTTTTCAGGCTTGCGTGTCCATGTCTTCTGCCTGGGGCTGGAAATACAGGCAAAATAGCAAACTTAGCAAACTTAAACCTTCGAATGCCCAACCTTAGGTAATAGAGCCCATGACAGAATTCATTCCATCCAGTTTGTCTTTCTTGGGTGTTTGACAAGTCCAGCAGTGGATGTGCCCATAACTCTAAGCAAACTTTAGAGATCTGGTGACATCTGAAAGAAATATTGCAGTTGCTGTGGTCAGAGGACATTCGAATGAATCAGGATGTATTTGTCCTGGTGACAATGTTAGAAGAGGATTGTAAGAAGACAGAGCCAGTCTTAATAAGCCATTTGGGAAGAGAGACAGGAAAACTGTGTTTGGAGACAACTGTGCTGTGTGCTAGGCTATGCTGTGCTAAGTCGCTTCAGTCATGTCCAACTCTTTGCTATCCAAGGGACCATAGCCCACCAGGCTCCTCTGTCCATGATATTCTCCAGGCAAATATATTGGAGTGGGTTGCCATGCCCTCCTCCAGGGTATCTTCCCAACCCAGGGATAAAACCTGCCTGTCTCATGTCTTCTGCATTGGCAGGCAGGTTCTTTACCACTAGCTCTGCCTGGGAAGCCCTACATATAGGTCTAAGGTGCAGAAAGAATGGTAGAAGACCATGTGGAAGAGAAATTCACCTGATTGTCTGAGTCAAGGGTTCTGTGGGAGAGAGAGCTTGTACATTAAGGAATTTCTGAAGAGAGGGAAAGTAAAGGCCGAGAGCAGAGGGACACATTTTCTGTCCCCTCACTATCCCCCACTGCCACTTCCCCATGATATGTCTCCAGAGAAAGCAGGTCTCAGTTTAGGATAAAAAGAATGTTTGATGCTAAATGAAATTTAAAATTCTGTTTCATATTTTGTAATGGGCCATTCTAATTTTTAAATTAAACTGCTTACCACTGCCATACCTGAAGGACTTTTATTTTCTGTGAGTAACCATAAAACTCATGAGTCTGCTCAAGGATTCTTATGAAACAAAGAGATGACCTGAACTGAGTACATTTCAAAGCCAAGGTAGGAGACATATCTTAATTGTCACTGTAATCACACTCGTTACATCACACTTGTTCAGCACACCAGGTTCACATCTGTGGGGTCAAGAGTGTGTTTTTCCTAGGTAGACAATGAGTAGTTCTCTGTGTATCCTACTATGCTACTGGTGAGAGAAGTCCCTTTTCCTGTGGGGAGTGAGTTACTCCACCTACTTTGGTCACAAAAGAGGATACTTGAATCAGTTTCAGTGAGACTGAAGGGTAGCGGGTAGCATTTCACCTCAAAGTTCATGGGACTCTGCTTTCATAGCTATCATGGAAGAGCTGTGTCTTTCGGTTGGGGTTCCTAAGTTGTGGGGGCCATTTTCCCCCCACAATGTGCAGGAAAAGAGAGGAAGACAGTGTAAGCCCGTATCATTTTAATCCCAGATCCATGAAGATTTACCATGAAAAATCTCACTTATGTTAGCCCACTAAATTTACATTTTTACTTAAGCAAGTTTGAGTTGTCACTTGCATCAATAGTTTTGACCAATGTTATGTTATTCTTTGACCAAAGAATTATATCTTCCTCTCACTTTTTCACAAACTGAAAGTGAATAAAAATTATCAAACAAATAAAGTATAAAGTAAATTCAAGAAGAAGGCTGCTGGTGCTTGGCTAGAATTCAAACTCAACACAGTGGGGTGGTTTTTGATCTGGTCCTCTTCAGCAAGTTAGGAATCCTTATTTATGATCATGCAGAAGCATCTTCAGATGTGGTTTGCAGGGCATACAGGTATCTGTAGATTTCTGTTTAGAGTGAAAATTTCAGACTTCTGTTATTGTCATTTAGTCTGAAGAATTTTCTCCAGTGCTGGACCATTCACAAAGGTGTCTGCTTTTGGTATTCCTTTTCCAGTAACTGGTGCCTAAAAATAAGCAAATTTTCATCAGCATCTACAGTGTCACTTCAAGGCCCTCAGTCCAAGGATTTACCTTATTCACGTGGCTGAAAATACCTGTCAGATGACCCAATCCATGAATCAACTCTTCCTTGACAAACTGACCTGGAATTAGGGTTGTTTTCCTCCTCCACCTAACAGAAGTAAAACTTCTGTAAAAGGTTAATTTAAATATGTGAAGACTTGTCTCTTGGAAGTTGGCACTTATATATTTCTTGTTGTGACAAAATCTCTCAAAAGGTAGCAATTCAAGGCCCCATTTACCTGTTGACTGCTAACACACCAACTTGTGATCTTGTGTTCCACTCACATGTGACACTTCCTTCACAAAACCAGATGAGTTCCACTCCTTGGGGGTTCATCTGTGCTTGGAGAGGCAGGATGTTTCTTCCACTTGAAATTTTCTTTGGCAAAGTCTATCGTGAAGATACTGACACCACCAAACTGGTAATTCTGTTTTAATGGTATCAGTGGAAAGACAAAAAAAAAAAAAAAACAGGAGCCGGTGGCACTGGCCTTAACTTCTTTCATCCTATAGTAAACTGATGGGGAAAATATCAACAACTAACATGAACTCAAATTCAACTTATGCAAATATTAGAATTTGTTGTGATGATTAAGTACGTGTGCACAACTTGACTGAATGTGACTAAACCATTTTAATAACATTTCATCTAATAACAGGCTTCTCAGGTGGCGTTTGTGGTAAAGAATCTGCCTGTCAATGCAGGAGATACAAGAGATGCAGATTCAATCCCTGGGTCAGGAAGATAACCCAAAGGAGGAAATGGCAGCCCACTCCAGTATTCTTGCCTGGAGAATTCCATGGAAGAGGAGCCTGGTGGGCTACAGTCCAGGGGGTCACTAAGAGTCAGACACGACTGCAGCGACTTAGTATGCACACAATCTTATGCATGAACTGGTCATAAGATGACAATGGTTTTAAATCAGATACTTTGAAAGACAGTATCATTATTCTTTCTTTTAGTTTGTATCAACAGGGATTTTTTAATATATATTCATGTAAATATAAGAGGATGCCCAATTTGTTTGAGATACAAAGCAGATCTCCTTCCAGATACCAAAATGGTAAACATGTACTCTTATCATTTTGGAGTGGTTGCTAATTTTACTTAGTTAAATATTAAATTGTCAGACTTTCAGAACAAATATTACTCTTGACTATGAGCCATGCTTTCGAGTTTATAAATATTACATAGTACATAGTACATATCTTTACTATTGACTCAAGTGTAGTAAATATCTTTCTTAATTATTAACTTAGTGTTATTCATGTTACTTATATATACTAAAGCATAATACTTAAGAAAATTGGTCTTCTAACAGTATCTGCATAGATGAAAGACTTGGGTGATAAAGAAATAAATAATGACTTCTGAGCATCATATTTATCCTTTAGTAATAATAATAATAATATCTCTTCAGAAGAATTCTCTAATTTTGGCTTAACTGTCATATTCTCAAATTTATACCAGGTCATTACAAAATATAACTGCCTGAAAAATTGCTTTTGCATTTGTTGCATTAAACATTTTGTTAGTACATTGTCTTTCCTGCAACTTGATGTACCAGTTGAGACAAGTATTGAGAATAGAGAAGGAATGAAAAGGCAAAAAGGAAGAAAGGAAGGGAGGAAGAGAGGAAGAAAGGAAGAAAGATAAGTAGGAAAGGACTTTGCCTCTTAAGGAAGTTGTTATCACTGTTCAGTCGCTCAGTCATGTCTGACTCTTGCGATCCCATGAACTGTAGCCTGACAGGTTCCTTTGTCCATGGGATTTCCCAAACAAGAATACTGGAGTGGGTTGCTATTTCCTTCTCCAGCAGATCTTCCTGACCCATGGATCAAACCTAGGCCTCTTGCATTGCAGGCTGATTCTTTATGGCTGAGCCATCAGGGAAGCAAGGAAGTGGTAGTATTCTTCTTTTCAGAAAATGAAACATTGCCTATTTACTTGTCTTTCTCCTTGACTGGGCTGTGAATTCCCTAAGGACAGAAAGTTTATCTTTTCCATTTATATTTTTCTGGTGTCTAGCACGGAAGTTTGTACGTGGTGGATATTCAAGAATATTTGGTACATAAACAAATGGACAAATAGCATTTCTTTTTTGTTGTTCTGACAGAAAAGTTAATACTTTTGCTTTCTCTTCCTCTTTGGGGGCTGATTTTCTATCTAGACCATTTCAACCTATTTGTTATATTTAATGTGGTAGAAGGTACAGAGGCTCTGAGGCCAGGTTGCTTGAGTTCAGTTTCTGACTCCATTTAAGGCTGCTCATCAATATGATTGCTATTGTTTACTTCTTTTGAGGGGGTGCTTTCCGGGTGGCACCAGTTGTAAAGAACTCACCTGCCGTGCAGGGATGTAACGAAGGAAATTTCATCCCTACGTTGGGAAGGTCCTCTGAAGGTGGACATGGCAGGCTATGTATGGTCCATAGGGTTGCAGAGAGTCGGACAAAACTGAAGCAACTTAGCCCAGCACAGCACAGACCTATATGTGTTCATCTTCATCCTTTGCCTGCTGAGGTTTTCTGGCCCTTATGCAACAAGATCCATGACATCTTACACGTGTCTGATATCTGACTCATCTGTGCAAATTTGTCACCATAACTTGGTCTCTCCTGACCAATATACATGCCCACAGCTTTTCAATAAAGTCTCTAAACCAAACTCCTCTTTACCTTGACCCCTTTTTATATTCCTTAATGAACAGATCTTTAGAGTCACTTCCTTTCTAATTCTGAACATGTATGCTTTATGTGGGCAGACAATTTTAATGGCTTTGTTCACTGCTCTATCTCCAGGACTTAGAATAACAAGTGGCTCATTATGGGCACTCCACGTTGAATAAATCTATATGAAGTTGAGATCTGCCCCCCTCTCATTCAGTTAATCTGATATCACTGGTAAGTTTATCAAAAGGGAGATAGGAAAGTTCTGGTTGCAATGTAACTTTAGATATGCACAGATAATTCTCACATTTTCTCTATCTAGTAAATACAGTTATCAACTGAAAATGTATTTACACTTCCCAAGAAGCAGAAAACAAAATCAAATCTAGTTACTAAGTAAAATGGTATACCCAGGATTGCTTGAGAAGCACATTTTTTCCTAGTTGAATGTGATGTATTATGTCTGGCAATATTTGACTAACTTGTAAGTTTTGTATGTTTAATCAGCTTGTGTCCTGGTCATCTACTATTGAGTCATAAACCACTCCGAAACTCAGTGGCTTAAAACAATGACATTTATTTGGCTCTGAAGTTTAGCAAGAGGTTTGTGGGGCATGTCATCTCTGCTCCTCTTGGAGTTAGTGGAAATGGCGTAAAGGATGGTGGCTGGAACCATCTGAAGACTCAGTTACTCATACTTGGTTGATACTGACTTTCAGCTGAATTGGTGGCCAGGATACCCACACATGGATTCTTCCCATCGGTAATTAGTTTTCTCAAAGTATAGTGGTTTCGATCCAAAGGTGAGCCTCTCAAGAAGACTAGGCAGAAGCTGTACCTCTCTCTGACTTTTGAGAAAGCAGCCTCAAAAGTCATAGTGCCTGCTCTATTTAAAATTAATAACCAACAAAGTCCTACTGAACAGCACAAGGAACTCTGCTCAATGTTATGTGGCAGCCGGGGTGGGACTGGAATTTAGAGGAGAAAGGATACATGTGTATATATATATATATATATATATATATATATGACTGAGTCCCTCTGTTGTCCACCTGAAACTATCACAACATTGTAAACTGGCTATACTTCAACATAAATTAAAGTTTTACAAAAGATAAGAGATAACAAAACAATTAGTCAATCTCACAAAAAGGTTTATTTTTATTTTCAATTTGATATTTTATGAAAGAACCAGATAGGGATGATCAGTCAAATATAAAAATTCTAAAAAGTAAAAAAAGTATCATTTTTTTCCCATAGTCCCAGACTCTCTCAGAAAGAACACAAAGAGAGAAAACACAGACCTTCTACACACCTAAACAGACATGTTAAAATTGCCTCATACTAAGAGTATGAAAGATAGGATACATATTATTGGGATCACCTTTAAAAGACATGCTCTTCTCCATCTCAAAATACCAAATGTAATGATGAGATGGGTAGAATTGCCACATTTGGGAGAAAAAAAGCAAAAGTAAGACAATGAGAAGTGAGGCCTTATACCATCTCCTGTGACTGGGAAGGGTAAGGCCCACAGTCCTAATCATAGGACTAATCATAGTTCCTCAGGCCCCCACAGCCTTACCTGAGACGGGTTTAAGGAATAAGTCTCCATCTTTGACAGCTCTCTTTTTGTTAGTGATGGTTCTGAAGCTCTGAAAAAATACAATTAAGATAATTGATCATCACAATATTTTCAGGATTCAGACTTGTCTTGAATTACCTTAAATCTGACTTGCTAGTCAATTATATTTCCCTTAGTTCCACCAATTAGAATGCTGGTCCAGAGTTTGATGATCTCAGATGCACTCACTGCCTCTTTGCACTTCTCAAACCCCATGGGCTATTTATTCCTCAAGCTCTCCTGTGACCTGCCTTTGTTAGAAGGAAGAAACCAGGGTATTTCTCCCTCTGCCTTGGTGGCACCTCTGGCTGATTTCTTTTGTGATACCAACCCTGAGTTTCAGGAACACTGCATCCTCCATTTGTTCTATAAGGAGATAGTACCCCCTGCTGCTGTTTGTCCATGGGCTGATGTATCACCCACTTGACTTCTCTAAACCATTCCATCATCAAACCAGTGCCACCATTAAATGTCCTTTGTTTCTAATACTTAAAAGCACTTTAGCATTATTTAAGCCACTGTTGGGCTTTCCAGGCGGCTCAGTGGTAAAGAATCCACTTGTCAATGCAGGAGACTCAGGAGACAAGGGTTTGACACCTGGGTTGGGAAGATCCCCTGGAGGAGGAAATAGTACCCCACAAACGGCAACCCACTCCAGTATTCTTGCCTGGGGAGTCCTGTGGACGGGGATCCTGGTGGGCTGCCGTCTATGGGGTTGCACAGAGTCAGACACGACTGAAGTGACTTAGCATTAGCATACAGTATTCTTGCCTGAAAAATTCCATGGGCAGAGGAGTCTACAGACCATGGGGTCACAAAGAATTGGACATGACTGAGCCCCTGAGCACACACACAAGCCATTGTTACTCTGTTTCAGCAGTTGAATCAAATTTTTGCAAATAGAATTATGTCTATGGAGTGTTCTCTGTTTCAGCTGTGACTTCTCTCACTTTAAAGTTTATTATTCCTTTCAGAGAAGGAAAGTATTTATTGAACATTTATTAAAGGCTATATATTTGATACCTCATTCAATTCTCACAATTCAATAAAGTTGGAAGATCACCCTGCTTTTATAATGAAAACTCTGAGACTCAAGATTAAGTTAATCAAGTATCTTTTCCAGCATCTGACTCTTCATTATTCTTAACACTCTGCTAAACCATTGCATGCTTCATTTTCTATCATTGGTCTTTACCCTGGCTTGAGACTAGCCACTTGATACTTAATAATACATTTTAGTGTTTTAGGGGCTTCACGGGTGGCACAGTGGACATGACTGTTTTAGTGAGGACCTCTAAATCAGACACTTGCATTCTTAGTAAGCACCTTTTCATCAACACTTGATAAATCAAAGGTTTTGGTTGAGAGTTAGTTACTATAAGAATCCAGTTAATAATCAGACGTGGAGTGGGACATAAGGCATTTCAGGATAGGTGGACATGACAAAATCACCAATAAATAATTTTTACTGATCTCCTAGATCCTAAAAAATGCATTTTTGTAGGAAAACATACATAAGTCAGTATTGGTATTAAAATAAATCTGTTATTTTGCATATACAGTAGGATTGACATAAGTTAGAAAGAAATCATACTGAGTTAATACATCATTATTAAAACTGTATTGTCAGTTACTATACTGTCACAAACAGAGAAGGCAATGGCACCCCACTCCAGTACTCTTGCCTGGAAAATCCCATGGATGGAGGAGCCTGGTGGGCTGAAGTCCATGGGGTCGCTAAGAGTCGGACACGACTGAGCGACTTCACTTTCACTTTTCACTTTCATGCAATGGAGAAGGAAATGGCAACCCACTCCAGTGTTCTTGCCTGGAGAATCCCAGGGATGGGGGAGCCTGATGGGCTGCCATCTATGGGGTCGCACAGAGTCGGACACGACTGAAGCAACTTAGCAGCAGCAGCAGCAGCAGCATACTGTCACAAAAGGGCTTCACCATAAGTGATGGTTTAGTTGAAGCTATGTCTGTAATGAGAATGATGAATAGCATCTAAGCTTATTTGGTGTCACCTTGAAACATGTTTGCAAGCACAGGAACACACTTCTTTTATGTATATTTTATTACATGTATGCTAATCTAGTGACAATTTGAGTTTTTATGAGTTTCTTTTGGGAAAAAATTTTTTTAAAAACAGACCTGAGTGTAGACAGAAGTCAAAGAAATCTGTAAACATGAGTGTGAAAGTGACAAAAGCCTCAAAGGCAGGCAGTTTTCTAAGGTGTCCTACTGTATTTCCTGTCCTGGTGAACACATCCTGCCAAATCCCCAGGACTGGGAATTGAAAGTTTTACTCCTGGGATTACCAGGAGATGGGGAGACCACCTTGGAGGGCTTGATTTAATCATCCAAGCCCTTTAAAGCAGAGAAGTTTCTCTGGCTGCTCACAGAAGAGGAAGTTAGAGAAATTTAAAAGATCATTCTCCATTGCTGAGATGGTGGGGACCTCGTGGTAAGAATTGAGACCAGCCTCTAAATGTTTAGAGCTACAGCCAGCAAGGAAACAGAAACTTCCGTTTTAGGACAGCAAAGAAACGTATTCTGCCAATGAGAAAAATTAACTAGGAAAAACCTAGCTCCATATGAGAACGTGGCTGACGGACATCTGGATTTTAGCCTGAGCAGAACATGGCCACAGTGTGCAAGTATTCTGACCCATACAGCTGTGAGCTAATCAGTGGGTGTTGTTACAAACTGCTCAATTTGTGGGGCTCTGTTCCCCAGCAACAGAAAAGAAGGTGGCCTGACAGATCAGTTTCAGCGCACCCGGAAAGCATGGGGTTGATGGAACACGGAGGGATGATTTTGCACAGCCTTGTTCTACGTGGCCATGCTAGGGCTCCCCACTGTACTCTGAACAACTGGAGTGGGTTTATGGAGTACTGAAGTTTCCTTACTCAGCTGTAGTCCATCAAAAGCATGTATGGTGTCCCAGCTTACCAAGCACAATTGATCTGGGCACAATTCCAAGAATTAAGCAGGGTTGAAGCTTGACTGCATCCAGCGTTTTAGTCCACAACCACATTTGTAAACTGAATAATACAAGACATTGGGTGACAGAAAACATCTATTATATATACAGTGTCTCCAACGCAACTGCTCTGCCCTTCAGAAAGATGTGTCAGAGTCAATGAAAACGGTGCACTGAATTAGTAGAATACTCTGACTTTCTTACTGCTTTATTTCTCACCCAATAAACATAATTTGACTTTTTGAAAGGTCTTACCTGCACACTGGCAATTTACAGATATTCACAATTACAACCACAGAAAAAGCTAAAATGTTGTTCACTGTTATATGGACAATTATTTTCTTACCTCAAAGATAACTATAAAGCATATCATTCAAATGTTTTGAACAAATGAAATGTTTCTGAAAAATGGGACATAAGTTTCTTTTAATAACATAATTGCTACTGGAACATATTTAATTTTAGAGATATAATTCTTGGGCAGTCCTTATCCCTTTAATGATGGTGAATGCAGCTCAATTAGGGAGTGAAGTTACCCTTATTAATAATAACACATCATTCTATGTCACACTTCTCTATAAAATGTGTTCTAAGTTTCATTGGTTTGTTCAACAGTTTTAGTATCTTCAAGTATTGGAATTATTATCACCCATTTTTACCACTAGTGCTGGCTGATTAGAGTAGGGATATACTTTTACCACAACGACATTTTAAACCTAGCACATTTTTGTATTGTAGTTATGCCCTGAATCCTAGAAGAATTTTATATACATTAATGAAAGCATGATATGTGGGTAATGTGAGGTGACTTTAGACAGCATATCTAACAACAATTTTACTTAAGTAAGTAGTTATAAAATATTGGGCTGGCCAAAGAGTTTATTCAGGTTTTAAGAAATCTGAACAAATTTTGGCCAACCCAATAAGTGCTGAGCATAATATTTATGACAAGTAAAACCCTGACGCTGATTTTTTAAATTAAATGGACTGCAGCCTACCAGGTTCCTCCGCCCATGGGATTTTCCAGGCAAGAGTACTGGAGTGGGTTGCCATTGCCTTCTCCATTTAAATTAAATATATTTACGTAAAATTAAATATATGTACTTACATATATTTAAGTAAAATTAAATATATGTTAAGTAAAACACACACAGTCATGTCCAACCCTTTGTGACCCCATGGCCTGCCAGGCTCCTCTGTCCATGGGCACTCTCCCGGCAAGAATACTGGAGTGAGTTGCCATGCCCTCCTCCAGGGGATCTTCCCGACCCAGGGATCAAACCCAGGTCTCCCACATTGCAGGCAAATTCTTTACCATCTAAGCCACCAGGGAAGCCCAAGTAAAAATGAAAGAAATATGGTTAAATGATAAGGTAAACATTATTTTTAAGTGCTATGTGACTATGCCAAGAATTGTGAAAGTAGCTTAATGAATAAAATTTGGGAAATAACTATATCATTTCTAAACCTTTTACTTCTATTTGATTCCCAGTTCTGAAATTAGCTTTATCCCTTTACTTTTTTGCAATATATTTTCAAAAGTATCAAGTTAGTCTTAGCAATTAACATTCATTTATTTTAGAAAGTGAAGGCATTTATTTTTCAGTATTTTTACTAAATAATTCACAAAATACTTTCTCTTACACAAAGGTCCTAGATTCAAACTTCTCTGAACCTTGTGATATGTGTTCAAAATCCAATCAAAATAATGGATTTATTTATGAACTTGTTTATTTATTTACTTATGAAACTTTGCTTCATATGAGAGTTTGTGTTTTGAGCTAAGTATATTTGAATTTAGTCAATGAGAGAGTTGGTCATCAATAATAATCACTTTTACAATGACTGCTTTTGTGTGTGTGTTTTAAAGTTTTCATATATATGTAATACATACTTTTAAAATATTTTAGTGTATTTATACATTAAATGATTTATATATATATATGTTTGCACTTATACATATGTATTTAGTTCTTATAAATTATACCAGTACACTGGTATAATACTGATCTATAGTGATCAGTATTTGTTATTTGCTAATAGAAATCACTAATAATGTTTTGTTAATCATCAGCTTGTGTTCAGGATAAAACAACCAAGTCACTTAGTGCTTTTGAAGATGAACAAAAGATACTACTTTGTTGTGAAATATTCTGCACACCTCCAAAATAAATTAGAATTCCTCGATCCCATCCCTAGGGCCTCCAAATTATTTGAATCTTCCCCAGATCATCAGCAGTGAAAATGGATAATGTTTTATACTGTGGTCTGCCTCATTTAGTGTTACTACGGCTATTGCCTCTGTCTCTATCTTGCCGTGTGATTGACACTAAAAGCCATCTAAGGTTGGAGAAACAGATTCTTCTTATTTAGGTGCACCCTGGAATGCGTTATAATTACATACTCAAGGGAACTTATGCTGAACACAATTTTGCATTTACATTGTGGGCTCTGCCTGCAGGCAGTGACAGTAAAGAGCAATGAGATGAATCCAAAGATTGCTGCAAACACTTATTTGCAAAAAAACTGGGAGGGGTATACTCAAGGGAAAAAAGACTGCAAAAGTTCCATGTCAGATGGAAGGAAAATAATATACCTAATTTGAAAGGAATATGAAGGGACTGTGTTAGTTAAGGAGCAGGCTAAGCTGATGCAAACAGACAGCAAGAATGCCACAGTTTACAAAACAATATTTTTTTGTTTAACTTTCTCTCACATATCAGTCCAGAGGTAAGTATGCATGAAACTCTGCTTCATAAGGACATTCAGGAACTTAGGTTTCCTATGTGGGGCTTTTTGAATCCCTTGAGAATTTCCCCTTGATTGCATTTTCAGAACTAGCTCACCAGCACTGTGTCTTTTTTTGTTTGTTTGTTTTGTCATCACCATTATCATTTTAATTAAAAAATCTTAAATATTGAAATTTTACTGTCATAATTTTTTGAGACTAATGTCTTTATTCACCTTTAAAAATTTTATTTATTTTAATTGGAGGCTAATTACTTTACAATATTGTAGTGGGTTTTGCCATACATTGACATGAATCAGCCATGGTTGTACATGTGTTCCCCATCCTGAACCCCTCTCCCATCACCCTCCGCATCCTATCCTCAGGGTCATCCCAGTGCACCAACCCCGAGCACCCTGTCTTGTGCATTGAATCTGGACTGGAGATCTATTTCATATATGATAATACACATGATTCAATGCTATTCTCTCAAATCATCCCACCCTTGCCTTCTCCCAGAGTCCAAACATCTGTTCTTTACATCTGTGTCTCTTTTGCTGTCTTGCATATAGGGTCATCGCTACCATCTTTCTAAATTCCATATATATGTCTTCATATACTGTATTAGTGTTTTTCTTTCTGACTTACTTCACTCTGTATAATAGGTTCCAGTTTCATCCATACCTCATTAGAACTGATTCAAATGCATTCTTTTTAATAGCTGAGTAATATTCCATTAGGTATATGTACCATAGCTTTCTTACCCATTCATCTGCCGATGGACATCTAGGTTGCTTCCATGCCCTGGCTGTTGTAAATAGTGCTCCGATGAACACTGGGGTACACGTGTCTCTTTCAATTCTGGCTTCTTTGGTGTGTATGCCCAGCAGAGGGATTGCTGGCTTGTATGGCAGTTCTATTTTCAGTTTTTTAAGGAATCTCCACACTGTTCTCCATAGTGGCTGTACTCATTTGCATTCCCACCAACAATGTAAGAGGGTTCCCTTTTCTCCACACCCTCTCCAGCATTTACTGCTTATAGACTTTTTGATAGCAGCCATTTTGACTGGCATGAGATGGTACCTCATTGTGGTTTTGATTTGCATTTCTCTGATAAGTAAGAAGAGATGGCAAGAATACACAGAAGAACTGTACAAAAAGATCTTCATGACCCAGATAATCACGATGCTGTGATCACTGACCTAGAGCCAGACATCCTGGAATGTGAAGTCAAGTGGGCCTTAGAAAGCATCACTACAAACAAAGCTAGTGGAGGTGATGGAATTCCAGTTGAGCTATTCCAAATCCTGAAAGATGATGCTGTGAAAGTGCTGCACTCAATATGCCAGCAAATTTGGAAAACTCAGCAGTGGCCACAGGGCTAGAAAAGGTCAGTTTTCATTCCAATCCCAAAGAAAGGCAATGCCAAAGAATGCTCAAACTACCACACAATTGCACTCATCTCACACACTAGTAAAGTAATGCTCAAAATTCTCCAAGCCAGGCTTCAGCAATATGTGAACCGTGAACTTCCTGATGTTCAAGCTGGTTTTAGAAAAGGCAGAGGAACCAGAGATCAAATTGCCAACATCCACTGGATCATAGAAAAAGCAAGAGAGTTCCAGAAAAACATCTATTTCTGCTTTATTGACTATGCCAAAGCCTTTGACTGTATGGATCACAATAAACTGTGGAAAATTCTTCAAAAGATGGGAATACCAGACCACCTGATCTGCCTCTTGAGAAATGTGTATGCAGGTCAGGAAGCAACAGTTAGAACTGGACATGGAACAACAGACTGGTTCCAAATAGGAAAAGGAGTACGTCAAGGCTGTATATTGTCACCCTGTTTATTTAACTTATATGCAGAGTACATCATGAGAAATGCTGGACTGGAAGAAGCACAAGCTGGAATCAAGATTGCCGGGAGAAATATCAATCACCTCAGACATGCAGATGACACCACCCTTATGGCAGAAAGTGAAGAGGAACTCAAAAGCCTCTTGATGAAAGTGAAAGTGGAGAGTGAAAAAGTTGGCTTAAAGCTCAACATTCAGAAAATGAAGATCATGGCATCCGGTCCCACCACTTCATGGCAAATAGATGGGAAAACAGTGGAAATAGTGTCAGACTTTATTTTTCTGGGCTCCAAAATCACTACAGATGGTGACTGCAGCCATGAAATTACAAGACGGTTACTCCTTGGAAGGAAAGTTATGACCAACCTAGATAGCATATTAAAAAGCAGAGACATTACTTTGCCAACAAAGGTCCAGCTAGTCAAGGCTATGGTTTTTCCTGTGGTCATGTATGGATATGAGAGTTGGACTGTGAAGAAGGCTGAGCGCCGAAGAATTGATGCTTTTGAACTGTGGTGTTGGAGAAGACTCTTGAGAGTCCCTTGGACTGCAAGGAGATCCAACCAGTCCATTCTGAAGGAGATCAGCCCTGGGATTTCTTTGGAAGGAATGATGCTGAAGCTGAAACTCCAGTACTTTGGCCATCTCATGCGAAGAGTTGACTCATTGGAAAAGACTGTGATGCTGGGAGGGATTGGGGGCAGGAGGAGAAGGGGACGACAGAGGATGAGATGGCTGGATGGCATCACTGATCCGATGGACGTGAGTCTGAGTGAACTCCGGGAGTTGGTGATGGACAGGGAGGCCTGGCGTGCTGCAATTCATGGGGTCGCAAAGAGTCGGACACGACTGAGCGACTCATCTGATCTGATCTGATCTGATAATGAGTGATGTTGAGCATCTTTTCATGTGTTTATTAGCCATCTATGTGTCTTCTTTGGAGAAATGTCTGTTTAGTTCTTTGGTCCATTTTTTTATTGGGTCGTTTATTTTTCTGGAATTGAACTGCAGGAGCTACTTGTATATTTTTGAGATTAATTCTTTGTCAGTTGCTTCATTTGCTATTATTTTCTCCCATTCTAAGGGCTATCTTTTCACCTTGCTTATAGTTTCCATCGTTGTGCAAAAGCCTTTAAGTTTAATTAGGTTCCATTTGTTTATTTTTGATTTTATTTCCAATATTCTGGGAGGTGGGTCATAGAGGATCCTGCTGTGATTTATGTCAGAGAGTGTTTTGCCTATGTTTTCCTTTAGGAGTTTTATAGTTTCTGGTCTTACATTTAGATCTTTAATCCATCTTGAGTTTATTTTTGTGTATGGTGTTAGAAAGTGTTCTAGTTTCATTCTTTCACAAGTGGTTGACCAGTTTTCCCAGCACCACTTGTTAAAGAGATTGTCTTTTCTCCATTGTATATTCTTGCCTCCTTTGTCAAAGATAAGGTATCCACAGGTGCGTGGGTTTATCTCCGGGCTTTCTATTTTGTTCCATTGATCTATATTTCTGTCTTTGTGCCAGTACCATACTGTCTTGATGACTGTAGCTTTGTAGTACAGTCTGAAGTTAAGCAGGTTGATTCCAGTTCCATTCTTCTTTCTCAAGATTGCTTTGGCTATTTGAGGCTTTTTGTATTTCCATACAAATTGTGAAATTATTTGTTCCAGTTCTCTGAAAAATACCGTTGGTAGCTTGATAGGGATTGCAGTGAATCTACAGATTGCTTTGGATAGTATACTCATTTTCACTATATTGATTCTTCTGATCCATGAACATAATATATTTCTCCATTTATTTGTGTCATCTTTGATTTCTTTCATCAGTGTTTTGTAGTTTTCTATATATAGGTCTTTTGTTTCTTTAGGCAGATTTATTCCTACGTATTTTATTCTTTTCAATGCAATGGTGAAGACAATTGTTTCCTTAATTTTTCTTTCTGTTCTCTCATTGTTAGTGTATAGGAATGCAAGGGATTTCTGTGTATTGATTTTATATCCTGCAAGTTTACTATATTCACCTAAAGCAACTAGGAAAAGAATAAATGAAGAACCCCAGGGTTAGTAGAAGGAAAGAAATCATAAAAACTTAGGGCAGAAATAAATGAAAAAGAAACAAAGGCGACCACAGCAAAAATCAACAAAGCTAAAAGCTGGTTCTTTGAGAAGATAAATAAAATAGACAAACCATTAGCCAGACTCATCAAGAAAAAAAGGGAGAAGAATCAGACCAACAAATTAGAAATGAAAATGGAGAAATCACAACAGACAACACATAAATACAAAGGATCATAAGAGACTACTATCAGCAACTATATGCCAATAAAATGGACAACTTGGAAGAGATAGACAAATTCTTAGAAAAGTATAACTTTCCAAAAATGAACCAAGAAGAAATAGAAAATCTTAACAGACCCATCACAAGCATGGAAATCTAAACTGTAATCAGAAATCTTCCAACAAACAAAAGCCCAGGACCAGACTGCTTCACAGCTGAATTCTACCAAAACTTTAGAGAAGAGCTAATACCTATCCTTCTCAAACTCTTCCAGAAAATTGCAGAGGAAGGTAAACTTCCAAACTCATTCTATGAGGCCACTATCACCCTAATACCAAAACCTGACAAAGATGCCACAAAAAAAGAAAACTACAGGCCAATATCACTGATGAACACAGATGCAAAAATCCTTAACAAAATTCTAGCAAACAGAATCCAACAACATATTTAAAAGATCATGCATCATGACCAAGTGGGCTTTATCCCAGGGATGCAAGGATTCTTCAATATTCACAAATCAATCAATGTGATATACCACATTAACAAATTGAAAGATAAAAACCATACGATTATCTCAATAGATGCAGAAAAAGCCTTTGACAAAATTCAACATCCATTTATGATAAAAATCCTCCAGAAAGCAGGCATATAAGGAACATACTTCAATGTAATAAAAGCCATATATGATAAACTCACAGCAAACATTATCCTCAATGGTGAAAAATTGAAAGCATTTCTCCTAAAGTCAGGTACAAGCCAAGGGTGCCCACTCTCACCACTACTATTCAACATAGTTTTAGAAGTTTTAGCCACAACAATCAAAGAAGAAAAAGAAATAAAAGGAATCCAGATTGGAAAAGAAGAAGTAAAACTCTCATTGTTTGAAGATGACATGATCCTCTACATAGAAAGCCCTAAAGACTCCACCAGAAAATTGCTACAGCACTGTGTCTTTACTTAGGACCAAGAGAGAGAAAGAGAGGAGCAAACACTTACTTGTGTAGAGAGCAAGCCTGGTTATGTTACATGTATAACTTCACATACTCTGCTGTTAAGAACCCTGTCTTACATACAAGAAAACTAAATCTCTAGCTGGAGTACTCACTAACAACTTGAGGAATTTTATTCTCAAAGGAAAGTGGGTAAAGAATCCTAAAAAACAGAAGTTTCTGCCCTTGGGCTCTAGCCCCCACAAATCCATGCACACCAATTTTTTCATGAAAAAAACAGGGTCTCCCCAAGGAATGCAACTTCAAGTTCATCAAGTTATTGTTCTCAGTTCAAATCTAGACTTGCCTAGTAATGTTTGTTTCTTTCTAGCTGACCTAAAGGTGGATCTTCAAGGATAATCAATCCATTATCTAATAGATGAGTTGCACTTCCATACAGGATAGAGGATCTTGATTTAGGTTAAAGAGCTGTAATAAAAACTACCATTCTAAAAATGAAGAGTGGGAAATAGCAATCACTATGATAACCTGTTTAGCAGGAACTGAGAAGGCTTCCTTCCCAGGCAATAAAGTAAATCCTTTGGTCAGGCTCTGATTCTGATCTCTGGAATTTCTAGAAAGAATCTGTTTGTCCACTGCACTCATGGGCACTGGTCTTACCCAGCTCTCCCCCCTCCCCCACCAGGAGATTCATTCTTTTCCATTATTTTGAAAAGATACCAGTGGTGTTATCCTGTATCAGTCTGAGTCCAATCAAGAGAGAGAAACCATGTGGCAACTTGAGCAGGGAAAGTTTAATATGAAGAATTAATAACTAAACAAGCGTTTGGGACTTCCCTGGGGGCTCAGATGGTATGGAATCTGCCTGCAATGCAGGAGACCCAGGTTCGATCCCTGGGTGGGGAAGATGCCCTGGAGAAGGGAATGGGTACCCACTCCAGTATTTTTGCCTGGAAAATTCCATGGATGAGAGGCCTGGCAGGCTACAGTCCACAGGATTGCAAAAAGTCAGACATGACTGAGTGACTTTCACTTTAGAAAAATGAGGAACTGGCTTCTAAAAAGTAATGAGAACCTTTTTTTAAAAAGTAGGAATAGCAAATATAAGGAAAAACCACTACCTCTGGACCAAGATAGAACATGAAGGAAGAAGCTCCCTAAGGACTGAGATCTTGAACTTGATGGAGGGTCAGAATGGCTCACTGAATGGCAGAAAGGAGAAGTCACTGTGGGCTTATGTCAGGGGAACTGACCAGTAAAGTACCCTCTAGGGTGCTTAGGACAGCTACTCAGGGTGCAGTGCCTAGCCATTGGTGCTCAGTGGTGACAATGCCTGAGGAAACACTGCTGACCATTAACATACTGAAGGAGATGTGGGTCATGGAGAAGAGCCCACCAGTAAGCACACCAGCACCAGGAAGGAAAACCCCTTCCTCCTACAATCTGCCTCTAGAGCCTTCTATTGACAAAGCTTCAGAGTTGTGAAGATGAGTGTATTCCCTTCTTGATGACTGCATGACTTCTGCAGATTTTTACAGGTACAGGTTCCAGTTGGGATTTCTGGAGACAGACATGGGGTTTGTGGGGTTTTTTTTTGACAAACTGTTTTCCTCAAAATATAGTAGGTTCCTACTCTAATTGGTTTCAGTTATGCCCATATAAAGGAGTACTGGTCAAAGATCATAACTGGTTATAGTTCTTAAGCTTTCAAATTCTAGTTTGCTTTCCAGTTGTTGTGTTTAGTCTATGCAGCTTTTGCCGAGTTTTGTACTGTTATCTGGAGCCACCTTAAAAAATACTTAGGTTGGAATGCAATGCTCTTAATTCATATTGCACGGCTGACTTCCATTTTCTGGCTAATATATGTGGAGGCTCTTGAGAAATGATCTGAAGGACAATGTTGTCTCTTGTGGTTTAGAGTACTGAAGACGTTAATGTTGCCAAACCTGTCAAACTTTGCCAAATACTATCAAATCAGTCAATTCAATTTTATACTACAGGATGAGAAAGCCTCACTAAGAACTATATTCCCTTTCACTTCTGCTTACAAAGTGCTAATTCCTACCTGGCAATCATTTTCCAGGCTGCCATATTTGTTTCTTTAGTATTCACTTCCCAATCAATAAGCCATAACCATACCTTTAAAGCAGTTTTCTCTTTAATTTTATTTATTTATTTATGGCTGCACTAAGTCTTCATTGCTGCACAAGGGTTTTCTCCAGTTGTGGTGAGCAGGGGCTATTCTCTAGTTGTGGTGCACAGGCTTTTCATTGTGGCAGCTTCTCTCATTGCAGAGCACAGGCTCTATGGCGCACGGGCTCAACGGTTGCGGCACACAGGCCTATCTGCTCCTCAGCATATGGAACCTTCCCAGACCAAGGATTGAGCCTGGGTCCCCTGCAGCGGCAGGTGGATTCCCAACCTCTAGACCACTAGGGAAGTCTCATAACGTTTTTAAAGTATTTATTAAAGCAGCACCCTATTTCTAGGTACTACTGTTTGTATTGAGTACAGGTTAAAATATCATAACAGAAAAATCTGTATTTCTCTCACGTAACAATCTGTGCCAAGCTTAGCCACTCAGTCATGTCAGACTCTTTGCAACCCCATGGATTGTAGCCTGCCAGGCTCCTCTGTCCATGGGGATTCCCCAGGAAAGAATACTGGAGTGGGTTGCCATGCCCTACTCCAGGGGAATCTTTCCAACCCAGAGACTGAACCCAAGTCGCTCACATTGCAGGTGGATTCTTTACTGTCAGAGCCACCAGGGAAGCCCCAACATACTGGAGTGGGTAGCCTATCCCTTTTCCTGGGGAACTTCCCGACCCAGAAATCAAACCAGGGTCTCCGGCATTGCAGGTTGATTCTTTACCAGCTGAACTACCTGGGAAGCCCCTAACAGTCTAGAAGTGGGCAACTGTTTAGAATGGGTGTATTGGTCATCTCTCACATACAGAGAGACTAACCAATCACTTGGGAGACAAGTTGATTACCCTCAAACTTAAACTCTGGGAGCAAAAATTTGTGCTCACTAGAATAGAAACCTTCTCTAGATACTGGTTTGGTATCTCTACCCACAGTTCCTCTTTTGCCAGCATCATTATCTGAAGATTTACAGAATACCTGATTCAGTATGATAGCATATCATTATAACAAAGACACTTGCTTCAAAACAAAGGAATTAGGGCCACTGACACACTGATAATGGTATTAAGTATTTTTCCCCACACAGAAACTTAATAATGATAATGATAAAAAGAATAACAAAAGGAATAGATAAGCCCCATATCAGGAATGATCACTGCTAAGCTGGAGTGCTCCAAGCATGAAATATGTACCCTAAATCAATGGCCAATGTATTAGGTATTAGAATTTTCCAGAGAAACATAACTAATCTATATGTGTGTGTGTATATATATATATACATACACTTATACATATATATACACATGCATGCTTACTTAGTTGCTAAGTCATGTCCAACTCTTTCACAACCCCAAGGACTATAGCCTGCCAGGCTCCTCTGTCCATGGGATTCTCCAGGTAAGAATACTGGAGTGGGTTGCCATTTCCCCCTCCATGGGATCTTTCCAACCCAGTGATCAAACCCATGTCTCCTGCATCTCCTGTACTGGCAAGAAGATTCCTTACCACTGAGCTACCTGAGAAGCCCCTATATGCATACATATACATACATATATTTTTTATTTATTTATTATATGCACGCCTATGTTCACTGTAGCATTAAAACTGCCAAAATATGGAATCAACCTAGGTGTAGGTTGACAGATGAATGGGTAAAGAAGATGTGGTATGTATAATATATACACAATGGAATATTACTCTGTCATCATAAAGAATGAAATCGTGCAATCTGTGACAAAACAGATGGGCTTAGAGGGTATTATGCTTAGTGAAATAAGTCAGAAAGAAAAAGACAAATACTGTATGACTTCACTTATCTGTGGAATCTAAAAAACAAAACAAATGAACAAGCATAACAAAACAGAAACAGAGTCACAGATTCAGAGAACAAACAGGTGGCTTCCGGGGGGCAGGGGGGGGAGGAGATAAATGAATCAGGTGGGGGAGGTAAAGAGGTATAAACTTCCCATTATAAAGTAAACTAGTCACAGGGATGAAATGTAGAGCAAATAGGATAGAGTCAATAGTACTGTACATTTGACCTTTGAACAACACAAGTTTGAACTGCCCAGGTCCACTTACACATGGATTTGTTTCATTGGTAAATACTATACAGTGATATATGATATGCAGTTGCTTCAATATGCAGATGTGGAACTGAAAGTACAGATGAACTGGAAAATGGAGGAACCACGTATATAGAAGCCTGCCTATAAGTTACACATGGATTTTTGAGTGCAGGAGGATCAATGTCCCTAGCCCCCAAGTTCAAGGGTCAACTGCAAAAACTCTGTAAAAGCACCAGATAGTAAGTAGACTTACCATGGTGATTATTTTGTAATATTGAGAAATATCAAGTCAGTATGTTTGTAACTAGAATTGACATAATGTTGTAGGTCAATTATACCTCAAAAAAAAAAAAAATAGAAAACATGGTGGAGGAAGAATATGGTAAATAACAATAACAAAGGACTAGCTGCAGTAACGGGAGAAGGCAATGGCATCCCACTCCAGTACTGTTGCCCGGAAAATCCCATGGATGGAGGAGCCTGGTGGGCTGCAGTCCATGGGGTCGCTAAGAGTCAAATACGACTGAGCGACTTCACTTTCACTTTCCACTTTCATGCATTGGAGAAGGAAATGGCAACCCACTCCAGTGTTCTTGCCTGGAGAATCCCATGAATGGAGAAGCCTGGAAGGCTGCAGTCCATGGGGTCGCACAGAGTCGGACACAACTGAAGCGACTTAGCAGCAGCAGCAGCAGCTGCAGTAACAGGACCGTAACTTTTTCCATAATCTTCTTACATTAAGTGCTTGCTGAAATTGTGGCCAGCCATAACTTTAAAGGAATTCTGTGATTAACCGGGTTTAATGCAGGACATAAGTGGAGGGATTAATGCAGGACCTAAGTGGATCTGAGTGGTGCAAGAAGTGTGTTGTGTTGGCCATCTTTTGTGAACCATTTTTATCTCCAAAACTTACCTCTTACTGCAGCTACTTCTGAGGCAGGGAGTTCTACACAAACTAATCAACTTTACAAAGCACACAGACAATACTTCACCTTAAACCTGTGCTATGTATCTCTTAATTTCTGCCCAGATAAATCTAATAAGTATCAGTGTCTATGTGCTTTCCAGAGAGTGGGATGGTTAACCATTGGAGCTGTTTTAATCAGTAGAAATTGAGAACCAATAAGAAAAATGATCCCCCCTTTTATCCCAGACAGACAGTTTTGGAATGCATTTCATAAGGGTCTCCAGAGGGTTTCAAGGAATGAAATACCGGGTATTCTTAATAGTGACCCACTTGATAACTCCTTTCTTGTTTCAGTCTCCTCTTCCTTGTTCCTGCCCTTGGGAGCATTTTTAAAATAAACGACTTGCAAGCCTGTCTTTGTCCGAGACTCTACTATTAGGGTAATCCCAGTTAAGGTAGAAAACTCTGCACCCAAAGGTTACTTAGGAATCCAGGTTCAATCTGTTGCTCTCTCAACTCTAGTTTCTGTCTGCTTCTTGGCATAGTCAAAGCAGCCTCACCAGCATCAAACCCATATTTCATCCCAAAGATGCACATAGTGGAAGATAAGCACGTGGCTTTAATGAAAATGATCTGGAAGCTGCACAGGTCCCTACTCTTTACTTATTAGCAAGAATGTAGTCCATAGCCACTCCTATTGCAAAGGATCCAGGACTCTCTAGTTGGGCAACCATATATGTGCCCAGCAGAAACTTTTCTGAGCCTGTTCCTACACCAGAGATCAAACCTGGGCCTTCAGCATAGGGATAATTGGGTCTTAGCCACTGGACCATCAGGGAAGTTCCTCCTGGGTATTTTATACTGTTACTATTTTGCCGTGTTTATTTTGTAATTTTGTGTGTTAGAATCTAGGAAAACCATTGTTTTTCATACCTTAATTTTATGTTAAACAACCTCAATGAAGTCTCATATGAGTCTTAATTTTTCTATTAATTTTCTTTGGGTTTCCAAGGAAGGCAATCAGCTTGAATGCTAGTAGTGATCATTTTGCCTCCACTTTCCCAATAGTTATGTCAATCATCTGTGTTCTGTTTCAGTGAGTTTATTAACACTACCAAAGCAGAGCTAAGTAAATCACAGTTGTGACAGCAGCTGTTGTAATACACGATTAAGTTTGTTATGATGCTATTTGCATTGTATTTAGGTAGTTCTTTTCCATCTGTCATCAGTGAGATTATCCTCTATTTTTGTTATTTTTTTTGCAGGTATCATTGCTAACCTGAAGAAACACATTAGGAAGCCTTTTCCTTTTTCTTCTATAAGAGTTTATAACAGCATTAGAATTGTCTCATCCTCAGATATTTAAAATAACTCAAAATAACTCAATAGCCCCAAATTCTCCAGCCTCAAAAGCTGTGATGAGAGTGATTATTCAGTTGCATTTTAAAGTATGTCTTGGTTATTGATCAATTTCTACATCACTTTTGGTAACATGTTTTCTCCAGAAAATCAGTGATCACATCAAGATTATTTTTAGCATAGAATCTACACATACACACAAAAAAAATCTACACATACTTTTTTACATTTTATCTTTAAAAAATTATTTTATTTTTAAACTTTACAATATTGTATTAGTTTTGCCAAATATCAAAATGAATCCACCACAGGTATACATGTGTTCCCCATCCTGAACCCTCCTCCCTCCTCCTTCCCCATACCATCCCTCTGGGTCATCCCAGTGCACCAGCCCCAAGCATCCAGTATCGTGCATCAAACCTGGACTGGCAACTCGTTTCATACATATTATACATGTTTCAATGCCATTCTCCCAAATCTTCCCACCCTCTCCCTCTGCAACAGAGTCCATAAGTCTGTTCTATACATCAGTGTCTCTTTTGCTATCTCGTACACAGGGTTATTGTTACCATCTTTCTAAATTCCATATATATGCGTTAGTATACTGTATTGGTGTTTTTCTTTCTGGCTTACTTCACTCTGTATAATAGGCTCCAGTTTCATCCACCTCATTAGAACTGATTCAAATGTATTCTTTTTAATGGCTGAGTAATACTCCATTGTGTATATGTACCACTGCTTTCTTATCCATTCATCTGCTGATGGACATCTAGGTTGCTTCCATGTTCTGGCTATTATAAACAGTGCTGCGATGAACACTGGGGTACACGTGTCTCTTTCCCTTCTGGTTTCCTCAGTGTGTATGCCCAGCAGTGGGATTGCTGGATCATAAGGCAGTTCTATTTCCAGTTTTTTAAGGAATCTCCACACTGTTCTCCATAGTGGTTGTACTAGTTTGCATTCCCACCACCAGTGTAAGAGGGTTCCCTTTCCTCCACACCCTCTCCAGCAGTTATTGCTTGTAGACTTTTGGATCGCAGCCATTCTGACTGGTGTGAAATGGTACCTCATAGTGGTTTTGATTTGCATTTCTCTGATAATGAGTGATGTTGAGCATCTTTTCATGTGTTTGTTAGCCATCTGTATGTCGTCTTTGGAGAAATGTCTATTTAGTTCTTTGGCCCATTTTTTTGATTGGGTCATTTATTTTTCTGGAGTTGAGCTGTAGGAGTTGCTTGTATATTTTTGAGATTAGTTGTTTGTCAGTTGCTTCACTTGCTATTATTTTCTCCCATTCTGAAGGCTGCCTTTTCACCTTGCTAATAGTTTCCTTTGTTGTGCAGAAGCTTTTAAGTTTAATTAGGTCCCATTTGTTTATTTTTGCTTTTATTTCCAATATTCTGGGGGGTGGGTCATAGAAGATCCTGCTGTGATGTATGTCAGAGAGTGTTTTGCCTATGTTCTCCTCTAGGAGTTTTATAGTTTCTGGTCTTACGTTTAGATCTTTAATCCATTTTGAGTTTATTTTTGTGTATGGTGTTAGACAGTGTTCTAGTTTCATTCTTTTACAAGTGGTTGACCAGATTTCCCAGCACCACTTGTTAAATGAGAGTTTAAAACCGAATACTAAAACACATGAAAGTACAGAAACAGAAAAAAGAATCACTGAAAAATCTCACTGTTCAGATAACATTGCAATGGACATTTTTGTGTATATTTCTCTGAGTCTTTCTGGTGAGAGTCCTTTATGTATTTGTAATTGTTTCCATGGTTTTCATAAAAGAATACTCACTTTTTAGTATTTATTTTTCCTGACTGTAACAGAAATGTGGTTAATTCCACAAAGCTTGGGAAAGGTAAAAACTCAGATACTAAATACCCTCAAATCTTTCTGTTCAGCAATAAATAATGCTAATATTTTGCTATTTAAATTTTGAAAGCCTAATTTTCATAATGTGTAAGATGTTCTAAAAGGCAGTATAGCAGTTAAGAAACTGGTTCTAAAACCAGATTGCTCAGATTTAAATTCTGGTTCCGCCACTTAACAGCCCTGGCTGACATCAGTAAACTGGCTAAGCTGTATATCTCAGTTTCCTCATCTGTAAAATGGCAACAGTGATTACAGCAGTTACTTCATAGTGTTGCAGTTGGGATTAAATGAATACCCAGGGTCTGACACTGAGTCAATAATTGTTAACTACTATTAACTTTAAGTAATGTTAACATAAAGTGAAAGTGAAGTCGCTCAGTCGTGTCCGCCTCTTTGCAACCCCATGGACTGTACCCTACTAGGCTACTCCCTCCATGGATTTTCCAGGCAAGAGTACTGGAGTGGGTTGCCATTTCCTTAATGTTAACATACGGATAGTCACAAATCCTGGATGAAGGATTGAATAAATTGCCTGTAATACAATGCCACTCAATATGAATTTTAAGGTTACAAATATAATCCTTCAAGCTTTGATGTGATCAAACTGCTGTTTGCTGCCCTATGCAGCTCTGCAGCAGGGCAGAGGGATGGGTCTCTTACTGCATTGTCTGCTAATAAACTAAACAATTAGGCAGTGGGGAGAGATGCCAAGGGCTCTGCCTGTGCTTGGGGGTCAAGGTTCAGAGTGCAAGAAGGCAGAACAGTTCATTTCATTGTTAGCAGAATCTACTCTTACCTACCAGTGGGGCTCAGCCATGGTCTCCTCTTTATTGTGGGTTCAGAAGTTAGCATTCATGTTAGTCACCAAGACTGTCTCTGAATCACATCTCATTTCTCCTGAGACTATGCCTCCTCATCTACAATCCATTTGCTGTATTACTGATTCTTGATAAAATTCTAAAAATGTTTTCTTGATATCCTCCAGTGTTCACACCTAGAATAAATTTCAGTCAAATTTGGGGTGGGGAGAGGCTTTTCCCACTTGGTCTTTAAATGTTTGTCACATTTCGGGGCATGTTTGTCTTTGCTGGATTATCTCCTGCTCATGACTGAAGGTCTTTTCAAACACAACTCTCTTCCAGGTGCACAAGGATCCTCTTGGCACTTGCCCACACCTCCTGAAATGTACCAGAACCCTTTTCCCTCTCTCCCGAGCCACAGTGAGTGGCAAGAAATCTGGTGAGTTTTTCTCAGGCCTGTCACCTGAGCAAAGTGTCGAGGCCAATTGTCAAACCCTCAGTGTAACTGGGATTTCTGTTACCTCCTGGCTGCGCCCAACCCCCACAAGACAGGAAAGAACCACGAAGTTTCTTGCTCCCCGCCGACCCCAGCAGTCCACATTCCAGGGAACCTTTTATGGTCTTGAAAGATAAGCAGCTTTTCTTTGACATCATTACACAATCTTTTAAACTTACTGTTTTCCGAGTATGTGCTCATGAGATTGAAAAGTCTTCGGGAGACCTTTATCTAACTCTCAGATTAAAACGGCATCAAGACAGACTGGACACTAAAATTCTTGGCACTTTGAAGCTGAGATGACTGGGAAATATGAAATATTATTATGACTATGGTCCAATACATAGGCAGTTCATTTAGGTGCTAGTTAAGAATCCAACAGAAAATAATTTGGTCTTCATCATCTGTTTCCAAATATACTGTTGTTTTAATAGTCTTGCCTCTGAGTTTTCCATATGAATGAAAAGACCCAACTGAAACTAAAAATGTGTTCTGTTTGCCGTCAGAGGCCCCCAAATACTTAAAATTTTCTAAGGATAGGTTAATGATTACTAGGCAAAATCCTTAACCATGTGCATATCATTGATGATTGATAAGTGGGTAAACAGATAAAGAGAGGGAGGGAGGGGAAAAAAGAAGGGAAGGCAGGACAGCGGAGGGAAGAGAGAAAACACAGTGGTGGAGAAACAAAGCAAAGGATGCAGGGCTGTAACTCTGATAACTCCTGCAACATACAAACAGTCCTCAAGGTTTAGCAAGAGTAAAATTCTGCTGCCATTAAGCACATCTTCTAAAAATCATTTTATTCACTTCATCTTGTATGGTCATCGCAGTGATCAAATTTGCTAGGCAATTGCTTAACTCCACTTCAGTTTAACTTTGCAAACAAAGTCACTGGGTCAACATAAAAGACTCAAACAATTTCAAAAGTGGAACATTTTGAAAGCATTTTGCTTTTGAATACAAATATACCTTATGGTTAACTATTTAGTAGAGATTGATTTCTTCAAACTGGGCTCAATTATTTGATGAGTTTAAGACAAAACAGTATCAGCATTACTTAAGACTATTAAAACATGGTTAAAATGTAAAAATCAATATTAATCTTCAAAATTCTCTTCAGCCTCTTAGTAGCATGGGCTCTGTGTTCAGCTAGCATTTTTAAAAAGTGGGCAAAGATCATAGTTAATTCATTCTCAGCTATTTAAAATAATGGCATTACATACCATGCTTATTTAATGTCTACACTGTAACCTCATTGAATTATCGAACTATGACTACTGTTTTCCTGGTACACTTTTTTTAAAAGCTCATGAGGGCTTCCTTATTCTAGATCCTATCATTATCCAGAACCAGATGTAAGAAACCTCTAATTTAAAGTTGAATTACAGAACTGTATAAATGTTTTACTGTCCCTTCAGATCAGATCAGATCAGTCCAGTCGCTCAGTCGTGTCCAACTCTCTGAGACCCCATGACTTGCAGCACGCCAGGCCTCCCTATCCATCACCAACTCCTGGAGTTCACTCAGACTCACGTCCATCAGGTCAGTGATGCCATCCAGCCATCTCATCCTCTGTCGTCCCCTTCTCCTCCTGCCCCCAATCCCTCCCAGCATCACAGTCTTTTCCAATGAGTCAACTCTTCGCATGAGATGGCCAAAGTACTGGAGTTTCAGCTTTAGCATCATTCCTTCCAAAGAAATCCCAGGGCCGATCTCCTTCAGAATGGACTGGCTGGATCTCCTTGCAGTCCAAGGGACTCTCAAGAGTCTTCTCCAACACCACAGTTCAAAAGCAACAATTCTTCCGCGCTCAGCCTTCTTCACAGTCCAACTCTCACATCCATACATGACCACAGGAAAAACCATAGCCTTGACTAGCTGGACCTTTGTTGGCAAAGTAATGTCTCTGCTTTTGAATATGCTATCTAGGTTGGTCACTTAGTTTCTTTCTAATATATCAAATGAATACAAAGTAATAACCCTATACAAAAAATGAAAATTACTTTTGGGTGGCATCCTTTTGGACAAACCTATGATTAAAATATTACAGTGGGCTTTAAACATCAGTAGGGTTGAGTAAGTCTTTACAATGAACAGAATGTGTTTAGGGTCTGATATTTTAATATTCCATAAGTACTTTTAAGTAGGTAAAGCACTTCTACAGCGGTAAGATGTCTCACATTCAATGTAAACATGAAAACCAGGAATTTTTCTGACAAGTAGCATCAACTTAGCAGCAGCAGCAGGATCAATCAACCATGATCGAATGGTTTCCCTTGGTGTTCAACTGCACATTCCACTTTTGACTGGAAAAAAGTTTGTGAAATATTGGATTCTTCATATTAAACAAGGATCAACATAACTAAATCATTAAAAAAAGGAAATTTGATTACTGTATTCATGCATGCTAAATTAGACGAGTTAAAATCTGTCCTTGTAATTACCTGTATGTTATGTGTGCCAAATGCACACACTGTGTTAGTCATTTCCCCTCTGAACCCCAGGAGCGCTTACTTTCGGGCCTTTTAGTTCTTTCTTTTACGAATCCTGATTCATGAACATGAGATTGATCACCAAACCACTTTAAGTACACAAAGCCTTTGGATAAAGTTATACATATGTATTTTCACAAATATTTGCCAGTTTATTAAGCAGCTTACATCCCAGTACAATAATGATTTCATTGCAAAATCAGAGAAGAGCAATGGCCAAGAAGTAAACAACAAAGTAACAGTGGTCCTGAGGTCATCCGCTGGGTTCCCATTTCCTATTACACTAAAGGAAAACTGGTTGTTACTTCCGCAAGATCTGTTCTGAATCCTTTCTATCACACTGACAAACTAATAATGCTACCAGAATCCACCAGGATCAGTAATCCACACCATCCAGTCAACGCTGTCATCTCTGCAAATCACAAACAGATGTGCGCAGATCAAGTTTATATCCTGTGCCCTCAACCCCCTACCATTCAGGATCCTTTTCTATCCTCTCCATCAGAGAAAGCATAACCTTCAGCCTTGATCTCTGGACAAAATTTGGCATCAGATATGAAACTTTAAGAACGGTGTGGAAATATGCTGCAGTGCACCAGAGAATACACTAATTGTAAAATTGTATTTGGGATGTGAGTGATCTCCAACTCACTCACCAGATATTTATTGAATGCTTATTTTGCAGTCATTTGAAGGAATACAGTAAACCAAGACCTGTTGGTTGTTTTCAAGGACCTGGGGCAGTCATGTGTTTCACTGCTGGGCCGACAGCACCAAGGTAGGCATTAGGACTCAAGTCTGGCCAAACTCTCACTGGCCTGTGTTGACCACGGCTACAAAACATAACCAATGCTTGCCGATGATAAAACTGTCTAAGAATTAAAACACACAATACTTAAAATTATTTTGGGTTAAACTTCCATAATTCTTACTTTTGTCTTTTGCTTTGTGTTTTCTCAGCTCTTTCTAGTAAAGTGAAAGTGAAGTCGATCAATCGTGTCCAACTCTTCGCAACCCCATGGCTGTAGCCCACCACGCTCCTCCATCCATGGAATTTTCTAGGAAAGAGGACTGGAGTGGGTTGCCATTTCCTTCTTCAGGAGATCTTCCCAACCTAGGGACTGAACCCGGGTCTCCTGCACTGCAGGCAGCCGCTTTACCGTCTGAACCACCAGGTAATGTTTTATTCTGCTAGTGGTTGCTTTGAAATAAAAATAACATTTAAACCATCCCTGTATCCTAAGTAACAAAGCAAGTCAGACTGTATATTTACTTTCTGGTTGTTGCATGCTAAGTCACTTCAGCCGTGTCTGACTCTTTGCACCCCTATGGACCACAGCCTGTCAGGCTCCACAGTCCATGGGATCCTCCAGGTAAAAATATTGGTGTACGTTTCCATGCTCTCCTCCAGGGGAATCTCCTGACCCAGGAATCAAACCCAAATCTCAAGTTTTCTGCATTGTCAAGTGGGTTATCAAGAGCACCACCTAGGAAGCCCATTTATTTTCTATGCATCACCAAAGGCTAACTTCCCAGTTTTTGAGGTTTTAGACGCTCAGTCTCTATCTTCACTTCTTAATGCAGTTCCTTATTGTTCACATTTTATTAGCTAACATGGCAAATATTTATTCAATGGCTTCCCCGTTCTGGAGGTCTTTAACTTGTTGACTGACTGATGTGGTTCTGTACTTTTTCTAAAATGAGTTAAAGTGTACTACCAGCCCTTGCTGTCTTACTCAGACAAGAATGACAAGTGGGTCCTTACTGAATCAGTGAGTAACCATTTTCTTTTTCAACCTCTGTAAGCTGGCATCTAAATAGTGCAGAGAAGAATCTTTAAGATAGTCTTGAGTTCATTTTTTTCTAACTAAATGTTTATAAAAAATTATTTCCTGTAATTATTTTCTGAAAAAGTTTTAAGTTTATGAAGGCATCCCTGGGCCTCTCACAATGTCTGAGCCTGACACAGTTCTGTGAGAAGACGGGAGACAGAATAATGCTCCCTATCTCCAGAGTATCTGCATCCTAATCCCTGGAACCCCCAACAGTTTACACAGTAAAGGGGAGTTAGATGGCAGAGGGAATCAAACTGACCTTAAGTAAGATTATTTAGAAGTATCTAGGTGAGCTGTGTCATCATCACAAGGACCCTTAAAAGTGGAAAAGGGAGACAGGAAGTCAGAGTAATGACATGTGCAGACTCCACTCACTGTCCTTGGATCCATAGATGGAGAAAGAGGTAATGAGCTGGGGAATGCTGAAGTCTCCAGAAGCAGAGGACGCAGAGTGCCCCTTAAAGCCTCCAGAAACACTGCTTTGCAACACTTGAACCCCAACCCGTGAGATCTGTCAAGACTCCTGACCTACAGAACAGCAACATAACACATCTGTCCTGTGCATGATACGAATGGCAGAGATGAAGACCTGAGTTGAGTAGTTGTACCTGAAAATCCTGCATTTCATCTGCCCACCCCTCTCCTTACTGAAATCAAATTGTTTGGTGCCAGCCAAGATGTATCTCCCAACCCTTTACCCTGTGCAAGCATTCAGTGCTTCTGCAAAGGGTAGCCTACTCAGCCACTGGCAAGAGATTGTGTATAGACTCAAGCCTGAACAGACTCTGAGTCCTCAGGTTAGTTCAGCTGGGTTGAGACTTAACATGTGCCCAACCTGAGTGAAGCTGAAACTCCTTATTTTGAAGGCACGGTGCACGGAGGCTTGTTTTTGGCTAGAAGAGAACCAGCATAGCTAAAGCGCTGAGCAAGAGACAGTAACTTGCCTAGGCTAATGGGGGAAAAGTTGGTACTTCAATCACCAAAGTTTCCCTCTTAAAACGTTACACAAGAAAACTCCTTAAGTAGTTCTTTAAACTTCTCAACCAAGTAGCCAAGTATCACATGGTGACTTAAAACAGCAGTCTTCCAACTGGAGCTTACACATTGAGATGAACTGACATGAAGGCATGTGTAGTTTTGAGGAAATAAATTGCCATACAAATTTCTGTATGTTGTTTCCCCAAATTAACCCGATACCTAGTTTTCAATTTCCCTTCCTTATATCAGAGTATTCAAACATACTGCTTTGTCTCAAGGTGCTGGAGACTACTCAAAATTTAATCAAGGCACCCCACACATTAAAAGACGCTTGCTCCTTGGAAGAAAAGTTATGACCAACCTAGATAGCATATTAAAAAGCGAGACATTACTTTGCCAACAGAGGTCCATCTAGTCACGGCTATGGTTTTACCAGTAGTCATATATAGATGTGAGAGTTGGACTATAAAGAAAGCTGAGCATGGAAGAATTGATGCTTTTGAACTGCGTGGTGCTGGAGAAGACTAAGATCCAACCAGTCCATCCTAAAGGAAATCAGTTCTGAATATTCATTGGAAGGGCTGATGCTGAAAGTCCAATAATTTGGCCACCTGATGCGAAGAACTAACTCCTCAGAAATGACCCTGATGCTGGGAAAGATTGAAGGCAGGAAGAGAAGGGAACGACAGAGGATGAGATGGTTGGATGACATCAGTGACTCGATCAACATGAGTCTAAGCAAGCTCTAGGAGTTGGTGAAGGACAGGGGAGCCTGGCATGCTGCCGTCCATGGGGTCGCAAAGAGTTGGACACGACTGAGCAACTGAACTGACCGACCCCACACTGAAGTAGGATTATCCCTGAAACCTGCTAGGAGTAAAGTCGAAAGTGAGAGGACCATATAGTATGCCAACACTGTTCTAAGACGCCAAGTGGTTTCATAAGCAAAACGCAGTTAAGGCTCTAGAGGACAAGCCACAACTGTGATTAGGCCAGCTTCATCCAGGCAGCAATGGCCACATCCCGCACACTGACCCCTCCTCTTCCTCAGTGGTTTGGCAAGGGCTGTCCTTCAACCTGGATGTCTAAAGATCAGCTACTTGTTTTTGTGATTCAAGAATGAAGCTCAACATCTACATTCTCCATCACAGGGCCACACAATGGGAACACAGAAGGCAAGGTTTTTCCTTGCTTTACCCTTTGCTTAGGTTTTCATTTTTTCCCCAAGGGATTACTAGGTACCATAAATCTTCACTCACCAATTGTCCCAACACAACTCTAATCTACCAGTCACCTGCTAAGACCAGTAACACATTTTACAATTAAACCTTTCCAAGTTCCAAATGCATTAGTAGACTGGTATTTTCATGCTTGCCATGAACTTCCATGGAGTCTGACAGCCACATTCACCCCTGAGAACTTGCACTCACTTATGCACAAACTACCAGGTACCTTCTACATGTTGGGAACCATTTTACTTGTTGAACATGCATCAGTGAACATCTTCAAACCCCTGACCTCATGGAGAATCCGAGAAGGGAGTGAAGGGTGTTTTACATGAAGACCCCAATTCTGGTCTGGGAAAAGGCCTCAGATCCTGAATTTCTAACAAGCTCCCTAATGACACCATTAGTAGTCTACTAAGAAAAACAACCCAGGGAGAGGGTACAAATAGGAGAGAATGTTTGACATTTGTGCAAAGACTAGAAGCAAAGAGGATTAAATCAGTTAACGGAGAAAAATTTTTTTCCAATCTCAGGGAAAACCAAGTGCAAAGTCTGTGGAGAAAAAGCCTGCAGAGTAAATGGTGGTGATGAGGAGACGCAGAATAAAAGGTCAGTGTATAAAGACAGTGGGTGAGCTGGAGGCTCAAGCAACATTATGACTAATAGTACACAGTGAAGAGCAGAATCAGGTATCAGAAATGCTCAGAACATAGCAGAAACTAGAATTTTAGAAATCAAAAGTGTGAGAAGGTACAAGTCTGACAACTTTCTTGAGGAAGAGGGCTAGAAAATCACTTGCCTTTACAATGACCCTGCAGAACAGGGTGAAGGGTCAAACCTCAAGGAAATCCAGTCCAGCACAAAAGCTGCTATTATACACGTGGTGCATGCTGTAACCAAAAAACAAGTATCACTGGAGAAGAGACACTATTACTTCAAGTTGGGAGACGAAAAGCTTGTGGATTCAGAAGCAGATTTAAGGCTGGTGCTAGCTGAAAGGCATCATGCCAAGCAGTCAGCTATAAAACTAAGTACACAAAACAGAAAATGGTGATCTCCTAGTCTTAAAAGTAGTCCCTTACCTTCATGCAGAGGTGCTGCTTTGATGTTCTGCATTCCTCTGGCTCATCACTTCAGACAATTCAAGGAAATGGTTAATTCTTAGACATAGATCAACAGATTTCTCGTTTGTCCTCCTAGCAACCAACCTTACTTAAGTCCCCCCAGATTCTGATGCATCTGGACTGTAATTCCAGCAGTGATCTTGAGGTGGCCTCAGCTTAGCCTAGGGCTACCTAGTGGCTTAAGGGCTTCACATACTTGAACCAGCAGATCATTTTCATCTACCCTCGCAAGGTTCTGAAGTCCCAGCTCCCCCAAATCTCCTGAACAGTAGTAATCCTATACAACTACTTACATCTGAATTAGGTAGAGAGAACGATTCCTTTAAAGTTTAACCGATGAAATTTCAGACAAGCTTTCAGTGTCTTAGTCTACATAAGTTAAAGTCAGCAATATTTTTAACAATCCTCATAGTACACACACTTCTTACAAGCAAACGTAAAATGAGTATATGTTAATCACACAGTTATTAAGAACGGGGATACTACACTGACCGTGTAATTTGATGTCATTTGGCCGCCAACTTTGGGTTTTTGTTCTTTACCTCCATACCATATTACTTAACCTTGTTAAGGAGGAAATCTGCTGGCAATTACATATTTTTTAGTTAAGTATTCAAAACCACATGTGACTGGAATTGTAACTTTACTGTTACTTTACTTTTTCATAGTTTATCAACATGGGTTTAAATTCAGAGCCTATTTACCAGCTTCATATCCTTGCAAATAAACTTTGCTCATCACATTATCTGTAAAATCAGGATACGCACACAGATGCCACTGATACCAAAGTTAAGGTACACCTGTTCCCACTCCCCCAGTTACTTCAATTAATAAGGAAAGGTGTTTGGATGTTTTATAATAACAAAAAACGCCAGAAAAATTACAACCAAGCATAACCTTAAAATTTTTATTTCATAATTCTCATTCTGGGCAATTTAACAAGTAGTTTTAAAATGCATAAATTTATTTACATTGAAAGCACCAAAACAATTCCAATGGCATGACTTAGTTGCAAATACATACTCATCTCTGAATGTTATATACGCTAAATTAGAAAACTAAGCCTTCACTGATTTTTCTGTGGCCTTAAAATTTACAGGATATGCCCAACTTCATTACCCTTTAAAACACAGTAGACTATTACATCCTGAGTTTACCTTAACAAAACAGAAAACTGTATTCAGTCTTTAAGCACAGTGAAAGCTCAACAACCTCCAAGGCAAAGAGGACTGTGCTGTCTTCAAGTAGGCATGGTAGGATTTTCAGTTGGACAACAAAAACTGTACACTGAGCCCTCCTTACCTTTACTGCTCAGCTCAGAGGCTCCTAATTCTGATCCAAGACAAACTACCCCAAGGTTATCAATTCAGAACAATACTTCATTAAACACACAGCAAACTTTAATGTGACACCAAATTTTTCTCCAGGCAGTTGTAGGTTGCTTTTTATCACGAATCATTCTGTAGGGCTCAATCATTTGTAGGGCTCTTCAAAATACAGGGAAAACCCTCAAGTCTGGTTTGCTCTGCTTAGATAGGTTTGCCTGTAAAATGAAGATCTCAGAAGTTTTTAGTAAAATTACCACTACTTTGCAAGCAGCTTTGACAAAGAATAACTTATAAAACTGTAAGTACTTTCCTTTTTAAACAGACAAACTGGAGCATTAGATATGAATAACATGCAAAAGAATATTATTAGATTTATTTTTTCTGAAAATAGTCTTAAGGCTATCAAATTTGAAACTTTAAGGAATTTCAAGGTTAAAACACTGAGAAAAGATGGCCAGAGCGGTTTTCCCCAGGTCAATTATACATGAAGCAATCATTAGCTATAATCAACTTGTTCCCTTACTGATATCTCAAAATGGCTGAATGTTAACCTTTGTTATTTGCATGTCTTTTCTTTAGTGTTATTTGAAGAGTATGTTGTCCATGCCTAAGAAATCTTTAGACACAAGCATACAAAATTTGCCACACATTTCACCCAGAATTAGATGCAATTCCTACTAAGTCTTACTAAACCCTAAACAACCACAGCCCCACTGCCAATGCCCACATAAAACGTTCTCACTGATTAACAGTTCAACTAAGTTTGGAACATAAAGTACTACACAAATTCAGCATCTAGGAAGACTAATCTTTTAACCTAACAACTCTTTTATTGAGTTACTTGACTTATGGTTTAGCACATTTAAGAACCATCTGACAGGCTTATCATTGTTTCACTTTGAACAATAACCCTAGAGAATTTTCCCGAAAGCTTTAAAGATAAAATTATATGATCTGGTACATGTAAACATCCCCCCCCCCTTTAACCTACAGCACACCATTTTGTAGAGTACTGTAAGCCATGCTAACATTATGGGACTTTTAAAGCACAGTTTAAAGCAGTGTTCGTCATTAAACATGAAAACAATTTTTAGGTTTCCTTCCAATTCAAAAGGTTTAAGAACTCAAACTAATGGACAGTTAGATTTCCATTTTGTAAGCACTACATCATTCTTAGTAGTATTCTCTCATTCTGGAAATTATTTACCTGTTAATGAACTCCAGAACTGTGAAATTCTTACCTTTTCTATTCAGGGATCCTTAATTAAGCTCTTTATATTTCTTAAAGGGACATGCAAGGACTTAAAACTTTTGTTCAACTTCACACAATGCATTTTAAAAGGATGTCCTCAAAAATGTATTGGGTGGCACACTGAGGTTACATGCTCATTTATTCCATATTACTAAGATAGCATCCTTCTTACAAAATTTAACTTGGGTCCAATTTCAACAACTGATCATTTAAAATACAATCATTCTTAAGTTAACCCACATTTTTCTACCACATATGAAACCCAGGCTAGAGACAAAACACACAGGAAAAGAGGCAGAGATGTTGCTCTGCCTGCTTCTACTTAGGTTCCACTTGTCAACTGTCACTGTTGCCAAAGTCTGCTTTATGAAGGTAGTAGGGAACAGAAAGGTTAATTACAGACTTTAAACAAAAACTAATTTCAGATTCCCACTCACACTCTTGGCATTAAGACCTACAGACACACATACTTGTCAACTCCATTCAGCATCAGCACATCTTGCTTTCTTTTCAACTACTGTTTTAAGTTCCAGAAAACGAAGAACAATCTAAGGATCACTGACAGTTTATATACATCATTAACAATTACTAAAAAACTTGCAAATAACCAGTTAACAGTTACACATGAAGAACACCAGTACTGATAAAATAGTATTTGTTTACAAAAGACAACCCACCCCTCCCAAATTTAAATTTCAAGGTTAAAAAACAACAGAACGTTCTTTACAGAATGGCATTTTCACCAAATTTAAATATTTGAACGTTAAGCAAGAAAAATTATTGCCTTTTAGAGGTTAAGTAAAATGTACTGAATTCCAGGTCCAAAGTAAGCAAAAGGCATATATCCTCACTTTACAGTTTATCAAAATAAATTTCCCTTACAAATCGTTCATTTGTTAACTAGGTAAATCAAATGTGACCAAAAAATACACATACAACATGCAATCTTAGAAGAATGTTTTAGTACAAAAATATGACAAAACGACTTCAAGGAATACACAGATATGTATGTGAACTTTTACACAGCATGATTACACATCTTCTTTTTTGATACTTTCTCTATTTCTGGAACGGTTAAAAGTGGAAGTTGAATCTTCAGCAATATTTAATTTTCAAAATCTTCTGGTCACAATCCCCACCAAACTCAACAGGCCGGGACAAGTGCAATACCATACAGAAACACAGCATTGCAACCGATCCCAACCTGTGTAGAAAGGGGTTTGATTTTCCCTTACTTTTCTACAGACTTTTCACTACCACAGTCAGTTTTGCATGGATTTGCACAGCAGAATATCACACAGCTGGATGCAAACCTGCAAAACTAACCATAGAACAGTGTTCAGTAAACTGGACAGTTTGACTGGGCGACAGGCCGAAGCTGGAGTTCTACAGCTAGCAGTACTTTAAGTGCTCATAATGCAGTAGATAACTAAACACTACCTGCACTATAAGCACTTTAGTGCTACAGAAGCTGTCACGTCACACACCAGGCAGATTCTACATCGACACAATAAAAGTACACAAAATTAGTTAAGGATCACTTGAAGGAAATAGCAGGCCACCATCAGTTTTGCATAGATTTGCACAACTACATTCTTCTTGTAGTGCAACTATGCAAAACTAACAGAGGACTGCACACACACAGTATTAGCACACCTCTATGCTTGCTTGGCTGGCTCACTGGATGGAAGCATAACTTCTTATGCCAGAAGGAGCACTTAGGGCAGTAGATGCTAATCTACTTCACTATCTGCACTAGATGCACCTTAGAACAAAAAGCGCTCAACACCAGCAGGCCCTGCGCTCCCAGCCCACCTTGGCCCCGAGGCAGCTGTCACCATAATGCTACAAGTGCCTTCACTGCAGTAGATGCACATATCACTACCTGCACTGTAAGCACTTTGACATTATTCTGACTCGTCACAATCTTCTGTTTTACAAGATGATGTTCTCTTTATTCCTGCTAAATTTGAAATAAATAAATAGATGAAATAACACCTCAAACTCTAACATTTATATCAAACACAAAACATTGAGCACAAACCCTAATAGGGAGGAGAAAATGAGTTAAATCATCTCAAACCTTCCAGTTGCATTTAAAAGCAAATTTAGACCTCAAAACTAGAAAAGGTTTAATAAGACACTTATAATTAATCACCATTTTTATAAAAACATGGTAGCTCTTCTTTTTCTTTGCCATTCCCAAAGGCATACTTAAAAAGAAAAACCAAAGTCATACTGCGTATCACCAGGGTAATTTGAGTCATATACCTTTCAGAGGAAATCTTCACATCCACGTGGCAAAACATTTTTCTTTTCTTCTGGCTTCCAATTAGCAATTATTTGGTAAACTGATTAATAAAATTACCGTTCAGACTACATTTCAAGTATATCAGCTAGTTTTAGAAGTTAAATCTCTCATAACTTTTTTTAAGCTTGAAAACTTACTCCAGTGTACATCTATTTTGTCATTCAATTTAAAGCAGTTCTAAATTTTCTGTTATCAGTTTGCAAAGATTTACAATGGTATTTGCGTTATATTTTTACTTACACATTAGCTATAACCCAAACTAAGTTTTCGAAAAACAAACAAAAAAAAGAACAGAGAACAAAATACCTACTTCACTGTTTGAAAACCCAATCCCATATTATTTCTTTAAATGAAAGAGTAAAGTCAAGAGATATTGGTTTTTAAAAAGTTAACAAGTAAAATTCAAATATACACTTACCCACTCGGGAAAACTTCCTTCTCAGCAAATATCCTTAGAAAAGCTTTTGGTGCAGTTAGGTCCACGTGTATGACTGGAAAGGGTGGGTGGGGGGATAGGGAAAAAAAGAGAAATATTTGCTCAAAATTACTACCACCCTCCAAATCCATATTTTAAATTTGTTCTTTCCCACTCCCCCTTTTATCAACCACATTCATTTGTAAAACTAAGGACAGGGTAGCCAGGCAATACTGCCAGGGTTTAAAACACCAACGATATATGGGTGAAAAGGTGTAAAAGTTGAAAACTCACATACGTTAGATTCATGTTTTATCGAAATACCCGAGGATGATCAACAGCAATCGTTAACTACTGCACGGCTCCAGTGAGAGGGAAAGGCAGTAAAGAGACTATTCTTCACCACCCCTCCCCCAATCAAGACCTCGTGGCTGCAAGCCGGGATAAAGAGTTGTTTCCCCAACTGATGTGGTGTAGATAGCACTATACTAATTTTTCCTCTCGGTGATATTGCAAAAATAAGCCTGCTTTACTCCAGTTCCCGTCCCCTTTAGTTCAGCTTAGGTATAAAAAAGGAGGCAGGAACACCCGGGACTGCAAACTGCCCGCCACGCTCATGGAGCCCGGGCCGGCAGCACATGTCGCACAAGGGGGCGCGCGGCCTTGCGATTCCCCGCGCGGCCGCCAGGGGGCGGCGGGTCAGAGTCGGGGCCTGCCGGACACGGCAACCCCCCCACCCGTTTCCCGGCGGCAGCCGCGCGGCGACCGGCGGCGCCGAGGCCCGAGCGCAGCGGGGACGCGGGCGCGCCGCCCCTCCTTTGTGTCCCCCAGCCCTCCCCCCCCGAGCCCGGCCCAGAGGGGCGGGGGCTCCGCGACTGCGGTGCCCGTCGCACGCGGCCCGAGGCCTAAGCCAGGAACAATCGGCGGCGGCGCGCAGTCGCCGCCATGTCCCCCGCCCTCACCCCCGCGCAGCCCGCCCCGCAGGAACATGGCGGCGCGGCCGCCGCTCCCGCCGAGCCGGGCTGGCCTCCCGCGCCGCGTTACCCCGCCAGCGGGCGGCCGAAGAGGGTTCCACGCCGCCACCAAGGCCGGCCCGGGCCTGCTCCGCTGGCCACGACCCGGGAAGTTGAGAGCCCCGCCCGGGGGCTGCCCACGCGGGTTAACAAAGCCCACACGGAGTGGGGGTGGCGTCCAGGCCGCGCCGCCCCGAGCACCCGCGCCCTCCGCCCACCCTCGCGCGCACAAAGTTTGGGGGCCCGCGGGCTCCGGGCCGGGCCACGCTGCCCGCCGGCGCGCAGGTACCTCGTGGGCGCGCCCCCTCCCGGTCCGCGGCCTGCCCCATGTGCCGCTGCCGCCGCCGCTTTGTTCTGGCGGCGCTTTAACTCTCGCCCCCGAGAGAAACTTTCCTTGCCCGGGGACCCCGCGGCCCGCGTGCGCCCGGAGCCCTGGAAGCGGGGGGGTGCAGGCCTCGCGCGTCCCTTCCCCGAGGGGCCATTGTGTGCACCGCGCGCCCGTCCGCCTGCCCCGTCGGCCGGGCCAGGCAGGGTCCGCGCGGGTCCCGGGCGCGGCCGCCGCACTCACGCCGCCCCCTCCCGCCCTCCCGTCCGCGGCCAGGCCCTGCCCCTCCGCCAGCCCGCGTGCGAGCGAGGCAGCAGCGAGTGGCCGCTGCCACACGCCGGGGCGGCCAACGGCCCGAGACCCGCCCCGGTCCCCGGCCACGCCGCGGCCGCCACGCTGCCCCCGGGCCATCCCGCCCCACCCGCCCGCCCGCCCGCCGCCCTCCGGACCCGGGCCGCACACAACAGGTTTCACTCACTCGGCGGAGGGGCGGGCAGACTCACCAGGAGGAGTAGCCGCCACCATCTTCGCCTCGCCCGCCGCGGGCTCTCGCTCCCGCCTCCCCACCCGCCTCCGCTTTACTACGACCGGAGGCCCCAGGCCGGGGGTGCGGCCAGCCGGCCGGCCCGCCCCGCGGAGGGGGCTTCGCGAGGGGGCGCGAGCCGCGGCGGCGCGGCGGGGGTCGTCCCCACCCCCTCGGCCTCGCCCGAGGGCGCGAAGTGGCGCGAAGGCGCAGGTCGGGCAGCGGCGGCAGCACCTCGAAGGACCATGTGGGTGAATGAAGGGCGGCGGCTCCCGCCTCAACGTAAATACGGACAAGCCCCACTCCCTCATTAGCATAAAAAACAAAGTACTTCCGACCTCCCCGCCCGCCCGCCAATCACCGCAGGCCCCGCCCACGGCGGCTCGGGCTCGGCGGCCGGGAAAGCGGGAGCCGAGAGCCGCTCGCGGCGCCGCGCTGCTTTTCCCCGGCCGCGCTCCCCCGCCGCCCGCCCACTGCCGCCCGCCTTGCCGAGCGCCTCGCCCGGACACCTCGCGCCACGCCTCCGGCACGCCCTCCGTTAACTAGCTCCGCGCGCGTGCAGACCCCCGCGCGGCGCACACCCTCCTGGAAGCGCACGCTTCCTGCGGCTTCCTGGGGGCTCGGCTTCCTGGGGGCTCTGCTCCCGCGGGCGTTCGACGTATACGCGATGTGGTTACTGTTGCTTACTTTTCCTGCCCGAGTCAGGTCTTGGTGGTAATTAGGGGCCTGCTTCATAATACCGTGAACCAAAGATAAGTAAAAGCCAGTGACTTACACACTCACGTCGAAACGGGCTTCCTCAGTGCAAAGATCGTTTTAGACACAGAGGTAAATGCCTAACACCCGAGACTTGTGAATGCACAGATTGCTGCAATGTGTTTCCTTAACCCGGCCGTGTGTAAACCAAAACGCATGCCTGAGCAGAGGTTTCACAGCTGCAGTACCTGGTCTTTCTCCCATAACCCGCTGCATTTAGTAAGAACACTTAGCTCTCCTGTAGAAACAGTAGGTCTCGGAAAGAACCTCATAAACAACCACAAAGCAAAGCTGAGAAAAAGAGCCCACTCAGGAGTGCACCTCCTTCTACATGCTGTGGTTTAGGAAATTCCAGAATTCTCAGAAACATAATTGTTAAAAGAAGTGAGGATTCATAGCACTGACTACAAGTACAGTAATTTTAAATTGGTTTTAAATAATACGGTAAGTATTTATTGGAAAGCACATGCCACTAGTTCGTAATTTTACAAGTCAACACAACAGGGAAAAAAAAAAATCTTATATTACCAGAAGACGCCTATAATGTCCAAATGTGAAAATTTTCAACCTTCACATCTTGATGATACTGCTATTTACTATCTTTTTGACTCCTTTTTATCATGCTTTGGTTAAGTTCAATTGCCAAATTAGTGATGAAATAAAAAGTTGTTTTTGCTACTTTTATATCAAGGATCTATTTTCTAGATATTTCTGCTTTACAAATCAAAATAGATGGCCAAATCTGAAATTTTACTATACTTAATCTTATTAAAACGGTCATTTATGAGTCTTTTCAAAGGGGAAAACTCCTAATTTTATTAAAAGTCTAGTTTACATTACTTTGGCCAGTATTGATAGGTCAAATTCCTTTCATTAAAACTTTATCTTCTGCTGTAAAGTGGAAAGGCTAGGAGGAGGGGTGCAATGAGTAAGTGTTCATCACACACTCTGAATCATGGGAAATCCCACCTATATACAGGTTTCTTAGCAAGAGAGTTATTTATCTTATAGCTTATTTCCAGTGAAAGTCAACACTGCGGTACTCCTGGTTTGGAAAAGGTGTTTTTTGACACCTAGCAGTATTTCTGCAGAAACCTAACATGTAATCAACTGTTTTCTATGACTACAGTTTGAGATGTAATTGTTAATGTATACATTTTTTTTTTTACCGTAATCAAGATTTTGGAATATGTAAATTCACTTAAACCTACTTACTTGGAAATCCCAGAAAGTTTCATAATTAGTAGATAACATTTTATTTTTAAGGGTTCACTTACACTTCCTTTCAGAATTAATAAACAAATTGTTGTAAGTAAAATTAGAATAATTGAAAACTTTCCCATCCCAATGAGTTTAAAGATTAGCCAACTTATATATTTTTTGAAGTCACTACTAACTAACTAGAAACTCATCTCCTCAACCTCAGGGTCACAGCTAGGTATACTTTAAAAGTAAAGTAAAGATTTTGTGGTTATGATTTGGAAGATCAGGAAAATTTAAACTGCTAACAAATGATTTCTGCAACCAAGGAATGTAAAAGCTATCTGAAATGCCAAAGTAGACACACAGCCTCCTCAAGTTAGCTAAAACACACGGTACTGTTTTACACAATCCAGAACATTTCAGATAAAAGCTCAGTTCAATATCAGAACAGTTGCATATAACTGACTGTTTACATTATATATAACAAGTACTAGAGAACTCTCTGTATTTTTCACTTTTCACCCAAATGTTTCAGTCTAATAGATGTTATGAATTGAGAGTGTAAAAATTTCTGCCCTTATTAATAAAATTTAGAATTTTATTCCCTAGATTGTGCTGTTTGACTGTATCAATTGACTTAATTGATATGTCAATATCCATTGACTGAATTGTATTGAAATTTTGAAAGATATATTCGCTTAAAGTATTCTTGTTTTGTAGTATCGTTATAGATTTTAACAAGCTAGTGAAGCAATAATCATGTCCACATTGTAGATTGGAAAGCTTAAGCACAGTGAAAGAATACAAGAGAATACAACCATCAGTGTAATTTTAAAACTGTATCTATGTATAATTTGAATACTAACTTGGAGATAACCTACAAGTTGGCTGTTGGTATTAAGTATATTTCATATTTTGACAATTTGGCATTGTAAACATGGATTTCTATAGTAATTTATCATTTTCTCACACTTATTTGAATTTTATGGGAAAGAAAAATAAATTTAAACACCACTTTGACTTTGGAAAGCTAACTGGTTATAAATCCAGAACATTTTGAACTCTTTTTTGTAATGTAGCAAACAGGGATCAATGAGACATATTCAATGATGATATTTTGAATTTTTTATAAAATATATTTGTAAATGTCTGAAAATACATAACCTAGTCTTACCATATGATTTGTGCTTTCAATCAAATTAACAATCAGCGCCTGCTACTCTTCTGGCACTGGTGGAAGCGAAAACAAAAATAGAACAGAGCCTGTGCTTTTGAAAAGTTTAAGAGTTACAGAATATTATGGATTATTGTGAATGTTTCATGAATAAATGAAACACTTCAGGTCCTTCCTCAAGTTTTTATTTTATTTATTCCTTCTAATGTCTAATAAAATAATCCCCCAATGTCAAATTATTTTATTTTCTTGGTTAAGAATTTTGAACAGTTAAATTTCATATGTGTTATTTGATAATCATGCATAACATGAATGTATGGATTATTTGCTACAAATGCATTCCAAGGTGCTATTAATGACAATAAATTTACAGGGAACACAAATGCCATGCTCATTTAACCTAATAATCCCATCTGTGGTTTTGAGATTAAGAAAATATAAATTATAAAGGGATATGTGTCTGTGGTTTTGAATAAAGAAGCAATTTAAAGAAAGTTCTTTCCATTCTTTTTTTTCTATCTTTGAAATTGTCCCTGTGGTACTCTGTAGAACCAGATGAGGGTCACTGACAATAATTTAATTAAGAAAGTTAGACGTATTAGGTACTGTTTGTCACAATAATGAGATAATCTCCATCCTCGAAGAAATTCAGTATACATTGATGTTTATCAATGTATGTGAAATTGTACAGCTTTTAGAAAACAAATTTAGTACATTTTTAATTAAACATTTAAGGGCGTGTATCTCAATAGTACATGACAATGAAGTGTTTCATTTGATTTTACCGGAAGAGTGTAACATCAAAGTTAGAAGGAGCTTATTTTAAATTTCTTGTTCTTAACTTAAGCCAGGTTCTCAATTTGGCTGTACTTTATAATCACCCAAGGAGCCTTTAAAACATGCAAATGTCTGGTCCTTATTTTGCAGATATTCTTATTTAGTTATTTAGAAGAGGAACCTGTATCTCGTTTTTAAAAAAACCTTAGCTTATGTTAAGTCCATATCGACCAGCTCAGGTACTTAATTTTTGCATAAAGTACTTGGTAGGACACTGACTTTAGCTGCTTAATCTCGATTGGTGCTTTGCCAGTATCCTTTGGCACCGCATATGTGTATTATTTATTCACACGGAGAAACCATCAGAAACTGACCCAGGATATTTCACATCCTTCGCCAAAGGTTTATGGGCATAAAAGTACCACCCCCACACAAAAGACAGAACTTTCAGAAATAATTTTGAAAAACGTGTGTACATTAACTGTAGCAACCTCTGTTTATGAGACACTTCAGAACTACAGTATACTGTTGTATTTTCGCTATCTGGGGTTTGCAGTTTAATGCAACTCACAATCTGCTTAAGGATAGAAAATCATTCCAAACATGGGTTGTGTTGTATTTGAAAAAATTCAATGTAGAAGACATGTAGGTTTAAGCTGAATTTGTTTTTTCTCAATCACTTATCTGTGAGAAAGGGGTACACATGACCATCTTGGTCATCTCTACAATTTTTAAAATCCTAAAAGACACACAGCAAGAAGACAGGTCCCAAGTAGGAGTAATTACCAAATTCTGATGCTTTTCATCAATTTTATTGAATTTCCTAAAAGCCTCTTAGGTTTCCTTTATGGTTTTGCTTTCTAAATAGAGGCTTTAACTTCAATTTATGTTAGAGGAAACATGTTGATTCAGCCTGTCATCTAGGTCTATTTTGCTAGTTAGTAGTTCCAGAAACAAGGTGTTGTTTACCCAATTACTTCTTTAAGATTAGTTAAAATAACACAGATTTCATAATTGTTACATTATTTCACAAAACTATACTTGAGTACTTATATATTTATATTGACCTTAACATTCAGGCCTAATACATTCTATGTATGCAAGGTGATAAAAATTGTTTTTATTTTCTGTAAATTGTATTTGGTAATGTGAATTATAATTGCAAATAATTTTTTTTCTGAAATGACTTTAAAGATTGGATGACAGTGTGTTCAGATTGAAGATTTGTGATGGTTCAATTGCTGTAGTTCTATAAGCGTCCATCAAATAATTAAACTTATACAAGTACAAAAACACAGAAGCATGCTTTACATGAAACTTCCAATAAAATGGGCACATTTTTGAAAAATCCTACAAACCAATACACCCTTGCTCCCTTAAGTATTTTCCAAACGCAGGTGGTAAGCTTCAGTATAGTAGCTTATTTTTCACATACCAGTATTCAAGAGGTATATGACAAAGTTTGGACTAAGTCAAACCGAAACTGAAATGGAACAAAAGCTGACATTTCTAGATCCAAAATTTTGAAAGTCTGAGGGCCAGTTAAAAACATTGCGGAGCAGGGCTCGGAGCTCCACACTGCTATCATTCAAAGAAAAGTCAGAACCCAATCGATCCTCAGGAATTGTCTTGGGAATCTGAATGACTTTCTTTGTTTTCTGAGAATACGTGCGTGATGGCATTGTGGTAGTCAGAGGAACAGCTATGTCTGACATATCTGCTTTTAGGGATTTCCCCAAATTATGTGGGAATACATTTAAAAGCGAATGATATTAGATTTAGCCATACATACTTAGATATGCCCAGTGTTAAACTTGCTTGCAAAATGTTTAGATCAAATTGCTTTCCTTCTCTGGCTGGGAAGTCATGGCAGCTGTAAGTTTACAGGGAGCTGCAAAATTATTCCAAGAGAATGTTTAAAGTCATGTCAAGATAGGAAGGGATGTAGGAAGCTGATGTTTATGAGCCATAAAAGTCCACCAAGGATAGCAAAATAAGGGTAAAGCAGAGCTTAGAGGATGGGAACAGGGTGCGGAAAATACCCTAGGAAATGTTCTATGTTTTTGATCTAAGGGTGGTTACATGGGTGTAAAAATAGTAATCGTTACTCACTTACAATTAGTGTATTTTATGTTCTTTGTGCTCTGTATATTATCTTTCAATTTCAAAACAGCAATACAGAAAGCAAGAACAACAACAAAGAGGAAGGAATTGGTATAAAAACTCAAGACACACAAAAGTATGGATTAATGACATATGTAGAAGGATGGTATAGTTAAATACCTTCATATTGTCTGTTGCTGGCTGTTGTGTGTTCTCTAAATAATCATATATGGATGAGCTAGTTGCAAGGAAAGAGTTATGGAGAGGACAGATGAATCAGTCACAGGTCATGTTTAAGAAACTACTATTGCCTAACAGTAGCCAGATAATCAAATAATCCAGAAGAGACTAACATTAGCCAAGAGAATTCTGTTTTTCAATATGAAATGTTTAAGAGATGACTAATATTTTACATTGTCTAAGTGGGCTTGCTGTTCAGCAGGCACTGTTAAGTTATATCCACATCTCACATTAGCTATAGAAACTGGTTACTTCAAAATCCAGTGTTCAAGATTAATGCTTACCTGGAATAGGAAACAGCAACCCACTCCAGTACTCTTGCCTGAAAAGTTCCATGGACAGAGGAGCCTGGCGGGCTACAGTCCATGGGGTCCCAAAGAGTTGGATACGCCTGAATGACTGAACACATACACACACTTTGGCAAACAAATGTATTTTGAAGTTTAATGTATGTTCATCTAAAATCATTGCCACAGAGTATGTGCTCAAAAATTTTTTTGTTGTTAATCAGTGAACTTGAAAGTCCTATCTACTGAATCATGAATGTAATTCTTGTTTATGGAAGTATTTTAGAGACATATTTAATGGGTAAATCTTGTAATTCTATCTGAAAAGAGAGACTGACATTTTTTGGTTTTATTTTTATGTATGTAGTACTATATGGAAATGGCAACCCACTCCAGTATTCTTGCCTAGAGAATCCCGTGGACAGAGGAGCCTGATGGGCTGCTGTCCACAGGGTTGCACAGAGTCTGACACGACTGAAGTGACTTAGCATGCATGCATGCATTGGAGAAGGAAATGGTAACCACTCCAGTATTCTTGCCTGGAGAATCCCAGGGACGGAGGACCCTTCTATGGGGTCACACAGAGTCTAACACGACTGAAGCGACTTAGCAGCAGTAGCAGCAGTAGTAGTAGTACTATAGGGCTTACCCAGGGGCTCAGTGGTAAAGAATCTGCTTGCGATGCAGGAGATGTGGGTTCGATCCCTGGAGTAGGGCAGCAACCCACTCCAGTATTCTTGCCTGGAAAATCCCACAGACAGAGGAGCCTAGTGGGTTACAGTCCATAGAGTCGCAAAGAGTTGGACAGGACTGAAGCAACTGAGCAAACATGCATGCATATAGTATTATACAAAGAGATAGCTGAAGTCTGTAGGAACTGGTGGGAGGCTAGAGAATGGAAGAGGCCAGAATTAAGAAAGGGAGATACTGATACTAAAATCTGACAAGATTATTAGGCTTTTGAAATCAGAAGCAAGTTGGAACTAAGGGATAAAATTTTGATAATGGCTATGGAGTTAGGGTGTAATCAAAATGGCAGGGAGGCAGACTGATAAGAAAAGGAAAGCTGATTATGGTTAAACAGCTGACTCAGAGAAGCAGAAACAGGAGAGGCACTGAATCAGCTGCTGGTATTATGACTGGATCTTGGGAAGACATCTTTTGTCTGAGATGGCTCAGTGATTCCTAGAGTGTCCGTGGCCTCCAGATGAAAGTTCTCTGTCTTAAATCACACTGGGCACTGCCTTCTTCCACTGTTCAGGAGTCATTAGATATTGTTGGATATCATTCTCTAATGTTAAAATTAATTCTTGGTAAGTGAACTTGTGGGGAAGTTCAGCAGTGAGCTAGATATAGGTTGGTGGTGATTTAGTTGCTAAGTCATATCCAACTCTTGCAACCCCATACACTGTAGCCTGCCAGGCTCCTCTGTCCTTGGGATTCTCCATGCAAGAATACTAGAGTGGGTTGCCATTTCATTCTCCAGGGGATCTTCCCAACCTAGGAGTCAAACTCAGGTCTCCTGCACTGCAGGAAGATTCTTTACTGACTGAGCTATGAAGGAAGCCCAGATATATCCAGTTTCATGGGAACTACATATTGTATCACATATCCCTGACATAAAACCAAAGTAGATATGGGACAGAAATGGGTGTTCCTAACAGAACAAGTTTTGACTAGAACTCTGAAAGAACTGTAATAGATTACGCTATGGTACGCTAAGTCACTTCAGTCGTGTCCAACTCTGTGTGACCCCAGAGACGGCAGCCCACCAGGCTGCCCTGTCCCTGGGATTCTCAGGCAAGAACACTGGAGTGGGTTGCCATTTCCTTCTCCAATGCATCAAAGTGAAAAGAGAAAGTGAAGTCGCTCAGTCGTGTCCGACTCTTAGCAACCCCATGGACTGCAGCCTACCAGGCTCCTCCGTCCATGGGATTTTCCAGGCAAGAGTACTGGAGTGGGCTGCCATTATAGCAGATTGTATTCTATTGATCAACTGAACATAATATTGGTATAACCACTCATTCATTGGTGTGTGTATGTGAAGGGAAGTGATTGGATTGTCAATTCTCTATTTGGGAAAACTGATAGTTTGACAGTGATAACAAATTGACACTTGGATTTTCCTACATAAGAACAGTCAAATGATCAGTAACCATTATCCATGAATATGATCTCTAGCTCACCCAGCTGGGGACATGGGAAATGCAAAGAAAATACAGGAAGACCCCCTTTTATCATGCTTCTCTTTGTTGCCCTTCACAAATATTGCATTCTTTACAAATTGAAGGTTAGTGGCAACCCTCAATGAGCAAGTCTAACAGGAACTTTTTTCCAACATTGACTGAGTTCATGTCTCTGTGTCACATTGTGGTCATTCTTGTAATACTTCAAAATTTTTCATTAATGTTAAATATATCATGGTGATCAGTGATATTTGACATTACTACTGGAAAAAATTGTGGCTCAATGTAAGCTCAGATGATGATCAGGATTTTTAGCAATAACATATTTTTAAATTAAGGTATATATATATTTTAAGACATAATACTATTGCACACTTAATAGACTTTAGTATAGTGTAGACGTAACTTTCATATATGCACAGGAAAACCAAAAAATGTGTGTGACTTGCTTTTTTGCATTATTCTCTTTACTGCAGTGCTCTGGAACCGAATCTGCAACATTTCTGGGGTATGACTGTATTAGGATTAGAAGGGCTTCCTACTCTTCCTCCAGAGTCTGCAGTTGCCTATGGAACTGTGGAAAGCAGGTGAGAACTACAGCAAGAGAGCCAATGTAAAGCAACAGCAATAGTCACACTACCTGGTAAATCTGAAATGGCAACAAAACTCTGTCCCAACTGGGGGTTTTATTTTATTTTTATTATTATTATTATTTTTTAATACTTCCTTTTCAGAAAGTATACTAACCACTGGCAGTCCTGAATCAAGAGGAGAGAACAGGTAGATAAAGGTTAGACTGCCAGAGTAGCAAGAAACTAAGTGTAGTTGGATGCTAAGACAGATCACCAAGGGCCACCATCTATAGTTCTCTCCTCTGTGTGCTGCCCCTGCCCCTGATCCTGAAGGCAGGATCCTCTCTGGCTTCTTATAGTCTTAGACAAGATTGTGCATAGTCACTCAGTTGCATCTGATTCTTTGCGACCCCATGGACTATAGCCTGCCAGGCTCCTCTGTCCATGGGGATTCTCCAGGCAAGAATACTGGAGTTTGTTGCCATGCCCTCTTCCAGGGGTTCTTCCCAACCCAGGGATTGAACCCAAATCTCTCACATTGCGGGTGGATTCTTTACCATCTGAGCCACCAGGGAAGCCCTTAGACAAGATTAGCTGCTGCAGTTTTGCAGTTCTTCATAGCTATGTTATCACGTTTGATATATTTTAGAGTACACTCAAACAATATCAATTAAACTAGATTTAGAGGTTTAAAACACTCCATGTATTTTTCATTTTTGTTTTGAATCCTAAAGAATAGCCTTCGTTTTTCTTTCCTGCTGCTGCTGCTAAGTCGCTTCAGTCGTGTCTGACTCTGTGCGACCCCATAGACAGCAACCCACTAGGCTCCCCCGTCCCTGGGATTCTCCAGGCAAGAACACTGGAGTGGGTTGCCATTTCCTTCTCCAATGCATGAAAGTGAAAAGTGAAAGTGAAGTTGCTCAGTCGTGTCTGACTCTTCGCAACCCCATGGACTGCAGCCTACCAGGCTCCTCCATCCATGGGATTTTCCAGGCAAGAGTACTGGAGTAGGGTGCCATTGCCTTCTCCGGTCTTTCTTTCCTGAAACTACCTAAGTAGAACAGTATTGTTGATTTTATATGGCATTACTTGTTGTTTAGTAGCCAAGTTGTGTCAGACTCTGCGAACCCATGAACTGTAGCCTGACACACTCCTCTGTCCATGGGATTCTTCAGGGGATCTTCCCGACCGAGGGATTGAACTCTCTTCTCCTGCACATATCCTGCATTGCAGGCAGAGTCTTTACCACTGAGTCACCTGGGAAGCCCATATAGCATTACTAATCATTAGGAATTCGCATGAATGTTTTGAAGAAAATTAAAGAATTCGAATCTGAACGTTTCCAAGGCATCAAATCCTGCTTCAGGAAATCTTTAAAGGAAATAAGAAAAGTGACTCTTTTAAAAAAAATTTTTTTTTTCACTTTATTTAGTTCCCACAGACATTCAGTGACGAGCAAAGCTGCCATTGTTCTGAAGGCTAGAAGAAACAAAAGTCAAGAAGTATTCTCGTATGGTTAGTTCTAGCTAATAAAAAATTGAGATTAAGTGATATAGATTAACGTAATCCCTTTCAACTTCTCCTGAAGTCTCAAGGGCATCTCAAAACCCTCTCAGGTGGTTCATAAAGCATCTGGCATTTCTATGGCTATTTATTAAAGTAGGAATGACATACACCAATATTTAAAGAATGGAATTTAGAGCAATAAGGATTTGTGTGGGGGTTCCAACTGTTTCATTCACTAGCATTTAATCATGGATAACTTTCTACCTCTCAATTTCCTCATCTTTAAAATAAGAATATTAATAGTATCTACTTCATTGCTGTTAAGAATTTAATGAAATAATCGATATAAATAGTTGAAGGTCATAAATAGTATACAAAGGTAATAAATATTAACTATTATTAACAATAATCTAAAGTTAAAATATAAGACTATTTGCCAACATCTATTTAGGTTCTTTTTATTGTTGAAAAGATACTAAATTATGATATTCTACATATTGAGCCAGTTTCTCAAAGCATTCTATACTAAAATATTAAATTGTAATCGAAGATGCTGTAGTAATTTTTCACCAAGAAAATGTATCATAGTATCCAAAAATACCTCTACATAGACTCTTCTATACACTTACACACGTATTCACATATGCAGGACATGCAGAATTGGATAGGTTGGTTGTGTGTTCATGAAGTAAGATAAATAATACATTTGAACCTACTCACGCATTTAGTACAAAGGGGAGGAAAAACATTTTCTTCCAAAGTCTGCTATCCATAGTTTAAGATTAATGGGAATGAAAAATAACTTTTAAATCACCTCTAAATTGATACATTTGCTCTAAATGGAACACAACAGTTGCCTCCTTTAGTACATGGTAAAACTAACCTTTCCCACCCCCCAACCCCCCACCCCTGTTTTGGTCAAATCCAGTGCTCAGAAATGAATGAATGAATGAATTCATTTATTCAGTCAACAAATAATCCTTGAGTAAGATACAGAAGTGTATAACACAGAAAGCTTGTTTTCAAGGAGAAATATCTGTAGGATGGACATGTGTATAAGTATTGTATGGGGGAAATAGCCAGCACAATGCCTCGCAGTGAGAAGATGCTGGACACAGAGTTTCTTTGTATGTGTCTATACGTTTTAAAAATAAGTATACAAAAAGTGGATCTTTACTGAAACGCCTGCACCATTTCAGTATTGTTTGTTTGGAGAAGTGAGATTAGGAATCTTGCCAGCATTTGCTGGATGGATGAAGAGAAAGCAGGTGGAGGGCAGGGATTGGTGATTTCTCTCCTTATTTATTTAAAAGCAAGAGCTCATCCAAAAATCTCTAAGGTCTTTCTGCCAGGGCTATCTTCTAACCCCCCACTTCACCCCAAGAATTAGAGCCAAGTATTTTTCCCTTTTCTTTGTTGCATGCATTTAAAATTGCAAGTCTCCACAACATTTTCCTTGCTCTACTTTTTTCAGCACCTCCCATCTTAAAGAAAACATTCTATTTATTTTCTTATTACATCTATTGTTTACTTTCTGCCTCTCTCTGCTCAAATAAAAGTTCTATAAGGACATCTTTTTTTTTCAGTTTCTTCACAACCCAGAGATTTTGTTTCTTTGATCTTTTTCTTAATTGTTATTCTGTTCTACTCAAAATCATTTCCATCCAGTCCTCCCAACACCCTTTACACCTGTTCCTCCCTCTGCCAGATTAAAGGGAAAGTGAAAGTCGCTCAGTCGGGTCTGACTTTTTGGGATCCCATAGACTATATAGTCCATGGAATTCTCCAGGCCAGAATGTGGAGTGGGTAGCCTTTCCCTTCTCCAGGGGATCTTCCCAACCCAGGGATTGAACCCAGGTCTCCTGCATTGCAGGTGGATTCTTTACCAGCTGAGCCACAAGGAAAGTCCCTCTGCCAGATTGGGAACAGAAAAAAGGACATGAGAGAACGATAACAGAGAACCAAAATTCTAAATGTTATTTGTTAACTCTTAAATGCAATTATTTTAATGGGGTATGTGTGTGCATAAAAAAGACTCTACTATTTCTAAGACTCCAGCCTCAATGTGAGAGATGTTAATTTATTATTACTCATACTGGTTACAGAAAAATGGGAACATCTCAGTTAATTGGCATAATTACATACCATGTTGTCCCATTGGCTGAGATTCTCCAGTTTTCCAAGGATTCATCTATTTATGCAATCAAACAATGAGAGACAGGCCAATCCTGATAGGATGCAGGAATCTAGATCAGTGAAACTCTTTAACTTACCTTTTTGTATGGATAGATTCTCTAATTGAATATTTTTAGAAATAAACCACTTTTACCAACCCAAAGCCTTTAAATAGACTTCTAAAATGAACTGTGTATATAGTCAGTTTTCTTTGCAAACCTTGCTTACAAACCAGTAGTAATGCAGGCTATCAACCTCAGTGTCAATATATTTTCAAAGAGGCTTTAGAAAAACACCAGTTTTATAATTTCCTTTAGTGGTTTACCTTGAAGGAAACATGTAATCTTTCTCTAAGGCTTCAAAACCATAGAAACGAAGATAGTTCAGAAGCATACTTTGGTAGACACCTAATCATTAGTGCTGACTCCTAATTGCTTGCATGGAAGACAGACCACAAAACTATCCCACCAAAAAGCAGGGCAAATTCAGGAATTGCATTTAAAACTAGGAAAAACCTTTATTTTATTTTGATCTAAAAAGCCTTTATATATACACATGTGCGTATTTCAGGCATGCTTGTTAAATTATAACTCTTAGATGAGTAAGGACAAACAACACATATTTTAAAAATAAACCAGGTTTGATAATGCAAGAAGTTGTAGTAAATTATGTTATGAAAAACACTGAACAACTGAAGAGAAGTTTTTAAAAATAATTTCACTTTAAGGAGGTAGTGATAAATTTGTATAAGTACCATTGTTTCACTCAGATCTTCAGATCTCACTCAGATCTGAAGACAGAAAACTTCACAAATAGTTGTGAATTATTGGAAAATGGGATGAGATGTGTACCACTGTCCATTAACTTACACTTTATCTCCAAAATAACAAAGATTTAACTGTGCTTGCTCTAAACTGGCATGGCCTGAAACAAGATTTGTTACTCCCAATTTATGGAGTTTGGGGGAAAGAAAGAGCGGGAAGAGATTCTGCCAAGCTGTGCAAGACTGGAGAGCTTTACATTTGAGGGGAGGGGTTGTTTGCTTTAATTTTTGCCTCTAAGTTTTGGGGAAAACTTGGCACCAATGGCTTGTGCTTTACAGTTGACTAGATGTCTGTTAATAAGGACGTGGCTCTAGCTATACTACTAGGAGTAACCCCTCTAGAGTGATGTCAGTATTCCTCTAGGAATTATATATAGCATGTTCTTTTTTCATTGGAAATTTACACTTTAACAAGTATGCCCAAAATACACACACACACACACACATACACAGATTGACACACAAAGACTGACTTTCTGGATCAAAATAAAATAAAGGTATTTTTTAGTTTAGATGCAACTTCTGAATTTGCCCTTCTTTAGTAAAGATAGTTGTACATCTTTGGAGCAAGGAATTAAGAGTCAGCCCTAGTGATTAGTATAATGAGGTGGTTTCCATAGTATTAGTTTTTAAAGAGGGCTAAGAAGTACAGTCACTGAAAATTCTCTCCCAATTCCTAAGTCTTCTATAACACCTATTAAAATCTTACCCTTAACTACATCTTTTAGAGTAAGAGATTATCTCCATAAGATTTCTATTAAAACCCATAAGCCGTGACACACTAACTCATGTACATATGTTAGATATTCATGTTATTAAACCCCATTAATATATTCATGTTGGTTTAACTTATTAATTGTTAACCCATTAACCTAGCAAAAATAGAATCTGATGGACTGCCATAGGGAAGAACTAAGATGTGGAAGAATTTTGAAGGAAGAGGATTATAGATTTCAAAAAGGAAGGGTATTTGACCAGCTAAAAATACTTAAAATGGGATTGGAAGAAGCAGTAAGTGAAAAGAGTGAGACAGATAAAGAATGTTTGAAAAAGGACATACAGATGAAACAATGTTTGTCTGTGTTCTGATTTGTCTATGGTCAGCTTGAAAATTTACGTAGGAAACAGGGTAGATCTAATATTGCTGCCCCAGACCATAGTCTCTTTTATTCAAAGCCAAGATATTCCAGATACAGTTTTGCTTTTAAAAAATTGTAAAGAATATCATTATTATAACTTTCCCTATTTCATTTAATAATGTGGCAATGCTAAAATGTTAGTATTCTATTCATGATTAACTACTAGCTATTCTAGTGGAATAATGGAAAGTAAATGAGAAAATAGTTAACTCAAACATACGTTTTGTTTTTTATATTTAATACATTAATCAAAACTCTCTCTTTCTTCTGCAAAACATACCGACCCAAGGCCACTAGCATTCACTGGAGCTAGCAGGCTTCCTTTCAGTAAGTTACAGGTTTCTGCTTCCACTAGTCACAGTTGGGGGTTTGCCAAAAATCAGTTGTGTTTGTTTCTAAACTGATTTATGCTGGTTGTTATTATAATTATGTAATTGCATTAAATGTTACACAAATTAATGAAATAGGAGTTGGATGGGAAAATTGTTTCTAAGAAAAGCTAGTTGAATACTTTAGAAAGACTCTTTATAGACAATATGATTAAAAAAAATACTGTTAGCTTTCATATGCATGAAAAACTGTAAAAGGTTATGAAGAAAATAAGCCAAAATCCTAAAAGAGTCTCATATTATTTTGCTGATGTTTTGTGATTTTTTTTCTTTTTTATTAAGCCAATATTAGAAATCTCAGATGTACAGAAATATAGGTTATATATGAAGGACATGATCTAACCAATAAAATTCTAACTGGTGAAATTGTACTTAAGAGAAAAGACCTGGGCTCTACATGGAGGAGATTTCAGAATAAAAGGTACACTTAGATGCTATGTTAATTTGTTTATAGTATGTAATGTTAACACAATTAGAATGCCAGTTAACTATTTTCCATTTGCTTGTATATTAATGCAACTATTTGTGTCAAGTTGCTAATTTACATGTCACAATTTTTATGAAGCCTAATTCTAAACATGCAGTGTAAAACACTGATTACTGTAGCATTTAGCAGCTTTGGTTTTGATATGTGGTGTTTTAGAGGGAGCTAGATTGACTTAGGTTTATAAAACAATATAGAGTAACTCCTTGTATTTTGTTGTTGTTTAGTGGCTGAGTTGTGTCCAACTCTCTGTGATACCATAGATTGCAGCCTGCCAGGGTCCTCTGTCCCTGGAATTTTCCAAGAATACTGGAGTGAGTTGCCACTTCCTTCTCCAGGGGATCTTCCCAACCCAGGTATCGAACTCATGGCTCCTGCATTGGCAGGTGGATTCTTTACTGCTAAGCTACCAGGGAAGCCCATTCCCTATACATTTTGTAAAATCAAGGTCTATTTATAAGACCTAGTACATACCTCAGTTTGAAGGGATGAAGACAGACTGCTCAGAAAGTATGGAGCTTTGTGTGCTGAAACTACTGTTACGGACTGAATGTTTGTGTTCTCACGAAATTCATGTGTTAAAATCCTAACCCTAATGTGACGATCTTAGGAGATAGGGTTTGGGGAGATGGTTAGATCATGAGGGTGAAGCCCCCGTGAGTAGGATTGGTGCCCTTAGAAAAGAGACCTCACAGAGCTCTCTCATCCCTTCCTCCATGTGAGGACCCAGCAAGAAGATGGCTAAGAATCAGGAAGTGGGCTCTCACCACATATCAAACCTGCTGGCACCTTGATCTTGGACTTCTCAGCCTCCAGAATGGGAAGAAGTGAATGCTGTTTAAGCCTCTCAGTCTATGATATTTTTGTTAAAACCGCCTGAACGGACTGAGACAACTCTATTACATATAATGTGATCCACAGCAGTATCTCTCACAGTGGTCTCTCAACAGATGATACAAGGGTCGCTAACCTATGATGAAAAAAGGAAAATAAGGACAATGTAGTTATTTTTATAATCCTAAATGCATTCTATATTAAGGTATGCCATTTACTCTTTAATGTTCTACTTTATTGTTCTGTGTTAAAATTTTATTTTTTAAAAGAAATTAGGATAATAGGAAATTTAGGGTTAATGTCCTTAATGGGCAAAATAAAATTTTGGATACTCTGAATATCCTAAGTTGGGAGTCTTCCTTTTATCTGTGAGGGGTAGTTAGTACTTAGTGTTAGACGCAAGAGGTAGAGAAACTAACACTTGCTTGGAATTGCACGTAACCTGTTTTATTTATTTACACTGGTTTTATAAAAAATATGGATATGCGCCCATAGGCAAAGCTTGATTAACCATTGTTCTGCAGTCTACAAAAATAGAAACATCAAGGGCACTCTGAACAGCTTCAGAGAGCACAACCACAGTAAGTTTTTGGTAAGGTTTAAATTCAAGCAATTCAGTGTTTTTTATAGCCTTCTCATTTTGGTGGGATTGAAACGCCCTTTTTGAAAGGGTAGTAATGATGGTACTCAGGGAGTGGCCTTTATTTCTATTTAATGAATAGAATTAAAATACAAATTAAAAACACAACTAAAAGACAAGACTGTGAAATCCACATGCCTCGACTGTGAAGAACAGTGATTCTAAATCTTGTCTGTTTTCCTCCAAACCTTGATTTTTACCTCAACACAAATATTTCTCTAGTTATCCCATTGAATGCTGTGACATTCTCAAAACTCAATTATTATTAAAGTTTATTTCAAACGAAAACCGAACTCTATGCCAAACAACCTGTTTAAAAGTTCAGGGGAGCAAATCACTGGATCAGCCGGACAAAGGTATCCTGTCGCACATTTCTCATGGCAAGTGTGTGATGGGCGATTCCATTTCAAATCCGAGCCTGCGCACTGCTGTTACAGGGGGAGAGAGAACGCTCGCTGTCGGACTGGGCATGCGCAGGAAGGCAGGTCGTACTGCCCTGAGTGGTGCCTCTACTTCCATCGCTGGTGACGACAAGTATATCGCAAACTCCTGCGGCGGGGTGGGGTGTGGGGAAGCAAAATGAAGGTAAGCTTGGGTAGAGGTATACAAGCCCCCGGGGGAGTCAGCCTGCAAGGTGAGGTGTGTGAATACCAGCATGTGCGACACGAGGTGGCTGGAATGGACTAGAAGGAGAGGAATAGTGAGAGGAAGCTACACGCTTAAAAAAAAAAAAAAATCTGGGTTCAGGAACTACTGGAATAATATTCCTTCAACCTAAAGTAGGTCCACGAGAGAAGGTTCAGAATGGAGGGAGAAGAGGAGTGGGGTTGGAGAGGCCGCCTGCTCCCACCTTGCTGGAAATCGGGTGGCCTGAACACGGTGAGTGTCCGGCGCCGCTCTGACGGCCGCAGTGTCCCTTTTCTTCCGCAGGAATGAGGGGGAGGACAGGCTTGAAGCCTTTACTTCTGGGTCAAGTTTCCTTAGAGGGAAAGACTAAACCTCGAGGTGGGCTCAGTCCTGCGCCTCCTCGACCTTGGCCTCGAGGCTCAAGACCACCGAAAGATGGGGATGGTACAGGGGGGCCAGTGAAGGGGGTGGACGGGATGCACGGATCAGGCTTGCTTTATTTTTCATTTTTAAATTTAATTACAATGTATTCGTTTCTATTATTTTGTTCTTGCATGTTTATGTTTTTGTTCTTTCGCCCCTTTCAAAGTGACTTCTTTACAGAGACATCACGGCCCTGATGGGCACAGGTCCATACATAGCCTCCAGCTTTGGCTTGCAGCGCGCCTGTAAGGCTTCTGGCCCTGCTTGTCCTATTACTAGGAGAGGGTGGTTTCCCCAAAGTGGGGAGCCCGGAGCCCTTCCCCTCCAGCTTCTGCTGGGTTGCTGGGGCCCCTTTATGCTACAGTCTTGCGTTTTCCTCTCTGGAGGGGTATTGGAAAACTCAGATCTGTCAGCTGTTTATTTCATTCAGTTTGCAGAGTGAGATCTAGGGCCATGTAGGTTTTCACTCGTATAAACAGACTTTGATAGGGTGATGCCAATAGGTTTCAATCAGTCACTAATCTGAGTTGTCTGCTCTTCTTTGGGGACTCATCATCAGAAACACAGCATTCTTCTTGCTAATTGTAATCAGTGCTTTTTGTATTATTATCATTTATCTCTATATATTTTTACACTGTAATAAGTGGTGGTGGGAGGATAAGAAGGTCCTGGGTATTTATTTTGCACCTGTTACCTGATTCACAGACTAAAACCCCCATGTGTTTTAGGGCAGAATTTAAGTCCCTCCCAAACTGCTATCAGTTGGATCTTATAGCGTAAAATCTTCCTCTAGGAGCCTTCTTTCCACAGTATTTTCCAGGTGGCAAGTTCCCTTGCTCATCACCACTTGTTGTTGTGGATTTGATTCTATAAATTCTCTCAACCAGCCTCCCACTAACTGACGCTGGGTGAACAGAACTTCTCCATTGTCTTCGTGACTGATGCCAAAGACAACAGTGTTTAAGGCTAGTGGGTTCCTCTCTGATAAGTAAGTCAGCTCATCTTTGCTTCCAGCAGCTGAGTTATGTGGTGGTGGTTTAGTCGCTAAGTCGTGTCGGACTCTTTGTTGTCGTAATCCTGAGTTATGTGCTTATCAGCAATTTGAGAGTTAAAACCCGAAAGATGTCAGTTCTGAAACTTACGTCAGTTGCAGTTATTATTTTAATGATGTAACAATTAAAAATTTCATAAAGAGGTATCAGATAAGTTTGCAAAGAAATTATTTCTAGAGAAACTAAATTGAATGTTTTAGAATGCTTCACCAAAGACAAATGATACAACTGTTAAGGGACTTCCTTGGCGGTCCAGCGGTTTAGACTTCAGCTTCCTATGCAGGGGGTGCAGGTATGATCCCTGGTGGGCGAATTAAGGACTCACATGCCTAGTAGTCAAAAAAAAACCATAAAACAGAAGCAATATTGTAACAAATTCAACAAAGACTTTAAAAAATGTCCACACCAAAAAAGTCTAAAAAACAAAATAAGAGCTACCCTTAAATTATGGGAAATTGAGGATGGGAGAAAAAAAATTACAAAAATCCCCAAAAGTTTAATCTCAGCTGAAGTGTCTTTAACTATAACTTTTAGCCTGTCCTGAATCTTGTTCTACTTGAAAGAAACTAAGCCTGGAAATGGTACACAATTCATTATGTGTAAAGAAGGAAGATGATGTAGAATTTCAATCAATGGGCTCTTAGGTAAAGAAATAGACCAAATTCTTTATGAAAAGATTGGTGAATGAAACCTGGATGTGTATGTATATGCACAAATTTCGGGCATTTTAATTTAAAACAAATAAATTTGTTTTTCCAGGAGCAGACTAACCATGGTATTGAATCCTATCAGGTAAGTGGCTTCTGTTTTATTTAGATACTTTTGAATTTTTTGAACTTTGGATTTTTGTTTTGTGCACTCCTCTATTGGAAAGTTAGTGCCTGCCACATTGTGGGTGCTCAAAAAATAAGTTGTTCAAGGTGTGAGTGAATTATGATGACTGGACTCTTCAAAAAGTGTAAACGTGTATATATTTAAGGTGGCCTTGTATTGTCCTAGGGAGTGAGAGTGGGGGATTGGTGGAGGGGAAGGCGAGATGGAAGAAAACAGTCTTGCTCTTTTAAGGAACTAACACAACTGGCAGGGGTCAGCAGGGGGGCGGGAAGCTTTTTCATCCTCTCCATACCACCATTCTGACACTTATTCTCTGAGTGTATTGTCCACCTGCTGCATCGTACTTCCTTTTCTTGGCTAAAATCCACTGCAGTTTTGTTGAGAACCACTGCTGAAACTCTCATCTGTACTGTAACATAGTTCTGCTAAACTTAGTATTAGCACCACGCACATTAGAAATGCTGCTGCTCCTGGTTTACTCTGCACTTTAACACACGCACTCTTTTGCACCTTTGTCTGCTAGTTTATTGGTTAGGGGAAGACAAACAGTGCATAGGCTACTCTGAGACTAATCAGAATTGTTACTAGCAATTTTCTAATCAGTTATATGGCTAAATTCAGTTTCCTTTCCATTTTCTTTGTTTTATTGTGAGATAGAATATGAATTTCAAAAAGTGAGAGTTGCTGTAAAACACAAAAACAAAACCCACCAAAAACTTGATCATGTGTGTGCCCATTATCCAACTTGAGAAATAAAACATTTCAGGCACCTTTGAATTTCACATTATGTTATCTTGTACCCTCTTTCCTCATTCAAAACAGTTTCTCCCCTGAGTTTGGGGCTAATAATTGCTTTGGTTTTCTTTATAATTTTACTACATTTGGCTGTATTCCTAAACAACGTATGTTTAGTTTGCCTTTTTTAAAAATTGAAATCAGTGGGAAGAATCGTATTTTTCATTTAATATTTGTTTTTAAAAAATCTTCCTTGTTGGTGCCAATGACTGTAGTTAATTGATTTTTCCATCTAATAAAATGTTCCAGTGTATAAGTACCCCACGAGTGGTTTAGTGTAGCCACTGTTGTTGGTCTTTTGAATTATTTACAGTTTTTCTGCTATTGTGAACAACAGAGCCATGAACTTGGACAAGCCTCCCAGGGACGAGGAGGAGAAATTTTTCTAGTCTATATGGTATTGTGCATAGGAGTGGTCATACGGTATGCATATATTAAACTTTACCAAGCAACGTAAAATGATTTTTCCGCGTTTTAGTAGTTTACACTTGCACCAGCTGTGTATGGATGTTTAAATTCAGCTTTTCAAAACAAGACAGACATGTATGGATTTATCTATATCCTGAATTGCTGTGGAATAGCTACAATTGGAAGAAAGAAGCAGCTTGGTGTTCATTTCCTTTAAATCTTACGTGCTCTGGAGGAAGAGAACAGACAGGGAATACATATGATTCTGTTTATGCTAATCTAAGATATGTTGGTTAAATAAGGAAAAATTAGGTAGTAGACCTGAAAAAGAAAGGAGAACATTTTCTTCTTCCTCTTAATTAAATCTTTGAACTTAATTGCTTAGTGTGAAGGTACTTCAGCATATATTGTACACCAGATGTAGGAAAACACATCCCAAAGTCATTTTGTCCTGATTTTGTAAGAACTGTAGTAGCACAGAAGTGACAGTTGACTACAGAGTTGGGGGGAAATCTTTTTGTTAATTTCATTAGTATTTTTCTTTGAGGCTATAAGACCATCAAACATTTTCTAATTTAAAAGTATGTTGAAATAATATGCCCTCTATCCTAAGGAATTGCTTTTGATGTTTTGTGCTTTAATAAATGAAAATATATCTGTTTTACATTTTTAAACACTGAACAGTTTTTATTTCCTGATTATTCCAAATTACATTAATGAAGTATTTTTGAAAGGGTTTGAGACAAAGTGACTTATTTGTCAATTGTGAAAAAGAAACTTTGTTCAAAATAGTCTGTATTTAATTGCCCTCTCAAATGCTTCTAATTTCACATTTCCAATATATTTTAAGTAAATACCATTTTCATCCTAATTTCCAGACTAGCAAACATGGATTTTTTTCCAAGAAATTCAGAAACTACAAGAAAATGACAAAATATTTTATGTGGCAAAGTTGAAGTTAACAAAATGTATTATCTTAGAAACATATCCTAATTGTTTCTGCCATACATAATTAAATGATGCTCTTTCTAAAAGTAGCCCTTGAAAAAGTATTTAGCAAATCATACTTAATTTGAAAATAAGTATTAATTACTAGCTAGGAAAAGATGACTTAAGCAATTCAGCCGTTCCCTCCAAATATTTTATCTACATGTGTAAATCTAAAATTCAACATGAATTTGTGTTTGCTGCTGAATTTTATCAAGAGTGATGCTAATAATGAAAGAGAAAAGAAGTTGATGTACACTTATATTTATTAATTTGTACATAATCTGTCAATAAATGTTATTTTAGTAATTAAGTTTTGTTCTTTATACCATTTTTGATGGTGTAAAGAAAACATATTTGTATTTAACAAGTGTTTTGAATTTACAGTTTCTTAGTAAGATTCAGGCTCACATTGTGACAGTGAAACAAGACATAAGATCCTATTTAACGACTGTCCTTCAAAAGGGAACAATGGATTTACTACTAATTTTCTTTTACTTTTGCATTCTGCCCTTAGCTACAGCATGCACAGTTTGACTATTTTAAGTAATTGAACAGCTGCTAATTAGCAGTTTTAATAGTCAAGGAGAGGGAGAAGCATGTTGTGCATATAAACTGTACCTAAATGTTTTTTTCTGAATCGAGTTGCACAGCAAAAGCCTTTAAAATTGCATTTTCTCCATGATCTTAACTATTCATATCTGAATCTCCATGTGTGTCCTAATTCATCTCACAATGACTCACAATATACATACTTTGAAGGAATTATTTTAAATTTACACACTTTAAAATATTTAGTAGTAGGCACATAGAAACGAAGGTGACAATTACATTACTCACCGGGAAAGAATGCTAGCTTTTAACAGAATCATTCTATCCCTGTGCATAGGAATTATAATCCTAACGATTTTTAGTGAAAAAATTCTGCCGTTTTTTAAGTAATGCTAATGAAAACACGTAGTTGAAAAGTTTGTTTGCCCAGAATAGTCAGGACTGATTTATTCAGAATTAACTATTAATTCTGAAGTCTAGGTAACTAAAAAGTTAAAAAAAAATTTTTAGTTTCAAGGTGTGGTTCACATCAGATATAGCACATGGCACTAAATACACCCATTTAAAAATTCTAAATACCTTAGAAAACTGCTATACAAATAGCTGAGGGACTGTGTTATTTGTTGTCATTTTGTGTCAGTTGCAAATATTGGGGGTTTACCTGAAACCAGAAAAAAAAGTTAAGTAAAATCCTATATATTTCATAATTTAAGATGAGAAAATATTGTTTCAACGAAATCATATTTTTCAATGTTAAATATTTGGAAAATTTTTAAAATAGTTAAAAAAAAACGAAGATATCATCCAGCAATAATAAATATGTCGACACTTTTTTTTTAACCTGAAAATGTATGTTGCTCTTCAGAGAAGAGTGGGGCAAATTCCCCTGCTTGTCAGGTTGGGTGGAGAAGCATCTGAAAAAAACAGAATAGATGATGATTGAAAAGCTTTCTTTGTAAAGATCCATCTGTGTCCTGGGATTAGATTACTCTTTTAAACTTTGTATTTTCAAATATCTTTTGTTTTAAGACTGAATATGTGGAGTTATTTTCTTCCGCTGAGTAATAATAACCTTTGTTGCATTAAATATGTTTTCTAAAAATATATTTAATATTCCCTGACAGAGCTGTTTTCATTCTATCATTTCTAACCTGTACCATTCATTCCATAGAACACAGTTTGGCTCTCCTTGCTGTTACCAGTATAGCTTTTGCAGCTTTATAAATACATCAGGAAATTCTCCTTCTAATGTTAAAACAGCTTTTAAAAAAAGAACATAACACCTATTAAAAAAAAATCCTGTCCCCAAAGCCCCATGTTAAAATTCCCCAATTTTAAAAAAAAGAACTATTTTATTTCAAATGATTTAGAATACTTAGGTTTTGTATTGAATTTTGCTATTTTGTAAATTGCTTTAAGTATGAGATTTATGCAAATATAAAAAAGTTATGCAGAAGAAAGGGGAGCAACACAAATAGATGCTCTTTGCTCCTTTCTCTTCATTATCATAACTGTGTTCACTCACTTAAAGATTCTGAAGACTACACATTTTAAATTATTTCTGCTGTTGATCACTAGATAATCAGAACTCTAATTACAAATTAGTTGATGGCTTCAGCTTTTTTTAGAAATTTTTACCACAGACAGTTTTTCGTTTCACTGACTTACCTTCATCCTGCCTAACTCTCTGGTAGTGGTGTTTAGTAATAATGAAATGCCTATGGAGGAAACCAAAGAATGAGAAAGCTCCGGAAAACACCAGTGGGCAGTGAGTGCCATAAGAGTTACAATTTAATTGTACCATAAATACCCAAAGAAAGGGAAGAAAAAAGAGCAACCTTACAGTTGATGGTATTCATTTAGAAAATATATAAAGGGATTTGGAAGGTACAGGAAGTTATCTGTGTTATTCAAACAGAATAGAGTTTTCCTTTTTAGTATCTGGATATTTTAGACAAGAGACAGATTTGGGGCTTTTTTGCCCTTAACACTCATATGTTCAACCCTCAGATATAATTTAAATGCTTAGAACAGGGTGTAGTAATAGAGCTAAAGATGTAAGTAAAGTTGAAGGCTATCTGGATTGAAACTGAGGTGAATTACATGACATTAAAATTATATAAATAAGGAAAGAACTCACTGAATCAAGGAATATAGCTGGCATATTAATACCTAGCAGATCTAATGAACATTTGTGAGTTGACTTTTACCTGTGTGTAATCTGTTACTTCTTCCCAGAATGTATGCACATTAATTTTTTTTTTGAAAAACCAAAAATAAAGGCAGCCGGGGATTATTTCGATAAGGTTTAACGCTAGATCTTTGAAAGTTTCCAGGACAGGCATTATCATTGTGCCCACGGAGTGTGTGGGGTGTATTTGTGTGTATTTGTGTGTCTGTGTGTGTGTGCAGTCAGGATGCTGAAAGAAGATGAGGATTATTCAGAATAATTGCAGAAGAGAGAAGTAGATGCTGTCTTGTAAAGATGGCTAGATTAGTAGAGGTCACTCTTAATTGTTTGCTGATAGACTCCTTTGTAATTTGCATCGTGTTTCTGGGTAGTAGGACCCTGGGGCAGTCTAGTCTAATTTCACTATTAAAGCCCACAGTGCTTGCTATACATGCATTTTTCAGAATTTAAGATCAAATCCTCTGCTAGTCACTAGCTTTGGTACTTTGGTGAGTCTGTTAATGACTCTGGGCCACGGTTTTCTCATTTAGAAATTGATAATAATAGTACGGGCTTCCCTGGTGGCGCAGTGGTAAAGAACCCTCCTGCCAGTGCAAGAGACTTGGTTTTGATCCCTGAGTTGAGAAGATCCCCTGGAGAAGGAAATGGCAACCCACCCCAGTATTCTTGCCTGAGAAATCCCATGGGCATAGGAGCCTGGTGGGCTACATACAGTCCATGAGGTCACAAAAAGAGTCGGGCATGATTTAGGGATTAAATATCAACAACAACAACAACAACAACAGTACTAACACAACTAATCTCAGAGGATGATTGTGAGGATCAAAATGAAATAATATGTAGCACTTTATAAAATTCTTAAAATATTAAACAAATGAAAGGTATTTGTACTCTAACTACCTGGGGCCCTGGATTTCTAGGACTATTCTCCCTGTGCATAATTTCCATCTGTTTCTCTCCTTTTTATTCTCCTCTTTCTAGTACACCATACAGCTTCCTGCTGCTGCTGCTGCTGCTAAGTCACTTCAGTCGTGTCTGACTCTGTGCGACCCCAGAGGCGGCAGCCCACCAGGCTCCTCCATCCCTGGGATTCTCCAGGCAAGAACACTGGAGTGGGTTGCCATTTCCTTCTCCAATGCATGAAAGTGAAAAGTGAAAGTGAAGTCGCACAGTCGTGTCTGACTCTTAGCGACCCCATGGACTGCAGCCTACCAGGCTCCTCTGTCCATGGGATTTTCCAGGCAAGGGTCTTGGAGTGGGCTGCCATTGCCTTCTCTGTACAGCTTCCTAATGATAGTGTTTTCCCCAGTATCTAACTCAGGGCTTACAACACCTTTCCTAGAGCAGACACTTCAGGGGCTACCAGTTATCAATGGGTACTACGAGTTATCAATGTATTGCCTTTCAGCACCCTTCACTACCTGTTCTGAGAGCCCATACTGAACTCTGTAAGCATTTTTTGTTTTCAGTGAACATGATGTCAATTTAGCCTGTAGAGGGAGTGGGAGGGACATTGCAGAGGAAGGGAGCAACTCTCTGTGGTTCCTGTGTGGGTGGTTTTCCTTGCTTGCTCAGGCTGCAGGGGTACTCAAGTGTTGTGGGTTTGTGAGGTCATGCAATGCAACTCGCCCCACCCTGCACCCTGAAGCAAGTTCCTGAGGAACCTTGTGTCCTCAGCCTGGGCAAGGTAAGCATCTTTCTGCACTAATCCCTATGTTAACACCGGCACTCCAGGTTGCTCTCCTACAACAGCGTCCTTAACTCCCTTTGCACATTCTCCCATAGCTGTGGCTGTCCTGCCCGCTGAAGGGTTCTATCTTGTTTTCAATTTTATTCAAATTTCTACTTTCCCCTACATTTCTCTAAGACCAATATTTATAGAGCAATCAATAGATCATAATCATAGACATTTTCTATCTCAGCCATTGCATTCTTAAAATATTTGGAAACAGATAAAAAGTACAATTCAAGTGATCAAATATTTTCCATAACTAGGAGATTTTCTTTATCCTGAACAGTAAGTGTCTATTATTTTTACTGTATATTGGTCAAAGTAGCATTGAATTCTACTGTATTGGTCAAGCGTCTTTACTTTGAATGGAAAATGTGACTCTTAATTGGTAAAGCATATGATGAATCATGCTGATAAGAAAATGCTATCTGCCTTCATATCTAAGATGCCACTGGTTGTAAGACACATAATTTAATTTTTCATTTAATGTATGAACAAAGGAAAAGTGCTGGAATTAATTGTAAGACTGTAAAATGTGAAAGACATGATTTAGAGATGTTAAAATATGAAAAAATATATACCTCTTTAAAATCAATGAAATGTGATAGAATTCTAGTTAATTCTTAATTAGTCCTGAATAGTCTCCATATGACTACCCTGCCATAATTGTCAAATTTTTAAGTTAGATGAAAAGCTGTTTTCTTTGTATGATTATAACATTGTACTTCTAAAATTGGGAGGTGGTTTGGTATGTTCATTTAATAACCTACAGGTTCAGGCTGGTTAGGCACCATCAGATCACATTTGAACACTCTGCCCTTATTTTTAAGTTGGGTCTTGAGGAAACCTTGGCTGGTTTCAGCTTCTATACTCATATTGGCATGCCACAGTTTCCAGCATTTTGTTTATTCTTAGGCCCATCAATCCGTATACAAGTAATAAATAGAAACTTCAGTTAAATGGGCTTCCCTGGTGGCTCAGAGGTTAAAGCTTCTGCCTGCAATGTGAGAGAACTGGGTTCAATCCCTGGGTCAGAAAGATCCCTTGGAGAAGGAAATGGCAACCCACTCCAGTATTCTTGCCTGGAGAATCCCATGGACGGAGGAGCCTGGTGGGCTGCAGAATCCCATGGATGGAGGAGCCTGGTGGGCTGCAGTCCATGGGGTCGCAAGGAGTCTGACACGACTGAGCGACTTCACTTTCTTCTTTCTTTCTTTCAGTTAAATAGAGTTGAGAGACCAGAAGGGGGAGCTCTCACACCCTGGGACAATAGTAGAGCCCAACAGGAAGAATAAAGACTCCTTTTCTTTGCTGGCAAGGACACGACCAATGAAAAGTCGTGGACTCTGTTTACTGCAAGCCTCCCAATTTCCTTTTCCTCTCAATAAAAATGTTCTTCCCTTGGTGTCGGGAAGACTTGGCAGTGACTGGCCGTGGTTGCAGACCTTAAACTGCGATTCTTTGTTGATCCCCAGTAAATCCGTCTTTGCAGGAGACATATCTGGCAGTCTGTTTGTCTCAGGTCAACAAAGCCCATTCCTTTTTCCTCCACTTCCTGTCACTCTGATGCTAATTCTCTGTGGATCGTGCAAGTCTTTGTGGCTGTCCATGTGCGCCCACATGGTGAGGTCTGTGAGGTTTTTTTATAACTGTCTGGAGGTTTTTGAGTTTGCTCTCTTTATTTTCCTGTCTGAATTATGGATGAACTAAGGGAGATTCGTCCACTATTCCAAAACTGTACCACCAGTGCCAAAGTTTTGCCATATCTGCCCCCCGCCCGACCCTGCCTCCGCTCCTTTTTTTTAAATCGCAATTTCCAGCCCATTAAGTTAATTAGTAAGCTTCTAATGGGCATTTGAAAAGCAATAGACTGTGTAGTCTGTGGCTGTGTATTGTGGAATTTATTGAAATACTGTACCTCCTTACTGTACCTGTGTGTAAATGACTGTGCTTGTGTCTATCTTTCTTTGGAGATGCTCTGTTCACTCCCTCCCCTCTCCCCATTCTCATCAATCTGATTTTCAAAAAAATCTAGAAAACTTGCGTTAATATGTGTCCATAGATTAAATAAGACCAACAGAAATGTATACCTTAACTATATTGTTTTAAACCCACTAATCTCCACAGTGTCTCTTTTATGGAACGTTTTTTGTTTTTATTGAATAAACATTGCTTTACTTTGAGGGATGTTAAAATGTTAAAAGAAATATATTTGTTATTGTTGTATTTATTTTAAGAATTTTATATTATATCCTCTTAACAAATATCCATAGGAAAAATTTCTCTTGTGTCTCAGTATCAAGAATTGTCAAGTGTTACTATTATCTGAAAAACAACTCATAATTTATGAGTATTTTTAGGATATAAATTTTTAAGATGCACGCCTGATTCTTAAGCCTTGACACTTTGATTAAAGTCAGATATTTTAATATCATTGTGTTAATGTGAATACTCCTGTAAATTTGCCTGCTTTTATAGTACTATTCAGCAATATTCATTCTTCATTTATTCTTTTTCTCATTTACTTGTGAGACTTTTCTGTCTGATGCTGATAATAAAAACCTTGAATGAAGTACTAGATAATGTACTAGCTTCTTGACTTGATGAAATGTCTTCATATTTTCAGTTATGAAAAATCTTGGCTCTTCATAGTTTCAAGCAATAGAACATACGTTCACTTTTATTCATTGCAGTATTTCCTAGAAATAGGAATATTTCTTAGAGATGCTTGAATATTTCTTAACATCCTTTACAGGGCAGTGTTTCTATCTCACTTTTTGTAAGATGCTGAGATTTCAAATTGCTTGGTTCCCTTCTTCTATTTTGAGTAGAAATACTTCTCCATTGATTTTAACTTGAACCAGTCAAAGTATTATTCCAGTAAATATAAACAAAGTCAAAACTTTGTATCCTTTTAAGAATATTATTACAATCTTCCTTTCTGATTACATCTTTTAAAGAACAAGCACTTCAACTTTAAAGAAAAAATATTTTATGAGGTGTTTGACTCCGAGAGTAAAAAATTCATGAGATGTTTTGATTTTAAAATGTACTCTCTTAATTCAAACGTACAAAACTTCCAGAAAGCAAACATTGGTGACGAGGCTAGTTTTAGAAGTACAATATTACAATCATACAGTTCTCCATTTGTCTGAGTCCTCTGAATGCCTACTGAAATGTACTAACTATTCTACGGGCAGCAATGATCCAGACACTGGTAAGAAATTTAGGGAGAAATTTCCACATGCTGGGACAGGAATTGGTAGGAGCTTAGAAGGGTTTTAGTTCTAGGGGACACTGAGTATTCAGTAGAACAAAAACTCAGAAACAGGCAAGGCAGGTCCTTGTCTCTTATGTTGGCACTAGATTCGTACCCACAATCATGAGTCTCAGAAAGTATGACTGGGACTGAATTAATATCCACTGTCACAGGTATCTCCTAGATCCTCAGAATCTTGAGCTGGGGTGTAATCTAGAAGCAGACATCCAATGAATTCAACTATGGGACAAAACACAAATAAGTCAGGAAATATGTGGGTTGAATAATTAGTATATTTGAAGTAGGGTGCCTTCACCACATTTCTACAAAATGAGAAAAGATGAAATTATCATAGAAAACATATGTAACATTAAAATGACCATGATTCAAGAATAATAGAGACAGTTACTTGTTTTCTTTTTTCTCTTTTAAAAACTTGCCTATTTCTCGTTTAAGTGGCCTCTACTTGACTCCTAAATTTGGCTCCAGGAGCTGGCCTAGTGACATGTTTTATTTAGTTCCTGGGAGGAGAACAAAAGATCCTTCTTCATGGAAACTCAAACTATCCAACTTTAGGACTGTCCTGAGTATTCTTCCTGTGTGAGGGCCTAAGCTGAGGGATTTGGCTGATTTTCAGAGCACTGGAAATCCAATAAATCTCAAGTCTGGGATTAAGCATGCGATAAGATTATTCATAAAAGTCAAGAGAATGTATTGGCAAATAGACTAATTGTGAGAACAAATCTAAAATACTTGGGTATAGGGACTTTCCTGGTGGTCCAGTAGTTAAGACTTTGCTGACAAAGGTCCATCTAGTCAAAGCTATGGTTTTTCCAGTAGTTATGTATGGATGTAAGAGTTGGACCTTAAAGAAAACTGAGTGCCAAAGAATTGATGCTTTGTTTTTGAACTGTGGTGTTGGAGAAGACTCTTGAGAGTCCCTTGGATTGCAAGGAGATCCAACCAGTCCATCCTAAAGGAGATCAGTCCTGAATATTCATTGGAAGGACTGATGCTGAAGCTTCAATACTTTGGCCATCTGATGTGAAGAACTGACTCGTTGGAAAAGACCCTGATGCTGGGAAAATTGAAGGCAGGAGGAGAAGAGGATGACGGAGGATGAGATGGTTGGATGGCATCACCGACTTGATGGACATGAGTTTGAACAAGCTCTGGGAGTTGGTGATGGACAGGGAAGCCTGGCGTGCTGCAGTCCATGGGGTTGCAAAGAGTCAAACACAACTGAGTGACTGAACTGAACTTTTTTTTTTTTTTTAAACTTTACATAATTGTATTAGTTTTGCCAAATATCAAAATGAATCCACCACAGGTATACATGTGTTCCCCATCCTGAACCTTCCTCCCTCCTCCCTCCCCATACCATCCCTCTGGGTCGTCCCAGTGCACTAGCCGCAAGCATCCAGTATCGTGCATCGAACCTGGACTGGCATCTTGTTTCATACATGATATTTTACATGTTTCAATGCCATTCTCCCAAATCTTCCCACCCTCTCCCTCTCCCATAGAGTCCATAAGACTGTTCTATACATGAGTGTCTCTTTTGCTGTCTCGTACACAGGGTTATTGTTACTATCTTTCTAAATTCCATATATATGCGTAACTTTCAATGCAGGGGGTGCAGGTTCCATTCCTGGTCAGGGAGCTAAGATCTCACATGCCACGTGGCCAAAAAGCCAAACATAAAACAGAAGCACTATTGTAACAAATTCAATAAAGGCTTTAAAAATGGTCTGCATCACAAAATCTTTAAAAAGTAAATACAATAATAAAGTGAAGTCTCAGAAAAATTTGGGGGGGGCAGTCCTGCAGTTAACAAAATTTCTGTAAGGGGGAAAATTGGAAACAGTGTCAAATTTTATTTTCCTGGGCTTCCAGAATCATTGTGCATGGTGACTGCCATCATGAAATTAAAAGACGCTTACTCCTTGGAAGTAAAGTTAAGACAAACCTAGATGGTGTATTAAAAACCAGAGACATCACTTTGCTGACAAAGGTCTGTATAGTCAGAGCTGTGGTTTTTCCAGTAGTCATGTGCAAATGTGAAAGCTGGACCATAAAGAAGGCTGAGCGAGCATGGAAGAATTTATGCTTTTGAATTGTAGGGCTGGAGAAGACTCTTGAGAGTCCCTTGTACAGCAAGGAGATCAAACTAGTGAATCCTAAAGGAAATCACCCCTGAATATTCATTGGAAGGATTGATGCTGGAGCTCTAATACTTTGACTACCTGAATATTCATTGGAAGGACTGGAGCTGAAGCTCTAATACTTCGACTACCTGATGCGAAGAGCCAACTCATTGGAAAAGATCCTGATGCTGGGAAAGATTAAGGGCAGCAGAAGCGGGCAGCAGAGAATGAGATGGTTAAATAGCATCACTGACTCAATGGACATGAATTTGAGCAAAGTTGGGAGACAGTGAAGGACAGAGGAGCCTGGCATGATGCAGTCTGTGGGGTTGCAAAGAGTCGGACATGACTTAGGGACTGAACAACAGCTGTTAGCAACATCTAAAAGTAGCAGAACAAGGCCTATCTGACAAGTAGCATTTTACCTCTCTGAAATTAATATTTTATGGCAGTGAAAATATACCTGCTGCTTACTTTAACTCACTTAAGAAAAAGGTATATATTTATATTCATTGACATACAGTTAAGTTCTCCTGGTAAGCTGTTTCTGAGTACAGAGGGAGTATCCCAGGAAGCCAGGCATTTATAGGATATAGAGGCTGAATGGGTTAATCCTTCTCCTTACAAAAAACTTGATTAACAAGAGTTTTCGCAAAAGTGATTTCACAAGTCTATAATTTAAATGGAACCATAAACCATACAAAGTGTTTCCTTTCTCTCAGCAAATGAAATTTAGAAAATTATACTACAGAGAAGGACTCAGGAGTATATAATCACATCCTACCTTCTCTTGACAGCAGAGTAATAGTATGGCCTTACCACTGTCTTTCCTGTTGCAATTCAGTTTTACATTAAAATTAAGAGGGAAATAATTAATATTGATTTCTTTTTCTTAGTGTACTTTATAGAAACTTGGCATTGAAGTCCATATTTTTATGTGTTATTGTCTTTATGATTGCACTGGGATGTTATTCTGCTGGGACACGGGATTTTTGTAACTGAGTCCCCAAAGTGTCTGAAATATTGCATGATGCATAGGAGGTGTTAAATAAAAGAATGGACGAGTGAATGCATGTTCTAAGGAACATTTACAATCTGATGAAGGAAAATACCTGGTACAACACAGTGATGAGAAGGCAGAGAAGGCTAAAAAAACTGATGCTCTTTCTTTTCCCCACAGATTCATGTCCTATAAAATTAGAAATACTATGCTATTTCATGCCTCTGTCTCTCATTTTTGGCTTATAATTAGCTTGTAATTTTAATGCTAAAATGTATATTAGGGGTGATATTAAAAATACAATGTTTCTTAATAGGCAGGATATTAATACAAAGAAGTCTAAATAGAAATATTTTATTCACTAGACTGCAAAGCAGATATTTCTCTGAATACTTACGAAATCACGATAGAAAATTCAATTTCCCTCTGGGAAATTTCTATAAGCAGGGAATAGTGTATCATATGGGAACTCTAATAATCTTGGTGATATTATTTCCTGTTTTTCCCAGGGTTATTTAATTAGTCAAGTGGACTTAGTACAGTAAAAAGAAAACCAAAAAACCTTTCTGAATCTATATCCATATGTGATAAAAGTACACATATTTTTAATACTGAAATAAATATTTACCATGGATAGCTGTGAAATTTGAGTAAGGGTACACGATGAAATTAAAAGACACTTATTCCCTGGGAGAAAAGTTATGACCAACCTAGACAGAATATTCAAAAGCAGAGATGTTACTTTGTCAACAAAGGTCCATATAGTCAAGGCTATGGTTTTTCCAGTAGTTATGTATGGATGTGAGAGTTGGACTGTAAAGAAAGCTGAGCACTGAAGAATTGATGCTTTTGAACTATGGTGTTGGAGAAGACTCTTGAGAGTCCCTTGGATTGAAAGGAGATCCAACCAGTCAATCCTAAAGGAAATCAGTCCTGAATATGCATTGGAAGGACTGATGTTGAAGCTGAAACTCCAATACTTTGGCCACCTGATGCGAAGAGCTGACTCATTGGAAAGATTGAAGGTGGGAGAAGGGGACGACAGAGGATGAGATGGTTGGATGGCATCACCGATTCAATGGACGTGAGTTTGAGTAAACTCCTTGAGTTGGTGATGGACAGGGAGGCCTGGTGTGCTGCGATTCATGGGGTCGCAAAGAATCAGACATGACTGAGCAACTGAACTGAACTGAACTGAATACATTGGAACAGTGTTTGATATATTGTAAGTACCATTTAACTCTTAGATATGTAATTATTATTATTTGGGAGACATTATTCACTCAAGTAAATATTCAGTAAAGAATTGATTTAAAAAAATAGCCAGAGTTTGATATAGAGCATGACGTGGGAGAAATTTTTCATTGTAGAAATATAAGTTGTAAATTGCTTAGATATCTAGAGTCTACACTGTTAATTGGGAGGAGTCCATTAGCTTTGGAGTAACAAGTTTAAATGTTGTTTCTTTCACTTACTGTCTTTTCTTCACTTGCCTCAGTACCATCCTCTATAACATGGGGATAGTATTACCTACTTCACGATCATTATAAAACTGAAAGGTTCATTTAAATAAGACTCTGTGCATGTTTGCATATCATTGTATATGTGGTATGTGCTAAAATATTGTTGCTGTTATTCCATAGTCATTGTTAATACTGTTGTTATCATCTGGTCTGTCCAGATACACTGCATGAATTCTCTGTATACATTTATCCTTCGTAATCAGTCAATTGGATTTTTAAAAATATATCTCTGGTATCTCATGTTCTTGACTTTGACTGTACCTACTATCAGCATATAGTAGAGAAAATAATGAAAAGAAAGGAGAAGATAATTCCTCATTACTTCCATAAAATGATAATGCTGATTACCAAAAGTTTTACCTTATAATGGTCTCTATTGACTTTTCTTTAACATCTGCTCCTTAGTCCTAATACTGCTACTTTGGTTCCTGACTCAGTTTTCTTTTTAAACAAGTAGAAAAGGTGACATGCTGTTCAAAATCAAGAACTCAGAGTCAATCTACATAGTGTTTTCTAAAATCTAAGAGAGAGATATTTGTGTTTTGAATTTGAAATAGCATTCCTAGCAAGACCATGCTAATTTCACCACAAAGAGCAAAAAGTCGTTACAATGCCAGATTATGTTATTATCTAATTACTAAAAACCAAAACTGCTTTATTAACTAGGATTTAAACATTTAAAATTTTATGTTTCTCTGGTGGCTAAGATGGTAAAGAATCTGCTTGCAGTGCGGGATACCTGGCTTCAGTCCCTGTGTTGGGAAGATCCCCTGGGTTGGGAAGATCCCCTGGAGAAGGGAATGGTACCCACTCCAGTATTCTTGCCTGGAGAATTCCATGGATAGAGGAGCCTGGCAGGCTACAGTCCATGGGGTCGCAAAGACTCAGACACTACTGAGCGACTTTCACTCATCTCAAACAAATTTTAAATCCCATTGGATTTACACTCCAAATAGTGTAAATTTGGAGATTTACACTAATCTCCAGCCCTTTATTACATGCATTCCCTAGGTGATTGTGGGTATGATAACGGCTTGTGCTGCATGGCCTTGTCTCTTAGTTGTGAGTAGAAAGGAGTCTGAGACAAGGATGAATTTTTGAGCAAATCAAAAACTTCACCAGTCAAAATGCTGGAAACCCATGAAGTAATAAAACACTAAGTTGAAGCAACTTATAATTTACCCTACAAAATTTTCTTTAGTTTCCCCAACTCTTCCACTGAAATTCCAACGTGGTCTTTGGTTTTTGGCTGAGACGTACACCTACACTCTCACAATTTGTAATAATGCTGTCTACATAGTCCATGTTGGATCACGGTCTCTTTAAACAGTTAGCAAATCTTTCTTTGAGTTCTGCAGTACAATAGCCCTGGTGACATGCTGGCCTCTGAACTCAGGAGTCTCCTCTCTAACAGGGAAAGTGGTTATCATTCAAGAAATCACAAATCTAATGAGTATTAAAATGGAGCCGTATTCTAGTCTTGACAAAAGTGGGGGGTCACATTTGTTAAGAAAAGCAGGTTTTCTCAAGAAGATGAAAAAATTTGTAATGAAGCCTCACTACTAAATAGCTCACCTTGGAGAGAATGCAACAGATTCTTATATTTAATTGCACACCTTGATGAGACATATTACAGTGAAACTCGTATGGATATGTGTAGATATGTAAATGTGGAGTTTCAATTTCTTTTTGAGGTGGGTTGGGGCATTAGGGGAAATTTAGGGCATCAAAATATTGAATAATTTATTCCTTCATCAGAAGAGATACAGGAATTTCCCATTCTGTCAAAGAATGCATTTTCCTTTTGGATTGATCTGAACCCTGTAAAGAGATAGTGTGAAAAGTCTGATGATCTCTATGTACCTCTGAAGAGTGCCATCATGGTGTCAGCAAAAATATCTTTATGTTTTTATCCTCCAGTTTTATTGAGATATAATTGACATCTAGTGCTGTGTAAATTTAAGGTGTATAGCACAATGATTTTATATAAATACATCATAAAATGATTATTACAATAAGTTTAATGAATATTCATCATCTTGTATAGAAACAAAATTGAAAGAGAAAAAAAAACTTTATGATGAGAGCTCTTAGGATTTACTGCCTTAATGTTCGTATATAACATACTGCTGTATCAATTATATTTATCATGTTGTACATTACATCTCTAGTACTTATTTATCTTGTAACTGAAAGTGATTGCCTTCATCTAGTTCACCTTTCCTCCACCTCCGCCTCTGGTAACCACAAATCTGCATAAATATCTTTAAAAGTTTTTTTTAAGGGAGTCAGAAAATCACCACACTATTTTTATTATCTGTATGAAATCTCAATATATAGTAAAATAAAATAGAACTAGACATAAACCAGATCTAATTTAGTCAAAGAACTAATTCAACTGTCTAATAGGATTTACTAGTTCTTAACCCTTGTCACAATGCATTTGGAGAACACACCCAGAATCCATATATTGACTTCTTAATACCTTTCCCCACCATAATGGCTCTTTGGAGAAATAGCTGATTCCAAGAAGGAAACAAGGTAGGTGTAAGATGAGCTTGTAATAAAGTCTTTATGCTGTAAGGTAAGAAAGAACAAAAAAAAAAAAAAAAAGAGAGAAGAGGAGGAGGAGGGAGGGATGGATAAAGGGAGGGACGAAGGAAAAAATATGTTCCCTGTGTTACAATGGAGAGCATAGAAATAGGTGAGAGACATTAAGCAGTACAAATTTCCAGTTGCAAAATAAATGATTCATGGGTATGAATGTACAGGCTGGGGAAGACAGTCAATAACTAATATCTTTGGGTAGTGACATATTGCAACTAGACTGATCCTTGTGATCATTTTGAAATGTATAGAAATATCAAAACAGTATGTTTTATACCAGGAACTAATATAATGTTGTAGGTCAATTATCCTTCAAAAACAAAAATCTCATATAAAAAGAGATTGGATTTGTGGTGACCAGAGCTGGGGGTCTAGTGGCCAGGAGTGGGGGAGGGCATTGGATAAAGGCAGTCAAAAGGTACAAACTTCCAGTTAGAAGATACATGAGTAGTAGGGATATAATGTACAACATGATAAGTATAATTAACACTGGTGAAAGTTGAAAATATGAAGGTTGAATACTCATCACAAAAGTTGTTTCTACTGATATTTCTTTAATTTTGTATCTGTGTGAGGTGATTTATGTTCACTAAACTTATGGTGATAGTTATTTCACGATGTAGTTAAGTCAAAAATTATGCTTAAGTTTATGCTGTGCTATATATCAATTACATCTCAATAAAAGTAGAAGAAAAAATTTTTAAAAAGCTAAAATTACTGCCAGTTCTTTTTACTGGAAGATACATTCAATGTGCTTATTTTGTGCTACTATAATAAAATATATAACACAGAAAAAAGAAATACATGTGTTACAGGACATAAGATCCTGTTTGAAAGGGCTCCTACTGGCTAAATATGGGAAAATTTGAGCACCAGAATAATTAGAGTCACTAATTCTAATCCAGTGAAAAAAGGAATAGAATGTACAAGTACACCCAGATGATCAGTTGATGAATGAGTGAATGAATGCTAGAGAAGGGAGGTTCTCAGAGTAGAATACTGAGGATTGAGTTGTAAATGTGGAGGGACTGATGGGGTTGGAAAATTGGCCTTTGCGACCATTACAGTAAAGATCTGAAGAGGAAAGAATTTTAAGTGGATACTAAGTCTAGAGGATCAGTATATTTGCATAGTCCTAAAGAGTTTCTCCCAGAATTGTTCTTACTTACAAGGGAAAAAATGGTAATTATTTGGTCAGGAAATCAGAGGACACCTTGGCTAGTGACCATGATTATTATCACCAGTGAGGAGCAGATATTGTCCTCCCTAAGAGGACACAACATCGCCAGTGTAGTATTCTAACTGGAAATGCATACCCTGAGTCTGATCATGAGAAAATAGCAGACAAATCTAAAATGAGAAATGGTCTGTTGGAAAAAAGAAGACTCTAATCTAATTCTTTACAAGTGTCAATGTCATAAGAACAAAGGAAAGCTAAGGAAATGTTCCATTCCCAGCCTTCCTAAAGAAGACTAATGAGGCTTAACAACTAAACGCTGTATCTAACCCTAGTCTGGATACTACTATACTGAAGAAGAAAATATTGTAAAGGACATTATTGTGTCACCAAAACTGAAAGAATAATGATTGATTAAACAAAATAACTTATCTGTTAATTGCTGAAGTTGATAATTGTACTGGGGTTCAGTAAGACTAATACCCTATTCAGTGTAGGAATACACACTGGGACATTTAAGGGAAAGTGTCATAAGTATATTACTTACCCTCAAATATTTCAGAAAACACACACATGCAAAGATACTTAAATATATGCATATATGAATCTAATAAGCAAATGGGATAAAATTTTAGCAATATATGTAAAAGTATCTAGATTTTTTTACTATTCTCATTTTTGAATTTTTCATAGGTTTAAAATTATTTCCAAATGAGAAGCTAAAAATCTATTTATATCATGCTGCTGCTGCTGCTAAGTCGCTTCAGTTGTGTCCAACTCTGTGTGACATCATAGACGGCAGCCCACCAGGCTCCCCCATCCCTGGGATTCTCCAGGCAAGAACACTGGAGTGGGTTGCCATTTCCTTCTCCAGTGCATGAAAGTGAAAAATGAAAGTGAAGTCGCGCAGTCGTGTCTGACTCTTAGCGACCTCATGGACTGCAGCCTACCAGGCTCCTCCATCCATGGGATTTTCCAGGCAAGAATACTGGAGTGGGGTGCCATTGCCTTCTTCAATTATATCATAAAGTTGTTTTAAAAGTTAAAGTGCAAAAAATTATTTCAGTGATATTAAAGTTGAGACAGAAGTGAAGCTTCCTACATTAAATAATTCAAAATTTGAAAATAGCATGTAACATTCTTCTTAGGAAGGACTAAACTTTACTGCTTTAAAAATGTTATTTTTAATATTATGTAGACACATAATACTATTATATGTATTAATAGTATTGTGTATTTACATATTATCTAGAAAACACTGATTTGAGAATAGATGGATCAATAGTTTAATTGACATTTACTATTTTAAGGAAATTCATAAAGTATTTAATTATAGTTTCTCTTGGAGAACTAGTAGTAAGATGATATTTTTAAAGACAATTTAAGAAACCAATAAAAGCTCCACTTTTATTTCAGTATTTATTTCACCTTTTCAAGTTATTTACTGTTGCCTCTAATGAATATAGTTAATATAACAGCTCTTATCTTAACCAAACACAGGGCTGATAGTTATAAAGATATTGAAAAAAGATATTTTTCTGCCATAGACACAAGATTCCCTTATCTGCTGTAACAAATACCTCTTCTGTCCATTGATATTAAGTTAGTAAGTGAATGTTTCTCTTCCATAATTTACATAAGAAGATTTCAGTTGACTTAGCTAAATAACACACTGTACTGAACCAAAGATGAAAGTCTTGATGTTGTTCTTGCTTGAAGAATGTAAAAAATGATGAGCAATTCTAAAATATTTCCATTTAATTTTCAGCAGACATCTAAAGTGTTGTTAACAGTGAGATTCTTGAAACTGTATCAACAGTGGATGAGTCCTTTAAATTTTAAGTTAGCCTACTTCCCCAAAATCATGTTTTAAAGGGCAGCCATCTGACTGTGTAATTGGTAAGCAAAATAATGGATTCATAACTTTGTATTATTTATTTCCAGTTATCATCAATCTGAAGTCTGTTAACAAAAGCAATTAGCACACATTTGTAGTAACCAAAACCTTTTTATTTATGGAATTATATAACGAAAAGACCCTTAACACTGTACATACATAGTGAACTTTGTGCAAAATTGCTCATTGAGTTTAATTAGATTATCATAAATTAGAAATGGTTGAAGTTACTTAGTAACTGATTCCTTGAATATATCTTGAGACCAAATCTGCCTTGTATAGCTAAAATTTGAAGTTGCTTCTGTATAATCCAAAGAGTCAGATACTTCAATAAATAACTCAGGTATATAAATTGCTGTCTGCTTTGTTCTAAACAACTAGAGTCAGTATTTATAAATATTTGAATAATTGACAATCATTTTCAATTTTCTTCAGTACATTAGATCCTCATATCTTGTCATCTTATAATTGAGTGTTTGTGCTCTTTGAGAAGGCAATGGCACCCCACTCCAGTACTCTTGCCTGGAAAATCCCATGGATGGAGGAGCCTGGAAGGATGCAGTCCATGGGGTCGCTGAGGGTCAGACGCGACTGAGTGACTTCACTTTCACTTTTCACTTTCATGCACTGGAGAAAGAAATGGCAACCCACTCCAGTGTTCTTGCCTGGAGAATCCCAGGGATGGGGGAGCCTGGTGGGCTGCCGTCTATGGGGTTGCACAGAGTCGGACACGACTGAAGTGACTTGGCAGCAGCTCTTTGATCAACATCTACCCATTTTCTCTTCCTTCCACTTGTTGACAACTACCATTCTACTCTCTGTTTCTATGAGTTTGACAGTTTTTTTTTTTTTAGATTCCAAATATAAGCAATACTGCTTTTCTGTTTGGCTTATCTCAATTAGCCTAATGTCTTCCAGGCACAAATGGCAGGATTTCTTTCTTTTTTATGGCTGTATAATGTTTCATTACATATATGATGAAATATAATGTGATATATGGGCTTTCCTCATAGCTCAGTTGGTAAAGAATCTGCTTGCAATGCAGGAAACCCGGTTCAATTCCTGGGTTGGGAAGATCCCCTGGAGAAGGGATAGGCTACTCACTCCAGTATTCCTGGGCTTCCCTTGTAGCTCACTTGGTAAAGAATCCGCCTGCAGTGTGGGAGGTCTGAGTTTGATCCATGGGTTGGGAAGATCCCTTGGAGAAGAGAAAGGCTACTCACTCCAGTATTCTGGCCTGGAGAATTCCATGGACTGTGTAGCCCAGGGGGTCCCAAAGAATCGTACACGACTGACTTTCACTTCACTTCACTTCAGTGTGATATATGTATCATATTTTCTTTATCCATTCATCTGCCAATAAGCTTAGGTTGTTTCCATGTCATGGTTATTGTGAATAATGCTGCATTGATTATAGTGAAGGTATTTCTTTTTATATATTGATTTTATTTCCTTCATATATATATATCCAGAAGTGGGATTGCTGTGTCCTATGGTAGTTCTTTTTTAATTTTTTGAAGACTCTCCATGCTGTCTGCACAGTGACCATACCAGTTTACATTTTCACCAACAGTGCACAAGGGTTCCCTTTTTCTGCACATCCTTGTCAATATTTGTTTCCTTGACTTTTTGATAACAACCATCCTAACAGGTGTGAGGTGATATCTCACTGTGGTTTTGACTTTTACTTCCCTGATGAGTAATGATTTTGAGCATCTTTCTGTGTACCTGTTAGCCATTTACTTACCATTTTTGAAAAATGTCTATTCAGGTCCTCTGCCTATTTTCAATCAGATTATTATTTTGTTTTGCTACTGAGTCGTATGAGTTCCTCAAAAGGGGTTCGACATCAACCCCTTATCAGATAAATAATTTGCAAATACTTTTTTTCTGTTCTTTAGATTGACTTTTCATTGTGTTGTTTCTTTTTCAGTGAAGACGCTTTTAAGTGAGATGTAGTCCCACTTGCTGGTGTTTTAATTTGTTGCTTATGCTTTTTGTGTCACATCCAAAAAAAAAAAAATCCCTGCAAGACAACATTAAGGAAATTGTCCCCTACATTTTCTTCTAGGAGTTTTATGGTTTCAGGTCTTACATAATTCTTTAACCTACATCACGTTAATTTTCCCCCCTTTAAAAAAGTTTACTTACTTTTGGCTGTCCTGGGTCTTCATTACTGTGCAAGGGCTTTCTTTAGTTGCAAAGAACAGGATTTACTCTCTAGTTGCTGGGTGTGGGCTTCCCATTGCCATGGCTCCTCTTATTGTGGAACACAGGCTTAGTTGCCCAGAAACATGTGGAATCTTCCCAGACCAGATTCAAACTGGTATCCCCTGCATTGGTAGGCAGGTTCTTTATATCACATTAATTTTTTTTAAATGGTGTAAGATAGGGGTCCAGTTTTATTTTTTTGTATGTGAATACCCAGTTTTCCCAGTTTCATTGAAAAGACTGTCCTTTCTTCATTGTGTGTTCTTGCAACCTTTTCAAGATTAGTTGACCATATAATGTGTAAATTTAATGATAGTTCTGGGCTCTCTGTTCTGCTCCATTGGTCTATGTGTCTATTTTTATGCCATTACCATACCGTTTGGATTACTATGGCATTGTAGTATAGTTTGAAATCCACAATTATGATGTCTACAGTTTTGTTCTTTTTCAAGATTTCTTTGACTGTTTGGATCAATCTCCTCTGAGACCTGATCCTTTCTGTGTAGTTATTCTCCATTCTTTTTGCCCCCACTATGTTGCAGTAGGTCCTTAGCTGCTCCTTCCCAGAGTTATTTTTGTTTGTGGATAGCTATTTAAGTTTTTTCTTTTTCTTTTTTTGACAGGATTAAGGCTAATATAACCTACTCTGCCATCTCACTGAAGTCACTGCTGAGTAATGTTGTAAACACTAGATAGGTGCTAAAAGTCCCAAAGATAAATAGATATTATTTTATTACAGCACTTAATATAGTATAGTTATTACATGTAAAACATTGAGATATATGTGTGTGTGTGTGTGTGTGTGTGTGTGTGAACCCGTTATACATACACAAACACACACACATGTCAATGTTTGATAGACTGACCTAAACAAACAGAAATGTCCTCTAATGGAGGATGTAGGCTTACCGTGTCTGGACTAAGTCTGGGCTGTTTCCATAGGGCATTCTTCAGTGCTGAGGTTTGACTTAGGAGGATGCAGTTTAGGGGTGGCAGGTGAGGATGGGTATGACAAAGGCAGAAGGAAGCAGTTTTTTAAGGAACCATTTACATTGTTTCTTTGTTAACGTATCCCCAAATCACACTTACATTTTGTATATTTTTCTAACTTCTGAATACTTTGTTTTCACTTTTTGGAGATAGAAAATAATGAGAAATTTCAAACTGAATTGGAATGTGAACCTTTGACCAAAAGTTTCCATCAGCGCGTGAAAGTTTGCATGTTTCTGTTTCTGCTACTTATAAATTATATAGGCATAGAGAACATTAACTTATTCACAGGAAAGTCAGATCATTTACTTCCTGTTTGGATCACTCATTCATTCATTCGTTCAGTGTTTAGAAAGCAAAAGAAGTGCAGTCAGCACGGTTAATCAGTTTCCTTGTCAATCTGTACTTGTGAGGAAAGTCAGTCAGTACGTTATTTTTCATCTTTTCTTATTTTTGACTTTGTTTATTCAAAAAATCTTTCCAGAGCGCCTACTATTTGTTGCTTGAAGTAGAGGACAGAAAGAGGAATAAGCTAAACTCTTTGTATATAAGAGTTCATTATCTGTGAATGCAACTTCCTGGCTCACTTTGTATCATAATACTAGAAGAACACTATATGTTTCTTATAAATTTGGAAATCATCACCGTTTTTAATAGTTTATAATGTTACATGAGCAAAGCTGTGATATGTTGATGAAAATCTGTTTTAACATACATGCTGCTGCTGCTGCTGCTGCTGCTAAGTCGCTTCAGTTGACTTAGTGTTCGACTGAAGTGCGACCCCATAGACGGCAGCCCACCAGGCTCCCCTGTCCCTTGTTAAAACACAGATTGTCTACACCCAGAGTTTCTGCTTCAGTGTTCTGGGGTGAGATCTAAGACTGTGGTTCAAACAAGTTCCCAGATGCTGCTGGTGCTGCTGGTACCAGAAACACTTTGATTTAAATCAGGGCCTCATAAACTAAAGGCATAAGCTAAATCTAGTCACCACTTGAGTTTATTTTTATAAATAAAGCTTTATTGAAACACAGCCACAACCACAGCAATTCTTGTGCTTCTCTGTCAGCGTTACATAACTGTGAGAGATTTGTGACCTGCCAAGTCCAAAATATTTACTATCTGACCTTTTACAGGAAAAAAACTGAAAATGCCAAACTCTGATTTAAAGGATCACTGTATTATTGTCTGGGATTCTAATTTGACACTATTCCTGTGGTTTTTAGTTGAATATTATCTTAATAAGCACAAATCCAAAGCAAGAATTATTTGCTTAAAGATTTTTTATGGTTCATCCTACAAACAGGTTCCAGAAAGTGTGGACTGAAGAGTAAAGTAGAAATTCCTTTCCACTCACCTAGAGTGTGACTATGCCAGTAAGAAAAAGAGAACAAACTGCAGTTAAAAGAGCAAATTAGTTTGGAGACTAGACCTAATTTTTATTCTAATTTTGGTTCCCATAGTGAATATGTGCATTTTATTTACTAACAAAATTTATTTTATTGTAAATTATGAAAGGAATATCATTTTAAATATAATATTAAATGTCATTTTTTCCTTATTTTTTCAGAACAATCAGTTTTTCAGTAGATCTTCCACTGGAACATAAATACAAATGTGAAAGCAATAAAATAACAAAAGATAAAAATGGCATCATAAAAAAAGAATTGATCACTAAAAATTGAAAGAGATGTCAGACTGTCTCTCCAGTTCTCCCCAATGAACGTGATAGTAAATAGTATCAGAACTGTAAATGAGCCCAATATACACATGCCTATTTGAAGTATGCCTGCATGCTAAGTTGTTTCAGTCGTGCCTGACTCTTTGCGACCCTACAGACTGGAGACTGCCAGGCTCCTCGGTCCATTAGATTCTCCAGGCAAGAATACTGAAGTGGGTGCCATTTCCTTCTCCAGAGGATCTTCACGACCCAGGGATCGAACCCACGTCTCTTATGTCTTGAAGCATAACTCTTATTATTTGAGATGAAAATAAGACTAGACCTTTTTGCCCTGTTATGGACTGAATGGTGTCACCTCAAAATTTATATGTTGCAGCCTTAACCTCAAATATAATTGCACTTAGATACAGGGTTTTTAAGGAGATTAAGGTTAAATTAGATCATAAAAGTAGGCTCCTAATCTGACACAGCTGGTATCTTTACAAGTAGAGGAAGAGACACCAAAGATCTCTCTTTTCTTTGAGCTGATGGATATAGAAAAGGCCATGTGAGGACGCAGCAAGAAGACAGTTATCTATAAGCCAGTACGGAGGGTCTCACCAGAAACCAAGCTTGATGTACCTCAATCTTGGACTTCTCACCTTTAGAATTGTGTAAGAACAAATGTCTGTTCAAACTATCAGTCTGTAGTATTCTGTTATGTCATACTGAACAGACTAATACGTGCCCCTATCTCAAAAAGACCTCAGCAATAATTAAACATCATTGTTTTTATAAATATATTTGAACCATACATCTTGCAAAGGTATTTGAAAAGAAATTGCAAGTATTGTCAAGGAAAGGTACTAGAATTTCTATATCAAAATTGAGAAAAACATAGATGAGAAACTTTAGGAGGAGTAGAAGAAATAAGAAACTAAGAAAATGACAAAGATATCCTTCTTTCCTTAAGTGATGGGAATTAACTAGAGGAGACAAGTATAAAGAATTAATTGTAATACAGTAAAATAGTATATTAATATTCTGTTGTTGCCATAACAAGTTACCACAAACTTAGCAGCTTAAAACAAAATTTATTATCTCACAGTTTGAAAGGTCAGAAGTCCAGTGTGGAATTCACTAGACTAAAATCAAGACATTGGGAAGCTGCATTCCTTACTGGAGACTCTGGGAAAGAATTTGCTTCCAAACTGATTACAGTTGTTGAGAATATTCAGTTCTACGTGGCCAGAGGACTGAAATTCTTTTCCTTGTTGACTAGCAATGGGGGCCATTCTCAGCTTCTAGAGACCGTATGAACGCCTTGTCTCACAGAGCATTCTTTACCGTGAATACCCTTCACTGTAAAAGCCAGGTCAGGTCCTTCTCACATTTTGATGTCTCTGACCTTTCTGTTTCATCTCTCCTGGTTCTTCTTTTCCATTTTTTTTTTCCTTTGGCTTTTAAAATCTCAGAAGTGATTATCTTTGGGCTCACTCTGTCTTAAAGTCAGCTGATTAGTAACCTTAATTGCATCTGCAGCATTCCTTCACAGCAGCACCTAGAATAGAGAATGAATAACCTGATGAGGGGAATCTTGGAAGGGGACATCCTTAGAGACACTGTCTGTGATCATGTTACCTGTAAGGTACATTTAGAGCTCTTAATACCAGTTTTTTTCTTTTGCCACCACTGCAACAATTAACTTCAGCGCCATTACTCCTGTCATAGGAAGGTATTTAGAGAAAGCTTGTTTTCGCATCACTCTTTCCTTTGCAGCCTCCTTGTCCTAGGACACAGGCAGAAGTCTTTGGGCATTTGGCCAGAGAGCAATCTAAAATAAAAAATACTGTGCAGAACCTTCCTTTCTGCTGACAGATTTTAAGCCTTGCAACAGTCTCACACACACCTACCTTTTCTCCCCTAAGAATGAATTCTTCTCCAGAAAGATACTTGGATTCTCATCGAAATAGACTCCTGTTCTTCCTACCTGTTAGGACCTATAGGTTTGCTCAGATATGCCCAAGTCTTAGGATAAAGATAGATTAGGTTAAAACTGAAATTCTTGGTAGATCATGCTGCAGAAATATACAGTGGAACCTCCATTTTCCTTAGGTTTGGGGTATAATTTGTTCAGACTCCCCAGGTTCATGGTCTGTGAGAATTCAAACCCTTCCCCATGGTTTTCACACACTCCCCTCCAGCATACTTCCTCATGATCCTGTTTCCTCTTTCTGTGCATGTGTGCGTGTGTGTGTGTGCGTGTGTGCACGTGCACGTGTGCATGGGTGTGTGTGCGTGTGCGTGCTCAGCCACATCTGACTCTTTGTGACCCCATGGACTATAGCCTGCCAGGCTCCTCTGTCCATGGGATTTTCCAGGCGAGAAGAGCGGGTTGCCATTTCCTACTCCAGGGCATCTTCCCAGCTCAGGGATCCAACCAGCTACTCTTGATCCTCCTACATTGGCAGGCAGAGTCTTTACCACTACACCACCTGGGGAGCCGCCTTTTTTCTATGTTTGCATAAGTGTTAGTTAGGATTTGCTTTTAGCAGCAGTGTAACAGGAATGCAACAACAATGGCTCAAATAGGTGGTTATTTTTCTCAGTCTGGCTTTACAGTGTCCTCATGGCCCTGGGCTCTTTCCTTCTTTCTGTTCCTCCATGCTCAGTGCAGGGCTGGACTCTTACCCTCCTGGTTGCAAGATGGCTGTTTTACCATCATTTCTCTGAACACACTTCAAGCAGGAAAAAGGAAAATGAGGAGTCAGAGAGTCACCTTCATAAGGAGACCCAAATTCCCAGCTGTCATCCAGCTACATTTCAGTGGTGAGAATTGTGTACCTGGACACATTCATCTGAAGAAGAAAGAAAAAAAAAGAAGCTCTGTTAATTAATTAAGAAAAACGAGGGTAGGAGTTATTGGACAGGTATTAGCAGTGGCTGCCACAATGAGTGTGTCCTGTGTGCTAAGTTGCTTCAGTTGTATCCGACTCTGTGCGACCCCATGGAATGTAGCCCGCCAGGCTCCTCTGTATATGGGAATTCTCCAGGCAAGAATATCGGAGTGGGTTGCTATGCCCCCCTCTTGGGGATCTTCCTAGATTAGGGGTTTCTAGACTGTAAACGAGCAACACTACTCATCTAGTGCCACATGTAGGATCTTCGATCCTGACCCAGGGATCGAACTTGTATCTCTTATATCTCCTGCACTGACAGGCAGGTTTTTGCTTTGTTTTATTTTTACAACTAGCACCACTTGGGAAGCCCTTCTAAAGCAAACAGTCCTGCTAATCATCAATTCCTACCAAGGATCACTCCACAGCAAGTCTTTTCAGGAGTTTAAGGACTTTCCTGAAGAGCTGAGACGCTGGGAATGGTTCAGTTTCTCAAGTGTCTCGCAGGCTCCACCTGTTACTGCTTTTCGTTCCTCATTTCATATGAACTGGTCTGGCCATCAGTGCAGAATTCCTAAGACGCATGTCTATGCCAGCCATTAATACAGTAATTTCCCACTCTGCTGCATACATGATGCTTTGATGGAAAAATACATATTGTAACAAGAAGAAAACTTTCATGCTCTACATTTATATTGTCAAAATAATTCTGTTTTCACCTTCACACAATTGCAATCTCCAGGAAGTCAATATCACAGCCCAGGTGGAGAGAAACTGCTGGGAGAAACCAGTGTTTCTAAACTGTTCTTCTGAACTTAAATAAATTGTTAAAATTCAGTAGGGTTGTAGCAGCATGATTGTACAGAGTCTGAAGCTATTTTATTAGGAGTTGGGAGACTGAGTCCTGCTTCTTTGCTGTGACTCTCAGAATGACTGCTCTAAGAGGCTGTAAGAGTCTTTTTTTTTGTTTGATCCCCGTGTTCCCATCTGTAAAATGGAGCTGGTCAGAATGATCTTTAAGGTCCCAAAGTATTCTGAATTGTCAGGGGGAGCAAAAAGCTTGTCATCAGCCATTGTTTTAACAGAAAGAAGGAATATAAGAAAAGGAAGGTGGGAATGAAAGGAGAAAGCCACAGAGAAGAGGCAGGGAAGGGAGGAGAGCAAGGGGGGTGTGGAGAATGTCTAACCTGGTCAGGCAGACAGTCACAACCTAAGAGAAGGTAGAACCCAGGGAACACGTAATTACTGTACTCCACTTTTGGTTGTGGCAAAGCGGTTAGTTCTGTCTTGTTTTGTAAAGCAGCAGTGAAAGGTCAGTTCCCCTGGGAGGCTGGGAGACACTGGCTTTCATTCCTGCGACGTGCTATGTGATGTTCCCTCAGCAGGAAGACACTAGTTTGTATCAAAGCACTCCTTTTTCCATCACCATGCCTGGCTTATTTCCAGCCACCCTTCCAAAGTTAACATAGGAAATATCTTTGCTTTTGACCTTTTTGCCCATTTCCCAAATTTAAACGTATCTTGACTGATGTGTTGTTTCTATGCACTCTTATACTTCCTATGTGTTCTTCTATCAGATGTGTGTTTATATACAGGTGTAATTATTCATTTTTAAATTTTTTTAAAGAAAATATTTAATTGGTAGTTTCTTAGAAAGGTTTTCATCTAGTACAAACATTTGCGGTCAGACAGAGCACTGAGAAAACCTAGGCAATACAAGTTGTTTTTCAAATTAACACGTAGTTGTTGTTATTTAACCATTAAGTCATGTCTGACTCTTTGCAACCTCATGGACTGTAGCCCACCAGACTCCTCTGTCCGTGGGATTTCCCAGGCAAGAATTATTTATTCGTTTTTGTAGAGCACTAAGTCAACAGGATTTATTGAGTAGATACTATGAAAGAAAGCACTGTGGTAGGTAATAGGGTCAAAGATAGTGATGCTTTCAAGGACTGAATAAGGGTATCAGGGGAAATCTCTTAAAAGGGAAAGATAAATGTTATAAAATACACACACAAATCCATGGGAGTAGAGAGGAGAGGTATCTAAATAAAACTGAAGGAATTGGAGATGGCTTTCCCGGAAAGACTCCTGCATTCAGACCTGAAGATGAAGAATTATCTAGCAAGAAAGAATGTACAAGCATATATGCCAAGCAGAGGGCACGGTGTAGGCAAAGGAAGAGAGAGTGGGGCTGTGAGAGATCAGTGTGACTGCAGGAGAGGGCTGTCCTGGAGATGGTGAGCAAAGGGTGTTCAGGACTATCCTGGGTACCGAGTTCAAGTCCAAGCCTATGAAAGCAATGGAGAGGTTTGAAAGAGGGGTTTGACCTGATTATTCACACATGCCATTTTATCCATATATACCCTCTGCTTGGCATGCGTGCTTGTACATCTGGTTTTGCTAGGTAATTCTTCATCTTTAGGTCTGAACTTAGGAGTCTTACCTGGAAAGCCATTTCCCATTTCCTTCAGTTTTATTTATATACCTCTCGTCTCTGCTCCCGTGGATTTGTGTGCATACTTTATAACATTTATCGTTCCCTTTTAAGTGATTTCCCCTGGTACCCTTATTCAGTCCTTGAAAGCATCACTGTCTTACTCATCTTTGACCCTATTACCTATCACAGTGCTTTCTTCTGAACTGTTAATTAAAAAAAAATACTGAATTTTGAATGGTAACCAAGTATTTCTTCGGTTTTGCCTAGTAGACTATGGATTTTTTTGAGGGCAGGGGTGCTGTTTCATTGGCATCTCATCACTTAGCAAAGCTTTCACATAGTAGATAGGCATTTCATAGATATCTGTTGGATGATGAATAAGTGAATGAAAAAAGTGAACAGGGGAAGTTGTACTGAAAGAAAAGTGAACTTGTTAAATGCATCCTGAGATGCTGTTAAATCACAAACTGAATAGAAAAGACTTCAGTCTCTCTAAAAGCTAGGCTAATGCCTCCTGACCCCGAGGCTGCAGTAACTTGAGACCCAGAGTTATTTTTCAGTGTCTTAAATTTTGAAAATAAAAATACCTTTACGTATGATAGGTTGATATTGTTAACAGATTTAGAGACAGATATGAATTGCTAAAAGGTATTTACTTCCTCATGCCAGTATAATATGTAAATAGTAAGTAAGCAGTATTTAACAGTAAGCTGTAATGTTAATGACATGATTTTTAATGAAGAAAAAAAATCCTTGACTAGGTCACACACATGTTTTGATATAAATTTTATGCCTACCTTTAATTTTACATTTAGATTTCTAGATTGTAAACCAGCAACACTACTCATCCAGTGCCACTTGTAGGATGGTGTCTAGGACTAAGTATTAATAGTAACCAGCTTTGATATTTATAGTTTCAACCATATTTCAGGAAGAGTAAATGCATACAAAATAGTAAGTGGAAAATTACTGTTGTCTTTCTTAAATAACCACATCAATGAGAAGCCTAGTTATTCAAGACCATGAATCGATAAGATCAAACCACATATTTGGTGTCATAGAATCTTAAAGTATAGCTAATTCTTCGAAAATAAATTCTTTCAAGGTAACTGGTCTTGCAAACTCACACCTATAAAATACAACAATTTTGTATACGGGTTTAATCTTTATTGCAAGGACCTTCAAATGCTTTATGGACAGATTAATCCTCATAACCTCTGTTTGGGAGATAGCAAGTACTGTCTTCATTTTATAGAGTGAAAAATTGAGTCATCTAAGGGTCTTGGCTTGTATCCAGTAAGCAAACTGGAACGTGAAGGGGAAGAAAAAAAGCACCTTAAGTCGGCTGCCTCTTGGTTTAGAGCTTCAGTCACTGGAGGTTGGCAGCCATGGAGATGGTAAATTACTAAATTTATTTCCTAGTGAAATTCATTTTTGGCAGGTGTTTCCTCATTGATAGACTTCAAAATGTATACTGCCTTTGGAAGAAGCACATTTTTTCCCAAGAGTTGCCCTAGTAGACTTTGAAAACGCTGTTGGTGAAAGAACAACTTTGTTGTTTTTTTAAGTTAAATAAGTCTATTATTTAACAAAGCTTATATTTTAAAAACCCACTTTTGCTGTTAAAAACTAATGTTTTTTAAGTTAAAAATTAACTACATTTGTTGAAATGTCCAATAAATTTATCATTCATTCATGTAAAACTACATGTATGATATATGTGTGATGTAAAGATAAATGTATGACATAACAAAATAATGAAACTAACGCCAGTGTACCCACAACCCAGTTTAAGGAACACACTACCAATATTTTTGAAGCTCTCTCTCTTCATCACCAGGAATAACCACTGAACGATGTATTTATCATTTCTTTGACTTCATTTATAGCCTTACCAGATATGAATATATTCTTTATACAAAAACAAAATATTGTTGAGTTCTGTTTTTAAGCTCTATATAAATGGAATTATATCATATATTCTTTTGTGACTTATTTCTTATATCGTTTTAACACTAGTATTCAATTCCATTCTGAATGTACCACAATTTATTATTCCATTCATGTGTCAATTGACTTTTCTGATTTACACACACACACACACACACATATATATAAAACGCTTTTTTTTTTCCCCTTACAGATAGTGCTGCTGTGGAAATTCCTGGTGGCAATTCTTAGCTTGGGATCCTCTGAGAGCAGAACTTGATCTACAGTATACAGATTGTTTATTTGAAAAGTTATCTTAAGAAGCAAGAATAGAGATAAGTTTGTGAAGGATGATCATTAATTCTTACTTAAAGATTTGGTAGAGTGTGAATTGTGAACAGATCTCATTTGGAAGTCTCTGTCTTTTCACAGTTCAGTTGTGATTGTGTATAGTAAGTGTGGGTCTTGGAGTTTATCCTCCTGTGCATTTGTTGAGATTCTTATAAATAATGTACTTATTTACAAGTATATTTTCTCCACCAAAATGTGAGCTCTTAAGAGAAGGGATGTGGCCGTATCACTTATCTCTAGCATTTGCTGTCTAGAAAGTAGTAAGTATTTTGTTACATTTGAATCAGTTAATATGAAGAAGGTTCATATCCCAATACTGTGTAGCCACAGCTAGACAGAGTAGATCCTCTAGGAGATTTTTATGCCATTTAAAGAAATGGATACTTTTTGTTATATGAAATTAATTTTAGAATAAACAGAAATATCATGAATTTCTTGATTTATTCTACAATAAATCTTATCCTGTAAGACAGCCTAGTGTAGTGGTCAGAGCACCAGCTTCTGAATGAGCCAGCCTGAGTTCAGATTGTTGCTCTGCCTCTTGTTACTTGTGTAGCTTTGGACCAGTGGTCACCTATAGGCTTATATTTCATCTTCTATAAAATTAGAAGGGGTTGCTATGAGTATGAAATGACATACAAGTGGATAGAAAACAATTGGCATAGTCAATATAGCAAACACTCAGTAAATTACATCATTAATAAAATGATTAGGATTCCACTATAGAGAAAACCAGGCTTTCCCGGTGGCCCAGATGGTAAAGAGTCCGCCTGCAATGCTAGAGACCTGGGTTCAATCCCTAGGTTGGGAAGATCCCCTGAAGGAGGGCATGGCAACCCACTCCAGTATTCTTGCTGGAGAATCCCTATGGACAGAGGGCCTGGCGGGTTACAGTCCATGGGGTCTCAAAAAGTTGGACAAAATTGAGCAACTAAGCATAGCACAGCACATAGAGGAAACCATAGATGAATCTCATCAATATACATAGACATGAGATATTTTAACTAAAATGCCACTTCATATGATTTAGTAAGTAAAAATATTTTCTTATGACCAAATAAAATGTTCCCAGAACTAAAGAATGCCTCAACATATGGGATTCTAATAATAGAACAATTTTTTTTGCTTCTGATCTTTCCTCTATATTTGATACGCTGTTGGTAGAACTACCAGATTACTTCTCCTAAAACATAGTACTTATTTGTTTCATTAATCTGTAAGGATTTTTTCCCCAATGGATTTGCATTATCTATAGAATGAAATGCTTAACTTGTATTCAAGCCCTAAATCTATCTAAAGTCTGGTCCTTATCATTTAAGTTTTTCTTCTGATATATCCCCTTGCTAACATTAGGCTAGAAATAAAGTGAGTCACCCTTCTCTTTCCAAATGTCTCATGCTTTTCTGTCTCTGCTTTTGTCCATGTCATACTGTGCGTATGTGCATCTTAAGTCACTTCAGCCGTGTCTAACTCTTTGTGACCCTATGGACTGTAGCTCACCAGGCTCCTCTGTCCATGGAATTCTCCAGGCAAGAATACTGAAATGGCTTGTCTTGCCGTCCTCCGGGGGATCTTCCTGACACAGGAATCAAACAAGAAATTCCTGCATTGGTGCCACCAGTTAAGTCCCTCATGCCATTAATACCATCCACCCCCAAAACTGTAACTCACACTCTTTTCCTTGGATCATTCTTCTGGATCTGTGAACAGTCCTATAACAATCATATATTTTGCGTGAATATTTCTTACTTTCGTAGTCATGAGTTGAATGCTATTGTTAAAGGACCTTTAATTTTTTTTTTTTTAAACTAGACTTCAGTCTTCTATAGGAGAAGAGTCTAGTTACTTTTATGTAGACTCTATGTGTGATGCTTTTGGTTACTAAGGAAATATGTGTTGACTTTAAAACCTTCTTTCCAAATCACACTTTGTAAAAGTTCAGTCATAGCTTGTAATCTTTTCCAATTATGGAGAAACCACTTCAAGTTACTTTTCAGGAAACTTGATGTGCTTCGATCAAATGCATCTGTTTGATGTTCTATTCTAACATCAATTTAAAAATTTAAACTGCACGTTGGTTCACAAGGTGAGTTTATCAGGGAACAGACATGTCTGTTTCACAGTGTGATGGTTACTGTAGAAACAAATGAAAGGGGCTAAATTATTAATTTGGTGATTTTTAAGGTGAAAGAATGAAGACCTTTAGAGTGAGAATATTCTATATAATGTAAGTATAGAACAGCACATCCACAAGGGAAAATTTGATTGGAGGAGAACAATTGTTGAGATTCATGATCTTTATCTTCTGGCCAGTGGAGGCAGGCTGGAGAGAGGGGCCTGCAGATGAGGTTCTGTTTTTGGTATCAACTAACCGTTCTCCATGAGGAATTGTTTTTGTTTGTATTATGCAGGACTGGGAAAGAAAAGGGAAATGGGAAAACATTGGCTATTGCTTTTGAGAAGGAAAAAAAAAAAAAAAAACCACCACTGCTTTTGTAGCCAGAGTTCTCTATGTAACCTGATAACAGAGAGAGAATAGAAAAAACTGTCCTGTCCTTAGCAAGGATAAAACAAGAATTCAGTAAAGCATCAATAATAATCGAGGCTAAGTATAACGGATGGCTAGTGTTACCTCCTGTTTCTTTTAAAATTACTTCTTTAAAATATACTTCGCTCAGTAATGGCTACATTTCTCTGACATTATAAAGAATTATTGAACATAGACATATATCACTTTCATCCTCTCTCAGTTACTTTATGTTTCAGAAATATGGATATTAGATCTTGAAGATTTTAGAAGCTACCCCTTATCTCATGGCATTATATTTTAAACAGAGGCAAAGTAGCTAAAAAGAAATAAACAACTTCTTGAATATTGAATTCATGTGTCCATATTTATTAAGTCATAATGTCGACGCTGAGCAACCATGTCAGGAAATCTATCTTATATTTAACCAGAAGCCTTATATTTCAACTTTCATTTCTCAGTCTGTCTGTGAAGAATGTATCCTTTGTTGCAGTGGGATTTACCATGAAACTAGTCAAGTTTAGCTTCATGGTTTCTTACTTGCATAGATCCCTTCTGAAGTCCTGGAAGGGATTCTAGCATTGTGTCACGTGATTATATATATTTTTTGTGAAATTTGAAAAAAGATATTTTAATTGTACTTAAACTGCTCTCACTTTATATTCATATGTACTCCCTGTCCTGCTTCCCTTTGGTGATAAATGGTGGTAGAATGGCCAGGGGCATTTTGGGGATTCAACTGAAGGGAGGTTGAGTGTTGGATACATTATTTTGAATGTAGGGAGCATACTTTCTTCGTGGTTCATAGTCAGGTCTAAATGTAGTTCAGTTGTTGCTCATTACCCTTAAGAATTGTTTCTAAGACTATTCTTGCATGTTTCCCAGATGCCTTAACTAGTGCTGAGAAATGAAGATTTAGGACCAGATATTGTAAAATAATATGAGCCTTTTCCCTGGACCTACATGAGAGCTGAGGAAAATTAAGAATTGAAGTGTATGGAGCCAAATCTAGTTTGTGGCAAATGCATCTGTTTTTCAGGCATGTAAAATTATAAGCAAGGAATTGGTTCTCACCGTCTAATCAAACTGGAAATTCTCCTCTATCAGGGATACTTGATAATGTTGCATATAAAATTATCCAACGTTGGAAAGACAGTCTCTTCAACAAAGTGCTGGTGCTGGGAAAACTGGACAGCTACATGTAAGAAAATGAAATTAGGCAATTCTTAAACACCAGACACAAAAATAAGCTCAAAATGAGTTAAAAACCTAAACGTGAGACCAGACCCTATAAAACTTCTAGAGGAAAACAGGCAGAACACTCTCAGACATCAATCGCAGCAATATCTGTTTAGACCCATCTCCCACAATAATGGAAATAACAAAAATAAACAAATGGAACCGACTTAAACTCAAAAGGTTTTGCACAGCAAAGGGAACAATAAACAAGACAAAAAGACAACCCACAGGTTGGGAGAAAATATTTGAAAATGATGTGACCCACAAGGGATTTGTCTCCAAAATTTACAAACAGCTCATGATGCTTAACAGCATCAAAACAAACAACCCAATCAACAAATGTTTAGAAGACCAAATAGACATTTCTCCAAAGAAAACATACAGAGGGCCAAGAGGCACATGAAAAGATGTTCAACATTGCTAATTAGTAGAGAAAGGCAAATCAAAACTACAATGAGATATCACTTCGCATCAGCCAGAGTGGCTGTCATCAAAAAATCCACAAATAATAAAAGGGTGTGGAGAGAAGGGACCCCCTCCTACACTGTTAGTGGGAATGTAAATTGGTACAGCTACTATGGAGAACAACATGGAGGTTCCTTAAAAAGCAGACTCTGCAATCCCACTTCTGGGCATATATCCAGAGAAAACCATGCTCCGAAAGGATATATGCACCTCAGTATTCATTGCAGCACTGTTTACAATAGCCAAGACATGGAAGCAGCAACCTAAGTGTCCATTGACAGAGGAATGGATAAAGAAGATGTGGTACATATATGCAATTGGGATTGAAAAGAATGAAATAATTCTATTTGCAGCAACATCGATGACCTAGAGATTGTCATACTGAGTGAAGTAAGTCAGACAGAAGGAGAAACAGTATATGACATCCCTTATATGTGGAATCTAAAAAGAAAGGATACAGAGACACTGATGTATAGAACAGTCTTATGGACTCTGTGGGAGAGGGAGAGGGTGGGAAGATTTGGGAGAATGGCATTGAAACATGTAAAATATCATGTATGAAACGACATGTCAGTCCAGGTTCGATGCACGATACTGGATGCTTGGGGCTAGTGCACTGGGATGACCCAGAGGGATGGTATGGGGAGGGAGGAGGGAGGAGGGAGGAGGGTTCAGGATAGGGAACACATGTATACCTGTGGTGGATTCATTTTGATATTTGGCAAAACTAATACAATTATGTAAAGTTTAAAAATAAAATAAAATTTAAAAAAAATAAAAAATAAAAAGAAAGGATACAAATGAACTTACAAAACAGAAAGAGACTCACAGACTTAAAAAAATGAACTTATGGTTTCTGCAATAGGATGGGGGGAACGGGATACTTAGGGAGTTTGGACATATGCACACTGCTATATTTATAATGGATAACAAACCAGGTCCTAATGTATAGCACAGGGAACTCTGCTCAATGGTATGTGGCAGCCTGGATGGGATGGGAGTGTGGATAGAAAGGATACATGTATATGTATGGCTGAATCCTCTCGCTGTTCACCTTAAATTATCACAATATTGTTAATTGGCTATATTCCAATACAAGATAAAAAGTAAAAAAATAGAATTATTAATTTATCACCTATAATTTTCCTTTCTATTGGGAATTACGCAGTGGAGAATTTATAGAATATCTATTTGTAGGGTACAAACTTGCAAGTACTAAAGGAAAGTGTGTGTGTCTGTGTGAAGTCACATGTTTTTATGCACCCTAACTTCAATGATAAAAAATTTTAACTGACAATTAACCACACTATAATTGTCTCTCTATTCTCTCTCTATAAAATGTTATCAGAATATTGTCATATGAAGAAACAAAATCTAGGGGATATAAAGATTTGCTAGACAGTCACTAAAAATGCTAGTTTTGAATTTCTATTGTCAGCTTTTTAAAATTATAATTTATTGTGATTTCTTTTATCTTTCTGTAAAAATGTTCTAAGTACCTATTTTTTTTTTAAATGCCCCAAATTAAATACTGTTAAAATCCATAAAATCTAGTTTTATTATGTAATGATAGTTAGAACTTCTAATCAATTTAGTTTAAAAAAGCTGACTCACTCAAATTTATTAAATGTTTAGAAACAGCAGAAAAATTCTTTGTGTGGTGCAAGTCACTCTTTCCTTGTTTTTCTGAGAGCAAAAATCTGAGTTACTTTCATCTTTCTTTACGTATTGTATTTTGTACACTGTCCCTGGCCAATGGAACTTTCTGTGATGCTAGAAACACTCTATATGTTTGCTGAATACTATTACAACCACTAGCCATATGTGGTTATTAAGCATTTGAAATGTGTGGTTGGTGAGACCGAGCAATTGAAGTATTTATTCTATTTTAATTAATTTACATTCACATTGACGTGGCCACACATGTCTGGTAGCCCTCATATTGGACAACTCACCTGACACTCTTAATCAACTTTGGGATTAACTCTATGTCTCATATGCATTTCTATCTAGTCACTGAGTATAGATTTTTAGGTCGTTATGCAGTACGGTCCTAAGTCCTGACTAACGTAATATATTATTCAGAAAGTTGTGTTTCATTTTTGAGCAATTTCTCAAATATCCTCACATTCTGATGATGCTGTGGGCATTTTTATAGGCAGGTCCTTATTTATGATTATGTTCATTGCTGGCAAATGCTAGAAAGCATAAAACTCTTGTGGATATCCTCCTTTCAAACACACTTCTCAATATGGTGAAACAATCAGTCAAAGAGTGTTTTATTTGGAGAAAAAGATGCATAGACTCCTATCAATAAAGCATTCTGCTTTTCTAAAAGTAATAATCACTAGAATGAGCCTGACAAGGGTTTGACATATTCAGCAACTGGAGATGTCCTACTCTATAGAATGATTTTAACAGCGATAGCCAGATTATGCTCTACAGTTGAGAGTGATACCCAAGGCCTGTCCCTGGAAGATGATTGTTTACACCCAAGAGCAATTCCTGGAATGTAACAGGAAGCTGTGCATGACCACAGAGCTGAGCTGGATGTTTCTCCAGGCTTCCTGTTGGAGGGATGACTGTTTTTCATTCCCCTTCAGGAACACATGAAAATCACTCTAAAAACCGTACAGAAGAAAATGCTTGTTTAAAACAAGTATGACTTTCTCCAGATATATGATTCTGTATAGAATAATCTATAAGATAACTATTCTGTAAGATAACTATTACAGCAAAAGGAGGTGGAAACCTAAATCAAACTTCAGAAAAATCAAGAGCAGTCTAGATATTGAGGGACAGGATACTGCAAAGTTACACTGAAGTTCAATATTAGTATTGAAATGATTTCTCAATCTTTAGGCCCACAAAAATTTACAAAGCCTACAAATTTGATTAAACATATTTTTCATTCTTATTTTCTGTGTATTTTGATGATATCCTTATGTTTTTGTCTACCCTTTCCTTGTCACTGGATTAAAAGAAAACAGTGAATTTTCTATTTAGTGTAGTACTCAGTGTGGATATAGTGCTTGATATAGGATTAAAACTAATATAAACCATGATCAGGATATTTTTTTATTTAGTTTATTGTGTCCTTATGGCAAATGGATGATGGCATTTTTTTGTTTTGTTTTCTTTAGTTTTTATTTAGAATGAATCAGTGCTGGATGTACACAAATTCAATTTGTTTAAAAACAAAAAGCCATAAGAACACAAAATAGTAACAGCTTTTTTGGAGGCCTAGTTTTATTTATTCATATATTTTTATTTTTAGACTCTTGAGGTATATACATTTGCTAATTTCTGTGGCAGAATTAGGAGTTTATGTAGAAATATAATCACTTTCATTAAACTGATAGATCTAGGGGACTTCCCTGGTGGTCCAGTAGTTAAGGCTCTTGTGTTTCCAGCGCAGGGGATGCGGGTTCAATCCCTGGTCAGAGAACTAAGATCCTACATGCCGCACGCACACTCAAAAAAAAAAAAAAAATTGGTAAATCTATATGTGAAATCCTGGAGATGACAACAGTGTCCATCAACAGGTGAGTATATGAACAATCATGGTATGTTCATACAATGAAACACCACACAAACTAAAGGAATACATACCACAGTATGGACAAATCTCAGAATACTTCGGCCAAGTGAAAGAAACCAGGAAAAATACACATGGACTATTTATATAAATCCATAAATGTATTTATTTGTAAATATAAATATATAAAGATTATATACATTTTTTCAAATTACATTCTACTGTATCGTGACAGAAAGCAGATAGTTGTTGCCTGGGTCTGGAGTAGGGAGAGCTGTGGGAAGGGGTGTATGAAGGAGGGATTACAAAAAGCCAACAGGAAACTTTGAGTGGTTGTGTATATGTTAATTATTTTGCTTGTAGTGATGGTTCACAAGTATACATATGTCAAAGCTTAACATCTTGTATGCTTGAAAAAACATCGTTTATGTCAATTTTATCTCAATAGAGCCGTTTAAAATTCTTTTTAGTTAAAATAGAGTGCTCTAATTTTTAACTAGGCTTCCCAGGTGACTCAGTGGTAAAGAATCCGGCTGCCCATGCAAGAGACACAGGTTTGATGCCTGGTCTGGGAAAATCCCCCGGAGAAGGAAATGGCAACCACTTCAGTATTCTTGCCTGGAAAATCCCATGGGAAAAGGAGTCTGGTCGGCTCGCAAAAGGATCAGACATGACTTAGTGACTAAACAACAACAGTTTTTGACTACTCAAAAATAAAGCCATATACCCAAATAATTTTCATAGTCCAATAGAAGAGTAGGTGGGGTCCTAGTAAGTGCTGAATAAAATATGAGATACCTCAAAGAAGCAAGCAATCCATTCCCCAGTGAGTGATAACAGAAATTAAGGGAAAAAAGCAAATCAGAAAGTATCATTTCTGGTGTCTGTGAATAGACACATATGTTTGCTAAAGCAAGATCCCTGCAAGTCTCCTGGACAGACTCTCTCCACTGCTCTTTCATCCAGTGAGCTACAATTTCTTTTGTATCCTATACTAGATATATTCTAACTGCATGTTATTTCTCTGTCTTGTTTTCTCTGGCCCACCTTCCACGATTCAATCAGATCCTCATTACTTCCTGTCTACAAGTGTTTTCTAGTAATCTCCCCACTTCCCATCTCCTTCCCTTCCAACCCATCTTCCATGCAACAACGGGGAGCTGTTACCTGTAGGGGCCAGGGAAAGAAACATCTCCCAAAAGCAGGAGAAAGAGATTCCTAGTGGTAGGAAGTCAGATCACAAAAGCTATGGCCTTTGGTAGAGAAACATGAAATTCCCAGGTGGGTCAGTGGTAAAGAATCCGCCTACCAATGCAGGAGACACGGGTTCAATCCCTGGGTAGGTAAGATCCCCTGGTGAAGCACTGAACAGCAGCAGCTGAGAAATACAGTCGTTGCTGATCCACAGCCTGGTGGGAAACAGATACTGACTTCATACCCTCTTCCCTTCAGAGCCTTGCCCATGATTTTTACTGATCAAACTGAAAGTCAGGGAGCCCACTGGATGTAGTCCATACTGGTTGGCCTATCAGGACACAGAGCAGTGTGGAGAAGGGGAAGAATAGATCTGGAAACACCAACAGCAACTATATTAGCACATCCTTCTCAAACATGAGATGGATCACACTGTTTCCTTAAGAAAATAGCATTGTCAGGGGCTATTTGTGTTTGGGGGTTGGAAGACCTTTGCCTCTACCTTCAAAGTTGAAAAGTAATATTTTGCTCATGTATTTGCTGAATAAAAGATACTGTAATTTATTACATGTGATTTGCACGTCCCTAAGTACTTGACATATATTATCTCATTTGCATGCGTGTGTGCTAAGTCACTTCAGTCATGTCCGACTTCTTTGTGACCCTGTGAACCAGGCTCCTCTGTCCGTGGGATTCTCCAGGCAAGAATACTGAGGTGGGTAGCCATTCCCTGCCCCAGGGAGTCTTCCCAACCCAGAGGTCAGAACCCACATCTCCTGCAGATAGATTCATTACCCCTGAGCCACTGGGAAAGCCTGTAATCTCATTTACTTCCCTCATTATCTCTGAGAAAGAGATGTTAGTTTCATTGTCTTAATAATATAGAAGCATATCAGTATTTATAATGCCATCATATTATATACGCATACTAAAAAATCTTATGTGAATTCCCTAATACTTGTAGGGAAGAAGATAGGAAGCAAAATGACAATTTAAATAATATGGATGAACCCACCTGCTCGTCCAGTTAATGTTAGCGAGAGTCTAGAGTTTACTTGGAGAAGGAAATGGCAACCCACTCCAGTACTCTTGCCTGGAAAATCCTATGGATGAGGGAGCCTGGTAGGCTATGGTCCATGGGGTCACGAAGAGTCGGACAGGACTGAGTGACTTCACTTTCACTTTCCACTTTCATGCATTGGAGAAGGAAATAGTAACCCACTTCAGTGTTCTTGCCTGGAGGATCCCAGGGATGGGGGAGCCTGGTGGGCTGCTGTCTATGGGGTCATACAGAGTTGGACACAACTGAAGTGACCTAGCAGCAGCAGAGTTTACTTATTTTGTACAATGTGATCCTTAAACGTACATCAGCTAGTTTATCGGGTACTTAATGAAAGAACTAGGGGAATACTCAATGCAAAGAAATAGAGGAAAACAATAGAGTGGGAAAGACTAGAGATGTCTTCAAGAAACTTAGAGATACCAAGGGAACATTTCACTGGACACAATAAAGGACAGAAACAGTATGGACCTAACAGAAGCAGAAGATATTAAGAAGAGGTGGCAAGAATACACAGAAGACCTATACAAAAAAATCTTAATGACCTATATAACCACGATGGTGTGATCACTTACCTAGACCAGACATCCTGGACTGTGAAGTCAAGTGGTCCTGGCCTTAGGAAGCAGCACTACGAACAAAGCTAGTGGAAGTGATGGAATTCCAGCTGAGTTATTTCAAGTCCTAAAAGATGATGCTGTTAAAGTAGTGCATTCAATATGCCAGCAGATTTGGAAAACTCAGCAGTGGCCACAGGACTGGAAAAGGTCAGTTTTCATTCCAATCCCAAAGAAAGGCAATGCCGAAAAATGTTAAAAATATCACACAATTGCACTCATCTCACATGTTAGCAAAGTAATGCTCAAAATTCTCCAAACTAGGCTTCAACAGTACATGAACCGTGAACTTCCAGATGTTCAGGCCAGATTTAGAAAAGGCAGAGGAACCAGAGATCAAATTGCCAACATCTGTTGGATCATAGAAAAAGCAAGAGAGTTCCAGAAAAACATCTATTTCTGCTGTATTGACTATGCCAAAGCCTTTGTGTGAATCACAATAAACTGTGGAAAATTCTTAAAGATATCCTTACCTGCCTCCTGAGAAATCTGTGTTCAGGTCAAGAAGCAACAGTTAGAACTGGAAATGGAACAACAGACTGGTTCCAAATTGAGAAAGGAGTATGTCAAGGCTGTATATTGTCACCCTGCTAATTTAACCTATAAGCAGAGCATGTCATGCAAAATGTTGGCCTGGATGAAGAACAAGCTGGAATCAAGATTGCCGGGAGAAATATCATAACCTCAGATATGCAGATGACACCACCCTTATGGCAGAAAGTGAAGAGGAACTAAAGAGCCTTTTGATGAAAGTGAAAAAGGAGAGTGAAAAAGCTGGCTTAAAACTCAATATTCAAAAAACGAAGATCGTGGCCTTGGGTTTCATCACTTCATGGCAAATAGATGGGGAAACAATGGAAACAGTGACAGACTTTATTTTCTTGGGCTCTAAAATCACTGCAGATGGTGACTACAGCCATGAAATTAAAAGATGCTTGCTCCTTAGAAAAAAAGCTATGACCAACCTAGACAGCATATTAAAAAGCAGAGACATTACTTTGCCAACAAAGGTCCATCTAGTCAAAGCTATGGTTTTCCCAGTAGTCATGTATGGATGTGAGAGTTGGATCATAAAAAAAGCTGAGTGCCAAAGTACTGATGCTTTTGAACTGTGGTGTTGGAGAAGACTTTTGAGAGTTCCTTGGACTGCAAGGAGATCAAACCAATCAATCCTAAAGGAAATCGGTCCTGAATATCCATTGGAAGGACTGATGCTGAAGCTGAAGCTCCAATACTTTGGCTACCTGATGCAAAGAACTGACTCTTTAGAAAAGACCCTGATGCTGGGAAAGATTGAAGGCAGGAGGAGAAGGAGAAAACAGAGGATGAGATGGTTGGATGGCATCACTGACTAGATGGACTTGAATTTGAATAAGTTCTGGGAGTTGGTGATGGACAGGGAAGCCCGGCGTGCTGCAGTCCACTGGGTTGCAAAGAGTCAGACACGACTGAGTGACTCAACTGAAGTGAATGAAAAGAACAAAGCACAAAGAAAGCTGGTGATTATTTCTTATAAAGAGATGATATATTGTTTTCCAAGGGGGCCCAATTCTCAAAGGGTTTTCAAAGGTAAATTTTGTGTACCTTATTTTCATCTCCTTGACTGACTTTAAAACCTAACCCTTAGATAAAATTAAACCCTGGATTGAGACTTGAGAATTAAACCCTGAATTAAAACATAGCCAGCTTATAAAATGTCTGTCTGATTATAAACTCTTTGCTCTTAAGCATTATCATGTCATATATAGTCTCAATAAAAGATAAACATCGCCAGTTCTTTCTTTCTCTCTGCAAAATTGAAAGCTTGAGATTATTTTTCTTTTTCTCAATTTACTGTTACTTAATATTTTGGGGTGCCTGCAACTTGAAAGGCAATGGACATTTTATATATGCTACCATTGTCTTTTATTAGCCTGTTTTTTTGTGAACGGGTCTGCTTATAAAGTAGGATTCATATTTTAGTGTGTAAAAAATGTCAGATTTTCTATTGGATATAAATAGTTTATTTCCATACCTTATAAAATATATGTTAGAAAAATTTTTAAATGTTTTTAAGACTCAAAGCAATTGTTTTCTCTTACTATTAGAGTTCTTTGTGTAAATATTGTGCATTGAATATTTAATGTTCATAATCTAACATTGTTGGAGATCCAAATACATCCATTTTTAGAGCAGAAGTTAATTTTTTTTGAAGAAAAAATTTATTATTTATTTGGCTACGCTTCTTAGTGCCATGTGAAGGCTCAGTAGTTGTGGGTGTGGACTTAACTGTACCATGTCCCCTGGATTAAAAGGCAGATTCTTAACCACTGGACCACCAGGGAAGTCCCCAAAGAATCTTTTAATGAATAATATATACTGGTTGAAGCAATCGTATATTTTTCTTTGAGTCCACACTTTTGCTTTAAAATGTCTTTCAAACTCCCAGTGTGCATTCATTTACATCATTGTTACACATTTGCAGGCTTTATCTTAATATTAACTTGAAGTGAAGTGAAGTGAAAGTCACTCAGTCATGTCCGACTCTTTGCGACCTCATGGACTATATAGTCCATGGAATTCTTCAGGCCAGAATACTGGAGTGTGTAGCCTTTCCCTTCTCCAGGGAATCTTCCCAACCCAGGGATCGAACCCAGGTCTCCCGCATTGCAGGCGAATTTTTTACCAGCTGAGCCACCAGGGAAGCCCAATATTAACTTGGAAGTGCATTTTTCTTACTTGTATTTTGAGGATACCTAAAATGTACCTGCAAACAACAGACACTCAGTAAATGTCTGGTGAATCAAATGAATGAATGGTCAGCTGCCAAGATTTATTCAGAATTTTCACTAATTCTGTTTATAATTGACCTACAAAAATTAAACTTTTTATCAAGAGGTAATGTGTGTGTGCGTGCTCAGTTGCCTAGTCACGTCCAACTCTGCGATTTCATGGACGTGGGCCACCAGACTCTTCCGTCCGTGGAATTTCCCAGGCAAGAATACTGGAGTGGGTTGCCATTTCCTCCTCCAGGAGATCTTCCCTACCCAGGGATCAAACCCTCGTCTCCTGTGTCTCCTGCATTGCAGATGGATTCTTTACCCACTGAACCCAATGGGAAGTCGAGTTCACAGTAACCCAGGTTACTGGAATACCTTCTCCTCACCCAAAGCTAACCATGGAGTAATGCTCTGGAACATAAAACCCAGGGCGGTTGAAACAAAATACAAGGCTCCTGCAATGATTAACCAAAGCACTGCAAGACCTCAAGGGCTGCCTCTCTTACCTTCTTATACATATTCGAGTTCCCAGTGAAGCTTGTCTTCAGAAACAGAGTCAGTTTGTGATGCTTGAAATTCAGATAAGTTCTAGAAGAGGATGGTGATAATAACGACCATTTTAATTTCAGTTATTTGTCTGTTAATTTAATTAATTGAACAAGTGGGTAGCTCTTGAGGGAAAAGCTCTTTATTATGCAGCTAGGGAGGTTTTATAAGAAACACTGAATTCTTTGTTTTTTTTTTTTTTTTTTTTAGAAAAAGCCTTTTATTTATTTAGATTTTTGGATTTAAATGTAAAACTATTTTGAGTCAACTTCTTAACTTATTTCATACTGCTACATGGGACCGATTTTAGCAAAATAAACAGAAAGCAAATTAATCATAAAGTCCAACAAAGTCGATGGCTTTAGTTCTGACTTTGCTAGTTAATTCTTATTTTTAATTATTCTCCAGAACTGAACACCACAATTCAGTGTGTATATACCCACATATTAATTAGAGGAATACCAAATAATGATTGTGAAGTTTTTCCTACACAGATAGTAAGGTAATTAGATAACGACCCACAAAGTTGACAAAAGCCCCCTTTTTCTTTAAGGGCACATTTGGAGTTTGAGTTGCCTCTATTCTTCACTCACTAATTCCTAGCCTAGTGAATATTTTTTTAAATCAAGTTACTTTCTTAATTAACTATATAAGAGTCCACTCTCACAAAATATGATAACCTACAGTATTAACAAGGATTACAGCCTAAAATTACAGAATAGAAAATTAAAAATAACTTAAGTATATTATTTTTGCAAGTTGTTAATAACCTGTTTGTGTAAACTATTGACAATGAAAAAAATCCCATTGTTTAATGGATTTTTAAAATATTTTGTCTTTTCTGTCCTTTTTCTCTTTTACTACATAAATTGTTTAAAAAATAAAACTTGTTTGTCATGTTAAAATAGCTGTAGATTAAAATTTTTTTTTTGTCCTGACTGTCAGAATATCCAGTGGAAATAGTGGCTGGCATGTTAGAGTGTGAATAATGCAGTAATCCGTAACTGTCTGCCCTTTCAGTCCAAGATGAGAGTCATTGATTAGAAATAGAATTCATGATTTTGAGTTCAGACAAACTGCTTCCAAAATCTCTGCAAAAAGAATTTTTTTTAGTGATCCAAAAAGTCTTATGAATTTCTTTGAGAGTAGTATCTAGCAAGCAAAGTCCTAAAATTGATCACAATTTACCTCATATTTATTTAGATCCATTCTCAACTACAATCACTTTTCTGGAGGTTACCTTAAAAAAAAAAAAAAAAACATGCCCTGCATCTCCATTAACAGCTACTCATCTCAACCTCATCATCTTTTTCCCACTCTGGACTTTTTAATTTTTCTCAAATGAACAAACTCTATTCCCTTAGTCAACCTGTCTTGAAATTTTTCCTTTATGCCTTTTTTCTCCATCTTCTCCAAATCCAGTAATAAGAAGCTGACAATTATTTCTTCTTGTCATTGATACCTCATTTTAATTCCCACTGTCATTATCTTGGTCCCAGAACTCATTACTTCACAGTGAGACTGTTTTAATAATTTCTTAGCTGATCTTTCTTGATCGTATTTCTGGCCTCTTCAATATTTTTTATATACCACTGCTTTCCTTATGCAGTTTATCTTTGATGCTCAAAATCCTTCAAGACTTCCCCTTCACCAACAAAATAAATTTAAAATTCCCTTGTCTGTGATCTCAGACCCTTCACTTCTGACTCCAGTCTATTTATCTAACCTCATGTACTCATTTGGGCTTCCCTGGTGACTCAGATGATAAAGAATCTCCCTACAATGCAGGAGACTCAGGTTCCATCCCTGGATCAGGAAGATCCCCTGGAGAAGGGAATGGCTACCCACCCCCCCATATTCTTGCCTGGGGAATTCCATGGACAGAGAAGCCTGGAGGGCCACAGTCCATGGGATCACAGAGTCAGTCATGATTGAATGAATAATATGGACTCATTCAACAGACATTTTTGAGAGTTACTCTGTGCCAAGGACTGTGCTTAGGAGGTTGACACATAAAGATGAACAAGGTGTATCAGGACTTGCCTGCCAGTCCAGTGGTTAAGACTGCTTGCTTCCACTCTAGGATTGTGGCTTTGATCCCTGGTCAGAGAACTGAGGTTTCGTATACCGTGAAATGTGGCTTAAGTAAACAAACTTTAAAAAAAAAAAAAAAAGGATACATAAGGTATGGTTCTTGGTCTTCACAGGCGCACAGTGCCTCTCAGTAAGACGACGTTAGTAACGCTTTCCATGGCCTCCTCCACAATTCCAAGTGCTATATTCTCATCTAGTGACATTTTATTTCTTCCATGAAAACTTCTTTAACCATCCCAGTCCTTTTGGTTTCTTTCTCCTCTGTGCCATCAGATTTGTCTGATGATGCCATCAGGAATGTCTGTGCCATAAGATTTGTTTATGATAATGTAGAGGACTTGCTGTTCCCTCTACCTCAGCTTTATTGAGAGATAATTGGCATGTAACATTACGTAAATCTAAGGTGTACAATGTGATGATTTGACATGTGTATATATTGCAAAATGATTTAGTAAGGTCGCTAGTAATAAGGTTAGTTAAGACATCCATCTCCTCACATAATTATGCTTTTTCTTATATGTGTGGCGAAAATATTTAAGATCTACTTTCTTAGAAACTTTCAAGTAAATAATATATTGTTAACTACAGTCACCATTCTGAATAACAGATGCCCAGACCGTATTCCTCTGGTAACTAGAAGTCTGTACCCTTGACATCTTCGCTTTTCCTCCAGCCCCCAGCCCTGGCAATCACCGTTCTACTCTGTTTCTATGAATTTGGCTTTTTTGTTGTTGATTCCAAACGCAAGTGAGATCACGCAGCATTTGTCTTTCTCTGTCTGACTTAATTCACTTAGCTTAATGCTCTCAAGGTCCTTCCGTGGTAGGATTTCATTTCTCTCATGTCTGAATAATATTCCATTGTATTTATAGTCACATTTTCTTCATCCATTCATCCGCTGAGGTTGTTTCCATATCTTGGCTACTGTGCATAGTGCTGCAGTAAACATGGGGGTACAGATAGATCTTCAAGATAATGACGTCATTCCCTTCAGATGTACACCCTGTGCAGACTGTTGGCCGTTTGTGTATCTCCTCTGGAAAAAAACCTCTATTCAGGTTCTCTGTCCATTTTTTGCTTAGATTATTTGTTTTATTGCTATTGATTGTATGAGTTCTGCATATGTTTTGAATATCAACCCTTAATCTGATATATACTTTGCAAATATTTTTCCATCCCTGTGTCGGGAAGATCTCCTACAGGAGGAAATGGCAACCTACTCCAGTATTCTTGCCTGGGAAATCCCATGGACAGAGGAGCCTGGAAGGCTATGGCCCATAGGGTTGCAAGGAGTCATACACGATTGAGCGACTGAGCATGGAAGCACGTGTGGCATGCAGGATCTTAATTCCCCAACCAGAACTGAACACAGACCCCGGCCGTGAAAGTGCCAAGTCCTAATCACTGAACTTCCAGGGAATTCCCTAGATGACTTGTTCTTAACCAGGGCTTTTTCACTCCACACAGAGCAGTTAGCAATGTCTGGAGACAATGTCCATTTATAGTAGTCATGACTAAGACAGTGCTGCTGGCATCTAATGGGTAGAAGCTAGGAATGCTAAGCATTTGAAAAATGCATTGGACAGCTCCCCACAACAAATCATTATCTAGTCCCAAATGTCAATATTGAGAAGCCCTGATCTGGTAGATTGTTAATCTATGAACACAAGCCTGTTTCTGATTGTGCTATAAGCTTATTGAAGTAGAAGCCATTTACCTCTCTATTTCCTTTCCTTACTTTAAAAGACATAGTATGTTGGATTGAATGATGGTTCCCCCAAAGATATATCAAATGTCTGGAATGTGTGAATGTTTCCCTATTTGGAAAAAAAAGGGGATCTCTGCAGATGGAGTTAAAAGTCTTGAGATGAGGGGACCACCCTGGATTGTTAAAATGAGCTCTAAATCCAATGAGAAGTGTCCTTAAAATAGACCCACAGGAGAAACGCACAGAGAGAAGACACACAGACAGAAGAGGAGGTGGAAATGTAAATCCTGAAGCAGAGACTGGAGAGATTGGAGTGTTGAGGCCACAGCAAGACGCACAAAGGAGAAAGTGATAGGAAGATGAAGGCAAAAGTTGTCGGGATGTTGCCACAAGCCAAGGAATCCAGGGAGTACTGACAGCTCCCCGAACCTTAGAGGCAAGGAAGGTTGCTTCCCTAGAGCTCCAGAGGGAGCACAGCCTCCCTACACCTTGATATCAAACTTCTGGCCTTTAAAATTGTGATAGACTTCATTTCTGTTATTAAGCCATAGTTGGAAAAGACCCTGATTCTGGGAAAGATTGAGGGCAGGAGGAGAAAGGGGTGACAGAGAATGGATGAGATGGATGGCATCACCAACTCAATGGACATGAGTTTCTGCAAATTCTGGGAAATAATGCAGGATAAGGGAAGCCTGGCATGCTGCTGTGGGGTCACAATGAGTGGGACGCAGCTGAGCGACTGAACAACAACAAGCCATCGAATGTGTGGTAATTTGCTATAGCAGCCTCAGGCAATTTATACATATAGTAAGTACAATGCCTGACCCCTAGTAAGTACTTAATACAATTTCATATTTATGGTAGAACTGTCTTGCTTCCTTGAAGAAATGCAATTATATTTTCTTACAGAAGAAAGAAAGTGAAGTCACTCAGTCATGTCCGACTCTTTGAGACCCCCTGGACTGTAGCCTACCAGGCTCCTCCCTCCATCCATGGGATTTTCCAGGCAAGAGTACTGGAGTGGGTTGCCATTTCCTTCTCCAGGGGATCTTCTTGACCCAAGGATTGAACCCGGGTATCCTGCATTTTATGCAGTCGCTTTACTGTCTGAGCCACCAGGGAAACATCTAATCAAATGCATGTTCTTAGAGCCCCATGTAACTTTCCTCAGTGCTACAGTGTGTCATTAAACTAGACACATTAGACATATTAGCACATAAATGGGCTATCACCCAGAGAGGCCACTCAATGCAATCAACAGATGTCAGTGTACCAGCTAAAAATTTGTTCGTGTGTGCATGCTAAGTCACTTCGGTTGTGTTTTACTCTGTGACCCTATGGACTGTAGCCTGCCAGGCTCCTCTGTCCATGGAATTGTCCAGGCAAAAATACTGGAGTGGGTTGCCATGCCCTCCTCCAGGGCATCTTCCTGACCCAGGGATCAAATCTGCATCTCTTATGTCTCCTGCATTGGCAGGCAGATTCTTTACCACTAGCACCATTTGAGAAGCCTTCGTTTGTGTATAGGCTCATTAATTTGTTTCAAATTGTACACCCTATAGATGTACCCTACTGAACTTATCAGCTATAAAATGTAATGTCGTTTATTAATAGAAGCTAGCTGTGGTTATTGTAGCTTGTAGCAACATCAGCTTTAATCTCTAGATGGCACTATGTTATAAGGAATCAGCCTCAGATCTGCTATTGCAATTTTCATGTAACTGTTTCTAGAAATGAAGAATGTCTTCCTACTAAAATCTTCCAAGAAATTTTATATAACACTATGAAAGTTCTATTTTACTAAATGTGGCTAAGCTTCTGATTTTCATATTACTCTATGATAAAGAAAGATAATAGAGGAATTGAGTTCTAAAGCATGCTAGCCAAAAGAATCTATCAGAAAAGGTTATTTTCATTAAAGTTTTTTGATTATTCTGCATACATTTTGTTGGAAAATGTACAAACAAAAACGGAGATAGCTCTGTTTTCTCATGTGAGAACATTCACATAGCCTGGGACTTTATCTTTGATTTTTATAGATGAGGATTAACAACCTACTCTTCATTTTAGCTTAAAATATAAATAAGATGACACATATGTATTCTTTTTCCTCATTGAAATTCCACCTTCAGTCTCAGAAAGGATGAGATAAACCACTGGTATCATCTTTTCCTTAATTCTTTTTTACATTCACGACTTTAATTTTTGAAGAATATTTTTTGCCTTGAGTCTCCAGTGACTTCTAGGAATTAAAGAATTTCTATATTCCTGAAGTCTTTAGTAATTAGATCTTGCTCCGCTTGCATAGGTGGTAAACTCATTTAGTCAATCAAATAATCTCTTATCTTTGTCTTCTCTAATTTCAAAGCATCTTGAACCACTATTAAGGTTCCTTTTTCATTTATTGTTCTGTATTTTAATTATTTGCATGCAGATATTATTTTCTTTGCACGCCTACGGGGAAGGTGTCCTGACTTATTTACCTTTATGCAGATGATATGTGCTTAGTTCCTGTCTTTTAAATTAAATGGGTGTGATGTGATTCAAAGAAAAAAATAGCACATTTGTTATTGCCACTTGTGGCTACGTGGATGGACCTAGACATTATCACCCTAAATGAAGTAAGCCAGATAGAGAAAGACAAATATCATTTAATATCACTAATAGGTGGAATCTAAAAAAAATGGTACAAATTAAATTACTTTCAAAACAGAAATATTCTCATAGAAAATGAACTGATATTTACCAAAGGGGAGGGGGGGGGGATAAATTAGAAGTTTAGGATTACCAGATACAAATATATATATTTGTAGATATATTTGTAGCAGATATATAGTATATATATACTATATATAAAGTAGGTGAACAAGAAGGCACTACTGTGTAGCACATACCATATCAGAGAACTATATTTAAAATCATATTTGTATATGAATCACTTTGCTGTACACCAGAAACTAATACATTGTAAAATCAATTACATTTCAATAAAAAAATGGCTTATTTGTAAATTGCTTATTTTTCTGAACATTTAAAAAAACTCTAGATTTGATTTGAAGTACAAAATGAGGTTACCAAGTAAAAACAGATTTTCTAGATCAGATAAATGAAGTGGGGATTAAATTTGTTATTGAGTAAAATTTAGGGGTATTCCAAACCAATTTATTTGAATTTTTCATTTCCCACATGCAAATAGTAAACAAATCTATCACCAGCCCTACCAACTCCAACCCTTAGTTTTTACTCTTTCTTCAGATCTCAACTTATCTCCCAAATCTTACAAGCATAGTTATTTGATTTTTAGAGAGAAGTTACTCTTTTATGTTCCTAGACCACACTGCCCTTCCTATATTATAGCTGATACCTTGGATTTTCACTGTTCATTTGTCTATGTCTTTTATCATTCTTTAAATTTCAAAGGGGCAAGAACCACGTATACCTAATAGACCCTTACATACCCAGTGCCCAGCACAGAGCCTGTTGTATCATGACCACTGTGCTCACCATGTGAATAAGAACTGGAAAACTGATTTAAGGATGAAAGGGAAACCTTTACATCATTAACTTTACAAATGTTAGATACATGTTAATGTGTCAAGAACTATGCTAAACCCAGTAGATAAAACAGTAAGTGTAGTAGATAAATCCTCCTGCCTTCATGGAGCTGCATTTTCATGGCCTGAAGACAGGCAAGTCAGTAAATAAATACATAAGCACACAAGCACATAAACAAGTGAATACAAAATAAAAGAGTTAAAAATAGCTATGGCTATTAATAAATAAATACTGATATATAACATATAAAATGAGGCAGGCGAATGCATTAAAGAATGTTTGAGGTGGTTCAAGGAAGGCTTTTCTGAGGAGATACAATGAGGTGAAGTGAGGGAGGTATCTGTGTGTATTTATGGCAGAACATGTTTCTCAGAGGACAGTTAATGCAAAGCACTGAAGCAGAAACTGGCTTGGCACTTTCCAGGAACACGGAGACTGGTGCGAGTGAACTAGAGAAACAAGATGTGGTTGGAGATGTAACTGAAGAGGAAACCTGGGGTCAGATAATAAAGGATCTTGTAAAACCCAACAAGGTCTTCAGATTTCATTGAGAGGAGATATCTTTGGGTGGGGATGGTGGGGCTGAGGAGGGTAGAAAGATGTGGTCAGATTTGGTTTCTGGCTGAGTTAGAGTTCTCAGACTTTGCTGAGGGAATAGACTTTGCTGGGGGGTGTGAGGGGAAGGGGGACATCCGTGGTGGCTCAGTGGTGAAGGATTCACCTGCCAACACAGAAGATGTGGGTTCAGTCCCTGAGTTGGGAAGATTCCCAGGAGAAGGCAATAGCAACTCATTCCAGTATTCTTGCCTGGGAAATCCCATGGACAGCAGAACCTGGTGGGCTACAGTCCATGGGGTCGTAAGAGTTGGACACGACTTAGCAACTAAACAACAATGAGGGAAAGGGAGGCATAAAGGAAGACTGCAGGGCTTTTAGTCAGAACATCTGGAAGAATAGAGCTCATATTCAGTGAGACAGATTAAGAAATGGAAGTTAAAAAACAGACGTGGGGATAGGAAGGTGTTTGCTTTTAAGGCAGGAGGAAGAGCAGCTCGTGTTTCCCCTAGTGATGGAACAATTAAAGATGCAGGAAAGTGAGGGGACAATTCCAGGAGTGTTCCTTGACTTGAAACAGGCAAGTCAGGTGATAAGGGTTGTAACCCTACACAAGTGAAGCAGTTGTCTTAGATAGTTCATCTCTTGTGCAAGATTTAAGGGGCTTCCCTGGTAGCTCAGTTGGTAAAGAATCTGCCTGCAGTGCAGGAGACCTGTGTTCAGTCCCTGGGTTGTTAAGATCCCCTGGAGAAGGAAATGGCAACCCACTCCAGTATCCTTGCCTGGAAAATCTCACGGACAGAGGAGCCTGGTGGGCTGCAGTCCATGGGGTTGCAAAGAGTTGGGCACAACTGAGTGACTAACACTTACTTACTTTTTTTTGCTTTGTTCCTATGAAATAAGAAGTGAGATTATCAGTGGAGAGGATAAATGTTAGAGGTTGGAAAAGTTATAGATGGTAGATTTTTAATATGAGATGAATAATGTGTCATATATGATATTGCTCCAAATGGCTAAAAAGACTCAATAATGTTACAGTCTTTGTGATGTGGTTACATTTCAAATCCATATTTTTATTTATTTATTTTCATTATTTTGACTGTACTGAGTCTTTGTTGTGGCACTCAGGGTTCCTCTAGCTGTGGCACACAGGCTTCTTTTGTTGTGGCGCATGATCTCTAGGGCACACAGGCTCAGTCTATTCAGCAGGTTTAGTTGTCCCATAACAGGTAGATCTTAGTTCCCAGACCAGGGATGGAACCAGTGTCTCCTGCATTGGATGACCACTGGTCTACCAGGGAAGTCCCTCAAGTCTATATTTTTAAACTAATAGAATCCAATGGAACAACAAAGAGTTTACCAAGAACTATCATGGGTCTATATTTAACTTCAGTAGAAACCAGATGATTTAAATATAATACTAAAAGTGAAAGTGAAAGTCACTCAATTGTGTCCAGCTCTTGGCAACCCCATGGACTATACAGTCGTTAGAATTCTCCAGGCCAGAATGCTGGAGTGGGTAACCTTTTGCTTCTCCAGAGGATCTTCCCAACTCAGGGATCAAACCCAGGTCTTCTGCATTGCAGGTGGATTCTTTACCAGCTGAGCCACAAGGGAAGCCCAAGAATACTGGAGTGGGTAGCCTATATGTTCTCTAGTAGATCTTTCCAACCCAGGAATTTAACCGGGGTCTCCTGCATTGCAGGTGGATTCTTCATCCACTAAGCTATCAGGCAAGCCCACTCACAAAGTCATTAGAAACTGCAGGTATTTTGAATAGCATAGGAATATGCTAGGCTGAATTTGGGTCTGCCTCTTTTTCCCACCTGTGCTCCTTTGACTGAGCTGCTTCAGTTACCCAGATGTCACATGCTACTAAAGTAATGCTTAAAATTCTCCAAGCCAGGCTTCAGCAATACGTGAACCGTGAAATTCCAGATGTTCAAGTTGGTTTTAGAAAAGGCAGAGGAACTAGAGATCAAATTGCTAACATCCGCTGGATCATCGAGAAAGCAAGAGAGTTCCAGAAAAACATCTATTTCTGCTTTATTGACTATGCCAAAGCCTTTGACTATGTGGATCATAATAAACTTTGGAAAATTCTGCAAGAGATGGGAATACCAGACCACCTGACCTGCCTCTTGAGAAACCTATATGCAGGTCAGGAAGCAACAGTTAGAACTGCACATGGAACAACAGACTGGTTCCAAATAGGCAAAGGAGTACGTCAAGGCTGTATATTGTCACCCTGCTTATTTAACTTCTATGCAGAGTACATTATGAGAAATTCTGGGCTGGAGGAAGCACAAGCTGGAATCAAGATTGCTGGGAGAAATATCAATAACCTCAGATATGCAGATGACACCACCCTTATGGCAGAAAGTGAAGAGGAATTAAAAGGCCTCTTGATGAAAGTGAAAGAGGAGAGTGAAAAAGTTGGCTTAAAGCTCAACATTCAGAAAACTAAGATCATGGCATCTAGTCCCATCACTTCATGGCAAATAGATGGGGAAACAGGGGAAACAGTGGCTGACTTTATTTTTCTGGGCTCCAAAACCACTGCAGATGGTGATTGCAGCCATGAAATTAAAAGATGCTTACTTCTTAGAAGCAAAGTTATGACCAACCTAGACAGCATATTAAAAAGCAGAGACTTTACTTTGTCAACAAATGTCTGTCTAGTCAAGGCTATGGTTTTTCCAGTGGTCATGTATGGATCTGAGAGTTGGACTATAAAGAAAGCTGAGCACGGAAGAATTGGTGCTTTTGAACTGTGGTGTTGGAGAAGACTCTTGAGAATCCCTTGGACTGCAAGGAGATTCAACCAGTCCATTTTAAAGGAGATCAGTCCTGGGTGTTCATTGGAAGGACTGATGTTGAAGCTGAAACTCCAATATTTTGGCCACTTGATGAGAAGAGCTGACTCATTTGAAAAGACCCTGATGCTGGGAAAGACTGAGGGGAGGAGGAAAAGGGGTTGGCAGAGGATGAGATGGTTGGATGGCATCACCAACTCAATGGACATGGGTTTGGGTGGACTCCGGGAGCTGGTGATGGACAGGGAGGCCTGGCGTGCTGCGGTTCATGGGGTTGCAGAGTCGGACACAACTGAGTGACTGAAACTGAACTGAACTAGAGGTCAGAGGCAAAGTCAGAGGAGTTGAAAGTGGAAGAGAGATTGGATGGGCTCTAGTGGTAAAAACCCGCCTGCCAATGCAGGAGACACAAAAGAATGGGGTTCAGTCCCTGAGTGGGGAAGATCTCCTGGAGGAGGGCATGGCAACACACTCCAGTTTTCTTGTCTGGAGGATCCCATCAACAGAGAAGCCTGGCAGGCTATAGTCCATGGGGTCACAAAGAGTCAGATATGACTGAGCAACTGAGCATGCACAGGTAAACTAATATCATTTTCCTGGTACAGCCTTTTCAGTCAGATTGTAATAACTTGAGAATGGAGAATTGATATAAGAAAAAAAGACTTAAAACAGCAAGTGGTATGGGAAGCTGAACTACTCTGGAAGAAGGCCAGGCATGATTAACACAGGAAAGTGTGTTAGTTGCTCAGTCATATCTGACTCTTTGCCACCCCATGGACAGTAGCTCACCAGGCTCCTCTGTCCATGGGATTTCCCAGGCAAGAATACTGGAGTGGGTTGCCATTCCCTTCTCCAGGGGATCTTTGCAACCCAGGGATCAAACCAGGGTCTTCCCATATTGCAGGCAGATTCTCTACCATCTGATCCACCAAGGAAGCCCTAATCAACACAGAAGGAAGCCCTCAAATGAGCTGGGATATCTAGGAGTAGATATTGAAGGGTCCTTGGCAAGTTCAAGCTCTAGGATTCCTTGTGGTAGAAATTAAGGATGAAACTAAGCAGCAATTCCTGAAGTGGGCTGGAGGTATTTAGGGTGGACAGGACCCAAGCAAAGTTGTATTTGATTTTGCTCACATTGATTTTGCCCTTAATATAGATTTATTTTAATTAGAATCTAATATCTGACACCTCAGTTCAAAATAATGACATTATTTTCGAGTCAGTGCTTCTTACAGGTTATCAAGTCTGGCTGATTCTGTCTTCTAAGTTTCCCCTATATTTCTGTTTCTTTGCTAGCCCCTTATTCCAGAGCTCCATTCTCTGATGACTGTTTTCTACTACAAACCTTTACTCGGCCATCTGCAAGGCTGTTTCTGTGTTTCTTTGGGAAAGACACACCCTGCCCAAACCTTTCTTTCCTCATGTCGTCCCGCGCTCCTAACTTCTCAGAATTCTATCTTGCCAAGACCTTTGGTTTTTCGGCTTCCTTCACTTTATGCAGGAGGAAACTGAAGCCAGAGTCTTTACTCAATGTCAGAGCAATTAGGGGGCGAGATAACCTAGACACCATCTCCTGATCTAGTTCAGTGCTTTTTCCATGACACTTTTCAACTTCTCAGAATTGCTTCAGGGCTTTTCACCTGTTATTTCCAACCTCACTTCTCCCCTCTTAATCTCTTTAGTTCTCACCGTGAATCAGCCACTCCAGACAGCCTGTTTCCCAACTGCCCTTGGAATATGTAACTCACCATATTCCACCTAGTCGATGCCCCCTCTTTTCTTCTTTGCTTTTCATAGTTAGGGTGTTTGTGCTTGCTGGTCACTTGAACTTACACAAATTTCTCCTTTCTGAATTCCATCAGCATCCACTGTGCATATCACTCACTAACACATGAAGTTCACAAGCCACCTTATTTAGATGTTGATGATTCTGAACAACTGGATAACTGTCTTCACTTTCAAAGAAGATTCTACATTCCTGGATGATGCCTATAGTTTCTTTCATTTGTAGCCTGCTTCATGTACAGCATAAATAAATAATATGTTGAATTAAATTAGTGTTCTTCTGCACCGTTTACATTCTAAATCAACTAATATCTGTTGAGGGCTATTAGCTATTAGGCAGGGGGCTGGCAGCAAGGTGTGGTAGGCTAAACTTCTGTCTCAAATGAGCTCACATTCTTTAATCATTTTTTTAAAGTATAGTTGATATACAGTGCTGTGTTAATTTCTGCTATACATCAAAGTGACTCTGTTATTTATACATACATACATACATACATACATATATATATATATCTTCTTTTATATTCTTTTCCATTATGGCTTATCACAGGGTATTGAATGTAGTTCTCTGTGCTATAGAGTAGGACCTTGTTATTTTTCTATTCTATATATAAAAGCTTACATCTGCTAACTCCAGCCTCCCACCATCCCTCCCCCCAAACCCTCTTCCTTGGCAACCATCATTCTGGTCTTTATGAAATGAGCTCACATTCTGGGGAATTGGGGCAAGTGAATTTCTCTGAGATATTGTGATAAATACATTGTATAGTAAGTTTGGAGGTTTCACTATTCCTATTACGAATCCATTGATTACAGGAGGTAGGGTCTCATGGTTGGTTTTGATCATGGTGTGGCTTTTCTCAGATGAGGCTATTGGATAATGCAGGTATTTTACCATGATACATGTTACACTGGTGCCATGCATTAGCCAGTCCACTATACTCAGTTAACTAGAAAATACTATGGCAAAGCCACATTTTAAAGGGCTTGCTACAGCATGGATCTAATTATTCTGAGTAAATAACCTATCCGCTTAGATGCCCTATTGTATTTTCATTTGAAAGATGCTCTGGTCCAGAGCCAGTTAATTAAAAAAATCTATTTTCAAAATTCTAAACACATATGCCTTTACCTTATTGTGAGCAATGTAAAGTTTAGAATATTGGCCCTTCAGAAATATGCTGTAATTTAATTATAATAAATTCTGTTTATAATGATAAATTATAATAAATTATGTTGCTTTGACAATGGCTGCAAATGAAAGCAAATCTTTTCTGCACAATACTTTCTAAAAAGGCAAAAAAAAAAAAAAAAAGAGAAAGACTGCAGAGTCCAGTTGACAAATTGCAATCACTCTGAACTAGGGTACTTTAGTACATCATTCAGTATCACTGAAATGTAAAGGCGCTTTGTTAGGATTTAAAAATCAAGGCCTTGGATTTCTACCCAGTTGCAATAACACAGTGTAGCATTGTTAGCTCTGATTCAAGTGCAACTGATCAAAAGGTTATTGAATATTCCTTGTCTCTCAGCCAACCCTGAATGTCTTCTCCCTGACTGGAATATTTGGATCCTGTTGTTCAGGAATGCTTATCTTACATTCCATTCACTATCATTATCTACCTTTCTCAGTAATTAGCTAATTACATTTCAAGATAATTAGTTTAATGAAAGTGTGGGAAGTATGCAGTAAGACTAAGTGATATTGTCATGACCTCTACATGTTGATTAAGTGAAAAATAAGCAACACCAAAAAAAAAAAAAAAAATTAAAAGAAGGAAGATTTACAACATTATGTATGTTCAAAACATACTGTGTGTTTTACTGAATTATTTCAAATTAGTGCTAGCCTCCTTGGGGGTATGTTGGGTGTCACAAATGTGAATAATTCAAGCCACTGGGGCAGCTTTTTGGCCCTTACAGATATAATGCTTGCTGCTGCTTGTCCTGTTTATGGATTTTTCAAGTACAAATAGAAAAATATAGATATGTTTAGATTAGTAAAGCAACTATTTAAATAGAGGGACTAGAGCCATACTTGTAGTATATGTCCATTTTAAGACCATACAAATACATTGAACCTAAATGCTTATATATTATCTGATGCTTTATTTCTTTCAACATAGAGATGTATGTATGTACATATGTGTGCCTTCATTGACCATAGCACTCTTTTAATTTCTGTATAAGAAAAAAAACTATGTTGGAGATTCTATCTATAAAGAGATTGCATGTGTGTGTGCTAAGTCGCTTCAGTCATGTCTCACTCTTTGCAATCCTATGGTCCATAGCCCTCCAGCCTCCTCTGTTCATGAGATTCTTCAGGCAAGAATACTGGAGTGGGCTGCCTTGCCCTGCTCCAGGGGATCTTTCTGACCCAGCGACCGAACCCACATCTTTTGCATTTATTGCATTGACAGGTGGGTTCCTTACCACTAGCACCACTGCAAAGCCCATAAAGATGTTACTGTGCCCTTAATGGCAGTCACAAGCATATATCTCTCAGGTTCTCCAACTACACAGAGCATCATTGACCGAGGACTACTGCTCATTTGCACTGAGTCCATGCTTCCTAGAGGCTGCTCCCAGCCAAGGAGCAGAGAGGCTGAGCCTCTGAGTGAGAGACCTAGTCTTGCTGAGATTCTGAGGCAGGTCTGTTTCTGGGAGACATGGGACTCCTGGACCAGCTCTACCTTTGGTTTATAACCTTCTCTTGAGTATTTCTAAACCTTCCTTTGACAGCACAGCCATCTAGGATGATTTCACCCGAACTTTCTTCCCATTTTCCTTCGGGATCAGCTTTTGGATGGTTCTCCCAGCCTTCTCCAGTTTTCTCCCTGTACTCTTTCTCGGGCATTTCTCCCAATAAAATATCTTTGCACATTTAATCTAGTCTTGACATCTTATTCTTGGAGGACACAGACTGGTAATTAAATCAGATACTTGGGGAAAATTAAAAGCTATGTTTTCAAGCAGTACAAAATAAGAGGCAACAAGCAGTACAGTTGAAAAGGTCACAGAAATGACAAAGTACTTGATTCAGGTAGGTAAAGGGAAGCTGATATGGAAATGAGGTTGCATAATATATTTGAATGCAGTGAGCATTCTAATTGAGTGGAGTACAGAAGAATTGAAGATGGGTTTGAAAGATTTATTGAAATCCAATTATAGAGGACCTCAAATATCTTACTGAAGGATTTGGCTTGTCTTTTTCTTCTATATTCCTTCTCCTGAAAATATGATAGTAGAAGGAGTTCAAAGGTTTGAGGATGCTGGGTACCAGCTGATGTTTCTCTTTCCAGCTCTTAGAACAGAGGCATGGAGTTCAGTAGCCCAAGTCCAAGAGGAAAACTATAAAGAGGAACGCTAAACCACCTGGGATTTGGGATTCTGACACCCCAGTAGTTTCCTGCTGGAGAGCTTAAGTATTATACACATATGGGCAACAAAGACTGTTTTTTAAGCTTAAGTCTTAGTTCTGTATCAAGAACAGGCTAATTGGCTTCTATCTCTTCCTCTGTCTAAAAATCAGGTTACCCTTGGCAGTGTGTGAATCAGAGTTGAAGAGTTTTGTTTGGCACCCCAACACAGGCTTTGTTTGGCAACGAGGCAACAATTGTGCTTAAGGGAAACGAGAAATTTAACACCAAAATCAAAATATATGACTGCTTTTGAATAATCGGTTTACTTGGCTGGATTTTTGTTCCTGTATGACTACAAAGCTGGAGTTGAGTAGCAACTGCTCCATTTGGAGAGGGCAGGGCTTCTTCAGCATGCCGTGACACCCACTCCAGCCCAGAGTGCAGCATCTGCTCCAGGCTGTTCATCTGCAGTCCTGTCTAGTGTTTGTAGCCTTTTGAGTGTGTGACCCCACCCACATTTCAGCCTCACTTTCTAGATCTTGTCACCCTAGTGTTGAAAAGCTCTATCGTCTCAGCCACATGAGCAGCATGTTTTTGCTTTCGGGCAATAGTTTTGTGCATATGAATGAAAACAGCTGAAATGCATTGAGTCTCAGAGAACTTTGCTCTGAGATCCTTCTTACCTGACCAAGACCTAGAAAGGGTTCAACTGAGCACCAAGAAGATTAAGTTGACAATAGAGGCAACTGGGTGTTCATGCAGTTGACATTGAGACCAATGTTTGCAGACGTTTGCTTTGAAGAGTAAACCAGGTCCTGTCCTCCTCTGTAGATGATGAGGAAGATCAGGGCTTATTTGAGGATGTATGTAATAGAAAGTACTGTGCAGTATATCATCATGATTTTTAAAAAATTATCATGTGAGTTCCAGGTATACAACAAAGTGATTCAGTTATATGCATATATATTTTTTCTTTTTCAGATTATTTTTTCGTTATAGCTTATTGCAAGATATTGAGTATAGTCCCCTATTCTATATAGTAAATCTTTGTTGCTTATCTATTTAATGTTTAGCGGCTTGTATCTGTTAATCCCATATTCCCAATTTATCCCTCCCCTCCTCTCTCCTTTGGTAACCACAAGTTCGCTTTCTATGTTTGTGGGTCTGTTTCTGTTTCGTACATAGATGCATTTGTATTATATTTTAGATTCAGCTTATAAGTGATGTCCTATAGTACTTGTTTTTCTCTCTCTGACTTATTTCACGAAGCGTAATGTTCTCTAGGTTCATCCATGTTGCTACAAATGGCAATATTTCATTCTTTTTGTGGTTGAGTAATATTCCATTTTATATATGCATTACATCTTCTTAAGCCAATCATCCATTGATGGGCACTTAGGTTGTTTCTTGACTATGGTTATCATCATGTTATATGAGGTTTTGTCTTGGTTATATGAGTATGTGCATAATCTTCCTTCAAAAGTCCAAAAGCACTCATCAAAAAGCCACAGGAGCCACCCCCTCTGCATCCCAGACCACAAGGCTTATATTTTATTTCCTTGGTTATTGGCCCTATGCTACAGCCTCATAGATTAGAAATCAGAAAACCTTTTCCATAAAGTGCTGGATAATAAATATTTCAAATCTATAAATCTGATTTTGTGGGCCAGATGATCTTTGTCAAAGCTATTCACCTTTGCTATGGGAGTGCAAAAGCAGCCATAGGCATTATGTCAACAAAGAGGGATGCTGCTGCTGCAATGATTTTATTTATAAAAACAAGTGGTGGGTAGGATGTGACCAGCAAGTGTAACTTGCTGACCCTGCCAAATAAGAAAAGGATGCACTTGTCAACAGCCTTCAAAGCTGCAGCTAAATTCTCTAAGAATTTAAGGAAGTGTCAGAACTCTAACCACCACTCTCCATGTTCCAGATTTTCTCATTCTCTGTTTAAATTTCAAGCTTCTCCATATTTCTATAATCAGTTTTTTTTTTTTTTTTGAACTCTCCATCAATTTTGTCCTTCCTGGGTCACCATAATTTTTGGTCTTAAGTTCTTGACTATCCCTGGAGCATGCTGGCTCTACAGCCTGCGCAAGTGATAGGAACACCCAAAACATGACCTCTTATTTCACTGACATGTTCATGTCCTCAAAACTGAGCATCACTTAAGCTTCCCACTCTTCTTGCTATTCTCATCACCTCCTCTGACATTTCTATTCCCATTATTTCCAAATCTTCTTTCCTGACAAGAATTTCAACTTGCGTGTCCTCCTGCATAACTAATATCCATTCAGGGACTCAACAGAGAGCTCAAACCTAATATTGCCCACACTCAGTCTTTATTTCTGTCCTTAAACTTGTTTCTTCTTTGCCGTCCATCCTTAGAAAATGACTCCACTTATCCTCTGTTGCTTCCATCCCAAGGTTGTACTCTTCTTTACTTATTCCCCACATTCAAGCCATTAAAACAGATTGCAGCTCTCCCCCTTTCATTATGAGACTTTGGACTATTGCACCTTCATTTTTTCCCTGGATCCCTGAAGTAACTACCAACAACTACCAGTCATCTCCTGACTCTCACTGTTTGCAGTCTACACATATTCATAGTAGCCTAGTCGTCTTTGAAAACAAAGCAGATCGCCCTTCCTCCTTAGAGCGGGCTCCTTCTCTTTCTTCTGTTAAACTCTACCCAGAGTGGACTGTATCACTTGGGTTCATTTTTAGCATTCTCTCCCGGTTCACTCACCACAGTGTGGTGACCTTCTTTCCACTCAAGCTCATTCCTATCTTACTGCACTTGCACTTGCTCTGTCATCTTTTTGGACGGTTCTTTCCCTTCATTATCAAAGCTGTTATGTTTTGATAATGGATGTTTCTTGTCATAGAGATTCCAGCTTACATGTTGTCTCCCCAGACACCCTGACTAACCAATATGAAACAGTCACCCTGTCACTCTGTATCACATCACCATATTATAATTCTCTCCACAGTACTTACCCCTATCATGGCTGCTTTGTTGATCTGTCCTTTTTTGTGGCTCATCTGGTAGAATGGAAGGAGCAAGAACTGTTTGCTCAGTGACCTTGGCTTTCTGATCAGCTGATTGTTTTGCATACTCCCTTTTCTCCAGCCTTTTCTAGTTTCTCCTCCGTGGTTTTGGTGGTAAATTACCTTGACTATCATTTCAGCAATGCTCCTGCCAATGGTTCTGATGTCTGTTCTTTTCATCACACCATCCTGGCAAGTCATCATCCCTGGATGAATCCAACTTCTATGCCATTATTCTGCTTGATAAGACTTGCTGGAGAAAATTACATCACTGAGAAGATTGGTACCATTAAAAACTTACAGTCATCACCTCACCCGGGCTGTCAGTACTTCCTGGTAACCTTTGTATATTTCCCAATCAGACTCATGCTCCTGTGTGCCACATAATTATTTCAACTCTCCACCCCCTCACTCATGGCAAATGAGCTCACTCGTGACTCAACAGAAAAAATGTTATAGTCCTGAGAGAGACACTTCCTCAGCTTTCCACCCCCAAACCTACAAACCCTTCTTCCTTCCCTCCCTCCTGCCACACTGTCAGAGTGCTCCTTTATTGGATAAGGCCGTGTCCTCTCTTGTCACATTGGAGACTGTCCTTTCCCCCTTACCAGGATCTGGCGCTGTTCAGTTATTTTCAACTCTATACCTGATGCTTCTCTCTCCTTCCCGGGTCTCCCTCACTCATTGCTCTTTCCAAGTGGAATTTCTTTCAGTTCTTAGCATCCATCCATCTTTTCATGCTCACTCTATTTTCCTCCCTCTTTGGGGATTTTCAGCATTTTCCTCTGTCTGCAATAGTCCTCCCTGCTCCCACCACATCATCTGGTTGATCTGTGTTCCTATCAAAGTTCAACTTAGATGTCAGCTCTTCCAAGTGCCCTTTTCTTTCTGAAAACTATATTAGGGCTTCTATCACATTTTGTCTTTCTTCTTTCTTTGTACCATGATAGTTACAATATATTACTTGATATTTTCCTTGATCCACTTAAAGCTTTAGGAGGGAGCAGTAACAACAAGTGTCTTGTGAACCACCTTATGCACCAAGTCGCTTTAGTCATGTACAGCTCTTTGCAGTCCTGTGGACCATAGCCCGTCAGGCTCCTCTGTCCATGGAATTCTCCAGGCAAGAATACTGGAGTGGGTTTCCATGCCCTCCTCCAGGGGATCTTCCCACCTCAGGGATCGAACCCATGTCGCATGTCTCCTGCACTGATAGGTGAGTTGTTTACCACTAGCGCCACTTGGGATGCCCCGAACCATCTTACATTTGTAGCTAATACAGTGCCTGACACAGCAGTGACATTCACTCATGGATATTTGTTAAATGAATGAATGAATGTGTAAATGAGTAGAAGGAGAAAGAAGTCAAGGAAGAAAAGTAGGGGTAGAGGAGGAAGAAGGAAGAAGAAAGGACCACCAAGAAGGTGTGGTGAAGAAAAGCACACCTTAAGCCTGGAGAGGCTTTGGCAAATGTGTTCATTTCACACCTCCTTTCACTAGTCTGCCTCATGACTTCCAATAAATGGGAGTCCCCTTTCCACCAGGAAGATGTGCCATACTACTCACTGCATTATCCATAATGCTTGGGTAACAAGCACTCTGATGAAGCCCATCAAAGATGGAATGACTCCAGTGGAGTGGATGTGTCTCACATTTCATTTCCTAGTATAGTTGTCACCCAGCGACTCTGCTACTGATCCCACCTCCTTGAGGGTTGGGTCTGAGCAGGAGGAGGAGAGATTGTTGCATTCCTCCTACTGGTCATAATATACCCCTTACAATGAAGTTTTGGTTTGGGTTGGAAAGATTAGAGTTTGAGGGTTGTAGTCTAAGGCAGCAGTTAAGAAGATACTACAGTGGATGAACAAAGTGATAGGATCTAAATTACAGTGGTGAGAACTCTGACTTTATATTATTAGATCATGGGTATACTATTGAATGTTAACATACAGCTTAAAAACAACTAGAGACAGAGGACTGATTCAAACAGGTGTGTTCTTATGTGTTTCCACAGAGTGATAGGCCGAGAAATTGGTTACATGTATATATATATTTTGAAAAGCTGATTTGAAGACATCAAATTGGGTTGTATGTGTGTGTGCTCAGTTGTGTCTGACTCTTTGTGGCCCCATGGACTGTAGCCTGCCGGGCTCCTCTGTCCATGGAACTTCCCAGGCAAGAATACTGAAGTGTGTTGCCATTTCCCTCTCCAGGGGATCTTCCTGATCCAGGGATCGAACTCAAGTCTCTTTACTACAGTGGATCTTTACCACCGTGCCACCTGGGAAGCCCCCAAGTTGGATTAGTGTGTAACAATTACATTGATTTAAATAAAAGGGAGCATATTAAAAATATCAGTTTACTAGTTTAATTAGTAACTTGAGGTTTAAGGAAAAAAGAGAAAAGAAATTCTTGAATCCTTATTAAGAATTCAGTTATAGAAACCTCTTAGATAAATGCTATATGAATCTGATTTTCCTTTTATAATCTTTACTGTGTCATATAAAGAGTAGCAGATGACATAAACAGATGGACTTGTCTTATCTGCTACAGCTTAAAGCCTTCTCTAGCATTTTTTTGGGCCATATTCATAAACATAGGATATGGTAGAACTAACTTGCATCTGCTTAACAATCTTTTGGAACTTCTGTTAAAGTTTATTTTAGTAAGTTATGATATGGCAAGGCTTTTTAAAATTATGGACAATATTATATCCACTTCAGAAATAAGGTCTGAAGTGTATTTCAATACTTCCAAGTAACTTCAAGTTTGAAAAAAGAAAACATGACTTTACTTGAGTTTTCTTATTGGTGAGCATTCTTAAGGGAATGATTTTTCAATGATGATTTTAATCCATGAAGGAAATGGGAGAAAGACATGGAAAGAATCTTTTTCTATGTAATAATTTCTGTAGATTTTTACATTTTCAAAGCGTTTTAGGACCACCAATTTCATTCTTTCCCTATGTTTTGCTATTTTGATAAGTAGGAGGTTTTTGAACTGAACCAAAAAGGAAGCTGCTCTGTCTTCACTAACTTTATGAACTCTGAGAAAAGGAATTACCCATGTCCACTCTACTTGCCAAGATCTAGCCTGATGATAGTCAACGAACCCTCGAATATTGTACCCGCATCAATAAACTGACAGGAAATGTCACATAGGGTCTCAAGGAATTTTTAAATAATTAACCTTAATTAAAATAACAGGCTTGTATTTAAAAGTTATTGTTTGGGTTATTAAAGAAAATATTTCAAGCATCATGAAATTCACAGCCAGTCCAATTTTTATAGAAAAAATATTTTCATAGGCATTTAATAAATTGATACAACTGTGCAAACAGCAGGAAGAAACATGGTGTCTGAGATAATAGTCATAACTTTCAAATTCTAGTTATTTGTTGACTACTTCATGGTTTTAGAATACATTTAATAACTTTTTAAAAAAGTTTTAAAAAGCTAAATTTAAAAGCTGGAAACTGTAAGCCTCAAAGAAACTTCAGGTCAGGTAGTTATAACATTAGTGCAGTTATATACGGAAAAATACACATTCACTTTTCAAGCAACTGTATGTAAAAGACTATCTTTTAAGTAGGAGTCATTGAGTAAGGACATCTTGCTAAGTTATGTCCTGAACATAGAGCTTGAAAAATGTGCCTGTTCGCCATTCCCATAATCCACGGTTGCAGATGTTTAGAACTGGATCTGAGAGAAAGAGTACAAGTTGATGAGCCAAACATAAAAATACAGTTTAAAAGATTAAAAAGTAGGGGTTTCTTAACCAAGAATAGAAAAGAAAGGTTGAGACATAAAAATCATACATTCACGTGTATTAAATGTTTTTGGTTTCTGGGAGCCGAGGGTAGAAAACAGCCTTGATACTCATGGGCATCTCTTCTTATATTTCACACCAATGTATTTACTCTCAGCTCTTAATTATGGGGCTGAAACCCTGGAATTCAGTAGTGTCATCAGATTAACACTGTTACCCAGGGAATCCGTTAATGTCGAGTTCTGTTTCTCTGCAGCAAAACCTCCTCGTTCTGAATTCCTTCGAAGCACCTTTCCTCTTTGCAGGGTGCTTGGTTTTGAAATATTCAGTTCAGAATGGAAAAAGATAAAAACTTTGCCATTCTCCATTTTGTTCAGGCCAAAGAGAAATAAACATGAATGTCTCTCAAGCCTGTGATGGGTGACCTTTGTTGTCTTGACAGGAAAATGAAAAACCACCCATTTTTATATTTGGCTTAATAAGATACGTGAGGTAGCAATGTTCAGTAGCCAAAACTGACTGGTGATTTTCTTTCTAGATGACCCATTAAAATTGGCTGAAGATAATGAATTCATCCATCACTTATGACTAAGTGTACTGTCCCTTGCATGCACTCAGGATAATAGCGTTTTAGAATGAAGGGTATTAAAATCAGCAGATAAATCTGGCATTACTGGGAAAAGTCATTTCATGATGATCATTCAGAGGTCATCATTATGCACATTCATACCAGTTTCCAAACTGGTGGAGGCCCAAAATTGGAGAAGAAGAGGGCAGGAAAGAAGCAATTTCTTTCAGATGACATTAGTATTTTTTAGCTACTAGGTTGCCCAACCTTTTGCAGGGAAAAAAAATAAAAGAGAAAGAGAGATAGCAATTGAAATGTTTCCAACTTCCAGTTCTCTAGACTTTTTTTTTACTTTCACAAAGTTGAAACTTTATATATTGTATTAATATTAAGCAACATGAATGAATAATCTTCACACAGAATAAGACTGAAGTCTCCTGAAGAACAAGGGGGTTTACACAGTTCCAGGAAAATCTGTCTAGAGTAAGGGCTTCTGCAGCTTCATTCCATTTACTGCTGGCATCACCTTTGCACAAGTTATTTAAGCATTCTCTGCCTTGGTATCCTCAACCATAAATGGAAATAATGGTTACTGGTGAGCTTGAAGTGAAAATTAAGTATTTGTATACACGAAGTGGGGCTTCCCAGATGGTACTAGTTGTAAAGAACCTGCCTGCCAATGCAGGCAGACGTTACACACCCAGGTTCGATCCCTGGGTTGGGACTTTCCCCTGGAGGAGGGCAGAGCAACCCACTTCAGTATCCTTGCCTGAAGAATCCCATGGACAGAGGAACCTGTGGGCTACAGTCCGTAGGTCACAAAGAGTCAGACATGATGGAAGTGGCTTGGCATGCACGCATGCACACATATACATTAAATATGTGTCAGTGTCTGACACATGCTTAGTCCTCAACAGAGGTTACTCATTATTATTATTATTACTATTTTTCTGGTTTTGACTAGAAAGGTGAAAAAAATAAAAGGTGCTGAGCAGATGTATTTTATGTGATAACTTGTCTTGCTTTTCATTGTTTCTCAACTAATTGCTATAGAATACTCTTCAAGCCAGCTTGCATTTTTCTCTCAGCAGGTTTTGTAGCCCTCTTGATCAGAAACTACCCTGTGTAATCCAGTTAACACATACACTTTCTAAAGCTTGATGTCTTCAAAGTATAATATTGGACTTAGTATATAGTCAGGACAGGGGAAGGGGAGGGGCAAGTCTGGAATCATCAGAAACCTCTGGAATATGAATGGTCTGCTTTGTGGTTCTGAGGCTTCCCAAGTGGCAGTAGTGGTAAAGAACCTGCCTGCCAATGCAGTAGATGTAAGAGGCAAGGGTTCGATCCCTGGGTCTGGAAGATCCCCAGGAGGAGAGCATGGCAACCCACTGCAGTATTTTTGCCTGGAGAATCCCATGGACAGAGGAGTGTGGTGGGCTATAGTCCATAGGGTCACAAACAGTTGGACATGACTGAAGCGACTTAGCATACAATACAGGATGGAAGATCATAAAAAGACAGGATTCTGAGTGTCACTCACCTGAAACTTTCTGTCTGCTGTTCATTATGAATGACCCTTGATACGGTAAAGGACCATGGTGAAGGGTAATGGATGTGGGAGAAGATATTATAGCTAGTTTATAACACAGGAAATTCCTCCCTGTGAAGTAGATTCTGGTTAGGACATCTGGTTGCAACTTTGGTTAAAGAATACCATGGAAATCAGGCAAAGTGGCTCCTGTGGAGCCTGAGAAACATCCCAAAGTCCCTAAGAGATGTCAAATTCCCCTTATATGCCTTCTCCTTACCCTAGGACCCTTTAGGAGAGTCCTCTTTCCTATGCGTGTATGGAATATATTAAATTTTCTTATCATTATCCCTGGAGAAGGAAATGGCAACCCACTCCAGTGTTCTTGCCTGGAGAATCCCAGGGACGGGAGAGCCTGGTGAGCTGCCGTCTATGGGGTCGCACAGAGTCGGACACGACTGAAGTGACTTAGCATCATTGGATTTAGAAACCATAACTGAGCACTGTGTACATGGGAGATACACTGATTGACAGTTTTGCTTACTTGCAGCCCATCTTTGTCAAGAAACCTTTATTTAATGCGAACTGACTCTGTGGTTAGAACCTGGGATGACTAGTACAAGTAAGGCATAATCTTTGTCCTCAGGGATCTCACAGCCAATGCAGGAGGAAGACCCCATGATATCCTCACTCTGGCCATTTGAGCATAAACATTGCTCCAGAAACAGAGGAGGAAGAAGCCAGTTACCCAGATAATCCTTGCTGCTGACCATTTTTTTTTTTAGCCTTCATTCATTTAAATAAAGCTCATTTAAAGAGACAGATGGTCTCAAAAATGAAAATATCCCAAGACTGTTTCTCAAGTTAACATATCTTGATAAAACTGAATAAAAAATGGAGCTTCCGTAGGCTTTACTCTTTCTTACATTGTAGCACTGAAGGAGGTGCTCCTCATTCAGCAAGGACTTCTTCCTTCCAGACATTCTTGGTCTCCATGTTTGCATTTTGATTCTATTAATATTTATGGACAGCCACAGGGTTCTCTGCACAATCACCAGTTATATAAATTTTGTTGAATTTCATTGTTAGAAAAGCAACATTGGAGCATCCCACAGGGATAAATATTTATCAGTGGAATTATATATCAGGAGAAATCATTTAAATTCATTACTGATCGTGCCCCTGAGCTATTACGTTGTTGCATAGAAGGCACAACTAAGAATAAGCCCCCAATGCTGTCACTTGGCTTTAGTATTCAAAACAATTAACGCACTTATATAAATTCTGTATTTCACAAGAAAGATGATTATTCCTTATCATGGTAAATTGAAATGTAAAAGACAGGGAAAACATGTTGTTAAGTATCTTGACCTTATAGCTAATTTAATTACATGCTGCAAGCTTTATAGGTAATTTCTACAAATTATATCAGAGAAGGCAATGGCACCCCACTCCATATACATTTGAAGTATTTTTAAAAATCATGAGATTTTGATTGCACTCTAAAACACAGAGGTCTAATAGAAATGTGATGTCATTTAAGTATCTATTCCTGTTTCTTCTAGATACACTAGACCTATGTCTCCTTCTTGCTCACTTACGATCACCTCCCCCACCTCCCCACACCATCCTTGGAATGGGTTTCGTGTCCCCAACTTAAAAATTCATTCTCAATTGTGTGAATCATCTCTTTTTTTGGTAATAAGGTCCACATAACATAAAATTCACTACTTTAGCCATTTTAAACTGTACAATTCAGTGACATTAGTTCTAGAACTTGTTCACCACCCTAAGAAGAAACCTCATATCCATGAAGCAGTCACTCTTCACTCCCTGACAGACCCTGGCAACCTCGAATACACTTTTGTGTGTATGTATTGATAGCTTCTGGATTGTGTAGATAATTCTGACAAGCAGTACTATCCAAGACACAAGCACTCTAGGTCAACTTAGAGGTCTGACCTTATTCTTACTTTGGGAACCTCAACATTTCGGGTTACCCAGGTGGCACTAGTGGTAAAGAACCCACCTGCCCAGGAGAACTGAGAGACATGTGTGAGTTCTTTCTGTTAAAAATAGTTACACTGAGACCAACGAAGATCTGAGAGATCTTGTATGCCCTATCTCACTCAATTCTTGGATTTTTCTCATTCTCATCACTGCTGACTTTCTGAAAAGTTTTTCAGGAAAAAAGCTTAACTGTATTTTTCTCCTTTATTTAATAGAGTCCTAAGAGGTTTACCCTGACTTGATAAAATAAATTATTGTATTTTTAATAAAACACTCATCACACTGATAAAAAAATATTTGAAGTAGGGTGATGTATTATGTTTCTGAGCAAGTTATGGTGGCTCAGATGGTAAAGAATCTGCCTGCAGTGCAGGAGACCTGGGTTTGATCCTTGGGTTGGGAAGATCCCCTGGAGGAGGACATGGCAACCCACTCAGATATTCTTGCCTGGAGAATCTCATGGACAGAGGAGCCTGGTGGGCTACAATCCATGGGGTCACAAAGAGTCAGACACGACTGAGTGACTAAGCACAGCACAAGAGACATGGGTTCCATCTCTGGGTCCGAAAGATCCCCTGGAGGAGGACATGGCCATCCATTCCACTACTCTTGCCTGGAGAATCCCATGGACAGAGGAACCTCGTGGTCTACAGCCCATGCACGCACGACTGAAGCAACTTAGCGTAGCACAGCACTCAAAATTTCACCTCTTTTCATATTTGGCATATATGTCCCAATACTTATCTATAAGATACTAATGGCCTAAATTTTAGTCCTGTTTTGCCTTCTCACAAACGTTTTGTTATACTGGACATTAAACTTGTTAGGAATGTCATCTGTAGCTATGGCTGGATGAGTGTGAAGAGCATGGGACTGTACAATGAGCAATTCATTCAGTGGAAGAGAGCTACTACTTGGGGTTTACTTTACACAGTGATCTTGAAGTCAGCCAGTGTTTACTGATTAGTTTGTAAGTGCAGAGTGCTAAGAGTGTATGCAGGTAATGTTTTAACAGATTATGCAGCTATATTCACACAACGCAATCCCTCCAGGAGTTTGGGCAAAAGTAGTGTCTCTTTGGGCTTCTCCACCAAAGAGGAGGCTAAATGACTTATTGGATTCCTTGGTTACTGGCCCACACTTGGATATTCTCCTTGTTCCTTTAAATCAGCTACTTGGTGCAGAGGCATCCTTTGAGTAGGGCCTGAATCAACAGTTATCTCTGGAAGCTATTCAAAAAGCTTTGACTGATGTCAGTCTATGTAAATAACAGTTTTCCCTATTGGAGTCTCTGGGTAAGGGAGGCAGCCTCCATTTAGAGGCTATTTTTTTAAATTAATTAATTTTTTATTGAGGGATAATTGCTTTACAGAATTTTTCTGTCAAACCTCAACATGAATCAGCCATGGGTATACATATATCCCCTCCCTTTTAAAACTCCCTCCCTTCTCCCTTCCCCTCCCACCCCTCTAGGTTGATACAGAGCAATTGAGGCTATTTGATAGACTTCTATGCTCCAGAGCATCCACCACCTTCCAGTATTTTGAGCATTGAAATGGCCACCTCAAATATTAACTCAAGAACAACTGTCTTCCCTCACCATCTCCTGATCCACACAGCTTAGTAAAAAAATTTGATCATAGAATGCACCATCTTTGGAAAGGGATTATCTCTTCTCAACTGCTTCCTGGGTTATGATGAAAGGAAAAGTGTCATATAGGAGAATTAGACTCGTTTGGCAAATTCTAGATTCTGTCCTGACCATCCTCAGTGTGATGCTTCTTTCTTCTCTCCAATGGCACCCCCACTCTCCTCTGGTTTATACATACTTTGGGTGGCAGCCTAGCCTAGGAGAATCAAGCTTTTCTTGCTTCAGTCACATGGATTTTCTTGAGTTGACACGATTAAAGGTCACATGGCTAGTGACCACTTGGCTGAATACAGTAATCACTGAGTTTCCCCAAATAGCTCATATGACCAAAAAAGGGAACTTAATAGGTCTCTTGACAATTTATAAAAGTGCAGTTGTCCCTCTTCTGCCTAATATTTTTTGGTCACACTGCACAGCATGCAGGATCTTAGTTCCCTGACCAGGGATCTAACTTGTGTCCTCTGCAGTGGAAGCTTGAAGTCTTAACCACTGGACCTCCAAGGGAGATCTTGCCTGATTCTTCTTGATGAAAGATCTGGATGTAGGGAGTGGATGATTAGAAAAAAATTGGAGTTACAGCTACTGAAATAGGACATGCTCCTTTTTCTTGGGCAGGTGCTGCAGTAAAAGGAGAGCAGCAGCCTTGGGAGGGAACATGGTAGACCTTGAAATGTACACGAGGAACAAGGGACACTATTGATCTCTGTTTTTCAGAATCAGTCCTGGAGCTTTCCTCACCCAGGAAAACATTATGGTGTGTTTCTCCCCAACTGTTGTGAATAGTTTAAGGTAAACCATTGCTGACTCTTTCATCTCTTGCTGCTAATACCTGAAAGAAAGGAAAGAAAGAAAGTGAAGTTGCTCAGTCGTGTCCGACTCTTTGTGACCCCGTGGACTGTAACCTACCAGGCTCCTCCGTCCATGGGATTCTCCAGGCAAGAGTACTGGAGTGGGTTCCCATTTCCTTCTCCAGGGGATCTTCCCGACCCAAGGATCGATCCCAGGTCCCCTGCATTGCAGGCAGATGCTTTACCCTCTGAGCCACCAGGGTAGACCTCTAATACATGACTGGTTATAATTTGATCTCTGTTCCCTAAAGGCTTACCTGGGATTCTGTTAGAAGCACCAAAGATAACCCAAGACCCTGAACCTGCAATGCAAAATACCTGTCAGTACCTTGTGATGTCCTTTCAAGCCCCATTCCTATAACCGTCACGGTGACCTGGAGAAACAGGCAGGTTGGATGTATAGCCCTCAGGCAGCTCCATGGACTGAATGTTGGTGTCTGATCAAAATTCATGTGTTGAAGCTCTACTTCGTAATGTGATGGTATTTGTAGATGGGGCTGTGAGAAGGTAATTAGGTCATGAGAGTGGCAACCTCATGAATGGGATTAGTGCCTTTATAAGAAGAGATAGGAGACAGATCTGTACATCATGTGAGAATACAGCAAAGAGACTGCTGTATACAAACTCTCAAGAGGAATCCTGATCTCAGGTGATCCTGATTCTAGAACTATGAGAAATATATTTACTTTGTTTAAGTTTCCCAGTATGTGGTATTTTATTAAAGCAGTCTGAGCAGACTAAGATAGACAGTCTCTCCAAAAGTAATAGATGGAATTACTTGAATTGAACGGTGAGCACTGAGGCTCACCAGTCACCAGAGAGGTCATGTTAGAAGCACTGTCACCCTGTGTTCCCTGATAGATGTAGATCCCATTTGGAGACACCAGTAATTGATTTGGTCCCAGGCTCTGTGGATTAGATTAGTTACTGTGGCTGACAAGATGGTGGGCTTGAGAAAATTCCCCAGAAGACAAGACAGTACAGAAATGAGAAATCAATGTTGGGAGACAATTCACCATAGAATTTTTTCTCTTTCTGCACATCTTGTGACTGGAAGGACTAACTGCTTTTGGTCAGGACTATCTCTTAAAGGATGTTCTTATAGCAAGCAACCTTGAAAGGTGAAGATGTCTCTCTCTGGAGCAATGGGCAGTTCTTCCTGTTTTAAAAGATTTGGGACCTCAGTGTTGCTTCCGTTTGCAGGGCAATCCTCTTGGTGTACAGCTCTCACCTGGCCCTCTTTTCATTATCTTATGAGAGTTGAGGTTTAGGAGCCAGCATAAGAAAATTGAAATCCTGACTACTGCTCTTTCTTTGAGTAATAAACAGCTTTGTCTCTGATCCAGGAGTGTTTTGGGTTTTGTGCCAGCATTCAAGAAACTGGCAAGATCTTAACTTGCAAGAAGGGTAAAAATTTCAGAGTCTTCACAGTTCTTGACAAGCCTAGCCTGGAACTGGGTCTAAACTGTGATGTGGATGGAGAAGTTGTTTGTGAAAACATAAATTTCAAGGACTGAAGCCAGAACCACCAGCCAGAACTGCTAATGGAAGTGAAGATCATGCCAATATGCTCTGAGGAATCAGAGGCGTGAATTTGAGGTTCTGTGATAGGTTTTGCTTAGAACGTATGGATTTTGGGTGGGCTAATGAAGTGACTTTCTAATTTAGCTAAATTGATTGAATAATCTGAACCCATAGGAGTTATTTCTTAACTGTGCATTAAATTTTTCTCGATTATAGAAACAAAGCAAGGCTATCTGCTCATCCCGAGATAACTTAGGCAAGTAACTGGAACACAGTTCTCATAATAAGAACCAAGAAAGAAGTTCAGTTTTGCAAACTGGTTTACAGTTTTGAAAGTGAAGAAAGGTTGAGATCAGGTCCCCCATTGTCAAAAAGGGATCACCATTGTACGAGTCAATTGATTGGGGAAATAATACTGAAAGTCAGTGAGAGTAATGAGACACTGGGTCTCAGTCTGAGTGATTAAACAAGTTATTCAGGGTAAAAATGAGGGGGGTAGGGTCAAAGCAAAGGTGACATTTCGTGGTGAATAGTTAATAGAGAGGGTGACTTAAAACTAAAGCCCACCTTCGGTAGATGCCAGACAACTTCCACATATCCTGTCCAGCTCCTGCTGGAAGGGTGTGTGGCTAAATCTGAAGATGTGATGACTTAGAGCTGGAGGTGAGGTGTATTCTGCAGTCAGTGGTCTGTGGAGTCACCAGTGAAGTCAGGACAAAGGGAAGGGAGGCAGGGAGCTATGGTGCCTGGAGTTTACTGTCTGTGAGAATGATGTACCCTAAGAAGCTAAGGGAGCTGGAAATGGGAAACTGCTCCTGGAACCAGGAATGATCGCCTAAAGGGGGATCAAGATGGTGTCCTCAGTGTGCTTACTTTGAATTTATAATTTTTTTTTCCCAGAGCTTCTAGCAGGCGTAGTTAGAAAACTCATCTCCACATGCAAAGGACAGACATTTGTTGTTATTATTGTTACCATTATTCCATGAATATTTATGGTTATGTCATAGTAAAATATATCTTTGAATCAGGAACTAATGAAACCCTCTCATGTTATTACCTTACTTATTGTGTTGAAAGTGACATAAATTAGTTTTATTTCCATTTAGCTCTGATGAATAAATTTGCATGCTTTGTTTTAGTAGAAATACTACTTTTAGTCTTTTCCATCCAAAGATGGGAGAAAAGATCATGTTGGAAGAATGGATTTAACTAAGTATATAGCTTTATTTTCAAAGTCTACAATATGCATTTGCTTTATCAAAATATGAATAGGTAGAAAACATGGTTGTAACTTCCTAAATTACACTAACCTGGGGTAGGGAGATGAAGATAAAATGTGGGTAGCATTCATAGTGTGGTCCCTCAGCTCAAAACTTCAATTTTGGATTGTGTACTTTATTATTCCTCTTATTTTGGAGGTTGGTGGGGGAAACACTTTATAGAGAAAAGTGTAACAAATACTGCATCAGTTCGTCAGTGCCAAAGAACTGATGCCTTCGAATTGTGGTGCTGGAGAAGACTCTTGAGAGTCCCTCGGACTGCAGGAAGATAAAATCAGTCAATTCTAAAGGAAACCAACCTTGAATATTCATTGGAAGGACTGATGCTGAAGCTGAAGCTCCAATACTTTGGCTATCTGATGTGAAGAGCTGACTCATCAGAAAAGACCTTGATGCTGGGAAAGATTGAAGGCAGGAGGAAGAGGGGACAACAGAGGATGAGATGGTTGGATGGCATCATCAACTGAAAGGACATGAGTTTGAGCAAGCTCTGGGAGATGGTGAGGGACAGGGAAGTCTAGTGTGCTTCAGTCCATGAGATCACAGAGTCAGACAAGACTTAGCAACTGAACAACAGCAATACTGAAGCAAACTCAAACTGGAAATTGACTAGAAAAGAGCAGGGATCAGGAGTTCTGTCACCAGAATAAAAGCCAAACTGGGTCTTGGTTCCTCCCACTTTCATGTCTCCATGATTCACACCTTATACATGCAGTGTATGTCCAACAAAGATACAGCTCGAATGCAATGCGAAAATCTCCAAATGAGGTATCATCCCTTAAAATGTTCAAATAAAATGACTCAGTCATTGCAAGAATGACTTCCTTTCCTTCTTTGGGATTCTCCTATCATATTAATAGTAGTGCCAAGACCCAAAACTCTGCAAAAAGAGTCAGTCTGCATGACTGCTACTAATGAGGAGGCGGGCGGGGGAAACAAAAACAAAAACAGAAAAACTGGCTCAGTCATCCAAGATCAAGGCTAAAGAGTTTTTTATTTTTTTCTATTTTAGATATCTGCCATATTTGAGAAATCTCTCACATTGCGGTACATCAAAGGCAGCATGAGCGTCTGGAAAAGGGTGATCAAGCAGTACCAGGAGCTGAATTTCTGGCCACCAGCCTGGTGCCAATTGGGATAGTGATGCTTGAGGTCTCGATGTACACAGCGTCTCTCCTCAAGTTAGGAAAGGACCACAGGTTTGACGATGAGCTTTCTCTCTTTGGATCTTGAGCATCATTTTCTCTTTAATACACAATATGAAGTTTAAATATACCTTTAGGTAATGCTTTGGAGAAGGCAATGGCACCCCACTCCAGTACTCTTGCATGGAAAATCCCATGGATGGAGGAGCCTGGTAGCTGCAGTCCATGGGGTCGCTGAGAGTCAGATACGACTGAGTGACTTCACTTTCACTTTTCACTTTCATGCATTGGAGAAGGAAATGGCAACCCACTCCAGTGTTCTTGCCTGGAAAATCCCAGGGACAGGGGAGCCTGGTGGGCTGCCGTCTATGGGTTCGCACAGAGTCGGACACAATTGAAGTGACTTAGCAGCAGCAGCAGCAGCAGGTAATGCTTAGCATAAGAGAATAACAGTCTCAAGGCTGCCATGGTCCCTGAGGGAAAATAGGGAAATTATTCTCACAATAAGAGGGACATTTTTTGTCTCATATCTCTTACTGCCTTATTTGTTGGCATTGACTTGTTTGTATTCCTTAAGTAATTCTTAGCTAGCATCTTAATGAAGATCATCAGAAGAAGGAGTGTGATCATTAAAGGGAGAAGAGAAAGCTTTCAATACAAACTTGGTCTGCTTCTCAGTTTTGCCTAAGGTTGGATCAGCTCCAAGGATTGGAGAGGGTCTTGGTTCCTTCCCACCCCTAGTTCTCCACTAGTCGCATATCTTGCACTCTTTGTGCCCCCAACAAGGATACACAGCAGTCACAGGGCTATTCTGCCCAAGTCTCCTATGGAGCTTATTTTTATTATGCCAAGAACTTTCTGCTCTCTATGAAGGTAATTCTTTTGGCGAACACTTTGTCTATTCCTTCTAAATTCTTACCATCAAGTGAAAACCTGCTTTGAAAACTACAGAAAGTCTATGCAGAGAACAGGACTGAGATAAGAACAGACACAGTATCCATCTGTTGATTTGGCTATCCTAATGCAAATTGGAAAAGCTTCCTTTTTTCTTTTTAAAAAAGATTTGTTTAATTTTGAAATTATATAAATGCATAAAGTGGTTAACAAGCCCAAGATTAAACTAATAATTTCTATCCCTAAATTTATAAAGTGATGTGGTTGACTTTAACTCATCTTCTAGTATATAAAAGTCCAAACAAATGCTTTCCTTCTTTCTTTCTGCCATGCCACGTGGCATCTTATTACCCCAACCAGGGATCCAACCTGTGCCCTCTGCAGTGGAGGTGCAGTCTTAACCACTGGACCACCAGGGAAGTTCCCCAAATAAATATTTTCAAAATTAGAATACATAATAGGAAGCTTTATTCTTATTCAAGTGATAGTATCTTTTTCTGAAACTTTTAAGATGTATGCTTTTTCAGTTGTCTTCAGAAATGAATTAAGACTAGACCAGAATTGACCTTCACTATGTAGCATATTTTCTTGCCTTTTTTCAACTTTTAATCAGAGTTGGAGGCACATACCTCCTGGCTGTTTTCAAAATTCAAATCTGTTACCAACACAGACACAGTTTGTAATCTCTGCACTTTTCAAGTTATTTTCTTTTAGTTTTTGGTATGACCTTAGGGTATAGTGGCAGCAATGGGAAAATGTCAAAAGTCTTCAATGAAAACAAGGATTGTAAAAAGACAACACTCATTTAGATTTTTGGAATGTGGCAGGTTTGTTTTTAAAAAGTCACTTTGCTGATTGTCTAACCCCATATATTTATCTGTTTTCAAAGCCAGTGAGATTGATGAATATTAACTTTGGATGTTAGAAGGAGCCCATGACTTTTTGTTTGTTTGCTTGTTTATTGTGAGTTTATCACTTGCAATGAACCATCTCTTTCCCCTCCTATAAAGATGCCCGTGCTAGGAGCTTGGCAGAAAGGCAGTCAGCAGTTGTTAAGAGTCTTAACCGAAAGAAATAGACTCATATTCCTCTTCTAACATCTCTGCAGCTATTTTGAAAATGGATTTCTAGGTTATTTTTGTAAGTGGATGGTGTACAACTGTCACATTGGTTAAGGATTTGGAATCTATGGTAAGCTCTCAAGAATTTGAAAACAAAATCAGAAGTGGGTCCTTATAATGAAATTGTTACTAATAGTCAATATATAATGGAAGATAGCCAACTGAAGAAATAACACACTGACATAAAAAGAATGCTATTAAATTAACCCATTTAAGTGGGCATTTGTAAATATATTAATAATGCAAATTATGTTGTTGTTATATTAATATTCAAACCCTAGCAAGCTGATCACAGTGGTTGAATGCAGAAGGTCCCAATGCCAGTCCTGGATAAGCTGTGTCAGTATGATCTGTGGAATTTTAAAATTGCTATTTAAAATGTTTAATGTAGTCCCTGCATGCAGGCATGCTAAGTCACTTCAGTCCTGTCCAACTCTGTGCGACCCCATGGACTGTATGTAGCCCATCAGGTTTCTCTGTCCATGGGATTCTCCAGACAAGAATACTGGAAAGGGTTGCCATTTCCCTTCTTCAGGGGATCTTCTCCACCAAGGGATCTAACCTGCATCTCTTGCATTGGCAGGCAGGTTCTTGACCACTAGCGCCACCTGGGAAGCCCCAGTGTATTCCCTATAACAATTGAATCAAAATTGCAGAGACCAAAAAAATCTTTAAATTTAAAAAATATTCCAGGTCATTCTGATGCAGTTAGGCTACAGACTACTTTTGAGACTTCCTGGTGCAAAATAGGGTATCCTTAACAATCGTCTCAGAAAAACTACAGAACAGAATAGACTTTAGAGAACAGAGATGAACAACACACAATCCTGGTTTTATGGAGCTCTGTGTAAGGAACAGGGTTGTGGTTGGGGGTTACCAACAATGAGTGCTCTTCAGGCACCAAAGAGAGAGGAACCTGAACAATTCTGGAGAATCCAGAATGAACTTTGACAATTGATGTTTGAACTAAGTATTATAGGATGTTGGCCTTCCCAGATGGCTCGGTGGTAAAGAATCTGCCCGCCGGTGTAGGAGATGCAGGAGCCGTGGGTTCAGTCCCTGGGTTGAAAAGATACCCTCATGGAGGGAAAGACAACCCACTCTAGTATTCTTGCCTGGAGAATCCCACGGACAGAGAAGCCTGGTGGGCCCCAGTTGGTGGGGTCACAGAGTCAGACACAACTGAACGACTGAGCATGCATGTGCCAGCGATTATAGGATGTTAGACTCATCAGGTGAATGGAAGAAACAGGGGAGACATTTGGGGTGCAGACTTTCCTGTCTGAGAAAGCATGGAGTTATCGACCTGCCAGTAATTCCTGGGATGAAGGAAAGAGGAGAAAGCTGGGAACACTGAGGAGGCAGGGGCCAGATCTGAAGAGCATCAGATGTCATACTAAGGAGCTTTCATTTCATTCTGCATGAAGTACGTGCCATTGAATGATTTCATAGAGAGAAAGGACGAGGTCAGTTCAACATTTGCACCTGCCTGAGGGCAGTGTGAGGAGTAATCTGGAGCTGAGTGAGGTGAGAGCTGGAGCAATCAGGAGGCTATCACAGTAGCCCCGGTGAGAAAAGGGACTGTGGCAGCATGAAAGGAGAGGAGGAAACATCCTGATCCAGTAGTGAGCAATCCTTAAGGATGTAAGAACTACTTCTGCCAGAGCATACCAGTAACCCAGGTGAGTAAGGGTGTGACCTTTGAGGCTGTAGTGACTGAGCTCTAAGATCCCACCATTTCTTTGAACTGTTAGAATCTTTAAAATACATGCTTATTTTGCATTCCACATACTTACATGCTTATTTTGCATTCCACATACTTCATGCATTTCTTTTCATAAAATGTGATGTGTTACATTACTGATTATGATGAAGATGACAGAAAGAGAAGGGTACTCCAGGAAGATTCATTATGTTTATTCTGCACCTTCATATATTACCTATGTAATGTTACTGTCCACACATGCTCAGTCGCTGTCGTGTTCGACTCCTTGTGACCCCAGGGACTATAGCCCACCATGGATGTCCTCATCTCCTACTTGAAAATCACGGAATGGGACCAGCATTAAAAAGAAAATTTGGGTGTGAGAACTGGGGGGATGGAAGCAAGGACGATATCCAAGTTTCTGACCTGGGTCTTTGTTTAGATGACAATGTCACTGGTCCCTACTGGGTGGCCAGGGGCATGCAAAGAGTTCTCTTTCTTTAGGAGAAAGGGGAGCAAGGCAGAACACTTTTTTCTGGAGTGGTGAGGGAATGATGGGTTCCATTTTGGCGTGGTGATTTTGTGCTGTTTGTGGGAGTGAAAGTGGATATAAACAGGTAGATTCATGGCTCTGGGTGCTGGAGAGACTTGACCCAGAGATACAGGGCATTAGTTGAAGCATCATTATGCTTTGATATCATCTTTACTGATACTGCTGCTGCTACTCCTGCTAAGTCACTTCAGTCGTGTCCGACCCTGTGCGACCCCATAGACGGCAGCCCACCAGGCTCCCCGATCCCTGGGATTCTCCAGGCAAGAACACTGGAGTGGGTTGCCATTTCCTTCTCTAATGTATGAAAGTGAAAGATGAAAGTGAAGTCGCTCAGTCATGTCCGACTCTTAGCGACCCCATGGACTGCAGCCCACCAGGCTCCTCCGTCCATGGGATTTTCCAGGCAAGAGTACTGGAGTGGGGTGCCATTGCCTTCTCCGTTACTGATACTAGAGATGGATTTAATGTTTGCCTGCTGAGTGTGTGTTTTAACCTCACCAGCTTCCCAACTTAATACTTGAAAAATTAAACAGTTCTGCTTTGAGACACTAGGGGTCAGAGGAGGTGACTACAGGGTTAATTGGAAGGGAAAACATTCAGTCTCTTGGTGAAGTCAAGCAATTCTTGAGGAAGCAATCGTCTGCTTTGGTCTTGCCATATTCAGTAAAAGATAGGAAGTGCAAAATACAAGTGATGATGATGAAAAGTAACAACAAATGGTGATGACAGGAAACAAAATGATAAGAGGACTCAAAAGAAAACACAGGTCAAAAGCAGTAAGAGAAATAGGTGAAATAAGTAAAAGAAAGTGAAAATGAAGTAAAGGTAGATTGAAACAGAAACAATTAAAATTCATCAAATTTTTTATATATAAAAGATAAAACAGACCAAACTAATATGAGCTATACATTTTAATCAGAAAATTTTTGTGACTTTTTTATTCTAAGGAAACTGATTTTCAAAGGAAACACCTGAAAAACAGAAATAAGCAAAAAAGAAAATTAAGGCATTCATAATTTCATCTTTCAGGAGATAAACATTGTTAACATTTTGTTTTTTTTCTATATATGCCTCCCACCCACATGTTATAGGATGCATACATACAGTTCTATAGTATATATATGCATGTTTAGAACAAATGTATACATGGTGAAATATATCTTAGCCAAACAGTATATATTACAGATATTCATATATGCATTAAATATAAACCATTTTAAATTATAGCAGATAGAGGATAAAATTAAATTAATTAAAAGTAATATAAAATAAGTAAAATAAGTTTGAATTCAATGCTAACACCCTCGAGGAAGTTAGGATCCCTTGAAATAGTCCCGGAACCTCCCTCCTTGGAGTTATATTTCCCTGTAGGGGATCTTTAGCAGATGGCCTTTGAGCTGAAAGCAGGAGGGCAAAGGGCATGCCCTTTGCCCTCTCACTGGGTCCCAGTATTCTCTTCTGCAGCTGTTGGAGATGCTTATCAGCCTTCAAAGGCCGCCTGGAGGGAATCCCTGCTGGGTGCCTACTGGCACGTAGAAATCCCCTTTCTTTGGAGAGTCTCTCTCCCTCCAGAAGCCTATCTAACCAACCTGTGTTTAGCCCAGGACAGTATGTAAAACCCTTTTAAATGCACCATCTCATCTGATCTTCACAACAATCCTGTGAGGCAGGTATTATTTTCTTAACCTTTTTTTTTTTTTTTAAAGGGGATTAGGTCACTTTGCTTAAGAACACAAATAGCTATTAAGAGGTGCAGCCAAGGTGCAAACCTACATCTCTGACTCCAAATCCTGTGATTTTTGCTCTTCATTTACAGAGCCCTCTGCTTCTGAGTAAATGGATAAAATTGCGATTCTGGGTTTTTAAGACTGAAAGCCATGCCTGCACCATTGAGGGCTCTACCTTGAGATTTTGAGTCTTGGAATGTTACTTAAAAGACCTATGTGGCTATCTTCTCAGGTGGCTCAGTGACAAAGAATGAGCCTGCTGATGTAGGAGGCACGAGTTTGATCCCTGGGTCAGGAAGATCTCCTGGAGGAGGAAATGGTAACCCACTCCAGTATTCCTGCCTGGAGAATTCCATGGACAGAGGAGCCTGGCAGGCCACAGTCCATTGGTTCACAAAGAGTCAAGACACGACTGAGTGACTGAGCCCAGTACCGCACTGGTGGATCTCAGTCAAGGCACAATAAATATTTGTTGGAAAATAAGCAGATATACTTTGAGAGTCTTTGCAAAGTTTATCAGAGTCCATCTTTCTTAGACATTTGATTTAGAGATGTTTATCTCTTTTAGATCTCAAAATCATGATCTTATGATTTTAATTAATGGGACAATATATTTTTAGAAAGGTTTTCCCAATGCAAACAGCAACTTACCAACTTAAACTGAAATGAAGTAAGCTATCAAGATAAGGATACAAATGTTGACATGGAAAGAGAAAATGCCAGATACTGGGCATCAAAAGGCATGTGAGTAACAGAAGAATAAGTATACAAACATGAGAATGGGGAAATTTCTTTTATAATTATGCCCAGGGCTTCCCCCATCTCCACCTGCTATTTGGGGACTTTCTTTAGGTAATGATTAAGTGGAGTTACTTAGTTTACTAAAGGTCTATCAGACTCTTTCATTTGGTCTCTTGCCTTCTGCTGACCATCTGTCAGCTACCCTTTCCCATGGTATATTAATATATATAGAAATGAGGCATCCAACCAAAGGAGTTTAAATGCAGACACCAAAGTCTCTAGCATAGTGTCATTTATTTCTTGATTATTTTTATTTCGGCTGTGCTCTGGGTCTTTGTCGCGGTGCGCCAGCTGCTCTAGTTGTGGAGCTGGTCCCAGCAGTTGTGAACCTCGGGCTTAGTTGCCCTGTGGCACGTGGGATCTTACTTCCCCAACCAGGGATCAAACCCAGGTCCTTTACATTGGAGGGGGGATTCTTCACCCCTAGACCACAGACAGTGGCAAAGTCCCAGACAGTGCCTTTTAAATCTGAGAAGCAGCTGAATCCCTTCTTTACACAAGCATTCGTGTGGAAGCCCAGTAAATAAAAACAGAGCTGGTGCCATGGGAGTCAGGGCAGGAGAGAAGTTGTCTTCCCCTCAGCCCTTGCTTCCTTTGTGACAACCTCTGTTGAGGGCTCTAACTCCTAGGATTTGAAGCAGGTTGAATCCTCCAGTTTTATTCTCTATCATATGATAAAACATTGAGAAGGAAGGCATTCTGTGTGTCTCACTTGGCTTTGATAAAAAGCAGAGCTTGGGGCGGTAGGGATTTGGGTGGTACATAAACTCCGTGCCATGAAACTGGAAAGTGGTAAAACCAACCTGTGTCTAGTAACATTTCTCTCTCTATTTTTCTTAGGAAGTGTTCATTGTGAACATAATTTCACGAGAGAATAAATGTTCTGTCATTTTCAGAATTTAAAGAATGGGATTTTAAAAATGCTGAAAATTGCATTGTATCTCTTTGATTTGTGGTTTAGCTCTACTATCCATCATAATGTTGGGAGATAGAAGGAGACTCTTGATCATCAATCTGCCCTCCCATTCTTGTCAATGTTTGTGTCCTTAGACAAACATAATCTGTTTTCATTATTTATTTTTCTGAAAAGGTTTGAATATATCAAAATATATTCAATACTGAGATGCTTTTATTTTATGCACATACTTTGTGCATAAATAAAATTTATGCACAAAATATAAATTTTATTCTACATACTTTGTAGAATTGCATGATTTTGGTTAAAGTTTAGCCAATCAGAAATGGAGAAAACAAATTATACATATATACATATATTACAAGATAACCCCTGAGGCTGTTTGCTTTCTACTGAACTGGAGAATATTGGATTCTTTTGTACTTTCATAAATCACACTGTGAGATATTTATGAAGCTTTTGTGAAAATTATGTAATTTCTAAAGTGCTCTTTCTATTAAGAATACAGTTTTTTTTTTTTCCATTGAGTAATGTTTCATACTCAGCATTCCTCTGCCTATGTGTAATAACTAGAAATCTTGCAAGGTGTTTTAATCAAACTTTAGCCTTGCATTGCTTTCTGTTTGTCATTTGTAAATAGTTTTTCGATTTACCCTCATATATTTTGCAGGTTCGCTCTATACCCAATCATGTCCTTCATTCACATTATGGTGTTTCCCCAATCTTGACCTTTTAGGTACATAAGTTTTCCAAAACTTGACGTCAATGAAACATCTCAGCGTATTCATAAATACACAGTCACCATCCCTACCTGCGTCCTAGAGAAACTTGGGGGGTGCTGACCTCATTCTTTCTCCATCATGATCTCATTGGAAATCAAAAGTATCCTTAAATTATTTTTATCCCAAACTGTATTAAAAGACCTTTATATGCACAAGAGAAGGTGGAAGTAGAGGTATACAATATAAAATGTCGAGTTTTTGAGTTTTTAAACAACATTATGAGAGGAATTTGTTTAGAGAGATTGTGGGTTGGAACACTACAGGTGAGAGCATGGATTTAGAAACAAACAATTCCTGTGGACCAGGCAACTTTGAAGAAACTTACCCTCTAAAGAATATACAGAGTTTTAAACTGATCACATAAGAAAGAGTTTCCGTGTTTCTATATACATGGCGACAAGATTAGTTTTACCATGAATTTTTATTCTCCAGTATATTCCTTTGGCATTAGAGAGCCTGAGTGATCTTTTGGCGAAGACTACATTGAAGGAGTCTAGTTTCCACTTCTTTTTATTTTTTAAAAATCATTTGACCACACCACAATGCATAAGGGGTCTAAATTCCCTGACCATGGATCAAACCTCCTTGCATTGGAGGAGTGGAGTCTTAACCACTGGACCACCAGGAAAGTCCCAAGGAGTCTTGTTAAAATAAGTTTAAAAATGGATATGAAGGTTTGCAAAAAGAAAAAAAAAGGAACAAAAATTATGAGTTTATTCCATGGGAAGGCATTAATCAAGTTTGCCATTCCTTTCCAAATACAGGTGAGTATGACATTAGCACACACATTCTGAGATGCTTGGACATTTGAAATACCAGGCTTTTTAAGGTTTTTAAAGTTCTGGCTTCTCAGAGCAAGATTAAAGAGAGGAACTGATTCAACACCATTGAAAAAATGAATAGATTCAAACTTGAACTCAAAAGTTCTATTTTCAATGGAGAAGGTCTTATTGCTAAAGTTTGGTTCTGTTCACAAGCTGGACATACTGATCAAGCCCACTTCTTTTGTAACCTCTTCTAACTGAACATGTGTAGATAATCATGTGTAACCCTTTATAATGCTTCTGTTTTGCATGCAATCAGATGGCTATGGGTTTTTGTACAAGAATTTCCGTTTGAGGCTAACCTTTATGCCTGGTGTCATATATAGTTCCTCTTTAGATATTTATTGCAATTACTTATGATTCTTTAATGAGAAGTTTTGCAGAGCAGTAACTGCCATTTCTTGCTTTGTCCCAACTATACTTTTTTTTTTAAACAGACTTTACTTTTTAGAACAGTTTCCAGTTCACAGCAAATTGGAGTTGAGAGTACAAAGAGTTTCCATAGACACTGATCCCCACAAATGCACAGTTTCCCCCACTATCAGTATCCTGCACCTGAGTGGTATTGGTTTATTGCAGCTGATAAACCTGCATGGACCCACTGTCATCACCCGAAGTCTACAGTTTACATTAGGGTCCACTGTCGGTGTTGTACATTCTATGCATTTGACAAATGTAGAATGACATTAATTTACCATTAAAATATCATAGAATACTGCTCTATAATTCCTCTGTGCACCACCTAGTCATGCTTCCCTTTTCCAAAGTCCCTTAGAACCACTGGTCATTTTATTGTCTCCAGAGTTTTGCCTTTCCCCAAACACCATATACTCAGAATCATACAGTATGTACCCTTTTCAGAGCAACTATACGTTTTAAAACAGAAAATATTTATTTGCAAGCCATGAGATTCATTTTTGGATTAATGATTATTTTTTAATTTTAGAAAAATTGTAGAGATTGTAAAAAGAAACAAACAAAAAAACCCCAAAAAACCCTATACTTTTCAAGAACTGTGAAGATTGTATTTTTGCACAGTGACTGTATCCACGTTCAGGGGCCATTTTCTGGACCCGGAAGAGGTGATTTTTTGTCTTAACTCTTTGCATATGGCATTTGCCTACCTCCTGTTTCTATATTCCTGGATAAGACACCTGAGGAAAAAAGAGAAATAAAACTAAAATACTTCTATTTTCATCCATTTTTATGTCCAGAAAGGAAATCCTGCATTATACCAGGGGCATAACTCACATAAATCCTGCTTTACTGGAATTTAGAACCCTTGAAAATTTCAAAATGGGTTGCTTTGGGCTGAATTTTTAATTACTTATTTTAGGCAAGCCTTTCTGTTCTTCCAGCTTAAATCTTGAATAGTTTGCTGCTATGAGTACTCTGGTGGTTGTGAAATAAGGTGACAGGCAGGTCTTGCTTTTTGTCAGAAGAAACTATTACAGACCTTGTTAGGGTGTGGTTATCTCTCCCTTCCTATATGGATGGTATTTAAGGCTGCACATAACCTTAAAATCTCAATAAGAAAACCATTTTCCTTTGAGCCACCAACCAAGGTTCCATGTCACAATTTGTAAACATCATTACATCGACAAACTGCTAAGAAGAGTCCTAGAGAATCATGGCAAAAAATAGTTATATGTGTGAGTTTTGCTAGCTGTCAATTCCCAAGTGTTAAGTCCAAAAGCCTCAGGCAAGGCAGTGAAAATATTTAAAGAGGGATGAGATCCTGAAGCAACAAGAGCATTCATTTCAACATCATTGTTTAGAGTCAAATTCGGCTCTACTTTAACACTAAAAGTGCCTTGCACTTTGTTCCAAGTATTTATAATGCTCATATTTAAAAATTTTGATTGAAGTGTGTTGTGTGTGCTTCTTTCTATCAATGGGATGTCATTTGGTTTTGAGAATAATTGTAAGTGTGTGTGGAATGAGGAAGTCACAGGACCAAGGGACATTATTACCTGAAGAGGAAGTGGTTTAGGAAACTTGTCAATCACAGTCATGACTAAGGAACCACTTTGGTCACCACTTCCGATCCTTACCAGCCGTTATCTGGAGGAGGGCAGATGGTGGCACCCAAGCTAGATACCACACTGTTGAAAACTGCTTGGGGTTGGGGATGAGGGAGATGGATCAAAGATACGTGTCTATGTAGTGTGTTTAATTTTTAAAAATCAAGTTTAAAATTACTTGTAAAATACCACAGTGATCAGTCTACCCTGAAATGTAGGTATTTTCAGTAGGAAAAAAAAAAAAAGCTTTACAGAGTTCACATAAAAAATCAATAATGTTAAACTATCTTAAAAAGAAGAATAGATCTTTAAAATAAGTCACCTAGAGTAATATGATAAATAGGTACATTGAATTATAAAATTTAACAGAAGGAATAGATAGAACATTAAACACACAAAAAAATGTCTAGATAAATAACAGTTTGCCAGAGTATGGTCAGAGGTTTAGGCATGTGGAGATGTAGTCTACTATAGCTCAACTTGCAAATTGATTTCTAACATATTTTGAGTGTTCTCAAATATTTCAAGTACAGAAAATGTAAAAAATGATTAATGTAATTAACAGTGCTGAATATTACATATAAGAGTTAAGAGAATAAATCCTAGGAATTCTCATCACAAGGAGAATTTTAATTTCTTTTTCTTTTCTATCTATATGTGATGATGGATGTTCACTAAAGTTACTGATAATGATTTCATGACGTAGGCAAGTCAAATCATTATGCCGGACTCCTTAAACTTATACAGTGCTGCATGCCAATTACATCTCAATGAAACTGGAAGAGAAAAAAATTCAAAGTATAGGATATCTTCATAAGGATCATTACTTGCTACAGGTCCTGGCACTGGTTGTGCTTCTTTCTTTTAACTACAGCAGGGAGAAAATGTTATCTTAACAGCTAGCTTCAGAATTCCTTGTTGGAATGTTTATGCAACTTTTACTGAGGCAGGTAAGACCCTGAGAGTCTGAGTATTGCCAGGGGTAAAAATAAAGAAGGAATTGTTTGACTTCTGTGAGTCAGATGCAGAGAGAGAAGGAACAGAAGTGAGGATGGTGGTGAAATAGGAAATCAAAAAATTAGAAAGGTTAGAAGCTGTGGTGGGATAGAATCACTTCGAGCGGAAAACTGCTTCTCAAGATTCACAGACCTCCAGTGAAATTTCTGCTATGATAAACACCTTTGACTGTATTGCTGCTTTTGAGAAAGGGACTAGTAGAGAAACCTTCATTTCACATTTAAGATGACACCAAGACCAATATATAAAAAGAGCCATAAGACAGAGAGAATGCTAAGCTACTAGATCGCAAAAGTTCTTATCAATCCAAAACTAAGAAAAAAAAAATTAACTGTGTATGTGATCAATGTTAACTAAACTTACTGTAGTAATTATTTCACAACGTATATAAATATGGAATCAAACGCAAGATAGAGAATATGGAAACAATTCAACTGGAGTTAGAAAATCATATCAGAAGAGTTTGTGAGAATTTAAGACACACCCTTACCTGCTCCATTACTAGAAATTTGGATATTATAGCAGAAGATTTTTAATTTCCCCAATTTATAGAATGGGAGTTTGAATAGATCTCATTGAGATTTTTAAGGGGCTGGGAGACTAGATTACATTGTAGTTACATAATAAAGTGTGATCTCTTTCATCATTGTGTGTAAAAAGAAGAGGTCTCTTTGTTCATGTTTTTATTGAGTTTTCTTTTTCATATTCACATGTAGAAGTGTTTTATATATTATGGATATAGATACTAATCCTTGGTCAGTTATATATGCAGCAAATATTTTTCTATTTTTTGGTTCTTTACTGCTTACAGTAACTTTTGATGAACGGAAGTGTGAAAATTTAATGAGGTTCAATTTATCAATATTTTTCTTTATAGTTTGAAGTCTTAGAGTTTTAAGAAATCCTCAGTCTAAAATCATAAAGATATGTTTCCATACTATTTTCAAAAATAACAAATTTTAGCTTTTAGTCTACCTAAAATTGATTTCTGTATATGATGTTAAGTATGGATGCAATTTTGTTTTATCTTACTGGTGATAAAGGTGATAATAAAGTTTATCTTTGCTTTATCTTAAAGAGAATACATTCAGCATTTCACCATTATATGTGATGTTTGTTTTGATCTTTTTTGTAGATGTGTTTTTTTCAGGTTAAGGAAATTCCTTTCTGTTTTCTTGTTTGTCAGTTTATATTTCTTATGAAAGACACTGAATTTTATCATATGCTCTTTTTGAATTAATTGAGTTGATAACGTGGTTTTCCTTATTTAATTCTATCAGTGAAATGAATAATGTTTATTTTTCTTCATTAATAATTTTTTATTATTAACTCGATCTTACATTTCTGGAATAATTCCATCTGGCTCAGGAGATGGACTGCCTGTATTCAAATTGCATACTTTTAAGACAGAAGAACCTCAGGCAAGTAAATCAATGTTTCTCTGTCTTCGCTTTCTCATCTTGCAAGTAGAGAGAATTTTTTTACCTCATAAGTTTCTTATGAGGGCTCAGTGAGTTAGTATATGTCAAATGTTTTAAGTATTTTTCCTATCCATAGTCACCATTCAGTGAGCATTAGGTACTATTATTTTTCTTTTTGTCTCTTTAGAGAGATTTTTATCCCAGGATAAGAGTGGGAACACAGATCTAGGAGAGGCATGTAACTCACCCAGACTTTAAATACAGTGTTATGACTGAAAGTCTACACTTCTCCCCCGGAAATCTTGGCTGTGCATCCAATGATTTTTTTTACCAAATTCTGTCTCAATTTCTATTTTTTCTGCCATGTTAAGAGATAGGAGCTTGTAACGTGACAACTATTATTTTTCTTCCTGTATTTGCTTGCTTGGTATCTGTGACTTTATTTAATGCCATCGTTTAAAAAACAAGTTTCTGTCCTTTAATAATTTAGTGTTTAAGGTGGTTTATGAAATAAATGTCTTCATGCTGTGAGAGTAACTGTCATACTGTTTCAGGTTAGCATTATACTTGAGTACTTGTCAGAAAACAAACACATCTTTGGCCACCTTTCAGTTCTCACTGTAGCCTGAAGGTACTTGTGAAGATGACAATTTTTAGCTGTTTTTTTGTATTTGTTTGTAGTTCTGAACAAAGGAATGTATTTATCCTGGATTTAAAGGCCCAGTCTCTTTCTATTCTTTTTAAAAAATCTTTGTTTACTTTGATGTGACAAAAGTTAAAAAAAATTAAATATATCACTGTAGTGGATGAAGAAAAATAATAGAAAGTTATATACTATAAACTTATCTAGTTTCTTAATCTGTAGATCTTTGGGGAATAGAGTATATATTTTGAATACAGTTGGTAATTCATAATGTTTTTTTCAATATAAATAATATTGCTGCTGTGCTGTGCTCAGTATGTCTGACTCTGACTCCAGGGACTGTAGCCCACCAAGCTCCTCTGTCCATGGAATTTTCCCAGTAAGAGTGGGTTGCCATTTCCTCCTCCAGGGGTCTTCCCAACCTAAGAATCAAACCCATGTCTCTTGCATCTCCTGCATTTGCAGGCAGACTCTTTACCACTGAGCCACCTGGGAAGTACCATAACTAATATTATTACTCTATTTTTAAAAAAATATATTCAACTGCAGTTACTGAAATTGTTAATGCTATTTATCAGGCACTCCAAGTATCTTTTAAAGGTATATAGAATGTTGAAAATACTTATTATATGTAAACTGGAAATATTTTATGAGGTTCATGAGAGTTTCCCAATTTTTTGGTTTGGAAAAAAATTTAATTCTGCCTAATCATATTTTTAAAGTGAAACTCATAGTGGGGACAGAAAGTAACATAGTTGATTAGGTCAGAACCCATCAACAGAGAAAGACTTTCCAAGTGTTCACTGAGAAAATAAACTTCATACAATGACACAAATAAAACTTCAACATTTTCAAAAAATAAGAAATGTTTTAAACACAATAAAGCTAAAAATTTACAGCAAAGTTTTAAAAAATTTAAAAAATAGTTTAAAATGCATGTGTAAAAATATCTCTCCTAGGTTTTATGCAGAGTGAAAATTAGAAAGACAAAACAATTTATTTAGAAAATAGATTTAGATACTGAAATAAATGGGTGGTAGCCAGGTTTATAATTCAAGCAAAATCATAGCCACAATGCTTCAATTATTGGAAATTAATGAAAATAAATGAAAAGTTCAATGCAAGAAGTCACAGGAGCACAAGTTAGTAATAAGGAATAAAGGAGACTAAAAATGAAAAAGATAATGCAGAAAGAGTAAATAAATAGAAGTAACAAACAAATCCAAAACTAAGTTTGTCTAACCTCTGGCAAATCTAATAAGGAAAGAGAAAATTAAAATGCAGAAAATCTAGAATACTACAAAACATATTCAGTTCAGTTCAGTCGCTCAGTCATGTCCGACTCTTGGCAACCCCATGAATCGCAGCACACCAGGCCTCCCTGTCCATCACCAACTCTCGGAGTTCACTCAAACTCATGTCCATCGAGTCAGTGATGCCATCCAGCCATCTCATCCTCTGTCGTCCCCTTCTCCTCCTGCCCCCAATCCCTCCCAGCATCAGAGTCTTTTCCAGTGAGTCAACTCTTCACATGAGATGGCCAAAGTACTGGAGTTTCAGCTTCAGCATCATTCCCTCCAAAGAAATCCCAGGGCTGATCTCCTTCGGAATGGACTAGTTGGATCTCCTTGCAGTGCAAGAGACTCTCAAGAGTCTTCTCCAGCACCACAGTTCAAAAGCATCAATTCTTCAGCGCTCAGCTTTCTTCACAGTCCAACTCTCACATCCATACATAACCACAGGAAAAACCATAGCCTTGACTAGACAAACCTTTGTTGGCAAAGTAATGTCTCTGCTTTTGAACATGCTATCTAAGTTGGTCGTAACTTTCCTTCCAAGGAGTAAGCGTCTTTTAATTTCATGGCTGCAGTCACCATCTGCAGTGATTTTGGAGCCCAGAAAAATAAAGTCTGACACTGTTTCCACTGTTTCCCCATCTATTTCCCATGAAGTGGTGGGACCGGATGCCATGATCTTCATTTTCTGAATGTTGAGCTTTAAGCCAACTTTTTCACTCTCCACTTTCACTTTCATCAAGAGGCTTTTGAGTTCCTCTTTACTTTCTGCCATAAGGGTGGTGTCATCTGCATATCTGAGGTTATTGATATTTCTCCTGGCAATACTGATTCCAGCTTGTGTTTCTTCCAGTCCAGCATTTCTCATGATGTACTCTGCATATAAGTTAAATAAGCAGGGTGATAATATACAGCCTTGACATACTCCTTTTCCTATTTGGAACCAGTCTGTTGTTCCATGTCCAGTTCTAACTGTTGCTTCCTGACCTGCATACAGATTTCTCAAGAGGCAGGTCAGGTGGTCTGGTATTCCCATCTCTTTCAGAATTTTCCACAGTTTATCGTGATCCACACAGTCAAAGACTTTGGCATAGTTCCAAAGAATATGCAGAGTTCCAAAGAATAGCAAGAAGAGATAAGAAAGCCTTCCTCAGGAATCAGTGCAAAGAAATAGAGGAAAACAACAGAATGGGAAAGACTAGAGATCTCTTCAAGAAAATTAGAGATACCAAGGGGACATTTCATGCAAAGATGAGCTCGATAAAGGACAGAAATGGTATGGACCTAACAGAAGCAGAAGATATTAAGAAGAGGTGGCAAGAATACACAGAAGAACTATACAAAAAAGATCTTCACGACCCAGATAATCACGATGGTGTGATCATCTAGAGCCAGACATCCTGGAATGTGAAGTCAAGTGGGCCTTAGAAAGCATCACTACGAAAAAAAAAAAAAAAGAAAAGAAAGCATCACTACGAACAAACCTAGTGGAGGTGATGAATTCCAGTTGAGCTATTTCAAATCCTGAAAGATGATGCTGTGAAAGTGCTGCACTCAATATGCCAGCAAATTTGGAAAACTCAGCAGTGGCCTCAGGACTGGAAAAGGTCAGTTTTCATTCCAATCCCAAAGGAAGGCAATGCCAAAGAATGCTCAAACTACCGCACAATTGCACTCATCTCACGTGCTAGTAAAGTAATGCTCAAAATTCTCCAAGCCAGGCTTCAGCAATATGTGAACCGTGAACTTCCAAATATTCAAGCTGGTTTTAGAAAAGGCAGAGGAACCAGAGATCAAATTGCCAACATCTGCTGGATCATGGAAAAAGCAAGAGAGTTCCAGAAAAACATCTATTTCTGCTTTATTGACTATGCCAAAGCCTTTGACTGTGTGGATCACAAAATATATTAGGGAATAACTAAAATAGTAAATGTTTGAATAGCTATATTAATACAGTAATATAAAAGTGGCATTTTGTATTCTAGAAAAATATAAGTAATCAAAATGAGCACATCAATAAGAAAAACTAAGTAAAACTTAAATGTTAACAAAAGAATATTCACTGATCAAATTACAACACAGGCTATAGCAGTAGTTTTCAAACTTTATTACCATGGTACGATCTACATTTTATATCATAAGTCTGTATAAACAGAGTTATATGTATATAACCAGAGCACAAAAGGCAAGCTATGGAATGGGAGAAAGTATTTGCAAACTGTATATCTGATAAAGGGTTAATCTTCAAAAAGAGAAGTTCTATAACTCAATAGTTAAAAAAGTAAAATAAAACTAATAACCTAATTAAAACTTGGGCTCCTGAAATAGGAAATGGCAACCCACTCCAATCTTCTTCCCTGAAAAATTCCATGGACAGAGGAGCCTGGCAGGCTACAGTCCATGGGGTCACAAAGAGTTGGACATGATTGAGCGCAGCAGGGCAACAGCAAAACATGGGCTAAAGCCTTGAATAGACATTTTTCTGAAGAAGGAAAACACAAACCAAAACCACAATGAGATATCTCACATCTGTCAGGATGGCTATTATATTAAAAAAAAAAAAAAAACGACAAGTATTGGTAAGGGTGTGAAGAATTCTTCACACTGTTGATGGGAACATAAAATGATGGAAGTTTCTCAAAAAATGAAACAGAACAAACATATGTTTCAGCAATTCCACTTTTGAGCATTTTCCTAAAAGATTGGAAATCAGGATCTCAGAGATCCTAGCACCCCTATGTTCATTGCAGTATTATTCACAAGATGTGGAAAAAATGTAAATGTCCATCAACCAGTTCCAGTTCAGTCCCTCAGTCATGTCTGACTCTTTGAGACCCCATGAATCGCAGCATGCCAGGCCTCCCTGTCCATCACCAACTCCCGGAGTTCACTCAGACTCATGTCCATCCAGTTGGTGATGCCATTCAGCCATCTCATCCTCTGCCGTTCCCTTCTCTTCCTGCCCCCAATCCCTCCCAGCATCAGGGTCTTTTCCAATGAGTCAACTTTTCGCATGAGTTGGCCAAGGTATTGGAGTTTCAGCTTCAGCATCAGTCCTTCCAATGAACACCCAGGACTGATCTCCTTTAGGATGGACTGGTTGGATCTCCTTGCATTCCAAGGGACCCTCAAGCGTCTTCTCCAACACCACAGTTAAAAAGCATCAATTCTTCCGTGCTCAGCTTTCTTCACAGTCCAACTCTCACATCCATACATGACCACTGGAAAAACCATAGCCTTGACTAGGCGGACCTTTGTTGCAAAGTAATGTCTCTGCTTTTCAATATACTATCTAGGTTGGTCATAACTTTCCTTCCAAGGAGTAAGCATCTTTTGATTTCATGGCTGCAATCACCATCTGCAGTGATTTTGGAGCCCCAAAAAATAAAGTTATTCACTGTTTCTATTGTTTCCCCATCTATTTGCCATGAAGTGATGGGACCAGATGCCATGATCTTCATTTTCTGAATGTTGAGCTTTAAGCCAACTTTTTCATTCTCCTCTTTCACTTTCATCAAAGAGGCTTTTTAGTTCCTCTTCACTTTCTGCTATAAGGGTGGTATCATCTGCATATCTGAGGTTATTGATATTTCTCCCGGCAATCTTTATTTCAGCTTGTGCTTCTTCCAGTCCAGTGTTTCTCATAATGTACTCTGCATAGAAGTTCAATAAGCAGGTTGACAGTATACAGCCTTGATGTATTCCTTTTCCTATTTGGAACCAGTCTGTTGTTCCATGTCCAGTTCTAACTGTTGCTTCCTGACCTGCATATAGGTTTCTCTAGAGGCAGGTCAGGTGGTCTGGTATTCCCATCTCTTTCAGAATTTTCCAGTTTATTGTGATCCACACAGTCAAAGGCTTTGGCATAGTCAAGAAAGCAGAAATAGATGTTTTTCTGGAACTCTCTTGCTTTTTCCATGATCCAGCGGATGTTGGCAATTTGATCTCTGGTTCCTCTGCCTTTTCTAAAACCAGCTTGAACATTGGAAGTTCACGGTTCACGTACTGTTGAAGCCTGGCTTGGAGAATGTTGAGCATTACTAGCGTGTGAGATGAGTGCAGTTGTGTGGTAGTTTGAGCATTCTTGAAGAAGGCAATGGCAACCCACTCCAGTACTCTTGTCTGGAAAATCCCATGGATGGAGGAGTCTGGTAGGCTGCAGTCCATGTGGTCGCTAAGAGTTGGACACGACTGAGTGACTTCACTTTCATTTTTCACTTTCATGCATTGGAGAAGGAAATGGCAACCCACTCCAGTGTTTTTGTCTGGAGAATCCCGGGGATGGAGGAGCCTGATGGGCTGCCGTCTATGGCGTCGCACAGAGTCGGACACGACTGAAGTGACTTAGCAGCAGCAGTTGAGGATTCTTTGGCATTGCCTTCCTTTGGGATTGGAATTAAAACTGACCTTTTCCAGTCCTGTGACCACTGCTGAGTTTTCCAAATTTGCTGGCATATTGAGTGCAGCACTTTCACAACATCATCTTTCAGGATTTGAAATAGTTCGACTGGAATTCCATCACCTCCACTAGCTTTGTTCGTAGTAATGTCCATCAACAGATGAACAAATAAAGAAAATGTGGTTTATCCATACAATGGGATACTCTTCAACCTTAAAAATGAAGGCAGTCCTTCAATGTGGGACAATGTGGATGAACCTTGAGGACTTTCTGTTAAGGACTTTCTGTGACTGAAATAAGCCAGTCACAGAAAGACTCCTGCATTATTCCACGTATATGAGATAGCTAAATTTGTCAGTCTCTTCCATAAACTATAAACTCATAATCTATAAACTCATAATTCCAGATGTGTGGATGAAGGCTGCTCACCCACCCTTTGGCTGCAGCCCGTGCAGAAATAGGGGTGTTTTTTGTATGTGGCATAAAGCTCATCTGCAAAGTTGACTGCTCTGTGCTGGTTTCCATAGTTTTCTCACCTGATTTGGCCTTGGGTTTAAGCAGTGGAATATGGTACATTATCTCCTAGTCATCAGAGTTCAGCTAGGCACCCCTAGCAGCCCCTTAAAATGAAGGACCCCACAAAGACCCAGAGGCATCCCAGATAGCTCAGCTATAAAGAATCCACCTGCCAATGCAATGGATTCGGGTTTGATCCTTGGGTTGGGAAGATCTCCTGGAAGAGGAAATGGCAACCCACTACAGTTTTCTTGCCTGGGAAATCCCATGGACAGAGGAGCCTGGCGGGCTACAGTCCATGGGGTTGCTAAAGAGTCGGGACATGACTTAGCGTCCAAAACAACAACAACCACAACAAAGACCCAATACTTCAAATACACCCTTTTCCACACCAGGTTATCCACTTCATGCAAGTTCCTGTAGAAAGGAAGATAAAAATATCTTTTAGCATCAGGCACTTCAAAATTTTTAATAATAAAATGTTTTTAATTTTCAGCTTGCATTTTTAAAATGAGGCAGCATTTCCTAACAACTTAGAGCTGGCATATCTTTTGGTGGCAAAATGTAAGAAATGCATGAAATTCAACCCTTTCATGTAATAAATAGAACAAGATAAAGTTGCTACTGATTTTCAAAACCAATTAAAGTTATATAATAGAGACTCTGATGATGTTTACTATAGATGACTGATCTTACTCATGTATTTTAAGGGCAAATTAAATATAATATTCATCCTTTGGAGAAACTGTGGACTAATTTTTGCAATTTTCATTTGTTTGTTTTGAGACCTACAGAGTCTGGATGAGGCTAACCCCAACCTTGTGAGAATACACAATATTTAAAAAATGGAAGAACCATGAGTCTGTTTCCTGAATCTGTTTTCCTCATCTTTAAAATGTAAGTGCTGGATAAGTTGATCTCCAAAGTCTAAATGTGTGAAATTCCAAGATTCTAAAATTCTGAATATAAATTTGTATTTTCACCTTTGTGATCTAATAAACTGGAAAATAATATTTTTCAGTGATTAAATTGATTAGCTAATTTACTAAAGACATTTGCAGAGGTTCTTCATAGAGTAAATCTTAGTGTTATTACCACCAAAATATTTTTTCTTGTTCTAACTTATTGTGACTTAAAATCATAACCATTTTACCTTAAAACTGTATTGGTGTAAAAAGGAGTCCTGTTTTCAGCAGTTCCTTCGTTTTTTACGTTTAGTATCCTAGAAATGTAAGGATTCTGTATGGTAGGTAGCATTAAAATTTCAAGTGCATGTTTGTGTAATATGCTACGTCTGTCACTTTTTGAGTTTGAAAAGCAAACATTTAAGACATTTATGATAGCCAGGTCATTTTAAGGGTGGAGAAGAATATGTGGGTTTCTCTGATCCCCATGTTTTACAAGTGAATACATTGGGACTTGTTCATGCCGAAAGAACACAGACGTTTATGTAAAGTCATTGTCAATTCAATTCCAGACATTGCTGCTTACCAGCCATGTGACCCACTGCATATTACTTACATTCTCTTATGCTCAGTTTTCTAGTCTTTGGAAGGACTGATGCTAAAGCTGAAACTCCAGTACTTTGACCACTTCATGCGAAGAGTTGACTCATTGGAAAAGACTCTGATGCTGGGAGGGATTGGGGGCAGGAGGAGAAGGGGACGACAGAGGATGAGATGGCTGGATGGCATCACCGACTCGATGGACGTGAGTTTGAGTGAACTCCGGGAGTTGGTGATGGACAGGGAGGCCTGGCGGGCTGCGATTCATGGGGTTGCAGAGTCGGACATGACTGAGCGACTGAACTGAAAACAGAGATAACAAGGACTGCTTTATAGAGAGTATTAAATAAGAAAGTATTATGAAAAGAGGTTCTGACAGGCTGACGTGGGTAACAACACACATGAGATCTCTGGATAGCCTGGTTCTCCAAACCCCCACAGCCCTGAGGATCCATATGAAGAAACCAGCCTGGCTTCAGACAGGGCCTTTCCTGTCTAGCAGCAGAGATTCCATACCCTTTTGCTAGTGTTGGCCTTTAGCAATCTCTCTGACCTCTGTTCCTCTATTTTCTTATTTTTCATCTTACTGTTATTAAACCAACAAATGTCTTCACAAACTTACTATGTTCTCAGAAAAGAGAAACCAATTGACAGGTAATCATCACTTTCTCTGTTTAAATGAGATTGTTTATGAATTAAGTCAGATAGATATTCACTCCCATTTCACCAGGAGGAAATGGGAAGGGAATTTACAAGTCAGACAACATGGCTCCCTCACAAACTGTGAATGGAGATGGTGAGTGTCTTCAGCCCCACTCTTTTGGTACGTATACAGGATCTGAGACAATTTCTCTCATTCTGTCCAATTTAAATTTGTGTGATTCAGTTGAACTAACCATTCTTAAGTGATTTGGTTTTTCTTTTTCCCCAAAATGATCTTTCTGACATTTCTGCCTTAAAATCTACGTTTGTTTATTATAGAATAGTAATATGCTTCCTGGTAGCTCAGCTGATAAAGAACCTGCCTGCAATGCAGGAGACCCTGGTTCCATTCCTGGGTCGGGAAAATCCCCTGGAGAAGGGATAAGGCTACCCACTCTAGTAATCATGGGCTTCCCTGGTGTCTCAGATGGTAAAAATCTGCCTGCAGTGTTGGAGACCTGGGTTCTATCCCTGGGTTGTTTGTTTATTATAGAATAGTAATATATATTTTTTCATTTAAATGCCACTCACTATGTTTTTTAATTTTTTATTTGTTTAACACCAAAAACATTTTGTATTGGGGTATAGGAATTAACAATGTGGTAGTTTCAGGTGAACAGTGAAGGGACTCAGCAGTACATATACATGTATTCATTCACTGAGCAGAGTTCAGTGTTAAATACCATTCACTCTTGAAATCAACATCTTAAAAGTGAAGTATTAAATTTTAAATTCGCAAATTATTGAATCATAGGGCTTCAAGGGATCTTGTTTTGTTTTTAAATTCCATTTTCCTGACTTGTAGAAGGACTGTACATAAGTATTATAGTCAAATAAGGGTATTTCCCATTTTGAAAATTCCCCCAAAAACATAAATGTAGTGTGTAGCTTATTTTTTCAATAGAAGACAGCTATTTTCCTTATCGGAAGCATAGGAATCTAGGCTGTTTACCACCTTCAAGTTTTTGAAGCTAACATTTTCTGTCTTTTATTATTTAGAAATTTGCTTTCAGCCTAATTATTGAACCCACGTAAACAATCTGTCTTTTCTCCTGGTTGCTTTAAATGTCTTGTCTATGATGGTTACCGTGTGGTTTTACTGTTATCTTTCATCATTGTCATCATCTGTCTATCATCTATATTCATTTCTTAATCTTGAATGGATCTTTTGCTCTTTGGGACGTAAATTCCATTCTGAATATCTTATTACTTCAGGAACAATGTCAACCATAATCTTTTTGCATACTTATCCCGGGTTCTTTCTGTTATCACCATCTAGAACTTCCACTAGCTGTATATGGGAACTTCTCATTTTGTTTTCTTTGCTTGTAAATGCTCTTTCGTGTTCCTAAACTCTTTATCTCTCTGTGATACATTTTATGTAATTTCCTCATGTTGGCCTGAGGGACATTCAAGTGGAGATGTCTAGGAGGCAGTTTGGTTCTGGAAAAAAGGAGAAGGAGCCTCGGGCCCCATCTTCTCGATTACAGTGAAGTTCCTGGGTACCAGGAACTGCATTTCTATTTTATAATGTCCCTACTCGGTGCCTTGTTCAGTGGGTGTTCTGTGCCTAGCATCAGAATCTTCAGAATTATTTCCATTTTCAGTTCAGTTCAGTTTAGTCGCTCAGTCGTGTCCGACTCCTTGCGACCCCATGAATCGCAGCACGCCAGGCCTCCCTGTCCATCACCAACTCCCAGAGTTCACCGAGACTCACGTCCATCGAGTCAGTGATGCCATCCAGCCATCTCATCCTCTGTCGTCCCCTTCTCCTCCTGCCCCCAATCCCTCCCAGCATCAGAGTCTTTTCCAATGAGTCAACTCTTCGCATGAGATGGCCAAAGTACTGGAGTTTCAGTTTTAGCATCATTCTTTCCAAAGAACACCCAGGGCTGATCTCCTTCAGAATGGACTGGTTGGATCTCCTTGCAGTCCAAGGGACTCTCAGGAGTCTTCTCCAACACCACAGATATTTCCAAAACACCCTACTTACCCATGCCTCAGCCCTTATTGCATTGTATACCTTAGCTGCTTTCACACTCTACTGAAATCTCCTGCTTAATTTTCTGCTCTCCCCACTGGACTCTACATTTCTGGAGAGCAGGGACAGCAGTTATTATTTAAAAGGCACTGGGTGTTAAATACATACTTGTGGAATAGATTGGTAGGTACTTCCTAATTATATTTCTGATTCAATATGGTATTATGAAAGCACATGAGGTAAGGAAGTAAGTCAGACAACTGTTACAGAGAAATGACTAGCAAGAAATAAAGGCATTCTCCCCTGACCAGCCCAGGAGGAAAGTGGCCGTGAACGTTCAAGCCCTCATGAAATGTACTTGTTTGGAACTCTTTCTTACTCTCTAGACTGAGGATGAACTGGCGTAAACTCACTTCTTACTGCTCTTATTATGCTTTAGTGCTCTATACACACCAGTTCCTTATTCATTTTTCACAAGGTTAAAAGGGTTATTTGGAATTGTACACAGTGTTCTTCCATTGCTATGAATGGAATGCATGTTGGTAACTCCCATTAGCATTTATCAACGTTTATATGTACCCAACTTAATGTAAACAAAATGCTTCAAATTCACATTTCTTATAAACCTTGTTTATATTAGTTAGTTCCACTATTTAAATGATACGAAATGTACATGCTTTAAAACTCTATTAGTTGCTTTAAAATGTCAAGAAAGGTAAAGTTTATGTAGTCTGCCACCTGCTGATGCCTGTAAACTCATTCCTGCTGGAGATACTGAATTGTTTTCCATTATATTAACGTTGCATGAATAAAAATCCAAGCCTTTTAAATCACAAGTTTCATAAGGTGTTGATTGGCCTGGAGCAGGATAAAATCAGACAAATATTTATGGTGCCAAGAGTTGTGTATATAAATATTCTCCCTTGAAAATGTTTCCAGTACACTGTTAAACTGCCAAGGTGATATAATTTAACAGGAAGAGCAATGACTAGAGAGCCAAGGGTCACTGAGTTTGAATTCTTTCTCCATTCCCACTTTAATATATGATCCGGAACCATTTGGACTTTTTGAAAGTCAAATTCCTAATTTGTGAATTGGGGAAGAATTAGCCATACAGCTGTTGGGGCAAGAGGGCAGGGTCCATGGTTATAAAAACTTCTGAAGTGTTGCATTATTATTAAAATTCAGAAATGCGTAATGTTGCCATTTATGAAGAAACTGGTTTGCCCTTATCGTTAATCTTCACAATATATTTGCAAACTGCAATTTATAATAATACCAATTACCACCAATTGAATGTTTGCTGTTATCCAGACATTGTTCTGAGCACTGTACATACTACATTTACTTCTCGCAACAAGCCTTTGAAGCAGGCATTATTATTCCCATGTAAGGGGATTAACATTGCAGGATGTGCTGTGCTTAAGATCGCTCAGTTTGAGGTTAGGAGAAACAGAATTCTAACCCATGTGATTCTGGGTTCTTACCCTCCGTGCCATGTTGCCTCCTTTCTTTTCAGGTGAAGTCTCTGAAGCTGAGAAAGGTCAAACTGTTCAATGAAAATCACAATCACCTGCTGGATGGAGTGAAAACCCAGAGTTTTTGAGGGAGTGTTAGCTGTCTTTATTAATGCTTCTCTAATACTAATATGATCGGTGTCTTTCGAGCCCTTGCTCTATTGGATTACAGGGGTAATTGGAGTCAATATTCTCCTGAATGCCCTGATCTCTCTAATCTCAAAAATCCAATCTTGCTAATGAATTCTACTTTAGTGGATGTGAAGACTGAACCGGTTGCATTTAAATCTCTTTGGAATTCAGTTTCTTGTGGCTTACATGAGGGGCTAGAACGGTAGTCTCTAGGGTTTCAACCTTCATTACTGTACACAGGCTCTTTGAGAGAACGTTGATTTCATCTGTTGAGGCTCTGATGCCTAACTTAGTGTCTGGAATTTTGTAAATATACCAAAACTATTTGTAAACTTTTAATGAAGTTGCATTCAATTCTTTTATTGTTTAGTAAACACTCTAGTGTTTACTAAACTGGCAAATATTTATTTCCTTTATAAGATGAAGGGAATTAATCATAGCAGCCAAATGATTTCCTTGAATTGTTGATTACATCTTTGCTCATAAGCCAGAAAATGTGAGATAGTGGCATGACCTCACGACTTAGGTAGATCCACTTAGAATCATCCATTTACTTTATCCAGATGAAGCTGCTGGAATCATCTTGCATCTTTTTGTTGTTTGTTTGTTTGTTTTTTAAGATATTATTAGTCACTTATCGGAGAAGGCAATGGCAACCCACTCCAGTACTCTTGCCTGGAAAATCCCATGGACAGAGGAGTCTGGTAGGCTGCAGTCCATGGGGTCGCTAAGAGTCGGACACGACTGAGCGACTTCACTTACACTTTTCACTTTCATGCATTGCAGAAGGAAATGGCAACCCACTTTAGTGTTCTTGCCTGGAGAATCGCAGGGACGGGGTGGGATACGACTGAAGCGACTTAGCAGCAGCAGCAGTCACTTATACCTGAGAATGAATGAGAAGAACATACAGTGTGATATTCTCAGACAGCATAAAGTGATTAAACAGTAAAGCTCCAGATAGTTGCATCCATGGGCTATAATGATTCTGATAGGAAGGTACTTCCAGAGGCCTTGAGGATCTTAGCATAAATGGACTGGCTTTGAGTTCTGATTCCACTTGTACACTGCTCTCTTATAGGCAGTCAAAGAGTGCTATGATCACTTCTAATTTAATAGACTATATTCTAAGTGTGCTTTCATGTAGGTTGAAGAAGAATTGAAAGCTTCTTTTTGATCAGTTAACATGTTGCCAAGGATGCCCAGGACGAGCAGCAGTTACATCTGACTTCTTGCCACTTGTGCCACAATAAGATACCCCCCAGTTGGTCCTTGTGTGCCTTCCATAAACAAAGTAATGGGTCATAAAGACATCCAGTCTCAAACCTCCAGAAACTGTTACCTTAAACGGCAAAAGGGATTTCGCAAATGTGATTCAGGTTACAGACCTTGAGTTAGGGGAGATTGTCCTGAATTACCTAATGGGGGTCCAATCTAATCACACTTCCCAGGCAGCATCAGTGGTAAAGAACCCACCTCCCAGTGCAGGTAGGCACAAGAGACGCCAGTTTGATCCTGGGTTAGGAAAGAAACCCTGGAGCAGGAAATGGCAACCCACTCCAGAGGAGCCTGGCGGGCTGTAGTCCATAGGGTCGCACAGAGTCGGACATGACTGAAGCGACTCAGCACAAATCTAATGACATGAGTCTTAAAAGCAAAGATCCTTTTCTGGTTGTGAACAGAAAGATGGATGAGAGAAGGACTTAATCCACTGTCACTGTCTTTTTTAAAGGGGTAACAAGCCAAGGAATGAAGATGCCTTGTGAAGCTGAAAATCATAATCAACAGATTCTTCTTCCCTGAGCCTCCAGTAAGGAAAGCAGTGCCTTTGATTTTAGCCTGGTGACACCTGTGTTGGATTTGTGATCGATGGAACTGGAAGATCATAAATTTGTGTTGTTTACTCTGATAAATTTGTGGTAATTTGTTACTACAGCAAGAGGAAACTAATATAGGATCCCTGTACATGGTCTTTCCTGAATCACAGTATTGAGATTTATTAAAAGCTACCTTTTGAGGAGTATTTATGATGTGTTCAGTGTCATGCTAAACAATGTGTGTGTGTGTGTGTGTGTCTAATCATCATGTAACCACAACCCTATAAAAGCCCAACTATATTATCATTTATAATTCACAGATGAGAAAATGAGCCTTGGAAAGTTCTAAGTAACTTACGTAAATCACATATCCAGTAAGTAATGTAACTACCATTTGAAAACAAGTCAGACTGGTGTCAAAACTCATCCTTGGTCTACTATGGTGCATATACAAAATGTGAAGATTAATTGTCTTCAATAGAAGGAGTTCAAAGACAATGAAGTTATGTAAACAGACTTAGTCATATCAGATCTTTAGTTATCTTAGGTGTCAAATAATTTTTCCTGGTACAGTGACTAGTATATTGTAGGCACTCAATATGATGTAATTAAATAAGTGAAAAATCATTGTTCTTGAATAAAAATAAGGATTATACATATATATTATTACATTTGTTGTAATTCCCATATGTGTGACATTGTACTGTCCATGTATATGTATAAGAATCTACATTTATCTTTGTACAAATAGTGTAAAGTTGTTACTATTTGCCACAAAAATCAAGGATTCAAATAGATTTCTTCTGCATTTATAACGTTTTAAGTTATAATTATTTTAAAAAAGTGATATGTAGGTCATTTGCAGTTTATTTTTATATTTAATACCAGTAATGAGTATATTTAGTAAGGTAAAGAGATCAAAGTGGAAAAAATCTATGTAAATTTGGCGTGAATGGTCTCATTAAAGTATTAAACAAAGATTACTGAACAATGCAAAGGAAATTAAATGATCCTTTGTTTTTCGAGCCAGTTTTTCATTTTCTTACTTAAACTGCCAGTAAAATTATAAAGATAACATCATCTAACTAAACCATGTTCTTTTCAATCACAGAAAATGTCCGCTAATATTTAAACAGTAACTTATGAATAATAGTGCCACTGATTTATTAGTTAGGATTCACTCTACATTATTCCATTTTAAATGATTCCTAGATGCCCTAAGGAAGAATGTGGATGCAATAGAAACTTCAATTTCATAATGTCAGTTCCAATTAAATTGTTCCAGAAGACGGCAAATAAGAAACAAACTCTTCATGTAACTAAAATAATATTTTATTGTTTATTCCCTCCCAAACCTTTTATACCTGTTTCAATAAGGACTCCTAAATTATACTTACTCATTTTATTAATTAGAAAAATAATCCTCATCTTTTTATTGAAGTGACAATGGTTAATATTTGGCAACAAAATCATCAGAGGAAATGGAGAATGTTATCTTTCATTTAGTAGAAATGTACTGAGTAGCTTCGAGTAAGATATTCAACCATGCACTAAAGTAATTTTCAAATAATTAGTTTTGATGTTAATAACGTGCTAATTTATTTTAAACCCGTGTTACTAATATAATTACACATATATTCATCAAATAATTCATAATTTTTCAGAATTAATTAAATATAACATAATGTATTGATGCCTAGGTAATAAGCAATCTAAATACAAATACTTATATTTGAAGACTTAGCTAATACCACTACTTCATGTGAATTTTATATCTCAAGAATCTAGACTGTAGTATATATCAAATAGCCAATTAATTAGGCCATTCAAACATTTTTTAATGACTGAATAGTCCCAACCTTGGAATGAAAGTGTGTAGTTTTAGGAAAGTGAAAAATAGAGTAAATTTCAGATGTGAACATCCATGGTGATTTGGGGAATTTGAGTCAGAAATCAATCATGGAATCCAATCAGATCCATAAAGTACCAGTGTCCAGAGAGTAGTTATCAAAATGGAAATAGGGTTTGGGGCACAGGGTTGAATACAAGAGGCCTAAAAGCACTTTGCATGCTGGTGGCCCAGGAGGAGTGGTTGAGAACCGGAGAAGAGGGACTTTCCCGGCGGTCCAGTGGCTGACTCTGAGCTCCCAGTGCAGGAACTATATTCCCAGTCCGGGAACTCTATTCTACATGCCACAACTAAAGATTCCACATGCCTCAATGAAGACAACTAACACTGATTCCCTGGTGGCTCAGACGGTAAAGAATCCACCTGCAATGCGGGAAACCTGGATTCCATCCCTGGATTGGGAAGATCCCCTGGAGGAGGGCATGGCAACCTACTCCAGTATTCTTGTCTGGAGAATCCCCATGGACAGAGAAGTCTGGTGGGTTACAGTCCATGGGGTCTCAAAGAGTTGGTCACGACTGAGCCACTAAGCCCACACAAGACCTGTGCAGCCAAATAAATAAATATTAAAAAATAAATAAATCTGCTCAGTTGTGCCCAACTCTTTGCAGTGGACTGTAGCCCATTAGGCTCCTCTGTCCATGGGATTTCCCAGTCAAGCGTACTGGAGCAGGTTGCCATTTCCTTCTCCGGGGACTTTCCCCACCCCAGAATGGAACCCACATCTCCTTCATCTCTTGCATTGGTAGACAGGTTCTTTTCCACTACTGCCACCTGGGGAGCCCTAAATCCAAAGAAGAAAGACCACATTTGGAGCCTATGAAAAACCGATTGTCTTGACAACTGGTAACTAATTACATTTGCACTCCCCTTCCCCCTTCCCTCCTGTCTCTGAAGAACAATTGTTTCTCTGCATTTATTTCCAGGGTGATCCCCCTCAATGTGAGTACAGGGTTCTCACTGTTTTTGTCTTCTACAGCTGGACCACTGTTTCTTGTCTCTTTTGCCATCTTTATCCTCATTCTCCTATTTACCTCTTTCCTCTTGATTATGACAAAGTCAGGCCTATCCATGAAAACACTTCCCTAAGCTTTCATCATTTTAAAGGGTGTCTAGTTGATTCTTGTTTCAACCTTGTATGCTTGTTCATCCCCTGTAAATATTCACACACATGTTACTCAAAATGCTTTATTATTTTCTGTAATTCCTGGTTTGCATAAACACTAACACGAAGTAATGTGTACATTAATTATGCTTTGCCATTTACTTAGCTCTGGTTTCTGTGAAGGAAAATGCCATCATTTTTAGTTTCTGATCTTAAAATAACTCACTTTGAAATGCTATAAAATCTTAATGAACATTCAAATTCATATAAATTATTTAAGCTATAATTTCCTACCCTAAACAGTCATTAGATTAACATGCATCCTTAGATTTCTTTCCAGCTGTACCAAATTAGTTTTTTCTGAGTCCTTCTAGTTTATGATTTCAGGCAACGCACAGTATTGCTTTCCTAAGTTGTATTCTAAGGTTACAAACAGCAATCTGACTTTAAAATGCCATTTAGCGTATTTCCTCCAGTTAGCATTCATGTAATAAAAACTCAGTTTTAGCCAAAGAATTACAGAATGTATAACATCGCCTGATTTTCTTATTTAGAGACGAGGAAACTGAAATACAGAAAATTGGATGAAGTGCTCAGGGTTTCAAAAGGAAATCTGTATTTCAGAATGTTCTTTCTGCTTTCTTTGTTCCTTTTAGAAAGCAAGGGTAACAGAATGGTTTTGTTTGACTAGTAATGAAGAAGTAAAGAAATCAAGCATTTGAAATGATAGCATTTTAAAATTAAATATTAACCTTAAATTTTCATTTTTTAAAAACTATGCAGTATCTAAGAATCTATACATTCTAATAAATGTTTTTCAGGGCATCCTTGATTTTATTTTTCACTACATTCTTTTTCTGAGTGTTTCAATCTCCAGAAGACAGCAAGGAAGAATCATTGTCATCTGTTCTAATAAATGTATTTTCTTGTTCTTATATTTCTCTCTCTAGCCTTTAGATTTGAGCTCTTTCTGTTTCTCTTGCATTTCTTAGCGATTCATTCCACACACCTCACTCTGCTAGTTATTAGCGTTTCCTCCCTTACAATTCTTTATGTCTTCTCTTGAAAGGGACACCCTGCTGCTCTCATTACTTGTTCTTTAGATTTCCTTCAGATGTCCCCTTTTGTCAGCTACCCAGTTCCCAGTTTGCAGGGAACCTGTGGATGGCAATATTTCTGTCTTCTTTTTTAATTTTTACTCAAAATACTCAGAATGCCGTTTGAGTAACAATGGTGATAGGTATATTGCATTTATAAATTACCCTTCATTAGGTGGATTCAATTAATTTATGTGCATAAATTCATTAATAGTCTCAATTTTCTGTGAGATGTGGGTCAGTGTGTTTTTTTCTCTCTGTGAGTGAAAAGGAGGGGAATTGGGGAGACAGGATATGGAAGCACTGTTCATCTAGAAACATGATACTTAATGCAAAAATCTGTGTCGAAACGACACTCCACTACTTTTAAGAAAACGATACAAAGTGGAATAAAATAACCAGAAAATGATTTTATTTCAAAAGACTCTACTTTGAGTTTCCTTTCCCCTACTAGCATGTTTGGCTCTTTGCAGATGAAATTTGTTGATTCCTGATCCAGCAGGGTGGGTTGTGCAGTGGGGGAAGCAATCTCAGAGCCAAAGTAGAAGCCCCAAGTTGGGGCCTGCACAAAGATGCCTCTGATCAATTCTCCACATCAGAGGAAGTCACAGGGCCAATATGGATTCAAGGAGCAGGGAAATAGACTCCACCTCTGGAGGGAAGGATGTGAGGAAGCATGGGACCACTGTCCACCACAGTGGAGTTCCAGTAGCATCCACTATAGAAGTTAGCTCCAAGTATTAGATTATATTTTGCAGATGAGGAAATCCAGACAGGTGATATAAGTATGTCAGATATCACACAACTTGTTAGAAGAAAAAAACAAACCAGAATCTAGGTCTCCTGATTGATATTCTACTACTGTTTGAGCTCTGCTATGGTGTTTTGGATGTAGAAGGCGATGGCACCCCACTCCAGTACTCTTGCCTAGAAAATCCCATGGACGGAGGAGCCTGGTAGGCTGCAGTCCATGGGGTCATGAAGAGTCGGACATGACTGAGTGACTTCACTTTCACTTTTCACTTTCATGCATTGGAGAAGGAAATGGCAACCCACTCCAGTGTTCTTGCCTGGAGAATCCCAGGGACGGGGGAGCCTGGTGGGCTGCCGTCTATGGGGTCGCACAGAGTCGGACACGACTGAAGCGACTTAGCAGCAGTAGCAGCATGGTGTTTTGGGGCTTTCCTGATGGCTCAGATGGTAAAAAATCTGCCTGTAATGTGGGAGACCTGGGTTCCATCCCTGGGTTGGGAAGATCCCCTGGAGAAGGGCGTGACAACCCACCCAGTATTCTTGCCTGGAGAATCCCCATGGACGGAGGAGCCTGCCAGGCTACAGTCCATGGAGTCGCAAAGAGCTGAACACAACTGAGCAACTTAGCGTGCATGCATGGTGTTTTCACTCTGTGGTTGCCCATTAGAAGTAAATTTGTTGGCTACTGAATGTTGGTCCTCAGGACTTTTAACACATTTGGTATGAATTCCATTACATACTAAAGAAAAATACAATCAAATGTTAACTGATCACTGAAATTTTGACTTTCTCATTTAAAATCAGTTTTATTATGAAGTTAACAAATGGAAAGCTTTGTTTCTTACATGTTCTATGTAGTGCCATGACATAAAAGCATTCTTTGATCAGATAAAGACTCCATAGGTAGACAAACTAAAATCTTAATAATGAAAAATTAAACATGGAAGACTCGCATAGTCAGACCAACTATTTACTATTAGTCTTACTAAGATACATCAGTAGAACAAACATATGAAAACAAAAGTATGTGATATCTTGGCTATTTCTCTTTTGAAAATTTATATGGTTTTGTTTTATTTTTTTTTATTTTTTTTAAATTTTATTTTATTTTTAAACTCTACATAATTGTATTAGTTTTGCCAAATATCAAAGTGAATCCATCACAGGTATACATGTGCTCCCCATCCTGAACCCTCCTCCCTCCCCATACCATCCCTCTGGGTCGTCCCAGTGCACTAGCCCCAAGCATCCAGTATCGTGCATTGAACTTGTTTTATTTTTTAAACTTTGTTTATTTAGTTATTTTTGGCTGTGCTGGGTCTTTGTTGCTGCTCGCCGATTTTCTCTAGTTGCGGTGGATGGGGTTTACTCTCTACGTGTGGTACACCGGCTTCCCATTGCAATGGCTTCGCTTGTTGTGACTCACAGGCTCTAGAGTGCAGGTTCAGGAGTTGTTCCACACCAGCTTACTTGCCGTGCAGCATGTGGGCTCTTAGTTCCCAGACCAGGGATCGAACCCATGGCCCCTGTGTTGGCAGGCAGGTTTTTAACCACTGAACCACCAGGGAAGTCCCTCCTGAATATTTCTTAAACATTATCTTTAAAACATTTTGTGATTGAAACTGCTAATATAGGATCTGGAACACAACGTTTATAGACATCATAATAACACAATAGGTTTTTTGAGCATTTACTACATGACTGCCACTGTTCAAAGTTCTGTATATACATTATTTAATTTAATCCTCAAAAGTCCATGATGTACTATTATTATTTCCATTTTATTGATGATGAAATTGGGACAGAAAGTCACACAAATAGTGAGTGATTGAGGTAGGATTTGAACCTGGGCAGGTGAAATCCACTGTCTGTTCCTTCAGCTGCTACACAAAAATCCTGTCCCGACCTCATTGCTTACCAGTTCTGTGACTTTGATCAGGTCACACAAATTCACTAAGCCTCAGTTCTACCACTGAGTAATGGTAATAACAGTATCCATCTCCATGAGCTGTTTGGACAGTCCACTGGAGTGCTGTACAAGAATGTGGATTTCTTGGGGGAAGAGCATCAGATTCTCAGAAGGATATGTAGCATCAACCATAAGCGTCTGGGATATGTAACATTGGGAACCAGAGGGATATGTGATATCAAGAACCATAAGGGTTAGGGGACACTACACAAAATAGCCAGCTTTAATTACTGGATGGAGGTTTCTATTTTTTAGGGTGAAACATCAAGGTAAGAAAATAAGAGGTTTTCTCAAAACATGGAAAATCACTACTTAAATAAAACTCAAACGTTCATTTTGGCTCCCTTGTGATTCAAGGGAACAGACCTTTTTTGGTGGTGTGTACTTTGGTATCTGTCTTTCATGGAATCTAGAGAGAGACTGGGTAAACATAATCCCCGATGGCCAATGAAATTCACTAACTTGAATTGTCACCCTGCTTGTTTAACTTATATGCAGAGTACATCATGAGAAACGCTGGGCTTGAGGAAGCACAAGCTGGAATCAAATTTGCTGGGAGAAATCTCAATAACCTCAGATATGCAGATGATACCACCCTTATGGCAGAAAGTGAAGAAGAACTAAAGAGCCTCTTGATGAAAGTGAAAGAGGAGAGTGAAAAAGTTCGCTTAAAGTTCAACATTCAGAAAACTAAGATCATGGCATCCGGTTCCATCACTTCATGGCAAATAGATGGGGAAACAGTAGAAACAATAGCTGACTTTATTTTTTGGGGCTCCAAAATCACTGCAGATGGTGACTGCAGCCATGAAATTAAAAGATGCTTATTCCTTGGAAGGAAAGTTATGACCAACCTAGACAGCATATTAAAAAGCAAAGACATTACTTTGCCAATAAAGGTCCACCTAGTCAAGGCTGTGGTTTTTCCAGTAGTCATGTATGGATGTGAGAGTTGGACTATAAAGAAAGCTGAGTGCTGAAGAACTGATGCTTTTGAAGTGTGGTGTTGGAGAAGACTCTTGAGAGTCCCTTGGACTGCAAGGAGATTCAACCCGTCCATCCTGAAGGAGATCACTCCTGGGTGTTCATTGGAAGGACTGATGCTAAAGCTGAAACTCCAATACTTTGGCCACCTGATGTGAAGAGCTGACTCATTTGAAAAGACCCTATGTTGGGAAAGATTGAGGGCAGGAGGAGAAGGGGATGACAGAGGATGAGATGGTTGGATGGCATCACCGATTCAGTGGACATGGGTTTGGGTGGACTCTGGGAGTTGGTGATGGACAGGGAGGCCTGGCGTGCTGCGGTTCATGGGGTCACAAAGAGTCAGACACGACTGAGTGACTGAACTCAACTGAACTGAATAGGCAGAAAATCAGTACAAGTGGTTTCCCTCACTTTATTCTTTCTTATATTTCCCCATTTTTTGAAGTTGTTTTGAGGAATGCAATGCTGATTTTTTTTTTTTCCTGTGTGTGTATTTTCAGTATCCCAAACACAAAGTGAAGTGATCTGGAGATGATAAACACATCAGCTTGCAAGGTTTTTTGCACTCTTCATATTAAGCCTATGATAAAAGGTCCACTGGAGGGCTGTGTTCAGTGTCTAAAGTGAATGCTTTACATTTAATGATATAATCAAAATCATCTTCCCCTAGTAACTACTATTCTCATTTGAGTGAATTCCAATGTAGTTGTTTTTCCTTTTACATTATGCTTTGTGCATAAATATAAGTGAGATCGTTAGTTCATGTATAACAGGTATATAGCTAATAGTTTACTTTGCCCATTATTTATCTCTGTCAATATACATGTCTGCCTTTTCCCATTCTTGGTTCATAGCCATTATTCTAATAATGTTAGTTCTGCATTTTAAGAATTCCCACGTGGAGCTGCTGAAAATTGCTTAGAAGTACTTCATACCAGAAAGGTTAAATCTCAAAGAATTTTGGTCTTGGATCTAGCAGGCTAAATTGCTCCTAACAACATTATATTAATTAATGTCAGGTCAAGCTATTTCCTTTCCTTTGTGCTCAGTTCCAAGTACCCCAGCAAGTGATCTTGGCTGTGCCAACCACAAACTGATTTGAACCGCAGAGGTTGAATGGATTCAAACTACTTGCTATTCTAAAAACAGCTATTTAGTTACAGATTCGACGATGTTTTATCATCTTTCAGAATCATTTTTAACAGTAAATCAACTCTTTAAAAAACTGGTTTGAAGTTGCCTAGATACCATCTTTTCCTCCTTTCCCTGGATACTTGTGTAAATGTCAGAGGATGGAATTAGTCTCGATCTAGCCCTGGATGTTTTTGCCTTTTGAAAACTGTGATTGTAGTTTTCATTTTTTTGAAAACTGATTTTATTTTAAGTTTTTAATTGGAGGAAAATTGCTTTACAATTTTGTGTTGGTTTCTGCCATACAACAACATGACTCAGTCATAGGTATACATATGTTCCTTCCCTCTTGAACCTCCCTCCCTCCCACCTCTCTGTGTCATTCCAGAGCACTGGGTTGAGCTCCCTGTGTCATACGGCAACTTCCCACTAGCTATCTAAATTACATATGGTAGTGTGTATATTTCAATGCTACTCTCTCAATTCGTCCCAGCCTCTTTCCTCTACTGTGTCCAAAGTCTGTTCTGTATGTCTGTCTCTATTCATGCTCTGCAAATAGGTTCATCAGTACCGTTTTTATAGTTTCCACATATATATGTGCTAATATATTAATTTCATATTTATTTTTCTCCTTCTGATGTACTTCACTCTGTATAACAGACACTAGGTTCATCATGCTTTTCTTTCAGCCTCAGCAGGACAGCATGGGCGTCAGAACTGAAGGCAAAAGGGGAGGTGTCCATGCGTGCTAAGTCTCTTCGGACTCTTGTGACCCCATGGACTGTAGCCAACGAGGCTCCTCTGTCCATATGATGCACAGGCAAGAATGCTGGAGTGGGTTGCCATGTCCTCCTCCAGGGGATCTTTCAGACCCAGGGATCAAACCTGCGTCTCTTATGTCTCCAGCATTGGCAGGCAGGCAGGATCTTTACCATTAGTGCCACCTGTGCGCTTAGTCGCTCAGTTGTGTTCAACTCTTTGCGACCCCATGGTTTGTAGACCACCAGGCTCCTCCACCCATGGGGATTCTCCAGGCAAGAATACAAGAGTGGGTGGCCATTTCCTCCTCCAAGGCATTATAGCTCTTCTTGAAAATGTACTTGAACATCTTCTATTTTGTGCCCTACCTAATGGTTTTTGGACCACATTGTTTATAATGGGAATGGAAAGAACAGGAAATCAAAGAGATTTCTAATTGTCCATGAAATTCTCCAGGCAAGAATACTGGAGTGGGTAGCCTTTCCCTTCTCCAGGGGATCTTCCCAACCCAGGGATCGAACCCAGGTCTCCCCGAATCGCAAGATTCTTTACCATCTGAGCCACAAGGGAAGCCCCCAAAGGGGAGAGGAGGATGCTAAATGGATGAATCAGGATAAGTTCACTGCTCACTTAGGCATCCCCTGTTCTGATCCTCAGATTCTCCCCAGCACACTGTTGAAGTTGTCCTGCCATAAGCCACTTCAGCTTTGAGTGCAGCCCTGTTTCAGGCCCACTCACAGTGTGAGAACGGTCCTTGTGAAACTTGAGTAACCAACTGATGGTCTACTTGTGGTTTAGTACACTAACTGAAGTATTCTAACTTTCAGGAAGTTGGAAGTTCAAGTGAGCTTTAACCCATGAATTGAATTCTTCTAGGTGTGATATATATGTGCCTATTATAGCTATAGTTATCTAAGAGTTTTTCAACCAAGTGGATAAGAATGAGGTCATAATTTGGGAAAGTCTCATTAGGAGAATATCATTAGCTAAGCCTTAGATGGTAAAAATTCAATAATATAGAGAATATTTCAAATTTACGTATGGTATATTTCTAAAGAAATGTTTTATCCAAGGGGAGAAAGGTTTTATCAATACACTTTTCAAGAAGAAGAAATAGAGGACAAATGTGAAAACTTTGAAGAGATTTAAATAGAAACCAGATTAAATATCGATTTTATCAACAAGTCTTTCTGTCACCACTGAGCGATGTTTTGCCTTATACCTTGTAGGTTATAATGAAATCAGCTTTATAGTGAGTCACCATATCTACATCAAAGGGCCTGAAACTGGACTGCAGTGTTAGAACCTGAGCTTTCTAAAATTTATCTCAAAATGATGGCTGCAGTTAAAGGGTCCTAGTCGATAATACAATTTGTGCTGCCATTTCTGTTAGTGATTTTGGAGGACAACACTAGGACATATTCGGAGTCTAAACTAAATTTGGATTTCTCCACTGGGCATTAGATGGCAGTATTAATCAAGACATGCAGAGCTGACTTGTGTTACAGCTATTTCTAAAGGTACTCATAATTCTCCTAAGAGCGTTTCATGAAATAGTTATTTATCCTGCATTTTCTGCTTCTGTAAAGGGAAAGCATAAAATGTACCGCAAGTCTAGCTTTCTAATCTTTTGCCTCTTCTATTTACTTTTATTTTAGGGAAGCTGCTACAAGACAAGTGACTCTTATTTCCAGTTGGTTATTTCTGATGTTAAGTGGCCAAAATGTTCCTTTGGTAATTTTTAAATAGTTTTTCTCTTCCTGTGGATACAACTGCATATATGTAAATTATTGAAATTTCAAGGTTAGAGAATGACCCATATTAAGCATCATGTATAATGATCACATGTAATCTTATTCTGCACACACCTTTTAAAGGGGATAGAGTGCCACCTCTGACTGGAATCCCTGGTGGTTGTGATGGTGTAGTTGCCAAGTCATGTCTAACTCTTGCAACCCCATGGACTGTAGCCCACCAAGCTCCTCGGTCCATGGGATTTTCCAGGCAAGAATTCTGGAGTGGGTTGCTATTTTCTTCTGTGTGCACGGGCAACCGATTTAACCCCCTGTGCCTCACACTGCCCACCTGTAAAGTGGTAATACTAGTTTTATACTAGTTTCTATGTCACAGTCTTACTGTCAAGGAGGAAGTAAATTCATATACATAAAGTGCTTAGAACGGTATCTTGCATACAGGAAGCACTATATAACTGTTTGCTGGTAATAGAGATGGTGATGAGATGTCATGGTAATTCTAACACCTGCCCCCCCCGGAGTATCTTTTATGTTTTATGTAGCTTTTATGTCTGGTGTTTTCTGTCTCAAGCATTTTGCAGTAGACACCAATCAGGAATGACATTTGTAATAAGTGATGTCTCTTGGCTGCTCTCACCAAGCAGACTGACGTTCAGTGGAGCCAAACAGACGGCATCGTGCTTTGGGTATCACACAACTGGGGGATTCTTTTCAGCAGTGACCAAACTCAGAGGTGACTGTTTCTACCGGATGTCATGGCATCAGGTTCCCCCCATGCCCGCAGCAGAACCGAGCGTGGGACACAGATCTGGGAGCATGCGGAGGGGTCAAGCATGCAGCCGTCAGGGAGGACGGGGTGGCGACAGGAAGCATGGAGAGAGAAGCCATTTTCAGGGACATGAGTAATCCTTGGCAGGCATTCAGAGGGGCACTTTGGAGGAGAGTTGGAAGATCATTTACCGTGGGAGACAAAGACTGGGATATTGAATGGGAACTGCTGAGATATTGCAGATAACATCTGAGACTTCTCAGCCCCGGTGCTGGGAGGCATCCTACCCCCAGGAGAAGAACACTATGAAGGACTCCAAACATGGGAAGCAGAACCCAGGATTAAAAGAGAACCATAGATCAGATGCTTTGTATCCTATCCAGCTAATGTTTTCACCAATTCTCAATGAGGAGAAAGTTTATTTTCTATGATATGGATGATGGAAAAAATAGCTAGTATTTTAAAAAGCTAGGTACGTGCCAAGTACTTTATTTGTATTATTTTATGTCATCCACCATGTAAGAGTAAGGTATTCTTTCCTATTACAATCCTCAGGAATAAACTGAAATTGAGAGATGTTAAGTAACTTGCCTAAGGTAATTCAGTGTCAGTGCATCTATTTATTGATTAGTAAAACTGAATATAAGGTTTTACTATGCTGGTTCAGTCCTTCTCCATGAAGTCTTTTATTGTTTCCTAAAGCTCTAAGTTATGGAACTCTTGTAGGCAATTTTATAGATACTCTGGTATTGTTGCAGACACAGAAGGACTGAAAGGATTCTACCTGATGATTTCAGTAAAGGTGCTGGGTCCAAAGGCAGGAAAACGAAATAAGTAGTTGTCTTTAGAGAATATTGCCTCCATAGGACTGACTGTGGTCTGGGTGTGTTACATGTAAGTGTGTCTGTACCCACCCCCAACACACATATGCACACATATACATACATTTAGGTATATATTTTTATTTATGTATTTATATGAACATTTATATCCATGTATATGGATCTTGCCTTCATTATGCCTTCTATGTCATTCAGTCAAAATTAAATATAGGATAGTTTTCATCATTCCAAGAGTGGAGTTTCAGGAACTTTAGATGTAATCGGACACGACTGAGCGACGTCACTTTCACTTTTCACTTTCATGCATTGGAGAAAGAAATGGCAACCCACTCCAGTGTTCTTGCCTGGAGAATCCCAGGGACGGGGGAGCCTGGTGGGCTACCGTCTACGGGGTCACACAGAGTCGGACACGACTGAAGCGACTTAGCAGCAGCAGCAGACATATTATATCTTTTAATTTTCTAAGACATAACATTCATTTCAATGTTTAAATTTCACCTTATCTTCTTTTATTCCTCTCATTCATATATATTATCAAACAGAACAACCCTGGATTCTAATGTTAATATCTATTTATGGCATGGATGGCATCACCAACTCAATGGACATGAGTTTGAGCAAGCTTTGGGAGATAGGGAAGAATAGGGAAGCCTGGCATGCTGCAGTCCATGGGGTTGTAAAGAGTCGGACCCAACTGAGTGACTGAACAACAACAAATTCATGGAAATCAGGTTTGTCATTTAAACATTTCCTAAAATAACCTAATAGGGAGTTGAACCTCATTTATTTTTTTTTAACTTGAAGTAATTTGAATGCAAGCATCATTTTAAGTCTCCCTGACATCCCCTTCCCTCTTATATTCCATAAAATTTATCATTTGCATTCAATGAAGCTCCTAGTGACTTTTTGTAGGGCTTGCAACTGACACGAAAGAAAAAAATGACTCATCGCCACAGTGGTGGGATATGATGTCTGAAACCACTGTTTACAAGGTCCATTAGTGTTTACAGCTCTGCCACTTTCCTTCATGGTCTGCAAAGCATTTTAGCTCAGACTGAGTTATTCTTTCATAGCAACCAATTTTCTATAGTGTGGATATCTCTTCAACTTGGAAAACTCCAAAGGGAGTTCTGAGGTCTTCCATGTGAAGGCCAGCTAATTCTTTAGTGATGCCAGGCAGGGGGCTCTGTACATGGTGATTTGTTTGCGATGCCCAGGGAGACATACATCCTGTCCAAATGGTATCACGGATGACAGTGTCTGCTTTCTACTCAACAGTTCAAAAGCTTGTTTCATTAATTCTATCAGACAGTTTTGTTTCTCTGTAATAATTCTTGGCACCCTTGCCTCTTCAGATCCTGTGAATATATATGCATATTGGAAAATGTGATTTGGATGGAATCAGCACTTGGGCTAAAAACATCTACAGAATTTATCTATAAAATGAGCCAATAAAAGAAAGTGAAAGTGTTAGTCACTCAGTTGTGTCTGACTGTTTGCGACCCCATGGACTGTAGCTCCTCCACGTTCCTCTGTTCATGAGATTCTCCAGGCAAGAATACTGGAGTGGGTTGCCATTTCCCTCTCCAGGGCATCTTCCCTACCCAGGTATAGAACCCTGGTTTTCCACATTGCAGGCAGACTCTCTACTGTCTGAGCCAATAGGGGAAGCCCTAAAGTGAGTCAGTCAGTTCAGTTCAGTCGCTCATTCATGTCCGACTCTTTGCAACCCCATGAACCACAGCACACCAGGCGTCCCTGTCCATCATCAGCTCTGGAGTTTACCCAAACCCATGTCCATTGAGTCGGTGATGCCATCCAACCATCTCGTCCTCTGTCATCCCCTTCTCCTCCTGTTCTCAAACTTTACCAGCATCAGGGTCTTTTCAAATGAGTCAGCTCTTTGCATCAGGTGGCCAAAGTATTGGAGTTTCAGCTTCAACATCAGTCCTTCCAATGAACACCCAGGACTGATCTCCTTCAGGATGGACTGGTTGGATCTCCTTGCAGTCCAAGGGACTCTCAAGAGTCTTCTCCAACACCACAGTTCAAAAGCATCAATTCTTCCGTGCTCAGCTCTCTTTGTAGTCCAACTCTCCCATCCATACATGACTACTGGAAAAACCATAGCCTTGATTAGATGGACCTTTGTTGACAAAGTAATACCCCTGCTTTTTAATATGCTGTCTAGGTTGGTCATAGCCTTCCTTCCAAGGAGTAAGCGTCTTTTAATTTCATGGCTGCAGTCACCATTTGCAGTGATTTTGGAGCCCCCCAAAATAAAGTCAGCCACTGATTCCACTGTTTCCCCGTCTGTTTGCCATGAAGTGATGGGACCGGATGCCATGATCTTAGTTTTCTGAATGTTGAGCTTCAGAAAACTAAGATTTTTTCACTCTCCTCTTTCACTTTCATCAAGAAGCTCTTTAGTTCCTCTTTACTTTCTGCCATAAAAGTGAGTCAGTACTTACTCATTAAAATACTTAGTACACAAGATGTCAAGCAAAGCCAGTAATACTGTGAGTTAAGGAAGATGCCTGCACAGAAGGCCCTTGTAGTGTCCTGAGAGGGAATGCCTCCTTAAAGTTCATGCCTGAGAAGTCTCTCTTGCTTTACCCTGGTCCCATCCCTTACCCTCCCAGGCAGCTTCAACCTATACCATCATACATTCAGATCATTTTCATGAAGTGATATTGTCATTTGATAAATTAAAAAAAATTAATTCTGCTAAAGACACAAGCTGAAGTTGTGTCTTTACAGTTACATGCATAAATGAAACTTCATATGATGGCTGCCTCCAACTGGATTTACCTAGGTGCTCTGTGCTTGACAATGCTAAATTTCTAGGTCTTAGAAATATCAGGGTTTCACTGTAGTAGATTACGCAGGTGTTGGCTACACCTATTCTTAATTCAGTGGCAAATAAGGTGTCTGGATGGCAGGAAGAAACTTTGAAATAAGACCATTAATTCTAGAGGGATAAAGTTTGAGGAAACAGACACATGCTTTTGAATCAGTGGCTTCTTTTTGCTTTATCAGAAAAAAGGCTGCTGCTGCTGCTGCTAAGTCGCTTCAGTCGTGTCCAACTCTATGCGACCCCATAGACGGCAGCCCACCAGGCTCCCCTGTCCCTGGGATTCTCCAGGCAAGAGCGCTGGAGTGGGTTGCCATTACCTTCTCCAATGCATGAAAGTGAAAAGTCAAAGTGAAGTCGCTCAGTCGTGTCCGACTCTTCGCAACCCCATGGACTGCAGCCTACCAGGCTCCTCTGTCCATGGGATTTTCCAGGCAAGAGTACTGGAGTGGGGTGCCATCGCCTTCTCCAGAAAAAGGCCACCAAATCTCAAAATAATTCCTTCCCCAAAGTACAATATGACTTTTGGGGCGGGGGGACACTTACACACATGGACAACAGAAAACTTGGTTTCTTGTTAAAATACATAAGACTGTACTAAAATGCAAATTTATATTTTATATTAATTCTGGATTAAAAGAATAACATATTTTAAAACAGATTGCATACTAAATGGAGAGCAACTTGTGAACATATCTGTTATTTAGGATGTTTTCCCCTTTCAGTAGGATTCCTCTTAGCTTCACCGCAGCCAAGTAGTATTAGTAATGGCTGTCAGCCAGCACCCAGAAACAACATCATTCAGTAGAAATGGATGCTGTGATTCTGGTCTTTAGAATTGAAATCTAAGCATATATTCTTAGTTTGCTAAACTTATGAAGAATGGTGAATATGGAGGTGACTCAGGTGAAGAAATAACACTAGCAACATTAACCAACACTAAGCTTCTCCAATGAAATACTGATTTTGAGTGGTTAAAGATAGGTCCTGTTGTATGCAGGGAAACACTGTTTAATCAAAGACAGACATTACAAACTTCCTCTGATACCAAGGAGAGTGTTCCTATGAAAACTTTTGGAAGCTGAAGTGGCTTAAATCAAAGAAGCACATATCTTACAATACATCTTATTAATGGATGCACAAAATAAATCAAGATAAAGCACAGATGCTCAGACAGTTCAAAGCTATGGTGGCTGGGTGTTGAGGTGCTGAGTGTAGGTTCTGGGGGAGGAGCTTGGCGGGGCCACTCTTGTTCCTGGGGGTAGGAACATTTTTTTTCTGTAAAAATGAAAATCCTTTTCTGATTTCTTTCAGCCATGAAAAACTGGTGCAGAACTTTCATAAGAATAAAATTCAAAAAGCAGGAGATAACTTTCTTTTAAAAATACTTTATATACATAAACATAAAATGTTCACTATCTCAGAGGTTGCAAAGCCTTTACTTTATTCAGTCTCTTATTTGACAGTTGGTATATGCTAGGTGCTAAGTTGCTTCAATCCTGTCCAACTCAATCCCATGGACTGTAGCCCTCCAGGCTCCTCTGTCCATGGGATTGTCCAGGCAGTTTCTTCGAATACCTAACATAGCACTTCTGTGGAGAGCTGCCATTACATCTTGGAGAACCACATATAAGTATTCAAAAACAATCGAGTAATACACATTTAAGGACCTACTGGCTGCCTGTCACAGTAGGTCCTTAAATGTGATAAATACAAAGATAAACACAGCCTCTATTTTCTGTCTTCAAGGAGCTTAAGGAGAACAAACCACCACATAAACAGCTGTGTGCAGAGGTAGAAGTGCCAGTTGAGAGCTGAGTATGGACCTAGCTGATGTCATAGTCCACTTAGAAGACTGTTGTGGCTCCCATATGCGACACGTAGACTTGTCTTGCATATTTGTGTGTTTGATACTACTAATAATGTGCATCTACAAAAAAAGAAAATATACTTTGACCTCAAGCGATTATAGCACATCCTTTAAAGCACGGCTGGTCTTTCACATGAATGAGAATCAAACATATTGCCCTCTCTCTGTTTTTTATATCTTCCTATCCTGTCTTGCCCTGTACTTTCCAGCAACTCACTACTTCACAGGATTTCTCAGTGTTCTATCTCCAATGTCTGGAGGGCTAACAGAGTCTCCACATAAGACCTTCTTCTCTAGAACTGGGTCTTTTTCTGTAAGAGGCCACAGGGGTAAATGTTTTTGGCCTTGTAGGCCACCTAGGTTGTGTGCACAGTCTTGTTTGTTTACAGCCCTTTCAGTTCAGTCGCTCAGTCGTGTCCGACTCTTTGCGACCCCATGAATCGCAGCATGCCAGGCCTCCTTGTCCATCACCATCTCCCAGAGTTCACTCAGACTCAGGTCCATCGAGTCGGTGATGCCATCCAGCCATCTCATCCTCTGTCATCCCCTTCTCCTCCTGCCTCCAATCCCTCCCAGCATCAGAGTCTTTTCCAATAAGTCAATTCTTCGCATGAGGTGGCCCAAGTACCGGAGTAAAAATATTAAAATTGCTTGCTTTCTGAGCAGCACAGGCCAGCCAATCCCCAGCGGTTACTGAATCTCAGTACACACCCAAGTGACCTGGAAAGCTTGTTGACACACACACTGCTGGGCTTCACCCCACAGTTCCTGATCCAGTGACCCAGGAAGGGACCGGGGAAGCTGCTTTTGTAACATACTCCCATGTGACAGTGTCGCTGGCTGGTCTTGAAGTCACACTTTGTAAACTGCTCTAAAGCAGTGGTTTTGAATCATGCCAGCCTCTTAGTATCACCCCAGGAACTAAAAAAAAATCAAAACGAAAAACCCCAAATATGTGCAGATCCATCTCAGAGCATAAGAATAGCTTTTATATTTTTAAATGGTTGCGATGTGTGTGTATATATATATATATATATATATATATATATATGTGTGTGTGTATATATATATATATATATATCCCAGCGCCAACCCTGGTACTTTGTGCGCATGCATACACACACACACACACACACACACACTCAGGTCAGCACCTCTCCTTGTCTCCTAGGTGATTACTACTTTCAGTCAGGACTGAACACCAGTGTTCCAAGCCTTACGGGACCCACCCCTCCCTGCCAGAAAGCCATGTCCTGGGCATGTATTTAGTCTGCTTGATAATTGTGCGCAGCAGCAGTGATTCTCCTGGACTCTGTTTTCAGTTGTGCTGTAGGGGTGGGTGGGAGATGTCCAAAATCACTTCTGTTGATTCTCTCCAGCCGCTCTATCCTTTGCTATTTCTTTTTCAACCCTTCTTGGAAGGCGCTTCCAGGAAAGTGCAAGCTCAGGAGTCCAGCAGGGCAGCGGCTGGCTCCCACCATTAAAACCCGTGTCTGGGAGGAGAGCTGCAGGAAGGTGCTGAAAAGGAGGAACTAGCGAAGGGTAAGACGCGGAAGGGGGACGGGAACGGAGGTGGCGCAAGGAAGGGAGGTGAGCCTCGGAGGCCGAGAGGTGCCCGCTGCCCTGCGCCCGTACCCCGCTTCCCCGCGCAGCGCATCCAGGCCGCCAAGGAGAGAGCCGGGCCGACCCTGGCCGGCGGGCCGCCAGCAAGGGGCTCGCTGTTCCCCGGGCAGGCCCGGTTTATCAGACCCCACTGACTGGCCGACCCGGGGCGACGGCCGGTCCCCGCGTTCCCCGGGCGCCCGCGGCTGGGCACCGCACCCTCGCGGAGGACGCGCCGGGCAGCGGCGGAGACCGACGTGCGCCCCGGCCCGGAGGCTCCGGGCCAAACAGCCCGGAAAGTGGCGTCGTCGTCCGTCCCGGAAGCTTGTTCCTGCAAAGCAGTGGCAGATCAGCCCCTTGACTTCTTCTTGCTTCTGGTTGGCTCCTTTCCTTCCGAGCCCTGGACCGGAAGTAACGGAGCACGCCAGAATGTGTGTGTGTGTGTGTGTGTGTGTGTGTGTGTGTGTGTGTGAGAGAGAGAGAGAGAGAGAGAGAGCGCGCGCGCGCGCGCGCTCGTGTTTCTGTCGGAATCCAGTCTCACTTGGGCCCTAGTCACTTGCTCAGTGCTGAACATGCTGGGTCAGAACCTTTAAATTCAGCAAACCTTGACCGGTTGACTTCTGAGGATGAGGCTGGCGTAGCTGCGGCGTCCAGCGGATAAGGCAGGCAATTCTTCGGGCAAGAACACGAGTGGGTAACCATTCCCTTCTACAGGGGATTTTCCCAAACCAGGGATTGAACCCGGTCTCCTGCATTGCAGGCGGATTCTTTACCCTCTTAGCCACCAGGGAAGCCTCGATAAGGCAATTCAGTTTGCCATTTCTTCCTCTCAGTCTCAGGCTCACTCTGTGTAACTGGGGTAGCAGATCTCTCATCAGAAGATGGAAAGTAAATAGAATATTTGGTCACCAGCCTGTGGTCTGTAATGACCCCTCAGACATGATCTTGTCAACGTCAAATATTGGTCACCTGGTCTGAGAGACTGATGAAAGGGCTGCTCAAAAAGCCTTCCTACTTTGAGTTTTAATAGTTTCTTCCTCTGGGCTTTTATATTGCGTTGTCTCTCTTTTTTAATGGTACTTATCACACCAAAATTACGTTTTTAAACCATTATTTCATCTTTATATACTGAGTGTTCGGACAGAGTAGGGACTCACAAAATGTCAGAATGACTGTCCTGATGCAGTAGTTTTCAAATTTGAGCCTGCGTGTCAGAATCACCTGGAGGTATTACTAACAAAGAGTCTTCCACCCTGCCCTTGGGGTTTCAGATTCTGTAGGTTTGGGGGCCTACAGAATTCTCAGAAGCCTGAGAATCTGCATTTCTGACAAGTTCGCAGGTGATCTTGATGCTGATCTGGGGACCACACTTTGAGAACCACTGTTGCAGGGACTGTTTACTCAGTCTGTGTTGAATATTAGCATTAAATTCATCTCTGGTACTTTAAGACACTAAAGAACAAAAACAACAAGAAAAGTATGGCTCAGCCCCAGGGCCAGGTTGGCATGACATCTGGCCATTTTGATATGCTTTAAAATCTGCTCTGATGTCATTCTTAGGTGATTCTCATCTGCTGCTAAGGCTGAACCTCAGGCCACAGTGCTGGCAATACAGCCATTGGAACCACCTGTTTAGACTGACACTTTTCCCAAAGGGTGTATAGGGTACATCCAGAGCCTCATTCATTACAGGGTCAGTTTGATTGATTTGCTTATCAATCAGTGAGAAATGGGACATATGTAGTTTCATGTGGGGAAATACTCTGGAAAGGAGGGTCTGTCTTGTAGGCAGATGATCCAGAGAGAGGATAAAGCAGAGGGAAGAATATTCTATCAGGGTGATCCCATTGACAGTTATGCTCTCATGTGGACCTGAACTTTATCCCTCCTGCATCCCCACTTATCCAGCTTTCTTCTCCCTAATTAGCTGAGAAACCTTCTTTTGGGGGTTGTCATTTAAATTTTAGCAAAAGGAAGTCATTATTTAATCAAGCCATTTTTAATGGACATGATCATATTTAAGGGTATGAGCACCAAAATGGATCTTCTGGAATCTTGACATGAACGGAAAAAGTGATCAGGAACTATACATGTGAATAAAGACACAACTGCTGAACCCCCTGAGATGCAGAACACAAAGGGGATTAGAGATCCTGTCAGTCTGAAAGCCATGCTCCTGGTGAGGTACAGGTGGTCCAAGTGGGAGGCGAGATTTCATAAACCTTAATTCACACCTACTCTCCAATCTGTGTGTTCTCTTCCTAGTGGAATGAGCTTCCCTACCAATCTAATAGTTGAAATATAGCCTCTCATTTTTGTTTTGATTTGAAATTTTGAATTGTTAGTGAAGCTGAACATTTTTACATGTTCGCAGTCAATTTTAATTTACTATCCCAAGACTTGATTAAAATCTTTTATTCATTTTCTGTTGAAATGTTTTGCCTAGTAACTCTTAGTTTTATGTGTTTTAAAGACATTGATTTCCTTTGTATACACTTTCATATTTTGTCAGTTTCCTTTGAATTAAAAATTTTAAATATTTGCAGAATCAAATCTATTACTGATTTTTCCTTCTGAAGCTTCTGCTTGTCATTATCAAAAATTATTTTCCATTTGTTGGACAAGTTGGATAAATATTCACTGTGAAATTTGTATATTTATTTTTCATTTAAACTTCTATTACTAATTGGTGTGGAAATAATTTTGCTCTAAGACATGAGGTAGGGATTCATTTTTGCTGCATTTTTCAAATGGAGTGTTAGACCCAACACAATTTTTATTAATAAACTATCTTTTTTCTTGATTTGAGGTGCTACATTTATCTATAATTATACTTAATATTATATATATTCCAGTACATATATATATGTATATTTAAAATATAAAAGTTATTGTACTTTTTGTGGCTTAGACAGTAAAGAATTCTCTTGCAGTGCAGGAGACCTGGATTTGATCCCTGGGTTGGGAAGATCCTGTGGAGAAGGGAATGGCAACCCACTCCAGTATTCTTGCCTGGAGAATTCCACGGACAGAGGAGCCTGGTAGACTATAGTCCATGGGATTGTAAAGAGTCAGACATGACTGAGCAACTAACACTTCAATATTTCAAAAACAAGAGCCTCCTTAGTTTTTAAAAAAATTTCTGTGTATTCTATCTCATGTGTTATTAAAAATAAAATAAGAATTTGCTTTATTGACTTCCTCAGTTCAAAAATTATAATTGTGACAATTTGGAACAGCTAAAGAATGTTCAAGAATGTCATCAGATGGAGGGAACAACATCAACAAATAGCCCATGTCACTGAGAACACTGCTCAGGTACATTTATTAACAGATCCATAAGAGATTCACTTTATTCTGCTCAGAAATGGCAAGACTGAATATTCAAAATTGTCTTTTGATTAATAAATTGGTTTTAAAATAATTAACTAACAAAAAATATGAGTAGATAGACTATAGAATGTCTTAGGAGGTATATTATTTAAGATAAGCTAGACTGCAAGGGGTGGAAGCTTAAAGAATATGAGAAATGATTTCTTTCTCAGATAACATTTGCAGGTCAATAGGGCAACTATACTCCTCAAAGTTATTTGGTACCCAGTTTTCTGCCAGTTTTGTGTGCCAGCATCCTACATGGCAATCAAGAAATGAGGTTGCTGCAGTGTGTGAGTTAACAACAAGAAAGAAAGAGAGAGAGCTCATGGAAGAGATATGCTCAGGGTTTTAAGATATAGCCTTATTTTATTATGAGGCTGAAAAGGCATTGATCACTTCTGTCTATATTCCTTTGCTGAAAGTGTAGTCATGTGGCTACACCTAACAGTAAGTAAACTTAGAATATTCAGTTCTAATTGGGAGGGGACATGCCCAGGACAACTGTCTGTATACTGGGTGAGAGAGAAAGATTAGATCTTGATGGTCAGTCTGCACCCACAGTTTAGGGAGAAATGAGGTTGTTGTGGTTAATCTCATCTGAACTTACTAAAATAAATCCCACTTCACACACAACGGGTGTAAATGCACCTTTTCCTTTTAATTTTTATTATTTTTGGTCGTATGCATGGTGTGCAGGATCTTCATTCCCCCAGCAGGGACTGATCCTGCACCCCCTGCAGTGGAACTGCAGAGCCTTAACCACTGGACCACCAGGGGAGTCCCTGTAAATGAATCTGGATTCATGTAAATGAAGGATGAGTCTTGGCCAGACCGCATCCCCCTTTCCAGTTCTGCTTTTTCTCTTTGTTGTTTCCCTGGCTCTTTGCCTTGAATTGTTCTGACACAGAGTCTAGCATTTCCCACTTAGCCCTTGGGTAGTATAACACGATCCGTATTAATACCTGGCAGAGAACCTAGTGGCTCTTCACTCACTCATTTACCGCTCTGGTCACGACTTCCAGGTCTAACTCTTGGGTTCACATTGGTGAAAGAAACCAAGAGCTGCCCCTCTCCTGTATTTTGTCTCTCCAGCTGGCTCGTAGATTCTTTCTTCAACCACACCTTGACAAGAAAGAGGACCTGAAAGCTAAAAGGTACTTTTTGATGGTAAATGAAATACTCTTGCCACTTTCTATTCAAAAATAAGATGGAGTGAAAAAAAAATGTAATTCAAGCTTGGGGTATTCAGCTAATAGTACCACTTTTGTAACAATGGGAGAAACTGATAGGAGTTCAGTGGGGGCTTGGGTAAGAGAAGAAAATTAACACGACATTTGATCTGCTCTGCTAAAACTTTTGTTTCTGTGTGGCATGCTTGCATGCTGACGGTAGCCCGCCAGGCTCCTCTGTCCATGGGATTCTCCAGGCCACAGTACTGGAGTGGGTTGCCATTTCCTTGTCCAGGGGATCTTCCCCACCCAGCAGTTGAACTCGTATCTCTTAGGTCTGCTGCATTGACAGGGAGATTCTTTACCACTACCACCACCTTTTGGAAACCCATTTCTGTGTGGAGAACTAGCCTATTCATGGTGGGTAATAGAAGGATATCATTGTAATGCATCAATCACATAGGTCAGTCCGTGTGTGACTTGCCCCAGCAGATTACTGCTTTACACCATCAAGTGATACACAAATACTATGTATTCATGTTTTAGAGGAAAATGGTCCATGCATGGCATTCATTACACTACACTCTTCCTGCTGAGTCAGTGTGGCCATGGGCTTTGTCTTAGAAATCCTGATTTTGCGACTCTCCCCAACATTTGGCCATTTTGATCTTTTTTCCACAACTCAACAGCCTCAGCTCTTCCTTACATCTTCTCCCACCGATGTGTTCATTTACTGTTTCTCTATTTATTGGGAATGTCAATGTCTTTTAAATGAAACTAGTATTTTTCTTAAGATCATTATTGTTTTTGTTAGCACACGTTCTTGTTATGGACTGAATTGATTGTGAGTGGTCTGTCCATAATCTTATTTTTTTGCATAATCTCTGGTTATTTTTCATATATGATTTTACTGAATGTGAGGTTTTTAAGGAGTGAATATACTGCCTCATGACACAAATTATATTTTGTAAATGCAACATGACTTGAGAAAGTCAGTTGGTGATCTTGCTGGAGCATTGTATTTTGTGTATATAGATTTTGTTTTTTTCAATAAGAGCTCCCAAATCTCAAGGGATATTAAAAAATTTATTCCTTATGAAGCCCAGCTGAAGGCTGTGTATTATATGGCCTCTAATGTTATTTACTTCTTGTCCACCTGCCTTTCTGGGTGTGGGGAACTGAGATTCTCACCTTTAGCTCAGAACATGCCTCCATCTGGGACACTGAAACCACTTCTATTGAGGACCAGTGGCATAGAAAACTTACTAAATAGACTGTGTGTGGCCTAGGTACAGTGACTTAATGTGAACAGTTGATGTGCACCTTTTCCTTTATAGAGAATCTAATAGACATATATACATCACCATGTGTAAAACAGATAGCTGATGAGAAGGCTCTATATAACACCGGGAGCCCAGCTTGGTGCCCCCTGATGACCTAGAGGGGTGGGATGGGGGGATGGGAAGGAGGCTCAAGAGGAAAGTGATATATGTATAATCATGGCTGATTTGTGGTGTTGTGTGGCAGAAATCATTGCAACATTGTAAATCAATATTCCTCCAATTAAAAAATAAATTAAAAAGATAAGTCAGATTAGGCATCCTAGGTCAATGTGGACATCTCCCACTGCACATGGATAGGTTGGTATGTGCTCTCTGCCTTTGTGGGTTTCTTTTTTTTTAGGCTAGGTTAATATTTTAAAATTCATTAGATACTATTAAATTCAAGAGGTAAATCATAGTAAAATGTTATCTTTTTAGAATAAAACTAATATTGACTTAAATGAGAATTGTATAAGCATTTGCTTATTAGTGATTAAAAATGCTTAAGCAGAATAGTATCTTAAGCCAGACAGATCAAAGGAAATTCTTTATATATGTGTGTGTGTGTGTGTGTGTGTGTGCTAAGTCACTTCAATCATGTGTAATTCTTTGCGACCCTATGAACTGTAGCCTGCCAGGCTCCTCTGTCCATGGGATTCTTCAGGCAAGAATACTGGAGTGGATTGTCGTGCCCTCCTCCTGGGGATCTTCCTGACACAGGGATCAAACCCATGTCTCCTGAGGCTTCTGCATTGCAGCTGGATTCTTTACCACTGAGCAACTAGGGAAGCCCCATATACGTATATGCATGTATATATAAAGGCCCATATAGTCAAAGCTATGTTTTTTCCAGTATTTATGTACGGATATGAGAGTTGAACCATAAAGAAGGCTGAGTCCTGAGGAATTGATGCTTTCTAATTGTGCTGGAGAAGACTCTTGAAAGCCCCTTGGACAGCAAGAAGATCAAACTAGTCAATCCTAAAGGAAATCAACCCTGAATATTTATTGGAAGGACTGATACTGAAGCTCCAGTAGTTTGACCACCTGATGCAAAGAGCTGACTTATTGGAAAAGACCCTGATTCTGGGAAAGATTGAAAGCCAAAGGAGAAGGGGATGGCAAAGGATGAACTGGTTAGATAGCATCACTGACTCAATGTACATGAATTTGAGTAAACTCTGACAGATAGTGAAGGATAGAGGAGCCTGGTGTGCTGCTGTCCATGGGATCACAAAGAGTCAGACATGATTTAGCGACTGAACAACAACTATAATATATATATATATATATGTATATGTGTGTATATATATATATATTCCAGTAATATTTTTAAATTCCTTTCTGCCTTTGAAATGAGAGTGATATTAATAGCTGTGTATTTCAAGATGCAGGGCCAGTCAGTGTATCAATACTAGAAAAAGCAAGCAGGTACAGCATTGCTCTAATCACTCTAGTGTCTGATCATCTAAACTCCTTGCTTCCCATGATTCCTGTTAATGTGACAAAAAGCAAAAGCCAGCTCCTTTCTTCGCAATCTGTAGCTGACTTCGCTGGTCCCTTCTTATCTGAGCAATTGAAGGGGCAACAGTATAGGAAGCTTGAGTGACTAAAAATTGTCAGGAGTCATTTAGAGCAATAGCTTCCGTTTCTCCAGAAACCGTTGAACCAAACTAGTGAAATTGTTGGAGACTGGCTACAGCGGGTTTGTCTGTCGGCTGTTTCTGCTTCTGTTCTTGGCTGATTCCCTTGTCTGCTGATGTCAGTACAGCAGTAGGAAAAGGCAGAGTGGTCTCCGTGACATCATTCATATTGTGAAGTGTCAGGCCACTTTTGTCTCTGCGGAAGCTCCTGGTGTACCCATAGACATGCTAGGTTGAGAGTAATATGGATACATCTCCTTTTGCTTCACTGACTGGTGTTTGGGATGGTTGCACCCATATTTACTAAACTCATAAATGGGAAAAAGCAAATCCATGTGGTCTGGAGCTAAGACAGAAGGACATCAACTGAGATTTAGACCAAAGCTGGTAGCTGCCAAGCCAATACTTGATATAAATTTAAACTTCATTTTTATTCATTAGAAGTCCTGCGTTTACTGTTATTTTTACAGGCAAAGCTTTGTAGCTATTTAGGTATATAATGGTTTCATATGGTTTGAGTGGAATTATGTTTGCTGCTGTGTGAAATTCTTCCCGGGATTCTAGAATGAAAGCCATTCTTTGGCAATTTTCACATCCTTCCCCGCTAAGAGAATCATTCTAAAATGTTTTTCTGTCATTTAATGAAGCCAATTGCCACTTAAGGCAGATTTATACTAATTAACTTGGGTGTCATGGAATTTTTATAAGAATTAGACCCTAGTTCTGACAATAGGAAAATAAGATTTGATCTCTGTGCCTTTTTAGTAGCTGTGAAGCACATGAAACTGTTTGAATTTGTTTAATTTTATTGAAAAGATTTTGCATTCACACCTCATTGCCTTATATCTCTTCAGAGGAAAATTCCTTCTTTAACTAAATACACAGATTTCTGGGTACAGATGAAAATTTCCTCATAGTTTCTGTTTACCCGTAATGGAAGAACAAACCTGTGTTAAGGATGGTGGTGTCAGAGAACATTTCCTAAAGGAGCTAGACCAGGGCTATTCGATTTCCAACTGAAAATCAGAAGTGAGGATTACTGACTTGTTTTTGCCTTCAAGAGTATCCATTGCCAACAACATTTTTCTTGAATATTTAGCATGGCCAAATCAAGTAGGCAAAAGGATTCTCAGCCTCTCCCTGTGTATATACCTATGAACACGGGTAGTGTGTTCAGATGTTTGTGTCCTAGCCTGGCACCAAGCAACCAGAGCCTTGCTCCTCTATAGGTTTTTCTCTTACAGCACTTTCACTGTATCTTTTTTTCTCCTCCTCAGTAGTTCAGAGCGGTTTCTCATGGGTCATCCCATCTCTATCTCTCTGGGTGTGCAAAATTTCATCCCAACCAATCTCTGTGTCCTTTTCCTCGAGACCCCCAATCAAAGTCTCTGTTCTCTGATGTAGCTTCTTCGTTGTCTGTCATATACAACATGCTGATTTCTCTTTTTACTGGAAGTCTGACATATACTAGGTTTACATGGTAGATGAATTAATAATTAAATGAATTCCTGACCTCAGTGCTTTGCTCAGGCTGATTCCTAACAGGCCTGGGATGAAAGGGAAGGACACTCACACCCTTTTCTCCATTTGGCTTTAAATCCTCAGTGTTCATCTCTCACCTCTTCCTTCACGAAGCCTTCCTTTGTAAAGGTCCAACTCTTTTCTTTCCCTAATTCATCCTGAAGGTAGCTATTATACATTTTAGTACTTAATTTTGTGTTTAGTTGAACACTTTAATGAACAGTTCCTTATATTGTTGGATTCCCTATTTCACAGAAGGTTTTAACCACACGACAATTTCTGAGTGCCGGGACACTGCCATTTTTTTCATTTATATCCTCCATGGAATTTAGTGCACACTTTCAAGCACATAATATGCCCTTGATAATAAATAGAGAATTGAAATGAATGATATTGATTAATATCTGAATGTAATCAATTTGTGCCATGGCCACTATTCAATCCAATTCATCACCTATCTCTTTCTCCTATTACCATTAAGCCAATAAATCACGTTGTCTGTGTGTGCATACCCATGTGTGATTTACACAGATACACACCAAAGAAGCAGTAGTCTACTGGAGGATTATTGTTTAGGTGATCTGTGATTCTGTGCAAAAGACTTGGAAGTATTTTATTGCAGCCTCTATGAAACCTTCTTCCCAACCATGTGAAACTACCATAAATGGTCACAAATGTACTCCATCTTGGGCAAGGTTTTATTGTTAAAAGGTCCCCCTGCATTTAATGACTGCCCTTCCACTGATGAACTGTGCAACCTTGGGCAAGTGATGGAACCTTTCTAAACATTGATTTCATCCTTGTAAAATGAGAATAATCATGTCACCCTTTGAAGGCCACTTTCAGGATTGGTAATAATGCCAATACCAGTCACCATTTATTGAGGTGACTCTGTTCCTGGCAGTGTGCTCTGTCTATAAGGTTTCTCCTTTAATTCTTACAACATCTTTGGCATACTTTAGATGCTCAGTAACAGTGGCTATTGTATTTTATACTTTGGCGTAAATGCACACTGAGTCAGACTGAAGATTGCCAAAGACTCGTTTTTCATTTCCCAGGATTGGCAGAAAGGTTTAATAAAGTCAGGCTGCTATCAAGGGCTTGTAGCCACAGGCCAGTTTAATGGTTGGTCTGAGTGGAGGCCAGATGCTGGGTCCTGCCATACCACTGCTTTGGTGCCCTTCAGGCCCAGACAGCTGGCTCTTACAGTAAAATCTGGCTTAGGAAGTAAGAAGGTACTGCCCTGAGTTGCTTGAGAGCTGATTGACACTGCAGTTCAGTAGAAATGGCAAATCAATTTCATTAAGCACAAAAAGAATTGACTTGTGTAAAATGAGATGACACTTCAAGGATGGAGAAGGGTAAACATCATGAGCAGGTCTTGTTTCCTCTGAGCTAAGCACTGGAGTAATGGGACTTAGCTTTCAACAGGAAGGCGGATTTAGTTTAGACTTTGGTAAGTTTCTTGATGGTGAAAGTCTGAGCTATTCAAGCTCATCAACAACATCAGATACAGGAATTTATCAAGAGCTTTTATCTTTTCCTCACAGATTTCGGGGCACTTCCAGGAAGCACACGATCTAGATGATCTCAAACTGTAACTTCCCAGGTCAGCAGTTCCTTCCTCTCTCCTTCCCTCTCTGCCTTTCTTTCTAAAACAGAATTTTTATATTTTGAATTTTATTTCTTCCTCTGTTCCATCCAGTTAAACGTTAGAGTTCTAGGGTGGGACCTGAAGACTGGTGCTTTTGAAAAACTCTACAAATGATTCCACGGTGCACACAAGGTTGGCACCTGTTCCTTGGGTCCAAAGAGTCCCAGAAACTCGGAGGGACTGGTCTCCAATTCTGTGATGGACCCAATACTAGAATGCTGTCCTGTTTCTTGGCACCTGTGGTTGCATCTTCCATTATGATCCACAGGGATGAAGTGAATGGAAAAGTTCTCTCTTTCCATCAATTTTAGGATCATTTTATAAAGTTCCCTAGTGGAGTAATCTTAATCTTGGTTTCTTACAGATACTCTGGCTAGCACATCTTCTATGAATTTCTTACTGTAACCCCTCATGAGAAAATCAGTTGTAGAGCCTTTTTCTGTTATAGTTTCCCACCAGAGGCTTCCCTGGTGGCTCAGCGGTAAAGAATCTGCCTGCAGTGCAGGAGACACAGGAGTCGTGTGTTCCATTCCTGGATCAGAAAGATCCTGTGGAGGAGGAAATAGCAACTCACTCCAGGATTCTTGCCTGGAAAATCCCATGGACAGAGGATCCTGGTGGGCTACAGACCATAGGGCCGCAAACAGTTGGACATGACTGAACGTGCATTCACATATCCCACCAGAAGCTTTGCCTATTCTTAATGAAGAACACTCATTGAGATATTAATCAACAGTATGTTTTATGTGCCAGGTTCATTAACATCCTCTGTATACATCCTCTGAATATCTTATCTGGGCAGATGAGGCCCAGAGAGGTTAAGTAACTTGTCTAAGGTCACACCACTTATGAATGATAGAACATGATTGAGAGTCAAGACCATTGACTTTCAAGTTCATGTTCATGGTAGTGGGATCCAGTCACAAGGGAGCTAGAGATTAATGGTCAAGTGACTAGCAAGAGAAGAGCAGGATAGTAGTTCCAGAAAGGGCCGTTGGCATAGTTAGGATTTTTAACCAAACACGAAACTCAAGAATGCAGACAAAGGTAGAATACATTTATTTATTTATTTTTTGACAGTTTCTTTTTTTTTTATTTATTTTTTAATTTTATTTTATTTTTAAACTTTACAACATTGTATTAGTTTTGCCAAATATCGAAATGAATCCGCCACAGGTATACCCGCGTTCTCCATCCTGAACCCTCCTCCCTCCTCCCCCCGCCACCCTCCCTCTGGGTCGTCCCAGTGCACCAGCCCCAAGCATCCAGTATCGTGCATCGAACCTGGACTGGCAACTCGTTTCATACATGATATTATACATGTTTCAACGCTATTCTCCCAAATCTCCCCACCCTCTCCCTCTGCCACAGAGTCCATAAGACTGATCTATACATCGGTGTCTCTTTTGCTGTCTCGTACACAGGGTCATTGTTACCATCTTTCTAAATTCCATATATATGTGTTAGTATACTGTATTGGTGTTTTTCTTTCTGGCTTACTTCACTCTGTATAATAGGCTCCAGTTTTATCCATCTCATTAGAACTGATTCAAATGTATTCTTTTGAATGGCTGAGTAATACTCCATTGTGTATATGTACCACAGCTTTCTTTATCCATTCATCTGCTGATGGGCATCTAGGTTGCTTCCATGTCCTGGCTATTATAAACAGTGCTGTGATGAACATTGGGGTACATGTGTCTCTTTCCCTTCTGGTTTCCTCAGTGTGTATGCCCAGCAGTGGGATTGCTGGATCATAAGGCAGTTCTATTTCCAGTTTTTTAAGGAATCTCCACACTGTTCTCCATAGTGGCTGTACTAGTTTGCATTCCCACCAACAGTGTAAGAGAGTTCCCTTTTCTCCACACCCTCTCCAGCATTTATTGCTTGTAGACTTTTGGATTGCAGCCATTCTGACTGGCGTGAAATGGTACCTCATAGTGGTTTTGATTTGCTTTTCTCTGATAATGAGTGATGTTGAGCATCTTTTCATGTGTTTGTTAGCCATCTGTATGTCTTCTTTGGAGAAATGTCTATTTAGTTCTTTGGCCCATTTTTTGATTGGGTCATTTATTTTTCTGGAGTTGAGCTGTAAGAGTTGCTTGTATATTTTTGAGATTAGTTGTTTGTCGGTTGCTTCATATGCTATTATTTTCTCCCATTCTGAAGGCTGCCTTTTCACCTTGCTAATAGTTTCCTTTGTTGTGTAGAAGCTTTAAAGTTTAATTAGGTCCCATTTGTTTATTTTTGCTTTTATTTCCAATATTCTGGGAGGTGGGTCATAGAGGATCCTGCTGTGATGTATGTCGGAGAGTGTTTTGCCTATGTTCTCCTCTAGGAGTTTTATAGTTTCTGGTCTTACGTTGAGATCTTTAATCCATTTTGAGTTTATTTTTGTGTATGGTGTTAGAAAGTGTTCTAGTTTCATTCTTTTACAAGTGGTTGACCAGTTTTCCCAGCACCACCTTTAATTCTTAAGGTAACAATCTCAGGAGACTGAAGCTCAGAATCAAGGGAGTCAAGTAAGAAAAACTCAGAAAAGCAGTCAAGATCACTGCAGGCAGAAGGCTTACATCAGGATTCTCCTTAGCTCTGGGAGGAAGAGAAATCAAAAGATGGGGAATCTGTTCCGAGTCGATGCATGTGTCGGCCGCCTTGTGAGAGCAGGGTGGAGCTACACAGCTTAAGTTGTTAGAGTGGCTAATGTTTTATGAGCGCTTGTTCCTGTTCCAGGCAAACAGTAAGCAAGTGGGATGCATTTTTTAATTTTATCCTCAGAATAATTCTAAGACAAAGATAATAGTCTTTTCACTTCTATTTTAACTATCACCCATCTGACGCTGTAACAGATTTACCCAAGTTCAAAGATAGTAAATGTTATAACTGAGATTTAAATCCTGGACTTCAAAACCTTTGCTCTTCCCCCCACAGATGATTGCCCAGCACCCCTAGCCTGGGGACCCCATCCTCCTCTTCCTTCCTTCTTTTGTGAGAGGCAGGTCAGTCAGGAAAACTGAATTCTATTTCCATTTATTAATCCAACTAAGCTAAATTGCTAACACTGTCAAACATTCAGTATTTATAGAGGGCATTTGATGTGTCTTATTTGGTGGGAGGGTAAGAAGAGACTTCTCTTTTTGAGGAAATCCCCACAGTGTGTGTGGTGAGAGAGACAGCAATTTCTCTCTCTGTCTCCCATGTCCTAGAAGTGATCATATGACACAGGCCTAGTCAGCAAGGAGAGGTACATGCCTGGGGCTTTGAACTTTCTTTCTTTCTTTTTTTCTGATGACCTTAATCTTTATCGTGTCCTTAAAGTTGCTCAACGATGCTATTCCCCCCACAGCCCCTGCCACCCCTAGCTTGGTTTTTTTTTCTCTCTGTTACCCTTTTTATTTTATATTTATTTATCTTACTTGAGTATTGGAGAAGGCACTGGCGACCCACTCCAGTACTCTTGCCTGGAAAATCCCATGGGCAGAGGAGCCTGGTAGGCTGCAGTCCATGGGGTCTCGAAGAGTCGGACACGACTGAGCGACTTCACTTTCCCTTTTCACTTTCATGCATTGGAGAAGGAAATGGCAACCCACTCCAGTGTTCTTGCCTCGAGAATCCCAGGGACGGGAGCTTGGTGGGCTGCTGTCTATGGGGTCGCACAGAGTCAGAATGACTGATGTGACTTAGCAGCAGCAGCAGCAGCATAGTTACTTTACAATGTTGCGTTAATCTCTGCTGTGCAGTAGAATCAATGAGTGTATACCTCCATCCCCTCTTCCTTAGGTTTCCTTCCCATCTAGGTCATCGCAGAGTGTTGAGTAGAGTTCCCTGTGCTATACAGTCAATTCTCATTGGTTATCTGTTTTATACATAGTAGTGTAGATATCGGAGAAGGCAATGGCACCCCACTCCAGTACTTTTGCCTAGAAAAATCCCATGGACGGAGGAGCCTGGTGGGCTGCAATTCATGGGATCGATAGAGTTGGACATGACTGAGCGACTTCACTTTCACTTTTCACTTTCCTGCATTGGAGAAGGAAATGGCAACCCACTCCAGTGTTCTTGCCTGAAGAATCCCAGGGACGGAGAAGCCTGGTGGGCTGCTGTCTATGGGGTCACACAGAGTCGGACATGACTGAAGTTACTTAGCAGCAGCAGCAGTGTAGATATGTGTCAATCCCAATCTCCCGATCCATCCCACCCCTTCCCACCTTGGTGTCTATAGGTTTGTTCTCTACTTCTGTGTCTCTATTTCTGCTTCATAAATAAGTTCATGCACTTTTGAATCTTAAGGGGAAAAGTGGCCATTGAGTAATTTCCCACAGCAATGATGGAAGCATTAGAGGAGATGAAGCTTGAGGGCACACTGGGAGGGCTATTAATAATAGAGCATCCTAATCGGGCTCAGTAGGGGGATGGAGGCCACCTCCTCTCCTTTGGGTGCTATCCACTTCTGAGACTCATTCTCCAGCTGCCCCCTCAACCTCCCTCAAATCAAGACTTTGAGATACTAGACATATATCTTTTAGCAATTTATTGTTTTGCTTAAACTTGAATTGATTTCTGTTGTTTGCCACTAAGGACCCTTCCTGACACTGACTGCTACACTTTAGAACAATTTGTAAACAGACTAATCATATACATGAAATATACAGACTCTTGATCTTTATTTCCCTTAATTGTTATCTTACATTTTAGCTTCCTCAAAATCTTGGTCATATTATAGAAAAGTTTTCTCCCTTTCTTCTAATTCACTTACATTTATCTCACTCTCCAGCTTTCTTTGATCTACTTTCCTGATTTATTCATTTCACTGCGTCTCCAGATTTCTTTCGCAGCCAGGTGGGCCACATATGGAGTCTTTAATACTTCCGACAGCTCTCTCTCTGGGTGTTCTGCACCTTGGCTTCCCTTAATCATAACCATGATCGCCTTGTACTTTTACAAGGCGTTTGCTTATTTCAGTTATTTAGTGTACTGTTCAGTTAATGATTTAGTCACCATCAGCCTAAAGTTTCTGCACTGCTTCAACTTGGAAACAGAAAAAGAGAAGTGTTGCTTTTTTTTAAATCTCTGAGCGGATTTGTATTGAAACAGAAAATGAATATTTTAATTCTTTCATCACTGTTGTATCTTCTGTGACCTCAAGTTAGAGCATTATAAATTCTTTCTCTTGTAACCGCTCTTCTAAGCCTCGAGGGTATTCGTGGACTACCTTTAGTTATTATGACCCTGACATAAAGGACCATATGAGCTGTTTTTGAGAAAAATCAAGTAGCAAGGAGGGGAAAACAGGCTAGTTAAAAACTACAAATAACATAGCTGCTTTGCCCCTAGGGAAGTAACATAATTTTTCTCTGGAGACTTCATTTAAGAAAAATTTTAAAGGCCTAAGCATTGGGAGCTAATGCTTAAATGATTTGGTAAGAAAAATTTTAAAGGCCTAAGCATTGGGAGCTAATGCTTAAATGATTTGGAAGGAGACAGCAAAATAGAAGACTGGTAAATTTGCTGCAAATAAAATGAAGAGAAATTGAATAGTGGGATCTTCCTAGAAGTGAGAGGGACAGAACAGGACTTGCAGTATGCTAGAAGGTCACCACCTTAGAAGGGTGAATCTTCTCTAATGATGGAGATTGCTGGGGGCCTTCTAAGTGTGGAATGCCTAATGTTTAATTTTAGGGAGTTTGTTCCAAATCTCCATTGAAGAATGCTACATGTTCCCTTGATTTAATGACCTTCTGGGGTGTGAATGGGTGGGGGTGATTGCTATCCAAGACAGTAGAGGTCTCAAGGGGAATATGGAAACAGCACAGAGGGAAAGTGACTTAGGAATAGACATGAACCAGCTCTTCTTTCCCCAAATAGACCAGAGGAAGGAGAACCCTGAAGGAGGATAAGAGTGACCTGGAAGTATACCAATTGTAGTCGTTACTACATAGCCAACATTTTGGAGAAAGAAATTGACCAAAAAGGAAAGTAGAAAAAGAGACCTTAGAACAGCAATAGCAAAGAGAAGATCGGTTTGATTGATAAAAGCAGAAAGAATTGGAGCTTCTCCTGTTTTCCTTGTGTTTTGCTGTGCTGCAGTGTGGTACATCTGTTGCTCCTCAGTAAGTATAGCTGCTAAGTATGTAACAAAGTGGCATTAACTCTGTTTAGCACCATCTAAAATGAGATGAGCAGGTTCAAGTGAGTTTAATACTCTTCTCCAAGAATAATAGTCAAAAGCTGAAAATATAAAAGAATATTTGAATATCTAACAAAAATGTAACTAAGCACTTGTAGAACGTAAGTTTCCTAGTGGGAATGTTTGTATAGTAGAAACCATCTCCTTATAAATGAAGGGAGGAGAGCTTGTCATCTGCTAGTTTATATTCATGTTTATAATGTCAAATATGTGGTTTATATGATTGTACTCACACATTCTTAAAAATATTTTTTACCAAGCTGTAATCGACATATTGTATTGGTTTCAGGTACGTAACATAATGATTTGATATTTCTATACTAAATATTATGAAATAATACTGACATTATTTGATTAATATAAAATAATACTGTTTAATAATCAACATAATAAATCTAGTTACCATCTGTCACTATACTGAGTTAACCTTTAGGATTTGCTCTCTCAGCAGCTTTCAAGTCTTCTGTACAAAATTAGTGCCTATAGACAATAGGCATGATGACATCATGCCATATGTGACATCCTTATGACATTTATTTTATAAGTTTGCACCTCTTAATCCCCTTCATCTGTCTTGCCCATTTCTCAAACCTCCTCCCTTCTGGCAACGACCATTCTGTTTTCTGTATCTACGCTTTTGTTTTGTTTATTTTTTGTTGTTGTTTTTAGATTCCGTATATAAATGAAATCACACAGTATTTGTATTTCTCTGACTTATTTCACTTGATATTCCCTCAGGATCCATCTATGTTGCTGCAGATGGTGAGAGTTCATTTTCAGGGCTGAATAATATTCCTTTCTATATATTCTCCACATCTTTATCATTCATTCATAGAAGGACACAGGTTATTTCTATATCTTGGCTACTGTAAATACTACTACAGTGAACATGGGGGTGCATATATGTTTTCAAATTAATATGTTTATTTCTTCAGATGTACCCAAAAGTGAAATTGCTGGATCATAGGGTAGTTCTATTTTTAATTTCTTAATTCAGCAGGTCTTGTTAATCTTTTTATGACTGAGAAATAACTCTCCAAATTAAAAAATGTGATTAAACTCCATGGAAATGAAGAATTCCTCAGCTGGGATTTCTAGTATCTGGGCTAGAGAAATTTGATGGTTAGGAGGAAGAGGTAAGGGTCTCTTAGATAATTAGAATAGAGATTTAGGGTAGAAGGAAAATGAAGAAGGTATGATAGAGAAGGTAAAGGTGTTGAAAAAAAAAGTTGGTAAGAATTACTTTTTGAGGCATTTGAAATACTTTTTCCAACTTGTATTGTGATTGGGATAAATTATTCTATTTAGGAGGTACCAGAAATAAAATTTCTACTTGAGAAATAAGAAAGACTGTTTTATTCTTATCTAACCCATTAGATTAGATAAGAATAAAACAGACTGGTTTCAAATAGGAAAAGGAATACATCAAGGCTGTATATTGTCACCCTGCTTATTTAACTTCTATGCAGAGTACATCATGAGAAACGCTGGGCTGGAAGAAGCACAAGCTGGAATCAAGACTGCTGGGAGAAATATCAATAACCTCAGATATGCAGATGATACCACCGTTATGGCAGAAAGTGAAGAGGAACTAAAAAGCCTCTTGATAAAAGTGAAAGAAGAGAGTGAAAAAGTTGGTTTAAAGCTCAACATTCCGAAAACTAAGATCGTGGCATCTGGTTCCATCACTTCATGGCAAATAGATGGGGAAACAGGGGAAACAGTGGAAACAGTGTCAGACTTCATTTTTGGGGCTCCAAAATCACTGCAGATGGTGACTGCAGGCATGGAATTAAAAGATGCTTACTCCTTGGAAGGAAAGTTATGACCAACCTAGATAGCATATTCAAAAACAGAGGTATTACTTTGCCAACAAAGGTCCACCTAGTCAAGGCTATGGTTTTTCCTGTGGTCATGTATGGATGGGAGAGTTGGACTGTGAAGAAAGCTGAGCGCTGAAGAATTGATGCTTTTGAAGTGTGGTGTTGGAGAAGACTCTTGAGAGTCCCTTGGACTGCAAGGAGATCCAACCAGTCCATTCTGCAGGAGATCAGCCCTGGGATTTCTTTTGAAGGAATGATGCTAAAGCTGAAACTCCAGTACTTTGGCCACCTCATGCAAAGAGTTGACTCATTGGTAAAGACCCTGATGCTGGGAGGGATTGAGGGCAGGAGGAGAAGGGGATGACAGAGGATGAGATGGCTGGATGACATCACCGACTTGATGGACATGAGTCTGAGTGAACTCCGGGAGTTGGTGATGGACAGGGAAGCCTGCCTGGCATGCTGCGATTAATGGGGTCACAAAGAGTCGGACATGACTGAGCGACTGAACTGAACTGAACTGAACCTATTAGATGATGCTGAAGCTGAAGTTCCAATATTTTGGCCACCTGATGCTAAGAACTGAGTCATTGGAAAAGATTCTGATGCAGAAAGATTGAGGGCAAGAGGAGAAGAGGGTGACAGAGGATGAAATGGTCGGATGGCATCACTGACTCAATGGACATGAGTTTGAGCAAATTCAGAGAGACGGTGAATGACAGGGAAGACTGGTGTGATGCAGTTCATGGGGTCGCAAAGAGTCAGACACAACTTAGCGACCGAACAACAACAACAGCAACAACAACCCTTTACATTATGCTGATCAGTAATCATGAAAGTCTGTGCTATAGTAACAGTATATTGCTACCATCACAGGGAGTCAACATGTAGCTTACAGTAGTTTTGAAATAAATATTTCAATTGAATGTTTTATATTTGAATACTGGAAGCTTATAAAGCAGTTCAGAATGAAGCATTCCTTATTCAGTTAGAATTTTATCATATTTTTAAGAATGTGTACGTTCCTGGAGAATAATGGTGGCTATTTAAATCTGAATCTCCCTGTACTCTCTCTGAAGAACCATACATATCAAAAATGATGACAAATAAACCAACCATAATCCACAGGCAGAACATAAGTAAGAGATGGTGATTATCACCAACTTAAAGGATTTGGGTTCAGTCCCTGGGTTGGGAAGATCCTCTGGAGAAGAAAATGGCATTCCACTCCAGTATTCTTGCCTGCGAAATCCCATGGACAGAGGAGCCGGGCAGGCTACAGTTCATGGGGTCTCAAAAGAGTCAGACATGGCTTAGAGCCTAAACAACAACAAAATAAGGAAATAAATAAATGTATAGTTAATATCACAAAAGCCAATTCCATAGGCCACAAGTGGAATACAGAGTCAGATGAATACTGAGTGAAAAAGCTGTTAGAAATCCGACATAGATAAAGTGTCTGCCAGAAAGAGTCACTTGAGTATCTTTCTAAATGAAGGCATTTAGATAGTTTAAACAGAACATTTTTTCCCCTAATGTAGATTGCTCTGCTGACAGGGGACTTTGTGAAGGAAAAAGCCCCAACTTTTAGACATGAAATGATTAATTTATATGAACTAAAAGCTGTTTATCAATTCAACATATCACTTTGCTTCCTGTTCTTCTTGTATCTTCCTGTTCCTTTTATATTAAAACGTAAAATATAAAATATTTTAAAATGCAAAAGCATTATTTATTAAATAAAAACATTAGAAGCAAGCCAATATAGTAAAACAATAGAAACCTATCCTTTTGGTGGACAGAATCACCAAAAAGGGACTAGATCAAAATTTGACATCACTAGACAATATAGGAAATGAGTGTGAAGTAGAGTATGTATCAGGGAGGATTTTAAGAAAAACATTTCCAGCTTTATTGATGTATAATTAACACATAAAAATTGCATATTTGTATGACTTACTCTTACATATATATATATATATATATATATATATATAGTTGTGTTAGTCACTCAGTCGTGTCCAACTCTTTGTGACCCCATGGACTGTAGCCCACCAGGCTCCTCTCTCCAAAGGTTTCTCCAGGAAAGAATACTGGAGTGAGTTGCCATTCCCTTCTCCAGGGGGGATCTTACCGACCCAGGAATCGAAACCAGGTCTCCTGCATTGTAGACAGGTTCTTTACCATCTAAGCTATAGTCAAATTATTACCACAATCAAGTTAATTAACACATCCATCACCTCACATAGTTACCATTGTTTTGGGTGTGCTATAAGAACAGTTAAGTTTTATTCTCTTAGCAAATTCCAAGTACAGTTGGTCCTTGGTATCTAAGGTACAGTGGTTCCAGGACTGCCCTTGGATACTAAAATCTGAGGATGTTCAAGTCCCTTATATAAACTAGCTTAGTATTTGCATATAGCCTCTGCACATCCTTCTGTATACTTTAAATCAGCTCTTGATTATTTATGATACCTGTTACAATGCAAATGGTATGTAAATAGTTTTAAATACAATGTAAATGGTATGTAAATATTTGCCTGCTCACAGCAATTCAAGTTTTGTTTTTTGGAACTTTCTGGATTTTTTTTCCCAAATATTTTTGTTCTGCAGTTGGTTGAATCTGCAGATGAGGGACCCAAACATAACAGAGAGCTGATGGTATATGACACAGTAGTATTAACTGTAGTCACCAGCTGTACATTGAGATACTCAGAGCTTATTCATCTTATAATTGCAAGTTGATACCCTTTGACCTCCTAGGAGTTCAACATTTTTAGTTTACACATATAAGTGAGGCCATTCAGTATGCCTTTCCCCATCTGGCTTATTTCTCTTAGCTTAATGCCCTTCAGGCGCATCCAGGTTGTTGCAAATGGCAAGATTCTGTTCTTTCTATGGTTGAGTAATATTCCACTGTAGGGAGGATCCTGTCTAGTACCCGTGATGAAAGTCCAAGGGCAGTTATAGAGCCTGAAGTTGGAGGACTAGCACCCTAATTGACGTGATGATAACTTCTCACCTGCGAGATAAAACCTGCCCATCAATTTTTATGTAAAATGCATCATTTCCTTCCCCACTGGTAGTAAGCTCATTGTTATAGAAACACTCCTCTCACTAATTCTCAGGTATTGAATAGATGCCTTTGTGGTTCCTCCAGGCATAACCCTGCCCTCCTCAGTTGAGTAGGTCTTTATTGGTCTCATCTGTGACTTCCTCCAAGGAAGCCTTCCTGAAGTCCAACCCCATCTTCACCGCATCATCACCCCACTGCCCATCATCCCACCTGTTACAGGTGACATTTCCCCATGTCTGGTGTTGGCTGAATTTATTGTCATCCTCACCTTTTAACTCCATTATTATTTCCTGTTTAGTCCTTTTTCACTTGACTGTAAACTCAACTTGTTCACCTTTGTGAACTCACTGTCTAGCATTGTTCCTGGCAGATTGAATAGACTCAGTAAATATTTGCTAAGTGAGAACCTGTGGTCATCTTCTCGAGAGAACACAGAGTGTGAATGACTGAAACCTGCTGACAGATGCACTCCTGTTTGGGGCTTCCCTGGTGGCACTAGTGGTAAAGAACCTGCCTGCCAATGCAGAAGACATAAGAGATGTGGGTTCGACCCCTGGGTTGGGAAGATCCCCTGGAGGAGTAAATGGCAACCTACTCCAGTATTCTTACCTGGAGAATCCCCATGGACAAAGGAGTCTGGCAGTATACAGTCCATAGGGTTGAAAAGAATTGGAAGGAATGATGCTAAAGCTGGAACTCCAGTACTTTGGCCACCTCATGCAAAGAGTTGACTCACTGGAAAAGACTCCCAAGAGTCTTCTCCAACACCACAGTTAATACATTAAGTACAAATAATATAACTAGAAATTGTAACTTAGGGTACTGTTATGACTGTCATGATTTTTTATATAATTATGTGATATTTTATCAGCCAATGTATTAGTCTGGAACTAACCAGTCCATTCTAAAGGAGATCAGTCCTGGGTGTTCTTTGGAAGGAATGATGCTAAAGCTCAAACTCCAGTACTTTGGCCACGTCATGCAAAGTGTTGACTCACTGGAAAAGACTCTGATGATGGGAGGGATTGGGGGCAGGAGGAGAAGGGGACGACAGAGGATGAGATGGCTGGATGGCATCACTGACTCGATGGACATGAGTCTGAGTGAACTCCGGGAGTTGGTGATGGACAGGGAGGCCTGGCATGCTGCGATTCATGGGGTCGCAAAGAGTCGGACACAACTGAGCGACTGAACTGAACTGAACTGAAGCAACATAGCATGCACGCACTCCTGTATAATTATACTTATGACTGCTTTGTCATATGCCTTGTGCACATGAATGAATGCAGTAATGTCTGCACTGCTCTGTAATCTGAGCTGCTGTCCTTGTATTTTTCAGTCAGTTTGGTCAAAATCATTCACTTATGGGGAAGACAATTGGAACCGTTCTCTGCAAATTTTACCCCCACAGTAGATGCATTAGATGAAATGGCCTGAGTATATCATATTAATTTCTTAATATCTTACATCTAATTTGGTATTTCCATGCCTGCTGCAGCCACCAGCATAGTTTGGACTTTTCACAGACTCCTATAGAACTGAGACAAGAAGCAGGCAGGGCCCAACCTTGAAAAGACTGACATAGTCATTGAGAATATGGCATAAACTGTTTAGAACCAATTATGTCCAAGATGGCAGAAGATTCAGCTTCCTGTAGGTCTTAAACCTCATTATATACTCATTGTAATACATTAGCATGTAAATGACATACTCACAGGTGCCATGGCAGTTCCCGGGCCAACCGTAAATGGTCAAAAAGTGGGCTATATTCCAATTCCTGGGAATCCCTGCCCTTGCCCAAAACAGTTGGACTACTGTAATCCTTCCATTCATTAGCCAATGAAATTACCCAGCCCATAAAAGCTAACTACCCCATATTTGGGGCCCTCTAACCTTCTGAGAGGGACTTCTCAGGTGGCTCAGTGGTAAACAATCTTCCTGTCAAGCAGGAGATGTGGATTCAATTCCTGGGCCAGGAAGATGCCCTGGAGAAGGGAATGGCAACCCACTCCAGTATTCTTGCCTGGAGCATCCCATGGACAGAGGAACCTGACGGGCTATAGTCTATGGGGTCATAAAAGAGTTGAATATCAGTGGCAGCAGGCTCTGAGATGGTCCTCACTTTGTCCGTGGAATATATATCTCCTTGAATAAACCTTCTTTCATTTTACTATGGCTCATACTAAAATTCTTTCTTGTGCAAAGCCAAGAATCCACACTGGGTGACTATCTCAGGGACTTGCCTAAGACCTGGGACGGTTCTTCCTACAACAGGACTGGTTTTAAAATTATGAACAGGTAGTTTTTCTCCCTATCTCTCTGTCCAATGTCTATCTCACACTGCAGCTAGTTCATTTGTCCCTCAGCATGGAGATGATCACATTGCTCTTCTAACCAAGAACTTAACAAACAGTAATTCTTCGCCTGTGCATGCATTTGATTGGCAGCAAATAACAATTGTTTAGCTTACATTTCTATGTTATATCCTGCTGTCATTTTTCCTTAATAATTAAAAAAAAATTGGTGAAATTTGGGAAAGATAAAACTAGCTATTTTAAAGTGAATAATTCAGTGGCATTTGGTGCATTCACAGTGTTGTACAACAACCATCTCTTTCCATACTTCCAAAACATTTTTCCACTCCAAAAGGAAACTCCAAACTCATTGAGCAGTAACTCCTCATTTTCTCCCCTCCCCCCAGCCTTTGGAAAGCATCAATCTGCTTTTTGGATTTGACTCTTCTGGATACTTCATATATTTGGAGTTACACAATATGTGACCTTTTATGTCTAGCAGCTTCTTTCACTCAGCATAATGTTTTTGTGTTTCATCACTCTTATAGCAAGTATGAACTCCTCATTCTTTTTCATGGCCAAATAATATTCCACAGTATGGATATGCCACATCTGTTTATTCACCAATGGATGGACCTTAGGATTGTTTTTGGATGCTGTGAATAATGCCTCTGTGAATTTGCATGTAAATATAGTTGTTTGAGTACCTGCTTTTATATCTTTTGGATATATACCCAGGAGTGGAATTTCTGGGTTATAAGGAAATTTTATATGTAACTTTTTAAGAAACTGCCAAACTGTTTACCACAGTGGTAAACCATTTAACATTGCCACCAGCAACAGTTGAGGAATCCAGTTTCTCCACATATTTGCCAATTCCTCTTTGCAGCCTCAATTTACATTCCTTTAATGGCTAATAATGTACTTCTCTTCATATGCTTTGGAGATATGTCTGTTTAAGTCCTTTGGGTGTGGTGTGTATGTGCTTAGCCATGTCTGACTCTGCGATCCACCTGGACTGTAGCCCATCAGGCTTCTCTGTCCATGGGATTCTTCCAGCAAGAATATTGGAGTGGAGTGCTATTTCCTCTCCAGATCAGGGATTGAACCTGCATCTCATATGCCTCCTGCATTGGTAGGTAGATTCTTTATTATTAGCACTGCCTGGGAAGAACTGCCTAAGTCCTTCGTCCTTTAATTGTATTGTTTTTTCCTTTTGCTTTTGAGTTCCAAGAGTTCTTTGTAAATTCTGATTATCAGACCCTTGTCAGATGTATGAATTACAAGTACTTTTCTTCCATTCTGTTGGTTGCCCTTTCACTTTCTTGATAATATCATTTGATTCACAGAAACTTTTCATTTCTGCTGAAGTCCAATTTATTTATAATTTTGTTTTTTTGTGCTTTTGTTGTCATATCTAAGAATCCATTGTCATGAAGATTTACCTCTATGCTTTCTTCTCATGTTTAAGTCATATTTACATCATTGATCTATTTTGAGCTAATTTTTGTATATGGTGTGAGGTAAAAGTTTTCCCCTCAATTGTATATTGTCTATCATTCAGGCAAACAGAAATAAATTCATGCAGAATACATTCTTGTCTCCAAACCTTTATTATTTCTTCTGCCTTCAATGGCCTTAAAGTATTGTCACTACCTAGGTTTATATTATCAGCCTTTCAGTGTGCTGCACAAATCCCAACTATATTTTATGTTTATATTTATTTATAGTGTTAAACTCCTGTATCTTTTCTCCACATCCCAGCTTACCAAAATAACAGAAACAATTTGTCTTTTCAAGAAATCCCATCACCTCTCTTATGACACTAGTTCATAGATCCATGTATTCATTTATCCAAGTAATTATCTACACATTCAGTAATATAATTATTGGGTATCTACTCTACTAGTTATTAAAATCTTTTCAAATATACTATGTATTTTTGTCCCATATTATGTCATATATTATGTATTCATGAATATATTATGTCATGTATATTTATGTAAGATATATACTTTTAATATATACACATATTATGTATTTATGAAGATATCTTCTCTCTTCTCATCTGTTCCATCATTTTTCTCTGTAGGAGAGATCCGGTGAGCCCAGGTCTGTCTGGAGAATTCTTGGATCCTGTGGGGACACACCCTGAGTGTGAACCTGGATACCGGAACTTGGTGGCAAAATTCATCTTTCTCTCACTGGGGTGTAATTTTTAAAACACAGCAACATCATCTCATTGATCTCTCCATTTGTCTTTGGTCTCAGCTCAGTAAACTGAATGAATGAAGCTTAAATGCAATCATTTTCTAAACATTTTACATCTGTCAGTATAAACAACTGCCTTGAGCCTCACATATCTTTTGCTACCATGAAGGACCCATGTCAGCTGAAGTGTACAGCAGCATGCTTTCTCCAAACTTATCAAGTTTACTGCACCCTCTCTCCTCTGGCCTGCTACTCATCCTTTCTTGGTAAGTGTGATTTTCAGTTTCTTCAAGGTGGGAATTGTTGCAGCAAGATAACCATCGACTATTTCCTGGCAAAGAAACCTAAGAATACAGGATTATTTCAATTTACTTGCTCATAGAGTTTATATAAATGATTGTGGCAGACTCATTTGAAGTTTTAGTAAAGCCTTTTTACAAACTTCTAATATTAGAAGTCATTGATACATCTTTCAGTATTTTTTCCCCAAATATTCCTTTACAAGACGAGGGGAAGTTACGTTAGTTTTGTTATATATGTGTATGTATGTGTGTGTGTGTGTGTGTGTGATGTGTGTTGTGTGTGTGTGTGTGTGTGTGTGCATGGTATGCTTCTTTTACCTCATCCATGGTGAACAGTTTTTCAAAAAACTTATTTCTAAGTTGTCTTGGAGCAACGAAAATGGCCATAGTGGATACAGGATTGATAGCTTCTAACACAGCATCCGACATTTTAATCACATCCCACATTGAATAAATACAGGTTATTGGATCTGTTCTAGGTTTTTGGATTTTTTTCTATTGATAGATTTCGATGACCTATTTTGTCCAAGCTACAAAGTAATCCTCAGATAGAAAAAGTTCTTAATGCAAATACTTTTGGCTACACAGCACTTGTAAAATAAAAAAATCTATCCTTTGAAAATGAGAAAAGAGAGATGGCACATATTTAGACACTAAATACCCCTGGTGTGCTGAAAAATAAGGCACAAGAACCATGAGTTATTTAAATACTGTATTCAATTTAAAGTAAAATCCTGAGAATAGTGTTCCTAATTAGGTGGTCATTTTCTGTTTCTCTTGCTTCCCAGCATAACTTTCCAAAGCCCTTGCTGCTTTTTAGCGATGCATTAGATGGCAGTGTTCACATAGTTTACAATAGCACTTTCTATTACAGTTTGATTGCACAGAACCAAATATACACCTTCATTTTGGATTTTACACCATTTCATCTCTGTCTCTAAAGTTGTTCTTTTCTTGGACTCCTTTTATGCCTTTGATGCAATGAGGGGAAAAAAAACAAAAAACATTTATAAGAATGTTAGTACTTGTGGATATTCCAGACAGACGTAAAAGCGTGAATCCTGGTGCCTTACTTAAGCCGTAAGGAAATATGGCAATTCATACTTGTTTTCCACTCATGAGTATTTCAAGTTCACAGAAATACACATTGCAGTAATTTGCTGACATGAAGCCACCCGTATCACACCTGAAAGTAAAGGCAGGTCTTTTTTTTAATAAGAAACCTATAAGATTTGAATCACAGTTTTATTAAAAATTGTTTCCAATTTAAAAGTTTAAATTTCACTGTTGTTTTTTTCTTACTCCTTTTTCTGTTGACTTTTGCCCTTTATCTTTGGAAAAGAAAACCTCTCTTCTAACCCTCTTTGTGTTTCTATTTTTTTATCCTCAAATCCAATAAAGGTAATTTACCAAAGCCAAGCCTGAGTAACTCCCTTAGAGCCAAGTCTATTTTGCACATGGACCAAATGCCAAATAATTTAATATGTCTTAGATGCCATCAGGGAAATATCTCCAAGGCCTAAATCAAGATGCTGTTTTAGCATTGGGGCATAGCTTTCTTTTAGAAATTTAGTTTAAAGCAATCCCATATCCTCAAGTCACTGTTTTTCTCCAAATAGTTGAATGGTCTTCCTTCTCCAATTTCTCCCACCCAGCAAAATCCGTCTTCCAGTTTTCCAGAAACACAGAGACCTCTTGACCCAGGAAGGTATGATGCCATATGTTAAATCCACTTAGACTAAATTTAGAAGCATCTCTTTCCCTACCCCAAGTGAGATCAAGCAGTCTGCATGGAGAGGGGAGGCGGGATTTCCAGAACTAAGGGCTTAGAGGTCAGAGGAATAAAGAGAGCTTTGTGATACCTGAGATTTAACCCTTCTTATCCTTTTCAGAAACACCAGAGATTTTGGCTACCCACAATGATAATAAACATTCAAATGGAATAAAATCCTTTTGGAAGGTGAAACTCTCAACAGAAGTTTGTTAAATGAATAGTATCTAACTGTGGAGGATAACGTGTATCTGATTATAGTTGTGAAATCCTTTCTCACATAAAGATTGGCCCAATGGATTTTCTTGTCCTATTTTGCAGATGAAGAAAATGAGAACCAGAGAGGTATTGTTCAAGTTTGCAGATCAAGGCTAACACCCACATCTTCTGATTCCTGTCTAATCTAGTCTTCTCATCACACTCTGAAAGCTCAACCAAATTTAATGCAATTTTTTTTTTCTGTATGCTGCTGCTGCTGCTAAGTCACTTCAGTCGTGTCCGACTCTGTGCGACCCCCTAGATGGCCGCCCGCCAGGCTCCCCCGTCCCTGGGATTCTCCAGGCAAGAACACTGGAGTGGGTTGCCATAGCCTGTATTATATATGTCCTCTTTAAGCATTGGCTCAAATTTCTCTTGACTTATTAGCTCAGGGTGAAGCTAGAAGTTACATTCTCTTCTGGTCAGGAAATCATTATGAAGAATAGCCAGAAAAACTCAATTGGGGTCTTTTTTTTTTAAAGATTTATTCATTTATTTTTGACTATGCTGGGTCTTCATTGCTGCATGTGGACTTTCTCTAGTTGCAGCAGGCAGGGGCTACTCTTCATTGCTGTGCACAAGCCACTTCTTGAGGTGGCTTCTCTCATCGAGGAGCATGGACTCTAAGCGTTCAGGCTTCGGTAGTTGTGGCATGTGGGCTCTAGAGCACTGGCTCAGTAGCTGCACTCACAGACTTAGTTGCTCCGCACATGGGATCTTCCCAGACCAAGGACTGAACCTGGGTCTTTGCATTAGCAGGAGGATTAACCATTTGATCACCAGGGAAGCCGAACCCACTCAATTCTTAGCTGGCTAAATTACTGTGTTATTTCCACGGTAATCTGAATACTTTTTAAGAGCCACTTTTCTCTGGATTTAAGGATCTTGAAAGCGGTGGGTAGTGTTTTAGAGAATTCATCTCTTAAAAGAAGATTGAAGCAGAAAAATTCCCTTTAAGTGAGAGTTTCTGTGACAAAACAAACAGAAATTTACAAAGTTGCGATAGACTACATTTGCTTTTTAATACCCACCATATGTTGGGTTTTATTCAGGGACTGGAGGAGTGGGTTATTGCTTATTTTCACAGATTATATAAATAACAGCCCCTGTTATTGCCTATTTTTTCTAGGTGATAACATTTTGATTGTACTAAATAAAGTGCTAGGGAAAAACTTAAAACCATCCCTAATTATTAATAGTGACAGTCCACTGATAGGTCTTTGTTTAGTGTCTGTAATACTTCGGACTTGACTTTTTAGCATGTGGACTGTTTTACAGCTAGCGATAAAGGTGATTGCTTTTAGGGGTTTCAATATTAATGTTTTCATTTCCTGTTGTCTTTTTCTCCCTGTAATTTTGTTTTTAGGCTTTGCTTAATGACTTATCAGTCTAAAACTGAATTTTAAGATGAGAGTCCAGCAACATTCTCTCATAGTTTTCTTTTTTTCTCTATCTATCCCCTCTTAGGACACCAAACACCGGCTTTTCTCTGTCTAAGGGGTAGAAATGCAACTAGACCGGCCTAGGGTAGTGCCCAGAGGGAAAGAAGGCGCTCCCATTCGTGTCCAGGCGCTGTGCTAACCTGTTACATATGTGCTGGGATAATATTTCAAAGTGCTAATTGTCCGATATAACTGCCAATTCTCCCCAGCTTGGCAGCTAAATGGAAAAGCAGCATGGCCATGCGGACGATTTACAGTGGGGAACAAAGGTCTTTAGCTTTTAAGTTCAAAGGGCACCATCTGGGTATGAGAAAGGAAAATTTTTGAAAAGGAATGCAGTCAGGGAAAACAGGTTTTACTTCCTAATTTGAGATGGAAGAGATAAAGGAGCTGGGAGCTGGCAACCAAGTCATCTCCAAAGTCGTCCAGTTCCCCAAACACCCGACTTGATGTTCCATTTTTACTTTCCTTCCTCAAAATGCCTGTGCTGGAGCTTTGTTTTCTGAGGCCACCCAGAATCAGCAGTTTTCGCAAAGGATAACAGACTGAGGTTGCTTCTCTGGGATTGGTCACAAAAAGGGAACAATTGAATACAATGGACATTGACCAAAGAATTGATTAAACATTTGAGTTGAAGTGTTTACAGAAATTCTGTTTGATAGTGGACTTAAATCTTCCTGTTCTTCATCATTTGTGAGTTAGTAACCACAGGTCTGGCCTAAGCCCTCCCCTCCATGAGCCCTCTTTCTTTTGATTTGAATTGCTTCCCTGATGGCTCAGAGGGTGAAGAATCCATCTGCAATGAAGCAGACACAAGAGATGCGGGTTTGATCCCTGGCTCAGGATGATCCCCTGGAGGAGGAAATGGCAACCCACTCCAGTATTCTTGCCCAGAAAATCTCATGAACAGAGGAACCTCGTGGCCTTCAGTTCATGGGGTCTCAAGGAGTCGGACACAACTGAGCGACTAAACATGCACACATGACTTCATCGTCAGGGAGCAGCACTGGGTGGGCTTTCTAGCCTTTGTGGACAATCCTGTAAGTTCCCCATTTTCTTTAAACTGCACTCTTTTCTTACCCAACCCTGGCTGCTCATCACCTACCATCTGCTTTTCTGTCTCTCCCAGCCCTTTCTCTCCTTTGCACCCTTTGCCCCAGGGAATCCAGCCTCTGGGGCAACTTCTTAGGTCCCACCTCTTTTTCCAAGGAGTTCCCTGACAATATGCAGGTTGTTAAATGAGTCCATGTTAGTTGTTCGGTCATTTCTGACTCCTTGTGATCCCATGGACTATAGCCCACCAGGCTCCTCTGTCCATGTAATTCTCCAGGAAAGAACACTGGAGTAGGTAGCCATTCCCTTCTCCAGGAGATCTTCCTGACCCAAGGATTGAACCCCAGTCTTCTGCATCACAGGCAGATTCTTTACCATCTGAACCACCAGGATGGGAGGGGTTATTTATTTCCTTTAAAAAGCTGTCATTTTGGGATAAAAAGTTTGACTTCCAGGAGTGATCAGTTTAGCATTTTGCTGAGAGTTCTCCTGACTTCCTCCTTCCCCAGAAAACAAACCCAAACCCTTTGTCGTGATTTCCTGAGTTTCTAATTTTAAAGTGTGCCCACAGCAGCCATCTTCAGAAAGGCAGTGACCACTGCTATTGAGATTGCAGGGGGAGATAGGAGCTTTTATACCCCTGTTCCTCCTGTAGTGTTGGTTTCTATGAGCACGCGGCGCTGGATGGGAGGGTCTTCATGCAGGGCCAGCCTCTTGTGCAAATGTCACTTCAGACAATAAATCCTTTGTCTCCACCTCAATTCTTCACCTGCAAGATGGATTCTACACTCCCTGAAAGAGGATACGAGATGAAAGATATGCCAACTTTTTCAAGATAAAGATGCTTTTTTAAAATGCAGAGTGGTGGTATTATCCTGCAGAGGCACTGTGATAAAAATATTCACTATCTTTTTTTATTAAAGACTAATAGACCCAAAATGTATGTACTTGTTAGACTGGATTTCAAAGCAAATCTGTTTTAGAAGATAAAAATCTGAAGTGCTTTTGACATCTTCATGCTGCATAAATTATTTGAGCCAAACGATTTTTGTAAAACTAATTGTGTTGATTTTAAGTCAGAGTCTTCCTTTTACATTGAAAGTAACTGTGGGACAAATTAGAAGTCATTGTATAAGAAAAGTGAGCACGAAAAACCACGGCTGTTGAATTTTTGCTACTCAATGAGAGACCGTGTTTACTTCTAGCCATTGGGGAAACTCATCACTCTTTATGTTTGCTGGTGACAGTCAAATGCAAGAAAACACCATTTTAAAGAAAAAAATCTAAATAAATATTTTAGAGGAGATGCAGATCCTTTTACATTTCCTCATATGAAAATACTGCAAAGTTGGTTATAGGATATTTATTTCACTTGGGACAACCCCAGTTGGGTCTTTCCTTTTATTCAAAGAATTGGAGTTTAAATGAAAAATATGCCTTCACGTCACAGTGATGTCCTATGTGGCCTACATTTCAAAATTCATAACGATCTACATAATCTCTTCTCTCTTGTTAGAAACTATGATCATATTGTAAGTTTGCTTCTCTTCAAAGGTTGTGATGTGCCTGGAAAACAGGAGATTTGGTTGGGTATTAAGGATGAAAGATTGATGAAGTCCAGAAAGTTGCAACATGAGACAGGAAGAGGGACAAGGTGATTTCGGCAAAAACCATCTTGAGTTTCCTAGGAAAATGATGAAGACTGGAAGAAAGCCTAATTTGCCTCAGAAATGCAAAGGCATCTCAGGACTGGGCTATCGACTTTTCTGGAATGAGATTCTGAAGCACTGTAGCTTTCACTTCACCCATCCCCCCACCATAAACACGTGCATGACTCACTGTGGAAATGTAAAGTTCCATGCCTAATGACGTCAGTATCTCAATTTAGAATTTTACACCTGATGAAAGACTCAGTTTTCTCTCCCTTTCAGTTTGTTCTATGTATTGGTGGGGTTTTTTTTTTTTTGGTACATATTTCTATCTTCTGCACAGGGTTATGGACAACTTTCAATTGTACCCCTGGTAAGACTCATTACAGTAGCTTGCTCATTGTGAGAGCTTAATAAATACTCTTAATTTAAGAAATGAAATTATCTGGTGTACAAGGTATTTTACTAGACAAAAACTTTAAATAAGTGTTTACAATAAATAGAATGGTTTGGATCATAGGGCCAGCCAGGTAGAAGGGTACATCAGATCAAATCAGTCGCTCAGTCGTGTCCAACTCTTTGTGACCCCATGAATCGCAGCACACCAGGCCTCCCTGTCCATCACTAACTCCCGGAGTTCACTGAGGGTCATGTCCATCGAGTCAGTGATGACATCCAGCCATCTCATCCTCTGTTGTCCCCTTCTCCTCCTGCCCTCAATCCCTCCCAGCATCAGAGTCTTTTCCAATGTGTCAACTCTTTGCATGAGATGGCCAAAGTACTGGAGTTTCAGCTTTAGCATCATTCCTTCCAAAGAAATCCCAGGGCTGATCTCCTTCAGAATGGACTGGTTGGATCTCCTTGCAGTCCAAGGGACTCTCAAGAGTCTTCTCCAACACCACAGTTCAAAAGCATGAATTCTTCAGTGCTCAGCCTTCCTCACAGTCCAACTCTCACATCCATACATGACCACAGGAAAAACCATAGCCTTGACTAGATGGACCTTTGTTGGCAAAGTAACGTCTCTGCTTTTGAACATGCTATCTAGGTTGGTCATAACTTTCCTTCCAAGGAGTAAGCGTCTTTTAATTTCATGGCTGCAGTCACCATCTGCAGTGATTTTGGAGCCCAGAAAAATAAAGTCTGACACTGTTTCCACTGTTTCCCCATCTATTTCCCATGAAGTGGTGGGACCGGATGCCATGATCTTCCTTTTCTGAATGTTGAGCTTTAAGCCAACTTTTTCACTCTCCACTTTCACTTTCATCAAGAGGCTTTTGAGTTCCTCTTCACTTTCTGCCATAAGGGTGGTGTCATCTGCATATCTGAGGTTATTGATATTTCTCCTGGCAATCTTGATTCCAGCTTGTGTTTCTTCCAGTCCAGCGTTTCTCATGATGTACTCTGCATATAAGTTAAATAAACAGGGTGACAATATACAGCCTTGACCAACTCCTTTTCCTATTTGGAACCAGTCTGTTGTTCCATGTCCAGTTCTAACTGTTGCTTCCTGACCTGCATACAAATTTCTCAAGAGGCAGATCAGGTGGTCTGGTATTCCCATCTCTTTCAGAATTTTCCACAGTTTATTGTGATCCACACAGTCAAAGGCTTTGGCATAGTCAATAAAGCAGAAATAGATGTTTTTCTGGAACTCTCTTGCTTTTTCCATGATCCATCGGATGTTGGCAATTTGATCTCTGCTTCCTCTGCCTTTTCTAAAACCAGCTTGAACATCAGGAAGTTCACGGTTCACATATTGCTGAAGCCTGGCTTGGAGAATTTTGAGCATTACTTTACTAGCGTATGAGATGAGTGCAATTGTGTGGTAGTTTGAGCATTCTTTGCCATTGCCTTTCTTTGGAATTGGAATGAAAACTGACCTTTTCTAGCCCTGTGGCCACTGCTGAGTTTTCCAAATTTGGTGGCATATTGAATGCAGCATTTTCACAGCATCATCTTTCAGGATTTGGAATAGCTCAACTGAAATTCCATCACCTCCACTAGCTTTGTTCATAGTGATTCTTTCTAAGGCCCACTTGACTTCACATTCCAGGATATCTGGCTCTAGGTCAGTGATCACACCATCATGATTATCTGGGTCATGAAGATCTTTTTTGTACAGTTCCTCTGTGTATTCTTGCCACGTCTTCTTAATATTTTCTGCTTCTGTTAGGTCCATACCATTTCTGTCCTTTATCGAGCCCATCTTTGCATGAAATGTTCCTTTGGTATCTCTGATTTTCTTGAAGAGATCTCTAGTCTTTCCCTTTCTGTTGTTTTCCTTTATTTCTTTGCATTGATCGCTGAAGAGGGCTTTCTTATCTCTTCTTGCTATTCTTTGGAACTCTGGATTCAGATGTTTATATCTTTCCTTTTCTCCTTTGCTTTTCACTTCTCTTCTTTTCACAGCTATTTGTAAGGCCTCCCCAGACAGCCATTTTGCTTCTTTGCATTTCTTTTCTATGGGAATGGTCTTGATCCCTGTCTCCTGTACAATGTCACGAACCTCATTCCATAGTTCATCAGGCACTCTATCTATCAGATCTAGTCCCTTAAATCTACTTCTCACTTCCACTGTATAAGCATAAGGGATTTGATTTAGGTCATACCTGAATGGTCTAGTGGTTTTCCCTACTTTCTTCCATTTAAGTCTGAATTTGGCAATAAGGAATTCATGATCTGAGCCACAGTCAGCTCCTGGTCTTGTTTTTGCTGACTGTGTAGAGCTTCTCCATCTTTGGCTGCAAAGAATATAATCAATCTGATTTTGGTGTTGACCATCTGGTGATGTCCATGTATAGAGTCTTCTCTTGTGTTGTTGGAAGAGGGTGTTTGTTATGACCAGTGCATTTTCTTGGCAAAACTCTATTAGTCTTTGCCCTGCTTCATTCCGTATTCCAAGGCCAAATTTGCCTGTTACTCCAGGTGTTTCTTGACTTCCTATTTTTGCATTCCAGTCCCCTATAATGAAAAGGACATCTTTTTTTGGTGTTAGTTCTAAAAGGTCTTGTAGGTCTTCAGAGAACCGTTCAACTTTAGCTTCTTCAGCGTTACTGGGTGGGGCATAGACTTGGATTACAGTGATATTGAATGGTTTGCCTTGGAAATGAACAGAGATCATTCTGTCATTTTTGAGATTGCATCCAAGTACTGCATTTTGGACTCTTTTGTTGACCATGATGGCCACTCCATTTCTTCTGAGGGATTCCTGCCTGCAGTAGTAGATATAATGGTCATCTGAGTTACATTCACCCATTCCAGTCCATTTCAGTTTGCTGATTCCTAGAATGTCAAACTGAAAAAAATGTAGCGAAATTTCAGAAACGTAAATATTACTTTTAAAAGAAAAATTTCACTCTGGGAAATATTATACTAGAAGGAAGCATTGGAATGTAGCAGAGACATGCAGGTTTCTCTCGTTGTGCCCTTCTTCCTGGCCCCCAGGTCAAATCTCTGCCTTTCTCTGCCTTACTCTGTGCTCTAGGAATGTAGCTTCTATGAACATAAGTTTTTATTCTTTAAGATAAATGCCCAAAAGTACAATTGCTGAGTTGGATGTTCAGTGCATGTTTTATTTTGTAGGACAGCTCCATTTTAACTTTTCCTATAGTTCTGTAAATATTCTCTTTTTAATCTTTTGAGTTAGCTATCTCTTTCCCATTTGAGTTGATATGCTAAAATTGGAGGGGAAAAGTGCTGGAAATATAAAAAGTCTCTAATTTTGTAAAAGTTTTTTAGTCATGTGCTCTTTTCATATAAATATATATGCCACCATTTAAAAAAACTCATAGCTGTAAATATAAGACAAGAAAGTTGAACAAAGAATTATCACTGTCTGACTTTCCCATGATTAAGAATGCAGGGGACATAGATTCGGTCCCTGGTCCAGGAAAATCCTAAATCCCACAGAGTTACTAAACCCATGTGCCACAACTACCGAGCCCCGAACCTATGATCAAGAGCCTGCGAGCCACAATTACTGAACCCGTGTACCTCAACTACTGAAGCCTGTGGCACTCTAATCCTGTACTCTGTAACAAGAGAAACCACTGCAGTGAGAAGCCTGTGTACCACATTAAAGAGTAATCCCTGCTTCAACTAGAGAAAGCCCACTTGCAGCAACAAAGATAAAGCTCAGAAGAGCCTAAAATAAAATAAAGAAAGAAAAGGAAAAAAAAAATCATTGTCTTTACCCTTCTTTCCCAAGAAATCCAGAATAACATCATTTTCTAAAAACATCAACAAAAGTTTAATTTGGCTTTGTTCATGCCTATTAGTTATTATTCCCATAAGTCTTATAGATTTTCCACATTGAAAAATAAAAATAAAAAACACCAAAAAGCTACAAAACTCAACAGAAAAAAATGAGAATCACCCACCTATATGTGAGTGTATGGTATCAGATGCATACCCAGCATTGCCTAGCACAATTGCATAAGTTGTTAAAAAAGCAGAGAAAACACAGCATGTCCAAGGTACAATCCTGAAATAGTGGGATGCTCTGAGTTTCTCTTCTGTTTGAAGTGCTATGTCTCATTAATCATCCATCCATTCATTCTGCAAATATTTTTTTGGTCATCTACTATGTAAAATGCATTGTATGGGAAAGGAAGTTATCTTTCTATGCTTCAGGTTAATTCTCTGAGGACAGAGTAATTCATCAGAAGTAGCTTGAGCTATCATCCAAACATGAATAAATGTGTTAGTAAACTTGAAAGAGAAACTCTGTACTTGGATTTAAATAGTGACCCAGTTCTGCATGAGAAAATAATTGAATCAATCAATTCACCCCAAAAGAAAAGCTTGATTAATTAGGGTATTGGTGGCAATGGTACAAGAAAAAATATTGATTAAAAAAATTTTTCATACTGACTTTATCACTCCTGGATGACACAAACCTAGATATAAAACTGCTAGATCTTACATTAAAATTACTGCCTTACAAATGCTATAAATGGTATGTAAGCTTTATAAGCTGGGCTTCCCAGGAGGCTCAGTGGTTAAAGAATCCACCTGTAATGCAGGAGACTTGGGCTCGATCTCTGGGGTGGGAAAATCCCCTGGAGGAAGTCATGGCAACCCACTCCAGTGTTATTGCCTGGAGAATCCCATGGAAAGAGAGAGGAGTCTGGAGGTGGGGTGGGGCGCTACAGTCCATAAGGTCCTATAGAGTCTGACACAACTGAAGTGGTAACATGAATGCATGTAGCTTAATAAGATCAGAAGCTGAGCATAATATATTGCTCAAAACAGTAGTGTAGATAAGGAAACCGCTCAAAGATAAAAAGAGATACAGATATCATTATTGATCTCAAGAATTCGTGGCACTGGAAAGTGGACAGGAATCAGAAGATGCTGGACAAATTCAGCCTGAAGCACTTTCCCACAGTATGTAATGTTGGGTGATTCACTGACTGGGGAGCTTACCTGTCTCTCCGTCTGTATGTCTGTCTCTCTTTCTCTTCAGTTCTAATATTTTTTCCCAGTTTTATTGAGAAACAGCTGAACATACATCATTGCATATTTTTAAGGTGTACAGTATGATGATTCGAATTACGTATTTTATAAAATGATTACCGCAGTAGGTTTGGTTAACATCCATCATCTTATACATTTTAGATGCATGGGTGTTCAGCCACTAAGTCATGTCCGACTCTTTGCAATCCCATGAAGCCTGTCAGCTTCCTCTGTCCATGGGATTTCCTAGCAAGAATACTGGAGTCACTTGCCATTTCCTCCTCTAGGGGATCTTCGCAACCCAGGGATCAAACTGGCATCTCCTGTGTCTCCTGCATTGACGGTCAGATTCTTTACCACTGAGTCGTCTGGAAAGCCCATATTTTAGATGCAAAAAGAAAATAAAACAAATTTCTGTTTGTGATGAGTGCCGAGGATCTACCTTTTAACAATTTTCCCATGCAACACCCAGCAGTGTTAACTACAGTCCTCATGGTGTCTATTACCTCCCTAGTACTTATCTGGAAGTCTTTTCCTTTTGACCACCTTCCTAAAATTCTTCCTCATCTCTCTCTTTCAAAAATTTTTAAACTCATGAAATATTAACGCATGTCTTCCCAAAGTGATTATAACCCTTACTTCACCAGACTTTTGGAGTGGTCAAAATGAGAAGCTATATACAGAAATACAGTTAAAAGCATGCCTTCGTGGTCAAATAGCATGATTTCATACAAACGGTACAGTAATTCCTCCCAGTTTATTCCATTGATTAAAATTCTTAGAAATCCTCTTTTGGATGATATTATCGTGGCCACTTTCCATGCTTCATAACAAAATCAATCTCATTAGATTACAGCCAACTTCCTTTTTGGTTAGAACATCTTTCCTCGGTTTAATCACCTACTTTATTCATCAGCTTCAAAATTACCTTTGACTTTTTAAAAATAAGTTTACTCATATCCTCAGTGAAGTGAACATTTGCCATTACTGAAGATATTCACAAGAAATTCCCTCACATTTTAATTTAACTTTTTACTGTAAATAATATTTACATATAGGAAGTTCTGTAAATCCTAAGTGTAAAGCTCAATGAATTTTCACAAAATGGACATGCCAGTTCTTCGCTACCCAGTTGCCAGGTCAGAAAACCGAGCACTGCTAGCACCCCCAAACCCCCTTTCTGCCTTCTTACAGTATTCATCAATTCTTTTCTTCCTCAAAGTTATCTACTATCCTGATACCCATTAACATCATTTATATAGATGAACTTTATACAGACAGTCATGAAGTATGTACACTTTTGCGTTATTTACTCAAAATTGATAATTATACAAATTGTTGCATGTCTATAGTTTATTCATTTTTACATGATGATATATATCAAATGAATATTAGGAATATAGTCCATTGTCCATGTAATGGTTTGATGATCATTTGAAGGGAATGTCAACCAATTTGGGGCTATTTGAAATAGCGTTCCTGTAAACATTTCTGTGCTTGTGTTTTTTATGTATGCATTTCTCTTGAGTACCTTCTTGGAAGTGGAGTTGCCTCTTTGGTGGACGAGTATTTTGTCAGTTTTGTTTGTTACTGTGTGTGTGTCTGTGTGTGTGTGCTAAATCACTTCAGTTGTGTCCAAACTCTCTGTGACCCTTATGGACTGCAGCCTGCCAGGTTCCTCTGTCCGTGGGATTCTCCAGGCAAGAATACTGGAGTGGGTTGCCCTGCCCTCCTCCAGGGGATCTTTCTGACCCAGGGATCAAACCTGCATCTCTTCCATCTAACCTGCATTGGCAGGCAGGTTCTTTACTACTAGCGCCACCTGGGAAGCCCTTCACTTGTTACTGTTGCATTCTCAAAAGTGATAATACCAATTTGGACTCTTCTGATTAGAATGTAAGAATTTCAATTTTTTCCCTCTTCCCTCCTTCTCTCCTTTCTTTCTTTCTTCTCCTTCTTTCCTCCCTTTCCGAATTACTTAATTTCAAACATAAGGTAGATTTACAGTGATTTGACCATTAGTGATTTCTGGATTTTCTTATAGTAGAGAAGATACTCTATCTGATTAAGTTCCTTTGAAATTGTTGCAGCTTGCTTTCTAGAAATGCATATAGACAGTTTTGATAACTACTCAATGCTTATTTGAAAGAGAATATATATTCATCTGTTCATGGTGTTTTGTTATATATTAAGTCAATGAGGTCAAGACGATTAGAATAATTGTTTAAATCTTTTAGAACTTTAATGATTTTTTTTGGTCTGATTTCTCTTTCCATTACTGAGGTAGGTGTTTAAAATCTCTCACAATGACCTTTCTACTTCTCTTTATACTCTGGCAATTTTTACAGTAAATATTTTATGGATATATATTATTAGATGCATACAAAGTTAGAGTTGTTTTATTTTCTTTGTGGAGGAACATGAGGGACTATCACTTTCTATGTCTAGCAGGCTTTTTTGCTTACATTTTACTTTGATTGTAATTTACACATGCTAGCTTTCTTCAAATTGATATTTGTATAAAATGTCTTTCATGCTTTTGCTTTCAATCTTTGTCTTTTTATGTGTTTTGTTAATGTGTATTTTAAGCAGCATTTATCTTGGATTTTAAAAAACCCCAGTCTGGAAGCTTTTTTTTTTTAGAGTATTTAGTCCACCTATTTTTATGCATGGATTTTTGTAATTTTTTGAATGTTGAGTTTTAAGCCAGCCTTTTCACTCTCCTCTTTCACTTTCATCAAGAGGCTCTTTAGTTCCTCTTTGCTTTCTGCCATAAGGGTGGTTCATCTGCATGTCTGAGGTTATTGATATTTCTCCCGGCTATCTTGATTCCAGTTTGTGCTTCATCCAGCCCGACCTTTTGCATGATGTACTCTGCATAGAAGTTAAATAAGCAGGGTGACAATATACAGCTTTGACATACTTCTTTCCCAATTTGGAACAAATCCATTGTTTGATTGTCACGTTCTAACTGTTACATCTTGACCTGCATACAGATTTCTCAAGAGGCAGGTAAGGTGGTCTGATATTCCCATCTCTTGAATAATTTTCCACAGTTTGTTGTGATCCACACAGTCAAAGCCTTTGGTATAGTCAATGAAGCAGAAGTAGATGTTTTTCTGGAATTCTCTTGCCTTTTCTATGATCCAAGGGATGTTGGCAATTTGATTTCTGATTGCTCTGCCTTTTCTAAATCCAGCTTGAACATCTGGAAGTTCTATGTTCACATACTGCTGAAGCCTAGCTTGGAGAATTTTGAGAATTACTTTGCTAGTGTGTGATATGAGAGCAATTGTGCAGTAGTTTGAACATTCTTTGACATTGTCTTTCTGTGCCTTTCTTTGGAATTGGAATGAAAACTGACTTTCTCCAGTCACATATTCTTTCTTATGGCTGAGTAGTATAACAGTGTATGATTGTTTTTCTGTCGACATAGAATTGTTTCCAGTTCTTGCATATTATGTTTAAAGTTATTAAAAGCATGTGTATGTGCATACGTTTCCATTTTTCTTGGGAGAAATAAAACAGGTTGAAATTTTGGGGTCATAGGATAGATGTACTTTTAGTTTTGTAAGAAACTGTCAAAAAGTTTTTCAAAGCCATTGAGTTGCCTTAGACTTCTACTAGACCATTTAAATACTTGTGATGTAATCATTGATACATTTGACGTTAAGTCTATTATCTCATTCTGTTTTTCATTTGCTCTTCTTGTTCCATTTACTTTCCTTTAGGTTTTTACTTACACATTAATTAACTGTATTACAAATCATAATATGAATCCTTGACCTATGAGTCTAATATAATGGAATCTTGGACTCTATGAAGATCTTGCTAAGTTGCTTCAGTCATGTCTGACTGTTTGCGACCCTATGAACTGTAGCTCACCAGGCTTCTCTGTCCATGGGATTTCCCAGGGAAGAATACTGGAGTGGGTTGCCATTTCCTTCTCCAGGGGATCTTCCCAACCCAGGGATCAGACCGGAATCTCTTATGTCTCCTGCATTGGCAAGTGGGTTCTTTACTACTACGCCACCTGGGAAGCCCATATGAGGATCTTGAATGCTTTATTTTAATATCATTTATTGCCACCGCTTGCCTTTCAAATTGCTGTCATGCATTTTAATTCTATAAATACTTTTTACCATACAGTGTTAAAATATTATGATTGTTTTCAGTTAATATTTATTTAAACTTACACACCTATTTAAGATTTCATTGTGTTTTTCTTTCCTGTATTTCTGTGCTTCCATCTATTACAAGTTTCCTTTGGCTTGAAAAAATATATATAATATTCTTATATGCAAATCTGTTGGCAACAATTGTTATAATTTTAGTTTGTATAAAAATGTCTTCATTTGTCTTCATTTTAGAAGAATATTTTTACTTATCATCGATTTCTAAGTTGGCAGTTTTTTGTTTTTTTTAATTAGAAGATGTTTTCTGGCTTCACTTATTTCTATTATTTGTTATAGGGATTATTTTGCTCCTTGAAAGTAAAAGCCTGTAATTTTTCTCTAGATGCTTTGAAAGTTATCTCTTTTCCCTTAAAAAAATATTTATTTGTTATTTTTGGCTGTGCTGCATTGTGGGCTTTGGACACAGGCTTTCCTCTAGTTGTGGCGATTGGGGGTGAGGTGCATGGCCTTTTCATCATGGTGGCTTCTCCGTTGCAGACCACGGGCTCTAGGGTGTGTGGGTTTCAGCAGTAGCACGTGGGCTCAGTACTTGCAGCTCCGGGCTCTAGAGCACAAGCTCAGTAGTTGTGGCTCCCAGGCTTAGTTACTCTGTGGCATGTGGAATCTTCCCAGATCAGGGATTGAACTTGTGTCTCCTGCATTGGCAGGTGGCTTCTTTACCACTGAGCCACCAGGGAAGTCACTTCACACATTTTGGTAATTTGCCTAAGTGTGTTTTTCTTTGTATTTATCACGCTCAAGGTTCATGTTGCTTTTTAAATTTGTGATGATGTTTTTTAATTTATTTGATAGAATTCTAGGCTAGGCTATTATATCTTCAAATATTAATTCTCTCTCTTCTGCTCTTGTCTTCCCCTTGGGACTATAATCCACATATATTAGACTTCACATGTGTGCCTGCTCATTCACACAATCGTGTCTGACTCTTTGTGACCCCTGGACTGTAGCCTTCCAGGCTCCTCTGTCCATGGGGTTTTCCAGGAAAGAAATACTGGAGTGGGTTGCCATTTCCTGCTCCAGGGGATCTTCCTGACCCAGGAATCGAACCCGCTTCTCCTGAGTCTCCTGCATTGGCAGGAGGATTCTTTACCACTAAGCTACCTGGGAAGCCATGTTAGATTTTGACATCTTGTCCAATATTCTCTCAGTCTCTTTTCTAGCTTTCTTTCCTCTCTATACGTCAAACTGGATATTTTGTCCTTGGATCCATTTTTCAGGTCATTTTCTTTTCTTCAGTTGTGTCTAAACTTTTATTATGCTTATCTAGGGCATCCTTAGTTTCAGTTGGTCATAATTTTCTGTTCTGGAGAGCTTGTTTCATTCCTTCTTTGAATAGATCTCAGTTTTCTTAGTCTGTTTGTTCAGGCCGCTGTAACAGAATGCTATGCACTGGGTGACTTGTATACAACAGGGATTTATTTCTTACAGTTTGTGACACTGGGAAGTTGAAAACTCAGAGAAAAAAATCAAAGAAGCAGGTCCTCAGCAATCCCTACCCCTTTAGAAAAAGTAGATATTTGATAAAGTCTGCTCTGAGGAGCAGCTCTGATCTATGCACGAAAATTTCAAAACACGTATGACTTTACACAATAGTTTTTGTCTGATTGTATACTATAGAAATATTATAAAACATGAGGCAATACTCTCACAGAAAGAAGTGGAGACTAATAAAATCATTCCATTAACTTGGGCTATGTCTATGTTATTAGTTGAAATATCTTAATCATCAAATCCCCTGTCTCTTTTCCAAATACACACACACACACACAACCTCCAAAACTTTCTAAAATTGTTATGTGTAAATTTTAATATAAGATACATGAAGAGGAATACCACGAATACTAATTTGAAAACATTCATGCACCCCAGTGATCAAAGCAGCATTATAGCTCAGACATTGAAGTAACCTGAGTGCCTATCAACAGACGAGGGAATAAAAATGTGTTGTGTGTATATATATGTGTACGTGTATATGTACATATATATATGAAATATTCCTCAGCCATAAAAAGAATGAAATTCTGTCATTTAAGCAATGTAGATGGACCCAGAGAATATTATGCTTAGTGAAATGACAGAGAAAGACAAATGTTGTATGATATCACTTATATGTGGAATCAAAAAAATAATAGAAATGAATGCATATGCAAAGCAGAAACAGATTCACAGATACAGAAAACCGACTTGCAGTTACCAAAGGGGAGAGGGGAAAGGGGGAGGGACAAATTAGGGATATGACATCAACAGATACAAACTACTATGGATAAACGATAAGCAACAAGGATATACTGTATAGCACAGGGAATTATAGCCATCATCTTGTAATAACTTATAATGGAATATAATCCACAAAAACATTATGGAGTACACCTGAAACAAGTATAACATTGTAAATCAACTATACTTCAATTTTAAAAAAGAGAAATACAACAAACTTCTGTTTCAACTTTAATTGGACTAAAATATTTCAAGAATTTATTTTCTGAGTTTTCAGTTTTTTTAAATGAAAACAGAAATTGAATGACTAAACAGCAAATGTACAATTAACAAAACAATTGATTAATTGCTGTAATAAATCAGAGTAACCAAATTAGAAAATAAGTTTATGAAGACAAATATGGTTCACTCATTTCCTTTCAGATATAATGAATTCCTACCCTTACTATCTTAATGTATTCTAACTTCTGGATTTTTCATTTGCTGGATTATTGAGATTAACTGCAAAATCCTTAGAAAAAGAAAATGAATAGCAAAAACAAAATTTTAAATAAATCATTAAATTTACACTTGAAACAAGCATTTACCAACATTTCAGAGTCTACTGCTTACATAATAAGTATATTATAATGCATTTCTGCCAAAGTAATTTTATCCCTTCCTTCTTTTTAAAATCAAGTCCTATTTTAATAGTGGTAGAGGATTTTACCATTTAAAAAATCCTGTAATAAATGCGTGAGGAAGAAGAACTTCTTTGGTAAAGTCAGCTCTTCCTTTCTGTTTATGCTTTTCCAAGTTTGGAATCACTGTTATTCAGTCAATAAGTCATGTCTGACTCTTTGCCACGCCAGGGACTGCAGCACAACCAGTCTTCCCTGTCCTTCACTATCTTATGGAGTTAGCTTAAACTCATGTCTATTGAGTCAGTGATACCATCAAAGCATCTCATCCTTAATCGCCCCCTTCTCCTCTTTCCCTCATCCTTTCCCAGCATGAGGGTCTTTTCCAATGAGTCAGCTCATCATATCAGGTGGCCAAAGTATTGGAGCTTCAGCATCAGTCCTTTCAATGAATATTCAGTGTTGATTTCCTTTAGGATTGACTGGTTTGATCTCCTTGCTGTCTGTCCTCAAGAGTACTCTCCAGCGCCACAGTTCAAAAGCATCAAATGTTTGGTGCTCAGCCTTCCTTATGGTCCAACTCTCACATCCGTACCTGCCTACTGGAAAAACCACAGCTTTGACTACACTGACCTTTGTCAGTAAGGTGATGTCTTTTCTTTTTAATATGCTGTCTGGGTTTGTCATAGAATATCCAAGTTTGAAATAACCATTACTAAATTGGAAAAAAGAATGAAGCAGAGCTATTTTTTGAGCAGATATAAACAATTCTGACACCCTATTCAAGAATGCAACTGTATTTGAAGTAATAGAACAGATTTTGAAAACACAATTAGACCCTTTGATATTAATAAATGCATATTTATCTAAATTGACATTTACCGGTTGGTTGTCTAGAGACTTACTTCCTAGGAGGGACATCTGTCTCCCTATGGCCCCCGCTATTGAGAGGCCATCTTTAAGACTCAACATTTTCCCTTAAAGCTTGCAGTAACATGAATTCCTTTTTAATCATAAGGTTAAATGTAGTCTTATGTGTTCTCTAAGTTCTCATTCTCTTTATTTGCTTTCCTTTGGCAGTTGTCTATAGCCAGAACCCTGCAGTTTATTCTGCTCAGAAGTGTTTAAGCCAGACTGCCAAACATCTCTTCCTGCAGCTTTTGAAAAACCATTTCTCATATGTATAGGGATTCTTATTTGTCGAAAATCTGCATGGATCTAAAATTAAACACAACAACAGCAATTCATGTTGAAAAGAATTTATAAAGAAGGAAACCATGGCAACAGAATCATTTATTTTTAAACTGCACCAGCCTTTATCTCTATATTCACCCCAAAACTAAGCACACTTAAGCCGTAGATTTCTCCATGCAGTTTTATTCCCACTGTCATTCGGCCAGAGTAAAAAATAGCCATGATAATTGTCATAGGTATGTTACTAAGTATTGTGCAAGCCTGCCTTCTTCATGTTTGCTCATTCATATTATCCGGCTAATGGCCTTGGAGGAACCTGCGTGGTTGTCAGGGGGAAGGAAGCTCAGGTAATGCATTTAACGAGGCAACACCACTGTTAATGCCAAGGACAGGCTCTCTAGTGGGGAGATTACAGCTCTGATTTAATTACTCAAGGATTCCGTATCTTATCAGAAATGGGCAAGAGCAGATGGAACTGCAGCAAATTCCAGCATGGCTTCCCTGGGCTCCCAGGAACCCTGTCTGTGCAGAGCATCTAGAAAGCTCTTTTTCTGCACTGCTTTTTATATCACTGCCCAACATTACATCACCAAGCCAGGAGAACTTCCACTTCCACTGTGCATGCTTTCATTACGCATACAGTTACAAACTTCAGGCAAAGTGTCTGAAATGTCTTAAGTCTTAAAATGTCTTAAAAGTGCTCATCAGAAAATTTCAGGTGATTGATAACACTGGAAAGCATAAGCAGAGTTTTCTATGAATAATTTCAAAAAAAACACATTTTTCAGATTGGTATATATTTGAAAATCTACTAAGGCTGAGCACCGATGAATTGATGCTTTTGAACTGTTGTGCTGGAGAAGACTCCTGAGATTTCTTCAGACTGCAAGGAGATCAAACCAGTCAATCCTAAAGGATATCAACCCTAAATGTTCTTTGGAAGGACTGATGCTGAAGCTGAAGCTCAATACTTTGGCCACCTAATGCGAAGAGCCGATTCATTGGAAAAGACCCTGATGCTGGGAAAGATTGAAGGCAGGAGGAGAAGGAAGTGACAGAGGATGAGATGGTTGGATGGCATCACCAACTCAATGGACCTGATTTTGAGAAAACTCCAGGAGATAGTGAAGGACAGGAAAGCCTGGTGTGCTGCAGTCCATGCATGGGGTTGAAAAGAGTTAGACATACCTGAGCAACTGAACGATATTAACAACTAATATTAGTGTTTTTTTTTTTTAATAAATATCAACTGAAATGACATGGTATTTGAAATGTGTCTTTCTTAATTCCTTTGTCTATTCTATTTTCCATTAGTTCATGTGAAGAACTTAGGGTGTCCGAAGATAAAGATTAATTCATCATTGACTCAGTCAAGCTATTTACCCCCAGAAGAGCCCTCAGAGGAACACAGACTTTAGTTTTGAAGATCAAAGCCTTGGGTAATAGAATTAGGCACAAGAAGATATTTGAAGCCATGAAGGGCATTAACCCAATGAGCTGATTGAATTACTTGGAAAATTGATCTTATATTTTCTGAAATAAACCGGAAATCTGAAGGTTAAAAGGATGGTGGACCACTATCTATGAACCGTACTCAGAGTTAAGTCAGAAATGGCAGAAAGCCTCTGTCTTACAATACACTCCTAACAACAAGAGGAATGCAGAGGCATTGCCTCCTTAGCGCTTCATTCTAACTTTTACCTTCTTAGCCCACTTGTTTCTGAGGGCCATTTCCCAGGATTCCCTCTGTTAGGTTGGTCTGTAGGTCAATGTGCCTGACTTTGTTTCACTGAAGGCTTTCTGGGTATGAATGAGCCAAAGGTTATCAGGTGTATTTGCACAAAAGCTTTGGCAAATTCTCACAGAGATACTGAATGAAAAGAATGAATCTTTGCCAAGGGCACGAAGTGCCTGGGTTTCTCTGAAGTGAAGGAAAATAAGAAAAACATTGGTCAGAAAAATGTCTTTGAAATCAGACAAAGCCAAAAGTATATGGCTTTTCAGCTTCAGTACAGAAAGAAACAAAAAAGAAACCTTTCCCATTTGGGGGAATTATGAGGAGAAGATCAGGAATTTCATGCAATTTCTGTATTTCCAGCTGCAGCTACTTTATATCAGAGATTGCTTCTTTGTCTCCAGTACTTTCCATATTTGGTAGCAGCTCTGAGGATTTATTCAGCAAATATTTATTTTGCCCTTAGAAAGTCTTAGTCACTGCCCATGATAAATGGCAGGTGGAGAGCTGGGCTACAGAAGCACAGAAACATGAGGGCGCCTGGGTGTAAATAAGGTTCCGAATAGCCATCTCTCACCATCCCAGAGAGACTCACAAAAAAGAAAGGGGCTTATTCAGCAAGAAAAAATAATAAGATCATAAAAATAAAGAAAAAGGACAGAGAAGAGATTTTTTTTCCCCCTCTGTATTTTGAGGAACATGGCTAAATGACCATCCTTGAAACAAACCGAATTTTGACACTATAATTCAATGAACTGGTAAGAAAAAGATAAAAGATTATCTTTGCTGAACCTATGGCCAGCTTTGCTATAGTCAGGCTTTATCAGCTTGGATGTCTTTGCACTGACAGAACAGCTAAGAAGTTGATAAATATTTCTATTATTTGGACAATTTATTAAGCATATTAATTAGGTAAGCAAGTGACAGGTGATTTTATTTATTTCTAATTGGAGGATAATTGCTTTACAATGTTGTCTTGGTTTCTGCCACACAGTAACACAAACCAGACATAGGTTATACATATGTGCCCCCTTCTTAAACCTCTCTCCCACCTCCCACCCCATCCACCCCTCTAGATTGTGGACCTAGAGGACCAGGAGGACCTAGACGACCACAGAGGACCAGGTTGAGCTCCCTGCAACATACAGCACATTCGACAGGGGATATTTTGAAACGTTTGAACACATTGCTTTTAGGTGTTCAAGGTGCACCCATTTTGGGGAGTATGTAAGTATTTAAACTCCTTTCCATTGTCAGCAAACACAATGTAATGAAAAGAATGTTGAAGTGAGCATAAGGAAAACTGAAGGTTTGTACTTGAATATTTTTATAGCTAACCTATCCATTTAAAAAATTTTATTTTATTTTGGAGTAGAGCTGATAGTGAGCCTATTCTTAAATCATTGTTTTAAAGGGTCTGATGTGTAATAAGATAATAAGGGTTAAAATCAAGGGAAAGGGGAACACTGGATAGAAAAGAGCTGAGATTAAGCGGGAGGAGGGTGGGGATGCAAAAGGTATGTCTGTCCTGAGGTGCTGTCCCCTGGCCAGGAGCTTCCTGGCCACCGTCCTAAATGGAAGATGAGCATTTACATAATTCACATTGTCTATGAGCTAAATCTGGAGCAGTTGTTAAGAAGAAGCATAATTATTTCTGGTACTTAGAATTGAGAGAAATCTCTCCCTCCCATGAGTCCTCATAAAAAAGCCAGTGAGTCATCTTGTGAAGGTCCAGAGAGCATCTTCCCTGGGAATGGGGGTGGGGCACAGAGTGGGGGAACATTTTATGGAGGAGCTGCCTCCTATCAGGTCCCCAGGGTCTTACATCCACTCAGGATATGAAGTCACTTTAACCTCTTGTGACTGTGATGCTTCCACTGAAAAAAAGGGGCTGAGTGGCCGTTTGGACTCCATCCAGCAGTAAAATTCTGTTTCTTGGATACTGATCATTATAGGATGTCCTTAAAAAGCTGTTTGTTACAGTGTTTCATCTTAGAAAGGCATATTTCAATGTTCTTGAAATAAAACTACATGCGTGTGTTCATGTGCGTGTATTCAGACTTTTTAATTCATTGATCTGCTGTTTCAGAGTTATAGGAAACAGAATTCACACCAGTAATTTGAAAAGAGATCATTTAATACAAAGAATTATTAACTGGTAGCAAGTATATAGAGAAGGCAATGGCACCCCACTCCAGTACTCTTGCCTGGAAAATCCCATGGGCGGAGGAGCCTGGTGGGCTGCAGTCCATGGGGTCACTAAGACTTGGACACCACCGAGCAACTTCGCTTTCACTTTTCACTTTCATGCATTGGAGAAGGAAGTGGCAACCCACTCCAGTGTTCTTGCCTGGAGAATCCCAGGGACGGCGAGTCTGGTGGGCTGCCATCTATGGGGTCGCACAGAGTCCGATACAACTGAAGTGACTTAGCAGTAGCAGTAGCAGCAGCAAGTATATAGCCTCTCAGAGGGCATAAAGGAGAACTCGAACAATCCCCTAGCACTGAGAGACAGTACCTGATGAAGGAAGACAATTAGAGTGAGGGTTGGGCACCCTCTCCAACACAGATTTGGAATTCACTGGTGAGAGTGTGACTGGACCCATCCAGTGGCAGAATAGTTCACTGAATAGCCCTAGGACAAAACTGGTTATGGCCAGCTGGAAGGGGCTGGTGAGGAGGAACTGATTTCAGAGACTTCCATTGGGGTCCTGGCAAAACTTGCCAGAGGGCTGTGCAACTGGACCTGCTGAACCCACACCTCTAGCAGCTGCATCTGAGGGACAAGATGAGAGGATGCAATCCAGTCAAATGAAGTCTCTCTGGCACTGTCCCTCCTGTGACACACTCTATTGACAAAGCTTAGTATGGTACCAAATGGCAAAGGAGAAATCTTCATGTGTTCCAACTCCAGTATCACAAAGCAAGGAGCTGAGGGGTGAATTTGGAGCCCAGAGACAATACTTTGATCGCTGATACCTACCTTTCCTTAAGGTGTTAAATTCCAAAATGTATAGAGTGTATTTACAAATGCTCATGACATGGGGCTTCGCTGGTGGTCCAGTGGTTGAGTCTTCTTGACAATGCAGGGGACGTGGGTTCGATCCCTGTTCGGGGAACTAAGATCCCACATGCCACAGGGCAACTAAGGCTGTGTGCTACAACTACTGAGCCCATGCTGTAGAGCCCACAAGCTGCAACTGCTGAAGCCCACATGCCCAAGAGCCTGTGCTCTGCAGCAACTGAAGCCACCACAGTGAGGAGCCGGCACTGCCAACAAAGACCCATCACAGCCAAATATGGATAAATAAATAAACAAACAACAACAAAAAACAGACAAGTGCTCCTGTAGTATAAAAAAAGTGATGTGTTTTACAGTGTTCAAAAGGATTGGAATAAGAAACAGTGGGAATGAGGCCTAGGGTATCAGTAATTTCACCAACGATCACTTGGGAAGCCAGTAATCATCTGAAAACTATTTGGGGTAAATGTTCATTCATTTGTTCAGGTGGCCAACAAATATTCAGCTCTGTATCTGTGGGTTCCACATCTATGGATTTGACCAGAATTGAGAATATTCTGAAAAAAGAATTCTAGAAAGTTCTCCCAAACAAAACTGGTTTCCTGTGCTCTAGCAAATATATACATGGTGTTTACATTGTATGAGGTATCATAAGTAGTCTAGAGATGATTTTAGTATCTGAGACCATGTGTATAGGCTATATGTAAATACTATGTCATTTTATATGAAGGACTTGAGCATCGATGGATTTTGGTATTCACTGGGCTCCTGGAGCCAACCTTCTGTGGATACCAAAGAACAACTGTACTTACTATATGCCAGGTACTGGGGCTACAGAGCAAAATAAAAATGAAAGGGCCCCAAGGACTTTGCAGTGCTAAGTGATTTGAAGAAGCTGCATAAGTGCTGTGGAAGCAAAATTAGAGAAGAGGTTACCTACCCAAGAAGGCTGGGGAAAATGCCATCAGGAAGCACAAGAGAATGTTAATGGAAAGGAGTTAGTTGCTCAATGACAGGATGTGGTGGCAAAAAGTGCCGCACAACTGGGCATATCAGGTGGCAAAGACCCGAGATGCGCAAGAATATATGTTCAAGGAACTGAAGGAAGGTCTGTGTCCCTGAAGGCTGAGGATCTCTTCTTGGGAAGGGATCACTGAGGGAGGTGAAGTCTCCAGTGGACCGCCTTTAACTTCACCTGTTCCATCCATTCTCCTGGGTCTCCCACCTGCTGGGCCATGCTGTGGATTTGGACTTGCCAGCCTCCCTGTTTATGTGATCCGATTCCTTATAATAAATCTCTTTCTATTGATACCACACTATCTATAAGGACTTTCCAGGTGGCTCAGTAGTAAAGAATCTGCCTGCTATGCAGGAAACCTGGGTTCAATCCCTGAGTCGGGAAGATCCCCTGGAGAAGGAAATGACAACTCACTCCAGTATTCTTGCCTGGGAAATCCCATGGACAGAGGAGCTTGGCAGGCTATAGTCCATGGGGTTGCCAAGAGTCAGACAGGACTTAGTGAATAAACACACACACATACTATTGGTTTTGTTTCTCTGGAGAACTCTGAATAATACAGGATTTGATAGGTAGGAAAAGGACATGCAGACTTTTTTTTGAGCATTTAATTTCTCTCTCAGTGATTCACAGCCGACAGGAATTTGGGGACATTTGGCAATATCTGAAGACGTGAGTCAGACATGACTGAAGCGACTTAGCACAGCAGCATGGCATGGAAGACATTTTTGGTTGTTACCACTTGGGGAGAGTGATATTAGTATCTGGGGATAGAGACCAGTCTGTATCTTCTAAAATGAGAAGTGACAATCCCCACAACCAGGAATCATCCCATCCATATTGTCAATGGCAGCCATGTTGAGAAAGTCTGCTCTATCTGGATGGATAGTGACTGACATATGTTAAGCAGAATTGTGCCTGTGGTTGTTGGGGTGAGGTGATGGGCGGCAAGAGCAATGAGACTGATGTTTTACATTTCAAAAATGCCTTGCTCTAGAGGTGTACACTGAGATCAAAGGGGTCTTAAGAAATAATGCTGTTAGTATTACCCTTCTAAAACCCTAAGTAAAATTTGTTTATTATCTTTCATGTATTATTAATTAAAAATCACAGTTGTAAAAATTCTAGACCCCGTTTTTTCAGGAAGAAGGAGAAAAAACGAGAGACAGCCTTATTTGAATGGCTTAAAGTAGGGGAAACACTTAAAACATGGATAATGTCCATCATTTAGTTATCTTATCCAAATGATGTATCAGATTTCTGTGAAATTAAGGGGTCAATTTATCTTCTATTGACTCAACTTTCAGACTCAAAACACTTTTAGAACTCAACAAATTCCCTCCAATTTCCATATGGTTAATTAAATTTTATTGAAGACTAGCTCTACAGGAAGTCATAAATATTCCAATGGGAAAGTAATGAAGAGTGAATTCTGAGATTTCTAATTTGAAACCACAGGACCCTTAGCTGAGATCTGAGGGGGGAAAGATTCTGGTTGCTGCAGGAAGTTTTTGGTGTTGTGGTGATAGATGCGAAAATTAGGAAAAAAACACATTCAAATAGCACAGAATGTCACATGGTATCCACAGACTTTCAGAGAGCAGAGTAGACCTGCCACTCCACAGTTTGCAGCCCATTCACTTTTTCCTACCTCGACCTCAGGAAGGATAACGTTATACCAGTTGTACAACTTTCTATTGAAATCTGTCTAGAGATTACAAAATTGATAGACTGCAGATATACCTCTATAAACAGATTTGTATTAAGATTTTAAAAAGAGATTCCATTTTCAACTATTTAAAATGAATTAAAAATACTGAAAAATCTTTGTTGCCAAGATTTTAACTAGACTTGTTTGAGTACTTGGCAAACCCTTCATCTTCCTTCTAAATTATAATTAAACCAGGTTACTGTCCATCTAGAACTAACATCATCAATGTGCCAGTTTGGACTGTATTTTCAAAGCAGCAAGCACTTCTTTTGATCCTTAGAGAAAGAGAAGCTGTGAGGAAAAAAAAAAAAAAAAACGGTGGATTTCCACTATAAAGCCAGTAAAAATAGCTAAAAATAAAACTGTCCCCAAAATAAATATTAAAATGGTCTATCTTAATGCAAAAAGAAAAAATAAGAATCTTCATGGGGGCTGGGAAATAAGTAACCATAAGAGTATTCCTTAAGTAGACAAATCTCAGAGTATTAAAGAGATTGCATTTAATTCTCAGCTTGGTGAAAAAGCATACATCACCCTTTGCTGTATTAAGCCTTCACTCTTTTATTAAACTATAAGTTCAAGCTTCCTCTTCCCTAATATTTGCTTTAAACAAATAAGCAAATGAACAAACTTGAGTATTAGAAAGGAAAACTCGCAAAAGGTCAAATCAATTGATAGTTACCAATCAGTAGTCTGTATTAGCCCTGGGTATGGAAGATCCCCTGGAGAAAGAAATGGCAACTCACATTTTTGCCTGGAAAATTCCATGGACAGAGGAGCCTGGTGGGCTACAGGCTTTGGGGTCACAAAGAGTCAGACACAACTGGGCAACCAAGCATGAATGTACACATGTGTAACAGTTGATATCATAAAGACTAAATTTGGGATTGACATGTACATACTGCTAGATTTACAATAGATAACCAACAGGGACCTACTATAAAAAATAATCAAATAAAATATAAAATAAAAAAAGAAAATTACTGTTAAAAAAAAGACCAAGTAATATTTGGGACTGAACATTTTATATACTGAGTAACTGTTCGATGCAGAGGGCTCCTACACACATTTTTATTTTTATTTTATTTTATTTTTTTTTTACACACGTTTTTAAAATGAACTGTCTTGGTTCCTCATCTGTACTTGAGTTGGTTCCAATTCTGTTTTAGTCCAAATGTTTACACATATTCACCTTTCACTCACAATCCTGATAAGGGGAACTGCATTTCTTTGGACATGGAAGCAATTTAGATAGTGGTTAAAAGGAAGTGTTGATGAACACACAGCTGCAGGGGTGATGTCTGCAAGTTTTAATGACCAGCCTGCAAAGAATCAGAAGCACAATTTATAACAGCACCAAATTCCCACCTCTTGCTACATCACATTTTAAATCAAAGAAAACAAAGATTTTAAGAGAGGGAACATGTGGCCAACTGTTCACACTGTAGTCCCTGAAATCAATCTATTCCACCAGAGGACACTTTAAATGTTAGATATTTTCCTTCATGCTTTGTGATTTTTTTGTTTTTGTTTATGATACTTATCTTCTCTTGGCCAGATTGTTGGCTGACAAACTATTTTTAAACATTTATATGACTTCTGCTTATGCATTCCAGAGGGGGAAAGAGCTTTTGTTATAGGTAGTAAAAATCAAGAGAAACAGATAAGTCAGGGTTGTGATTTGCCAAAGGTCAAAGGTCATGACAAATGAATGACTCCAGAGGCTTTGAGGTCAAAGGTGCAACTGGGATCCCATAACCTCCAAGCAGCCTTTTACATCACAAAGGAAAGCAAAGCTTTTCTAGGCTTCATGAAGGAAATCTGTAGGCACATTCACACTTTTTCTTGAAAAATTATTTCAAAATGATTCTGCCCATGATAATTCTTCCTCTCAAAGCCAAGTGGCATGAAATAAGCTTTTATATAAATTGAATGTCTCCTTAGCATTTTATTAGTATTCTATATTGACAACCTAGAGGAAAAACTAACAAAGATGAATATGTGTTTCTTTAAAAGTGGAAAATAAGCACATTTTTTAGAAGATCAAGACCCACACTAAAGAAGTACATTTATCTTCTTTGTTATTTTTTCCAATCCCATGTGTATTTATAGAGTATACCTAAAAATTTGTTTTTCTTGAAAAACAAATTCACTTGAGAGAAATAGTGATCTCTTGTGCTTTCTATTTGGCATATAACTTTATGCTAAATTCTGAATACAGGTCCTAAATAAGGTTTTGTAATGCGCACCATTCTGATACTAGTATGTGCTTTTTCTTTTTTTAATTCTTTTTTTTTTTTTGCTAATTTAAAGCAAATAAAAAAAAAACTTCAGTGATACCAGGGCCACTGTTTAGATCAGAATGTCTGTGGCAGTTCTCACAATATATTAGTAGCTGGAGCTATATCTATACCATGTAAATGGGAGAAAAAAAATGCAAAACCTTACTTTTCAACTCCATTGCTTTCTAACCTCTCATGAGCACTTAATTCCTCATAGAGAAGGAAATAGTCACGCTGTAGAATCCTGTGGCCCATGAAGGGTAATTGGATAACATCTTTTGAAAGATTTACAAGGCTGCCAAGGATTTTGCCAGCTTTAAACCTGATTGATTCAGTGTGAAAAGATCTGAACAATTCTGACCTAAAAGTTTAAAGGCAGACCTTTCCTGTGAAAGTATAATTTAAAGCCTGTAATAAAATTGTATTGGAAAACACCACATTGAAGAACACAGCTATAAATTGCAAAATAGCATTATGTTAAAGGACATTTTTTTTCCCCTGAAGTCCTCTGAAAGAACCCTAATTGTTCACCAGATACTTTAATAATGAGGTGTTTTTGGTTTGGCCTTTTATTTTCTCCTGGAAAAAGTCCCGAAACAAAGACAAAATGAGCCAACTATTTTGCTTCCCTCACCAAAAAGTTTGACTTCTTGCTTATGCACACAGATGGAATTTCTACAACTTTTTTCTTATTAGGTAAAATAAAGAAAAGTGAAATCTCATTTATCTTGAACAAAGAAGAGACCAAACAGACTTGTTTCATATTTTAATTTCTCAAAGTGCTCATTCTCATCATATATTAATTTCCATCTTGACAAAATATATACACGCATAATGAGTGCAATACTTTGTGAGTGGGCGCAAATGCTTGTGATGACTCAGACAGATTAATGATTAAACATCTTCCAGCTAATTACTCCAGGCCATTAATTATTTATCCAAGTCCATAAGTCTATCATCTATTTTAGCCACTCTCTTCTATGTCCCATTTTAGAAGAGGTGGGTGTAGAAAAACTAGAAGCATAAAAATTTCAAATGAAATTAAGTGATGTTACACATATTTTTTTCCTTTGTCTTTAGAATCAGGGAAAAATTGAGACTGTGGTATTTAGACAGAGTCTGTGTATCTTTAACAAAGCCTCCTTTGTAACACGTTCACTAACTTTGCATTTCCTCCTCAAATTTCAGCTTGAAGGATTTAGGGGAAAATTCCATGTGCCCACTTAACCTGTGAAGATTTGGGCTCTCTGCCATTTGCCTTTTGATTTTTTGAAACATATGAACTGGTCTTAGGATGTTTAAAACAGGAATCTTGATTTATGGATACTTTGTCACCACATACAAATTTACTTGTGACCAGAAATGACTGCTTTCTGTGTCAATTTGTGATCACACTGACTTTCCAACAAAGTGAAAGCCTACTTTCCTCCCGTCCTTTAAAAGGACAGAATAAGACCTGTGGCACTAAAGGAAAAAGTTAAGAAATACCTAAAAGAGAAGCTGTCTTTTGTGTAAAATAGTTTGTACCAAGAAAAGGCATTCAGAAAGGAAGGAGGGACAATGTTTTGGACGCTATTTCTTTCCTGAAGAATTAGGTAATGAGTTAGCTCAGGCTTGCACCCCCTTTCCATCCTCTAACTAGAGTTCAGTTCTAGGAGGTAATTCAACCAGCTTGCTGAAAATCCTCCATGGTCCCCCTTATTGCATCAAGAGTGGAATAATTTCCACTGTATCAGCTTCCAGCTGGCTGTTAGCTATTTCTTGAGGATGCAGTACTTGGTCTACGCTAGTGCTCTAAACTGGCAGGGTCCCCAGAAGTTGTTCTTTAGAATGTTACAGTCAGTTAAGCTGAAAATTGTTAACTATTGGGAAATACACCCCAGGGTGAAGGAAAAGGCAAATTAAGAATTGGCTATAAAAATATTTTTTGGTATGTTCACATCACATCAATTTTCCTTATACAAAGTCATCCTACAAAAAAGAACAGAGGGACAGCCTTTTCTGGTGACCTGATTTTGAGTTCTGGTGCCACCTAGTGGGAAGGGGAGGAATAGAGCATGCCAAAGAGGCCTGACCCGAGTCACCACTCAGCAGATCAAGACAATTGATTCATTTCCTTCTTGTCACTATGTACGTGTGTGTATGTGCGTGCGTGCGTGTGTGTGTGTGTGTGTGTGTATGTTTAAAACCTTCGTCACTTTCCTGATGCAATGCTTTTTAGCAGTCCATATCAAAGGATTGAGGTCAAATCCCTCTTTTGCTGACATTCAAGGCTTCCTGCAATCTGATTCCAGTTTGTATTTGAAACGTTACTTGGCAACCATTCTTCGTGAAGTTTTTCATAACAGCCAGGCTGGTCTGCTTCAAACAACATTCCTTACCTTTGCTCGTGTTGCCTTTCCACTCAATATAGATTCTCTTATCCTTTTAGAATCTCATATTTAGAGAGATCTTATGGTTAGATTAGATGTCTTCAATACTAGTGCCTCCCAGAAAATTCCCTTTTAAGAAGTCCTCCAAACCTCTTTTTGAGACAGTGAATTTAATCTTATCTGAGATGACTTGTTATATTTTCAGCTACTTCTGGTAGAAAGTACTTTCTTATATGGAACCCACACCTCCAGTTCAAGAGCAGAGTGAGTGCTCGAAGTAGATGGTTCAGTGCAGACTCGGAAACAAGGTGGGTTACAGCTTTGTAACCTTCTTAGCATGTGACATTGGGCACATGATAAGTTCACTAGATCTTAGTTACTTTACTTGTAAAATTGGGATAAGAATAGTGCCTCTTATCATTCAGAATCATGTATTGGCTTATATGTGTGAAAGCGCTTAGAACAGTATGTAACATGCAGTGTGTGCTTTGTGTCTGATTTATTATGTTTATAGCTTTTGGAAGCCATTAACATAAAGATCGGAGAAGGCGATGGCACCCCACTCCAGTGCTCCTGCCTTAAAAATCCCATGGATGGAGGAGCCTGGAAGGCTGCGGTCCACAGGGTCGCTGAGGGTCGGACACGACTGAGCGACTTTATTTCACTTTTCACTTTCATGCATTGAAGGAAATGGCAACCCACTCCAGTGTTCTTGCCTGGAGAATCCCAGGGACGGGGGAGCCTGGTGAGCTGCCATCTATGGGGTCACACAGAGTCGGACACGACTGAAGTGATTTAGCAGTAGCAGCAGCAGCAACATAAAAATATGCATGATAGTTGCGGTAATGAAAAGAGTGTATTGAACAACACATGTTGTTCAACGGCTTACTTGGAGCACCCCACCTATAAGACGCTGTCCTCGCTAAGGTTCTATGGGGACATAAGTTGGGGAGATGCCACATGCCATTTGCATCTACATCCTATATTATATGATATATGATAATTAGCATAATTAAGGCTGTCAACTTCTGTCATATAACAACCTACTTTTATCAATCTTGGCATTTCCTAAACCTATTTGACTCAAGAATTCTTTTTAATATAACATCTTGCATGTGTGCTAAGTCACTTCAGTTATGTCCAACTCTTTGCAACCCTATGGACTACAACTCACCAGGCTTCTCTGTCCATGGGGTTCTCTAGGCAAGAATACTGGAGAGGGTTGCCATGCTCTCCTCTAGGGCATCTTCCCAACACAGGAATCAAACCCGCATCTCTTATGTCTCCAGCATTGGCAGGCAGGTGGGTTCTTTACCACTAGCACCACTTGGGAAGCCCAGTATATAACATCTCAACATCTCATTATCTATTTATATTTTAGGAGACGAGGGCTTCAACTCAAAACCTTAAAGGATTTTCCTTAGTTTAAGCCGGGGAAGTAGGCTGGGTGAAATACAATATGGAGTAGGGTGAGTTATGAAAAACTAGAGGACACATGTCTTACTTACCTAAGAACATTTCAATTTGGCTCCTGAAAAAAACACTGTGAGGCCAATGGAAACATAGCTACAGGCTGAATCTGGGCCATGTTCAGCAAATTTGTGATTCCTGAAGAGCAGGAAAAGAGAAGTAACTGTGTAACCTGGGAAAGAACAATATTTTAGAGATATTCGAGAGATGCTAACAAGAAATTGCAAAGGAACAGTAAGAGATGTGGAACCTGGAAACAAAAAGAGGCAAAACAGGGATGTCTTTGGGGTCAGAGAGAAAGTGTGTTGGTTTCCTTTTGCTGCTGTTACAAATCGCCACAAACGTAGTGGCTTAAACCAATGCACGTATATTATCTTTCAGTTCTCCTAAGCAGAGGTCTGACCTGGGTCTCACTGGGCTACCAGGAAGGGATCAATTAGAGTCTCCGTGTTCCTCCTGGAGACTGAGGGAACAATCCGCTGCCTACCCTTTCCCAGCTTCTAGAAGAAGGCTGCCTAACACCCTCGGCTGGGGGTCCCTTCCTCCAGTGAAGATGTATCCAGTCCTCTTCACATCACATCATTCCGACCTCCTCTCTTGTCTCCCTCTTCCACTTTTAAGGAATCTTGTGATAACGTGAGACTCTCCTAAATATTCCAAGATACTCTCTATTTTAAGGTCAACCAGTTAACATTAATTTTATCTATAACCATTAATTCCCTTTTGTCATGTAACACGTATTCACAGATTTTGGGGAATGTAGATATGTAGATATCTTGGGGGATATTATTTTCTCTGTAGCAGAGGGTAAATTGGAAGAATACTGAATAGAGACAAGATTCGAGCTCCCCCCACCCCAGCAATGCATCTCTGTATTTATAACAATGGGAGAGAAAGTTGGGAAAGAAGAAGGAATTGAAACCCACTTGGTGAGCAATTAGACTCATCATCATGGCACAAATGATAAAGAATCCACCTGCCAACGCAGAAGATGCGGGAGACCCGGGTTCAATCCCTGGGTTGGGGAGATCCCCTGGAGGAGGAAATGGCAACCCACTCCAGTATTCTTTCCTGGGAAATCCCTGGCTGGCTACAATCCATGGGGTTTCAAAGAGTTGGAAATGACTGAGCACACACACATTTTCACAGTGTATGGCTCTAATCAAGCTGCATGATGGTGTCTGTGCAAATTAGAATAAAGATGCCCCTCCAGGAAGATGGTGGCTCAGCTGGTAAAGAATCCACCTGCAATGTGGGAGACCTGGGTTTGATCCCTGGGTTGGGAAGATCCCCTGGACAAGGGAACGGCTACCCACTCCAGTATTCTGGCCTGGAGAATTCACTGTATAGTCCATGGGGGTCACAATAATTCAGACATGACTGAGTGACTTTCACTTTCCAGGAAGATGAGTTAGAAAAGGAGGCTTTTCTAGCAGGTGAATTCCTCCCAACCCATCCTCCCTCACCTGGGGACAGACGATGGCACAAAGATGGCCCTCATCCAGGCTGATGCAGGTCTATGTAGGGTGAAGCAGCTGGGCAGCCCCCAGCTGGACTCCTCTGTTGGGAGTCTTCACTACCACAGTGATGGCCTGCATCCCGGCCTCCGCTGGGAAAGCTTCTGCTTGTTCTCTCTCGTGCCCAGAGTTGTGCTTCTGGCCCGGTTTTCCCCAAACTTCCTGGGTTCTCTCAGAACAATTTGTGCAGAGTTCTAGAACAGCCCACAGCACATGTCAGCTTGGTTTCTTCCTCTTTAACAATGAGTTTGCTGAAAGAAAGGACACTTGAAATTTTTTTTTTTCAACTGCAGCAGAATGTTTGCATTTATATCATTAGATTTACCATGGGTGGGGTGTGTGACACGATTTTACACAATATTAGAATATATTTTAAAACACTGCTGGCAGACCTGGGTTCGATCCCTGGGGTTGGGAAGATCCCCTGGAGGAGAGTGTGGCTACCCACTCCAGTATTCTGGCCTGTAGAATTCCATGGACTAGTCCAAGAGGTTACAAAGAGTAGGACACGTCTGAGCGACTTTCACTTAATGGATTGTCATAGTGACTTCCCAGATGGAGCCCGTGGTAAAGAATTTGCTTGCCAATGCAGGGGAGGCAAGAGATGTGGGTTCCATCCCTGGGTGGGGAAGATTCCCTGGAGCCGGAAATGACAACCCACTCCAGTATTTTTGCCTGGAAAATTCCATGGAGAGGAACCTGGCAGGCTACAGTCTATGGGGTCGCAAAGAGTTGGACATGACTGAGCATGTATGCATGTGACAATGCGTTGTCATACCAATCTTGTAAGTACCTGGTTCTTTCTTCCTTTCCACCTATACCCTGGGTGTTCTTTTCCTTTTTCCTGCCCAAGTCACTAATTTCAAGGTTTTATCTTATTCATTTCTTTGCTCAATCAGTTAATAGATATTTACTGAGGACTTGACTATATTCTCAGTATTGCTACATGAGTCAGAAGTCCCTGCTCTAGTAGACAAGATAATATATAGGCATTATATAGGTATTTTGTATCTATATAATCTATAGAGATTTTATAGATATCTACTGTGTAAATGTTATACCACCATACCTATGGTCTCTGAAATTCGGGTAGGCACCTGAAATACTGCCTTTATCACTGACTTACCTAAAAACAAACACAAATTTGCTCAAGTTTGTGTGAATCAGATGGCCCAGTGGACACATGCAGATGTCACATACCTTAACTGTAAGTGAAAGTCTCCATCCTTAAGTCACAGAGTTCCTGCTGCATAGGAAACAAGACCAGCTGAGCAACAGTATCAATGCCAAGCTCCACCCAGGTTCTATAGCTCCTAGGAATGGAATCTGCCATATCTTCATTCCTTAATATGAAGGAGACATGGGCCCCTGAAGGCAGTGGAGGGTCAGGGGTTATAAATAGTCAAACAGCCCTTTGCTCTGAATGGCTAATTGCTAGCTGCTACTTTGAGATTGCTCCTGGGGCAATACAGCTTTACTCTTGAAATCCTGGGCATTTAATTGTTCAACCATATCATCCTTAATCTAGCCTGCATGAAGCTAGGGATTTTGGAGGAAAAATACTTAACTATAAAGCCTTTTAATTTTCATACTTTCAAGAAAGCCAGACTTCATGATGCAGATAAAGTAAAATGTTTTTCATGATTCTATTGTCTGTTGACCAGTAAATCTTTTAGAGGGTCACACTGGGAACATTGTCAGAGAAGGCAATGGCAACTCACTCCAGTACTCTTGCCTGGAAAATCCCATGGACGGAGGAGCCTGGTAGGCTGTAGTTCATGAGGTCGCTAAGAGTTGGACACAACTGAGTGACTTCACTTTCACTTTTCACTTTCATGCATTGGAGAAGGAAATGGCAACCCACTCCAGTGTTCTTGCCTGGAGAATCCCAGGGACGGGGGAGCCTGGTGGGCTGCCATCTATGGGGTCGCACAGAGTCGGACATGACTGAAGTGACTTAGTAGCAGCAGCAGCAGGGAACATTATAAGGCTGTGTTATGCTGATTTGAGTTTTTCAAATGCCTAAATGAAGTGATTCCTGAGTGACTTGGAGTATAGTTTTAAGATTAAAAGGCATGGGGCATTTGTACCTATGGAATATCCTTCACCTTTGAAAGTGTTAGTCACTCAGTCATGTCCGACTCTTTGCAACCCCATGGACTGTAGCCTGCCAAGTTCCTCTGTTCATGCAGATTCTCCAGGCAAAAATACGGGAATGGGTTGCCATTCCGTTCTCCAGAGGATCTTCCTGACTCGGATTGAACTTGGCTCTTCCACATTGCAGGCAGATTCTTTACCATCTGAGCCACAAGGGAAGCCCATGGAATATCCTTCACCTTTAAGGAAAGCTTATCATTTGAAGAGTTAAGGAAACTGGCAATCAATGCTGTATTCACTAGAGAACTGATTCAATATTCCAGTGAATTTCTAGAGTGAATTTTTGACAACTGAAGCCATTTTATTGATGTAAGAGCTATAATTTAATGTTCATTTCATATCTCAAGTGCTTTATTTGTACCTTCTCATTTAATCTTCAAAACTTCCATTTTACAGGAGAGAAAACTGAGGTATAGTTGAATTGAATCCAGGGGCAATCTGAAAATCAAGTTCAAGCTCTTCAGCCTTTCATTCCTTTCTCAATATGAACTTTAAAGCATTTTTTTTCTTTTTAAATAATGAAGCATGAGTGTGTAATATTAGGAAAGAAACTGGCCACCTTTAAGTGAAAATGAAATGGAAAGCAATTAATTTCTCTTAACATGAATGAAGGTTGTTCTAAATGCATACAGAGGGGATTTCATGTATGAAAACTTACCAGAAAAATAAATCCTCTTCTCTAAATAAGCAATCATAGTGTTAATCCTTCTGTCTTTTCAATGTTTATATTTATATTTTTAAACATTTGTTCTTAAAAGTTGGTATTTTCTACCATTGTATATTTCTACCATTGTATATAATCTACCATGGTATATTATTTTCTCTCTGCCTCTCCTCTCTCTCTATATATATGTGCTAAGTCATTTTAGCCCTGTCCGACTCTTTGTGACCCCGTGGACTGCAACCTTCCAGACACCTCTGAACATGGGATTCTACAGGCAAGAATACTAGAGTGGGTTGCCGTGCCCTCCTCCAGGGGGTCTTCCCAATCCAGGGATTGAACCCACATCTCTTATGTCTCCTGCATCTACAAGCAGGTTCTTTACCACTAGCACCAGCTGGGAGGCCCATATATATTTATGGGCTTCCTTTGTAGCTCAACAGGAGACCCCGGTTCAATTCCTGGGTCAGGAAGTTTCCTTGGAGAAGGGATAGGCTACCCATTCCAGTATTCTTGGGCTTTCCTGGTGGCTCAGACAGTAAAGAATCTGCCTGCAATGCGGGAGACCTGGGTTTGATCCCTGGGTTGGGAAAATCCCCTGGAGGAGGACATGGCAACCCTCTCCAGTATTCTTGCCTGGAGAATCCCCATGGACAGAGGAGCCTGGCGGGCTACAGTCCATGGGGTCACAAAGAGTCGGACATGACTGAGCGACTAAACACACACATATATACACATATACATAAAACATTACTTATTCATAAACTAACTGAGAATCACTGCCCTGAACCCTCTCTACTTGCCTATAAATCAGTTCTCCAGCATTTGGAAAGGAAGTATAAGCAGTAGAATAACGTGCAACCAAAGAGGCTTTTAGTCAAAGCCTAGTCAAAGCCTTTCCTAAACCTGACTGGCTGTTTGCTCCTCAGTATCTTCTCTCTGTAGCATGGGAACCATAGCAGAACTTAAAAGACAGGGCTATTGGGAGGATTATGTGCAATGAGAAATGTCAATATTATTCTCTCTATGGAGGAACTTGAGGATTTGAGCCTTCTAAATCAATCCCTTTGCTGATGTTCGAGTAAAAGAGTCTTTTTCGAGGAAGAGGAAGTCACTCAGTCGTGTCTGTCTCTTTATGACCCTATGGATTATAAAGTCTATGGAATTCTCTAGGCCAGAATACTGGAGTGGGTAACCTTTCCCTTCTCCAGGGGATCTTCGCAACCCAAGGATCAAACCCAAGTCTCTGGCATTGCAGGTGGATTATTTACCAGCTGAGTCACAAGGGAAGCCCCCTTTTTGGTTAAATTCCAGCCCTCTCTCTCTGAGTCAGTAATCTAGGGCTTGACATAAGCCCTGCTCAGCTGACCCCCCTGTTCTGTGTGGTAAAAACTGCACCTCTCACAAAGACAGTTTTGCCTCCAGTGTGTGGTAGCAATGAGAGAGACTGAGAAACAGTCAAACAAAGATCTAGTGAATGAAGTTCCTGAAAAATCACTGAAGTGATGTACATCGGAAAATGCATGATGGCACCATTTGTAATACAATTTTAAAGTTCAGTTTTTTTTCTCTCTGTAGTTATTGTTATCAAGGCAGTTGCCCCAGAACCATACCTCTCCCTCACATTGTTGTTTGTTGTTCAGTCGTGATCATGCCAGGACTTCAGCAAGTCAGGCTTCCCTGTCCTTCACCATCTCCCGGAATTTGCTCAAACTAATGCCCATTGGGTCAGTGATGCCATCCAACCATCTCATCCTCTGTCACCCCCTTCTCTTCCTACCCTCAATCTTTCCCAGCAGCAGGGTCTTTTCCAATGAGTTGGCTCTTTGCATCTGGTGCCAAAGTATTGGAGCTTCAGCTTCAGCACCAGTCCTTCCAATGAATATTCAAGGTTGATCTCCTTTAGGATTGACTGGTTGGATCTCCTTGCAGTCCAAGGGACTCTCAAGAGTCTTCAACACCACAGTTCAAAAGAATCAATTCTTTGGTCCTCAGCCTTCTTTATTGTCCAACTCTCACATCCATACATGATTACTGGAAAAACCATAGCTTTACTGTACTTTGACTCAAGGTCAAAGTAGACCTTAGTCTTATTATACACTCATTGTGATACATTAGTTAAACGACATACCCAAAGTGCCATGACAGTTGATGAGTGCCATGACAACAACCAGAAAAGTCCATACAAGGACAAAAAAGGAGAGATGCATCAGTTCCGGGTCCAAAACACACAGCTGTTCTTGAAATACTCTTGAATATTCTGCTCATTCTTTCCAGTGTTTCCCCTTTTTATCTTGATCCTCCTTTATATTTAGTGTCTCCACCCAAATTGGGCTGACAAGTTGATTTGTGAATTAGGTTCTCACTTCTCTATTCTTTGGCCTTTTAATAAAGCCTATGCTGTTCCAGTCTCAGCATTGATTTTGCTGTTGGCTGGGTAAATTCAACCAAAAAAGGAATCTCTCCAGGACAGGGGGCCTCAGCCTGAGCTAGAACCCCAGTTGGAGGTACGGTTGATGACTTTAGTAACATTATGACCATGGACAGTCCTTTTTATGTGGCCACGAGACTTATATATGGATTGTTTAGATTTCTTTCTTCTATATCTTTTAGGAAATCAACTTCTTTTTTAGCCATCAGAGGGACATGAGTTTGAGCAAGCTCCAGAAGTTGGTGATGGACAGGGAAGACTGGCATGCTACAGTCCATGGGGTCACAGAGTGTTGGACACGACTGAGCGATTGAACTGACTGACTGAAGAGTAATTAAGGAAATCGAAAAAGAAACACTCAAATGTTTTAAATAAATATTCTGTCAACTTAAATCTTCTATACTTAGCATGTATTGGAGTATTTATAGTTTTAAAACACTTAAAATTACTTTAGATAATGTTTCTTAAAATGACTTTTTAAAAATTTGCTTTGGGGATGATTATAGCCATTGGGTGGAGCCAGCAATTAAAAAGTATTTGACACTTCAAAAAAATAAAACACTTTTGGCATGTGAAAAGTCATTTACAATCACACCTCAAACTTTAGCTGTTAATATTAACAGCCGAAAGGGTCGTTACACACTTATAAAGGAAGTTTCACTAAATATAGTCGGCATTAAGGAGACGTGTTGACAAGAAGAATTGAAAATAAAACCTCAAGACAACTTTTTGATTTAAAATTCTATTTTTTGAGCGTGAATGTCATTTTTGAGGAAACTTACACTTTCTTGCAACATTATAAAGAAATGAGAAAATAAGCCAAAGAAAATGCTGTTTAGGTGGATAGTCTTAAATAGGCACATAAGTTTCATCTTGTTCACCCTGTTTGTCTGTTCAGGAGACTTCCTTACCCCTGTTGATTGCAATATATTATGTTTTTTAATTGAATTACAGGAAAATGATTTTGTCCTGATAAAAAATTTGGATTTTCTTTACTATAACACAAAGGGTTAATATTCTTATAAATATTAAACCAAAACATTTACATTTCTTACTGAAAACATGTCTCCCTTCAGGTCAAGGGCATAGGGGAAGGCAGTTTTGGTCTCTTTACTGAAAATGATAGCCTTGCAAACCCAGTTATTTTCATGAGAGGGTTTTCCTAATTTATTTATATCTTCTATAAGCATATTAAACCTGGAGGCCTTGAACTTGGGTTTTCCACAGAGAAGATAATCTTTCCAATGTACAGACACAGTAAGCTCTCCTAAATGTTATACTTTTTGAGGCCCATAGGAGTCAAATAACCATTATTTTTTTCATTGTGCTAGAGAATAGCAACATTCTCACCATGACATTTGAATCTTTAAAAGAAGTTTAAATTCATCTCAATATAAATTGAGTGATTTCATTCCTTTCCTCAAATCTGCACTGAGGAAGCCGGGAATCAACCGCAATGCCACTGGATTTTAGATTCGAGATATTGGACAAGTCACTTAAACTTCTCAGCATTGATAGAAGCATAAAATGATGCCAAAGTATAGTAAACATGACATGAAGAGCCTTGGCTTAAGGTAGTAGCTGTGGAGATGGGGAGAGTTGATATTATAGGCCCTATAACATGCATGCCCCAAAAGGGCATATTCTGGAAGTAGAGTATGACAGGAGGAGAAACAGGAAAATCAAGGACAGCTATAAGTTTTTCGGCATGCAATTGGGTAGTCTGTGATACCATTTGCTGAACTGAGGAAATTTAAGGAGGAAGAAAATGATGCCATGAGGAAAATGTTCAGAGCCACCTGGCCAACCTCAGGTGCTGATGGTGTCCATTTCTTCAAATGTGATGACTTAGGAACTGAGTAAACCTGCCTCTTCCTTCCTCCTTTCAAGACGTCATTCACCTTCTAGTTCATGCCTAGAACTTTATGCAAAAACTTGAATCTTGATGCTTAACATATGTCTAGAGCTCCATATCTGCAATTCTAAGATCCATTAGCTTGAAAAACTAGAAGGTTTGCATAACTCGCGTAGTGACAAAACTCATCTGATGTGATCTCATCTGGTGGCAGATTCAAGCTTGAATTTAATTGAGGCCATTTTATAACTTTCATCCCTCTTGGTATTGCAATTCTTACATTTTAGTGCAGAAATATTGGTGCTTCCCTGATGGCTCAGATGGTAGAAAATCCACCTGCAATGCAGGAGACCCAGGTTTGATCCCTGGGTAGGGAAGATCTCCTAGAGAAGGGAATGGCTGCCCTCCCCAGTATTCTTGCCTGGAGAGTTCCATGAACAGAGGAGCCTGGCAGGCTACAGTCCATGGGCTTGCAAAGAGTCAAGTATGACTGAGTGACTGAGCACAAAAGCTAAAAATAAATCATCTCTATAAGGGTACTTAGGGCTTCCCTGGTAGCTCAGATGATAATCTGCCTGCAATGCAGGAGACCCAGGTTCAATCCCATGGTCAGAAAGAGCCCCTGGAGAAGAGAATAGCAACCCACTCTATTTTTTCTGGCCTGGAGAATTCCATGTACAGAGGAGCCTGGCAGGCTACAGTCCAGGGGGTCACAAAAAGCTGGATACACTGAAGAGAAGTACTAAAACATCTGATTACAGGGTGCTGCTCTAGATCCTATTGGATTACATAGGATATGATACAAATATGGTATTTTCTTTATAAAATTAAAAGAAATTGAGAATTCTGACACACATCTGTCCCAAGGCATTAGAGAATAGATTGTAGAGCTGGTATTCCTAAACTTCAAATTGGATAGTACTTTATTACATGTTTTATTATTTGATTAAAAAAAATGTTGGATCCTCATCTGTTAGAAGAAGGTATTTACAAGGTACACTCTGCCCAGGGAAGAAGTTGGGAGAACAAACCTTGCTGACATTATAATCTCTTTAGATCCAAGCATGAAGAACAATGTAGGGGACTCCAAAATAATGGATTTTGAGGGCAGAAAGGTCAGTATTCTTATGAAACAAAAAGTCACATAGACATGTTAAACAGGTTACATTAATCAGCAGTTGTTTCACTGTAATAAATAAAGAATTATGTCAAAACTCAAATTGTTTTGCTCACATTAACAAGGAACAGCTTGAACATGTAATGCCATTAATTCTAAATTATACATTTTCCACCTTTTAGCTTTTATGAAATGGGCATGTATCTTACAATGGATGTAATCTCAAAATGGACCCTGATCAGGTAGAAGGGATGATGTATTATTGCTTGAGTGTACTCAACCTTGATTGTTGTTTCTGGCAGCATGATGGGAAAAAGAAACCCTCAATGTCTAAATCATAAACTATCTAAGGGCTTTAATATGACCGTATCTTAGTCCACTCAATCTGCTGTAACAAAAATACCATAGGCTGTGTGGCTTATAAGCAACAGAAACTTATTTCTCAGAGTTCTGGAGGCTGCCAAGTCCACGATCAAGGCATGAGCAGATTTGGTGTCGGGTGAAGAACGCATTCCTGGCTCATAGATGGTCTCCTTATTGCTGTGTCTTCACATGGTGGAAGAGGCAAGAGAGCTGAGGTCTGTTTTCTAAGGGCACTAATTTTATTCATGAGTGTGCCACCCTCAAGACCTACTCACCTCCCAAAGTCCCCACCTTCAAATACCACCACATTAAGGATTAGGCTTCAATATATGAATTGTGGTCAGACGTAAACATTAAGTTTTAGAATAAGGTCATAATCGTTACCTGAAATCCTTCATGGTCAGTATTCAGTTGGGATTAAGAAAGCACCATCATCAAAACTTGCAGGATGTCAGAAACTTGAAAGAAAACCTCAAAGGCAATTATTAGGACATATTTTAAGAGTATCACCAGTTTTCTGGATGGCACAGAGGTTCATAGTTCATAGTTAGTTAGTTCAGTCGCTCAGTTGTGTCCGATTCTTTGCGACTCCGCGGACTGCAGCACACCAGGCTTCCCTGTCCATCACCAACTCCCGGAGCTTGCTCAAACTCATGTCCATTGAGTCGGTGATGCCATCCATCACCTCGTCCTCTGTCATGCCCTTCTCCTGCCTTCAATCTTTTCCAGCATCAGGGTCTTTTCCAGTGAGTCAGTTCTTCACATCAGGTGGCCAAAGGATTGGAGTTTGAGCTTCAGCATCAGTCCTTCCAATGAATATTCAGGACTGATTTCCTTTATGATGGACTGGTTGGATCTTCTTGCAGTCCAAGGGGCTCTCAAGAGTCTTCTCCAACACCAGAGTTCAAAAGCATCAATTCTTCTGCTCTCAGCTTTCTTTATAATCCAACTCTCACATCCATGTATGACTACTGGAAAAACCATAGCTTTGACTAGACAGACCTTTGTTGGCAAAGTAATGTCTCTGCTTTTCAATATGCTATCTAGGTTGGTCATAGCTTTTCTTCCAAGGAGCAAGCATCTCTTAATTTCATGATTGCAGTCACCATCTGCAGGTGATTTTGGAGCCCATGAAAATAAAATCTGTCACTGTTTCCATTGTTTCCCTATCTATTTGCTATGAAGTGATGGGATCAGATGCCATGATCTTAGTTTCTTGAATGCTGAGTTTTAAGCCAGCTTTTTCTCTCTCCTCTTTCACTTTCATCAAGAGGCTCTTTAGTTCTCTTCACTTTCTGCCATAAAGGTGATATCATCTGCGTATCTGAGGTTATTGATATTTCTCCCAGCAATCTTGATTCCAGCTTGTGTTTCATCCAGCCTGGCATTTTATATAATGTACTCTGCATATAAGTTAAATAAGCAGGGTGACAATATGCAGCTTTGACGTAATCCTTTCTCAATTTGGAACCAGTCCATTGTTCCATGTCTGGTTCTAATGGTTGTTTCTTGACCTGCATACAGATTTCTCAGGAGGCAAGTAAGGTGGTCTGCTATTCCCCATCTCTTTCAGAATTTTCCACAGTTTGTTGTGATCTACACAGTCAAAGGCTTTGGCATAATTAATAAAGCAGAAATAGATGTTTTTCTGGTTTTATCCTGCTTTTTCAATGATCCAACGGATGTTGGCAATTCTTTTTTTGTGATAAAAAATTTTATTTGAAGTCCACCAATTCCTTTAATTTTTTCCTCTCAATGAAAATTACAGCTGCTACTTTTATTTTTATTAATTTTATTTTATAAAATATAAATTTATTTATTTTAATTGGAGGCTAATTACTTTACAATATTGTATTGGTTTTCCATACATCAACATGAATCCACCATGGGTGTACATGTGTTCCCCATCCTGAACCCCCCCTCCCACCTCCCTCCCCATACCATCCCTCTGGGTCATCCCAGTGCACCAGCCCCAAGCATCCTGTATCCTGGATCGAACCTGGACTGGCGATTCATTTCATATATGATATTATACATGTTTCAATGCCATTGTCCCAAATCATTCCACCCTCTCCTTCTCCCACAGAGTCCAAAAGACTGTATCCAAAAGTCTACAAGCAATAAATGCTGGAGAAAAGGGAACCCTCTTACACTGTTGGTGGGAATGCAAACTAGTACAGCCACTATGGAGAACAGTGTGGAGATTCCTTAAAAAACTGGAAATAGAACTACCTTATGACCCAGCAATCCCATTGCTGGGCATACACACTGAGGAAACCAGAAGGGAAAGAGACACATGTACCCCAATGTTCATCGCAGCACTGTTTATAATAGCCAGGAAGCCATGGAAGCAACCTAGATGTCCATCAGCAGATGAATGGATAAGAAAGCTTTGGTACATATACACAATGGAGTATTACCCCGCCATTAAAAAGAATACATTTGAATCAATTCTAATGAGGTGGATGAAACTGGAGCCTATTATACAGAGTGAAGTAAGCCAGAAAGAAAAACACCAATACAGTATTCTAATGCATATATATGGAATTTAGAAAGATGGTAATGATAACCCTGTATGCAAGACAGCAAAAGAGACACAGATGTTGGCCATTTGATCTCTGGTTTGGTTCCTCTGTTTTTTCTAAATCCAGCTTGAACATCTGGAAGTTCACGGTTCTTGTACTGTTGAAGCCTGGCTTGGAGATTGTGAGGATTATGTTACTAGTTTGTGAGATGAGTGCAATTGTGCAGTAGTTTGAGTGTTCTTTGGCATTGCTCTTCTTTGGGATTGGAATGAAAACTGACTTTTCCAGTCCTGTGGCCACTGCTGAGTTTTCCAAATTTGCTGGCATATTGAGTGCAGCACTTTCACAGCATCATCTTCTAGGATTTGGAATAGCTCAACTGGAATTCCATCACCTGCACTAGGTTTGTTTGTAGTGATACTTCTTAAGGTCCACTTGACTTCATACTCCAGGATGTCTGGCTCTAGGTGAGTGATCACACCATCATGATTACTGAAGATCTTTTTTGTATAGTTCTTCTGTGTATTCTTGCCACCTCTTCTTAATATCTTCTGCTTCTGTTAGGTCCATACCATTTCTGTCCTTTATTGTGCCCATCTTTGCATGAAATATTCCCTTGGTATCTCTAATCTTCTTGAAGAGATCTCTAGTCTTTCCCATTCTATTGATTTCCTCTATTTCTTTGCATTGATTGCTGAGGAAGGTTTTCTTATATCTCCTTGCTATTCTTTGGAACTCTGTATTCAAACGGGTATATCTTTCCTTTTCGCCTTTGCCTTTTGCTTCTCCTCTCTTCACAGCTATTTCTAAGGCCTCCTCAAACAACCAGTTTGCCTTTTGGCATTTCTTTTCCTTGGGGATAATCTTGATTGCTGTCTCCTGTACAATGTCACAAACCTCCGTCCATAGTTCTTCAGGCATTCTGTCTATCAGACCTAATCCCTTGAATCTATTTGTCACTTCCACTGTATAATCATGAGGGATTTGATTTAGGTCATACCTGAATAGTCTAGTGGTTTTCCCTACTTTCTTCAATTTAAGTCTGAATTTGGCAATAAGGAGTTCATGGTCTGAGCCATAGTCAACTCCTGGTTTTGTTTTTGCTGACTGTATAGATCTTCTCCATCTTTAGCTGCAAAGAATATAATCAATCTGAGTTCAGTTTTGACCATCTGGTGATGTCCACGTGTAAAGTCTTCTCTTGGATTGTTGGAAGGGGGTGTTTGCTAAGACCAGTGCATTCCCTTGGCAAAGCTCTATTAGCCTTTGCCCTGCTTCATTCTGTACTCCAAGGCCAAATTTGCCTGTCACTCCAGGTATTTCTTTAATAATTAGCAAAATAACTATATTGGTGTATTCATTCTTTTTACCATGTTATATAAATTACCACAAATTTCTCAAGGTAAAAGCATATAAACATTCAGTATTAGATGTAATAATGAAGTAATACTTTGATTAATTATTTTTAAATACAGTAACAAAGATCCATAGATTGATTATATTGAAATGTCCTGAAATAGTAAGTACTTAGGCAGGTAGCATGCAATATACAACTTAAATCTCTGAAAATAATTTGTGTCTTTGTGAACTATATGTTTTTTTGTTTGAATATATTGTATGAAATGTTAAATAATGCATAATAAGAAAATGATCAAATCCTTGACAAATGCTGTTAATAAACACAGAAATATGGTAAAAGAGTATAGTAAAAGGTGAAAGTGAAACAGAGTTCTTATTGATCTCTAGTCTTTCCCATTCTATTGTTTCCTCTATTTTATGACAAAACAGAGCTTATCTATAACTCTTTGTGGGAAGTGATTCAAAAGAGTAAGTTCTGGTGAAGAAGTTATGGTTCCTTTACCAATTTTTTTATATTCTATTTTCCTTTTTTATGAGTGCAAAAGAGACCGATATGAAAATATTATATGCATATGTAATAATTTACATTTTTATGTGAACCATTTCTAAAGTCTCATTTGAATTTGTTACAATACTGCTTCTACTTTATATTTTGTTGTTATTTTTTTGCCCCAGGGCATGTGGGATCTTAGTGCCTTGATCAGGGATAGAACCCACATCCCTGCATTAGAAGTCAAGGTGGACTGCCAAAGAAGTCCCAGCATATTATTTCAACAAACATAAAATAAAAATTCTAGTTATAAGAAAGTATTGTCAGGTTGATTCACATTGTTGTACAGCAGAAACTAACACAACATTTTAAAGCAATTACATCAAAAAAACTCAATTTAATTGGCTGATTAAAAAAAAATAGCTCTATGAACCAGAGGCACATTTCAAAATTGATGCTTTTATTTGATGAAATATGAATCTCCTTTATAGAAAAAAGCTAAAAGGACTCGGAGATAGACAGATGACTGTGCAAAAGGCAAAGATTGCAGTCTCAGGTTATACTTCTACTCTGCTTTTTTTCTGAACTCAGGTTCATGTATTACTTTCCCTCTGGCCTTTTCCTGGCACTCTGCTCTCATGCTTAAAAGGAGTATCCACTTCATTAATTTCCAGCATTTCCAGCACATAAACCTTTGAGTACCGGTCAAAGATTGGACTTATGGCCACAAGCAACTTAAGTGCATGTTTTTCTCAATGATGGCATACGTCTCAAAAGGTTAGCCTTCATTTTCATGAATCTTAACCTAATGAAAAATTAACTTTGAATTTATATTCCTTGAGTCTATCCTGCCTACCAGCTTTTTCTCTTAAATTCTCATTACTAAAGAAGAGTATGAGCTCATTTGTAAAGTTTTTTTTTTTTTAATTCTTTAACTGAAGGATAATTGCTTCACAGAATTTTGTTGTTTTCTGCCAAATATCAACATGAATCAGCCATAGGTATACATATGTCCCCTTGTAAAGGTTTTTGATATGCAAAATTGTATACCTATGCAAACAGGAGACAGGGATCAAGACCATCGCCATGGAAAAGAAATGCAAAAAAGCAAAATGGCTATCTGAGGAGGCCTTACAAATAGCTGTGAAAAGAAGAGAAGCGAACAGCAAAGGAGAAAAGGAAATATATAAACATCTGAATGCAGAGTTCCAAAGAATAGCAGGAGAGATAAGAAAACCTTCCTCAGCAGTCAGTGCAAAGAAATAGAGGAAAACAACAGAATGGGTAAGACTAGAAATGTCTTCAATAAAATTAGAGATACCAAGGGAACATTTCATGTAAAGATGGGCTCAATAAAGGACAGAAATGGTATGGACCTAACAGAAGCAGAAACTATTAAGAAGAGGTGGAAAGAATACACAGAAGAACTGTACAAAAAAGATCTTCACGACCCAGATAATCACGATGGTGTGATCACTGACCTAGAGCCAGACATCCTGGAATGTGAAGTCAAGTGGGCTTTAGAAAGCATCACTACGAACAAAGCTAGTGGAGGTGATGGAATTCCAGTTGAGCTATTCCAAATCCTGAAAGATGATGCTGTGAAAGTGCTGCACTCAATATGCCAGCAAATTTGGAAAACTCAGCAGTGGTCACAGGACTGGAAGAGTCAGTTTTCATTCCAATCCCAAAGAAGATCAGATCAGATCAGTCGCTCAGTCATGTCCGACTCTTTTCGACCCCATGACTCGCAGTACGCCAGGCCTCCCTGTCCATCACCAACTCCCGGAGTTCACTCAGACTCACATCCATCGAGTCAGTGATGCCATCCAGCCATCTCATTCTCTGTCGTGCCTTTCTCCTCCTGCCCCCAATCCCTCCCAGCATCAGAGTCTTTTCCAATGAGTCAACTCTTCGTGTGAGGTGGCCAAAGTACTGGAGTTTCAGCTTTAGCATCATTCCTTCCAAAGAAATCCCAGGGCTGATCTCCTTCAGAATGGACTGGTTGGATCTCCTTGCAGTCCAAGGGACTCTCAAGAGTCTTCTCCAACACCACAGTTCAAAAGCATCAATTCTTCAGCATTCAGCCTTCTTCACAGTCCAACTCTCACATCCATACATGACCACAGGAAAAACCATAGCCTTGACTAGACGAACCTTTGTTGGCAAAGTGATGTCTCTGCTTTTGAATATGCTATCTAGGTTGGTCATAACTTTCCTTCCAAGGAGTAAGTGTCTTTTAATTTCATGGCTGCAGTCACCATCTGCAGTGATTTGGGAGCCTCCCAAAATAAAGTCTGACACTGTTTCCACTGTTTCCCCATCTATTTCCCATGAAGTGGTGGGACCGGATGCCATGATCTTTGTTTTCTGAATGTTGAGCTTTAAGCCAACTTTTTCACTCTCCACCTTCACTTTCATCAAAAGGCTTTTGAGTTCCTCTTCACTTTCTGCCATAAGGGTGATGTCATCTGCATATCTGAGGTTATTGATATTTCTCCCAGCAGTATTGATTCCAGTTTGTGTTTCTTTGAGTCCAGCGTTTCTCATGATGTACTCTGCATATAAGTTCAATAAGCAGGGTGACAATATACAGCCTTGACGAACTCCTTTTCCTATTTGGAACCAGTATAAAGAAAGGCAATGCCAAAGAATGCTCAAACTACCGCACAATTGCATTCATCTCACATGCTAGTAAAGTAATGCTCAAAATTCCCCAAGCCAGGCTTCAGCAATATGTGAACCGTGAACTTCCAGATGTTCAAGCTGGTTTTAGAAAAGGCAGAGGAACCAGAGACCAAATTGCCAACATCCGCTGGGTCATCGAAAAAGCAAGAGAGTTCGAGAAAAACATCTATGTCTGCTTTATTGACTATGCCAAAGCCTTTGACTGTGTGGATCACAATAAAGTGGAAAATTCTGAAAGAGATGGGAATACCAGACCACCTGACCTGCCTCTTGAGAAATTTGTATGCAGGTCAGGAAGCAACAGTTAGAACTGGACATGGAACAACAGACTGGTTCCAAATAGGCAAAGGAGTATGTCAAGGCTGTATATTGTCACCCTGCTTATTGAACTTATATGCAGAGTACATCATGAGAAATGCTGGACTGGAAGAAACACAAGCTGGAATCAAGATCACTGGGAGAAATATCAATAACCTCAGATATGCAGATGACACCACCCTTATGGCAGAAAGTGAAGAGGAACTCAAAGCCTCTTGATGAAAGTGAAGGTGGAGAGTGAAAGAGTTGGCTTAAAGCTCAACATTCAGAAAATGAAGATCATGGCACCGGGTCCCATCACTTCATGGGAAATAGATGGGGAAACAGTGGAAACAGTGTCAGACTTTATTTTGGGGGGCTCCCAAATCACTGCAGATGGTGACTGCAGCCATGAAATTAAAAGACACTTACTCCTTGGAAGGAAAGTTATGACCAACCTAGATAGCATATTCAAAAGCAGAGACATTACTTTGCCAACAAAGGTTCGTCTAGTCAAGGCTATGGTTTTTCCTGTGGTCATGTATGGATGTGAGAGTTGGACTGTGAAGAAGGCTGAGTGCCAAAGAATTGATGCTTTTGAACTGTGGTGTTGGAGAAGACTCTTGAGAGTCCCTTGGACTGCAAGGAGATCCAACCCGTACATTCTGAAGGAGGTCAGCCCTGGGATTTCTTTGGAGGGAATGATACTGAAGTTGAAACTCCAGTAGTTTGGCCACCTCATGGGAAGAGTTGACTCATTGGAAAAGACTCTGATGCTGGGAGGGATTGGGGGCAGGAGGAGAAGGGGATGACAGAGGATGAGATGGCTGGATGGCATCACAGACTCGATGGATGTGAGTCTGAGTGAACTCCGGGAGTTGGTGATGGACAGGGAGGCCTGGTGTGCTGCGATTCATGGGGGTCTCGAAGAGTCCGACACGGCTGAGCAACTGAACTGAACTGAACTGAACTGAATGCAAACAAAAAATGCACATTGTAAGAAATGTCAAATTTTCAGCTTTTAGCCAAAACACATTAAATGACAAAATTCATTTTATATTTACTCTTCCTAAAATGTCACAGTGACTACTAGGACATTGGTTTTCAGATCCTTCTAATTTGTCTTTTATGGTCCAAATGAAATTGTATCCATTGAGGCCAGTTTAAATGTGCTTGTATGATTAAAAGAGACACAAATATTATTTCCAAAAGTGTTAGAAAGTAAAGTTTGTTGATATTTTTTGTATTTTTGATGTTGCTATAAAAGATATTATGTTAGTAAACTATGTGCAGTCTAGTGGCTGAGTGAAGAAGCTAAGAACCAGACTATCTGGGTATGAATGCCAACTCTACTACTGTTAAACTCATTTTAGCAAGGTACTTTTCAAAGTTCCAGAGTATTCTTATGTGCAAATTGGAGGATGATAAGATGATGTTACTATTTTATAGTGTTGTTGTGAGGATCAAATTGAATTCGTACATGTAAGCCCCTTAAGAGTGATACCTATTACATAATTAATAATCAATGAATGTTCATTACTGCTACTAATTTTAAAACATGTCTTTTTTATGTTGCTTTCACTCATAGTGACAATTATTTCTCAAATTTCTTTCCCTTGGGTCTTTTAAGTCTTTAGCTTATTTCATTATGTCACTTTCTTTCAGGTCAACTGTTTTCTTATTTTCTAAGTGTAGCTCTTTTCTTTCTTACATGAACCAACTTAGCTTTTGTAGGCATAATTCTCTACCCATTATTGCAGATAGCCCAATAAAAGTCTGCTGCTGCTGCTGCTGTCGCTTCAGTCGTGTCTGACTCTGTGCGACCCCACATCAGGCAGCCCACCAGGCTCTACCGTCCCTGGGATTCTCCAGACAAGAACACTGGAGTGGGTTACCATTTTCTTCTCCAATGCATGAAAGTGAAAAGTGAAAGTAAGTCGCTCAGTAAGTGTCCGACTCTTCGTGGACCCATGGACTGCAGCCCACCAGGCTCTTCCATCCATGGGATTTTCCAGGCAAGAGTACTGGAGTGGGTTGCCATTGCCTTCTCCAAATAAAAGTCTAGAGCCCAGTAAAATTTGGAGCAGGTAAATAAAGTATCTTTCTAAGAAACAGAAGTGACTGGTACATGAGTATCTGGTGGGGAGGAAGGAGACTTATATAGAAGACCTATAAAAAATATAGAAGACTATATTTTTTATTTTATAATGTGTCCATTTTGTGTGCATATTGTGTGTATGTTCTTGTGGGAATTTTTAAATTCTATTTGTAAAAGTTGTATAAATATATAAAATAGGACATGAAGTAATTTAGTATCTCAGCCAACAATGGAAAATATATGCTGACATTTGTTTTTAACAATTAATGGAATGAAATTTAATGGGTCAAGTCTGGACTGGAAAGCAGGGTGTGTTATTGATTTCTCATTGAGCCTGCCAAAGCACTCTTTTTTTCTTGTTGAGTGAAGTGGGGTAACACATTTAGAAATGACCTACAGGAACATTTTGAGGTTCGTTGTCCTCAAATTAATTTCTGTACTTTAAGAACATGACAAAAATATTCATATCTTTTGGTAATATCACACCCTATATATAATGGTATGCTGGTAAATGCTTAACTGCTGCACCCTGACACCCATCCTCCCCCCACCCCAAAAAGGAAGATTTTGGGAGAGATATTAGTAGGATATCATTATTGGATATTTCTACCATAAACATTGTAAATAACCTCAAGAGCATAGATAATAGGAAAATCCATTAAAGTGATGAATTTAAGTATTTACTGCCTTTGATTTTGATGTAATTATTTAATTTTAAATTTATATGATTAAATATTTGATAATGGCTATGTTTAGTGACTGACTTTCAAACTGCCGGAAAATTAAAGAACTGCTGCTTATAAGCTTATAGGAGCAGGCTTTAAGAATAGCACTTCCATATGTATACATGCTAGTTGATGTTGCCCTTTATAACATAATAACATAGGTTAAAGATACTGGAACTTAACCTCCTGTCATATCCCTTCCTTCTTTCTTGCATTCCTTCCTTCTTTCTATAGGTTTTTGCAGATTTGCTGCAGACATCAAGGACTTATATGGGCAGATATCAGTTTGGACAAATTATCAAGTTACTCATTTATGGTGTTGACATGGGGACTGAAATAAGAAGGCTATTATTTCAATTAGGATTTTACAATATATACTTTCATTATATATCATGACATAGCATATCTGCCAATGTATCTAGATAGAGTAGAGGACCTATCTTTGTTTCTATAAAAAACATGTTGAATGCTATGGAAAGAATTAAGAAAGGTGAGTCACTGGAAAAGGGTCTCTAGGACTTCGCTGGTGGTCCAGTGGTTAAGAATGTACTTCCAGTGCAGGGCATGGGTTCAATCCCTGGTTGGAGAACTAAAATTCCACATGTCTCAAAGCATGGCCAAAAAATAAAACAAAAAAATTTTTAAAGGTTTCTAGGTATGAGCAAGAGCTGTGAAGGATAGATATAAAGAGGACAAGCTGACAGTTTCTGTATCTGATTGGGCTACTACCTGCTTCTTTAAGTTCTTGGACCCCTTTACAGAAATAAAACTGGAAATTTTAGATAACGAACTTCTGATTGTGGAGAATACTAATCTGTTTATAATCAAAGCAAATAGCCATATGTAAAGAGAGGCAAACCAATGTGCTTTTATGTTAAAATAAAAATAATTTTAATTACTACTAATGATTATTTGCTTGAACTGTTTTTTCTCTCTCTCTTTTTTTGCCACTAACTGACAAACTACTGCTCTAAACTCAGTGAATAACATGGCTTCAATTATATTTACACTTATCATTTCCAAAATTTATAGACAGAGAGTAAGAATGTTGTAAATCAACCAGATAATTAACAGCTTTAGATGTTTCTCTCCATACAACTAAATTTGACTAAATTCAATCGGAAAAAAAAAATCAGCATAGCTAGTTCATCTCTTTTGTTGAAATTATTACACAGTTTATTTATTTTAGAATCAATTTTCTAATTCCTAACAGTTCTTGTTTACTTTTTGTTATGTAGTCCAGGCATAATAGGTACTTCTAAAGGGGAAAAAAATCCAAACTCTCTTGATCACAAAAGTCTTTGTGCAGAAACAAACACACAGACTTAGAGAATGGTCTTAGGGCTTCCAGAGAAGAATAACAGGGGAAGAGATTGTCAGGGAGTTTGGAATCAACTTGTACATACTGCTGTATTTAAAATGGATAACCAACAGGGACCTACTGCATAGCACAGGGAGCTCTGCTCAATGTTGTGTGCCTGACTGGGTGGGAGGGGAGTTGGGGGAGAATGGATCCATGTATATGTATGGCAGAGTCCCTTTGCTGTCCACCTGAAACTATCACAACATTGTTAATTGGCTATAATCCAATATAAAATAACAAGTTAAAAAAAGGAATAAAAAATTAAATTTCTCTAGACCTGCAATATTTTATAAATGACATTTCTTGGGTTACTATGTAACCTATAGCATTATTAAAAATAACTTCTTTCAAAAAAAAAACCAAGTAAAGTCTTTGTAATGAATGGGACTTTATAGATGCTTCTAAAATAAGTGTGTATGTGTGTCTTGGCACAAAATAATTATTCAAGGATTTTTGTGAAAATTAATATTAAATTTGTTAAAGTCAGAAATTCTAAAATGTAGTTCTTTGTTTAGTTGTAAATCAATCTATAGAGTTCAAATTAGAGGGGTTTAATGATACTTTAAAACATCTTTAATGATTAGTGCTATTTATAACTTAAAGACTAGTAAATGTTTTAAACCAAATTTTCATTTGACATAGTCAAACATACTTTTAAAGTAATTTGATTTTTTGACTGACCAACATTCAAATGCTCAAGTAGTACACTTACTTATTAAAATTATTAAAATAGTTATTTGTAAGTTCCATTAAATGTCCAATACTTTTCATTATTATTTCATTTACACTTCCAACTTTAAATTATGAGTTGAAATAAATTATTCAGCAAGGCATATTAAATTGAAATCATAAAGCTGTTCCTCTAATAGGGCAAATTCTCTGGAACATTACAAATTGTAGAAACTAAAAGCCCAGATATCTTAATGTGTGTGTGCTAAGTCCCTTCAGTCATGTACAACTCTTTGTGACCCCATGGACTGCAGCCCGACAGTCTCCTCAGTCCATAGGATTCTCCAGGCAAGAATACTGGAGTGGGTTGCTATGCCCTTCTCTAGGGGATCTTTCTGACCCAGGGATCCAACCTGCATCTCTTATGTCCCCTGCATTGGCAGGTGGGTTCTTTACCACTGAGCCACTTGGGAAGCCCGGATATCTTAGTACAAAGATATTGTCTCCTGAGAAATCTGTATGTGGGTCAAGATGCAATAGTTGGAACCCTGTACGGAACAGCTGATTGGTTCAAGATTGAGAAAGGAGTACGGCAGGATGTGTGCTGTCACCTTGCTTGTTTAATCTATAGGCTGAGCACATCATCAGAAATGCCGGGCTGGATGAGGTACAAGCTTGAATCAAGATAGGCAGGAGAAATATCAACAACCTCAGATATGCAGATGATATCACTCTAATGGGCAGAAAGCAAAGAGGAACTAAAGAGCAGAATGAAGGGAGGGAAGGAAGGGAGTGAAAGAGCCAGATTAAAACTAAATTTTTTTTTTTTTTAGCAAAAAAAAAAAGGCATTTTATTGGTAAAGTCTTACACAACTATTTATGTAAGGATATAGACTTGGACTTGAAATTCCTAGCAGCCAGAGTAAGCCATATTCAGCTTACAAAATGGAATTTTATAAAAACTTAATTGCAATAACTTTTTTATATTATATGAACTTTTAAATTTATTTTTATTGAAGTATAGTTGATTTACAAGCTTAGAAGTTTTGATTAAAATTCTTACTCTTCAATCTTTTGTGCAGGCCATGATGCTTTGGGAAATTTTAGTAACTGATGTTAACTCTTCCTGAACATGTTTCACTCAACCAGGTAACAAATGGTAGACTGCAGAGGCTAAGAAGCTATGTATATGTATGTGTTTCTACTTTTTTTTTTTTTTAAATGAGTCGACATACATTAAAAATTTTCAAGAATGCCTGGCAACAACAAGTGTTCAGTAAACATCAATTACCACTTTTACAGTTTCATAATATTCCATTGCATACTCTATAGTTTATTTGATAAAGCTTCTATCAAATATTCTATCAAATATAAAACTTCTATCAAATATAAAACTAAATATTAAAAAAGCTAATATCATGGCATCTGGCCCCATTACTTCATGGGACATAGAAGGGGGAAAGGTGGAAGTGGTGACAGATTTCCTCTTCTTGGGCTCTAAAATCACTGTAGATGGGGACTGCAGCCATGAAGTCAGAAGATTATTGCTTCTTGGCAGGAAAGTGATGACAAACCTAGATAGTGTGTTGAAAAGCAGAGACATTACTTTGCCAACAAAGATCTGTATCGTCAAGGCTATGGTCTTCTCAGTGGTCAGGTACAGTTGTGAGAGCTGGACTGTAAAGAAAGCAGAACACCAAAGAATTGATGCCTTCAAACTGTGGTGCTGGAAAAGACTCCTGAAAGTCCCTTGGACTGTAAGGAGAGCAAACCAGTCAATCTTAAGGGAAATCAACCCTGAATACTCGTTGGAAGGACTAATGCTGAAGCTTCCGTATTTTGGTCATCTGATGCGAACAGCCGACTTATTGGCAAAATTCTTGATGCTGGGAAAGATAGAGGGCAGAAGGAGAAGAGGGCGTCAGAGGATGAGGTAGCTGGATGGCATCACCGATGAATGGACATGAACTTGGGCAAACATCGGGAGATGATGAGGGACAGGGAGGCCTAACATGCTGCAATCCATGGGGTCGCAAAGAATCGGACAAAACTGGGTGACTGAACAACAACAACAACAGCATTAACATCACATGCTTGCTTCTCTTAGGCCTTTTTACATTGAATTTTAAAACCTCCCTGGGTTTAAGGAATCTTGTTTGTTAAATAAACATGTTTACCATGCCAAGCAATTTGGGGTATATATGCTTAGCTGGTTGTGATTGCTCAACAACCAGAAGCATTTGACAGAATATCCACTGGCCTCTTTTTTTGGGACACCAATGGGACAACATACATATGTCCTATTTATAACCTCTCATATTTTAAGCTCTAAACCTATAGCCCCCAAAGTCTACTTTCCAGGGCTACTCATGAAAGCCTGAAATTCCCACCCATAGTGCTATATTATTTGATTTGTCTTTGCATTCTCTTAATATTTAAATGGGGCAGTCCAGTGGTTAAGAATCTGCCCACCAATGCAGGGCACAGGAGTTCCACCTTTGGTCTAGGAACATCTCACATGGTGTGGGGTAACTAAGCCAGTGTGCCACAACTACTCAGCCTCACGACTACTGAGCCCACATGCCCTGGAGCCTGGGCTCCACATACGAAGTTTCCACAGTGAGAAGCCCATGCACCATAACTAGAGAGTAACCCTTGTTGCTGCAACCAGAGAAAGCCCATGGACAACAACGAAGACCTGGCACAACCATAAAAAAAGTAATAATATTTAAATGACTTCCTATGCAATTTAAAAAGACCTTAAAAATTGAGGGGATCATGCACTCGTTTCATATTCAATTTATCTCTTGGGGCCATACAATGTTTCAAATATAATAATGGTGTATGATTAAATTTTGAACATATCTCATGGCTTTAACTTGGAGAAGGAAATGGCAAGCCACTCCAGTAATCTTGCCTGGCGAATTCCATAGACAGAGGAGCCTGGCAGGCTACAGTCCACGGGGTTACAAAGAGTCAGCATGACTGAGCAACTATCACTCACTCATGGCTTTAACTAATTGGTCTTCCAAGATCTTTTGACTGTCAGAAAAGCATTCAAGCCTTCTCTTTAGTTCAAACAAGATGAGTGGTGCGTCTATGACTTTACCACCAAAAGAATGGAACAGAGGTATGGTGAAGAGAATGAACCAGTGCCGTCTATTCAGTCCTCACCTTTTGGTTAACGTCTTCTTTGTGAAGAAATTGGGCTTTCTGGGTGGCACTAGTGGTAAAGAACCCACCTGCCAATGTGGGAGATGTAAGTGACGTGGGTTCGATCCCTGTGTTGGAAAGATCCCTGGAGGAGGGTATGGCAATCCACTCCAGTATTATTGCCGGAAGAACCCCATGGACAGAGGAACCTGGCAGACTATAGTCCATAGAGTTGCACAGAGTCAGACACGACCGAAGCAACTTAGCACATGAAGAAATTATGCCTATGACATGAGAATATAAAGAGCCCTTTTAAAAATTTTAAACTTCTCTAATTATAAACACTGTCAAGTTGAACTATAACCTCCCTTAAACCCTTGGCCTCCCGGAACCCTTCAGAAAAAAGAGAAATCAGCACCATTGATTTCTCATGAAAATATATGGAACATAAACACAGTGGGTACATAGATCAAAGATATTGCGGCAGTAGCTTTAGTAAGAGCATAATATGCCTTCAGGACAGGCTTCAACATACCACCACGCACAGAGGGGAACGTGGGGTGTGAAGGAGAGGAGAGGCAGTCAGGGAACAGTATAATGTAGCATTATTTCAATCCCACCATCATATCTTTCTGCATTTTGACGGAAATGATTGGAAAATAGTATGTGTTTTGCTTTTGAGTGCCTGTACCCTGCCTGTTACTGGAAAATTCACTACATACATCATAAATCAAATGACCATCATAAAATCTCAAAATACACTCATAAATCTTAAAAATGTTCTTCTTGAGATGAGATGTGGTATGGATTAGTCAGCTTTTCACAATATGAGGCAAGGAGGCATAGGGTGCAGTAGTAAATCTGTTCAAAAAAGTCATGTCAGAAGCTACCAGTCCACTGGCTTTTTTTTTTTTTTTTTTTTGCTTTATCTGGATTTCAAGCAGTTACATTTTGCTTTGTGGCTATCCTTGCCTGCTACATAAGTTTCCCTATTTCTTGCTCAATGTCTTGAAAGCATTTTCCAACTATAAAATGTGATTTTTCTCATGGGGACAGCTTGTATATTCTGAGACCATGTTTATATGCATAAATTGAAGTAGAAAATAGAGAATTTTAAGTCAAATGCTTTTGACCTTTGCTTCCAGCAAATCAGTCTTTGGATTTGAATGATCATGGTTCCAATTATGGGTCTTCCTTGTAGCTCAGCTGGTAAAGAATTTGCCTGCAATGCAGGAGACGCTGGTTCGATTCCTGCATTGGGAAGATCCGCTGGAGAAGGGATAGGCTACCCACTCCAGTATTCTTGGGCTTCCCTGGTGGCTCAGATGGTAAATAATCTGCCTGCAATGTGGGAAACCTGGGTTCAGTCCATGGGTTGAGAAGATCCCCTGGAGGAGGGCACGGCAACCCACTCCAGTATTCTTGCCTGGAGAATCCCCATGGAGAGAGGAGCCTGGGAAATAGTTTCCCTTGGAATAAGCTTTAAAAATACTCCTCAGTAACAATGAGCTTTGAAGGACATGTAACATTTTTTAAACCAGTCTTTTCACTTTTTGTTTTTTGTTTTTTTTGGTTGTTAATATCTGTGTTAACATCTACTCATCTGATAGATGGAGCACAGCTGTAGGTATTAGCTCAGGAAAGAAGTTGTGGATCTAGACTAGAATATATGTTTCCTTGTACAAAGAAAGTGAAATGCTAAGTGAGCATGAGTCCATTACTCATGTCTAATTCAAGCCACCAAGAGATCTCAGATGCAGGGCTTAAGACAAAAGCAGGAACAAAAAATAAATGCAGGAATGTGTGTGTGTGTGTGTGTGTGTGTGTACGTGTGTGTGTGTGTGTGTGTGTGTGTGTGTGTGTGTGTGTGTAAATTGTTAGGTTTTACATTGATAAAAGTCAGGTGTAATTCTTAACATAAAAACTACTTTGATGTTACTTTGAAAAACATATTAATTCTCTTTCATTTAGCAAGCAAATATTTTTTTCTGGGTAATCTCTCCTTTTCTTTTTTTCACTATACATTTTTCTAAGCCAGTACCACTCCAAACTCGTATTGTCCATTTATTTAACAGTTCAGTCAATGAAGGTATTTATACTGATTTATATTGATGGGCTTCAGTGGTTAAAAATCTGCCTGCAATGCAGGAGAAGTGGATTCGATCCCTGAGTCAGGAAAATCCCCTGGAGAAGGAGCTGGCAACCCACTCGAGTATTCTTGCCTGGGAAATCCCATGGACAGAGGAGCCTGGCGGGCTACAGTCTATGGGGTCACAGATGAGTCGGACAGGGCTTAGCGACTAAAACAACAACGACACATTTCTTGTAGGGAAAAGAGAAAGCAAGCAACCACAAAATTTATATTGATACTGATGTATAATGCAGATCACTGTTTCCCTGGTGATCTCCTGAGCTGTGTTCAATGTTTTATATAGCCTTTCTAAGGATCACAAAATTATTTGAGAAATTTGGTAATGGTAAGAGATGTGCATTATCAAAGTGAAGAACTGAGCAAATGGTAAAAATAACTGACAATTACAGATAGAAAAAGAAAGGGGAGGAGTATATTTCCACGTAATTCAGATTCCAGGCAAGAAGAATGGTCATTTACAGAACTCTCTGGAAAATTACTGTTGTACTTTAATTCATTCATATAGTATAAGCTTTGACCTCATTGATAGTTCATACTACATACCTATCAATTATGATCAAATTCAGTAAGTACATATTTCAGTAAAAGTGACTCTTTGTGCTAAAAAGCCTTGTATACTGTGGTTTTCATCTTATTTTTCTTTTTTTAAATCAGCTTTGCTTTTTGATTATCACTGAATCCAGTTGTCTGCTGTGGCTTGAATTCAGGCAGTGCATGCTCAACTGTGTGGTTCTGCTCAAGTGTGAAATTAATAACGCTGCTGGGTTTCTTGTGTGGCCTCTGACTCACTTCCCCCAATTCGAGGAGGTGTCAGAATTACGGCTTCTATTAACATTTCTTGGTGAGGGATTTGTGCACCAATCAGCTTTGTTCCCAGAGAGAATCAGCAGAAATACAGCACTAGTATTTGTGGTCCTTCATTTCAAAACTGGGATGACACATCGGTCTCACCTTGTCAAATCCTTTCAAACCACCCACGGATCGGAACGTGTCCAGCTTGATAGCCCTGCACATCTGTTGTGATTGTGGCTAAAGTGGTCAAGAGCTCGAAAAACAAAATAGAGTCCTTGAAAGATACCTCACTAGGATGAAAATCACAGCCTCAACTTCCAGAGAAAATGTTTTCCATTTCCCAAGAAGCACCAGCTACCGTTGTGCTTACTGTGACTCACTTACTTCATGGGGAACGTTCCCTCGTGGATTCAACCCTGAAGGTAGGCCTGTGACATCGACAGTAAATGCATTAGAGCAAATCATAAATATCCCTTTGTGCCTCAAAAATATAGCCTTTTATTTAAGTATCTGAGATTTTAATATGAGAGATATCTAAAGTCTGGTGAAGAGTTTACAGTGAGTGAGTAAACTGATAACAAGAGTGAGGAATAACACAATTTTTGTCCATAGGACTTGTTTTACTTTAACAGAAATCCTCTCATCTATGGTATCCTTTGAAGTAGCAAAAATACAGCTCCACAATCTACTTACCACAACTGTAGCAGGTTTATATTGTTGTTGCTTTTGTTTTAGCTTATGCTTCCCCAGCGAGAGCGATTTCAGTAGGTTTTACGCTTAAATCAGTTCAATGCAGAGCTCTTCCTCCTGTGACAGGGAAGCGTTTTGATTGAAGATCTCTTTCAACCTTGAAAGGGTCAGTTAAATTTTACCCCAGCCAATGGCTTTATTCTCAGTGTTGCCTTGAACTGTGTTTCAAATAATAGGGCCTCTGCTCTACTTTTAAATCTAGTACTTTTTAGTGTGTGTAGCTTTTGCTTCTCCTAAGAGGAAGGGTGCTGGAGGCATTTTTTAAAGGAGTAATCGTATTCTCTTTTGGCATGAGAAATATAAATACATAAATACAAAACAAACTTTAAACATGGTTAGTATTATTTTTACCCTATGAGAGAAGACTTTTCAGTTCTTTATGACAAAAGTTTTGTTGGGAAAAAACTTGCTTCAATTTTTAAACATTTTTTTTGATGTGAACATTTTTTTAAATTTTAAGTCTTTATTGATTTTATTACAGTGCTGTTTCTGTATTATGTTTTTGGTTTTTTGCCCTAGAGGCATGTGGGATCTTAGTTCCCTGACCAGGGATCAAACCCATACCCCCTGCCTTGGAAGGCAAAGTCTTAACTACTGAACTGCCAGGAAGTCCCTTCATTTTAATGTCTGTACAGAGTTCAGTTGTCTCAGGGTACCAATGCTTTGTAATCAATAAAGGGGATATTTTATCTAAGATAAGCATTTTAAACTAAATCTATTAATACACTCTTTTCTTTCTAAATGGGCATTTCATTGCATATGCTAATACTTCCAATAGTAGCGTAAAATCCCACCCTCCCTCCTTCACCTTCCCAAATCTCTCGGAATGCAGTCCCCTGAAATTCCACCACTGAGGGCTTTATTTCTGCCTTTGATGTTTTCAATGCCACCATAATTTTCCAAATCTTTGTTGAAAAGACAATTTCTCAGGGAAAGGTAATATTTTTAAAGTCATCAGTCATTCTTCCCTGTGTCAGAATTAACGTTGGTTCCATTCCTAAGGTTTGATGTCTTATCGAGGAAGGAAAACCATGTATAGTAGGGAGTGGAAAAGACAGAGGATGTGACTTAGGGCACAGAAGATTAACATTTCATGAATAATTTTAATTGACTGCAGCCAGGAATCTTAAGGCTTTTTGCAGGATTGGCATATAACTTGAATGTTTATTTGGAAGAAAACTTTCCTTGTGCCCAGGTTGCAGACTGGGTTTTGGATTTAGAGTTAGATCACATGGTGTTTCTTAAGAGTTGTGTTGCTGACATTAAAACATAAACTTGGAATTATTAATCCCTTACATTATTTCCCCCAGTTGTTAAATATTGGAAGACCCTATGAAGATTATGTCTTGCTTCTTGTAGCTGACTTTAGTTGGAAAGGTCTTGGGGATGTGCCAAGTTCAGAAACAGAATACGTTGAAGGAAATCTCACGGCATTTCTGATTGTCGGTGGTACTTGTGTATCTTCTCTATCTTTGTCTCTTCTCCTCTCCAGATGATCTCATACATTTTCATTCCTTTAAATACTATGTTGTGCTGATAATTTCCAAATTAATATCTCAGCCAAGATGTGTCCTTTGATCTTCAAACTCACATATACAGACATGTCTGCTAATAAGCATTTCCACATGAACATAACTAAGCATGGACTCCTGATTCCTACTTCTACACAACCGTGGCCATCTCTCGTTTTTGTGGTGAAGGGAAGACCAAATCAGTTTACCCTAAGTTCACTCATTTCTTCTAAGGGTCAGTCCTGGTTCCTCACTTTCCTCACTCCCATCTCCACCATCTAATCCTTCAGCAAATGCTCTTCAATCAGAGCCCAACTCTTCTCCGTCATTACCGTAATTGCCCCAAATGAGGCTGCCGTCACCTCGCATCAGAGATGCTTCTATTGCCTTTAACTAGCCTTCCCACTTCCACTCTGGTTTCCCTTAAAATCTAATCTTCACCTGGCAACCAGAAAAGTGTTCTTTTTTTTTTTTTTTTAAGTTAAATTAGATCATGACCTTGGCTGTACTTGGAACAGGTGTGAAACTCTCTCATTGCACTTGGAATAAGATTTTTATCTTAGTTTTCAAGGCTCTGCATTATCTGGCCACTGCCTTTTTCTCTAACTTCATCTTTTGCCAATCCCCCTCTTGCTAACTCCACTGGCATCACTAGGTTTTATTTCCACTTTCTTAGACATTCTGTTTTCCCTTTCTCAGGAAACTGGTACATGTTCATGCTGTTGGGACAACATTTCTTCCCACTTTTTGGATGGTTGTTCTTTTTTTTTTCCTACACATTTTAGGTCTCAGAATAGAAGTCATTTATTTTCAGAAGTCCTGGCTGACTCCACCCTTTGTCCATACGTTACTGTTTACCCAAGAACGTTGTTTATTTCCTTCATTATGCTTTCCACTAGACAACAACTACAGGAGGTCGGAGAAGATGCTTGTCTTATTCGTTGCTGTCACCCAGTGCTTGCCATTCAGCCTGGCACTTGGCTAATATTTGCGTATTGAATGAAATGAGTTCTCACTTTGTCTTGATTCTCCAGTTGCTATAACCATCCTGAAGCCTGTCTGCTTGCTTCTTTTTCGTTTGTTGGTGCCTCTGCTGCTTCTCATTTGTTTTCCCCATTTCTTTCGATATAGCTTCTTTCTTGTTGGTTTCTGTGCATTATTTTGAACTGAATCCATGTGTGTTCATCTGATCAATTCATTTAAATGTATTTGTGAACCCTTTAAACGAAAGATGATCTGCTGTACATGGGAGGATGTAACTATGAGAAAAACAAAAGCCTGCTCTTATTGGCACATTTTTAGATAGAGACATAAGGCAGAGATCAAGAAAGGAAAAGTATGTAAACAACTACTACATTAGAGTAAGGTAAGAACCACAGGCACTTCTAAATGCCTCGCCATGCTCTTTGTTGCTGACATACTACGTAATCTAAATCCTAAATTTTCTGGCTTCTAGAATAATCATGCTTTCTTTTTTTTAATGCTCTGGAAATTGTCACAATTCTAGAACTGAATATAATAGGCTTATTTTTTGTTACTCACATGCATCTTTATATTTCTATAAACTTCACTTAAGCATTTCAGCTCTTGGGCCAATGGATTGTTACTTTAACGATGAACAAAAGATTTAGAGGAGCTTGTTTTATAATTTCAATGGCACAGATAGTGGAAAAATCAACTGATTACAATATATTATTAAATATGCTGTAACCAGAGTCACCACTTCAGAATGCTGATGTTACCCTGAAGACATATCCTTGACAGTTCTCCATATCAGCAGCAACAGTAGAATTTTCCATCACATTATTATAACCCACTCTCTTATAAACAAAATTTTACTAAGGTTTTAGAATCTGCAAGTGAAGTAGCTGCTTAAAGTATAGAAAAAGTTCAACCAAACTTTAAGAAATGTTTAGAAACAGTTAAACCAAAACTATTTCCTTTAACAGTTAATATAATTCTTTTTATTTTTCCTTCTTCATAAGGAGAACATTCAGTAATATAAAAATTCATCCTTACTTCACATTGTCTCTTTGATTATTCTGATATTAATCTGCAAGGGAACCAGCCAGAAAGTATTCATGTTGATCAAACCTTGCATCCAAATTCAACAGGCCAGTGGTTATTAAAAACTAGTGGAAGCTTAATTGCATAGCAACCTTACTCCAGCAAAAACCAAACACACAAACAAAACAAGACAGAAAAAACCCACAGAATTAAATTATAAGCAGTTGAATCCTGCAGTAACAAAATAATAAGAAAAGATGACTGCTTTCTTTAAATCTATCCAGGTAGAAACAAAACTTTTCTGATCACTAATAAGAAATTAATGTCTAGTATCTTGGATCTAATCAGTTTAACATTGTTGTTTATTTAGTCAGCCATCAAACATATATAAAAACATAGAAGAGTTTCCAAAGTTGCATAAAAATGGTGACATCAATTCTCATAGTAGTTTATTGGCTCAAATATATTGCTATTTCAGTTTTCAATTCACATGTTTGCCAGAACTAGCAACCACTGGCCAACATGACTGGAACTCACAGGAGAGGGTAATGACTTAGAGAGGTATGAAAAAGAAATTTTATAATTTATAAAAACGAAACATTATCAACAAAAACCTCACTGAATAAACCCAGGTCCCTGCCACCAAAGAATGTATGTTCTTGTAAATGAGTGACTGGAATCGTTTTCTTTCATTGTTGTTGTTTAGTTGCTAAGTTGTGCCAGATTCTTGAACCAGATGGACTGTAGCCTGCCAGGCTCCTCTGTCCATGGGATTTCCCAGGCAAGACTACTGGAGTGGGTTGCCATTTTCTTATCCAGGGGATCTTCCTGACCCAGGGATTGAACGTGAGTCTTCTGCCTTGGCAGGCAGATTCTTTACCACTGAACCACCAGGGAAGACCTTTTCAGTCATAGACTCTTTAAAAAAAAGAAATAGCAGAGGCAGCCATAAATATGATCACATCTCTGTTTTGACATTTTTTCCTTTCAGCTTTATGTTTTTTTTTGTTGTACAAGAGGGTGTTAATTAATTAGATGGTACTGAAAGAAACAAAAATTTCATTTGAGAATAACTATAAAGATGCCAAAGCTGAAGCTCTAATACTTTGGCTACCTGATGGCGAAGAGCCAACTCATTGGAAAAGACCCTGATGCTGGGAAAGATTGAAGGCAGGAGAAGGGGACAATAGAGGATGTGATGGTTGAATGGCATTACTGACTCAATAGACACGAGTTTGAGCAAACTCTGGGAGATGGTGAAGAACAGGGAAGCCTGCGTGCTGCAGTCCAAGGGGTCGTAAGGAGTCAGACATGACTTAGCAACTGAACAATAAAGCAATCTCTCCTTCTTTCCTTTGTTTCCTAAAGGTCAGTGTGATTCTAACCAAATATAACAGTCCTTATCCAAGTCCAGACCTTATCCAAGAGTACGCCCATCCTCTTTATAGAATTACTTGAAATACAATTCATTGCTCTGTGTAGAATACAATAACATTTTGACAAAACTACACTAGCAGTATAAAAAGGTGTTTGGAACAGGGGAACTTGAAAGAGAACTTATTTCTTTCAAAATGTCATCATTTTGAAATTAATGCTGCTGCTGCTACTAAGTTGCTTCAGTCGTGTCCGACTCTGTGCGACCCCATAGACGGCAGCCCACCAGGCTCCCCGTCCCTGGGATTCTCCAGGCAAGAGTATTGGAATGGGGGTGCCATTGCCTTCTCGGGAAATTAATGCAGCCTAATGCAATTAGATTATTATCTTAAAATGATTATTGAGCTAATTGATCAATTTAATGAAGAAAATTGAGAAATTTCACAAATAATCAGCTAGTGTGCTAAGACTTGAAGCCATAAAGTTATAGTAAATGATTTGAGTAATAGTGTTTTATAAAATAGGTGTCAATATCATCGATTTGAGTTACAACATTTTATTATGTAGAATAGGTGTCAATATCATTGATTTGAGTTATAGTGTTTTATGTAAAACAGGTGTTAATATCATTATTGCTTCACTTTCTGGATACTTTATAAGCTTGTCCTAATAGAGTTTAGTTTGTGGAGGGCACAGCAAAACAAGTAGTATTCTTTGTTACAATACAACTAATCTTTGCAACAGCTGTGGGTTTACCATCCTCAGCTGCTCCAGTTACAACAATCAGCCTTTTCACAGCCTGACACCTGTCTCTTATTATATTTGAGAACAATTGTTAATTTCCTTAAATTTCCCATCCCTCTTCATGCCCTTGTGTCGCTTTATTTCTCTGATGCACATTTACATGGTCTATTATATTAATTCTCTCATTTAATCTCGAGAACTTAAAAATTATTAGGAAGTTAATTGTGCAGGGATCAGAGGTTTTTTTCACTTACAGCATAACTCTGTTAAATGACACAGTTTGTTCCAGCTTCTTGCTGACACTGCAAGGGATTGTGTAGAACGAAGAGTTCAATTACTTTCACAGTGCTAATCATATATCATTATGTACAGGCATGAATCCTTAATTCCCAAGCCAGCGCCCAGAGCAGTGTGGTGGCGATAAAGGACACAGCCCAAATTCGTCTGTCCACCGCAGCAAGCAGGGCATAACTGAAGAATAAAATAATTGTGTCTCCTTGGCTATGCTCTTTATTCATTTGAATATTTGATGCCCACAGTGAATCATGTTCCATTAATTTTTATTCATCCACACAAGATTTTTGTCAGAATTGATTTAAGATGCATCATTCAAGGCCAAAGATATATTTACACTTTTTTTGGAGAACTTTTTACTGCACAATTCAGGAAACGCTTGCTTTCTGGTCCTTTGTAACTTTTTCAAGATACAAATAAAAAGGCAGGAAATAACTGACTTTGGAGTCTCACAGGTAAAGAATTCCAAATAAAGCCTGATTGTTCCTTCTTGCCACACATCTTAGACCCAGAGGTTAATGTGTAACCCGGACCATTCCCTTGTTCAGCTATCCCAAGGTCAATGAAAAAACGGAATCCGAGAGAATATTTTGTTTGTTTCAGAGGCAGGAAAATGGCTTATGAAATCTCAGAGCAGGGTGTAACCTCATTAAGTTAAATGTAAAAATAACTCACCAATCACAAGTTATGAAACAGGAAATCAACGCCCATGTTGTATAACAAAGGCACTCTTACATTTTTGACATTAAAAAAAAAAAAAGCTTATGTTACCATTTTCTTTTCTCTCCTTCCCCCTCTCCTGTTATCCTCTCTGTTTGCCTGGGCAGGAAACTTGGCTGCCTCTGCTCACGTTGTCTGCTGCCCTTTTGTTCTATCATCTGCCCAGCCAGTGGTGGGAGGAGGCTGATAAATTTCCCATGTTAGTTGGATGAGAAACTTCCATATCTGGGAGAATTATAATCAGATTGCCTTTTGGAAGAGAAACACGGACAGTGAGCGCAGTCCATGCTGTTAAACATTTTTTTCTTGCTAGGCTGCTCAGGATCTTACTATCTATTTTTTTACCCGATGTTTTGTAGACTATACATAACTGTAAGAGCTTTTGAGATGTTCTGATTGCAAGCACATCATTTTATTTACAGAAAATAACTCCAAAAGGAGTTTTCTATTGTAATCACTTCAATCAAGTAGCAAGGTTGGCAAGTTGTAAGTTTGAAATTGTTCCATTGTTTTTATTTGCTTGATTTTCCCCCAAATTGATTTTCCCCTTTCTGTCTCTTCTTCTTTCATTCTTTCTTTCCTTTTGGTAAAACAGCCACTCTTGTGCTCTATTGTATTTCATGTATCTAGCTCCTACACCTGGACTTTGGTCAATATTCAGCTAATATTTCTTCTGTGTCTCTTTTATAAATCACCTGTAAATATAGCTCAATATTATGTTACCTATATTTAAAATGTATTCGATTTTTCATAAGTTGAACCTAAGATGTCAGAGTGCTTTTCTGTTTTCCAGTCTTTTCCATCGCATAATGTTGAAACTAAACACGTACTCTGCTTCATATTGGAGAAGGAAATGGCAACCCACTCCAGTATTCTTGTCTGGAGAATTCCATGGACAGAGGAGCCCGACAGGCTACAGTCCGTGGGGTCACAGAGTTGGACAAGACTGAGTGACTAACACACACACACTGCTTCGTATAACTGGGAACTAGTATTTTTTGCATACACAAGCTTTTCTATAGGTATAGCAGATTCTTTGTGGGGTTAATTGGTAATCTGTTGCCTTTATCTGTTATATAATCTACTTTGGTGACTGAGAGACACAGCTTACCAAAGTATCACTGTGTTACTTTGTAAATATTTAATAACCTGAGAGTTCCTCCAGGTTATGATAATCAGAGTACATGACCCAATCAGGCTGAATGCAGTGAAATGGGGACCAGCCTGCGACCGGCTAGTTGGCAACTGTAATTAATCATTAATTGACTTATGTATTCTGGGGATGGGTGAAAGTTGTGATACTTCTTAACCTTGGTTACAATTTAAATGGCCTAAGGCAATGGCACCCCACTCCAGTACTCTTGCCTGGAAAATCCTGTGGATGGAGGAGCCTGGCAGGCTGCAGTCCATGGGGTCGCACAGAGTCGGACACGACTGAGCGACTTCACTTTCTCTTTTCACTTTCATGCATTGGAGAAGGAAATGGCAATCCACTCCAGTGTTCTTGCCTGGAGAATCCCAGGGACAGGGAAGCCTGGTGGGCTGCTGTCTATGGGGTCGCACAGAGTCGGACACGACTGAAGTGACTTAGCAGAGATCTTTTAAATAACAAATACCAATGTTAGACTAACGAAATCTGAGGTGGGACCTGGGTACCTGTATTTTAAAAAGCATCCTAAGTGATTCTGTTGCAAGTGAAGCTGAGAATCCTTGTGTCTGAATCATTTAATAACAAAGAAAATGCAAACCTGCTTGGGATCACTTTGACCAGGCCAACAACTATTGATCTTACATGCATCTAATCCTCTTATTACTGTTTATTTGCTTTCACCCTTTCCTATTTATGGACATATAAAAGTTTGGTTCGATTTATAATCCCACCAAATCAATATTTGCTTTGTGTATATTAGCTAAGGTCTGGCTAACCTCTTGACATCAGTCTCCATCTCAGAACATATTTCAAGTTAGCTTTCTTAAGTATTTCATGATCTCATTTGAAAAATTGTCATTCTGAAGTTTACTTTGAAAAATTTATCTGCTTTTTAATGTATTTTTTAAGTCACTGAATTCCATGATTTTACTCTTTGAACTAATGCTTTCTCATTTTTCCAAAAATCAATGCCTTAAAGACTCAGATATCTGTTTAATGCTAATACAATAGACTTTTAAAATAAACATTATATTCAAGTTTATAATTTTATGGACTGATTATTAATGGCATTCATGTATATTATTGGGTCTGTTGCAATTTCATTTCTTCCTGAGTTACAAATAAAATCATGTCATATATAAAAATGTCATATTTTGTTAACCTTGAAATTTTTTGTGTAAATACAGTCACAAATGAGAACATATACTCTTAATTCATGTATCTTCCTTATTAAGAAAATAGTCACATTATATGTAATCATTTTTATTTTTCTTTCCTAATCCTCAGAAATGCTTTTCTTTTTCTTTGTGGGGCAATCTCCCATCCTTTTTGATTTCTAGATTCTGGTTTTTTTTTTTTTTTTATCCATTGTAATTTGTGAATGGCCATTGTATCTACTAAGGAATCCCTCAGAAGAAATGGAGTGGCCATTATGGTCAACAAAAGAGTTTGAAATGCAGTACTTGGATGCAGTCTCAAAAACGACAGAATGATCTCTGTTCGTTTCCAAGGCAAACCATTCAATATCACAGTAATCCACATCTGTGCCCCAAACAGTAATGCTGAAGAAGCTGAAGTTGAACGGTTCTATGAAGACCTACAAGACCTTTTAGAACTAACACCCAAAAAAGATGTCCTTTTCATTATAGGGGACTGGAAAGCAAAAGTAGGAAGTCAAGAAACACCTGGAGTAACAGGCAAATTTGGCCTTGGAATACGGAATGAAGCAGGGCAAAGACTAATAGAGTTTCGCCAAGAAAATGCACTGGTCATAGCAAACACCCTCTTCCAACAACACAAGAGAAGACTCTACACATGGACATCACCAGATAGTCAGCACCAAAATCAGATTGATTATATTCTTTGCAGCCAAAGATGGAGAAGCTCTATACATTCAACAAAAACAAGACCAGGAGCTGACTGTGGCTCAGATCATGAACTCTTTATCGCCAGATTCAGACTTGAATTGAAGAAAGTAGGGAAAACCACTAGACCATTCAGGTATGACCTAAATCAAATCCCTTATGATTATACAATGGAAGTGAGAAATAGATTTAAGGGACTAGATCTGATAGATAGAATGCCTGATGAGCTATGGAATGAGGTTCATGACATTGTACAGGAGACAGGGATCAAGACCATCCCCATGGAAAAGAAATGCAAAAAGCAAAATGGCTGTCTGGGGAGGCCTTACAAACAGCTGTGAAAGGAAAAGAAGCGAAAAGCAAAGGAGAAAAGGAAAGATATAAGCATCTGAATGGAGAGTTCCAAAGATTAGCAAGAAGAGATAAGAAAGCCTTCCTCAGCGATCAATGCAACGAAACAGAGGAGAACACCAGAATGGGAAAGACTAGAGATCTCTTCAAGAAAATTAGAGATACCAAGGGAACATTTCATGCAAAGATGGGCTCGATAAAGGACAGAAATGGTATGGACCTAACAGAAGCAGAAAATATTAAGAAGACGTGGCAAGAATACACAGAAGAACTGTACAAAAAAGATCTTCACGACCCAAATAATCATGATGGTGTGATCACTGACCTAGAGCCAGACATCCTGGAATGTGAAGTCAAGTGGGCCTTAGAAAGCATCACACAAACAACGCTAGTGGAGGTGATGGAATTGCAGTTGAGCTACTTCAAATCCTCAAAGACAATGCTATGAAAGTGCTACACTCAATATGCCAGCAAATTTGGAAAACTCAGCAGTGGCCACAGGGTTGGAAAAGGTCAGTTTTCATTCCAATCCCAAAGAAGGGCAATGCCAAAGAATGCTCAAACTACCGCACAATTGCACTCATCTCACACGCTAGTAAAGTAATGCTCAAAATTCTCCAAGCCAGGCTTCAGCAATACATGAACCGTGAACTTCCAGTTGTTCAAGCTGGTTTTAGAAAAGGCAGAGGAACCAGAGACCAAATTGCCAACATCCGCTGGATCATGGGAAAAGCAAGAGAGTTCCAGAAAAACATCTATTTCTGCTTTATTGACTATGCCAAAGCCTTTGACTGTGTGGATCACAATAAACTGTGGAAAATTCTGAAAGAGATGGGAATACCAGACCACCTGATCTGCCTCTTGAGAAATCTGTATGCAGGTCAGGAAGCAACAGTTAGAACTGGACATGGAACAGACTGGTTCCAAATAGCAAAAGGAGTTCATCAAGGCTGTATATTGTCACCCTGCTTATTGAACTTATATGCAGAGTACATCATGAGAAATGCTGGTCTGCAGGAAGCACAAACTGGAATCGAGATTGCCAGGAGAAATATCAGTCACCTCAGATACGCAGATGACACCACCCTTATGGCAGAAGGTGAAGAGGAACTAAAAAGACTATTGATGAAGGTGAAATAGGAGAGTGAAAAAGTTGGCTTAAAACTCAACATTCAGAAAACTAAGATCATGGCATCTGGTCCCATCACTTCATGAGAAATAGATGGGGAAACAGTGGAAACAGTGTCAGACTTTATTTTTTGGGGCTCTCAAATCACTGCAGATGGTAACTGCAGCCATGAAATTAAAAGATGCTTACTCCTTGGAAGAAAAGTTATGACCAACCTAGACAGCGTATTGAAAAGCAGAGACATTACTTTGCCAACAATGGTCCGTCTAGTCAAGGCTATGGTTTTTCCAGTGGTTATGTATGGATGTGAGAGTTGGACTGTGAAGAAAGCTGAGTGCTGAAGAATTGATGCTTTTGAAGTGTGGTGTTGGAGAAGACTCTTGAGAGTCCCTTGGACTGCAAGGAGATCCAACCAGTCCATTCTGAAGGAGATCAGCCCTGGGATTTCTTTGGGAGGAATGATGCTAAAGCTGAAACTCCAGTACTTTGGCCACCTCATGGGAAGAGTTGACTCATTGGAAAAGACTCTGATGCTGGGAGGGATTGGGTGCAGGAGGAGAAGGGACGACAGAGGATGAGATGGCTGGATGGCATCACGGACTCGATGGATGTGAGTCTGAGTGTACTCCGGGAGTTGGTGATGGACAGGGAGGCCTGGCATGCTTTGATTCATGGGGTCGCAAAGAGTCGGACATGACTGAGCGACTGAACTGAACTGAGTGGTTGGCACATGTACCATATATTGATTAGTTCTTGCTACAGGACAAAATTACCCAGAAATTCTATGGCTTAGAACAACAATCGTTTGTAACTGTTCTTGTCTCTGTGAAGTTTGGCAGAAGTCCAGCTGATGTAGGTTGGGCTCAGCTTTGTGACTTTGGTTCTCTGTGCAGTTTTATGGGATGCCTGGGGAGCTCTGTTCAGACTGTGAGAACAAGGATGGTTTCCTATCATGTATCTCTCATCCTTCTGATGTGACCACAGCACCACTTGAGGTATGTTTGCATGAAAATGATACAGAGCAAGTGGACACACGAGGACATGATGGGCTTGACTCAGAAGTCTACTCTGTCCTTCCTCAGGTCATGCAAAAGTATGGATACAGAAAGAGGGTTGGATTTGGGTCAATAAGTCAATCTATGACATGGTAATGCTCTTCATTCTTGTGCTCTTGGGTGATGTCATTTACCTGTTAAATCTCTCTTTCCTACAGAACTAAGGTTGGTCTCAGAATTGTTTTCAAGTCAGTGTTCTATGAAATGATCCAAAATTGATTCCCTATTAGAGTAGGGACCATTTTCTCTTCCCTATCTAGTGTTTACTTTCTTCATGTTGATTATTTCTTTCTCCTTTATATTATTAGAACATTAAAATTTGGTCTAGATTGAGTGACTATTATAAAACATTAGTTACTCAATATATTTTTATTTAACCAATGGTTAATTTTTGCCTCTATTAGGACAAGACCACAGGGCGATGAGAAGATAATGCTTAAGAGAAAATGACGCTTCTCTTAAGATGATGTGTCGCCATTGACTTTTGTTCCCAATGGAGTGTGAGCAGAAGCGATCCTTGTTTCTTCCAGAATAAATCCTTTAATTTTGAGAATTTTCAGTGCTTTTACCCTTGCCATATAGTCGTGGAAGCAAACATTGAACTGGAGGTGTGACCCTGGGCCATTATGTAGAAAACAGATCCCCTGAAGCATCAGCCAGACTCACCACCAATTTGCTTGCTGCTGCTGCTGCTAAGTCGTTTCACTCGTGTCCGACTCTGTGTGACCCCATAGACGGAAGCCCACCAGGTTCCCCCATCCCTGGGATTCTCCAGCAAGAACACTGGAGTGGGTTGCCATTTCCTTCTCCAATGCATGAAAGTGAAAAGTGAAAGGGAAGTCACTCAGTCATGTACGACTTAGTGACTCTATGGACTACAGCCTACCAGGCTCCTCCATCCATGGGATTTTCCAGGCAAGAGGACTGGAGTGGGGTGCCATTGCCTTCTCCAACCAATTTGATTAAATGAGGAATAAAACTTTTTTTAAGCCACTGAGATCTTAGCACTTTATGTTATCCCAAAACTTAACCTACTATGGATAAACTGTTTTCCTAACACTGAAGCTGAAGGTAAAGATATATGTACTCACTGTAGTCAGTTCACAGTTTTAAACGAACAAGTATAATCATAGATGTCTAGGAAAGGAAGCGCTCAGCAGACAAATGTGAGTGATTTTCACTATTTCTTAGTTCTTTTTCTTATCACTGGTCACAATTCAAACTGATGGCCTTTGGAAGATTTCTCATGCTGATCACTACCTCTAGCCAAATAGCAGAAAAAATGGACTAAGAAAAAGAGAGACTTAAAAACACCAAGCAAAGTGGGCATCCTTAGCAGATTTTCCTTTTCAGCTGTCACGCACACCTGGCTGAACTGACATTCAAATGTGGTGGCATTGATTGGGATGGTATCTTTGAAGAAGTCTGTTCAGTCTTTGTTTTACACCAGGCAAATCTTGGACTGAAATTTAAGATGCGACTCTTACAACTCTGCATCGATTTATCTCTTGCCTGCCTACAAAATTGATTTATCTCTTGGCTGCCCACAAAATTGACACTTATTTTGGCATCTTGGAAAGTACAAACTTGAGACTTCAATATACTAATACTTGTGGGCAGAGACAGAGAGTAATTTTGGTGAGGGGGAGCATCTGGCAGAGAAGTGTCCTTCAGTCGTGTCTGACTCTTTGCAACCCTATAGACTATAGCCTGCCAGGCTCCTCTATCCATGGGATTCTCCAGGCAAGAATACTGGAGTGGGTTGCCATTTCCTTCTCCAGGAATCTTCCTGATTTAGGGATTGAACCCGTGTCTCTTTTGTCTCCTGCATTGGCAGGTGAGTTCTTTACCACTGGTGCCACCCGGGAAGCCCACAGAGAAGTGTCCTAATTCATTCAAAATATTAAAACATTCTTACTTAAGAATGTTCAGGAACATTGCTTGATTCATAAAGACCTCACCAGTCCCTTGAGAAAGAATTTAAAATGTATACAATTGGGATTCAGATATATAGAAATAGATTTATAGACTGAGAGACCTGGGGATAAGGATTCCTAATGGAAAGTCACGGGTGAATGAGAAAGGAATCTTGTAGGCTAGACCAGAATGAACAGATATGGATGGATGTTAAGGATGGTGAAAGTTCTAGGTATAGAATGAAGCTGTGCTGTAATACTCTCAAACCCAGAAGTTTATCAGTGCTTAGGGGCTCTGAGAAGGGCTTCCCTGGTAGCTCAGCTGCTAAAGAATCTGCCTGCAATGCAGGAGACCCCAGTTTGATTGCTGGGTCAGGAAGATCTGCTGGCAAAGGGATAGGCTACCCACTCCAGGATTCTTGGGCTTCCCTGGTGGCTCAGACTATAAAGAATATGCCTGCAATGCAGGAGACCTGGGTTCAATCTCTGGGTTGGGAAGAACCCCTGGAGAAGAAAACGGCTACCCATTCCAGTATTCTAGCTTGGAGAATACCATGGACAGAGGAACCTGGCAGGCTACAGTCCATGGGGTAGCAAAGAGTCAGATATGACGGGCTGACTTTTACTTTCACTTTATGGGCTTTGAGAAGAAAAAGGCTGAGATAAAAACAAAAGCCTAGGGAACTGGAGGCATGTTTTCCTGTGACTAACCACCACCAGCACCCCTCAGAGACCTGAAGGTAAGATGTGGGAATTACTTCCTTATTTCCTAAAACAGAAAAAATTTCCAGAAATGTCACGATCAGCAGCAGCATTAATACGGAACAAGGAACTATCCCAGTTTGTGGACAGCAAGAACTGAGAACTCTCAAAGTGCAGAGCCACTGGTGGAAACTCTGATTGTATGTGAGACACATGCCTCATGTCAGGACTCCCCATAGGAAAAAGACTGTACCTAGTCAGAGAAGGCAATGCCACCCCACTCCAGTACTCTTGCCTGGAAAATCCCATGGATGGGGGAGCCTGGTGGGCTGCAGTCCACGGGGTCACGAAGAGTCAGATATGACTGAGTGACTTCACTTTCACTTTTCACTTTCATGCATTGGAGAAGGAAATGGCAACCCACTCCAGTGTTCTTGCCTGGAGAACCCCAGGGACGGGGGAGCCTGGTGGGCTGCCGTCTATGTGGTCACATAGAGTTGGACACAACTGAAGAGATGCAGCAGCAGCAGGAGTAACAAAAATTGTTTAAGATTGGGGTGCATAGAATATAACTGAAACTATCTCTGGAAGATGCTTAAATCTGCAATATATCTCAATCTTATATGGTATATGTCTTCAGTTTCAGTCCAAGATTAGCTTGATTATAAAGGTTGAATAGACTTCTTTAAACATACCTTCCCAATCAATACCTCCATATTCAAACCTCAGGGCAAACATTTTAGTGAAATATGCATATGTAGACAAAGGGGACTAAAGGTGAATGTAGAACTCAAAGAACTTCCACAAACATGAACACATGGGTAACACCATAACCCAGGTCAAGAAATAGAATACGACCAGCATCACAGAGCCTCCTCATTCACCCTTCCGGTCAATATATATTCAAGACTGACATAGCTTAGTGTTTTTGACCCTGAACTTTATATACCTGGAATCACACAGTAGACATTTTTTGAATCTGGCTTCTTTGACTCAACATATTATGGCTGAGATTTATTCCTGTTGCATGGTATTTTAATGTGTTACTTTCTTCTTTCCCTATAGTAATCCACAGCATGAATGTAATGCAGTGTTTCTTCATTCTACTGATGATGGATTTTTTTTTTTCCAGCTTGACTTTACTAGGAATAGTGCTAATGTGAACATTATAGCATAAGTGTTTTGATGAGCTTTTGTACACATTTCTGTTCTTTGTATAACTAGAAATAAAATTACAGGATCATATGAGGTTATTGTAGGTTATTGTACTGAACAGTTTTATGTAGGTTATATGTAGGTTATTGTACTGAACAGTTTTCCACACTGGTTGTATCAATTTACATTTCCATTTGTAGTATATAAAAGTTACACTTGTTCCAAGTCATTGCTAACAAAATATCATCTTTAATTTTTTTATTTTAGCCATTCTTGTGTAATTGTAATAGACTCTCATTTTGGTTTCAAATTGCATTTCTCTGATGACTAGTGATGTTGAGCACTTTTTTATACATTATTAGAAATTTTGATATATTTTAAAATTAAATGTCTTTAATTTTTATGATGGCTTTTTCCTTTTTTGGGTTATTGTTTAGTCACTAAATTGTGTCCAACTCTTTGTGACCCCCTTGCCAGTCTCTTCTGTCCATAGGATTCTCCAGGCAAGAATACTGAATTGGGTTGCCATTTCCTTCTTAAGGGAATCTTCCCGATCCAAGGATAGAACCCAGTCTTCTACATTGGCAAGTGGATTCTTTACCACATTACTTTGTCCTTTTCTCATTGATGTGTCTTTGATAATTATTTCTTATGTTAGAACATACTCTGAATTATTTCAATATTTTAAAGTTTGTTGTCTTTCATTATGGCCCAAATTATGATCAATTTCGGTGAATAGCCCATAAATATTTGAAACAAATATTAATTCTATCCTCTATCAGTCCTTTGTGGGAGCACTGTAGCATGAATCCCTCAATTCTTCTCTTGGTTTAAGTTTTCTAGATTTGATTTCTGTCTAAGCTGGATTTTCGGAGCATGGAGATTAGTATAAATATGGCATATGCTTAGCCATAGAGTTAATATTTATAAAATTACTTTCAGAAATAAGAACAACATTACGAAACTCTCCATATAACCATGAAATATGAAATATTTTAAATTTTTTGTTTTTCTTCACTTTTTATGGTAAAATTTTACAGTGCCTTATACAGCACTGTGTGCGTATTCCAGCATGCTGATGCTATGTGCCTATCATTTTTAGTAGAAATAAAATGTACTTTGTTGTAATAGAGTGAGTTCATTAAGACCATAACTGCAAAAGAACAATTATTTTTGCAGTTTTCTTAATGTTGTTTTGCTAACTTTCTTATTCAGACACTTTGAACTTGCACAATTTCTGCCAAGGGTAACCTGTTCTCGAGCTTTGATACTTTGTCTTCATTATCCTCAGTTTTCTGCCTAGTAACAAAGTTTATTAGTTAATTTAAGCTAATAGCCATGAATTGTGGTTCATTAATTGAAACTTCAGATTCACTGGTTTTAATAAAAAAGCCCACAGTCACTTCTTAAATCACTTTCAGATGTAGTTAATCGCCTCTAATTGTTTTTGTTGTTGTTGCTTCTTTTTCTGTCTTTGTGTGAAAATAATTACTAGAGATAGATTCATTAAAGATAACTAAATGGTTCCGTTTGGACAATGAGCAATCTAGAAAACATAAAATCCTGATATTCTTTCCAGGTGATATCACTTCAACATGATCTGATAACGAGGATGAAAAAAACTGAAAAAGATTTTTATAATCTTTTTTTCAGTTTTTGAGATTAAATGGTAAAAAAATGTTCAAATTAGTTACTTAATTTTATGAAGACCTTAATGTGGCAAATTTTAATTCACTTTCTTGTTATCACAACGTGTTTTGTCTCAAGACAGCATTAGAGTTTTGAACTATTTTTCATCTCTCTTTCCTAAAATAATAATTTCAGTAAAAATTCAAAATACATAAGAAAAATGTTTTGCATATAACACAAATTTAATATACAAGTATATATACACACACATACATGATTTATATATGTATGTGTTATATATATATACATATATAACACATACATACAAACATACACATACACATTGCAAACAGAAATACTATTCTATTGAATCTGTAATGGCAGAAAATATAACTTTCAATTGTCCAATATCTTATCACCTCTTGGGAAAAAAGTGATCTTCATTATGTGGTCAGCTTTCAAAGTTGAGTGAAAGTTTACTTGCTAGTTATACTGTTTGAACTCCTGTAATAGTAAATTAAGTTCTACCAAGTGCCCATGTATTTACTGGAGTTTAACAAAAACTGCATAATTCTGTACTCCTTGGGTAGCAGCAGGAAGCAACCCCTGGGAGCAGAAATCACAGCTGGGAGCAATTAAGACTGATTAGTTCATGGCTGAGGAAATCAAAATGGAAAGAAACTTCTCTTCGGGGGAATTAGGAGCCCCGTTCCCAAGCATTTCCGAGCTAAGCGCAATTCTCAGAGGAACTGAGGACTGAGGGAAAAATGTGAATTTCAAATATTTGGAGGTTTTCTCAGCTTATTTAATGTCTGCATAACCACTATGGGTTGACTCTACTGGACATTTGAAGGTAAAGTTCAAGTAAATTGACCAACTGTTTATATATTTCTCCACTTTTTCCGCATAGCCCAAGGTTTCCTTAATATTTTCATTTACCCTTACAGATAGACTATAGATGGTTTTCATAATGACTTACTAATTATTTTATACAGATGGGGAGAGTTGTGGTTTCGGAGAAATTGCCATAGCACATAAATGTCAGTTCTCTTGAAAAAAAAAATACCCATTATTGTGTATGAGATTGGTCTGAATTATCTTTTAGAAATTGTAAAATAGTGCAGTCGAAATTTTATGCAAGAAATATGCAGAGATTTTTTATATAATACCTGAAACTGCCATCCTGGATAAAGAATTGGTTTCTAAACAGCTAGATAAGGATGTGCTTAATAAAGCAAAAGCAATTAAATAAAATGATAATAGAATGCATAGTTTATACTGGTTTCTTTTACTTTATATTTGAACTACAGATATCCGTTAGAAACATATTTCTTTTGAATAGGCTGAATTGGGTGGTTAACAATTTATAAATATAAATTAAATAGAAAGTTGTTTCTCTAGATTTTTAAAAACAATCCATCAGAGATTCACTTATTCTCAATTCTACTTGTGAGTTAGTACTAACCATGTTTTATGTGGATACCTTTGTTACTGTATTGAACCTTCTTCAGCAGAAAAATTGTAATCATGCTAGGATGTTTATAAACAATTGTTATTCTGTTTTTCCTCACTTAACAGATAGAATGGATTATTTTCATATGTAATCATCTATGTAACATACTATTCATCTGGATCCAGATTTTTGAAATAATCTTAAAAAAAAAATTTCCTCTTGCCTGTCCCCCACTTTTGGGTGTGTTGAAAATATCACATGCGAGGAACAAACTGAAGGCCAATATTTGAAAATATGTTCCAAACAATCAGTTTGAGGACTATAATTATTAACTACAAGAGGTAAGGCTTGGTGGACTGATAAATTACTGAATCAAAACTGTCTTGAATTTCATTTCTAGATATACCACTGTGTTACCTCAGTTAGTTTCCTTTAATTTATTTTACTACTTGAACCACTTTAGCTCCTCTGTCCATGGAGTTCTCCAGGCAAGAATACTAGAGTGGGTAGACATTCCCTTCTCCAGGGGATCTTCCCAACCTAGAGAATTGAACCTGGGTCTTCTGCATTGCAGACAGATTCTTTACTGTCTGAGCCACCAGGGAAGCCCTACTTTAGAGAACAGCCATGCTGATTTTTGATGCCAGGTGATTGGATAATCTTAATGTTACACCTTTAGAAAAAAAACTTTATAAAAATATATAGAAAGGGACTTCCCTGGTGGTCCAGAGGTTAAGACTTCACCTTCTGATACTGGGGGTGCCAGATGAATCCCTGGTTGGGGACTTAAGATCCCACATGCCTTATGACCAAAAAACTAAAATGTAAAACAGAAGCAATACTGTAACGAATTCAATAAAGACTTTTAAAATGGCCCACATTAAAAAATATCTTTAAAAAACATGTTGAGAATCATACAGGTTATTTCTAGTGTGGGAGAATTATTGACTAAATTTTAAGAAATCATGGTTCAAAGTTCAGCAATTGCTGACCAAAGATTATATGAAAGGGGATGGTTATGTCCTCAGTTGACTTTCTATTTCCCAAACAAGTAGTTCTTAACTTATGTTTTAAGTCCCATGAATTCTTCTATAAAATAACCAAAGTTTCAACATGGTGCACATGTGCTCAGTCATGTCTGAGTCTTCACGACTCCAAGGATTGTAGCCTGCCAGGCTCCTCTGTCCATGGGATTCTCCAGGCAAGAATATTGGAATGAGTTGCAATTTCCTCTTCCAGGGCATCTTCCAAGCCCGTGGATACAACCAGTGTCTGCCTCGTCTCCTGCATTGCAAGCAGATTCTTTACCACTGTGCCACCTGGGAAACCCCAAGTTTCAACATAAGAAACACAAAAGCTCATTTCCAAGGTGGAAATGTATGTATTTGACTACATTATAATGACATTCACAGTAAGATCTACCAATAACTCACTGCATTAATGTTGGGGGTATATATTTTTGCATTGGAAATTTTATATCTGATAATACTGTATCTTTGGGGAAGGACAAATTACATTACTGTCATCACTAGTTTCTTAGAGCTGCTACCTAGGCTGACAAAACAGTTATTAAGTCCAGCACATTGGGAGTGAAGTGGTGAGGCGTTTACCAAGAACTTCAGAAACCAATAGAAAACAAGTCCAGGAAATGAGTTAAGCACATGTCTCAATTTCCAAGTTTATCCTATACGATCCATAATGGGCCAGGTCAATATAGTCCGACTTGCAACTGAATGTGGGAGTTAAGTTAGATAGACTTTTTGGAACATTTAGGAAAGTACATCTTGTCACCAGTAACCTTCAAACTGGGATACATAAAATCTAGGAGTGCAAGAAAACTTTCCAAGTGTTAAGAAAGCCAAAATGTTTTAAGGGCCACTTTTCACATCTTCCACTTTCCTATGAACTCTTTGCTAAAAATTAGTCTGTGACTGCTTTCACAGTAACACTTCTTCCATTTCATTAAAGAGAGTATCCCTCCTCACTCCAAATCTCACTACGAAGATTTAAACCCATTTGGCTACTTCTGTGAAAGCTTTAAGGACTAACAAAGCACAAAAACCCGTCAGAGATTTCTATTTCCCCCTCCATGTACATATTCTCTTACGCATACAGTATGGCATTAGAAAGCAGGGTGTTTTGCTCGGTATGGGCTCTTCATGGGGTCTTCTGAATTCAAGCATTTGGGAGAGTTGCATTATGGGATTAATGGCCATATTTATTCAAAGGTTTTCATCTTCTGTCCTCTTACAAAAAATGTAGCAGGGCAGTGTCATGAAGCACATCTAAACAAATATCAGTACAAAATAGTGAACAATAAAAATGATTTTCCCACATGTGTAAAAATAAGCCATTCTTTTCCACTATACTCAGTATTTACCTTTGGGAAGTTTTTAAACAAATTACCTTCAAATAATCAAAGCAAAGATAGATTATTCACATTGACTTTTAAATTCTAAGTGAAATATTTTCAAAGGCTACAAATTTTTTCATGATTTACTGACTAAAAATCTAAGGCTAGGGTTTTGTTATGATTTCTTTGAGATTCATAACAGTTTATGAGAAAATATTTATTATAAAATATTATAATATTTTATTTATATTATAAAATATTTATTCCAATTATAGTAGCTCAGGGATAGATTCACTTTAACAGTATATGACTCTCCACTTCATTGAATACATTTAAAAATGTCATGATATATACAGTTAATTGAGTTGTTTCTGATTTTGATACTTGATTTTTGTTTAATTATTCTGCAAAGTTGAATCTTTGGACACAAATGTTTTCAAAGAATACATATAAGTTTAATTTAGCTATGAGAATATATTCATTTATATTATATCTCATTACAAATTAAAAGGAAACTGTATATTTTTCTACTCATTTTCTAAAATTATAAATATCAGTAAAATAAATACATTTTGACCTCTACCAGTTTAATTTTAATGAGACAAACTTGAGTAATCTGCATTACAAAGTAATTTTATTTCTTATAGAAAGGAAGTTAGATTTTGCCATTCAGGCTATTTTGCAAACTTTTTTTTTTTTTTCACAGAGTAATTAAAATATACCAGTTCAAGGTTTGGATGGAAATATGCTTAAAGTATATTTTAGAAAATTTGATATTATAAAAAAAGTTGTCAAGAATATTGTATTGGAAAATGTATATTGAAGTTAACTCTATCCTTACTTTTTCCAGCCCTTTCTGAGTATTCCAGGTGTTTTGAGGGGATCACCAAGACCACCCATAGGTTTGGTGATTTAGTAGACAGACTTGCAGAACTTAGTATATAAATAAAAAGAGGTGTCCCCAACTGAAACAGTTACAGTCATAATTAACAGTCACTTGTTAAGTTGTGGTAAAGTTTTCCTGATATACTTCTTACACACTCAGAAATTAAATTCTAATGTCTGAGCAACAAATCCTTTTGCAGATTGGTGGTTTTAAATTTTCTGCTTTCAAAGCAATTAAAGGTCAAAATATTTGAGTTGGTAGCTTATATATTATTTAAATCGTTGTTGATGGTATGTCACATAAAAGAGCCCTTCCATTCTTTGGCCATTCATTTCTTAAAACATTTATTCAATAAATATTAATTAACACCCTATATGCTTCATTTATAGCTGTGCCTTGGGTGGAAATATTAAATAGGACACCACACCTACCCCAATGAGTCTGAAGTCTATTAGGAAAAATTGACAATTACAACATAGTAAGTGATTTGATGGTAGCATGTATGAGAAATCTGAGTTCACGAAGTGGATTCATCCAAATCAGAATGGTATTTGGAGGAGTTGGTAGAAAATATGTGAAGGGATACAGCAAGTTCAGGTTATGATTTGGCTTTTAAAAGATCTATATTTACCAGCAATCTCAATCTCTAAGGGTTAAAACTTCACACAAAATGCCCTTCAACTGGTTAATGGATAAGCAAACTGTGGTTCATCCTCACAGTGGAATATTACTGAGCAACGAACAGGAACAGACACTGATCCATACAACAACATGAATGGGTCTGAAATGGACTATCCTTAGTGAAAGAAGCCAGATTCAAAGGAATGCTTCCCTTTATGTGGTATTCTGGAAAAGGCAAAATTATGGGGACAGAAAACAGATTGGTAGTTTTCAGGGGCTTGGGATAGAAAGGGGTGACTGCAAAAGGCATGGGGGGATTTCTGGAAGTGATAGAGTTGTTCTGTATCTCAGCGGTAGTGATGTCTCAGAACTGTACACTAAAAAGGATGACAATTGCTGGATGTAAATATATGCAGAGTACCTCATATGAAATGCTGGGCTGGATGAATCACAAGCTGAAATCAAGATTGCCAGGAGAAATATCAACAACCTTGGATATGTAGACGATACCAGCCTAATGGCAGGAATCAGAGGAACTAAAGAATCTCTTGATAAGGGTGAAAGAGAAGAGTGAAAAAACTGACTTAAAACCCAACATTCAAAAAATGAAGATCATCCCATCACTTCATGGCAAATAGACAGGGAAAAAATGGAAGCAGTGGCAGATTTTGTTTTCTTGGGCTCTAAAATCACTGTGGACAGCGACTGCAGCCATGAAATAAAAAGACGCTTGCTCCTTGGAAGAAAATCTGTGACCAACCTAGACAAAGTATTCAAAAGTTGAGACATCACTTGGCTGACAAATATCCGTCTAGTCAAAGCTATGGTTTTTCCAGTAGTCATGTACAGATGTGAGAGTTGGACCATGAAGAGGGCTAAGTGCCAAAGAATTGATGCTTTTGAACTGTGTTGTTGCAGAGGACTCTTGAGAGTCCCTTGGACAGCAAGGAGATCATACCAGTCAATCCTAAAGGAAATCAACCCTGGATAGTCATTGGAAAGATTGCTGCTGAAGATGAAGCTTAATACCTTTGCCACCTGATGCAAAGAGCCAACTCACTGGAAAACGACCCTGATGCTGTGAAAGACTGAAGGTAAAAGGAGAAGGGAGTGGCAGAAGATGAGAAAGGTTAGATAACATTACCAACTCAAGGGACAAGAGTTTGAGTAAACTCCGGGAGATGGTGAAGTACAGAGAAGCCTGACGTGCTGCAGTCCATGGCGCTATGAAGAATCAAGACACGACTTAGCAACTGAACAGCAACAATAACAACAAAATTATACCTTAATTTTTAAAAAAGCAAGTAAGAATTCACATGAACTTAGCTGTGTTCCCAGAGGTGCAGCTGTGCACGTGCACACACATGTCTACTCACAAAGCTGTGGGCCACTCATTCCTTGCTCTTCCTGTCTCTGTGTGGAAGGGTCCCCAGTGGTGCCTCTTGACTGGAGTGCTGTTGGATCTGGGGCAGGATGGTTGTTTGTTGCTTGGGAACGCAGTGTACTTTGTAGGATGTTCAGAACTCTGGCACTCACTTGCTGAATGCCAGGAGCACCTACATACATTTCCTAAAGTCCTTGGTAATATATCTGCTCCTCTGCTGCTATCCACATGCTGGACATGTCTTTGTGAACTCTCTCTATATAGACAGAAGTAGTTCTCAATCCACCAGTGAAGAGGAAAGAACTGGCTTGTTTGCCTCACTCTTTCTTTTTTGTGAGAGGGAACTGCCTACCTGTAGAGAAAATATGCTCTAGTCTGTTCTCGTCCATGAGTAATAAAGTTGATTTTGCTTCTGCCACACCTTGGGATTGAGACGTGTGAAAAGGAATTTCACATGGGTGATAGCAAGCTGTCTGCCAGCACACCTGCCTCATATCCTGTGAACTAGCTGTTAGTTCTAAGAGAACTGGCATTTTAGTCTCCATTAGTCTGATTTCTATACCTGTCTTACCAGAGTTTGGGAAGAAAGGAGAAGGATGCTATCTATAGACTCTCAGCCCGGACCCCAAACTCAAGCTTATGTAATGTTCATTATTACAAGTATCAAGGGCTTACTATATAACTTCCGCTTCTTGCTGTTGTTATTGTTCAGTTGATAAGTCATGTCTGACTCTTTGCAAACCCATGGCCTAAGGCACGCCAGGCTTCCCTGTCCTTCACTATCTCCCAGAGTTTGTTCAAACTCATGTCCATTGAGTCCATGATGTCATCCAACCAACTCACCCTCTGTCACCCCCTTCTCCTCTTGCCCTCAATCTTTGCCAGCATCAGTGTCTTTTCCAGTGATTTGGCTTTTTGCATCAAGTGGTCAAAGTTCCACTCTTTAGTTCCTATTATAATATTAACCCAGATCTTGGAACTCAAAGTAGTACTAAACCATTGAACTTTCTGGATTTAGCTCAATAGGTGTGTACTGAAAACTAGGGCCATTTGCATCTCACGGTTGTTTCTAATTTCTTCTACCACCTTTGAATGTTTCAGATTAAGGTTCTACAGCAGCAGTGTCTGCTGTGGTAACCGAATGTCAGGTTGTCCGATTGTGACACTAACTGATCTACATTAACTTCTGCACTGCAATTTCTGCTCTGTACATAGTACAGATGAAACCTCCAGTGTTAGGTAGAGACAAGCTTTCCCTTTGAAGCACAGAACCACATTTTTTTTGAAAGCAAGAAAGTATTTTGTGGGGTAATGGAAGTGTCATAACATGGAACATTATCAGATCTTTTTGTCAGTGACTTCAAAAGCTAGATGCACTACCATATACCTCTTGAGGTTGAAAATTCTTGTTTTAAAATAATATCAATGGCATTCTGAGATGATAGAGGTGTACTAGCTTCTGAAAAAAAAAAATAAGCAGGCAATTTATTCCTCCTGCTTTATCATAGTGTCCTTCCAGCACTCTGTTAGCTTCCTTGTTTTCTCTGATAGAAACTTACTCTTTGTAATTAGTTGACTTAATCTAATAAACTATATAGTTGAAGTACCATTAGGTATTATTTAAATTCTCCACCTTATTCTAAGATGTATGTCACCACTTTCCACTCTTTAACATTTGTTTTTTAATTGGAATTTCAGTGGTTTGGCTAAAGTCTTACTGGCTGAGCTTCAGGCACTAGAGTAGGGTTTGTGGGAATGACATCGAGTACTCAGTCCTTCTGGTAGCACTGCCTAAGTTACACCTGGCCGTGCAAATAACAACAGCTGGAACAAAGTTTCTGAACTTCTTATTGTCTTCCAACTTGCATATTTATCAAATGTGAGAATACTTTGTGTCATCCAATTAGGGCTGCTATACATTATTTTCTTTTAGAGGAACATTTAACTCAACAAATATTTATTGAGCACCTATAATGGGAATAATAATGATGAAACACATATAGTGTGAATTTCTCTGGTGGCTCAAATGGTAAAGAATCTACCTGCAATGCATAAGACCCAACCTTGATCTCTGGGTTGGGAAGATCCCCTGGAGAAGGAAACAGCAACCCACTCCAGTATTCTTGCCTGTAGAATCCCATGGACAGAGGAGCCTGGTAGGCTACATTTCATGGGGTGGCAAACAGTCGGACATGACTGAACGACTAAGCGTGCACACATACACACACATACATGCACACACACACACACATGTTATAACTCTTTGCCAGGCCTTCTAAGTATTTCTGTGTATTGATTCATTTTAATCCTCCCAGTGGGCTTCCCTGGTGGCTCAGTGGTAAAGAATTCCTCTGCCAAGCAGAAGATGCAGGTTTGATCTCTGGGTCAGGAAGATCCACTGCAAAAGGAAATGGCAACCCTTCTAGTATTCTTGCCTGGGAAATCCCACAGACCAAGGAGCCTGGCGGGCTATAGTCCATGGGGTTGCAAAGAGAGTGGGACACATCTTAGAGACTACACAACAAAAAGAACAATCCTCAGAGCAACGCTGTGAGGTAATTCCTATTAAAAACATCTCCATTCAGTTGATGAGGAAACATGCTCAGAGGGGTTAATTATGTAACCTACCCAAGGTCACACAGCTGGTGAGTGTTGATTTGAGTCTGAACTCTCACCTTAGGCTCAGATCTCTGCTGTAGAGGTTAATGTTGGTGAAAACTAAAAAAGACTCCATTTCAAAGACAATTTTCTGTCTGCATATAATGAAAAACAACAAACATATGATCAAAATTTCTCCAGAATGGCTCTAATTATGAGGTTATTGTTTTCTAGGGGGTATTGTTTAGTTCACATTTATAGTTCTTTTTTTTCTCAAAGTTAGTTATTCTTTCCATAACCTCCTCTAACAAGTAATGTTGGTTTTGCATGTAAGTAGAAGCACACTTTACAGAAATAGAATGTGTAGGTTTATCAAAGGACAGTACAATGCTTCTGAGTTTTACTTTGTAAATGACTAAAAATCTCCTATTTAGTAGTGGTCTCTTTTCTCTTGGAAAGGAAGCTTTACAAACTAACTAAAAACCTGCATTGAGACTATATATGCTATTCAAACTAATGAAAAAATCACAAGCAAAATTTGATAACTTTAACTGTATTTGTAAAATAGTTAACTTTCTCATTAAAATGTGCTTGTAAACAAGCAGTCTATCAGAGTCTATCATGTACTATATGTTCTTTTAACTTACAGTCTTTGATATGCACGTATGCTTTGTAGAATAACTTTTATAAATACATCAAAACTCACCAGGCCTAAACCAAAACCCAACCATAGCCACATACACTATTTACTGCAATGGATACCAATGTGCAAGTACAATTCAGTTTTAGATCTTATGTTTTGCTTATTATTAGGTTTTGAAAAATGTATAAATGGTGTACCAATGGAAATAATTTAGGTACATGAATTTATCAAACTATCTTTTTTCAAAAATCTATTTACATCACTCCTATCTTCTGTAGGTATAGAAAGATTATAGCTATTCTTTTGGTAATTCATTCTAAATTGACAAATAACTTAGAAATTGGAGGGAAAATCATCTTTTAACTCTATAAATAAACGCAGAAAAGATTAGGGAGCAAATGCATTATTTCAATATTTTATGTTTCTTTTGTTGACTTGAATATATGTCTTCCATTTTGGTTATAAAACATGGCTTCTTTTTTTTTTTATTTTTAAACTTTACATAATTGTATTAGTTTTGCCAAATACCAAAATGAATCCGCCACAGGTATACATGTGTTCCCCATCCTGAACCCTCCTCCCTCCTCCCTCCCCATACCATCCCTCTGGGTCGTCCCAGTGCACTAGCCTCAAGCATCCAGTATCGTGCATCGAACCTGGACTGGTGACTCGTTTCTTACATAATATTTTACATGTTTCAATGTCATTCTCCCAAATCTTCCCACCCTCTCCCTCTCCCACAGAGTCCATAAGACTGTTCTATACATCAGTGTCTCTTTTGCTGTCTCGTACACAGGGTTATTGTTACCATCTTTCTAAATTCCATATATATGCGTTAGTATACTGTATTTATGTTTTTCCTTCTGGCTTACTTCACTCTGTATAATAGACTCCAGTTTCATCCACCTCATTAGAACTGATTCAAATGTATTCTTTTTGATGGCTGAGTAATACTCCATTGTGTATATGTACCACTGCTTTCTTATCCATTCATCTGCTGATGGACATCTAGGTTGCTTCCATGTCCTGGCTATTATAAACAGTGCTGCGATGAACATTGGGGTACATGTGTCTCTTTCCCTTCTGGTTTCCTCAGTGTGTATGCCCAGCAGTGGGATTGCTGGATCATAAGGCAGTTCTATTTCCAGTTTTTTAAGGAATCTCCACACTGTTCTCCATAGTGGCTGTACTAGTTTGCATTCCCACCAACAGTGTAAGAGGGTTCCCTTTTCTCCACACCCTCTCCAGCATTTATTATTTGTAGACTTTTGGATCGCAGCCATTCTGACTGGTGTGAAATGGTACCTCATAGTGGTTTTGATTTGCATTTCTCTGATAATGAGTGATGTTGAGCATCTTTTCATGTGTTTGTTAGCCATCTGTATGTCTTCTTTGGAGAAATGTCTATTTAGTTCTTTGGCCCATTTTTTGATTGGGTCATTTATTTTTCTGGAGTTGAGCTGTAGGAGTTGCTTGTATATTTTTGAGATTAGTTGTTTGTCAGTTGCTTCATTTGCTATTATTTTCTCCCATTCTGAAGGCTGTCTTTTCACCTTGCTAATAGTTTCCTTTGATGTGCAGAAGCTTTTAAGTTTAATTAGGTCCCATTTGTTTATTTTTGCTTTTATTTCCAATATTCTGGGAGGTGGGTCATAGAGGATCCTGCTGTGATGTATGTCAGAGAGTGTTTTGCCTATGTTCTCCTCTAGGAGTTTTATAGTTTCTGGTCTTACGTTTAGATTTTTAATCCATTTTGAGTTTATTTTTGTGTATGGTGTTAGAAAGTGGTCTAGTTTCATTCTTTTACAAGTGGTTGACCAGATTTCCCAGCACCACTTGTTAAAGAGATTGTCTTTAATCCATTGTACATAACATGGCTTCTTATGTTAAGCATTCTCCTCAAAGTGGTTGGTTTGTTGGTGACACATGGCTCCCTTTCTGGGGGGTGAGGCACTGTGACACTGCCTGCATTCTGGGAGGGGAGGGAGGGTGGCCCACACTCATCCATCATTCACTTTGTAGTCAGGCTTATGTTGAAGAAGGTAAGCTTTCTAATGACTTTATAAATAATTAACCTCAGTCAACTTTGGTAATTAAATTGAGCAAATCATTTAATTTTCTGATATAATGTCCCTAACTAAAAAAAAAAAAAAATCAAAAGGCAGTGAAAGAGTAAACTGGTGTCTCTCAGAATCTTAAAGAATATTTCAGTAGTTTTCAAAGTGAAAAAGATAGCATCAGCAGCAGAAATGTTCTTAACTAGGACTTTGGACACCTGACTCTACATCCTTACCTTCCCACTAACCAGCTGCATAGTTTTGTATAAACCACTTAAACTCTAGGGGTTTGGTCACCTCATTTATAAAGTTAAAGGCTGAAATAGGAAAATAATGAACCATGTCTTTTTAATCTCTTCTCCATCCTTCACTTAGATTTTACAAAGATATCTGTTCTTCTCTAGAGACGTTAACAATGTCATGTCTAGGGGGGCCTGGATATGGAAAAATGGGGCTAGGAGAATTCTCCAAGTGAAATTGGTTCAGTGAGCACCCAGTACTTTTATCCAGTCCTGTTGTTCTATGAAAACCCAGTAGAATACTTCCTCCTTACCCCTCACAGTGCCACACCCACACGTAACAGTCTACTCAATCTCATCAGAGTCCATGCTCTTAGAATTTAACATCTCAACATTAAAAAGATGTCAGATACAGTGCAATTCTCCCTTGAGCACTGCTTTTTAGAAAATTCTGTTGCTGCTCAAAATTATCTTTATCATTTATTAAAAATCTAAATTTACCTGATATAGATTTCTTTCAGGCATATGTCCATTTTCCTGTCCTGGTTTTAAAGGAATTATTATTTTTTATAATTTTATATTTGTAAAATGTATTTTCTGATGCATATCATGCAGTTCTGATTGGAGTTGCCCTGAAGGAGACCCTGAGATGAAGATTTAAGTGAAAGTAATTTATTAGGAAATGTATCCAGAAAAAACACAGAGCAGGGACCTAAAACAAGGAAGGGCTGGGTGGGAAGAAGAAGGGAGAAATCAAAGCAAGATTGTGATATCCAGTTCAGTTCAGTTCAGTCGCTCAGTAGTGTCTGACTCTTTGCGACCCCATGAACCGCAGCATGCCAGGCCTCCCTGTCCATCACCAACTCCTGGAGTCTACCCAAACCCATGTCCATTGAGTTGGTGATGCCATCCAACCATCTCATCCTCTGTCGTCCCCTTCTCCTCCTGCCTTCAATCTTTCCCAGCATCAGGGTCTTTTCAAATGAGTCATCTCTTTGCATCAGGTGGCTAAAGTATTGGAGTTTCAGCTTCAACATCAGTCCTTCCAATGAACACCCAGGACTGAGCTCCTTTAGGATGGACTGGTTGGATCTCCTTGCAGTCCAAGAAACTCGCAAGAGTCTTCTCCAACACCACAGTTCAGAAGCATCAATTCTTCAGCGCTCAGCTTTCTTTATAGTCCAACTCTCACATCCATACATGACTACTGGAAAAACCATAGCTTTGACTAGATGGACTTTTGTTGGCAAAGTAATATCTCTGCCTTTTAATATGCTCTCTAGGTTGGTCATAACTTTCCTTCCAAAGAGTAAGCATCTTTTAATTTCATGGCTGCAATCACCATCTGCAGTGATTTTGGAGCTCAAAAAAATAAAGTCAGCCACTGTTTCCCCTGTTTCTCCATCTATTTGCCATGAAGTGATGGGACCAGATGCCATGATCTTTGTTTTCTGAATGTTGAGCTTTAAGCCAACTTTTTCACTCTCCTCTTTCACTTTCATCAAAAGGCTCTTTAGTTCTTCACTTTCTGCTATAAGGGTGGTTCATCTGCATATGTGAGGTTATTGATATTTCTCTTAGCAATCTTGATTTCAGCTTGTGCTTCCTCCAGCCCAGCGTTTCTCATGATGTACTCTGCATATAAGTTAAATAAGCAGGGTGACAATATACAGCCTTAAATCCTGCCAGGAGCAGCTGTGGCTGAATCCAGCAAGGTGCGTCCAGAGAGTGAGTATGTCAGCCTTAGATTTGTCTCAGGCCAGGATGAAGAAACTGAAGTATTTCTACACCACACCCACTGTCATTGGTTGGCTGCTGTTGGGTAGGGGTGGGACATGTACTTTTCTGGGCACTTCCATCTTTTTCTGGGTACAGGCAGAGGGATTTGGCAATCAGGGAGAGTGGGTGTTAGCTTAGGGAATAAAAATGAAAGAAACCAGCAGAGAGATGAGGGGGATATGAGTTCAGTGCTGACAAGGTCTACTGCGGGACCCTTCGTAATTGCTCCAGGAGCAACCATAAAGCTGATGAAATATGATCTAATGAAGTAGTTGCTTATAGAGAACAGAGGGGTAGATCCTGCTAATCTGTTTTACAGAGAAGGTTTTGTATAAGAGAGAGTCCTGCAGGAAACAGATGGCACATCCTGCTGTGTAATTTGAGGAATTTAATAAAGGAGCTCTTTACAGAGGTGAGGGCGAAGAGCAGGGAACCCCAGAGGCTAAGTGCAGGATGGAAATGTCAGAAGAGAAGCTGTGTCCCGCGTCAGGTGGAGGGAAGGCCGGTCCAGGGAAGGAACCCTCTGTCTGGTGTCACTTTCCTCTTTCCTGCCCTACTGGTGGTCCCTGCCTGTGAGCCCAACCAAAAGTCAGAGGGCTGCGGAGGCCCTGGCTTTGGTTCAGATTGGAACTCACAGATCAGAGCGGGTGGAGACAAGTGCAGGGGGGCACCAAAGGACAAATTTGCTCAGGGTGAAAGGAAATCGTCAAATTAACTTGAAGCAAGTTAAAAGTCGAAGTCCATACCCAGGCATTCCTATGATTTTTTTTTTTTATTCCTGGAAGATATTCTAAAAAATTTCTTCAGGATCTTTAGGATACAAATCTATTCATCAAACTTGAGCTTCTTTCCTATCCCTCACCAGACTGCCCTGCTTAACCTTTCTAGAGTTACTGAAAGACAAATAACCCAATCTTAAGGAATTCTTTCACACTATGTGGATGGAGGCCTTTTCTCAGTGCCTTAAGATTTGGACTTTGACTCCATTTTATCTTTTAACATTTGAGTTTCTGTGGTTTTCTTTTCAGGAAAAAAAAAACAAAAAACAAAACTTCTGTGGTCACATATATTTATTTCTTCTTCTTTTTTTTTTCTCAAAATGAAAATAGCTTTATTGGGACTTCTCTGGTGGTCCAGTGGCTAAGATTCCTTGCTCCCAGTGCACAGGGCTTGGGTTCAATCCCTGGTCAGGGAACTAGATCCCACATGCTGCAACTGAGAGTTCACCTGCTGTGACTGAAAGATCCTGTGTGCTGCAGCTGAGACCCAGTGCAGTGAAAGAAATAAACACTAAAAAAAAATAGCTTTATTTCCTCTGTGTGTGTGTTAGTTGCTCAGTCGTGTCTACTCTTTGCGACCCCATGGACTGTAGCCTGTCAGGCTCCTCTGTGCCTGGAATTCTCTGTAATTATATAATATATGCTTATTATAAATAATACAGACATTACATACAGCATTAATACATACATACATACAGCATTAATTTTTAAACAGTTTAACACAAATTTACCTTTGGTTCACAAACCAGGGGACAATAATTGTTAACACATTGCTGTCTATCCACCCAATATTCTTCATTACACACACACACACTTGCAAACAAGTGTGAGATAAATGCTTACTGTCAAATGGGATTATTTATAAAATTATTTGGATTCCTTCCTCTAATAGGCCACAGAAATTCTTTCATATTTAGGTAGATACATCTTTATAATTGTATTATATATATATTTTTTATTTTATGAAAACCAAGTAATTTATAATACATAATAAATTCCACAGTATGAAGCATACATTTTCTGACTTTTTTGACATTCTTTACTATTATAAACAATGTGACTGTGATCTGCTTGTACATATATGTTTTTGTTTTTATCCCTGATTTTCTTAGGCTAGCTTTCTAGATTTAAATCTTTTTATTACATTTCTTTAATAAAGAAATTCTTCCATTTTCCACAATGGATATTCTTTTTGGAATGCCAGTTCCAGGTGATATTTTCAGCTTGGCCCACATTTTATCAACTGAACTCTTCATTAATAAATAAGAATGCTTCCACTATGTATTTGTTGCTCTGTTTGGAGTACAAATACATAAAAACTTCTTGAGACTACTGTATGTAAAAATAGGACATGCATTATGATTCTATGGTATAGAGGTTTTTCCTATGATCCAAGTTCAGAATTATAGAGGGCCTTAAAAACAGATTGAGTTGGAGAATGGATGGTTAAAAAAAAGAGAAATCGCTTGTGTACAGGTGCTTATTCTCTCCTTCTGTGTCTGTATATTAATTTGATTAAATCCCCAGTCTTTCTTTGTTTCCCATTTCTTGTAAAAGTCATTATTTGTTCCATTGAAGCATAATGTTGGTAATTCTCTGGTCCAATTCCTAATTTCTTTAGGAAAGTGGCTAATTTAACTGGACCAGTCTGGATTTGAATGCTCACTCCTGATCTCTCTCAATCTATGAGTGGTGAGTAGGACCTGGCAGCATTTATAAACACGGTCAATAGAAGCCCGATTGCTATCACCATGTGAATTGTGGCACACAGTGTGATAGACTGTCTTGAGACAAAAGTGGCTGGGCAGACAAGGCAAAAGTCAAAAGTATTAATAGGAGACTTCAAAGACCAGCTTCTAATAATGGATCAAACAGCCAAGCAGAAGATCAACAGGAAACAGAAGACTTGAACATCACTCTGCATCAGCTAGACCTCACAGGTACCCTTGGAACATTCCACCCAACAACTGTAGAATACACATTCCTCCCAAGTATACATGGAACGCTATCGAAGATATGCCACATGTTAGTCCGTAAACCAAACTTTGATAAATTTAAAATAATTGAATTCATACAAAGTATTTTCTTTGACTACAATGGAATGAGAAATTCACAACTACTTAGAAATTAAGCAACATACTCCAAAATACCCAGTGGGTCAAAGAAGAAATCACAAGGAAAATTACAAATTACTTTGAAATGAATATATATATATATATATTCATATATATATATATACACACACACACACACACACATAAAACATATGGCATGTTGCTAAAACAGAGCTTAAAGGGACATTTACAGCTGTAGATGCCTACATTTACTATCATCCAAATGGAAGCATATTACCTGTTCCTGGGAGGATATACATCTTCCCAAGTTCTTGATAAGGTGTATAGACTTGTGGGAATATGAAAAAAGGTGCCACAGTCTGATACATTAAAGGCGAGAGGTATAGGTCACTTAAGGCAAACTTTTCAGTAAATGCATTTCTGGTGAGTTAAAATGGATTAAGATGCACACTATTGAAAAACACAGCTGATATTCTGACTTAGCTGGATAAGCTTTTTGACTATTTTCATTAACCAAATTTTACAATGATATGTAATATTAACCTGATAACCAGAGGATGAGCTCCCACTATATAGAAATAAACCTTGAGCTTAAATGTATTCACTTTTATTACTAACAAAGAGGACAAATAATAATTTTGTTCTCTGTGGGCCACAATGTCACTTCAGTTTTGTAGTTTTCCATTTGTATTATAGCAACAAGTTCTTCCTGTTTCATTTGTTTGTTAAAAGGAATATCATATATATATATATATATATATATATATATATTTTAATGTCTTTTGTGTGTCAGAAACTGTGTTAAGCACTTTAATATACAAATTTGCTCAGGTCTTTGTCTCATTATCTCTCTTGAGACGTTTATTATCATCACTTCAGAGATTAAGAAATTGAGGCTGTGAGAAATTAAATTATTCACCAAAGTCATGGCCTGTATATGGGGAGGTGGATTTAAAAAGGTCTGACACAAGCCTGAGCTTCTACTTTTTCTATTACTCCAGGCTGTCAGCACTCTGCCAACCTCCATTTCTGCATTTTGCTGGGAGAATCCTATCTTGAGTCCTTTTAGCATGTACTTTCCTTTCAAATTATCTCAATGGGAGCACATAAGAAAAACCTTTGAATTGCTCTTTTTATTACTTCAATTGCTAGAGAAATTTAGTGTTCTACCTCTCGTCATAGCAGAATGATCATTGAAAGATCAATCTTATTGAATTTGAGAAATAAAAGTAATGACAGTTCCTTAAATATATTATTTCATCTATTTATATGTGCCTGTTCAAACCTCAACAAGATTTAAGATGTTTAATTCACATTTCTGAGGGCTTTAAACTAGTTCAAGTAATTTTGAATACATTATCTTATTCTGAATTTGATTTTATCTGCTTGGACCTCAATTTAGTCTCAGCAAAGCAACCACCCACACTTATAATAAACCTTATCAATTTCTTGTACTTTCCATTTTTAGAACATACAAATTCTTTATTATCACTATAGTAGTCAAAATTTAGCTTTGTAATTTGACTTATAAATATATAGATACAAAAACCAAAACGCATTTGTTTGTTTTATATATTTTTAGACAATTGATGTTCCTCCAAAAAGTGCCACAATTGTTTACGTGCTATTGATTGACTGATGATAACATCAGTACATTCTATTTTATAAATTCCAGGACTTTTACTGGTTCATGGTGACTGGTTCACTTTGAATGTATGATGACATTTCCTGGCCTACATGAGCTAGTACAAAAAAACCTTTAAGTTAAAAGGGAGATTCAATTGAGGAATATAATAGCACTGATTTAAGAACAAACATCCCTCTTCAGCCTTTAATATCCAATAACAAGTAAGAAACTATTAGACCTTGCAACCCTTCCACTCTCCCTTCTCTGTCTCCTTTGGCCCAAGATAAAATTTCAATTACACAAACTATTTCCTGTTGCTAATCACCTACTCTAGTCAGTATTCTTTAAATAGTCATTTAGGGGTGGGATGAGATCTCTGTCATTTCTGAAACTAAGAGAAAATTTGGAGCAACCCATTAACAGAACAGGAAATTCCCTAATATCCTCAGGATATGTATAGAAACCCATCATGGTTAAATAAAAAGGGACTAACATCTCCTTGGGATATTTATTAAATAAACTTGCCTAAATATGTCTGACAAATGCATTATCTTTCCAAAAATGTCTAATTACCAAGATCCATTTATCTAATTAAGTGACCTGCAAAAGCCCTAATTTTTCTTTTGAAACTCCTCTATGATAATGAATTTCCTGATAATGAAACCAGCTTGCTAAAATGGGTACCAAGATAATCAACTTATTTGTGCATCTTTTGTATTTCCTTTATTAGATAAAAGCATTCAGAGGAAAAGAAAAACATCGTTTCATTCTGTAAGAATAAAGTTACTTTTCAATGAAAAACATTATTTAGTTACTTGTTATTTGTGACAGGGTCCAATAAGATGAAGGAAATAGATATTAAACAACATGAATTATATTTGTAAAAGAGAAAATTTCAACTTTTTTCTTTAAAATTGTAAAAACTATAGCATGCCATTATTCCACATAGTCAAACAATACTTATCTTATAAAAGAGAGAAGGCGAGCATTAAAATACCTCTCCATAAAATGAAGGCTTGTTACAGGACAACTTTTTTGTACTGAATTCAGCAAAATGAAGGCTCATTCAAAGAGATTTAGTCATCAGATGCTCAAAATACCTTTTGATGTTGGGGTCTCTTCAATTTAATCTGTGATTAGTTTCTTCTTAGTGCAAAATCACTTTCTTCCCATCCAGACTGATATACAGGCTGATATATACCTAATTTTTTCCATTCTTATTTTTTTCCTTTGGTGCTGTGTGCTCGTGGCTTGTCTCTCTGTTTAGAATACTCTTCCCTAAGTGTTCTAGAGAATGAGAAAAGCAAAGATTTCGAAATTTGGAACTAGTGGGTTTGAATCCAAGCTCCACCTCTTGCTAACTGTTCAACAGTGAGAAGTGTAAGACAATAGGACCAAAATGGAATCATTTATGCTAAGCCCATGCCACCAAACCAAGACTTAACTTTATAATTTCTGATCTTCCAGAAATGAAATCTTCAGCCCGGGAATCACCTTAGTGGCACTAGTTAGGTCATCTGCTTGATAGAACCCTGCCATCTCCTAAAGGAAAGTAAGCTTGCAAGAATCAACCCACTTTTTCTACCAAATATAGCTTCCTTGTTCCAGCTCCCTCTGCCTATAAAGTCCTTTACTTTGTATAACTCCTTAGAGTTAATTTCTTTTTCTACATTGGATACTGTCTGATTCATGAATCACTGAATAAAGCCCATAAGATCATTAAATTGTTATCAGTTGAATGTTTTTTAACAGAAGGGAACTTTAAAATTCGACTTTTGTCATTTGTAAACTGGCAATGTATTATCCATCTCACAGGACTGATTTCAAAATTAAGTGACAAAAAAGATGTATAGTAGAAATTTCTCCATAAAACCTACCCTTCCATAGGATTTTTGTAGAATTACAGCCATAGTGATCTCTCCTTTAGAGATGCTTCACTAAGCCTGCCTCTTATTTGGCCCTTCTCAAAGGCTTTGTGTAGTTAGTCATCTTTTAAAGTTCACTGAAAAACAGATACTGGACACTTGCTAAGAGTCATACTCAGTGTTACATGGTGGTAAAGACAGGAAAAATAGCCACAAGAATCTTGTGATCTGTGTTGAATGAGGGTCTAGTAATTTGGACACTGCAGAGCTGAAAAACCCAACTACATCTTACCCCAAATTGAGGCAGTTATAAAGGGTAGCTCTGAGGAGGTAGCTTCAGTAGGAAATAAGACTGTGACCCCAGGATTTTCTCCTGTTATATATTTTTGTCTGTTAACAACAAAGATCAGATTATAGAGGTTGCCTTCTTTCTAAAGCCCGTCCTTTCAAATTCTAAAGGAAGTCACAATTAAGCTGAGAGAAGAGGGAGACTGGAAGGGTAAGAGGCCAGTAAGTAAAAGTCTTCAGACTGAAAACTAGAAATCTTTCTAATGGTGACTAGTGCCAGAAATTTACTATAATCAAAGAAGCCACAAGGCTGACCTAGAAAGCCTGTGATTACTTCAGCTCTACAGAGGCTCTCAGAACCCCAACAGGAACCAGGTTGTAGAAGGGTAGCTCCTAGGAAGGGCAACTTCCATTTCTTTCCCACTTTAATGTGGCCATAGAAAATTAAAAGTCAGATGAAATTTCTGGAAGTAGAATTAGGGGTACAGGAACAATGGGGTGCCAGATGGAACTGACTTAGAGACTGAGCCCCTGTCTGGGCAGGAGTCTTCCCAGTTTCTGTCTGCTACTGCTGCTGCTGCTAAGTCGCTTCAGTCATGTCCGACCCTGTGCGACCCAAAGATGGCAGCCCACCAGGCCCCCCATCCCTGCGATTCTCCAGGCAAGAACACTGGAGTGGGGTGCCATTTCCTTCTCCAATGCATGAAAGCGAAAAATGAAAGTGAAGTCGCTCAGTCGTGTCCAACTCTTAGCGACCCCATGGACTGCAGCCTACCAGGCTCCTCAGTCCATGGGATTTTCCAGGCAAGAGTACTGGAGTGGGGTGCTACTGCCTTCTCTGAGTTTCTGTCTAGCACGAGCTAATTTCTGTGAACCAGAGATAATGGTACAGTTCCTCTTCTTCCTTGCAGGAAAGTTGTTCTTAAATCATTAAAAAAAAATTCCCATTCTCTTGTTCCTATGATATGATCAAATGTTGAGTTTGTAAGCATCTATATGTATATAGTGCTGGGGAACATGTTACTTTTATTTGATTTCATGGTTACCGAAGTTGCTTTTCTTTTACTTCAGAGTTTCTTCATACTTTTCTTTTACTTTATTGTTTCCTGATCAAGAGAAGCATCATATGGAGATTATGGAGAAAGCTGTCTCTCAGAGAGCCTGAACCTTGATATAGGTGCAGGAACTGGCTGGAATTTTCATGGTTGTTTCCTTTGGGCAAAATGTGAATGTATTATTTTAAGAAAAGAAAGGTGAATATCTGTTATTTTGGTGATCAAGAAGGCAGGTTGTAGCAAAAACTGATGATTGCTCCCTGATATGCATTCTTCCCACTTTTAAAAAATTTATTTATAAGTTATTAATATTATTATTTTTGCAATAATAATTCAATTTTTACATTTTCCAGCCTTCTTTGAAGCTAGTAGAGGTGATATATGCAAGTGGTTCAGCGGTAAAGATTCTTCTTGTTAAGGCAGGAGATATGGGTCCAACCTCTGGGTCGGGAAGATCCCCTGGAGAAGGAAATGGCAACCCATCCCAGTATTCTTGCCTGGAGAATTCCATGTTCAGAGGAGCCTTGAGGGTTACAGTCTGTAAGGTTGCAAAGAGTTGGACATGACTGAGTGACTGAGCACACACACCCACACAGAGGAAAGAACTCTCATATTTTTGGTTTGTATCTTCTTGTTGGTTAGAATGTGAATACAATGGTAGTGAATTGTCTTAAGTCTTGTGGATAAGGAATATACTCTTAATTTGATGAAGTAAAAAAACAAACAACAACAACAACAAACAAAGCTGGGTCTTTCCCCTCAGGGTTACCCACAGGAGGGAGGCACCAGGGAGGGTGAGAGCCCTTTGGAGTATTTAAAAAAAAACAAAAACAAAGCTGGATTCCCAGCAATATTGGAGTTGGACAACTTTACCCCTGGATTGCCATGAGAGAAAAAGAAGGTGAAGGAGGGGGAGGGGAGAGGGAAAGAGAGATGGGGAAAAGGGAGAGATAGAACAGGAGATGCAGGAGAGGGAGGGAATGGGAGGGAGGAAAGAGATCTATCTTGTGAAATTCTGCCATATTTGACATATAAAATCATGGATTGAGTTAGTTCACTGGGGCAATGATTCTCAAGAGGAGATGGTGTTGGCTTCTAGGATATTTGACAGATATATTTGACAAGATCTGGAGGCATTTTTGGTTGATTGGGGATTGGGGACTGCTGTCATCCAGTGGGTAGAGGCCAACAATGCTGGTAAAAAACCCTACAATGGAAAAAAAAAAAAAAAAACCCTACAATGCACAGGACTGTTTCCACAACAGCCATGCGAGCCCAAATGTCAGAAGTGCCAAGTTTCAGAAACCTTGACTTAGAGAAAGGGTTGATAAAGGTTAAAAGGAGACCTAGATTGAAATAAAGTATTATTTTGCTTAGGACTTGAAGCAATGGAAGAAAGTTCCAGAAAGAACTGGAAAATTAAGCAAGTTCAAATTGTTAACATTCTCATAAGCTACTGAAGAAGTTTAGACTTTATAGTGAGGGCAAATAGAAACTGTGACTGAAAAGGGACTTAACATAATAGGATTTGCATCTTAATGAAATGAATTTGGCTGCAGCATGTGGAATGACCTGGAATGAACAGGTCTGGAGGCCGTTTAGCCCAAGCTTAAGATATAGTACCGCTGGCAAGCATAGTGCAGTAGGAAAGGAGCAGGCAGCAGGCAGATTCAGGAGACATATGGAAGTAGAAGCAAAGTTATTTGGTGATGTTTTAACATGTTGGTGAAGCAGAGAGAATTTTAGTTTGGACAGGAGGCATACAGGTAAACCTACTGAGAAAAAAAAAATCACTTCTTTGCCTTGTATATTTTCTCCAGGACTTTGGAGATAGCAGTGGTAAGGCAAGAGGCTTAACAATAAAATCACTGAAGTCATCACAAGATTCTTATAGGTATTTAAGATTGGGGAAGAAGGCATTCTCTCTCACATGTAGTGAAACAAGAAAATGGATGTCCTCTCTGAGGAACAGTCAGGAACTAGGGTCCTGATAAGTCAGTGCTGGTTAGCCTTTTCACTGAAGGTGACCATTTTCTACCCTAGCAAGTACATTCTGTCATGTTGAGGGATAGTGTCAGACTGGAATATTTAACTAGGGTTATGTGAACTTCTCCCCTATTCTTGTAATTAAAACTGAAGTCAGAAGTACTACCAGTGTTTCAGGCTGTTTGCAGTTAAGTTGCTATGATTAAACATATCTTACCAATGGTAGGTAACTTTCTTAAGGTCTCCAAGTGCCTCCATATCATAACAGAAACAAAGTCAAATTTAAATATTGTCCTTAAAATGATTTATCATAAAATTAAATAAAATTAAATTACAATTAAATTATACCAAAAAATAAAATTAAAAAAAATATAAAATACTTGGATCAGTTGACCCAAGAAATCAAGCATATCACTCTTAGTTCCAGGATACATATTAAGAAATTGTAAATGCTAAATGCAGTAGGTACACATAAAAAATGTTTTCCTTGCTTAAAGTCTATAATAAAATTTTGAGTCTTATTAGGATCACCCAGAATGAATAGCCCATAAAATCTGGGAAACTCAGCAGTGGCCACAGGACTGGAAAAGGTCAGTTTTCATTCCAATCCCAAAGAAAGGCAATGCCAAAGGATGTTCAAACTATCGCACAATTGCACTCATCTCACACACTAGCAAAGTAATGCTCAAAATTCTCCAAGCTACCATTCAAGCTGGATTTAGAAAAGGCAGAGGAACCAGAGATCAAATTGCCAAAATCCACTGGATCATCAAAAAAAGCAAGACAGTTCTAGAAAAAATGTACTTTTGCTTTATTGACTATGCCAAAGCCTTTGACTGTGTGGATCACAATAAACTGGAAAATTCTTCAAGAGATGGGAATACCAGACCATCTGACCTGCCTTCTGAGAAATGTGTATTCAGGTCAAGAAGCAACAGTTAGAACTGGACATGGAACAACAGACTGGTTCCAAATCTGGCAAGGAGTACATCAAGTCTGTACACTGTCACCATGCTTATTTAACTTATATGCAGAGTACATCATGAGAAACGCTGGGCTGGATGAAGCACAAGCTGGAATCAAGATTTCCAGGGGAAATATTAATAACCTCAGATATGTAGATGACACCACCCTCATGGGAGAAAGTGGAGAAGAACTAAAGAGCCTTTTGATGAAAGTGAGGGAGGAGAGTGAAAAAGTTGGCTTAAAGCTCAACATTCAGAAAACTAAGATCATGACATCTGGTCCCATCACTTCATGGCAAATAGATGAGGAAACAATGGAAACAATGAGAGACTATTTTGGGGGGGGCTCCCAAATCACTGCAGATGGTAACTGCAGCCATGAAATTAAAAGACGCTTGCTCCTTGGAAGAAAAATTATGACCAACCTAGACAGCATATTAAAAAGCAGAGACATTACTTTGCAGACAAAGGTCCATCTAGTCAAAGCTATGGTTTTTCCTGTGATCATGTATGGATGTGAGAGTTGGACAATAAAGAGGGCTGAGCGCTGAAGAATTGATGCTTTTGAACTGTGGTGTTGGAGAAGACTCTTGAGAATCCCTTGGACTGAAGGGAGATCAAACCAGTCAATCCTAAAGGAAATCAGTCCTGAATATTCACCAGAAGGACTGATGTTGAAGCTGAAAGTCCAGTACTTTGGCCACCTGATGTGAAGAACCAATTCATTGGAAAAAACCCTAATACTGGGAAAGATTGAAGGTAGGAGGAAAAGGAGACCCACAGAGGATGAAATGGTTGGATGGCATCAGCAACGTGATGGACATGAGTTGGAGTAGGCTCTGGGAGTTGGTAATGGACAGGGAAGCATGGTGTGCTGCAGTCCATGGGGTTGCAAAAGGTCGTACACAACTGAGCTACTGAACTGAACTGAACTGAATTTACTATTTATAAGCTTATGAAATAAAAATTAGATAAGATAGGATTCTTAAAATCACTAAATAACTGTCAATTTATTAAATAAAAATTTAAGTCATTAAATTTTTACAAATGATTTGATATTAACTCTGAGAAATCATAACCTAACAATTGTGATTTTGAAGCCTAACTAGTAAGATCATGATATTCCAGTGTGAATTTAATATTACACAATTAATTCACAAACAATTTATCTCAGAATGTATAACATTTTTTTGTGTTGTTTATTTGGCATATTTGTACTTCTAGTTTTCCAAAACAAACACACACAATCAAAAAATTCTAGAACAGGTTATTGTTAAAAATGCACTATATATACTTCAGTATTTCAAGAGCTTAAAAATATTTTTTCTTGGGTTAATATTTTGAGTTAAATTTTCACAGATACAGTGCTTGTAGAAAAATGAAATCTTAGACCTGTACATATGAATATTTTATGAACATTTAATATATGCTGTGGAGATTACTTGAATACATTTTCATTACAAATTTGTTCTTCAATATGACCTCTTATTCAACAGATTTTTATGCAATAACACACTGGAATTCACAGAAGTTCTATTTGGTAGAAATGAAAATGCAAAAACTTATTTGCTCCCTCTGCTGGAGAGATGTGTGTTAGTTGCTCAGTCATGTCTGACTCTTTGCGACCCCATGGACTGTAGCCCATCAGGCTCCTCTGGCCATGGAATTCTCCAGGCAAGAATACCGGTATGGGAGAGATGGGTGTTAATTAAAAGAGACAATGTGGTTTTGAACTCAGGAAAACAAAACCCAAGAGGTATCTCAGTAAGAAAATATAATGGTATGTAGAGAGAAATAAAGCTCATTAAGTAAGGTACATTCTATTTTAAAGACTAAAACAAAAAAAAATGCACTTCTGGAAAATAACTTGAGAATGAAGATTTAAATGTTTCTAAATCTTCCTTTAGTATTTGTTTTACAGACTCACTTCCTAGAATTACCAGTCGATTTATAAAGATGAAATGACTGTTTAGTATTCCTTTACAGATGATGTGGACTCTTGAGTATCATATTTGTATAACATCAATACCCAAAGAAATGAAACAAGAGATCCTGCATAACTTTTAGCACTAGAATACTTTTATTTTTCTCTTTTCCTCCTTCCTCAAGGAATCTTTGACTATATATTCTGGTGCAATTATTATGCAAGTGTAGCAGCAAGTCTGAGAGTATATCAGCTTATAGATATAATAACAGTAATATTTAACATTTACTGTGCCCCAACCAAGTGCTAACAATTCTACTACACTCTTTATGTAACTTGTCTTATTTAGTAATTTCTCAGGTATTTGAGAGTTGGTATCAAAACTAGATTTGACTTTCTATAGAGGTTCGCAAAGCTGATTGTGAGGAAGAAGGGGACTGATTCTGACTTGGTGAACTGCTTATCAGGGGATTCCTTCACGTACTGAAAGGTTGTTGCTGAACCACGCAAAGATGTTGGGATTCTTGGCCTCCGGAGGAGAAGAATTCAATCCGGGGCCAAAGATCACTCAGAGCTTTGTGTAAAGTTTTATTAAATTATAAAGGAGATAGAGAAAGCTTCTGACATAGACATCAGAAGGGGGTAGAAAGAGTACCCGCTTGCTAGTGTTAGCGATGGAGTTTCATATCCTCCAATGAATCCAAAGAATGTCTGGAAGTTGTAAAGACCTCACCAGACCATAATTTACATTTTAAGATAACAGGATTAGCCAGAAGGTTTAATCTAGAGACTGTCCTCAGGCAGGATGCTAATGCTAAGTCACTTCAGTCATGTCCGACTCTGTGCAACGCCATAGACAGCAGCCCACCAGGCTCCCCCGTCCCTGGGATTCTCCAGGCAAGAACACTGGAGTGGGTTGCCATTTCCTTCTCCAATGCATGAAAGTGAAAAGTGAAAGTGAAGTTGCTTAGTCGTGTCCGACTCTTAGCGACCCCATGGACTGCAGCCTACCAGGCTCCTCCATCCATGGGATTTTCCAGGCAAGAGTACTGGAGTGGGGTGCCATTGCCTTCTCCGTCAGGCAGGATACATTATTGTTATATAATGCTAAGGAATGTAGAGGGGGGGAAAAGTTTTTCCTTTCTTCCTCCTTAAGAATTCCAGACCTCTCTGTCCTTCTGGACCCCTAGACTTCTTATCAACCTGCCTAGGAAATGACTCTCTTACTACTGCACTCCTCAAATTCTGAGAACTAGATTTATACCCTCCCAGGCAGGAAATCAGAGGATTTCTTTCTTGGGAAATAAGCCCAAGAAATAAGACAGAGGCTGACATTTGAGTTTCCCTCAATGAAAAACTCAGTTCTCTGTCTTTTTACCCCATTTTGAAGTTCACCCCTACCCCTACATACCTCACAAACATGAATTCAGAAAGCAATCATCAGATTTCCAAGGAAAACTTTTAGTATGTAAAATACAGATACCAAAATAAATGAACCCAAATAAACAAATACAAAAACTATCCCCAATTTACAGGTGATTAAACTGAGGTCTAATAAATAAGGAACTTGCCTAAGTTCAAACATCTAATAATTTGCCAATGCAGAATTTTAAACCAGACTGACTGCAGATTGGAGCTGACACATATAACTATTTTAAGAAGGTCTGAATGATGTCTAGGGTGAGATGTCACTTACACATTATATGGCTATTTTTTAAACCAATAAATACTTAGATATGTCACCACAAAGCTGCCATTTCTTCCTGCCAGACATTATGTTAATGTCGTAAGTCGTAAGTTGTAAGTCACTCAGTCGTGTCCGACTCTTTGTGACCCCATGGACTGTAGCCCACCTCCTCCATCCGTGGAACTTTCTAGGCAAGAGTACTAGAGTGGGTTGCCATAAACTGCCATAAAATATAAGCTTGTAGGAGACTCCTTGTTCTTTCAGACAGAAGCAGTGAAGACAACCTGACCAGGCTGTGTGAGAAATGCATGGCCCAATGGAGTTCTTGGTTAAGAAGTCTACCTTTGTGTGCTGATCCTCTGGGTCAAAAGGTCACCATTTGCTCAGGTTTTCTCCTCTTTAAAATGGATATGCTCTTGGGAAGGCGCCAAGATGGCGGAGGAGTAGGACGGGGAAAACACTTTCTCCCCCACAAATTCATCAAAAGAGCATTTAAACGTCGAGTAAATTCCACAAGGCAACTTCTGAATGCCGGCAGAGGACACCGGGCACCCAGAAAAGCAACCCAACTCCTCGAAAGGAGGTAGGAAAAAATGTTAAAGACAATAGAAGAGACAGAAGAGGGAGGGACGGAGTTCCGTCCCGGGAAGGGAGTCTTAAAAAGAGAGAAGTTTCCAAACACCAGGAAACCTTCTCACTGCTGAATCCGTGCCGAGCTTTGGAAGCACAGAGGACAACATAACAGGGAGAAAAAATAAAAAAATAAATAAACAATTAAAACTCGCAGATTGCGAGCCCTATGGTAACTCCTCCAGCGGAGAAGCAGCGCAGACGCCTGCATCCGCCATTAGCAAGCGGGGGCTGGGCAGGGAGGCGCGGCGCGGGCTGCATCGCTGAGAGTAAGAATCTGGCCTGAATACCCTGAGCACTATCTGAGCGAAATAATTTGGGCTAGCAAACCAGACTGTGGGATATCTACCATGCGAAAAGCCAGCCCTAACCTAAGACACCGCCAGCTCGCGCACGGAACAAAGGACTAAACAGAGGTAGCCAGCTGCAAACCTTCCCCCTCCGGTGACAGGCAGCCAGAGCCGGAAGGGGGCAATCGCAGCCCCAGAGAGACATTATCTATAAAACTGGCTTCTTTGCTAACTAAAACTTATTGGGGGTCTGGACGGTCAACATCTGCCTGAGAAGGTGCGCCGGTTTTACAGCCAGATAACCAAGTGGTGGGGAGGCGATAAGTCGCAGCATTGGCGCTCGCCAAACACCTCATCACCTGAGCTGCTCGGACCTGGGAAGAGCACAAAACGCAGCCCTAACTGAGTCTGCGCCTCTGAGGACTACCTGAGTGCCTGAACCTGAGCGGCTTGGACCTGGGAGGTGTATGCAACCCAGGCCCAGCCTCGGATTGTTCCCGGCGGAACAACCTAGAGCCTGAGCAGTGTGGGCAGGGAGGCTACACGCGCCGTGAGCGGGGGCAGACCCAGTGTGGCTGAGGCACTGCGAGTGCACGCCAGTGTCATTTGTTTGCAGCATCCCTCCCTCCCTCCCCATAGCGCGACTGAACAAAGAGAAGAAATACAGCTCCACCCACCAGAACACCGACACAAGTTTCCCTAACCAGGAAACCTTGACAAGCCACCTCTACATACCCACACACAGCGAGGAAACGCCACAATAAAGAGAACTCCACAAACTGCCAGAATACAGAAAGGACTTCCAAACTCAGCAATTTAAACAAGATGAAGAGACAGAGGAATACCCAGCAGATAAAGGAACAGGATAAATGCCCACCAAACCAAACAAAAGAGGAAGAGATAGGGAATCTACCTGATAAAGAATTCCAAATAATGATAGTGAAATTGATCCAAAATCTTGAAATTAAAATGGAATCACAGATAAATAGCCTGGAGACAAGGATTGAGAAGATGCAAGAAAGGTTTAACAAGGACCTAGAAGAAATAAAAAAGAGTCAATATATAATGAATAATGCAATAAATGAAATTAAAAACACTCTGGAGCCAACAAATAGTAGAATAACAGAGGCAGAAGATAGGATTAGTGAATTAGAAGATAGAATGGTAGAAATAAATGAATCAGAGAGGATAAAAGAAAAACGAATTAAAAGAAATGAGGACAATCTCAGAGACCTCCAGGACAATATTAAACGCTACAACATTCGAATCATAGGGGTTCCAGAAGAAGAAGACAAAAAGAAAGACCATGAGAAAATACTTGAGGAGATAATAGTTGAAAACTTCCCTAAAATGGGGAAGGAAATAATCACCCAAGTCCAAGAAACCCAGAGAGTCCCAAACAGGATAAACCCAAGGAGAAACACCCCAAGACACATATTAATCAAATTAACAAAGATCAAACACAAAGAACAAATATTAAAAGCAGCAAGGGAAAAACAACAAATAACACACAAGGGAATTCCCATAAGGATAACAGCTGATCTTTCAATAGAGACTCTTCAAGCCAGGAGGGAATGGCAAGACATACTTAAAATGATGAAAGAAAATAACCTAAAATGGATATGCTCTTGCAGGGAAGTCATAATGATAAAGTTGAAAAGATCTGCATGATGCACTGGGCCTTACAACATGGGATAATATGCTCTATAAATACTCAGTAAAAAAACATATCAGCCCAAAAGCCGATTTGATGTGCAGCTGTACTCTTGTGCATCACATATGGTAATGGAATAGAAAATTACCTGGAAAAAATCTTTACACTGTTAGAATAATCAATTCAATGCCCTAAAGCTGAAGAATTTTGAATTAAAGTGTTAACACCTTATTTAATGATTTGAATACTGACTTCTCACCAATTTAAAGGAAATGTTATAATGCATCCGCTGCTTTTTTGATGATACAGTCAAACTGTATTGCAGGGCCATTGAATTCATTGCTACTTAAAGGAGTCAATATTTTCAAAATTTCTTAGCTGATGATTGCTGACTTAATCAATTGATTTGGCCAATTATGTATCTGATTCTCATAGGCCTGCTATATTGAATAAAACCAATGGTATGGAAATTTTAATTGTGACCATGTAACACATAGGTTAAGATATAGAAACAATGATAGTTATATTAATTAATTAGTGAAGCATAAACTTTTTGAGGTCTATACTTTTAAAGTCACCTGGGAAACAAAAAACTGTCCACTGCATTTTGTACTCCCTAGACATCCTTGAAAACATAAAACCAACTCCTCAACCAGAACATAGTAATTCTGTTTCTAATACCAAAAAAATTTCCAACACAGTGTGATAACATTGCACAGAAAAACCTCTTTAGGAGAAATTGCCCTAGCAGTAATAAGACTCCTTCAAATGGTCCAATGGGCATCAGATATATATGTCACATCAATTCAGGAAACTTGAGCTAAAAAACAAGATAAAAATAGTTTTAGCCACATTATTGCGGAAAGGGCTGTGTGAAAGGACACAAGAGGCATGTTCAGGGCCATTGAGAAAAATATGTGTAGAGAATATTTCAGAAGTCCCATTACAGAGGCTGCTGTCAGAGGCAAAACTGCCTGTATGCTATTAATACAATTTTATTTTGATTTTACAACCAGCATAGCTTGAGAAAACACAAGTGTATTTATCCATGTTATGTTGCACGTGAGAAAATGAGGCCCAAGGATGTTGTAACTTTTTCAATAATATCACCACTCTTATTGGTAAAAATAAGCTGTACTGTTTTACAAGAGAAATTCCTTGATTGAAGTATCACAGTTGAAAAAAGTCTAGAGTTACAGGTATGAGATCCATTCAAAGAGGCTACATTTGTGAAGAATAAAGGAACTAGGAGTTTATTAAATAAATTATGGTATATCCATACAATGGAATTCTATGCAGCTGTTAAAAATAATGTGGCAGATACATTAAAAAACACTATAGATATGTCAAAGTGAAATTCTACAATATTTATGTAAGAAATTCTAAGATATTTATGGAAGAAAAGCATATTAAAAAGCAAAGACATTACTTTGCAGACAAAGGTCCATCTAGTCAAAGCTATGGTTTTTCCAGTAGTCATGTATGGATGTGAGAGTTGGACTATAAAGAAAATTGAGTGCCAAAGAATTGATGTTTTTGAACTGTGGTGTTGGGGAAGACTCTTGAGAGTCCTTTGGACTGCAAGGAGATCAAACCAGTCAATCCTAAAGGAAATTGGTCCTGAATATTCATTGTAAGGACTGATGCTGAAGCTGAAACTCCAATTCTTTGGCTACCTGATGCTAAGAACTGACTCATTGGAAAAGACCCTGATGCTGGGCAAGATTGAAAGCAGGAGGAGAAGGAGACAACAGAGGATGAGATGGTTGGATGGCATTACCGACTTCATGGACATGAGTTTGAGCAAGCTCTGGGAGTTGGTGATGGACAGGGAAGCCTGGTATGCTGCAGTCCGTGGGGTCACAAAGAGTCAGACACGAATGAGTGACTGAACTGAAGACACAGGAAGGCAGGCAAAGATGAGAGAAAATAAATAGAAAATTAAAAAATAAAATGGAAGAATAAATCCTAATTTATCAGTAATTTCACTAAATATAAATGGTCTAAATACATATTAAAAAACATAGTCTGAAAGAGTAAATAAAAAATTAACTATATTTTGTCTATAAGAAATTCATTTCAAACATGAGACAGGCAAATTGAAAGTAAGACAATGGGAAGAATATACATCATGAAAACATTAATCAGAAGAAAGCGAGAGTACCAATATTAATATCAAATAAAATAGATTTAAGAGCAATGAAAATTACCAGACACAGAAAAGAATTTTGCATAAGGATAAAAGGACTAAGCCTAACAATGATAAATGTATATGCACCAAACAACAAACTTCATATCCTAAATCCTGTTCAATTTTCAGCAATGTTTTGTTCAACTAATAACATCTATTTAGAATATCTTACTGATGATCGATTCTATGTATTTGTAATAACAATTTTGTATTTTCTTTGGCCTTTCATAGTTTTAAATACTGACATTTTTCCATTACAGGACAACTTTACCGACATTTCCTTCTCTGGTATGGTTTTTTGTTCAACTAATAACGTCTATTTAGAATATCTTACTGATAAATGATTCTATGTATTTGTAATAACAATTTTATATTTTCTTTGTTTGGCCTTTCATAGTTTTAAATATTTACATTTTTCCATTACAGAACAATTTTACCAACACTTCCTTCTTTGGTATAGTCACCAGTTAGGCAGCTAGACACTTTCATTGGTAAAGCTATTAGAGGTTTAAATTAGCACTTGCAAGGGCATGTGTATAGTATATTTTGAGAAGCTATATGAGAGAAACAGACTTTCTTGTAACACTTTTGCCCAGTGTATACCCCAAAAATGCTATGTAACAAAATACCCTAATACTTGATAACATAAAACAGCAATCAATTATTTGCAAAGGTCTGTGGGTTGATTCGGAGAAGGCAATGGCACCCCACTCTAGTACTCTTGCCTGGAAAATCCCATGGATGGAGGAGCCAGGTGGGCTGCAGTCCATGGGATTGCTAAGAGTCAGACACGACTGAGCGACTTCACTTTCACTTTTCACTTTCATGCATTGGAGAAGGAAACAGCAACCCACTCCAGTGTTCTTGCCTGGAGAATCCCAGGGATGGGGCAGCCTGGTGGGCTGCCGTCTGTGGGGTCGCACAGAGTTGGACACGACTGCAGTGACTTAGCAGCAGCAGTGGGTTGATTTAGGCTGGCTCAGGTGAGCAGTTTTTTTTTTTTTTTTTTTATGCTGAGACAGCCTGAGTAATTTTGCTTCTAAACACTGATCTGTAGGTTGTCTGGGGGTGGTTCTGCTCACATATCTTTCAGTCCTCTTGGAACTATTGGCTAGTTAGAGTATGTTTTTCACATGGAATTGGCAGAGACACAACAGAGAGAAGACATGAGATATCTTAGTCTAGTCTTGGAACTGGCAACTTTCTCTTCCGCTCATACGGCATTAGGTAAAGCCAGTTACAGGGCTTCCCTGGTGGCTCAGTGGTAAAGAATCCACCTGCAATGATGGAGACGAAGGAGGTGTGGGTTCAGTCCTTGGATCAGGGAGATCCTCTGGAGGAGGGCATGGTGACTCACTCCAGTATTCTTGCCTGGAAAAGCTCATGGACAGAGGAGTCTGGCTAGCTATAGTCCATGGTGTCACAGAGTGAAACCTGACTGAAGTGACTGAGCATAGCACAAAGCAAGTTACATGGTCAAACTCAAATGTAAGAGGCAGGTGAATATACAACACTTTTAGAAGAACTGCAAACTCCTTAGGCAAAGGAGGTTAATACAGGGAAAGAAGAAGAACTGGATCCAATGGTGAAATTTAACAAGACACACACACACACCTGGCTGATGTCTTGCCACTGAGTTTGTATGGATTTGTGATTAGCTTGTTTTTAAAAGAAAATAAAATACATCTCATTTGAAATATATTTTATTTGTAATTTAAAATCATGAAAGACAATGACTTTAAACTCCCATATTTTTGCTACCTACTTGAGAGAAATAGAAATAATTAGGAGTGCAGTAGTAAGGGGTTATCTAGTGGTCAAATAAATTTCATACTACATGCCTGGCATTTCTCTTGTCCACTTGGTCACTGAGTGTGTGTAATTCTTCACCACTTTTCTTTCTCTTTTGAGGCTGTCATAAAGTCACGGTATGATTAAGCTAGAGGAATCCAGAGAGTTTAAAACTGATCCAGTCCAAAAATATCCAATATGTGTTCCTCATAACTCTTGGGTTATAAAGTGGGAGGGTAGATATTTGAGGACCCCTCCCCTAATTAATAAGAGGGGATCTATTTTAGCTGTTTTGTCTCCTGACCTCTCATGTAATGTTTCATGACATAAAATGGTTGGAGCATCTTTGATCTTACTAAATTCATCCCTTTTTATTAACAGATGAGGAAAATCAGGCCCTGAGACTTGAAGTGGTTTATTTCTACAAGATGGTTGTTGTTTTAGTCACTAAGTCATGTCCAACTCTTTTGTGACTGCATGAGCTGTAGTTGCCAGGCTCCTCTGTCCATGGGATTTCCCAAGCAAGAATACTGGAGGGACTTGCCCCACACCCTCCTCTAGAGGATCTTCTTGACCCTGGAAGCAAACCCACATCTCCTGAATTGGCAGGTGGAGACCGTTTCTACAAGGTACTATGGCTTAACACACTAAAAAAAAAAAAAAAAAAAGAAAAACCAGATTAGATTTGGGTTTCCTGACTTCAGTACTTGAATAGTTTTCCTTTTTAAGACTTTGCCACAGACTTAGTGGCTTAAAGCAGCACACATTATCTCAAAGTGTCTGTGGGTCAGAGGTTCAGGAATGACTTAGCTGGATCCTCTGCAAGACTACAATCAAAATGCTGTCTAAGACTGCATTCTCATCTGAAAGCTTAATTGGAGAAAGGTCTGCTTTCAGGATCCTTCCAATTATGGCAAAATTCATTTCTTTATGGCAGTAAGATTCAGGTCAGTTGCTTCTTCAAGGCCAGCAGCATACAGAGGGAGATTTAAGCAAGACAGATGCTACCCTCTTATGTAATCACATATATTCCACCACCTTTCCTGCATTCCATTGGTTAGAGGCAAGAAAAGTTTCTGTCTGCAATCAGGGAAGAAGATTACACAAAGGCATGAAGACCTGAAGATAGGAGCCTGGAAGTCACCTTAAAATCTCTCCACTAGCAGTACAATAACTGTTTCAGCTGTCAAAATATTAGTGGGTGAGAAGGACACTGTAGTGGTTTAAAATCTGTCTAATGTTCAAAAGGGTGTTCTCTTCTTTTGCTCCACTCCCCTGAATCTGGACTGGACTTGGAAATTTATTTCTAATAAACTGGAAGCATGGTGGAAATGATGGTGTGTGACTTCCAAGACAGAAGGCATTGGGATTTTCTCTTCGCTTTCTTTCTTGGTGTCTCACTCTGGGGGAAATCAGCTGCTATGCCACAAGGACCAGAAAGCAAGCTGGTGGAATGGTCCATGCGGCAAGTAATTGAGGAACCTTGTCAAAGGTCAGCTATGCGAGAGTTGGCCTTCTGCTGACAGTTCACATGAGTCAGCCATTTCAGAACAGGATTCTTGAGCCCTAGTCAAGCAGTCAGATTTCTGCAAGTCCTGGCCAATATATTGTCCTGAGAGAAGTGAAGTCAGACCGCTCAGCTGAGACACTCCCAAGTTTCTGACCCACCAAAACTGTAAGATCCATAATTTTTTCCGCTTAAATTACTAAGTTTTGGGGTAATTTGTTACTCAGTAATAGAAAATTAACTTAGACACAAAGTGCTTTATTGTCTGGTTTCACATCTATCAGGGAATCCCCTTCTGTCGTATGATAGGAAACTGTTTCTGGTAGATTTTTAAAAATATATTTATGAAAATCTTTTAAAAATCTTCTGCTTATTTTCCCCTGTGAAGGGACACCAAGCCAAGATAGAAATGTCCACTTTTGTTAGCATCCAAGAATTCTTTGTAGAAAAAAAATGAAATGTTCATGCTATGACCTAAGGCACTGATAGAAAGGGTAATTTACCCTGAAAAAGGCTGTGCTTTAGTTAACACTCATGTCTCAGAGCCAATGTAAACCTCTCCCACTCCATATTCTAGAGTGTGTCCTTCAGCTAGATGAGCACATTTTCTGCAGAGAAATGTTCCAAAGATCAAGCAAGAAAGATGAGGACACTTGTTCTTGGCTGTTCCAGGTGAGTGAAGTCTCAGCGTGGATGCAAATGAATGTGCTCAGAGGCTTTCTTCAGAGAAGAAAATCAGAAGATCAGATCTTCATAGGGAATTATAACCTTCACAAACTTTAAAGAAGTGAGGTGCTATTGTGAAAGAGCCTGCAGATTTTCCCTCCCTCCAGCTGTAAGTTAGTTAGTTGCTCAGTCGTGTCTGACTCTTTGTGACCCCGTGGAATGTGGCCCACCAGGCTTCTCTGTTCATGGAATTCTCCAGGCAAGAATACTGGAGTGGGTAGCCATTCCCTTCTTCAGGAGATCTTCCAGACCCAGGGACTGAACCTGAATCTTCTGCACTGCAGACAGATTGTTTACCATCTGAGTCACCAAGAAGGCCCTTCAGCTGCGAGCACAGGAGCAAAGCCACAGAGAAGTTCATCAAATTGGATTGATTTTCTTCATGGGATTGAAATAATCTGGTCTAAGTGAAAAAATAGACTTTAAAAAAAATTGGATTTGAATCTAAAAGGGCAGAATCTGTGATGATCAAAATAACTGGCTTTATAATTGGATGTTAGTGCTATGTAGCAATTATTCTTTACTACTCTGATCCTTCTTGCTCTCGCTTTTATCTGCCATGCATTACACTTTTGTAATTAGAAGCTGATTAAGCCATGGTAGAAAGTTTTTACTTTTTTCACTTCAAAAATTATTCTAGAATGTTTTTTCTCCCCATGCATATGTTTCACAAATAGCCTGATTACTTCTTTGGTATTGGTATTCCAATGATCACACTGAAGTCAACTAATGTGTACTCCGTGGTGGAAGAAGCAAAATTCCTATTGGTTTAATTCAATCCATATTAAATTGTGATATTTGTGCCTTAAAAGGGTAAATTTAACAAGGCCTGGATTTAATTTATCAAGTATACTGAAGTAGGTAAATAACAGCATGGAGCCCAATGCATCAGAGTTGGAAGTGTAATGAGATCAGTAGGCAAGCTCTCCATAAAATTACTTGGGGCGTAGGAGAATCCAGACATAGCAATTATACTTAGCAAGAAGAAGCAGTTCTAGAGAGTGTGAAGCAATTAGTCAGATTTACAATCTCAGAGGAAAGAAGGGAAAATTACTTAAGTTAAACTCAGAAGCATCTTAAATCATCATTACACTGTATTGATCTCAGTTGAAAGTGACTGGCTAGAAATGCTTGGTTTCTCTTTACCATTAAGTATTTCCATAGTGTTTGACTAACACCAAGAAAATACAGCCTGGCATTTGAACCATAGTAAATTATAAGCACATAGGCTTTCACAATGTGTGCGTGTCTTTTGGAAGAAAAGTCTCAGAACATTTAGGAGAGTCGATGTTGATTTATAAGCTAGTTGTATTTTTTTTTTAACATTCCTGCTAATACCCCAAAGTAAAGGGTGGGCAAGTACATTTAAAGAAAATGAAGAAGTACACATGGCAGTGGTTTTAAATGAGAAATATGCTGCACTATTTTAACTGATTTTATATCAAAACATGTCATTGTCCATTTACTTATTGAATGGTCCTAATTATTTCTGACCAAGCTTATTTTTTAGAAAGACAAGAGATTTTGAAATACGCATTGCTATTTTGAAATATCTACTGCACAGTCAGCAGAACAACTGAGAAATATCTTCCACTGATTTGTATAAATACATTTTGAAAATGTCAAACTGTTCATATGGGAGGTCTACCCATCCAATTAAAATTTGGGGTTGGGGAGAGAAACATAAAATTACCCTGCTTGCCAGTAAAATCTATCCTTGAATTTGTCTTAGCACTGTTTGGAAAATTAAGTATTCACACATACTATCTGCGTATTTTTAGCAATGGGGCTAAAATTAGAGACAGTGTCACTTTCACAAAGAGAGGAACAGGCCAGTTATTATTTCTACCAATTCCCTATTAAGCATGTCTTGAAGAGAAAAAAAAAAAGAAAGAAACAGGATGGTTTAATAGTATCAGTAGGCAGATGCAGTGCGTGCGTGTGTGTGTGTGTGTGTGTGTGTGTGTTTGTGTGTATGATGTGTGTGTGTGTGCTGGTATGTGTTTGCTCACATGCACTTATGTTCTTTATGATCTTAGCTATCAGAATTGATTGAACATATACACATATACAGAATGACCAAAACCACAGACTAAACTGAATTTCACTTTCTGAAACAGAGCAAAACCCTATGGTCTATGCCCTCCATGTCCTCAGCCTGCTTTTTGTCTGTGGAAAAACTTTAGCCAAAGAAGAAGTTTAATCAGAGACCTGAGAAAATGCAGGAACAAAGGAAAACAGTCCACCAAGACTAATAATAGTTTAGTCATTAAGCATAGTTGAGAGCCTTTAGTTCTTCCTCAAGGGCTATAGATAGTATTCTGAGCCATAACCTACGAGCTGTCTTGTATATACTGAAATTCCCACCAAGTGGAAGAAGTTAACTATATGATGACCAAACTGTAGCCATGACATCGGCTTCCACAATTCTGAGAATTGGCCTCAAAGAAATGGGAACAAATCAACTCTGGAACTGAAGATTAACTGTATTTATAATAATTAAAATGATGCTGATCAGACCAGCGCATGATCAATTTCAAGATGACAGTCAGCTGACTGTGCATGCAGCCTCCTCCCTGCATCCTTAAAAGCTCTTTGCCCAGTGGCTGAAGAGTGGTTAAGCCTTTGGACAAGAGTCCTCCCTTCCCCTCCATTGCCAGCATCCAAAATAAAGCAAAATTTCCACCAACCTGCCTCTTCAATGGCTTTTGAGTGGCAGGTAGCCAGATCCTACTTTTCACTACATTTCTAGACTTAAATATCGAAATCCTTCTGTAAAAGAAAAGAGGTAACTAGTCTTAGACCAGTTAAGAGGTCTTAACTGAACCAGAGGCTGTGATGATAGCTTTTTACACATTAGTTATTTAATTCTGAGCAACTAATAAATTATAATACAGCTTCTTGTTTACCAGGACAATCAATTCTTCTAATACTGAAGCTTTGGGAAAACGACAATGTGAAATAAAGGACAGTGTTTATTGGTCCTATCATGGATAAGTCAAAGAACTACTTGCTTTAATTCTATGAATTAAGTGTAAGAAGAATGATTTTTAAATAGCCACAGCTCCTATAGAATCTCTCTCTCTCCCTTTATCAGTTCCTATAAAGGGATGATTAGCTGGGAAGGAAAACTTGAGTTTAAAAAACATCCAAGATTTAGTTATTTATATTGCTAAAGGTGGACACCAGTGTTTATATCTTCTTGTTTGTTTATTTTCATGCTTGGGAAACACTTTAATGTGTCCTTATTTATGTAAATAGAAGGTATCAGAAAAAAATAAGAAATATGCAAAGCTACCTTTTTTTTAAAACACATATTGATGCAAAAATCCTTAAAGTTAACTAATTGCATCCAGAAGCATATGAAAAAACAATGCACAAAGTGAGTCTCTTTCCAGAAATCTAAGGATGGTTCAGTTTTAGGCAGCTTTGACCATTTAAATAGACCAAATGTGAATCCAAAAGATCATTGTCCGTGGGTGTTGAGCTAACTTTATATAAAAGCCAACACCCACTCTTCATGGAGTGCTGGACACATTACATTTGCTCTTCCAGATCATCCTTCACTCTGCTCAGTGCCCCAAGAGGCTGGCCTGTATGGATTTCATCAAAGGACTGTTTCAAGCTCTGAGGTCTAGCTGGGTTCAGGAAGAGAGAGTGAGGTCACAGTATTAAGGTCCTGTTTCCTTCTCTGAAGCATGGTTTCCAATTAATTTTGTGCCTCAGAAAAAAAGTCACTGCTACCCTGAAGTTGGCTTTTCTATTTAACTTTCTCCCTCTAAGTTCTGGACAGGGTTTCAGTTCCTTGTCCTTTCTATCCTTGGTATCATTTCAGTTTTCTAAATAGCCTTTGAGGATCCTTGATACTCCAGCCTCATCTTAAAAATACTCCCTTTGTTAAACTAAAACTAGTCGAATTTTACTTGTGTCTGACTCTGTGACCCCATGGAGTGTAGTCCACCAGGCTCCTCTGTCCATGGAATTCTCCAGACAAGAATACTGGAGTGGTTAGCCATTCCCTTCTCCAGGGGATCTTCCCAACCCAGGGATTGAACCCCTCTCTCCTTAGGCTCCTGCATTGCAGGCAGGTTCTTTATGTTTGAAGGCTTCCCTAATAGCTCAGTTGGTAAGAATCTGTCTGCAATGCAGGAGACCCCGGTTCAATTCCTGGATTGGGAAGATCCCCTGGAGAAGGGAAAGGCTACCTACTCCAGTATTCTAGCCTGGAGAAATCCATGGACTATACAGTCCATGGGATTGCAACAAGTTGGACACAACTAAGCCACTTTCACTTTCTTTACTGTCTGAGGCACCAGGGAAGTCCTTAATTTCAGTTTGCTTTCTGTTTTCCTTCTGTGACCTTCATTGGTTCATATGAGACGCTTCATTCAGAAGATCTAACATTGTGGTATAGCAATACAGTATATAGACAAAGAACGTCTCTAGTCTTTTGCTGGAGGTTCCTGGCACAGAGCTGTAAAAACCTTTTGAATGACAGGAGTGTCTTTGTCATGCTAATGAGGTGACTCAGGTGGATCCGTAGATAGCTTCAGGATGGGGTCTGATCCCAAGAAGACCAAGCACATGATTAAAATGTTGGGGACTTTGAGGTATGACCTCTAGGAAGCAGAGAGGGGCTGGAGATTGAGTTCAGTCACATGGTCATCGTGATTTAGTCATTCATGCCTAAGTTATGAAATCCTGATTAGAAGCTCAGTGAAGCTTCCTGGTTGGAAAGTCCATTAATGTGCCTGGAGGGTGACATGCCCTAACTCCATGTGGAGATGGCATGGGGACTCTGCATTCCCTTCCAGAACTTCACCCTAGGAGCATCCTTTTTAAGAAAACTGTAATCTTAAGTATAGAACTCTCCTAAGTTTTGTTGAGTCATTCCAGTGAATTATCAAAGCTGAGGGGGTTATAGGAACCATCCAATATGCAGTCAGTTAGTTGAAAGTCCAGGTTGCCTGGCGACCCCCTCCAAAAATGCAGCTGGCATCTGATGCAAGCACAGTCCTGAGGAGAGTTAAGGCCTTAAATTTGTGGAGTCTGACGCTAGCTCCTGCCAGTTAGGGTCAGAATTGTATTGCCGTACATCCAGTTGAGAAGTGAAACAGAACAAACATATACCAAATCAGGAGGCAGCATCACGTTTAATGGCAAAACTTTAAAAATATGTCTACTAAAATCAGGAAAACAATTATCATATTGCTATTTTCATTTTTAGTAGTACCGTTTAGTAAGGTTATGAATTTTCACAGAGTAAAAAATTGGTTTGCTGAATCTTATAAGTTCTAAATGTTTCATACTTGTTTTTATAAAATATTCTTTCTCTTCTCCTGTACACTCTCTCGTTTTTACCAGAATCTGTGTATACCAAAGTGTAATTTCTAAGACCCTGCCCCCGCATCCCCCAATACACTCTTTCTTATTTGTAGCCTTCTGTGTTTCTTCTTGGTCAACAATAGTTTATCTTAGGGTTTGTTCTTGTTGTTTCATAGTCTATGGTATTGGACTAATGCATAAAGAATCTGCTTGCCAATGCAGGAGATACAGGAGACACGAGTTTGATTCCTGGGTCAGAAAGATCCCTGGAGGAGAAAATAGCAACCCAATCCAGTATTCTTGCCTGGAAAATCCCATGGACAGAGCAGCCTGATGGGCTACAGTCCATGGGGTTGTAAAGAGTTGGACATGACTTAGCAACTGAGCACACATAATGATATCTGTTATTATAGTATCACACAGTATGTTTGTTTTCAGTGCTTTAAATATCCTTTGTGCTCTGCTTATTCGTCCTTCCATGTAACCACAATCCAACTACTAATCTTTGCTGACTGTACAGTATTTTTTGCTTTTGTTTTATTTAGTTTTTTTGTTTGTTTGTTTTTGGTTAGGGTTAAATGAAATGATGAAATGTTTATAAAATTCAAAGCACTGAGCCAGGTATATAGCAAATGCTCAGGAGATTTTAGCTTCTTTCCTTTTCTTAATTTCCTAAATGAACTCTGAGGTCTGGCTTTTAATTATAGACGTTTGAAGAACACTCTTTTTTAAAATTCTCCCTTCTATAGCAAGAAGATCAAACCAGTCAATCCTGATGGAAATCAGTCCTGAATATTCATTGGAAGGAAAGATGCTGAAGCTGAAACTCCAATACTTTGGCCACCTGATGCGAAAAACTGACTCATTGGAAAAGACCTTGATGCTGGGAAAGATGAAGGCAGAAGGAGAAAGGGACAACAGAGGATGAGATGGTTGGATGCCATCAGTGACTCTATATAGGTTTGAGCAAGCTCTGGGAGTTGATGATGGACAGGGGAGCATGGAAGACCATGAAAGACCACTCTTTTTTAAAATTTTCTTTTATATAAGAACTAAATTATGAAAAATTATTTTTATTATATTTAGCCTATACGTATTAGTTGTTCAGTCGTGTCCAACTCTTGACTCCACGGACAGAAATCCATGGGATTCTCCAGGCAAGAATACCATAGTGGGTTGCCATGCCCTCCTCCCAGGGATCTTCCTGACCCAGGAATTGAACCTGTTTCTCCTGTGTCTCTTGCATTTCAGGTGGATTCTTTACCCACAGAGCCACAATTTACTTGATTGTAAATCAAGTTTATTACTGAATAGCTATTAGTGATACTAAAAAACAAAATTCAACTGAGTGAATTTGAAGATCTAATTAATTGTATTATATACTATATGAATCAGGCAGCATTCCATCTAACAACTGGTGAGCCCTCAACGGTTATATAAAGTGAAAGGTTTTTATACAAAGGAGGGTGGGGCAAGGAAGTCAATAACAAATAAATATAAAATGCTATTTGGGGCAAAAAAATCTTTTCAAAGAAGAAAGGACGAGAGTTTTATCATGCAGATTGTCTCTTCTTCCTCTTGGAGGAGATAGAGAGGGCCAATACGACAGATTCTCATTGGCTCTGATCAGAAAATTCTAGATAGGTTAATTAAGATTATATTTCTGGTGAAGGTCAAAACTGCAATCAGATACGGTATTAAATCTAGACTTGGCATCATGGGCTTTGGCACAAGTGACATTATTTCAGGTCAGTGATTTTTCTCCTTAACAGTGTTACTCTTCAGTATGAGAAGTATATTTACAGAATTTCTACACTTAGAGGATGAATACATTGTTATAAATTCACTATTAGATATAATGCTTCACATATTTTAAAGAGTAGGTTTTTTTTCTTTTTGGTCACCATCAAGTCTTTGTTTTTGGTATTAGTGAAATGGTCTGGATTATTGTACCTGAAACTGTCTAGCTAAGCCCTAAACACTGCTGGTAAGGCAAACAGTGGTGAGTACTTTTTAAGAATTTGATGTGCTGGTAGCCACAGTTGGTCCTTGGCAAAAGGCAAAATTTGTTTCGGTTTCTTGGTTCCTTTTGTACTTTATTCTTTTTGGTAGCAAACCTTACCCTCTTTTTCAAACGGTTTATTTTGCTTTATTCTTACTTTCATTGTGATTAAACATGTTTTTTCTTAAGCATAAATTCACTAGGCAATGCATATAAGGAAATACTCATTTTATTCCTATGTAAATTTTTTGGCAAAATAAGAGTTCTTTCTGGTTTGGGGACCATGTAGGCCAAGTATTATATTGTTCTTTCTTCTAGAGTGAAAACAGATGTGCATATTTTCTATGGTAAATTTTCACTGAGTTCACTGAAATCAACTGCTGTGCATTTCTGTTTAGTACTTTGGAATTTTAAAAGTGCTTCATGCTTTATCTTCTTAATAATTGTATAAGAAAGACAGGGTAGGTAGTGCCTTTGCTTCTGTATAAAGAAATTGCAAATTAAAAATTTTAAATGATATATCTAGACTCTAGTAGTTAGAAGATTGGTTGAAAACCAAATCATTGGCCTTTTTGCTCAATGATTTTTCTGCTATTTCACCATGGCTTTGTATTTATAACTTAACTAAACTTAGTGACTGCTTATGTCAGAGAAGTTGGAGATATGTGGTTACTTATATTAATTCTGACATGTCAACTCATAGGGTCATTTGGTTTTTTCTATCAGTAATTGTAGAGAATTGTGAGAATTGAGCTTATAATTTTAGCTTTTGTTATTATAGTAATTGATGACTATTAAATCATAGTTGGGTTCATTTGCTTAGAATTATTTATCTGGTTAGTGGACTTGTCCTGGGCCATGTGGGCAGAATTAGGCAATGCAGATGTCTGGAATTGAGTGCATCAGAACTTTGTAATTAGAGCTTGTCTAAACAAAATTAATGAAGCACTCAAAGTTAAAATGTTAGCCCTACTGAAAAGTCAGAAGTTAGAAGAAATATTTCTCTAAAATAAAAGTGTGGATCTAAGTCAAGTCTTGTCAAACTTTCATGGTACTTATATTGACAGAAAAAGACTTGTTATTCATTGAATAGCATGTGCTTGTTCCTTTAGGTGACCAGTTCTTTCAAGCCTATCAAATGGACGTCTGTATTACTGTCCCATTTAACAGATGAGAACATTGAGACTTGGGATGATCAATTGCCAGTAATAACAGAACTCAAAATTGAATAAAGTGTTCTCAAACCAAAGTTTATGCTTTCTTGATTCTCCCAAAATCCCCCTTTCACAAATAAAAGTCTACAATTTCTATAATCTCAAAATATTTGTATTTTCAAGTCTTAAGCCTAATAGAAAATCATTTCTTAAGTAAATTAGACAGCATTTTTATTTGAGTAACCAGAAGAATTTGTTCAAAGGGAGATGAATTGTAGAATTAAAATACATTCATTAAGCCATTTTGATAATGTCACACTAAATAATCGCAGATAATTTAACCCCATGCTAACCTAAGTTTGACTTGGAGGTAAGGAATTCCTTTGATACACTACAGTAATTTTCCCTGGAGAATAAAAAATTATTTTGCGTAGAAGAGGAAATTCAGCAGGGTTAGTGAAAATTTGCCAGCATAAAAATTTAGAGAGCATTGACCTATGTAGCTACATGTGAAGTAGATTTAGTATGTGAAACATTTGTGTGTTCTATTTAAAAATTTTAATTACCATGGCACATGATAAAAAGACTTATACTATAATTTAAACCTACCTAGATTTATTCTCCTAGAAAGAATCTTTATGATTAATTGCATGTAATACCCCTAAGAGATCGTCAGTACTTTGCTTCAGTGTACAGTTTCTGTTAAAAAAAAAAAAGTTTAATAACTTATTAAGGATTCATTCTGAATATTGTTTTGCATTTTAAATACTGTTTGGTAAATTCTAGTTATGACAGTAGTAAAATGATTTAGTTTGGAGTGGGCTCTTGGTCATGCTGAAGGACTATAATAAATCAGTTCGATTAAAAAAAAAAAAAACTTGAGTGTATGTCAGTGAATTAGCTCTAGGACATTCAAAAGGAGCTAAGCTTTTGTTTTACCTCAAAAAAGAATGTTTAATTCATTAGAGCAGGTAGAAAAAAAATGCATATACTTTTACTCGGTATTTTACTTGAAGATTAATCTTTTGTTCACCACTGGATCTGTACAACAACAAATTTATTTGGAAGGAATTAACTGTCACGCAGTATGTGGTTCTTAGTTTTCCTAAAGTGAATAGGAAATGTCTGGGACCTAAACAATATTTCAGTTTGAGGGTAATATGTTTTCTGGTTTCTACTCTGTCAGATTCTCACCTGGGTCTCCAGGGAGGCAAGAAAAGATTGCCTATATGACATATTTTGCCTAAAGCAAGTCCTGAAACTAGGATTCATATTATTCATTTGATTGAGTGTTGATTTCCATAGATTTGCCAAGGCTCAGAATACAATGCATTTTCTCAAAAAAACATTATACCTCTCTTTTACAAATGAAGCTATACTTTGTAGAAAATAATGAGGGAAAGTGGAGAAATGATGTTTGGCTTTGAAACATTTTTTACGCATTACATTGGGTAGAATCAGACTTTTAAATCAGTTTGATTTTTTTAAACTAATTTATTTTTGGTGATATTGAAAAATCCAGGACACTGAACACTCTTTTCTGGACAGATGGAAAGAAAAAAACATCATTATCATCAACAACAAAACAAAACCACATATAGAGAAAAATTACTTAGAAATTATGAGATCTTATCTCTTTTCAATATCTGAATAACAATAGTAAAATATAAACTTAGTTTAATACAGTAAATGAAATATGACATATTCCATCTTGGATGTTAGTTTCCACTGGTAAATATTTTTTAGAATGCTGACCTATCTTGCAGAGATGGAAAATCAATGAACTCAGTTGATAAAGATGAATGATGGTATTATAGTCCTCAAAGATTAATGGATCATAATCATATTTTGCTATATGGGGAAGCTTTTTAAAATAGGAACTATCCCATAATTGCATCCTAAATATAGTTAAGTTTATGAACATGCAATTTTTATTGTTGTAATTCTTCACATTCAGGGATAAAATAATAGAAAAGTTCTATGAGGTCACGGAAAATCTTTTTCTCTAGAATTAGATAAAAAAGATAAAATAAGTATGAAAAACATATAATTTATCTGTGGTAGAGATAGGAATTACTCTTACGTCATTTATTCTCCAAGGCCTAATCACTATTTTGAAATTTTTCTGTAATGATTGTTGCAACTATAATTGGTCTTTTATATTGAGAAAATTCATGTCATAATCTCTCCAACAACCTCCCAAACCAATTCCTTGACCTGAATTCCCCATAAATGTAACATCATTACCAATGACCAACCTTGACATACTGGAATGCTTTTTATATCAGTTCTCATATTTCATCCTCTATATTCCATAAAATGCCAGTTTATGAATATTCTACCTCCATAACACCTTCTTAATCCACCTTATTTCTCCCAAATTAATTGCCTTACCCTTGCAGATCAGTATAACTTAATTCAAATTTTTTTCTAAAAAAATTTCTTCCATCTTTTAGAATTTAAATATCTCATTACCACCACCTCCAAACACCCAAATACCAGCTCATTCAGAATTTCAAGATTAAACCCTTCTTGCTGTAGAGCAAAGATAAATAGCTATTTGCTGAACTCATTGTAATGGACTATGCCAAAGCCTTTGACTGTGTGGATCACAATAAACTGTGGAAAATTCTGAAAGAGATGGGAATATCAGACCACCTGACCTGTCTCTTGAAAAACCTATATGCAGGTCAGGAAGCAACAGTTAGAACTGGACATGGAACAACAGACTGGTTCCAAATAGGCAAAGGAGTACGTCAAGGCTGTATGTTGTCACCCTGCTTATTTAACTTATATGCAGAGTACATCATGAGAAATACTGGGCTGGAAGAAGCACAAGCTGGAATCAAGATTGCAGGGAGAAATATCAATAACCTCAGATATGCAGAGGACACCACCCTTATGGCAGAAAGTGAAGAGGAACTAAAAAGCCTGTTGATGAAAGTGAAAGAGGAGAGTGAAAAAGTTGGCTTAAAGCTCAACATCCAGAAAACGAAGATCATGGCATCTGGTCCCATCACTTCATGGGAAATAGATGGGGAAACAGTGGAAACAGTGTTAGACTTTATTTTGGGGGGCTCCAAAATCACTGCAGATGGTGATTGCAGCCATGAAATTAAAAGATGCTTACTCCTTGGAAGGAAAGTTATGACCAACCTAGATAGCATATTCACAAGCAGAGCTATTACTTTGCCAACAAAGGTCCCTCTAGTCAAGGCTATGATTTTTCCAGTGGTTATGTATGGATGTGAGAGTTGGACTGTGAAGAAAGCTGAGCACCCAAGAATTGATGCTTTTGAACTGTGCTATTGGAGAAGACTCTTGAGAGTCCCTTGGACTGCAAGGAGATCCAACCAGTCCATTCTAAAGGAGATCAGTACTGGGTATTTTTTTGGAAGAAATGATGCTAAAGCTGAAATTCCAGTACTTTGGCCACCTCATGCGAAGAGTTGAGTCATTGGAAAAGACTGTGATGCTGGGAGGGATTGGGTGCAGGAGGAGAAGGGGACGACAGAGGATGAGAAGGCTGGATGGACTTGATGGACTTGATGAACATGAGTTTGAGTGAACTCCAGGAGTTGGTGATGGACAGGGAGGCCTGGCGTGCTGCAATTCATGGGGTCACAGAGTCGGACATGACTGAGCGACTGAACTGAACTGAACTGAAGAAAGAACAAGCAGAGAGAGAGGATTTCTGCATAGCAGTTAGAAGAGAGGAAAAAGGAGGGCTTGAAAGAGCAAGAAGGAAACCAAAACATTTGAGGGAGGAAGTCATGTCCTAGTATAAAAATGAGATTAGAGGATGAGAGAGGAGTGAGAAGAGGGCTTTCCAGAAGAGACCAACATTTATCCTCTGGGCAGGCTTGGAACTGAACCCTTTGTGAGGGGCATTGCTGACATGCTCAGAGTTCAGGTACAAGATCTGACTCCCATATTGTGCCTCTCTTTGCCTCATCCAGGTTTTATGCTATTATTTTTACTAGGTGAGGTTTTCCCTTCATCTAGTCCCTCATTGTGTAGTATCACATTCTCATTGGGTAGCATCATATCCAGTAGGAGTGATGCTGTTCTGTGTCACAGGACTCTGCTTGGTTTGGTCCTCATCTTAACACCGAGGACATCCTTAGTCTCTAACCTCTATATATTCTTGGGGACTTGCTGAACTTAACAGCCAGTGACATCCAGAACTCCATGGTGTTTAAAGATACATTGGAACTCTACAGTGATACATATGTAAATCTTAGAGACAGCTTTGATAGTCTCTGATTTATCATCCTTTTTTCTTTTCTCATTGTTAAAAGACACATTTATAAAAATGGCCAAATTCTGACTCTCATAAAATGAGCACATGTCAAAGATTTTTTTTAACTCATGAATTTATGAGGTAACCAGTTAGATGTTAACAATCAGTTTAAAAAATAAATCAAAGAACAGAGATATAGGCCATGAAATGATTTTATAGATGGAGGCAAAACCAACTCTTTTCCGTAAGAATGGGAGTGAGGTGGGGTTAGGGAGGAGAGATAAAATGTCTCTCCATCACATAGGACTATTTTGCATGCTAATTGACAGGAACCCATTTGTAGTGCTATAAGTTATTTACAATTTACAGAATTCTAAAATAGCACAAAAGAAAGGTGCAAACCCCTTAGATTCAGAGCCTGGGAGAATGTCCCTTAGAACAGGGGTTGTCATATTTTTTCTATGAAGGATCAGATAGTAAATAACTTAGGCTTTGTGGGCACACGTGGACCTTGTCACTTATTCATCTTGGCTTTGTTCTTTGTTTTACAGCTTTTAAAAAAATATAAAAGCCATTCATAGCTCTAATGACGCTCATAAACAGGCCACTGGCCCAATTTGGCCCATGGTCCTAGGATACCTGATTCCTGTTCTCAACACCTGCAGGTTGATAGGGAATCTAGGGGTCCCCAAGGAGAGAGGGGTCTGAAATTCTCAAGGAGGAAGAAAGGACAAACTTTTTTCTTTCTCCACATTCCTTAGGATTATATACCAATAATGTATCCTGCCTAAGGACAGTCTTTGGATTCAACCTTCTGTTATTTTAAAATGTTAATTATGGGAGTATACCTGGTCTTTACAAGGATGTATCTTGCCTGAGGACAGTGTTATCTTAAAATGTAAATTATGGGAGTAGGTCGGAGGAGGTCTTTACAACCTCCAGACATTCTTTGGATTATATAACCTCATTATTAACACTAGCAAGTGGGTACTCTTTCTACCCCCTTCTGATGCCTATGTCAGAAGCTTTCTCTATTTCCTTTATACTTTAATAAAACTTTACTACACACACACACAAAAAATAAATAAATAAAATCACTCAATAAACTTTTTGGCCCATTTCAAAGTCTTTTGCATTTTTCTTTGTAGTATTTGGACCCATCATTCATTTTGTTGCAAAATGATTCTTTTAAGATGCTATTTTTGTCTATTTTCTTTCCAGGCAATTTCATTGGATCCTTGCAGAATTAATTACAGACATTTCTGGATCTGGCATTCAGGACTTTTGCTCATGTGACTGATACAAATATATTTCCCAGTATCTTCTGTGCATGAACGACTCACTTTCTCATATGGCCCATTTTCTTCCAGGGTTTCCCTGGTGGCTCGGATGGTAAAGAATCCACCTGCAATGCTGGAGACCTGGGTTCAATCCTTGGGTTGGGAAGATCCTCGGGAGGAGGGTATGGCAACCCACTCCAGTATTCTTGCCTGGAGAATCCTATGGACAAAGGAGCCTGGTGGGCTACAGTCCATGGGGTCCCAAAGAGTTGAACATGACTGAGCGACTGATAACTTCCATTTTCTTACTACTGTACATTTATACATGTTTTAACCATTATTCAGGGTTTTCTTCATTTTAAAAAATACTAATCTTCCTTACAAGGCCCATTTTAAAAGCTGTCTGCCCGCTAGTGTCTTTCCCAATTGTTACCTAGTGGGGATGTTCTTCCTTGAGCTTTCCTAACATTAATGCCATTATTAATATCCTTCGATCTAATCTTCCCTTTATTAATTCATCTTTACCTGTATTACTTCCTGTCTTAGACAGTCTGTTTATACAACTATAAAACAAACACCATGAACTGGATGGTTTATAAAGAGGAAAAAATTATTTTTTCATAGTATTGGAGGTTGGTAAGTCTAAGAAGCCACCAGAAAAATTGGTGAGTGCCTGCTTCCTCGTTCATAGAAGGCTGACTTTTCATTATAATTTCATATGGTGGAAGGGGCAAGGGAGCTCCCTGTATTCTTTTTTTGTAAGTGCACTGATTTCATTCATAGGGGTCTGCTGCCACAAATACTCACTTCCCAAAGACCCTACCTTCACATACCATCACACTGGGGGTTAAGTTTAAACATAGAGTTTTAGGGGTACATAACATTCAGTCTATAGTATTTCTCATTTAATATTGAACATTTTCCCCATTCTTTACCTAACCTAGACCTTTCAAAGATTAGGTGTTCAATAATTTTTTGTTACATGGCATCACTTGCATCTCATTTCTGCATAATTTTAATTTTTTATATAAATTTATTTATTTTAATTGGAGGTTAATTACTTTACAATAGTGTATTGGTTTTGCCATACATCATCATGAATCCGCCATGGGTATACACGTGTTCCCCATCCCGAACCCCCTCCCTCCTCCCTCCTCATACCATCCCTCCGGGTCATCCCAGTGCACCAGCCCCAAGCAACCAGTATCATGCATCAAACTTGGACTGGCGATTTGCTTCATATATGATATTATACATGTTTTGCTGACATAGGAATTTGTATTGACTTTCTGAGATGACCTATACATGGCCTGAAGGCAACATCAGTAGCCAGGCTGGTCTCTATGGGGAATCACTGATTGTACTGGTGTTAGTTACTTATTGCTGTATACCAAACTGCCATAACACATATTAGTTTCATGTTAAAAACATATTTATGATTTAATGGTTTCTGTGCATGAGACAGAAGAAATCCCATGGACAGAGGAGCCTGGTGGGCTACAGTTGATGGGGTCACAAAGGGTCGAACATAACTGAGCGACTAACCACACAGGTGCATGAGACATCCACATAGGGCTTAGCTGGGTGCTTTGGTTCAGGATCACACATGCTGCTGTGATAAAGACACTGCCAGGGCTACAGTCATCTCAAAGTCAACTGAGGAAAGATCCCCTTCCTAGCTAAATTGTGTGATTTTAGAAGGATTCGGTTTCCTATGGGTTGTTGGACGAAGGGCCCTTTTTTTCTCACTAGCTATCGGTCCAAGGCCTCCCACTAGTGTTTGTGTCTTCCCCATCCCACTAGTGTTTGTGTCTTGGCACAGCTCACAACTTGGTGGTTTGCTTCATCAGATTCAGCAAGTGAGAAGAGCCAGAGGGAGAAGGAAAGAGACAGAGAGGTCAAGTCTTTTATGACCTAATCTCAGAAGTGGCATTCCATCCTTTTGCTGTATTTTATTTGTAGGTGGCAAGTGTCCAAGTTCAGCCCATAGTCCAAGGAGAGACAATTACACCAGAATATAAATAACAGGAGGTGGGGTCGTTAGGGGCCGTTTTAGAGTCTGTCTGCTCCAATTCTTGGTGTTTCAGTAACCAAACCACTCAGATGATGGTAATAAGGTGGAAACTAACAAACTCAGAGAACTGCAAAATTAAAATGTTCATTATAAATTCAAAATGCTATGGAATACATTTTGTGGTTCCTAAATATAAATAGACCCCAAGGGAAACTTCTCCTGTCAAATAAAGGAGAAACTGTCAGAGTGATTATATTTACAGAAAAATAATTAATCTTCAAGAAAAATTGTTTACCAGAAATGAAAATGATTTAGTATGACTCCAAACTTTTCCCTTTATTATTGAAGTCTCCAGCTTTTGGAAATCCAGGCTTTTGTCTCTTGCTTTGCTATGGCATTGCATTTTCGAGATAGACACACTGGCATCTTTAAAAAGCCTTTGGAAAGAGAGAGTAATCATGGGAAAAGTTTCTCAGGCTTCCCTAAAGGTCTCTAATTTTGGAAGATCTCTTCCCTAAAAATCTTGAAGGAGATTGTTTATTCTCCCTATATATGTATTAGAGCCCCGAGAAATCATCTTCAAAGTGCCCAGTTAATCAACCCCTACTGCTGCAGTAATTATTCTACCTGCAGTCTATCATTGTTCCAGTAGATGGCAAAAGCATACTATGCACCAAGTTAGACCAAGTTTAAAAACTTGTGTATTGAAGGCATGAACAAATGGTCTCAACTTGTGTAAAAAATCTGCCTTTGTTGTGTTTGGGACACCTTGGATGTAAAGGGAATTGTAGCATCCCATCACATATACCACTGATGCAGACAGATTTTGCTGAAATTCTACAGAATTAAAGAAAAAAAAAAGTTCTTAGAAACAAATGATCTCATTTGAATTCAGTCATGCCTGTGTGTTAATCTTGTAGTTAATTCAACCAGCCTTTTTCCCCCTTTTTCCTTTTGATTTGTTTTAATAAAACAAACAGGATATAATATGGAAATCATTTTAATTAAAGGAAAGACATATGGCACTTTGTAATTGTAAGCCATGAAGATCCATTATTTAGATAGTGCCTGCAGTGGGAGTTAAAAGACAGAAAGATATAAGACATTTGAATTCAATGCTGTTTTTCAGTTAGGGGATACCAGTATTTTTAAAAGAGTGTACATATTATTGCATGCATTGTAATTTAGAAAGCATATATGCATAACAATTCCATTACTATTCTTGTCTGTTTATATTCTTGCTAATTTGACAATACTGTAATTTAAACCAAGAATATTATGCAGCTATGTGATTGTAACCACTGAGAGATAAGGATGGCAAAATTCATATTCATACAAAATAAACATGAATTAGGCAAAATTCAGATAATTTTTCTGGTGTTGATGCTATCTGGAAAGGCAGCACACAATCAAAATGCAGTGAAGTAAATCTTGATTTTCTGTTTGCTTTCATTATATAAGTGAGATGCATTCTCACAAAAGAGAGAGAGAGAGAAAGAGAAATCTCCATAATATATCTTGATAGTAATGCCCATTGCTTTATTTGTTCTTCTGGCCACAGTGGAACATTATATCTAGTCCTTCCTGTGAGACATCCTGCCCTTGGTAAGGGGCTCCCTGTAGGGAAAGGCCATGTAGATCCAGAAAAGGAATCAGAAGGTTTGCTGGTGATGGTTTGCAGTGAGCAGATGGGCAGGCTTTTAGCTGGAGCTAGCTGAGGTTGTCGAATGTGAGAGCTTGAAGCTGCAGCGTACAGACAAATGAATACTGAGGTTGGTAGCTGGGAAATGAGAGCAAGACTGGATGAGCTGTGAGACTGATTTGGACAGTTCAGGAATTAGTTTTGTGAATAGAGGTTATAGGTGTGACTACTTTTTCTGGGTGGTGTTTTGGAGGGTTTTCTGTTTAAAGGCATTAGCTAAAAGGAATGGCATTACATTGATAACTTTAGGGACTGCTTGTCTACAAAGTCCTCTCCCATGGTCCCCTGGTTTTGCTGATAGCTCAGACCCTTGACTTAGCTAGTAAAGACTCTGCCTGCAATGCAGGAGACCTGGGTTTGATCTCTGGGTCAGGGAGATCCCCTGGAGAAGGGAATGACAACCCACTCCATTATTCTTGCCTGGAGAATCCCATGGCCAGAGGAGCCTGGTGGGCTACAGTCCATGGGGTCACAAAGAGTTGGACACGACTGAGCAACTAACACTTTCACTTTTTCAGACCCAATGAGATTGTAAATAGGATTTGGATTACTTTTCTACTTAAAAACATTATTTTTACATATGCTTAGAGTAAAGCTGAGCTAGCATTTTTCTATTCACTGTAGACATCTTTTGAGACAACCCATTTGACTAGGCATTTTATTATCTCAAAGTACTTGGTTTTGAAGTACAATTTTAGAGGACTATGGTATCTTCTCGTCTACAGTAGTTGAAACTTGAATCTATTTTAACACTAATCCTTGGAGGACTTTCTTTTTCCCTTTCCTTCTCCAGAGATGTGGTGACTTCCTTTTATAGATTTTTATGTATCTATGTTGTTTATCCATTTTTAAATCCCATAAAGATTTTTAAATAGCTATAAAAGTTTTATTCAAGGTTTTCTTGATGACATATACAAAGTATGCATATCCATCCATTTCTCTTTTACATGCATATTTCTCTTCATTCTAGATACTGTATGAAATCAATTTTCCAAATGCATCATTGTGTATCACAACACAAAAGTGGCTGAAAATAAGGATGTCTTAAAAATTAGAATCTTTAAAAAATCAACAAAAGGAAAAATGAGGCCTGAAGAACTTAAGACCTTATAGTGTAAATGGCATTAGAAAACTTACTTATATGGTTTTTACATCTGATATTATTAGAAAAGACAGCTTTATTAATAATATGGTAATATTTTATTTACTGTATTTTACATGGAGAAAATTGTTAGGGTCTCTATCCACATCAGTTTCAGTGATATATTTATACTTTGCTTTCTTTGTTGGAGAGAGCTTTTGGGAAGAGAAGCTCTTTGATACTTGTTTCTGTGTCTTGGCCTCAATATAGTTGTGACTTTTGTGATCTTGTTACTTAGAGCTGCTGACAACAGGGTTCTGATACTGATTCCTACCTCCATGTTCTTTGATCCTTTTTCTCACTTCTTTAGTGATGTCATTGCTTGGATATTTGATTTTTAAAAATCTTTGGGTGACTTTTTTTTTTTTTAACCATACTAAGGTGTTTTTCACCCCTTCCCAATTCCCAGGGTTTTATGCTCTTAACTCTGCTTTATGTCAAAATATACACTGCCAACCTATCTTACTTATGTCCTAACTTCCCCATCTCACAAATACAAACACCACCAGCGTGCAATTCCAAAGCACAGTATTGTAGTCTTTTCTTTTCATTTGCTTCTAAAGGACTTCTAGAAAAGCCACTCATTATTTCTCTGCTACTCATTTAGCTTCTTTTTTCCAGTTTCTGAAAGCCAAGGTACTCTTTCTTTATCTCTCACAGAATTGCATTTAATAATTTCACAATTGTATCTAATAATATTTATTGAATATCTACTCTGTGAATATAGTATTGACAAGAGCTGATAAAATTCATGTCCTTATCAAACTTCCAAGGTAAAAGAAAAGAGACACTAAAGACACAGTTAAAGGAACCTAAGAGCTATGAATGTTGATGACAACAAGACCAAGTCTCAGAGAAGAACCAGGGGAGGCGTCTCTTCCAGTTACTAGGAAAGCATAACATATTAACCTCAAACTGAGTGCAGCAAACAAGTACTGTTACACATACTATTCAGCGACTCAAGCATTTGAACAGACTACAGTGGTCTGTGCACCTTGGTATCTGGGGATGGAGCTGGAGGACTCAGAGCAAAGAAACTGGAAGCATCTGAAGGACACTGAATCCTATGTCTGGTCCTTGATGATGGCTGTTGGCTAGCTATGACTGGTGGCCAGAACACCCCATAAGGCCATGTGCTTGGACTTCCTCACAGCACCGTGGATGAGTTCCAAAGGCAATTCTCCAAAGAGGGAGGCAGAAGCTATATCCCTTTTAGGATCTAGCCCCAGAAGCCACACTGTATCAATTCTGCCTTACTTTGCTGGTTGGGAAAAGTTACAAGCCAGCCTAAGCTCAAGGCAAGGGAAAACAGACTTCAGCTCTTACTGGACAAGGGACAAGGCTCCAGGAAAGCACATAAGATGAGAAATACTGCTCTGCTGTAAACATTTTCAGAAAAATAAACCTGACACAGTATCACTGAGAAAGTGATATTTATGTTGAAGCTGTGTGCAAGGGAATAAATACGGAAAGGAAAGGCATTATGGTCAGAGGAAGCTGTCTGAGTAAGGCTCCTGAGGTAGGACAAACAAGTGACTTAACTGAGAAAATGAGAGCCAGTTTGGCTGGGTCATAGACAGCGAAGAGGTAATCGACCAGCAGGAGATAAAGCTGGACAGGTAAGGCCATATAGGCCTTGGCAAAGAGTTTAGATTTCAAGCAAGGCCTTACAGATCATGTTAAAGATATGCAGACCTCACCATGAAGACTATAGGAGATTGTGGGCAGGTTATAGCTTGAGATAACATGATCAGGTCTATAGTTATAGTTGTCAGGCTGCTGGATTGCAAGGTCCAAGTGTGGGTGATGGGGACAGTTCAAGGACAACTGCAGTGAGCCAGACTGGAGACAAAAATGGCTTGGACTAGAGCGGTGGCTATGGAGTTCAAGCCAAGTAGATGGATTTGAGATCTAATTAGTTGGAATGGGCAAGATTTGGGAAATGGTTTAGCTGTAAAGATAAGAGGGCAGTCTGATTTGAGGATATATTTCTGGAGTTCTACTTTGGAAACTATATATGGAAAGACTTGAGTAGTAGGAATGACTTTTGGGGATAGAGATAATGAGTTAAGTTTTAGAGACATTGAATTTGAAGTGTTTTGAAAGCTGTATTGAGCTGTCCAATGGTAAGTGGATTATATGTGTCTGGAGCTGTGGAGTGGAGAAGGCAATGGCACCCCACGCCAGTACTTTTGCCTAGAAAATCCCATGGATGGAGGAGCCTGGTAAGCTGCAGTCCATGGGGTCGCTAGAGTCAGACACGACTGAGTGACTTCACTTTCACTTTTCACTTTCCTGCATTGGAGAACGAAATGGCAACCCACTCCAGTGTTCTTGCCTGGAGAATCCCAGGGACGGGGCAGCCTGGTGGGCTGCCGTCTATGGGGTCGCACAGAGTCGGACACGACTGAAGCAACTTAGCAGCAGCAGCAGCAGGAGCTGTGGAGGGATGAAGTATATGTTTATGAATCATCAGCATATAGATGGTAACTACAGCCATGGATTAGAATCAGAAGAGGCATCAATACAGGGGGAAGCAGAGTCACAAATCATGTTGCCTAAAGAATAAGCAGAATTTCATCATGCAGAAAGAGAAAAGCAGCTTGGGAAAAGGAATTTGACTTTTCTTATAATGGAGGACAGGGAGCCTGGTGTGTTGCAATCCATGGGGTTGCAATCCATGGGGAACAACAAAAACAACAGGTTAAACTCCTTCAGTGTAGGAGTCATTTCCTTATAAGGTGAACTGAGATGTAATTGCTGGCAAATGGGTAAGGTCTGGGAAATAGTTTGAATTTAAAAGATCTCTTTGCAGAGTTCATTTACTATAGCACCTGAGAAAGTTCATTGACCGAGTTTGGAAAATACTGAATTCATCAATAGTGGAGAGTAATGTTTATAATCAGAAAGACAGGCATGGTTTTTACACAGGTTTTGTTCTATGTGTTGTGAAATAAGAAAGATGCCTTCTAGATAGTAAAAAAGTAAAATTGTATTTAGAGTGAAGGTGAACAATCAGAACTATTTGTGCAAATTGAAAAGACTATGTTCTGAGATTATGCTCAATGATGCTGTAGACCCATGAATTTTCTACAGGAATGACTATTTTCTATGTTTTGCAACATAGAAAGGTGATTTTGAGAAGAGTGTATCCAGTCCTTTTGAAGCCCTGCTCTCTCTCTTTGAGTGTGAATAGTTGGGAAGAGTTACAGCAGTGTGTAGTAAATAGCTACAGGCATTACTGTGGTTGACCACATGTAACCAACTAGCTGATGGAGCTAAGGTGGGTATCTCCACTTCAATCTACAATAAATCAATGACCCCCTGGCTATCTCTGGGTAACATCTTGTTTCTTAGTGACCTAGATGAAAAGTGAAAGTCTTAGTCACTCAGTCATGTCTGACTCTTTGAGACAAAATGAACTGTAGCCCACCACACTCCTTTGTCCATGGAGTTTTCCTGACAAGAATACTGGAGTGGGTTGGCATTTCCTTCTCCAGGGAAATCTTTCTAACCCAGGGATTGAACTTAGGTCTCCTGCACTGCAGGCAAATTCTTACCTTTTGAGCTACCAGGGAAGCCTAATAACCTAGGAACATTGCCAATAAAATTTTACTTCTGTTAGTGTATGTTGCTTTCTGATTCCTGGCCAATCACTTTCAAGTAGCAGGTCATTTTAAAGAGAATGGGCATTATGAATAATAACTCTGTTATTAAAATACTTTAAATCCCCAAAACCCCAGACTGTTGTATCTTCTCAGCAGAGAGAGACTGAATGCTTTGGTAATAAGCATTATCTGCTGTAAATAGGTTTAATGTTTTCCAACCTGCATCAGTTTAGGGAGATCCTGAAGCTAGAACTTATTATTGAAGTATTTACTCATAAATTACAATACTAGGTAATTGTAAATGGAAGGCTAATTTTCTGTAAGGTGCATTCATTCATTTAATAAATACTGAATATTTACCACTACTTGCTACGTATAGTCCTAGACTATTGAGGTCTAAGAAATGAGCACAGTAATTGCCATTTAGGAGCACACAGTGAAAGAGAGGAGAAAGTCTAGAGTATTCCCTATTGCATGCTGGGTATTATACATTTATTTATTGTAATAAATAAAATAACAAAATTAATTTATTGTAGATTGAGGTGGAGATGCCCACCTTAGTTCCATCAGCTAGTTGGTTACATATGGCCAACCACATGTACAAGGGTACAAAGAATTGTCACCTAAATCAGAAGCTTCTCCTGATGCCCTAGTCTAAAAGAAATCAGACTCGAAGAGAATCCTGCACAAGACAACAGGTGTTACTACCTCTAGTGTTTTTCTTTTAATACTTAAAATATTCAAAAAAAAATTTCCATGGTTCCATAGTATGAACAGGTAAATACTCATTTTCTTTATGACAAGTGGGATCTAGACAATGAGACACTGAAAATAAGGGGCCTGCCAGAAATAGCAGGAGACAGACTTCCCCATGGGTATAATTTTCCTTTTAGATTTGACACGCCTCTGGGTATATTGTGCTCAGAGCCTGACTGTGATTCACCATTGGTGGTTCTCAAAACCATTAGGAGGAGGGATCCTCCACCCCCATGCCATGGACCCATATTGGTCCATGGCCTGTTACCATCCAGGCCGCACAGCAGGAAGTGAGCTTCGGGTGAGTGAGCAACCTCCATCTGTGTTTACAGCTGCTCCCCGTCGCTCATAGTACTGCCTGAGCTCCACCTCCCTGTCAGATCAGCGGCTCCATTAGAGTCTCATGGGAGCACCAACCCTCCTGTGAACTGTGTACTTGAGGGACTGAGCTATATGCTCCTTATGAGAAACATCCCTACACCATCCTCCCACCCCATCCATGGGAAAATTGTCTTCCATGACACTGGTCCCGAAAAGATTGGGGACCATGCCTTAGAGCAGAGTCCTGGGCTCTAAATCTGAGGTGGGGCTCAAGATTTGCATTTCTAACCATTTCTCAGATAATGCTGATGCTGATACTGCCAGTCTCAGAATCACACTTTGAGAACCACTGCTCTCGATTTACCCTTGTCCTCAATGAGTTTACAGACAAGTGGCTACTGCTAAGTTACTTCAGTCGTGTCCGACTCTGTGCGACCCCATAGACGGCAGCCCAACAGGCTCCTCCGTCCCTGGGATTCTCCAGGCAAGAACACTGGAGTGGGTTGCCATTTCCTTCTCCAATGCATGAAAGTGAAAAGTGAAAGTGAGGACTCTCAGTCGTGTCTGACTCTGTGCGACCCCATGGACTGCAGCCTACCAGGCTCTTCCGTCCATGGGATATTCCAGGCAAGAGTACTGGAGTGGAGTGCCATTGCCTTCTCCTACAGACAAGTGGGGAAGACAGTAAATAAGCAATACAGTGTAGTAAGTACAAAGAGAAGTGAATATTTAAGCTAAGATTGCTAAGAACAATCAGATTTATGTCAAATAGTGACTTAGTGATTTGTAGACAGGAATAATGTAGTGAACATCTGATGTAATTATTAAGACACTTTGGCCCCAAAGCCTAACAATATAAACCTTTTAGTGAGGAGCAAAAGGTGACAATGCTGCCTTGATTGCTTGTCCATGCTGATTGGTTTCACTAACTAAATGCTTCCCTTTTCAATTCACCTTATCTTTGTAGATTTAACCTCACATCATTTGGGGACTACTTTTCTCTCCAGTGTCATCAGATAAATAGCGGCTGTATTCGTGTTTCTTGAGAGCCATATAAAAGTGCATTTATAGGCATCTTTCTTCCTTTTTCTGTATAGTTGCAAATATAACAATTTATGTCAGAGCATAAATAAAAGTCCTTTCCTTTTATTTGGCATGGTTTATTTTCTGACCTAATTTAAGAACTATCAACTGAGAAATTATCTCATACAATGAAGAGAATAGAAAAATCCTCAAAGATAGATGTTGTCAGTACAAAATATATGAATAGTCTGTAATCATTTCACTTGAATTTCCAGAGGAGAAAAAAGTTATTTCTTTCAAATTTCACTTTAGTGAAAGACTGAAAAGCAGTTTCAAACAATGTAGGTATTTCCCTCAGATGTCAGATATTTAGAATTGTCCCAAAGTAGAGAACAGTGCTTTCTAAAAGCATATTTTGGAAATTACTGAATACTGTTTTTTTTGTGTCTTAGTTCTATCTTCTGTGTTACTTTAAAATAATTTTATTGGCATCTTAAATCTTCTCCAACCCCTACTCCCACTTCCTGCCCTGGCCCTTTGCTTTCTGCTACACTTTTCTTATAGGGAAAAGAGGTTTATTTGTTTGTTTGTTTGTTTGTTTTTTGCCAGTTTCAAGGTTATGGCACTGTCTAATCCTGTATCTGTCTAATTCTGTATCTGTCTCATTTTCTTGTCCTTTTACATACTCCAAATTTTGACCTACTTTTCCAGTTTATGTCACTTACTCTTCCCTGTGATTTTGTTTTATTCTCCAAGACATTGTGGAATAGAACATAGGTTTCTTGATCCCTGTTTCTTTTTTTAAAGTACTCAACTTCTTTTTTTTATTTTTGAAGAACTTACTTAATATTTATAAGAAGGCAAATAGGATTACCAAAGTTAACAAATGATGAGTATGTTATAAATACACAAGAAGTCTTAGAATGTCCTCTTTGTAACTATATCCAGTTTTGTACTGTGAACTAGATTTTTTTTTTTTTTTGGTTGCACCCCATGGCTTGTGGGATCAGTTCTTCAACCAGGGACTGAATCTGAGCCATGGCAGTGAAAACCTGGAATCCTAACCACTAAGGTACCCTGGAGCTCCCTCAGATTTGCTTTTTAAATGTTTGGTTTTTTTTTTCCCCCTGAACCTTTGATTCATTTGACTCTTTGACTAAGTTTCTGACTCTTCTGGGACACAGGACACAATACTAAACCTTCTTCCTGGACTTACTCTTGTCCTCCTTGGTTTTCTCTGAATGACAATTCTACATGCTACTGCACTAATGCAAACCCCTTGCTCTTCACTGTCTACACTCAGCAGGGTCATCTGGAGCTAAAGCAAATATTTTCTTTAACTAAAACTTGATTTAATGCCAACAGGAACATCTGCATAAACCTTATCTTCTGCCATAATTATAATTTTGCTGACTTTTTTTTCCTTTCAGATTAAGCCATCATTTCTGGGAAAAACTAAGCTTTTTCATTACCCTCTCATGAGGGCATAATACCTGATGAATCACCCTACAAAACAGTCCCAGTCTATCCTATTTTTAAGTAGGACCTGCTTTCCCTATGGAAGTACTTGCTTCCTTCTTTCCAATATCCCTCAGTATTCAGGGTCTGTTCATGGAATAATTCCTCCTATACTCTTCATAGCTTGAGTAGAGATAGTTTGTGATAGCCACATATTTACTGCATATGTATATTTTCCCCTCAGTGACCTGGATTGGGCTTCCCTGGTGGCTCAGTGGTAAAGAATTCACCTACCAACTCAGGAGACACATGAGATGCAGGTTTGACCCCAGGGTTAGAAAGATCTCCTGGAGAAGGGAACAGCAACCCACTCCACTATTCTTGCCTGTGGACAGAGGAGCCTGGCAGGCTACAGTCCACGGAGTTGCAAAGAGTTGAACACAACTTAGCAACTAAACAACAGCAAAACAATTTGGATTGAACTCATATCTCACCTCCAAATTCAGAAATCAATTGAACACTGGGTTTCTAATTTGTGGAGAATGTTATGAAAACAAATATGATAGTGTTCCTGTTTTCTGTTGATGTCTTATTATCCAGAATCTTTGGTGAAAGAGATGTTCCATGTGACTGATTTCCTACTTCCAAAAGCTTATTGTTTTAAGCACCAAGACTTTAGTAAAATCACCTTGAATTAAAACTTGAAAAAATTGCATACTTCCTTATCTTAAATAGTCTGCTGACCAGAACTGTACCCCATTTTGTGCCTCAAAATTATGAGAGGAAACAAAGCAGTGAATTATAATTCAGTTATATATTTGGAGATGGTGAGTTATATAAAGATGTTTTCTTTTATACTAAATGACTCAAGACAGCTATGCTTTTGAGCATCACATGATTTGTGCCACTCATATCAATTGCTTCCCAGCTCAGCTCACCTTGGGATTATGCCCAACTTCAGATATATGGAAAGTTATCATGTGTGAACAAATAAACAAGTTATATCTATCTATTTACACTGATGAATGTTTTTCATTCAAAATCTCAGTGAGATGCAAAATCTCAAGGAAGCAGTTTTATAATTCATTATCTGAGCCTGGTAGGAAAGTGAGGGAAAGATTTTTCCCTCCTTCAGAAAAACACTTGCAGCAGAGTCATTGATTCGTCTTTGGGAGGAATCCACAGTGCCAGCAGCAGCTGTAGTGTGAGAGGCTGTGCCAAGACCAGCACTAGATTTTGCATTTAGCACAGAGTGTCTTGACCTGGTGGAACAACTTGAGGATAGCCAATCACAAATAGTCAACTAAGCTTTAAACCCCAGCCCATGAATAATTTATTTATGACAATAATTTTATTTCTTTATATTCTATAAAAAAAAAGCTTATAAGAAAGCAAAATATCCTCTGAAGGATCAACTTTTTTTTTTTTTTAAAGCAAATATTGGTGTTTTCTTGAACAAATCATTGTGACTTCTACTTCTGGGTAGGATTTAACTTTAGGTGGCTATAAGCCATTCTCTTTTTTTCTTGATATGACATAATGTTTTATTTTATTTTTTTTATAATCCATTCTTATATTACAATGTAATGATCACATAAATTGAAGTAGTGTGAACAGAAATATTACACTAAATAATTAGCATAACCTAGACTTCTAAAAATAAACATGGCAAAACATAATTTGGGTATACTTAGGGTTTTTAAATGGGTTTCCCAGGTGGCGCTAGTGGTAAAGAACCTGCCCGCCAATGCATCCTGAGGTGGAAAGAGCCCCTGGAGGAGGGCATGGCAACCCTCTCCAGTGTTCTTGCCTGGAGAATTCCATGGACAGAGGAGCCTGGCGGGCTACAGTCCATGGAGTCTCAAAGAGTCGTACACAACCGAACCAACAGCATGCATGCACAGATTTTTAACATACTCATCAATTTTAATTCTAAATCTCCGAAGAAATTTGTTGAAGTCTTCATGTATTTAGAAATGGACATCTCACTTTACTAAAGGTAATGGAATCTCATTGCAAGGTATTTCCATCGGCCACTCCTACTTAAGAGACCTCATTTCTTTACTGTACATATTGTCTTTAAATAAACATACTTATGTTTTGCACACAACAGAACTATTACTTGGTCTGTATTCTTCCTTGAGATTTAATATTAGAAACTTACCCCTCTATGTAAGGTTTTACATTGGACATACCACTCATGTTGCTGATCAGTGATTTTCAGCTCATTTCCTTGGTATCCTTGTATTTGCCTCAGAATGTGGATTGAGGTGGAAGTTCAAATAACAACAGGCAGGAGTCCATGCCCCTAAACGTGAATGAAATGTGGATTTCTGGCCTTTTTCATGATGATATAACATATCGATATCAATGTACAGATCCAGCCAAAGATGACCTCATTGACTGAAGGGCCAAAGAAGGATGTGAGCAGAATTCAATCTTGAGAGTCCTGCAGAACTCTGAAATTCCTGTAAACAAGTTTATCCTCATCTGGAATGAAGTGGGATAGCAGATTTGCATATAATTTCTTTAATTGACCTTGTGGGTCAGGATAACAGAAATTATTTCTACCAATTAAAAAGAGAGAATTGACTTTTGATGCTTTCTCACAGCATTTTAAAAAACAGGATTAACATGTAATATTACTTTATTTTAATGATTTGTATCTTCCTTCCTTTGCTCATATTTTTTTCCCTTTCCTTTCTCATTTTATTTTCGTAAGAAATGTATGTTATTCATTTTTTCCTATGGAAAGCAATATATTTTAAAATGAATATATGTTTATGTTCTAGGTAAATGAATCAATATTCTACACAATGAAATGATTTTTTTTTCCATTTAAAATTTTTCCTATGTATTCGTTTTTAAATCAGGAGTTCACTTATATGTAAGTCAAGATTCTTCTTAATTTAATGACTAAAAATCACTACTAAAAGTGAAAGTTGCTCTGTTGTGTCTGAGTCTATGTGACCCAATGGATGGACTATACATTTCATGGAATTCTCCAGGCCAGAATACTGGAGTGGGGAGCCCTTCCCTTCTCCAGCGGATCTTCCCAACTCAGGGATTGAACTCTGGCTTCACACATTGCAGGCAGATTCTTTACCAGCTGAGCCACTAGGGAAGCCCAAAAATACTGGAGTGGGTAGCCTATCTCTTCTCTAGTAGATCTTTGTGACCCAGAAATCCACCAGGGTCTCCTTCATTGCAGGCGGATTCTTTACCAACTGAGCTATCAGGGAAGCCCTAAAATCACACTGCCAACAGGTACATAGAGAAACTATTGGCAGACATACCATTCTCGGTCTTAGAGATGCTTGAAATCACATCTGAATGCTGCCAGGAATTTGTTTCTTTCCATATCTCTTCAAGTGCTTGAAGGCCTTATTCTTCTTGGTTAAGTCACAGACAATTAACCAGGCAACTTCAGAGTTTATAGTCTCATAATCCAGACTTTACAGTCTCATAAACAACAGCCCCCTCCTCCCAGTTCCCATTAGAGAAATAATGGGAAATACCACTATTTGAACCATGCTGGGTCACAGGACATCTATCTCTGCATTCATCATTGTGACTTAGAGTCTGTGCTTGGACACTCCTCTGCCCTTATCAGTCCTCCATGGTTGGAGAGGAAGAAAAGCAGCTCCCCTCCAAGTGGACCCTACTATCTTATGCCATTTAAGCAATGGGTATCAACTAAAAGCACTTTCAAGGAGATTTGTGCCCTGAAAGGAACTACCAAGTGCTGCCTTAATGTATCAGAAATAATGCAAATGTAGACTACTGTAAATAAATAATCTGTCAAAATGGTGTCATGGAGGAAGTAGGAGTCTTAGAGTTTTCCACTTAAGAGCTCTGTTGCTTCTGGCAAGTCACTTAAATCATAAGATCCTTTGATTCTCAGGGGTTTCCGTTATAGCTCAGTTGGCAAAGAATCCACCTGCAATGCAGAAGACCCCTGTTTGATTCCTAGGTCAGAAAGATCTGCTGGAGAAGGGATAGGCTACCCACTCCAATATCCTCGGGCTTCCTTTGTGGCTCAGCTGGTAAAGAATCCGTCTGCAGTGTGGGAGACCTGGGTTCGATCCCTGGGTTGGGAAGATGCCCTGGAGAAGGGAAAGTCTACCAACTCTGGTATTCTGGCCTGGAGAATTCCATGGACTATAGAGTACATGGGGTCACAAAGAGTCGGACAGAACTGAGCGACTTTCACTTTCAATTTTGTATCTCAGTCTGTCAAGTGAGCACCAGATCAGATCAGATCAGTCACTCAGTCGTGTCCGACTCTTTGCGACCCCATGAATCGCAGCACGCCAGGCCTTCCCTGTCCATCACCAACTCCAGAAGTTCACTGAGACTCACCTCCATCGAGTCAGTGATGCCATCCAACCATCTCATCCTCTGTCGTCCCCTTCTCCTCCTGCCCCCAATCCCTCCCAGCATCAGAGTCTTTTCCAATGAGTCAACTCTTCACATGAGGTGGCCAAAGTACTGGAGTTTCAGCTTTAGCATCAGTCCTCAGTTGCTCAGTCGTGTCTGACTCTTTGTGACCCCAATGACCCCATGGACTGTAGCCCACCAGGATCCTCTGTCTATGGAGTTTTTCATGCAAGAATACTAGAGTGGGTTGCCACTCCAGAGGACTTTCCCAACTCAGGGATCAAACCCCCATCTCTTTTGTCTCCTTCGTTGGCAGGCGGATTCTTTGCCACTTGCACCACCTGGGAAGCCTGTTATAGATTTGTTTTAAAGACTGGAAACTAGGACTCCCTGACAGTGATCCAGAAAAGTGGTTAAGCCAGGGCTTCCAATGCAGGGGGTGCGGGTTTGATCCGTAGTTGGGGAATTAAGTTCCCGCATGCCCTGCAGTGCAGCAAAAAAAGACTAGAAACTAGAAAACATGTCTGTGTACTGCCCTCACTCAGATGGTGGTAGCCTTCATTGTTATATGTTGTCACTGCAGAATTTTGCAGTGAAAGCACTTTTATCCTTGGCTTTCTTATAGCAACATGCCATCTGAACACTCTGCCCAGACTGTGAAAGTTCTTTTTTCCACCTTATAGCACAAAATAAAGCATTCTACAATGTGTATAATACACACCTCTCCCGTTTCCTTTTGTTTCACCTTCTACTTCTCTAGGCCCCTACCTTTGTCTTCATATTTTCTTATATCTACTTTATATATTTCATTTTCCATCTATTTTTTTAATTGGAGTATAATTACTTTCCAATGCTGTGTTAGTTCCTTTTGTATAATGAAGTGAATCAGCTATGTGTATATATATATCTCGTCCCTCTTGGACCTTCCTCTCCACTCTCCCATCCTACCTATCTGAGTCATGACAGAGCACCAGGCTGAGATCCCAGTGCTTTATAGCAGGTTTCCGCTAGCTATCTGTTTTACACATGGTATCAGTCCTGGGTGTTCATTGGAAGGACTGATGTTGAAGCTGAAACTCCAATACTTTGGGCACTTGATGCAAAGAGTTGACTCATTTGAAAAGACCCTGATGCTGGGAAAGATTGAGGGCAGGAGGAGAAGGGGATGAAAGAGGATGGGATGGTTGGATGGCATCACCAGCTCAATGGACATGAGTTTGGGTGGACTCCAGGAGTTGGTGATGGACAGGGAGGCCTGGCATGCTGCAGTCCATGGGGTCGCAAAGAGTCGGACACAACTGAGCGACTGAACTGACTGACTGACTGTTTATATGTCAGTCCTAATCTCCCAATTCATCCCATCCTCCTCCTTCACCCTGTGTCCACATGTTTGTTCTCCATCTATCTTTGATCTTTGACTTCCCAGTGCTGACTCCCTGCCCACCAGCAACTTTGGTGCACCTTCAAACTTGTGTGTAGAATTTATCAGAGAATAAGAGGTCCATTAATCATCCCATGCCATGACCAGATCTCGAGGAACAAAGTCTTAGTCCCAGCAACCTATTTCTCTGAGATGCAAGAGGGAAATGATGGTTAATTACCGGACTTAACTACTTTTCCTACAAATGATACTGACAAGTTGTTGTAGACAGTTCAGAGCAAGTAGTTTCAAAGGAAAGGCGTAAGTGCATTTTTAACATGAAACCTCAGTGAAAAGGGAGTGGATTCAAGATCCAAATTTTCCAGGTTTGTCTGTGTGGGGGTATATGTGTGTGTGTGTGTGTGTGTGTGTGTGTGTGTGTCTGTGTGTGAGACAAACCAGTGTCTTGCATATTTGGATTGTGTCAGCATATTGCTAAAGCATCTTCCTTTTCAATACACAGTATGTGTTCTGGAGATGCCAACTTCATATTAAAATATAATTAGGAAGGTAATCCTCTTCTCCGTGTAATAATAGTGTGCTTCAAATTCAATATACATATTTTGGTACCTGCACCTGTTTCCACGAATTAGTGTTTATAAGCTATTCTATTTTCTGTCATAAACATTGGTGGGCCAGGTCAATATACGAACATAAACCTGATATAATAGCATCCACCTGCGATATCATACTCAGATCTGTGTAGGACTAAATATAGCTCTTTTCTGTCATTGAACTTCACCGCAATTTCACCTTATTGCCAATACATGTCACTCTCTGTTTCAAAATACACTTAATTCTGACTTAACTCTTCAACATCCTCTTGAATTTGTACCTTATTTAGTGTTGTCCTCAGGTCGTTTCTCTGGGTATTCACAAGTGGGTTACTATATTTGATATGGAAACCCTCTATATAAGAAGCGTTTATACAAAACTGTTAGCAGAAGTAACTTAAGTACTTTTTTGAAGATGAGAATGTTAGTATAAAAATACCCCACATTATGTAATTGAGAGTGTCTGACAGTGATTTGTGCATTTGTAACACCTTAAGGCTCTGCCATTAACAAGTGTCGTCCATGTCAAAACATCAAAAGATAATTACTTTGTGCAAAGAGATGTTACCCAAGTAATTCCTCAGAAACATGTTATTTCCAGTAGAACTGAAATTGCGTGCCATTGCCAATAACTTCAGTCATCAGTGCATAATCTTAATCTTAATGAGGTCCCAATCACATTTGGCTGTCACAGGCTTCTAAACATCTCCTAGGTCTGTTACTTGGTTCCATTAATTAGTATGTATATTTTCAAAAGCCTAAAATAGGTATCATATTAAGCAGAAAATTCAGAGCTGTTCTTGACATTCTGTTTGGTTTTTACACTATTCATAGGCTACAGAGGCTTAAGTATTAATATTAGTGGTATAACCTTTTCTATTCTGATAAGATAGCAAACATGTGTTGTAAGCATTTAATAACTTCACAAGAAAGCCCTATTAACATTTTATTTCTTTTTCTATAATGGCCTTACTAGAAATGAAAAAAATAATTTCTTAAAGATTCAATAAACACATTTTGGGTATATTGGGGAAGGATGATGAGAGTTGGAGAGACTGCTATAGCTATTTGTGAATTTTACCAGTTCTCTGGGTGACAAGTCATAATTAAGGATAAACTTTTTTTATGCACTGAACTGTGTCCCTTACATTTCATAAGTGGGGGTCCTAACAGTCAGTGTGGAGATGTGGCCTTGGAAGGTAATTAGGTCATGAGGGTGGAGCCCTCGTGATGGAATTAGTGCCTTTATTGAGAAGAGACTAAGGGAGCTATCTTAGTCTCTCCCTCTTTCATTCTTCTGCTCTCTCTCCACCATGAAAAGACATAGCAAGAAGCCAGGAGGGAAGACTGCACTAAGAAAAAGAATCAGCCTGTATCTCGACCTTGGCCTTCCGGTCTTGGGAACTGACATATACATGTCTGTTGCTTAAGCCACCCTGTCTATGATATTTTGTTATAGCAGCCCAAATAACTAATGCAATTTTTGTAATATAAAATATCATTCTATTAGGAGAGTTAACAGCTACTTGACAGACAGTGATAAAGAAAATGTTTCCATTGGATTTTGTGGGGAAGATGCATTAAAAATTAAAACCATCTCATCTTCAATCCTTCATAGTTTAAAAGTCTGACTCAGAGTCTTTATGCTCCGATGGCATATTTCACTTTTAAATTTGGCTGAGCATAAAGCATATGAGTGACAAATATGTAGTGGAGACATGTCACTATAGGTCACGTCTTAATGGTATTTTTCAAGAGCTGTTGCTGCTACTGCTGCTAAGTCGCTTCAGTCGTGTCCAACTCTGTGCAACCCCATAGATGGCAGCCCACCAGGCTCCCCCGTCCCTGGGATTCTCCAGGCAAGAACACTGGAGTGGGTTGCCATTTCCTTCTCCAATGCATGAAAGTAAAAAGTGAAAGTGAAGTCACTTAATCATGTCCAATCCTCAGCGACCCCATGGACTGCAGCCTACCAGGCTCCTCCGTCCATGGGATTTTCCAGGCAAGAGTACTGGAGTGGGGTGCCATTGCCTTCTCTGTTTCAAGAGCTAGTAAATGTAATAGAGCCTAGTAAATTTTCTGAATCATTCAAATCACTATGATAACTTTTCTACATTTCCATCTAAGTCATATAACATGTTTCAAATATTAAAATCAGCTTATCCTTATTTAAAATGAAAGTCAGTGTTTCTGTGATGTGCTTTCAAATAGTTGTCAAATGTTGACTTTATACTGTATATTTCAAAATTTATAAATAGCCCTCTAAATAAATCGTGGCTCTCAAATAGCATCTTCATTAGCATCATCTATCAAGGTTTTATATGACTACACAGCTAATAAAGAAACAAACAATTATTTTAACAATTTTTGAAGAGATGTTATTTGATGATAGTGATAATTCTTCCTAATAACATAATTTTGGTTAAAATTCTACATGATACATAATAAGATTCCAGATTGGACAATTTAAAATTAGCAATAGTTTCAGCCCCCTGGATATTCATTTCTCTATATTGGGCTTCTAATTTTCCACAATAAAACTGTGTTTTCTATATCAATACTTGTGGTACATGAGCCAATGTATTTGAGTAGGGTCAATCAAAAAAAGAAAAAGGTTAAGATAGTTTACAACCTAGTACAAACTTACATTCTTTTTATAACAAAAACCATTTTTCATTATCCTGATTTTGGATATGGCAGCTGAAATTAAAAAGAAGTTTTACTGATGTGTCGAGTCCATTAGAGAAGCTGAAGTCAGGAACATGTTTAATGAAATAAAATAAATTAAAGAACTTCATAAACTATTAAGTGCTGAACAAACCCCTCAAACAATAAAGAGCACAAAGCTTCTTCCTTCTAGTTTAGAGATCCTTCTCTTGGAACCAGCGAAGCATTATGTGCCTATAATTAGCAAAAACAGTTTTCCCTATGCTAAAAACTTAAATAGGAGGCAAGTATCTGTGTTGACTCCTTTCTGGGCCAGGAAGGCTATTTAGTTGTTTCAGCAATCATTTGAGAATCCTAATGGAATTTCACCACAAATAATTCTCTGTGAAGCATTTGTAAGCAAGGAAATTCAAAATGCTCTGTTAAGTTTAGACGATGAAAGTCAAGAGTTTTTTCTTGTGTTCAAGGATTCATCTGGACGTGTGTGTGTGCTCAGTTGCTTCAGTGGTGTCTGACTCTTTGCAACCCCGTGGACCGTAGCCCACCAGGCTCCTCTGTCCATGGATTCTCCAGGCAAGAATACTGGAGTGGGTTGCCATTTTCTCCTCCAGGGGATCTTCCCCATCCAAGACGCCAGAACTCACATCTCTGGCATCTGCTGTGTTGCAATCAGATTCTTTACTGCTGAGCCACTGGAGACTTCTCAGTTGGACGTACAATTTATCTTTCAAATGATTAAAATGAGAATGATGTTGTAATAATGGAAATTGCAAGTGTAGTTGCAAATTACATAAACCGATTTTAAAGGCTAGAAATACCTTTTCTTCATGGGTCTTATTTGATCTGAACAATGGTGGTCTGTTATATCATATTAATTCCTCTGGGAAGAATCAATACTTTTAATATATATTAAAACTTTAAAAATGTACAAATGGATCTTTGGGAGAAGTAGGTTAGCATAAACACTTATTGCAGATTGTGACTTGCGTCCTTGTACTCGGAGTATTAAAGAAAATGTTCTCTTACTGGGGAGAAATTAAACTGAGAATAAAGATAAAAGACTTTAATATAAGTAGCATCCAATATAAACACAGGTTATTTAAGTTCATTTACTGTAACTTTGGAGAGCATTTTCAAAAAACATTTGTACTCTGAATATTAAGTAAAAGAATAAACCAATTCACACACATACATACACACACACACACACACACACGTACCCTACACAAAATTTTGCCTTAATATAACTAAAGAATTAAACATATATAAATGGGAAAAAAAATTCTGTGTCTTTTGAATCCTGGCTATGAGGAATATTAGTTTTAGAAGGAGGCAGTTGAACAATTTTATCAGGAGTGAGGGGAAATTTTTCAATTCCTTGGAGGGCTTAAAATATGCTCTGCATTTTTTCATATTCTTGATTCAGGTTGTTAATGTTATGTTGTATCAGCCATTTTTTTGGTTCTCAAGTGAAAATTAGAGGGATTTAGGAGAAGGCAATGGCAACCCACTCCAGTGCTCTTGCCTGGAGAATCCCACGGACGCAGGAGTCTGGTAGGGTGCAGTCCGTGGGATCGCTAAGAGTCGGACACGACTGAGCGACTTCATTTTCACTTTTCACTTTCATGCACTGGAGAAGGAAATGGCAACCCACTCCAGTATTCTTGCCTGGAGAATCCCAGGGATGGCGGAGCCTGGGGGCCTGCCGTCTATGGGGTCGCACAGAGTAGGACACGACTGAAGCGACTTAGCAGCAGCAGCAGCAGAGATTGATGATGAGAATGAAAGGTGAAAAGGAAAGAGACTTTTCATGAGGCACAGACCAGCACAGAGAAAGCAAGAACAAATGGGATGTTCAGTAGTTGTACCTCTGGGCAACACAACTATTTACTGTGCTGAAATTAACTACTTAATGAACAATGTGTATCAAGCCAGCAGCAATAAGCGAAGTGAAAGAAGCTATGCCTGAACATAGATTTCTGAGAGAGAAATTAAGAGCATCTGGTCATCAACTCTCATGGCCAACCAGCAGGTGGGGCCAAAGGCTCAGAAGAACTGGTAATTGTCCAGATGCAGAGGAAGAATATTTAGTGTGAAAAAGCCCTGAGGAGAAGGGTGGAAGTCAGTAATTTGAGTGGGATATGTATTACCCTAGGAGTGGCTGTGTTTTTTCCCTTATGGACGAGTATGAGGTTGATGGACCAGTCTTTATTATTACCAGAATTATTTTTCATCTGTCTGACTTGTTAGTTATGGTTATGTTTTAAAACATCAAGATCAAGAAAATGGAAATTGCTATTAGTCCTATTATGAAAGAATAAAAATTGAAAAAGATACACAGTACTTTCCATAGTTATTAAGGTTTGAAGGACTCGAAGCACATGAAAAGCATTAGTGCATCGTTACCTTTCATATGTGAAATTGTTTTTGGTATTGACAGTCCATGTTAGAAAAATGGGCAATCATCAAGCATTCTTCTTACAAAAAGTTTCACAAACGTCTAGTTATAATTAAAAACAAACTGTGAAAACAAGCTGTTCAAAAGTATAACTAATGTTTTTTAAGCCACCTTTTTAAAACATTTTGGGATGCGCCAAAATAGCACTGAAATTTATGAAAAGAACTTTGCACTTTTTCAATAAAAAATAATTATGTCTTTTTTGTATTTAAAAGTAGTATAGGAAGTTAATGTCAATTCTTTTCTAGGTTATTGTGCAATGTTATCACTTTTGACATTAAGCACCATGATTAATCCAAAAATAGGTTTCTTTAGAAGTCATCTGCTCAAATATGTGTTAATATTACCATATAAATGATGAATAGTTACATTTAGTATTAGCAAATGGAAATCCTGCTTTTGTACACATTTACCACATCTCTTGCAATCTGATCTATTTTAAATGCATTCTTCAACATAATTATTTAAAGACAAATTCAATCTTAATATGTCACAAAGTATTATCGTTTTGCAAGCAGTACTCCAAGGTTAATAATGTCTGGGAATATAAAATGTTTTTGACTGTAAGATTAGTCTTCTTATTTGAAAAAGGCTTTAAATTTCATTTCAAAGGAGATTTCACGCCTCATGAAATTTAAACTATGACATTTAGAAAACATTCACTGTATTATAAGGCACTGAAAAATCATAGTGCAAATGCTTCTTGTTCCTGTCTATCAAAACTGTTGTTAGAAATGTAAAGCGAGTATTTTCTTAGGTAAAAATTATGCTATATGCTGAAGAACTCCTACTGTTCTTCCCAAAGTCAGATAATTACTGCCTCAGTTATGTTACGGAACACTTTGGAATTAGGTCCTATACTTGTTTTCAGTAGAGTTTATGTTTAGATAACCTTTTGGTCATTGAATTTTTCTATTTATCCAAAAGTTTATAAAGTGCTCCATAACTCTAAAAATAAGTTTTGAGGAAATCTTTCTGTGTACTCTTGCTATTATTTCTGTCACAAACTAATACTGGGATCTTAAGGCACATGAATGTGTCACTTTTAAATACTATGTGAAGATTTCTCTTGTTATCACATAGTAATTTTAAATGTCCTTTTCGGAGCTCCATTTTGACTTAAATGTCTTCTTTCTAATACTTTCTCTTTTCAAAACAAAATATTTTTGAATAATCTAAAAAAAAAACCTAAGAAATTCACACCAGATTCAGAGATTCAAGATTCCTACTTTTATTATTTTGTAATATATTTTATCTTGAGTTTTAGAACACATTCACTGTGACCTAATTACATTTTAATATCTATTTTTATTTTTAAGAAATTTGAAAGTGACCTAATAACTCAGTATTCTTAAGTTCCTAAGTGATACAAGCCACATTTTGACTAGTAATGTCAGAGAACAAACACTTAATAAACATTAATTGAATGAGTACATGGATAATGTTAATGCAGGGCAGAAATGATGTGAGTTAGACTTATTTTCATGTCAAATAATGATGACTAAATTCAGTCACTCATTCGTGTCTGACTCTTTGTGACCCCATGGACTGCATGCAGCATGCCAGGCTTCCCTGTCCATCACCAAATCCTGGAGCTTACTCAAACTCATGTCCATCGAGCTGGTGATGCCATTCAACCAGCTCATCCTCTTTTGTCCCCTTCTCTTCCCACCTTCAATCTTTCCTAGCATCAGGGTCTTTTCCAGTGAGTCAGTTCTTAGCATTAGGTGGCCGAAGTATTGGAGTTTCAGCTTCAGCATTAGTCCTTACAATTCAGGGTTGATTTCCTTTAGGATTGACTGATTGGATCTCCTTGCAGTCCAAGGGACTCTCAAGAGTCTTCTCCAACACCACAGTTCAAAAGCATCAATTCTTCGGTGCTCAGCTTTCTTTATAGTCCAACTTTGACATCCATATGTGACTTCTGGAAAACTATAGCTTTGACTAGACGGGCCTTTGTTGGCAAAGTAGTGTCTCTGGTTTTTAATATGCTGTCTAGGTTGGTCATAGCTTTCTTCCAATGATGACTAAATCTTAATTATAATAAAGAAGCTGTGTGCCTACATTCCACATCTGTAAAAAAAATATATATCTTATTGTCTTAAACAAGGACAGCTCACTTAAAAAACAAAACAAGAACAAATGAAACAAAACATCAAGTTTATGCCTTCTTTCCTGTCCAAGTTGAGGACCAAATGAAAAATTACTCATTAGGAGAAAGATAAGAAATTAAAATGTCATCTTGAATCTTGTGAAGCCAGTTTGTCCATGGACTGAAGTGTTTGCTGATTTTTGATCCTCCAGACTGAAGTATATTCAGAAGGTTTTCAGTAAGAGTTAAACTACAGTAAAACTTCACACCCAGCACCTATGAGCCTACAAAAAATTTATTGATACCTGTGTGTTCAGCAGATCAGGGGTGAAAATAAGTCCCTGAGAAGTAATCACAATTAGATGGTTCTTAGGCAGTTTTGCAGGCTGAATTCACACCAAAAACCTTGGAATGGAGCCATGAGGTTTTACTAAAAAAGACTCAGACTTGTAGTTTCCCTAGGCTTTTGGTAAAAATAAATAGAAATCTTATTTGAAAAATGTTACTTTTGTTATAGGTATCAAAGATTCCCTACAAATAATCTTTTGAAGCAAATTAATAAGCAGGACTAGTCGAGTGTTCTTGCCTGGAGAATCCCAGGGATGGGGGATCCTGGTGGGCTGCCGTCTCTGGGGTCACACAGAGTCGGACACGACTGCAGCGACTTAGCAGCAGCAGCAGCAGTCAAAGATAAATGTACACACATAGAAAAAAGGCACAAAGAGAGAATTGGCAGGAAAAAAAATGAAAGCTTAAATGGACTTCAGAACATTTAATAAATTGTATCAGACCAGCTTAAAAACAACTATTATTTTTATGTTCAAAGAAGTAAAAGACAAGCTTGTATATGTCTGAAAGGAGCATAAAAGTATAAAAATGACTAAGCAGATTTGAAAAATCATGAAATATAACTTCTATAAATAAAATTTACAATAGCAGATATTGAAAACTCAATGAATAGGTTTAACAAATGGTTATACACAGCTGAAGAGAAATTAGGTAGAAGAAAAATCAGAAGAAATTACCTAAAGCACATGTTGCAAAGAGACAGGTTAAGCAATATGGGAGGTTTCATTGGATCATGATTAGAAGAATGAATGGATGGCATGGCGGGTTGGTATCTTTTCAGAACTGATGAAAGACACCAATCTATAGATTCAAGTAAGTGGTCAGTGAATCTTAACCTGTGTAAGTACAAAGACCATTACATTTAGACACATCATAATGAAATTTAAAAACATCAAAAACAAAGAAAAAAATCTTAGAATTCACAAAACAAACAAAACTGAGGGTGGGGAAGTAGATATTCCTTTCAAAAGATATTGGACTGATATAGCTCTCTTGTCATCAGCAATGGTAGTCAGAAGAAAGGGGGCTGACAATTTTAGTATATACTGAAGGAAAAAAATCCTTTTCATCCACTAATACCCAACACCATAAGAAAAATATGTTTTCAGATAAAGTAAAACTGAGAGGATTTTTCATCAGTAGGTTTTTGCTAAAGGAAGCAGAACAAAAGCATGAGATCTAAAAAGACATGAAGAACAATAAAGATAGATTGAAGAATATGTTTTATCCTCCTGTGTTTTCCCTCCAATAGTTTGGAAGTTATGTACTTTATTCCTTTTAGCAGTTTACATATCAATTATCACATACATCTTAAATTTTTCTAATATTAATAAAATTTGCCTCTCCCTGGATAATCCAAGGACTTGACTTCACATTAACTCATTTCCAACAGATGCATTATTGTTGTCACATGATTTAATGCTTATCATTTTAATTCACTATGACATTATTATTGGTCATCCTTCCAAACAAAGAACAGATTCAGAAAGAAGCATTTAAGAAACAGGCTAATTAGAAAACCCAATATAAAATGGTAGGCTTTAATATAAATAAATCAGTAACTATATTAAATGTAAATTGTCTAATTGACCCAATTTAGACAAAAGCATTGCTAAAATCACTGAACATGTCACATTTAGGACACTGAAGACTTTTTTAAAAAAATGCAGTTTTTAAAGAATAGAACACAATGGGATTAGAATTGTCTGGAAATTTTGCCCTGGGTGATAGAGGGTGGGGAAAATACAATGGTTTTTATAATTTTGAGCAGGTTACCAAATGAAATGTCATGTCTTTAATTTGGTCAGTTTGGTGGAAATATTTTTTAGTGTGTCTTATTTGTTTTGAATTATGACTGATTTGAGGAAGGCAAAAGTTTAAGTTGGGCTGATAGAAGGACAGAGAGCAGACCACATCAATGTATTTAGCTCCCTCAATGAGCCTGGTATGGATATTCAGAAAAATGATTAAGGACTAGCTCAGATTCTACATATGCAATTTTGTCTTTATAACAACTGCAGTGCCTAGTACAATGCCCTGTACATACTAGGTTCTCAGTAAACTTTTATTGAATGAATAAATTTTATGAGACCAAAATAAATAATCCTCTGAATGAAAAACATTATGAAAGACACATCTAAACTACAAGGCCATATAAAAAGTTAAATGCAAAAGATGAAAAGTAACCATGCAAATAAAATCTAAAAACTGGTGTACTGGTGTATCTATTTGATATGGGACAAAATAGAATTTAAGGTTCATAGAGTTACTAGAGGAAAAAAAAAGTCATTATATAATACTAACAGTTTCAATTTCCAAGAAACATAAAATTTTTAAAATGTGTATATATCTGAAAACATAACCCTAAAATACACAAAGAAAATACTAAAATGAAGACACTAACAAATTCACAATCATAGTAGTAGAATTTAACAACTGTCTCTGAGTAATTGATGGGAAGCAAACAAAATCAGTAAAGAATATGGAAGGCTTATAGGATGTGATTAAAAAATATGACCCAATGGATGCAAATAGATTGCCAGGTCACAAAACTACAGAACACTCTTTCTTTCAGACACACATAGAATATTTACTAAAGCTGATCATTCAAAACTTGACCATATTGAATGTTCCTAAGCATTTCTAAGGATAGCTATTTTAATAACTATATAATCAATCTAGAATTCAAATAACAATCAATAATGAAATTAAGTACAATATTTCAATATCTTGGAAATTAAGAAATTAAAATAATCCATGTCTTAAAGAATACATCCTCACAGGTATAGAAATTGATGAGAAATTAAGAAAACTATAATAAAAATATTACTATGTCTTACACTATTTGAAAACAGCCAAAACATTTATTTGGAAATGTTGGGGGAGTTTGGAATTTTCTCGGTTCTGTTTCGTTGCAACAAAAATTTGAAGCGACGGACGGACCAGCGTTACAGTCCTTGGACAGAATAGTGTTCCAGCCCTCAGATGGACCAGTGTTACAGCCCCATGTTACAGACCAGTTTTATTTAGAACGTAAAAGAAAATACATCCTCAAGGAGTGAGGGCGTGGCGACCCAAAAGATGCAAAGAGAGGCCCTGACCCAATTTTGGCTCGCCTTTTTATGTTTTTTCTCCTCTCCCTGGGCCTGCCTTATGTAAATTGGGCTAGCCAGGAGTGCTGTTTGTTTTACTTGAGGTCCTCACTCTGGTCCTCTTTGTTCTATTTTTGTTCTTCCTTTGTTCTATTTTTGCAGGCTTTTCCCTTCCTTGTCTTTTAGCCACCGCCATTCTGGATTCCTTTTTCCTATTCTAACTACTTAACAGAAACGATGTTGAAAATAAATGAGCTAAACATAAATTTACAAATTATAAGAAGAAACTCAAAACAAATGCAAATAAAAAGGACATAGTAATGTAGATAAAAGCAGAAATTAATGTCATAGAAATAAACACCAGGAAGTTTTTTTTTCTTTATTTTTTAAGTGTTTACATGGTGGCTACGTAGTAAAGAATCTACCTGCCAGTGCAGGCATTCCATCCCTAGTCCAGGAAGATCCCACATACTGTGGAGCATCTAAGCCAGCATGCCACAACTGTTAAGCCTATGCCCTAAAGCCTGGAAATTGCAGCTACTGAGCTCATGTGCTGCAACTCCTGAAGCTCATACACTCTAGAGCCTGTGCTCCACAACAGGAGATGCCCACCACACTCTGAAGCCTGCACACAGTGCCTAGAGAGTAGCCCCACTCTTCACAACTAGGGAAAAGCCCTTACAAAGCAACGAAGACCCAGAGCAGTCAAAAATAAATGTTAAAAGTTGTAAGAAAGGGAAAAAAAGCCAAAAATTTGTTATGTGGGAAAGTACTAATACAGATAAAATTTGATTAACAATATGGTTCAATGAAGTATAAGGCACAAATAAGTAATATCAAAATAAAGAAAGAGACCTAATTCCAGATGTTGCAGAGATTTAAAAAAAGGTAATGTGAAGAATTTGTGAATGATCTTTGGATCAACACTTTTGAAAATTGAGATAAAATGGGCAAGGTCTTAGAAAAGGTAAAGCTTAGTGAATCAAAGAAATAGGAAGCCTGAACTAGTTGTCAGAAATCTCGCACAGAAAGTTCCAGGCTCTATGGACTTTAATGTGCTATTATTATAGGAAAAGATACTAATAGTAAAACATAATAAATATGATAAACTGCAAATTAAGACCCTTAAAAAGCATTTCCCATGCTTACAGATGGCATGATCATATTGCTATGAAGTTCCAGGGCCTTGGGCTGTAAAGAAGCAGATGCTTGCTATCGTATTCATGACCATCTCACCCAAGCATGAACATCTCCATTCTCAGTATCCTAACCTGCCATCATTCTTCCTTGTCACAGCATTAAAGAACTAAATGTCAGGCCATATGCATATTGGCGTGTTTGCCTTTCTTTGAACCTTTACAAGATACAAAGAACAAAAAAAAAATACTGAGGTGTCATACTTAGCATTCAAACCTGGCGCTGTGTGGACATTTGGACTATAAAAAGAATAAAATCAGCACATTAGAAGGAACAGTGTGTCCTTCTAATCTTTGAATTTTAAAACTGCTGGAATGATCATGGTGAATCAATTTTAGTTTTAGTGTGTCTGCCTCCAACAAGTTCAATTTTACGAAGACAAGGCAACCTGAGTTTTTTTTGAACTTAAAAATAAGTCTATTGGGCACCTTTCTATGTGTTTTACTTTCAAAAATATATAGAAGTCACTATATGTAGCCATAAGCTTTCATTTTCTTTTTCTTTACCTTGAACTTGAATGGAAGCATTTTATTGGAACTTGAACATACTGAAGCTTTTTATTACTGGCTTCTGTTTCACAATGACGTGTAATAATAATAATAGTGATAATTTAGATCATAATCATGAGATGCTTAATGTAGTCCAGCACTATCCCAAGTACTTTAATAACAAATATTTATTATTCTGTTTCATAAACTTTGCATGGATTATGGAAATTTGGTAACTTGCCCACGATATGTACCTACTAAATGGCCAACCTAGGATTCCGGATTCAAACTTAAGGAGCTGAGTCTAGGGTTATGTATCTCACCCGAGTTGCATTAGAACCACCTGAAGGGCTTCTTAGAACACAAACTGCAAGTCCCACCCTGAACTGGTGTGGAGCGGGTCCTGTGCGTGTGTGTGCTAAGTGCTATGGACTGTTGGCCACCAGGCTTCTCTGTCTGTGGAATTCTCCAGGCAAGAATACTGGAGTGGGTTGCCATTTCCTCTTCCAGGGGATCTTTTCAACCCAGAGACTGAACCCACCTCTCCTGCATCTCCTGCACTGGCAGGCAGATTTTTTACTGTCTTAGACACCAGGGAAGTCTGTGGATCAGGTCCTAGGGATTTGCGCTTCTAACATGCTTCCAGCTGAAGCTGATGCTCTTGTTGGTCCAGGTACCATATGTAAGGCCCCATTGTTATGGGACCTGTGTTCTGAAGCATGGTGCTGTACTGTCTCCCTGCAGCATCTCGTTTTTTCCTGCCAGTGACTCCGAGATATGAATATACTCTTATCATCTCCATTTCTAGAGAGGGAAATTGAGAATGTGAAAGATTTCATCTATTACTCAACTTCAAACATCTAGTCGAGTCAGAGTCTGAGTCTGCCTGTCTAGATACAATTTCTCATTTCTTTTGGTGTGTGTGTGTGTGTGTGTGTGCATGTGTATTTGGTTTAAAAACATTTTAAGGTAGATTTTAAATTTTACTTAAAATGTAACCTTTGTGGAATCCATGATTCTCTATGGAAATCCACCCAGTGGTTTCCTGGAACATAGTTTAAAAACCACTGCAGAGTCCAAAATTTTAACCACTGTTTCTAACATAAGTTAAAAATAACCAGTGTCAATCTATATACTTCTAGCCATCCCTCAAAGAAAAAGCAACCTGCAACTTTGGTTTTATTTCTACTAATTCTGGATATTTATTGCTATTTACAGTGTACAAAATTTTCTGGAAGTATTGTTTATTTTGATTAATGTTTTATTAAAATAAATGCTTTTGATTCAAAATTGATAAATGATTAACAATAGTGGAAGGAAGTTTTCTCTCCAGATTATAGTATAATGTTCTCTAGTTTAATGACAACTCAAAACAGTTTACTAAACTAAAATATTCCCAAATTAATGTAGGAATTCACACTAGGGAAAAGGATATCTTGAAATTATATACAGAATTTTAGGCACCTATGAGCCTGGTGGGCTGCAGTCCATGGGGTCGCTGAGGATCGGACACGACCAAGTGACTTCACTTTCACTTTTCATTTTCATGCATTGGAGAAGGAAATGGCAACCCACTCCAGTGTTCTTGCCTGGAGAATCTCAGGGATGGGGGAGCCTCGTGGGCTGCCATCCATGGGGTCGCACAGAGTCGGATACGACTGAAGCGACTTAGCAGCAGCAGCAGCAGCAGCATGCATCTAAATTCTTGCATATTTCTTTCTCACTGGATACCTAGACCTTGTGGATATCCTACAGGGAATGACTACAAGGATCAAAGGGTTCCGCATTGACCATTGCTATTGCTCATCTTCAGTTTTTTAAAGTATTGCATTACTTTTAGATCAAAGCCTTCTTTTGGGTGGTCTTCCCACTTAAAAGGCAGAGATGTTGTGATGGAATTTTAAAATCCAAGGGATGTCCCATTTGCTACAGCAGAGATTTCAGTAGGATATGGAAAGATTGTAACTTAAGAGTTCACAGTGGCAATGTTTATCTTGGTATTTGAAGACATTAGAAAATAACTTTGATATTAATAATGCATCATTTACTTAAATGTACTAGTTCATATTCTCAGGAACTTCCTTTGTAAGTCTACCCCAAAAGCTGCTCTCTTATCTGTGCTGTTTCCATATAGAATGCCTTAGGCATTAAACCCTGGGTTAGCTTTGGGCTGCTAGAACAATGAGTTTTCCTGGCTTCTTCCTTTTCCTTTTCTCTTTGAAGCATCTTTAAGAATGAACTTATTTCAGGGAGAAGCAAACATTACACTGTACTATTAATATTTGAGTGGTATTTAAAATATTTATTAGAATACTTTTTTTTTCTTATGTGTACTTTTAAAAGGTCTTTGGTTTTCATAACTGATTCAATAGACTTGCAGGCTCAATTTAAAATCATGTAATTAAAAAATTTTAAATGAGAGAATATTATAATTCACCTCAACAGTTCTTAATTCCAGGTAAATGCACTTTATTTGTTGAGGATAGTAAGTGGATTGGGGACTCTTTGGTGAGGTATTTCTTGGAACTTCATGGAAAAACATGGTTCTTTACCTTTCCTTGGATTAACTCCCAAGAAGACTGCTTTCCATACAACATAAGATTTCCATCATCACTACATTCACTGGTACCATCATTAATACGGTTTAGGGTTTGATTCTTATAGCAAAAAGGAAATATGTCATTTTGCTCTGAATTTTCTAACAAAGGATGACAAGTCAGTGTTAGAATATATAGTCCTTGGCTTTGAAAATTCTTAGTCTAACTTTCCTTGATCTTTTCCCCCATAAATTATTTCCTGAACTATTAGAAAGCTTTCCTAATATTTCTATCATCATAAATGTTTTGAGTGGTGATAACCATGTGTAGATAAAATTTCCAGTAGCTACCTTGTTTTTAGTGACCAAAGTCGCTCGGGACTTTTTGGCCTCAATTCTGAGCTCATGTATCATTTTAAAGACCTTTAACTGGATGCCTAATTGAATAATAAAGATGGCTCATTTTCTATAATGTAAAAATCATTTCCTTACTTTTATCTCATTATTGAAATGTCTGTATTTCCTAAATGATTTGAGTTTATTTCCATTGCCATATTCTTTTTCAGTTGGTCAAGTTATAGACATTTATTCCTTTCAATCTTTCTTCATAAGTCAATCCTTCTAGTTCTTTTGGCTTTTTCATTACTCATTATTTTTTTTAATTTAGTTTTAATTGGAGAATAATTGTTCTAAACACATGTCCTCTCCCTTTTGAACCTCCCTCACACCTTGTTGAGCTCCCTGTGTTATACAGCAATTTCCCATTAGCTGTACATTTTATATACATCATTACTCATTCTTGAATTCTCATACAAAGTGCTTGAAGCTCCCTAGTGGTCCAGTATTAACAATTCTGCCTTTCAAAGCAGGCGATGTATGTTCGATCTCTGGTTGGGGACCTAAGATTCCACATGCCTCATGACCAAGAAATCAAAACATAAAACAGGAGCAATGTTGTACCAAATTCAAGAAAAACTTAAAAAAAAAATGGTTTACATTAAAAAATATTTTAAAAAATAAATTGCTAAGTATAAAATAATATAATCTCAATGAATTTCTGAAATGTAATATATACGACAAGGTGTATATTTCTGTGCATTTTATGGAAAAAAAAGAAAAAAGGAGCTCTCCTGGGACTCTTCTTATCTTCCTGCATCAACCTGATACCAGTAAATGTGGAATAATAATATGCTTGGATTGTTACACCCACTTGAACCCCTGGGAACTGTGTGATTATTTGGTTAATATCTGTCCTATGGCAAAACTGTAAACATCTTGAAAGCAGGAACTATATTTCTCAGTTTGCATAGTCTATATATATATGAATGAAAGATTAAACTTTGAGTTAAAAGCTCTAGTTTATACTGTAATGGCTTACAGTAAAAAAACAGACTTTCTAAAACTAGGTTTCTAGAATTATTTTTGCAACCCGTTAACAGAAGTGCTTGAATTGAAATAATTGAATCACCTGCCCTACCCCTGGTATTACAGTCTGTTGGAAAACAGTGTTAGTCTTTAAGCTAAAAAAGATTTAGGTGTTGACTAGAAGTGTTAATATTTAAAATTTTTTTATCAGATTGCATTAGTCAGTCAGCTTAGGCTTCCATAACAGAATATCAAGATTGAGTGGCTTAAACAAAAGAAATTTACTTTTTCACAGTTCAAGAGGCTATAAATCTAAATTCAAGGTGGCAGCAAATTGGGATTTTGGTGAGAACTTTTCTTGCCTTGTAGATAGCAGCTTTCTTGCTGTATTCTCACATGGCCTTTTCTCTGTGTGCATGTGTGGAGAGAGATCTTTCATATCTCTTTCTCTTCCTATAAGGACACCAGCTTTATGGGATTAGGATCCCATCCTATGGCCTCATTTAACTTTAATTACTTCCCTAAAGGTCTTATCTCCAAATATAGTTACATTGGAAGTTCAGGCTTCAACATATAAATTTTAGAGGAATACAGTTCAGTTCACAACACAGATTTATTTTCACCTCCAGTAACACTGTTTTCATAGTGCTGCATTCACTGACACTAAAGCATGCGTGCTTGGGATAGGAATGAGAGAGGGGCGCGGTGATAATACAGCAAAAAACAATGAAGGCATTGCTTAGTTTTCTTAGTTCAGACTTTCAAAATCACCATGTTCTGAGGTGCTTCCTGACACCAACAGTCAGTTCTCTGATTCTCCAGACACCTACTGGCATCCAGTGATTTAACTGAATTTTGAAACTACTCACTATTAGCACAGACCCCACAGGTTGAGAACTCAATGCCACAAGACTTCCTCCACTTCAGGTGCCAGTTGTAAGTCCTGGGCCATGTTTTGACAAATAGCAATAAATCAAGGATCCATACAAACCCTGCTTCAGTTTCAACAATTTGGTAGAATGGCTCAAGAACTCAGGAACATACTTTACTTACCTTTATTGGCTTATTAGAAAGGATACAATACAGGAACAACCAAACTGAAGAGGTGCATAGTTCAAAGTATGGCGGAGAAGATGTGGAGAGTTTCTACACCTCCTATGGGTGACTCACCTTCCCTCTTAGTACCTTGTTTATGAACAACGGAGTTCTTTAGAGAATATCATTGTTCAGAATTTTTATAGCATCCCCCTGCCTTCACTCCCCAGAAGTCAGGGGTGATACTGGGAGTTCCAACTTGCTATTTAGTTGGTCTTTCTTATGATCTCCATATTGAGGCAAAAACTAAATAGGGTCCCCATCCTAAGTCACCTCATTATTATAAACTCATATGTGATCCAAAGGTGCTAGTTATGAATAAAAAAAGACATTCTTTTTGCTTGAGACATTTCAAGGGTTTTTGGAGCTCTGTATCAGGAACTCAAGACAAAAACCAAATACATTGTTAAATTAAACCACACCATGTTTAAAGAGTAAAGCAGAAAGAGCTAGTCCTGAAAGTCCAAGTTTCATTTGCAAGGGTCGGATTAGAGAGAAAAGGTCTCTGAATTTCACAGTCTGTTCTATAAATATCAAGATCCAGAATATAGAGGACTCAAGAGTTTTAAGTTATTTGCAGGAATCAATGGGAGAGCAGTCTTTCAGACAGAAATAAGGTAATGGTTTGACAAGTTGGCTCAAAGGAGGAGAAGTGGAAAAGAGAATAAGAATTAAAAATAGGTGAGTGTTTCTGAGAGGACCCTGACCCTGAATGCTCCTGAAACTGAATCTCTAGGGAGCTGGACACTATCAGGTTTCCCAATTAATCTTAAGATTTATGAACAGAAAAGAATTGCATTCTAACTTCTATACAGACCACTGGGTGTGATTGTCTTTATAGAATTTCTTAAACTATGATAGAAATTAAAAAAAAAATTAGTCTTCTCAACTCTATATGACATTTCATGCTTACAATTAAAATTATGTTCTTGATTAAGTTTTAAATAAATGAGTAGTTCTATGTTAAATATCAACCTATTAGGGCCTGGAATACAGTGTATCTTCTGAATCTTGGCAGTTTTCTCCTGCTTTCAGAAAGGCTTAATTTCAGGCCCATTCTTGGAATATTAGGCTGTTAATTGCCTGGTAACAGATACTAGAGATGAAAACAGGGGTAATGAATTGAGACAAGATTAGCTGTCCTTCAAGAAAGGTTTTGGATACCTCTAAACTTCTGCTGTGATGGAATTACCACGGTGAGTCTCTAACTCTAAACAAATTAAATGTCAGACAATGTCTTATTGTAATCAGTGGAACTCCAGAGATGGTGAGGTGACCCAGTCACTGTTGTGGTCAAACGCATCACTTTTGGGAGGAACTATAATCTGACAAAATATAAGCCACTAGAAACTGTCTTCTGAGTAATTTTTAAAAAATATAGACTAGAGAGAGGACAATCCATGACTCCTAGAGCAAAGAATTATTTTTTTTCTGATATCTGGAATCAACTCCTCTTATCAGACTCTATGAGTATTATCCACACCTTAGATCTATAATTTTAAGATTCCTGAAGTTTTTAAAGACCAAAGAAGTTAAGTACCAGTTGCTGTAAATAATTCTGCAGAACATTTGTAGAGGCCCCCAGGAAAAATACAAATTGGAAAATGCTTGAAAAACATTGATTGGAAAGAAGTTGTGATAATTTATTAAAATTTGTGCTCTCCTGGTTATGAAAAAGAACTTTCCTTCTCAGATACCTGAAAGAGATTTTACACTATGAGGTACCATTTCACACCAGTCAGAATGGCTGCGATCCAAAAGTCTACAAATAATAAATGCTGGAGAGGGTGTGGAGAAAAGGTAATCCTCTTACACTGTTGGTGGGAATGCAAACTAGTACAGCCACTATGGAGAACAGTGTGGAGATTCCTTAAAAAACTGGAAATAGAACTGCCTTATGATCCAGCAATCCCACTGCTGGGCATACACACTGAGGAAACCAGAAGGGAAAGAGACACGTGTACCCCAATGTTCATCGCAGCACTGTTTATAATAGCCAGGACATGGAAGCAACCTAGATGTCCATCAGCAGATGAATGGATAAGAAAGGTATGGTACATATACACAATGGAGTATTACTCAGCCATTAAAAAGAATACATTTGAATCAGTTCTAATGAGGTGGATGAAACTGGAGCCTATTATACAGAGTGAAGTAAGCCAGAAGGAAAAACATCAATACAGTATACTAACGCATATATATGGAATTTAGAAAGATGGTAACGATAACCCTGTATACGAGACAGCAAAAGAGACACTGATGTATAGAACAGTCTTATGGACTCTGTGGGAGAGGGAGAGGGTGGGAAGATTTGGGAGAATGGCATTGAAACATGTGAAACGTCATGTATGAAATGAGATGCCAGTCCAGGTTCAATGCACAATGCTGGATGCTTGGGGCTGGTACACTGGGACGACCCAGAGGGATGGTGTGGGGAGGGAGGAGGGAGGAGGGTTCAGGATGGGGAACACATGTATACTAATTAAATAATTTTCTATTAAAGAAAAAAAAATTAAAAAAAAAAGAAAGAGATTTTATACTTTTTGATCCTTTTATCAAATGTTCTTCATGTTATTTTAGCTGATAATATCAATTGGTAATTCCTGATTCACTCTTTAACTTAGAAGTGTTGAATTTTAGATTTTAAAAGGTATCTATAGAGTTAGGACAGAGAAGGCAATGGCACCCTACTCCAGTATTCTTGCTTGGAAAATCCCATGGACGGAGAAGCCTGTTAGGCTGCAATCCATGGGGTCACTAAGAGTTGGACATGACTGAGCGACTTCACTTTCACTTTTCACTTTCATACATTGGAGAAGGAAATGGCAGCCCACTCCAGTGTTCTTGCCTGGAGAATCCCAGGGACGGGGGAGCCTGGTGGGCTGCTGTCTATGGGGTTGCACAGAGTCGGACACGACTGAAGTGACTTAGCATAGCATAGAGTTAGGAAATGATAATCTCTGCTGAAGCATTCAAAAATGAGCAAAATAACCACATTAGTTTTGGATTCACATAGTAGAATTACTTCTTGGTAAAACCACTCATAATGAGATCATTATAGTAACTTTAACAGTTATGAGGCCTGAGATGGAATTTCCATATTCAGAATTCCTTACCTTAATAAGATTTTGGTGACAGTTCAAGGTACTCTACATGTATCAGGTATTTTCTGCATGGAACTTTTCCCCACTAGGCTCATGGTAAGCACAGAATAGAAACAACATGTTTTCCTCATAGGGCAGCATCAAGAGGAGCTATTCATTATAACATTTGCTCTGTCTTGCCAAATCTGCAGAGTGTGCCAACCAAGCTGATTACACAGAAATTTAGGTTTTTGGCAGATTTTTCTGCCATTTGAGTAAGGCTAAAGGTAATGTTCTCTGTAAATAATACCTTACCTAATATGTCTAAATAGCTCTAAGGCAAGGTCATGGCGGTTTAGATGTTGAGGAAGGGACATGAAAGCTTGGTAAGGACATGTTCACTGCAAATACTAATTGTCATCAGTATGTCTAACTGCAGCTATGGCTCCATTTCTTTTCCCTTGTAATTAAATGGAGGCCCTAAACTATCTTATCATAAAGAAAAAATGACACATGTCATAGATCTTTATATGTTATCAGCATTTTATTGTCAAATATGAGTGAATGTTGAAAACAGTAGGATGATGGCAATTACAGATGAGGAATACAAATTTAAATCTACCTGAATTCTCACATTAGTAATAAGCAGAGGGAAGGGTTTGCGAAAACACAGTTTTCAGGAAAGTGGCTAAATAGTTTAGCACAGAGGTCAACATTTTGACGGAGAAGGCAATGGCAACCCACTCCAGCACTCTTGCCTGGAAAATCCCATGGACGGAGGAGCCTGGTAGGCTGAAGTCCATGGGGTCGCTAAGAGTCGGACATGACTGAGCGACTTCACTTTCACTTTTCACTTTCATGCATTGGAGAAGGAAATGGCAGCCCACTCCAGTGTTCTTGCCTGGAGAATCCCAGAGACGGGGGAGCCTGGTGGGCTGCTGTCTATGGGGTTGCACAGAGTGGGACACGACTGAAGCGACTTAGCAGCAGCAGCAACATTTTGACTGTTTTAAGTAAAAGGCCTAAACTTGGATTCTTTTAAATTTGTTGAACATGCTCTAAGTGACAGGGAAGCTAATTATAAAGAACGACATTTAAAGAGATTTCACAGTTTGATCATGTCTTCTTGAACCAAAATGGAAGAGGAAATAAATGACTTCCTTAATAAATCTAAATAACACACAAAGATAATTTTACTATCACCAAAAATATGATACTTATTATGGACCAGATGCTGGTCTAAACATCTTACATATAGTAATTCATTTAATCCCTCAAACAGCACTGTGAAGTCATTAGTGTTATTATTCCTGTTTTACAGATGAGAAACTGAGAAAATGAGGGGTAAAGTAAATTGCATGAGTCCCAAAGCTGGGAACTGGTTAATCTGGGATTCCAATCCATGCAGCCTCCCACTCCTGTCTCTTGCTAACATAATAGACTACACTGCCATGAAAGTAACACTATAACTAAGACTTGTCTCATGCCTTTCCTATAACAGACACTGCTAACATAATCATAAAACCCCTGTAAAGTAGGTACTACTACTACCCACATTTCTTGAGACATAATACATAATGAAGCTGGGATTCATACTCAGAAAATCTGGTTGTAGAATTCCTATTAGTGATTCTGTTATTCACCTATTTTTTTTTTAAGTTGTTGTTGTTTAGTCGCTAAGTCGTGTCTGACACTTTTTTGACCCCATGGACTATAGCCCACCAGGCACCTCTGTCCATGGGATTTCCCAGGCAAGAACACTGGAGTGGGTTGCCGTTTCCTTCTCCAGGATTTTTTAAAGTAGGCAATTAATTTAGCTTTCTCTAAGTCACCATAATCAAAATTCAGTGATTTGTTAAGGTGTCTTCTTTCTAAATTTTGCATCATTTATAAGGCCTTAACCATGAGAAAACTTTACACTGTGTAGGGAGCCATGCTTATCATAGAGGAACTGGTGAATGGATAACAATTTTGTTAGATTTGGATTTTCTAGGTTGGTCCATTGGGTTGACTAACTTCACTGGATTCTTAAAAGTTTTTCTTCTTTCAATTTTTAAAATATAGATATAATCATAATTGGAATCCACTGATGATTAAAATCACTAAATTACTAGATATACTACAGTAGAGTTGCTCTAGGTCTCAGCCATGGGGCCAAACTGCCTGGGTTTGAATTTTTCACTGATAGTTTTGTGATCTTGAGCAAGTTATCTAGGAAACTTTGCCTCAATTTACTCATCTATAAAATGGGGATAACAGTAGTCCCTGTATTATAGGGTTGCTATGAAGACTAAATTGGTATTTCTATGTAAAATGACTAGCACACTACCTTGCATAATTAAGTGCTATATATATATATATAGATAGATAGGATTTCCCTGGTGGCTCAGATAGTAAAGAGTCTGCCTACAGTGTGGGAGATCTGAATTCAATCCCTGGGTTGGGAAGATCCACTAGAAAAGGAAATGGCAACCTACTCTAGTATTCTTGCCTGGATAATCCCATGGGCAGAGGAGCCTGGCAGGATACAGTCCATGGGGTCACAAGAAATTGGATAGGAAATTCAGACTTGAAGAAAGTGGGGAAAACCACTAGACCATTCAGGTATGACCTAAATCAAATCCCTTATGATTATACAGTGGAAGTGAGAAATAGATTTAAGGGACTAGACCTGATAGATAGAGTGCCTGATGAACTATGGACGGAGGTTCATGACACTGTACGGGAGACAGGGATCAAGACCATCCCCATGGAAAAGAAATGCCAAAAAGCAAAATGGCTGTCTGAGGAGGCCTTACAAATAGCTGTGAAAAGAAGAGAAGCAAAAAGCAAAGGAGAAAAGGAAAGATATAAGCATCTGAACACAGAGTTCCAAAGAATAGCAAGGAGAGATAAGAAAGCCTTCCTCAGCGATTAATGGAAAGAAATAGAGGAAAATAACAGAATGGGAAAGACTAGAGATCTCTTCAAGAAAATTAGAGATACCAAGGGAACATTTCATGCAAAGATAGGCTTGATAAAGGACAGAAATGGTATGGACCTAACAGAAGCAGAAGATATTAAGAAGAGGTGGCAAGAATACACAGAAAAACTGTACAAAAAAGGTCTTCATGACCCAGATAATCATGATGGTGTGATCACTGACCTAGAGCCAGACATCCTGGAATGTGAAGTCAAGTGGGCCTTAGAAAGCATCACTACGAACAAAGCTAGTGGAGGTGATGGAATTCCAGTTGAGCTATTCCAAATCCTGAAAGATAATGCTGTGAAAGTGCTGCACTCAATATGCCAGCAAATTTGGAAAACTCAGCAGTGGCCACAGGACTGGAAAAGGTCAGTTTTCATTCCAATCCCAAAGAAAGGCAATGCCAAAGAATGCTCGAACTACCACACAATTGCACTCATCTCACATGCTAGTAAAGTAATACTCAAAATTCTCCAAGCCAGGCTTCAGCAATATGTGAACCATGAACTTCCTGATGTTCAAGCTGGTTTTAGAAAAGGCAGAGAAATCAGAGATCAAATTGCCAACATCCGCTGGATCATTGAAAAAGCAAGAGAGTTCCAGAAAAACATCTATTTCTGCTTTATTGACTATGCCAAAGCCTTTGACTGTGTGGATCACAATAAACTGGAAAATTCTGAAAGAGATGGGAATACTAAACCACCTGACCTGCCTCTTGAGAAACCTATATGCAAGTCAGGAAGCAACAGTTAGAACTGGACATGGAACAACAGATTTGGTTTCAAATAGGAAAAGAAGTACATCAAGGCTGTACATTGTCACCCTGCTTATTGAACTTATATGTAGAGTACATCATGAGAAATGCTGGGCTGGAAGAAGCACAAGCTGGAATCAAGATTGCCGGGAGAACTATCAATAACCTCAGATATGCAGAGGACACCACCCTTATGGCAGAAAGTGAACAGGAACTAAAAAGCCTGTTGATGAAAGTGAAAGAGGAGAGTGAAAAAGTTGGCTTAAAGCTCAACATTCAGAAAACGAAGATCATGGCATCTAGTCCCATCACTTCATGGCAAATAGATGGGGAAATAGTGGAAACAGTGTCAGTGGAAACTTTATTTTTGGGGGCTCCAGAATCACTGCAGATGGTGATTGCAGCCATGAAATGAAAAGATGCTTACTCCTTGGAAGGAAAGTTATGACCAACCTAGATAGCATGTTGAAAATCAGAGACATTGCTTTGCAAACAAAGGTCCGTCTAGTCAAGGCTATGGTTTTTCCAGTGGTCACATATGGATGTGACAGTTGGACTGTGAAGAAAGCTGAGGGCCGAAGAATTGATGCTTTTGAACTGTGGTGTTGGAGAAGACTCTTGAGAGTCCTTTGGACTGCAAGGAGATCCAATCAGTCCATCATAAAGGAGATCAGTCCTGGATGTTCATTGGAGGGACTGATGCTGGAGCTGAAACTCCAATTCTTTGGCCACCTCTTGCGAAGAGTTGAGTCATTGGAAAAGACTGTGATGCTGGGAGGGATTGGGGGCAGGAGGAGAAGGGACGACAGAGGATGAGACGGCTGGATGGCATCACCGACTCCTTGCACATGAGTTTGAGTGAACTCCGGGAGTTGGTGATGGACAGGGAGGCCTGGTGTGCTGTGATTCATGGGATCACAAAGAGTTGGACATGACTGAGTGACTGAACTGAACTGAGAGACTTCACTTCACTTCACTTCATATGGGAGTATCTGGTAGTACTGGGGCTTCCCCAGTGGCTCAGATGCTAAAGAATCTGACTCTAATGCAGGAGACCAGGGTTTGATCCCTAGGTCAGGAAGATCCCCTGGAGAAGGGAGTGCCTACTCACTCTAGTATTTTTGCCTGGAGAATTCCATGGACAAAGGAACCTTGTGGGCTACAGTCCATGGGGTTGCAAAGAGTTGCACACAACTGAGTGACTAACACTTTTGCATTGAGTGAACACTGAATCTGGTAGTACTAATTCTCCAGCTCATCAGGCATATTCCTGCCTCAGGCCGTTTGCACCTGCTCCACTTTCTACCTGGACCACTTTTTCCCCCAAGTGCATGATTCACTCTCCATTTCCTTTAGGTTCTTACTCAAATGCTGTCTTAGATGGCTACACTCTCTAAAATTGTAATGCCTTCGCCAACTTCCCCAGATTCTTTATCCCTTTTCCTTCTTTACTTTTTTTCATATCATTTATATAGTTCCTTGTATATTTCTCCTTAGCATTTCTTCTGCTGCTTTGTGTTTTCTCGATGCTTTATGTTTTATTAATTTATTATAATTTAGAGTCCTATTTGGCTTCCCTGGTGACTCAGTCAGTAAAAAATCCACCTGCAATGTGGGAGACCTGGGTTCGATCCCTGGGTCAATCCTTGGTTGGGAAGATCTCCTGGAGGAGGGCACGACAACCCACTCCAGTATTCTTGTTGGAGAATCCCCAAAGGTAGAGGAGCCTGGCAGGCTGCAGTCCATGGAGTTGCAAAGAGTCAGACATGACTGAGCGACTAAGCACTGCATTGCACAGAGTCCTATTTAGAATCTGTCTCTTCTCACTAGAATATGAGCTCGATGGGAGGAGGCCTTTTTTTCAGGTTTCCTCTGGGCAAGCATGCACTCATGAATGAATATTTCCTCTCAATATAAGAGGTTATCATATATCAGATGTTATGCCATAGCTTTGATTTTGTACTAAAAATGACACAGACACTTCAGTGTTTGAAATCTACTACTAGCTTTGGTGTGAATTAGAAGAAAGATGCTGCTTTCTGTAGGATATAGCCCTGAGCTAGGGCATTTAACTTGGCTGGGGAAGTTCATATAGATTTCAGGCTGCTACTTTTGTATCTGCTAGAAGCACAAGTCCTTTTCAAATCGGAGGATCAACTGAGAAATGAATATGATGAAATATTTTTTAAAACCAACTAAAAATGGTTAGTAAATATTTATCTATATATCATCAATCTTGTTGTTGTTCAGTCATTAAGTTGTGTCCAACTCTTTGTGACCTCTTGAACTGCAGCACACCACGCTTCCCTGTCCTTCACAATCTCCCAGAATTCGCTCAAGCTCATGTCCATTAACTCAGTGATGCTATCCAACCATCTCATCCTCTGTCACCTCCTTCTCCTGCCCTCAATCTTACCCATCATCAGGGTCTTTTCCAGTGAGTCAGCTCTTCACATCAGGTGGCCAAAATATTAGAACTTCAGCTTCAGCATCAGTCCTTCCAATGAATATTCAGGATTGATTTCCTTTAGGATTGACTGGTTTGAACTCCTTGCTATTCAAGGGACTCCTCTACCTCTCATCTATTTATATCTATGTGTTCATATCTAAAATATCTATCTATCAATTTATGCACTTCAGGTTCTAATTTCTTCTCTATCTATCCTGATGAGGTTGATGCTATTCACTTGTCAGTAATATGTTTTATTTTAACCTTTAAAATGTATTTAAACTGTTACAGAGAATAATTTCAACAGAGATTGCTTCATTTAAAATAAATGGAAAATTTCCTTTTCGGTGCAAGGAAATTTTGGCCAGGAGAATAAAAGTTGCCTCTTTGGTTTTTTAATTTGAAACTGCCTCACTGTAGGCTAGATCTGATTTTTACTTTAACTATTTTGAATTTTCCCTGGTGGCTCAGCTGGTAAATAATTCTCTTGAGATGCAAGAGATCCTGGTTTGATTCCTGGGTTGGGAAGATCCCCTAGAGAAGGAATTGGCTGCCCACTCCAGTATTTTGGGCTTTCCTGGTGGCTCAGATGGTAAAGAATCTGCTCACAATGTTGGAGACCTGGGTTTGATCCCTGGGTTGGGAAGACCCACTGGAGGATAGCACGGCAACCCATTCCAGTATACTTGCCTGGAGAATCCTCATGGACAGAGCAGCTTGGCAGACTACAGTCCATGGGGTCGCAGAAAGTCAGACACAACTGAGCAACTAAGCACTACACAAGGAAAAATTGTTTAGTCACTTGGTCTTGTCTAACTCTGTGACCCCGTGGATTGCTTTGTGCCAGGCTTCTCTGTCCTCCACTATCTCCTGGAGTTTGCTCAAATTCATGTCCATTGAGTTGTTGATGCTATCTAACCATCTCATCCTCTGCCATCCCCATTGTCTTTTGCTTCAGTCTTTCCCAGCAACGGGGTCTTTTCCAATGAGTTGGCTTTTTCCATCAAGCAGCCAAGGTATTGGAGCTTCAGCTTCAGTATCAGTCCTTCCAATGAATATTCAGGGTTGATTTCCTTTAGCATTGACTGATTTGATCTCCTTCAAGTGTCCAGTTCAGTTCAGTTCAGTCGTTCAGTCGTGTCTGACTCTTTGTGATCCTATGGACTGCAGCATGCCCAGGCTTCCTGTTCATCACCATCTTACAGAGCTTGCTCAAACTCACATCCATTGAGTTGATGCCATCAAAGCATCTCATCCTCTGTCATCTCCTTCTCCTCCTGACTTCAATTTTCCCAGCATCAGGGTCTTTTCCAATGAGTCAGTTCTTCACCTCAGGTAGCCAAAGTATTGGAGTTTCAGCTGCAGCATCAGTCCTTCCAATGAATACTTAGGACTGATTTCCTTTAGGACTGACTGGTTTGATCTCCTTGCAGTGTCCAGGGGACTCTCAACAGTCTTCTCCAGCATCACAATTTGAAAGCATCAATTGGCATGTTAACATTAGTTAGTTTCTTAATCCTAAAATCCATGGATCCCATTATTTATTTTGATTTCTTTCATTTCTCTCAACAAAGTTTTATAGGTTTCCTGTAGAGATCTTGGGTACATTTTGTAAGATTTATTATTAGATATATTTGATATTTTTGTTGCTATCATTAATGGTATTAAAAATCATTATTGTTTTTTAATAGCTGCTAGACCAAACACAAAAAATAATTCATAGTGAATATAAGATATGTGTGAAAGGAAAAAAACAAAGGGCTTTCAGAAGATAATATAGAACAGTATTTTTATTACCTCAGGCTAATGAAGGGTTTCTTAAACAAAATAGAAAAATTAAAAACCATATAGAAAAATCAATAAATTTGTTTATATTAAATTCACATTTTAATATCAAATGCACCCAAAAAAACATGAAAGACAAGTAAACACACCACAAGGAACCACTTTCTGTGCTTCTGCCTGGTAGGGAATAAAACCTGTCCCTGTTGGCAGACACTGCAAAGAAGAGGACCAGCGGAAGGGAGGGCCTGTGATCCTCACAGCTGTTGACTGAATTGTTACAGAACCGAGCTGTAATCGGTATTCAATACAAGCATGCAGCTGCCCATTAAAATGTAGCCTTACTGAATAGCTAAAGTAGATTTGCAGTGTTAAATAAATAATAATATTACATTTGATAAAAAGAAAACATTCAAAGAGAGGATACTAATTAAGCTGAGTGGGAGGATGAGAAAGTGTGAATAAGTAAGGATGCATATGTGTGCGTGTGTTCGACTCTTTGTGACCCCATGGACTGTAGCCTGCCAGGCTCTTCTGTCCATGGGATTTCCCATGGACAGAATACTGGAATACTGGAGTATACATAGAATGCATAGAATATTGGAGTGGGCTGCCATTTCTTCCTCTAGGGAATCTTCCTGAGCCAAGGATTGAACCTGAGACTCCTGTGTCTCCTCTATTGATAGGTGAATTTTTTACCACTGAGTCACCAGGGAAGCCCATGTAAGGATGAGGAAGGGCAAATAAGGCTTAGGAAGCATAGGGAACACCATATACTTAGTTTCCAAGAGCTGAGAGGTCAAGGGTTGTGGTATAAGGTGCTTTGGGAAGTGGGTTAAAAGAAAAGAGTATACTAAGAGGTGTCAAAATGAACTTTTGGGCTTAATTTGAATTTTAGGCTGTTGGCTAGTATTACTTGTCCATAATATAGTCCCCCCAAAGCTAGTTAAGATTAAATATGACATAAAGATCTAGTAATCCTTTTAAAGCTAATTATAAAGTGCCAAAGTTTAAACAATTTTCTCCAGAAGACATAAATTAGAATCACATTAAGATTATATATATATGTGTATATATATAATACACATTGTTCTTGTTCTCATTTGCAATCTGTCCTGTTTGTTTGAGGGGCAGATTTACAGTCAGTGGCTGGGGAATTATATTTCCCTCTGAGAATGCGCGTGGGAGTGTGTGACTCTTGTTAGTAGAGACTGAGATCCTCCTTAGAAGACTATAGTAGTCAAGTTTCAGCTACAAAAATATAGAGATACACGAGGCAAAAACAATAGTCCAAACAAGACTTGAGAATCCTGAGGAATACTGTAACTTAGAAAAGGAAAGTTAAGTAGAAATTTCTTTTACCATCTACATTATTCCAGACTATATACATACTAAGGAACTGAAGGTATTTGAACCTTGCCTCATTATTATACATCACTTCAGTCGTATTCTCCCAAAGAAAATGCTACTTTAAGAAATATAAAAATGCTATAACTGTGTGGTTAAAAATGATCAGAAACAAGTGGCTGATAGGTGATGTTACTAAGAAATGGTTTCATTTGTATAAGTCTAGACAACCATGAATATTTTTTTACTACCTCATCCTGACAGTTTAACCATGTTTTATTCACCTGTTTAATTCAATGTAGATAATAGTACTGGGACACTGATTAAAGTTGTCTTGTGGAATGAAAAAAAAAAGAAGACTATAGGGTAGATGAGGCTGGATAGGTGGGTTGGGACTTAATTTTGAAAATCTTTGAATTACATGTCATGTAAAGCATTTGAGAGGATGGGAGAGTTATTTCTAGTTTGGATCTGTGTTGCTGGAGGACATCAGGCAGTGACATGAGGGCAAGAGATTGGAGCCTAGGAAACTCCTTATAGGAACTTGTAGTCATAGAAGTGACGATGCCTTGAACTCAGGTCCTGTTAATGGGGATGGATGAAGATGGATTAGTGAGTCACTGTAGAGACCCAGCAGGATGTGGCCAAGTAAGTGGGAAGTAAGGTAGAAGCAAGAGTAGCAAAAAGATTCTGTGGGGGCTGCATAATTGGTAGGATGATGATTTTATTCAGTACAGTAGAGCTCATAGGGATGAATCATGTATTCGGGGAAAATAATGAATTCACCTTTTGACAGCTTTGTTTTTAAGATATTCCTGGAACATCTGCATGGATAGGCACATGTGTGTGTGTGTGTGTGTGTGTGTGTGTGTGTGTGTGCGCGCGCGCGCACGGGCGCCCTCAGTTGTGTCCAACTCTTTGTGATCCTGTGGGCTGTAGCTCACTAGTCTCCTCTCTCCATAGGATTTCCCAGGCAAGAATACTGGAGTGGGTTGCCATTCCTACTCCAGGGAATCTTCCCTACCCAGGAATTTAATGCATATCTCCTACCTCTCCTCAATAATTATAGTAAATACATTTCTCAAGCCTGTGTTAACAGCACTGAGCAGCATGCATTTTTCTCCATTTAAAGATGATGAAAATGAGGCTTCTTGAAGATAAATAATTTGACCAATAAGCGGTGGCTGGGAGTTGAACACAGACAGTCTGACTCTAAAGCCTGTGTATGCATCATTAGCCACTGCATCATATGGCCTCTGGGGCTTAGAAGGGATGTCCGGGATAGAGATGCCGATTTGAGAGCTATTAGTTTATAAGTGATCCCTGTGGTTGTGAAAGGAGATGAGTTTTCCTACGGAGAGATTACAGAGGGAGAATGCTGGCAGAACACATCTGTACAAGTTAAGCAGAATAAAGTGATTATAGACATTTAATGTCATGCAATGTTGTAAGACTGCTTTACATTGATTTCCTGTTGCAAGCAAATGGCTTTCTGAGTGTAGTGATGTCCCTTCGTTCAGTGCAGTTCATCTCTCATCTATTCTTTGGGGATGAAGCCAATTTAACAATATGTATGACTAATTCTTTTCTTGAGAAATAGAGATGAAGAGGTGACCTTCTGCCCTGCCTTCTGATGGCAGGTTACAATGGAAGGATTGGGGTTAGATGAACTATCTCTTTTTCCCTGTAAGACTATTATTATTTTGCTTCTTTAGCTCACTTGGTATAGTGGATTTATTCACTGTTGATCAGGGTGATAGATTGGGAAAGAAAAACTATAGGAATTTATAACATAAAAGAAGTAAAATACTCAGCCTTTGGAGGTTACTTTACAGCCTAATTTTTGATAGAATGATTATTTTAGTGCAATATCGAGAAATAAAAATGCTTTGCTGTTTCATAACACCCTTCAGCACATTTTCAAATTTCTTTTAAAAAATTATTTTCCAGTCATAATAGAAATGACAACAGATTTTAATGGATACAGAAGTATCTAATATGTATTGCCACCACTCCGTTTCCAAGACATTCACTGGTACAAGTAATCTGCCACCAGACATTCATGCAGAAGCTGAAGCTTCAATACTTTGGCCACCTGATGTGAAGAGCCGACTCACTGGAAAAGACCTTGATGTTGGGAAAGATTGAGAGCAGGAGCAGAAGGAGGTGACAGAGAATGAGATAGTTGGATGGCATCATTTACCCAAAAGACATGGGTTTGAACAAACCCAGGGAGATAGTGAAGGACAGGGAAGCCTGTCATGCTGCAGTACATGGGGTCACAAAGAACTGGACATGACTGGGCGACTGAACAACAAAATTCATTTTTCAGAAGATCAAGAATATTTTTGGCCTTTCAGGATAAAGAAACCCTGATTAAAATGATAATAACCCTAGAAGGGGAATCTCTCTGGGTTTGAGCTTCTCAACCTTGATAACATGCAGAGTTACTGCCTCAGGGGCGTTAAACCACAGCAGTGCGAGGACTTCACTTCCAGAAGATATTGAATTAATTGGATAGGGCTAGAATTTGAGCATTGGCTTGTTTTTTTCTTGGCTTAAAACAGAAATTCATTGTGTCACAGCTCAAACTGCCAGAAGTGCAAAGTCAAGGTGTCAGCAGGGCTGTGCTGCCTCTGACAGCTTTAAGAGAAAATCAGTCTTGCCTCTCCTAGCTCTATTGGCTGCAGGCTCCCTTGCCTTGGGACTGTGTAACTCCACTCTCTGCCTCTGTGTTTTTCTGGGCTTTTCCGCCATGTGCTGAATCCCCCCTGCCTTTCTATTATACAAATAACTGTCATTTGATTTATAGTCCACTTGGGTAATTAGAGAAAGAAATGGCAATCCACTCCAGTAGGTATTCTTGCCTGAAGAATCCCATGAATAGAGGAGCTTGGTGGGCTACAGTCCATGGGGTCACAAAGAGTTGGACACAATTGAGTGACTAACACTTGGGTAATCCTGGAGGATCTATTCTCAAGATCCTTAATATCTACAAAGACCTTTTTTCTGTATAAGTTTACATTCACAGGTTCTGTGAGCTGAATTATGTCCCCCACCTCTCCAGTTCATATGTTGAAATCTTAACCTCTAATGTGATGATGTTTGCATGGGAGACAGGGCCTTTGGGAGGTGATAAAGCTTAGATGAGGCAGAGACTGGGGTCTCTGCTAGGTTTAGTGCCCTTGTAAATGCCAGAAAACTTGCTCCGTCATTTTTTCTTCATCAGGTGAAGACACAGAAAGAAGGCTGCTGCTGCTGCTGCTGCTAAGTCGCTTCAGTCGAGTCCGACTCTGTGCGACCCCAGAGAGGGCAACCCACCAGGCTCCCCCGTCCCTGGGATTCTCCAGGCAAGAACACTGGAGTGGGTTGCCATTTCCTTCTCCAGTGCATGAAAGTGAAAAGTGAAAGTGAAGTCGTGCAGTGGTGTCTGACCCTCAGCGACCCCATGGACTACAGCCTTCCAGGCTCCTCCGTCCATGGGATTTTCCAGGCAAGAATACTGGAGTGGGGTGCCATTGCCTTCTCTGCAGAAAGAAGGCAGCCATCTTCAAATATGAAAGAGGGTTCTCCTCAGGAACTGAATCTGCTGGCACCTTCTTCAATGATTTCTAGCCCCCAGGACTGTGACAAAACAAAAATGTCTATTGTTTAAACCACCCAGTCTGTGGTGATTTATGGCAGCCTGAGATGACCAGGACAACAGGTTTCTAGAGCTAGGACATAGACTTGTCTTTTGGGGGCCGCTCTTCAATCCACTGGAACTGGTATCACCTGAAACTCTTTGGTTATGCTTTTATTTCCTCTTAGTTGTTGTAGCTCTTGTTTATTCACTCAGTCATGTCTGACTCTTTGCAACTCATGGATGCAAAGCTCATCAGGCTCCTCTGTCCATGGGATTTTCAGGCAAGCATACTGGAGTTGGTTGCCATTTCTTCCTTCCAGGGATCTTCCCAACCCAGGGATTGATCCTGTGACTCCTGCATCTCCTGCATTGGCAGACAGATTCTTTACCACTGTGTCTCCTGGGAAGCCCCTTTTTTACCACTGAGCCACCCAGGCCAGGATTAAATAATAGAAAAAAAAAAAAACAAACAAACACAAAACTTGGCAGACTCGTCCTTTCTCCCTTACCACTGAATTTTTGGATGCTCGTATTAAACTCCCCATGGAATTCTAATTCACAATTGAGTTAATATACATGACTGGATTTTCCAAGTTGCTGCTGCTGCTGCTAAGTCGCTTCAGGCAAGGACATTGGAGGGGGTTGCCATTTCCTTCTCCAATGCATGATAGTGAAAAGTGAGAGTGAAGTCGCTTAGTCGTGTCCGACTCTTTGTGACCCCATGGACTGCAGCCTACCAGGCTCCTCCACCCCTGGGATTTTCCAGGCAAGAGTACTGGAGTGGGTTGTCATTGCCTTCCAAGCAGATTCTCATAAATCAGAGATCTACTCAGCTCAAATGGAACAAAGAGAGGTATGGGGACTTTGAATCAAATCGACAGGTCCTATCTTCCTTCAATGGACATGCTCTTTTTACCCAGAATAATAAATGGAGACATGTATGTAATAAGCGTAAGAGTCATCTCCTGTGGTGAAGCATTCAAATTATTAAGCAGATCTATTTTATATGTGATAAAGCACATGTATCATTATTCATGGCTTATAGATGCCAGTTTTCTTTTACTATGAATAATTCTCAACCAGAGATAGGCTATTAAGGGCATTTCAGAGAGAAAGTCTGTTTTTCTTATGAAGTACTATTGGTCTATTTATCTGGTGATCCATTTGACATAAGCATTAAAATAAAAGTCATCTGCTTCCTTTTCATTTCTCCAGGCTGCCCCTTTCCTCTCCTCAGACCTCCCCCTCCTCCCATGGATCAGAGGTTGGCTGCTTTCATTCTTTGCTCCCAGCAAGGCTGCTTTCATTCTTTGCTCCCAGCAACTAAGGCCAAGATTTAGTGGGGAGTGACAACTTGCTGGAGAGTTTCTAGATACTAGCAGAAATTGAGGCAGGCAAAATGATACTGGGAGAAAAACACTTTCTGGATCAGTCTTGTTTGGGGCTGTCATTCATGTAACAAACATTCATTGATCATCCATTATGTGCCAGACACTGGGGATATCGGAGCAAAGGAACATAGACACAGTCCCTAGTGGGGACTAAGTGAGAAACTTTATAAGACAGCTAAGTGAGAAATTTTATAAGAACATTCACTCTGATAAGAACTCTCTGATAAGAGGGCAACAAAGGAAACGAGCTAGAGGAATTTGTATATGGTGTTATCAGGGGAGGCCTCTTTGGGAGAGATGTTCCCTGAGCTAAGAACTGAAACATGAAAGTGAGCCTGTTACCTGAAGGCCTGTTAGACCTGTCTTCTGGGCAGAGGAAGGAAAGGGAGTGGTGTGTTCTTTCAGCAACACAAAGAAGGCCAGCATAGCTGGAACATGGCGGCCAGTGCCGGAGAGAGTGGCTGAGGTGGGTCAGAGGAGACAGGTGGCAGAGACCACGCCAGACTTGTTAGCCAGGGTTCTAGGTTTGGATTTTGTTCTTAATGCAATGGGAAGCTTCAGGGTAATGAGGGATTTTTAAGCGGAGAAGTAAAGCAGTTCCCGATCCATTTCTCTTTAGTAGGCCCAACTTGAGGATGCTTATCTTTTTTTATTTATTTACATTTTTAAAAAACATTTTATTTTATATTGGTGTATAGCCAATTAACAATGTTGTGATAGTTTCAGGTAGACAGTAAAGGGACTCAGCTATACATATGCATATATCCATTCTTCCTCAAACTCCCTTCCCATCCAGGCTGCCACATAACATTAAACAGAGTTCTCTATGTTATACCATAGAACTTTGTTGGTTATGCATTTTAAATATAGCAGACTGTATGTGTCAATCCCAAACTCCCTAACTGTCTCATTCCCCCCATTCTCAAGGTTGCTTATATTTGACAGAGGAACTTATCAGAGAGAATACCAACAGTTCCTTAACCAATGACTATGTCTACTGCCAAAGCTCTGGCTGACTGGAAAAATACTAATTCTTTCAAAGAAAAAAAAAAAGTGAAAGTGTTAGTCGCTCAGTCATGTTAACTCTTTGCGACTCCATGGACTGTATCCTGCCAGGCTCCCCTGTCAATGGAGTTCTCCAGGTAAGAATACTGGAGTAGGGTAGCCATTCCCTTTTCCAGGGGATCTTCTCGACCTAGAGATTGAACTCAAGTCTCCTGTATTGCAGGGAGATTCTTTACTGTCTGAGCCACCAGGAAAAGGTCAAAACCTGCTCCTGCTGTGGTAGGGCAGGACCTTGGATGGCAATTTGTAAAAGTGAGTAGATAACAGAGATAGAAACACTCGGCATCAGTGTTGGGTTAGGATTATCTGCAAGAACACTGAAAATAGAAAATATTTTGAACTATCTCTTATAAATTTGAAAAGAGTTTTAAAACTGATTACTCAAAGAAATAAAATGCATATAGGGATTTGAAAATATCTATTCTTTCATATGTAATACAATATGCTGGTTAAGTTCTTTATTGCAATAGAAGCAAAAAAAAAAAAAGTGGGATACAGTAGACAAGCCAAAATAATTTACATAAAACACAATGGAAAGTGGCTGAGAAGAGGACAATTTTGGAAAATGATCTCTCCAGGAATGCTGCCAAGGTAAGTGGCAGTAGATATTGATTATATAGACCTGTCATGGATTGGTTTAACCACTCATTCTGAAAATTGAATTGCATTTTTCTTCCTGAAATGATGTTTTTGAAGGTGTGCCAAATGCAATCTCTCTTCCCACCCATTCTGGTTTGTGTCTGCTTTTCAGACTTAATAGTGCTCAGACATTTATAATGTTGGTCACAGGAAAGTCTTTCTGTATGCCCCGAGCAAACTGATTATGTTACATCATTTTACAGGACAATTTCCCTCACTTTAAAAATGCTATATATTCTGCAATAGTGGATGTATAATATGCAATGCAGTGTAGGAACAGGTGAAGTACAGATGAGAGGGAAAAGGAGCAAAGCATGGAAGCTGCACTGAATAAGGTGACTATACAGTTTATCCTCCAAAATCAGGAAACTTTGAGAAGTAAAATGGGATGCTACTATTACACTTTACAACAGGCTTATGCTGGAGATGTTCAGTGCAAAATGGTGTGTATGTTTATTATATAAATTAGAGGAGATAGGAGAATCTGAGTGAAAGCAAAATGTTGTGACAGGTAGGTATTTATTTAAGGAACAAGGGTCAAAATGAGGCTTCAGAATAGGATGTATGAAACGGTTGTTTGTGGAATGGGGCACATGGGAAATTGGGAGCCAACAAGAAAGGCTGGTAGCAACATCCTCTGTAGAAAAAAATTGACCCGGCATATGAATGAAGACTAAAAAGCTGATCAATTTTAAACTTTAGCTCTATGCTGAAGAGCTATCATATATGTAAGCAAAATGTGAATGCAACTTAAATGTTGTCCTGTAAGATGAGAGAAAGCAAAAGTACAAGTAACCATACCAAGAGGTAGGTGACTATCATGAAACATAATCATTACATTCCAGTATGGTTTGGGAAATTTTTGTGGACACTGCCTGAAAGTGTTCGTTGCTCAGTCATGTCGACTGTTTGTGACTCCATGGACTGTAGACTGCCAGGTTCCACTGTCCATGGAGTTCTCCAGGCCAGAATACTGGAGTGGGTAGCCATTCTCTTTTCCACGGGATCTTCTTGACCCAGGGACCTAACTCACATCTCCTGTATTGAAATAGTCTCCTAGTATTTCAGGCAGACCTAGAAAGATTCCTAAGTTTAGGGGTGAAAAGTAGATGATAATAAAGACTATTCCAAGGATTGTCAAGATATAAGGTATGCTGCTGCTACTGCTGCTAAGTCGCTTCAGTCGTGTCCGACTCTGTGCGACCCCATAGACGGCAGCCCACAAGGCTCCCCCCATCCCTGGGATTCTCCAGGCAAGAACACTGGAGTGGGTTGCCATTTCCTTCTCCAATGCATGAAAGTGAAAAGTGAAAGTGAAGTTGCTCAGTCATGTCCAACTCCTAGCAACCCCATGGACTACAGCCTACCAGGCTCCTCTGTCCATGGGATTTTTCAGGCAAGAGTACTGGAGTGGGGTGCCATTGCCTTCTCCCGATATAAGGTATACATCAGTAATAATTTGGCTTAAATATAGTACATGAACGGGAGTTACGGGAAATAAGCTTTGAAAGATAGATGAGATTGTCCCCAACTCATAGAATGGCCCTGAGATTAAAAATATACCTGCTAATTAATGAATATCTCACTAAAAGTTAGACCTGATAACAGATCAGCAGAGTCTAAAACCAAAGATTTGACAGCAATAAACTGGTTCAGAATGTAAAATACTTGCCATCAACTGTATTAAATTCATTTTTTTCCACTTATGTGTGCCTACTATGTAATTAGAAGTTAGTTAAGGTTGGCCGGTCACTTGAGATATACATCAGATCAACTCAAATCTCTTGTCACCCTTTCCACAGAAATGTCGGGGCCCCTCAAGACCCCTGCTTAGAGTCTTTGTTACTTCCGGGCATTCTCTCTTCCCCACAGCCTGGCGGCCCTCTCCTCTCTGCACTGGCTCAAGTAGGGAACTCAGCCTCTTTCCCTCTATGTGTCCATGAAAACTGTTTCCACAGAGAATCTTGGTGTGGAGTCTGTTGAATGCAGAGTCATGGATGAGTAAGGCCTTGGGAGTCTATTGGGAAGGTGTTCCTAGGCAGCAAGAGCCACGGAAGTAGAGGGAGGTAAAAGGCAGGGAGGGAGGAAAAGCTGTGTGAGGTGTGCCAATGGTGTCACTGTTGAGAGCAGTGAAGTCTGTATCCCACAGAAGCCCCTCTGAGAATCACGTGGAATGCCTCCCTCCATGGGTAGGAGGCTGAACAGCTATTGGCCATCTCTTGCCAACCATCCCCAGACCCCACCATCCCCTGTGGCTGAAGGTTCACATGGCCGTGTCTCCTGAGCTGGGTTGTACTTGTATGAACAGCTCCAGAGGCACGTGAGAAGGCTCTGGGGCAAGACACCCCAAAAAGGGGGTGCAAGCATGCAGGCGAGCACTGATCTGTATACGTCTGGGCTCGCTCAGAACTGTTCTCCATAGATGTGTTTGAATTTGGAAGTGGGCTGATGGAGCATGACAAAATCAACCTGCAGGTCTATGGGGTACTTTTACAAAATGAAGCTATCTCCATTTTGAAGAAGGTTTATATTGCAGAAAACTTAGGATGTCCTCTTAAAATGGAATATTTGACAACACTGTTTCTAAAGGGCTTTGGACTATTATTCCAGATTTCTTATGGGACAACCTAATTTGCAGGCTCCAAACTCTTCACAAATTGCCCTTCCCAACCTGTGGCCTCATTCCTTCACATCTTGTGTTTCTCTTACTTTCAGGTAGCCTCCATTGGGACTTTCTGAAATTAAATGTTTTGATGTTATCAGCCAGAATAATCTCATTTACTTCCTCTAATGAAACTCTGGACTAACACATATTCCCAAATGCATTTATGTTCTTGTTGAAGATGTAGTCATCTACACATCTATACTTGGTATCACCCAGGCACATCAGAAAACTGGCTACAATTTTGAGAAAGTTAGTCTTCTCTTATCCCATTCCCTGTTAGCTACAGTTTAAAAATTTATTTTCCCTTTAATATGAATGATGCCTCCTACTCCTAGCCTGACAACTTCCTAATAGCACAAAGGCCAAGAGGCAGTTTTGATTCTAAATTGTTTCTTTTTTCCCCCTGAAGCTCAGTGAAGTTAAGTAACTTACAGCTCACACAGATAATGAGTGCCAGAGCTCAGGTTCAGATCCACTTCTGTCTTTTAGACATCAAAGCTTCATACCAAATATGTTATATCGCATTGCCTTTTTAGAATTGTCATCCTTACATTTCATGGATCTATTAGCTCTTTCTCTTCTAGCTAGGAGCCTTCCCACGTGGCTCAGTGGTAAAGAATCTGCCTGCCAATGCACATGTAGGTTCAGTCCTTGAGTCGGGAATATCCCCTGGCAGAGGAAATGGCCGCCCACTCCAGTATTCTTGTCTAGATAATTCTATGAACAGAGGAGCCTGGCAGGCTAAAGTTCATAGGGTTGCAGAGTCAGACACGACTGAGCAGGCATGCATGCTGCTAGCTAGGACTGATTGGACAGCTCTTAGTTGAAGACAGGCAATAATAATTCTTGAATGTTTCTAGTCTAGCTAATTATCAAACTTTATACTTTGAGACTGAGGAAAACTTTGCTTTTCGATGGTGGTTTGTCGATTGTTTTCACATCACCTCTGTATTGTATTCACCTGCATTTTGCTTTTAAATAAATTTGAGCAAATGGGATAAAGAAAAAAATCCATTAAGATTCCTAAACTAAAAGGATCGAGGGTCTGTGTATTTAGGTCACAAATGTTCAGTGTCAAAATAACATGGAAAAGAAAAGGTTAACCTTAAGTGTGGGTTTTTAGCATAATTTTTCTTGAGCTTCTTATGATAAAACTCAGGCTAATATTTTTCTAAGTCTCCCTTCTTCAATTGATTTTATATATTAAACCTCACAATTATGTGTATGCATACACATAATTTTATACATATTTATATACACATATTTGCATATTATATATTCACACATAAAAGGAGTGATGTATTGATTGTGTTTAAATTTCTTTGGGTATGTTTTCGTTTACTCCAAAAACCAGTTTCCAGCACACAAAAAAATTACAAACTTTTAAACCAGTATAATGAAAAATTTCAGATTTTTCTTTACTCTTTTGTTTCATCCTATAGCACCTATGTACTCAAATAGTCGTTACTATAAAGCTTAATACCTTTCAGCTATGTGTTCATATAATTTATGTCTTCGATTATTAGTATGTTTAACTAGTAAATCCAGCTCTATAAATGAGAGCCTTTCCCTGTATATGAATGTGTGTACGCGTCTGTGTGTGTGCGTGTGTGTCTGCATCATGCCGCAGAGAATTCCTTAAAATGCTCCAAACTAATCCTGAAGCTAAGTCTTGAAGGAAAAAGCCTTTGCCTTTAGAGATTAACTATTTCCAGGCTTTGATATTCTGAAGTCAACTGTTATTTTCTCCAAAGCAAAGTAATTGTGTTGATATTGAACTGTCAATGAGAAAAAATAGGTTTGAGCTCCTAGAAATACAGTTTAATGATTGCCATTCCTGTTATTATATGGACAATAATGTACTCAGTTTTTCTTCCAAAAACGTTAAGTACACTGTTACATTATAGCAAGTAGCACTTTCAAAATTGCACAAAATGATACATGTTCTTTTGAAGGCATTTTATCAATGACTATTGATTTAACCCAGAAACCAGATTTAATAATGACTGCTTTACTAACTATGTGTCACAGTAAAGTCTCCAAACCAGCAATCTGCAAATGAGTAGCCTGTACTTGCATTGATTCCTTTTCTTAAGACTTAGCCTTTAAGACTTTTATCTTATCAAAATGCTTCTTTAAATTGGCAAATGCTAAATTATGCTAATTTTGTTACATTAGTTCTAACATTCCTTGTTGGCATTTCTTTAAATCTGTACCGGGATGAAGATGGATATTAGTTTAACGAACTTTAACTTTTTTTCTTCTCTAAAGCTGAAATGTGTGTTCTTGATGTTTAGAAAAATGTACACATTTGAGTTTCAAATTATGCAATAAAGAAATTGATCTAGTTGTGTAAAAAAGATTGAAAAATTTGGAGTAAATATACAATCTCACTAAGATTTTTGTGTATTTTTTAATCTTTAATGTTTTGTAGTAGTTGTTTAATTTTATTATTCAGTGACATTTTCCATGCCAAAGTTTTATTTTAGGAAGTGATACCAAAATAGGAAAGTAAGTACAAATTATTGAGTATAAATTAAATAGGTCCATTTTTTTTGTTTTCCAAATCACTAAATTAAATAGTATTGCACAGTTTTAACTTTTTACAAAATAAGTTTAGGCTTTTCTGTTCTGGAATGGGGTTGACAACCAAATAAGGAAGGTTTAAAGCAGACCTGTGTTAAGAACTGTGAGGATTCTGAGATTGTATCCTACTTGAAGCTAGTAAATTGACCCACTATAGTTTCATGAATGCTGGCAGAAGCCACAAGATTCCTGTGACAGAGACAAAAGGCTTTATTACTCTCAGAAGAGCAGTTGACAGAGAATCCGCATTTACTCCAATTCTCCAAGTCCCTGATCTTACACGGTGACGCCAAGAAGCAAAGGTATTATCTGCATACATAGCAAGTTGTGTTACAACAGAAAACCCTGAGCCTGGATCTTTAATCTTTTCTTAGGGCAGTAAACAAACTCAGCTTTTGTTCCCAAAAGACACTATCTTCATCTTCCAAGGCTGTTCAAGATCCAAACATACTTGAGAAGATAATCTGTAAACAAAGGACAGCAGTGTCTTGCTGCAAGAAAACTCTGGGATGGCTGGAGAACTGTCTGCTCACAAACTGGTTTACATGTTTCTGGATTCCAATAAGTGATGTTGATGATTTTATGAAGTAGTGGAATCCTGTGAGAGTGTGGATCCATTTGAGAAATGGATGTATCAAGCCCCAATTAGTTCAAATTCTCATTGGTAGATTATATATTAGGAGGTGGCACTGTACTCTTCTGAAGCTTCCCAGGGCGCAGTGGTAAAGAATCTACCTGCCAATGCAGGATACACAGGAGACGCAGGTTTGATCCCTGGGTCAGGAAGACCCCAATGGGGAAGGAAATGGCAATCCACTCCAGTATTCTTGCCTGGAGAATTCCACGGACAGAGGAGCCTGGCAGGCTACAGTCCATGCGGTCGCATAGAGTCAGATAAGACTTAGCAACTGATCACACACACACTGTACTCGTCTGTCTACATCATTTTATTATGAATTATCATGACTTATCATGGCAGACATCAGCCCCTTTGGGTTAAATTGGACCCTGATTTACGTATTTTAAGCTGTAATTGATACCATGGTTAAAAACATCAATCAGAGCTGTAACAGGTGATTCTTAACATATATTTCCTTCAGGTGACTGTTACTGTTAAATCTTTGCTATATCTAAAAGCTCCTTCCAGGTATCACTATAATTTAATTTCTGTATTTTAAATTTAGGATTAATTAATTAATTAGCATATGTTACTCAACTAATTCAGTGATGTCTCATGGTTTAAAATATGAACCAATTGGAGTATAGAATTAGGAACTGTCCAATATTGATGGATTTTTAACGTGATGCTTCATACATTTGGGCTTCCCATGTGGGGCTAGTGCTAAAGAACCCATCTGTCAATGCAGGAGATGCAGGAGACCGGGTTTCAATCTCCGAGTCAGGTAGATCCCCTGGAGGAGGGTGTGGCAACCCACTCCTGTATTCTTGTCTGGAGAATTCCAAGGACAGAGGAGCCAGGCAGGCTGTAGTCCATAAGGATACAAAGAATCAAACACAACTGAGCAACTGAATGCATATTTACATTCATACACTGTCACTTGGATTTCCTTGAGTAGTTCTAAAATTATATTATGCTCTGTGAGATTTTATACAATTTTAAGTCTTTTATAAGACAAAAACAGAGATTTCCTTGACTTTCATGCCTTACTAAGCTTTTAACCTTTGTTTCAGTCAGTCAGTTCAGTCATTCAGTTGTGTCTGACTCTTAGCGACCCCATGAATCGCAGCACGCCAGGCCTCCCTGTCCATCACCAACTCCCGGAGTTGACTCAAACTCATGTCCATAGAGTCGGTGATGCCATCCAGCCATCTCATCCTCTGTTGTCCCTTTCTCCTCCTGCCCCCAATCCCTCCCAGCATCAGGGTCTTTTCCAGTGAGTCAACTCTTCGCATGAGGTGACCAAAGTACTGGAGTTCCAGCTTTAGCATCAGTCCTTCCAATGAACACCCAGCACTGATTTCCTTTAGGATGGACTGGTTGGATCTCCTTGCAGTCCAAGGGACTCTCAAGAGTCTTCTCCAACACCACAGTTCAAAAGCATCAATTCTTTGGGGCTCAGCTTTCTTCACAGTCCAACTCTCACATCCATACACGACCACTGGAAAAACCATAGCCTTGACTAGATGAGCCTTTGTTGGCAAAGTAATATCTCTGCTTTTGAATACGCTATCTAGGTTGGTCATAACTTTCCTTCCAAGGAGTAAGCGTCTTTTAATTTCATGGCCACAATCACCATCTGCAGTGATTTTGGAGCCCAAAACAAAATAAAGTCTGACACTGTTTCCACTGTTTCCCCATCTATTTCCCATGAAGTGCTGGGACCAGATGCCATGATCTTAGTTTTCTGAATGTAAAACATTTGTTTACAAGCATTTTAATAAACTTTCAACCTCACATTTCCTTCTTTCTTTACCTTTACAAAAGTACACATATGTCAGAGAGTTTAAAATATACAAGGTTAAAATATCTCTTGAAAAAAAAATACAAGGTTAAAATATGCAAATCCTGGATATTACAGTAGTTAATAAATAGGAGAAAACAAACATAATGTCTTTTAAAATAATAATTAAAATCCCATCAATTTTCTATTGTCTATAATGGGAGACATGAGAACATATACCCCATAGACTATAGAGTCCATGGAATTCTCCAGGCCAGAATACTGGAGTGGGTAGCTTTTCCCTTCTCTAGGGCATCTTCCCAACCCAGGGATTGAACCCAGGTCTCCTGCATTGCAGGTGGATTCTTTACCAGCTGAGCCACAAGGGAAGTCCAATAAACAGAAGAAAACAAACATAACGTCCTTTAGAATAATAATTAAAATTTCATCATTTTTCTATAGTCTATAATAAGAGACATGAGAACATATGAGTGAGTGAAGTCACTCCGTTGTGTCCGACTCCTTGTGACCCCATGGACTGTAACATACCAAGCTTCTCTGTCCATGGGATTTTCCAGGCAAGGGTACTGGAGTGGATTGCCATTTCCTTCTCCAGAACTAAAACTAATATATATTTCTGTTTATGTACATAAAATAAAGATATGTTCAATCTGTTTCCCAGATCATTGTCTACATTTCTAAAATGTAATATTTATCATGTTATTTCCTTGTGTTAAATATGTCAATGATTACCAGCAGACCACTAGGTAAAAATCTAAGTTGACTTTCCATGTGCATGCACGCATGCTCAGTTGTGTCCGATTCTTTGCTACTCCATGAAACATAGCCCACCAGACCCTGTCCATAGGATTTTCCAGGCAAGAATACTGGAGTTACTTGCCATTTCCTTCTCCAGGGAAACTTCCCAACCCAAGGATTGAACCATGGTCTCCTGGATTGCAGGTGGATTCTTTACTGTCTGAGCCACTAGGGAAGTCCATTTTCTGTGATGTGATGTGTGTATGTGTAGTAGAGTGCTTTAATATGAAACACAATGTGTGATTTATCAATAAAATTTTTTTCTGAGGTTTCATAAAGCAGTTCCTGAGAAAAGCATGTAATTAGACAATCTTTTGTTTTCAAACGGAGAAGGCGATGGCACCCGAGTCCAGTACTCTTGCCTGGAAAATCCCATGGACAGAGGAGCCTGGTAGGCTGCAGTCCATGGGGTCATGAAGAGTCGGACATGACTGAGTGACTTCACTTTCACTTTTCACTTTCATGCATTGGCAAAAGATACTGTTGGCACCACTATCAGACCTCATAATAGCAGCACTATATTACTCTGTTAAAAAAATCTTCTGATATGACACAAAAATTGCTTAGATTATTTATTAAAACTGTTCTTAAAATTGGTATCTTGAGCCCAAAAAATAACATTGATTATGGGATTCTTTTAGGGTTCTGCTATTTTTGTTAACATTGCACTCATCTCACACGCTAGTAAAGTAATGCTCAAAATTCTCCAAGAACGGCTTCAGCAATATGTGAACCGTGAACTTCCTGATGTTCAAGACGGTTTTAGAAAAGGCAGAGGAACCAGAGATCCTCTGCCAACATCCACTGGATCATGGAAAAAGCAAGAGAGTTCCAGAAAAACATCTATTTCTGCTTTATTGACTATGCCAAAGCCTTTGACTGTGTGGATCACAATAAACTGTGGAAAATTCTGAAAGAGATGGGAATACCAGACCACCTGATCTTTCTCTTGAGAAATTTGTATACAGGTCAGGAAGCAACAGTTAGAACTGGACATGGAACAATAGACTGGTTCCAAATAGGAAAAGGAGTTTGTCAAGTTTGTATATTGTCACCCTGTTTATTTAACTTATATGTAGAGTACATCATGAGAAATGCTGGGCTGGAAGAAACACAAACTGGAATCAAGATTGCCAGGAGAACTATCAATAACCTCAGATATGCAGATGACACCACCCTTATGGCAGAAAGTGAAGAGGAACTCAAAAGCCTCTTGATGAAAGTGAAAGTGGAGAGTGAAAAAGTTGGCTTAAAGCTCAACATTCAGAAAACGAAGATCATGGCATCTGGTCCCATCACTTCATGGGAAATAGATGGGGAAACAGTGGAAACAGGGTCAGACTTTATTTTTTGGGCTCCAAAATCACTGCAGATGGTGACTGCAGCCATGAAATTAAAAGACGCTTACTCCTTGGAAGGAAAGTTATGACCAACCTAGATAACATATTCAAAAGCAGAGACATTACTTTGCCAACAAAGGCTCATCTAGTCAAGGCTATGGTTTTTCCAGTGGTCATGTATGGATGTGAGAGTTGGACTGTGAAGAAGGCTGAGCACCGAAGAATTGATGCTTTTGAACTGTGGTGTTGGAGAAGACTCTTGAGAGTCCCTTGGACTGCAAGGAGATCCAACCAGTCCATTCTGAAGGAGATCAGCCCTGGGATTTCTTGGGAAGGAATGATCCCAAGGCTGAAAGTCCAGTACTTTGGCCACCTCATGCGAAGAGTTGACTCATTGGAAAAGACTCTGATGCTGGGAGGGATTGGGGGCAAGAGGAGAAGGGGACGACAGAGGATGAGATGGCTGGATGGCATCACTAACTTGATGGACGTGAGTCTCAGTGAACTCCGGGAGTTGGTGATGGACAGGGAGGCCTGGTGTGCTGCGATTCATGGGGTCACAAAGAGTCGGACAGGACTGAGTGACTGATCTGATCTGATCTGATTTTTGTTAGCAGTCTATTTTCTAAGCTTAGGGAATGCTGTTGTCTAATTATCAAGAGTTGTTTTCAAATGAGTTTCTTTGCACTCCTTCCATTTTCTGTGCTGATAATTGCTGTAGGTTTATTTCCTAATTATTTTGATTTTTCCTAAATAATACTCCTTTCATTTCCATACATGTTTTAAGCCTCTTCTGAATAATGGTAGGATACTTAATCTCTAGGTGCTTAAATCTTTTGACATAGACATTGTTACTAGTGCTTTGTTAGATGTTCCGTATATGTGCTTCCTTTTTATACCAAAAGTAGAGGCTACTACTTGTATTGTGGAGGAAATATGGAGGAGGAAACAATTTCTTCCACAGTCCATATTTGAATGTCAAAAAGGGGATGATTGGCATAATCTAGATGTTGAATTTCATATGATGAGAGAAACTCTATTGCTCTAAGAAGTATCATCATCTAGAACATCAGAGATCATCAAGAATATCTTTTAATTTAGAAAATAGGGACTGGAAGAGAAAGTAAAAGATTTTACTGTTGATCAGTAGGCATTTAATATGTATTTCCCTTTCTCCCCCTATGTAATACTAGGCTGGTTATTTTATATATATATATATATATATATATATATATATATATATATATAATCTTATTTATTTATTTATTTTTAGCAGTACTGGATCTTCATTGCTGAGCAGTTGCTGACCTACAGTTCTCTAGTTGCGGTGCATGAGCGGTGCGGTGGCTTCTCTTCGTGCAGAGCACAGGTTCTGGGGTGAGCGGGTTTCAGTAGTTGTGGCTCCTGGGCTCTAGAGCACAGGCTCAATAGTTGTGGCCTAGTTGCTTCTCAGCATGTGGGATCTTCCCACATCAGAGTTCCAACCTGCGTCTCCTGTGTTGGCAGGCAGATTCTTTACCACGGAGCTTCCAGGGAAGCCCTAAGCTGGTTATTTTCTAACGCAATCTTTGTGTGTGGAATAGACACATAACACATCTAGTAAAATCATTTACTAACATTTTTAGGGATCTCAGGGGAAAAAAATGTCTAAATCTCATTTTGTTATTAAAAATATAATAATTTACTATGGAATAAAGAAATGGAGGCCTTACTTGATTTTGAAGAAGCCGTATCAAGGGGGTTTACCAGAGCAGCAGAGGCTCTAAAAATTCCAATTTTGAAGTAAGAGGCTCTACTTACATTTATAGCAAATCGGCTGAACTATTGTAATCATTCTTAAATGTACCCTTAAGGTATTTTTAATAAGAAGATTTCATAACTTAATTTCATAAATTTTCCAAGTGTTTTATTAAAGATAAAATTAGGTAATTTTCCTGTACTATAACCCAAACTTCTTTTCCTATTAATGCTTATGAGTTGCAGCCCTGAATTTGGATAGCAGTGTGAATATGCTATAACTATCACACTCCTTTTTTGCTACTCTCACAAAGCATTTCCATTTGTCTATGTCCATAGTTTGAGTATTTCTAACTTTATTCCTTTATTTAAATTATTTCACCAACTCATTTTTCTTGATTTATTTTAGTCTTTTCCAATATATATGTAATTATTTTTATTATTTAAATTTTAACTCAATCTTTTGATTGACAGTAGTAATGCATATATAAGGTGTTTTCTTATTCTTACACTGGAGTTTGAAAATGAAAACTCAAATACTGGAGACTCACTATTGTCTGTCAGACCTAAATCATTTGTTTGAAAGGGATGAAGAGACCTGTCACTCATAAATATTCTTTATGCTCGTGACATTTTTAAGGTGCAGTTTTGAAAGTGGTTCTTTAAAACTAGAGAGTCAACTTAGACCAACACCTTTTCAACTTCATCCACTGTTATTTATTGAATGTCTGCTGAGCAGGTGGGTGGCCTCTGATTAGTATATTTCACAGGCTATCATGGGAAGATTTATCAGTCAACTCTAGATTCCTTGGTTTAGATGATTAAAACTTCCACTGTGGATTTTGAATTTCTAAACTCCAATTTTATATCTCAGAGGAATTTGCTTGAAATGACATCAAAATAAGCCCCTTTTTGAGGGGATAATGATAGCAAATGATTTCCAATAAACAAGAGTTTTGGTGTTTTGGGAATTTTGTAATATAAAAGGAGTGCAATAAAATGGAAACTGCAAATGCAGAAATATTTAATCTAGTTTAACATTTTTTAAACCTGAACAACACAGAAACATTTGTATTAGTAATTTTTAACAGAAGATATAAATGACTATCCACATCTCCAAGGAGTTTTTAGAAAGGAAGGGTCTACCACAAACTTCAGTCTTTAGAGTGTGGCTTCCCTGGTGGCTTGGTGGTAAAACATCCATCTGTAATGCTGGAGACCCAGGTTTGATCCCTGGGTTGGGAAGTTGCCCTGGAGATGGGAATGGCTACCCACTCCAGTATTCTTGCCTGGAGAATTCCATGGAAAGAGGAGCCTGGTGCACTACAGTCCATGGTGTCACAAAGGGTGGGACACAGCAGAGCTGCTTACAATTTTGCTTTTGCTCAAGAGCACACAGTGGCTCAGATTCACTGCTCTGCATCATCTAATATTTCTGTGAGATAGTCAGGCATTTGCAGAAATGGGATGAGTAAGCAAACTATGTAATCTTTAAACAAAGCAGAACTCTAGGTGAAAGTGTGAATGACAGGTGGAATAGGGCAGAGATTTCTTTTCCTCTAGGCAAACTCAAAGTAGGACCTATTGTAGTTATCTGGAAACTTTAAGGTTGAACTTTGAGAAAAAGAGAGAATGTAACTCTGATCCTTCCACATCTGGGTGGAATTAGGCAATTCATGAGGAATTATACACTTTCAATGTCCTTAATTCCAGAATTCCCTTCCTGATGCTTTCCTTTCCTATCCATGCAACATAAATATGTTTTAAAACAAAGACATCAAAGTAACCTCTTTGCTCTGAAAAGATTTCTGATATTCTGTACCTGTTCTCTATTCTTCCTCTTAACTTAGTTCTGAATTAGGATGGAGCCCCAGACTTTAAGATTACTCCTAAAAGAGAAGTGAAGGTCACGAAAGGTTACGTTTGGCCAGAAGAATGTATGCGAGAAGGGGGAAGAAAAGGACAGCACCGAATGTCCTGTCAACTTTGTAACCGTCCCCTTCTGGGTGACATTTTCTTGCTGTTTACGAGCTGAAAGTCTACAGATGAGCTTCCAGGGGAGGAGGCCTGAGGCAAATCCCTGGGTAGGGTGTGGGAGTTGTGAGAGATGGCTGTATGGATGTGAATCTATATTGAGAGACAAGAATAGAGCAGACAAGATTGAAACCAAAACAAAAAAGGAAATAACCTTTAAATAATGTTTTCAATGGTTGTAGGTTTTGTAGAATGATGTTGTGGGTATTCTGGAAAAATGGATTCAAGCTTACAGTTTCACGATTTATGGCAAGAACAAGATGATTAAAGAGTAAACTAGGAAAAACTCGAGGAAAGGGTAAATGGGACTATTTACCCCAAATACCTCCTTTAGTGACACTTAGGGGAGAGCTGAGATGTTCACTGATACAGACTGCACATGTGAAAATAACATTTGAAGTTAAGTTACCCTTGGCCCTCCATCATAAAATGAGTTGTAGATCAAGAGCAAAGCTGTGCCTCAGTTTAACATAAATTGTTTTCCAGAAACAAGAGTTTACATGTCGTTGCTGAATTTTGATTAAATTCATGTCAGGAGATTACAAGTATCTCTTGAGTCTAAAGACCCTTTCTCGATTGGCAAGATTTACTACTTCTGAGGGCAACATAACAGTCAACAAGTTAGTAATGCTATTGATGGCAGTCAATGTGTGCTGGGAAAATAAACATCAATCTACTAAGTAGGATGACGGCATGAGGTACTGGAAGACTGTAACAATAGTCTTAACAGTAAGAAAATGCAATTTCCCCTGCTGTGTTTTATGCCTAGTTTTACATGACTACTGCATTATATAAATTAATATTTAATGCAGTTCAACATCAAGCTTGTCAAAAAGGAGTGCAGGATATAAACCATAGCAAAATCACACATTTCTGTGTTTGATAGAGGGTAAATATCATATTTTTTTCCTATTTTTCATCCTAGCTGATTCAAGCCCGGAGTTCTCTCATCAACAGAGTCTACTTTTTGCAACCAATATTGTTGTGTAAATCACCCTGAGCTACTGAAAATGAAAGGAAAACAGATTCTGTATTCAAGTGTTCTGACAAGTAATACCATAAGTTACTGGATAGTATTCTGTATATGGAAGGATTGAGATAACATATTGAAATTAAAACATTAACTTTTATTCTTGTCTCTTATTCAAATTTACATTGAGAAATATGACTTTGGGGGATGGAGTGTGATAATGAGCCAGAAAGACATTCCTAGGCTTATCTTCGCTCCTTTGGTATGTCAATAGTTTGGTCAGGGAAGATGGGCAGTCAATGAAAGATTTAATAAATTCCTTTCGTCTAAAAGGGAAAGAGACCCACTGTGGTTCATGGGCTGAGTCACAACAGCCTGTGACTATATCCTGCTACCCTTATGAGGTGGATGGTAGCCTTATCTGCTCTTTGGCTCATGGAGGAAACTGAGAAAGTCTTTCCTATTTTTCTTGATTTGAAGTCAACCTAGGTATTTTTCTTGCATTGAAGATAGGTTGGTGCTCAGTGAAACTTTGCTGTAATATGGCAGATAGCCATGGGTACATTACGGACTATGATCAGTCTTAGGCAAAATAATCAGTTCAGGTCAGTGCAGTCTCTCAGTCATGTTCAACTCTTTGTAACCCCATGGACTTCAGCATGCCAGGCCTCTCTGTTCATCACCAACTTCCGGAGTTTACTCAAACTCATGTCCATTGAGTCAGTGATGCCATCCAACCATCTCATCCTCTGCTGTCCCCTTCTCCTCCTGCCTTCAATCTTTCCCTATATCAGAGTTTTTTCAAGTGAGTCAGTTCTTCGCATCAGGTGTCCAAAGTATTGGAGTTTCAGCTTCAGCCTTAGTCCTTCCAGTGAATATTCAGGACCGATTTCCTTTAGGATTGATTGGTTGGATCTTCTCGCAGTCCAAGGGACTCTCAAGAGTTTTCTCCAACACCACAGTTCAAAGCATCAATTCTTCAGCACTCAGCTTTCCTTATAGTCCAATTCTCACATTCATACATGATTACTGGACAAACCATAGCTTCGATTAGATGGACCTTTGTTGGCAAAGTAATGTCTCTGCTTTTTAATATGCAGTCTGGATTGGTCATAACTTCTTTTCCAGGGAGCAAGTATCTTTTAATTTCATGGCTGTAGTCACCATCTGCAGTGATTTTGGAGCTCAGGAAAATAAAATCTGTTACTGCTTCCACTTTTTCCCCTTCTATTTGCCATGAAGTGATTGGACCAGATGCCATGATCTTTGTTTTTTGAATGCTGAGTTTTAAACCAGCCTTTTCACTCTTTTCTTATCAAGACACTCTTTTGTTCCTCTTCACTTTCTGCTATTAGAGTGGTATCATCTGTATATCTGAGATTGATGATCTTCCTCCTGGCAATCTTGATTCCAGCTTGTGATTCATCCGGCCTGGTGTTTCACATGATGTACTCTGCATAGAAATTAAATAAGCAGGGTGACAATATAGAGCCTTGTGGTACTCCTTCCCAATTTTGAACCAGTCATTTGTTCCATGTCCAGTTCTAACATCTAATCATTGGCCAATATTGTAATTTCCAACTTCACATCCTGAATCTGCTGCTTATGGCCACTGCAGTGTCTTTTTTCATCTGCCTTTTGCTGTAGTCCCTGAGTCAGTGATTCCCAACGTGAATAATAGAAAAACATCTTGAAATATTTTCAAAACACATTGAGCCATATTCGTTAGTCAGAGTGATTGAAGGAGACATTAGTGCTTTAATGGGCAGAGGCCAGTGATGTTAGATGCCCTTCAATGCACAGAAAAGTCCTCTAGAAAAAATTAATGATCCTCCATCCCACTTTCTTCGTAAATGTCTCACATTCATGGTCATTCCTGAGCCTAGGATTTAATTCCATTGTATTTACAAACTCCAAGTGGGTTTTGTTTTAATACATAAGAATTTTCCAGGAATGTGCCTGTTGTGTAAATTGAAGGAATGCTATGTTTAGTATTGTTTAAGGTTATAAGGATATTTTTCATCATCTCAGAAAATGACATCATCACTGGCTATGCTGTTCTTGGTCTCTGAATTGCCAGTATAAAGCACTGGCCAGCCCTTTCAGCAGTCACATTTACAGCAAGCATACAAATGGGTGTCAAAATCTGATCCCTAGTCACTGTTTTCTAACGTGTTCTTGCAGGAAAAGACATTGATAGAAAATACACAATTTTTAAAATAAATATTTTCCATTTATTCATGTTTGATATTAAAAACTGGGCGTTTGAAATTCTGTATTATTCTAAATGTTGATTTATCTCGGTAATTGGTTGTAGAGGTAATTTAGATTTATTTAGAATAGTAAAGAAAGCATTTTTACTATCTTTTATTTTAAAAGTACCCTGGGCTTGACAGTGTTGAGAATCATTTTCTTCACTGATTTCTTCTTTGCTGCCCCATAGCTGCCAGAGTTATCCTGTAACCATTGAGTAGAGAGGGACTACTCTTGGCCTAGTTCTGCAGTGGCTTCAATATCCTGAAGGATAAAATACAGAGCTGTGTGGTCTTTCCCTTATAACCTCTCTGCTTCACCTCCTAACACCCCTTCTTCTGAACTCTGCCACCGCCCGCCCCGCCCCCAAGAACATTCCTCTGTACTCAGAACTGATCTCCTTGCAGTCTTTCCTTTCTCACACATCCAGCAAACACCTACCTGCTTGATGGCGGTATTGCACTTCATTCAACTCTCTGCCCAAATGTCTTCCTTTCCTATAAAAAGATTGTCTTAGACTCCCTGCCTTCAAGAGTTTTTCCCTCACCTTATTTTTATTTTTTAAATCCTATTCATTAGCTGCTGATATATTATACACTTAGAATTTTTGTCTCTTCTTTTGAGTAGAGTATGAACTGTATGAGAACAGAGATTTGGTCTGTTTTGTTTCCTGCTTGGTCTGTGATGCCTAGAATGGAGCTGGCATGTAAGAGTCACCCAACTATATTGAATGAATGAGCAGGTGTCTGTGTTTTCAGACTTCAAGGTTGAATACCACAAGTGCCTTTTCTTAAGAGCAAGATCATGGGCAATTCAGACATAAGCCTCAATTTCCACATCTCGATCAAGATGCCTACTGCATAGGATTCCTGTAAAGGTTAAGAAGGATGATTTATGTAAGGCCCTTATTATATTGCACAGATATATAAACATTCAAGTTAAAATATCTATCTACCTATCTATCCATTTGTCTCATTTATTCATCCATCTATGCACTTAATTATCCCTGTATTCCCTTTCTTAACTGATCCTCTTACTCTGCCAGTTCACAGAGTAGTTAGATTAGCCCCAGTGTGCCTTTGGTCAGTTTTTGAGATTTGTGTATGTTGTGGGTATATACAGAGTTTTAAAACGATTCTCCTGAAGATGACAGAAACTTTTATAATTTCTGGTGTGGCTGAAAAATTGATATAGAAAAAGTATTCAGGAGTACATAATATTATTTTAATATTCTAGAAAATGCAGCACTAGTGGTAAAGAATCTGCCTTCCAATGCAGGACATGCAAGCCATGCAAGTTCAATCCATGGGTTGGGAAGATCTCCTGGAGTTGGAAATGGCAACCCACTCCAGCATCCTTACCAGGAAAATTCCATGGACAGGGGAGCCTGGTTGGACCACAGTCCATGGGGTTCCAAAGAGTTGGACACTACTGAGCACACATGCATACCAGACCTGTTTTACTGGATCTCACCTTTTCTTCTTCCTCTGTAATTATATAGAGTGTAATCCAAGGAAATGTGGTAAACTTAATTCCCAGATGGGGGGATTAACCATGATGTTGCTGCATCATAGGTACCTTTACAAATTTATTCATATGACTAGAAAAGCTGAATTTCAATAAAAACAATAATGAAAATCTCATTTATAACAAATTTAATTAAAGGTTTTTTGGTCCATTAGAATCATGGAAATCAATCACACAAATGCTTTTTTAGTACTTTCACTCTCCAATTTTTCTTTTCCTGTAGATCATCAGGGATTTTTGCCCTATTTCATTTATTAAAAGCAGTAGTGATTTCTAAGTCTACTTCTTGAGTATTTGCAGGCAAACTCCTGGTTACTAAGTAACCAATATTTTATCCTTATTACTGGAGTTTAGAGGAGGGATATGCCCTGTTTTGAATATACAATAAATGAAGATTAAACAGAAAGATGCAGTAAGTATTTCATATATAAATTCATTCCTTAGGAGAAATTTCAAAATCAATTGCAGCATTGTTTGAAATAGAAAAAAGCCAGAGACAATTTAACTTATAGGAGGTTGGTTAAGGAGGGGAAATGGCATGACTATATATATGTAGTATTTGTAATATAAACATATACATTTGATTAAAAGAATATATGTCCAATTGCTGAGTGGTTTGGCTTTGGAATTAGAGTTATGAAGTAATTTCACTATATATATATATATATATATCAACTTGATAGAGTTTGATCATTATCTAATAATAATTATGGTAATAATAAAGCAATACAGATTAAAGTCCTCTGCATTTAATGTGTAGAAAAATTTTTTAGAAGAGAATCATATCTGGTGTTAAGTACATTTTTCTATAATTTAGGAGTCAGAAGAGCTTATATATTCAGTGCAGAGCTTCTGGGAAGACTCTAATTTGTAACATGCATAGAGTACTTGGACAAGTTATTTAACCTTTCTGAGACTGTTTCCTCACTTGCAAATGCAGATAATGAGAGTCACTACCTCAAAGATAGTAAAAGTGAATGGGAGAATTACCCCTCACAGTAAATGCCATGTCAAAGGAAACTACTGGCCTTACTTTTAAATCAGAACAACTAGCCCTTCCGGAAAAAGAGAGGACACAGAGAAAAAACTGCTTATTAGTGGTTGCAGCCTTTGCTTCTCCTCCAGAATTTTATGTCTATTCTTCTTTCACATATTTAAATAGAAATCATTATTTTCCTGTTCCTTCTTTTGGGTCCCTTCCACTTTTAAGAAAGGGTATTTTCTCCTCAGAAGCTAAAGACATTTGTTGAATTCTCCAGCAACAATTTAAAAAAGGTTAAATACTGTAACTCTACGTCATACTGCAAGAACTTGGTCCCAAGTGCGTAACAGGAGGATGTGTGTGTGTGTGTGTGTGTGTGTGTGTGCTGTGTGCTCAGTCGTGTCTGACTCTTTTTGACTCTGTGGATTGCAGCCTGCCAGGCTCCTCTGGCCACAGGATTCTCCAGGCAAGAATACTGGAGTGGGTAGCCATTCCCTTTTCCAAGGGATCTTCCTGACCCAGAGGTTGACCCTGGGTCTCCTGCATTGCAGGCAGATTCTTTATTGTCTAGCCACCAGGAAAGTTCCTCACATGAGGTAATGATAAAATTAGTAAATCTTATAGATACATTCACTGACTGAATTTGTTTTAAGCTATAATATTCTATTGCCTGCTCAAACCACTTAACAGTGATTAGAATATATTAGACATTTAACAAATAACAGTTTTAATGTGATATAATCCATCTCTTCTTGCATTAAAAATTATATTGTCAGTCTCATTTTTGGTCTTTATTCATTTGTTTCAGGCATATTAGAAGGGAGTCTTTGTCATTTTGTGAGCTTAATTTAAGAGTTTTTAAAAATAAGTCTCCATTTCCCTCTCCCGCCATCCCCTGGCAACTACCACTATATTTTCTTTTTCTATGAATTGGACTATTTATACACCACATATAAGTGGAATCATACAGTTTTTTTCCTTCTGTGATAGATTTATTTCACTTTGTGTAATGCTTTCCAGGTCCATTCATGTTACAAATGGTAGGCTTTTCTTTAAATGGCAACCCACTCCAGTATTCTTGTCTGGAGAATCCCATGGACAGAGGAGCCTGGCAGGCTACAGTTCATGGGGTCGCAGAGTCGGACACGACTGAGCGACCTCACTTTCACTTTCTTTTCAGTATTCTATTACATGTATATACCGCATTTCCTTTATCCATTCATGTGTCAGTGGACATTTGGGTATTTCCACGTTTTGCTATTGTGAATAATGCTGCACTGAAGAAGGGGTTGTAGATATCTCTATGGGATCCTAATTTCAATTCTTTTGGATATACATCCAGGAATGAGATTGCTGTATCATATAGTATTAATAGCTATAGTATTAATAGCTCTATTTTTAATCTTTTGAGAAAACTTCATACTGTTTTGCATAAGGGCTGCTCCAATTTTCATTCCCATTGATGATGTGCAAAGGTTCCTTTTTCTCCACATCTTAGCCAACACTTGTTATCTCTTGTATTATTGATGATAGTCATTCTAAAAGGAGTGAGGTGGTATCTCACTGATTTGCATTTTCCTGCTGATTAGTGATATTGAGCATTTTTTCATATACCTGATAGTAATTTCTATGTCTTCTTTGTTTTTTGGCTGGCCGTGCAGCTTGAAGGATCTTAGTTCCCTGACTAAAGATTGAAACTCTGCCTCCTGCCGTGGAAGCGTGGAGTTCTAATCACTGGACCACCAGAGAATTACCTGTATGGTTTCTTTTGAGAGATTGTATTCAAGTCTTTTGCCTTGAATTGCATTTTGCAATTATTTTTTTTTTACTTTTGAATTTGAGTTCCTTATTTTTTTTTTTACTATTGATTTTTTTTTACACTATTGAATTGTGGGAGTTCCTTATATACTTTGGAAATGAATCCCTTATTAGATATGTGGTTTGCAAATATTTACTCCTAATCCAAAGGTTGCCTTTTCACTTTGTTGCTTGCTTTCTTGTTTCTAATTTTTGAGCTTAATTTACAAGAAACATTTTTGATGAATCCATTTCATTTGTCTGTCCACAAAGTCTTTATCAATATGTATAATGTGTATTCACTAAGCTAATATTAATTACTGAGGTTATTAGATGGCATTAATCTGTTTTACCGGAGAAGGCAATGGCACCCCACTCCAGTTCTCTTGCCTGGAAAATCCCATGGATGGAGGAGCCTGGTAGGCGGCAGTCCATGGGGTCGCACAGAGTCGGACACGACTGAGCGACTTCACGCACAGAGTCGGACTCGACTGAAGTGACTTAGCAGCAGCAGCAGCAATCTGTTTTACATTCATTACTATTTTTAATATCATTTTTCTATTCTTCTATTGTTCTTTCCTGTCAAGGTGGATCACGTTTTCTTCCCTCTTTTCTATGCCGAGTAAGTTTAGATTGTACCTTAAACATTACGGATGTTTTGGAGGCTGTGGTTTCTGTTAGTCTTCCATAGAATGTTAATGTCTTGTGTAGTGAACAACTAACTTCACCGACAAACACTGCCTCTTGAGTTGCAGCGCAAATCTCAGCTCAGTCATTTGATTCTCACCTGGACCATTTTGAATCTGCCACGTGCCAGGCATAATTCAAGGGTCAGCCACAGATGTTTAGACAAAATTTGTAGCTCCCCATCTCTGTCTCCCTTTCTTCCAAGATTCCCCTATCACTTCCCAGAGTTCTGTACTCTGTTATTTTCAGACTGGAAAGATGTGGATTTTCTGTGAGGATATTAGCCATCGTGAACAGGTTGACTATGCTACAGTGTCAAGTTAGAGCATGTGGTCTCCTGTTGTTTGCTAATTCAGTAGTTGACTCCCCTAAGAGAAATTTTGATCACTCTTCAAGGTTTTCAGACAGTGGTTTGTTGTATTTTGCCAGAAGTTTATAGTTTGTTTTTTTTAATGGAGAATATATTCTGGTAGAATCTTAGTCCATGATATCAAATTTGAAACATCTTTTTAAATTTAATTATTTTTATTGAAGTATATTTGATTTACAATATTATATTCCTTTCAGGCCTGCAGCATAGTGATTCAGTATTTTTACAGCTTGGTGGTGCTCCAACCCTTTGCAATCCCATCGACCAACCATAACCCACTATGCTCCTCTATCCATGAGATTTTCCCAGGCAAGAATACTGGAGTGGGTTTCCATTTCCATCTTCATGACCCAAGGATCAAACCCACGTCTCCTACGTTGCAGGCAGATTCTTTACTGCTGAGCCCAGTGATTCAGTATTTTTACAGATTATGCTCTATTAAGTCTAATGTGTATAATTCCCTGTGCTATACAATATATCCTTGTTGCTTATCTATTTTATACATAGTGTTTTGTATGTTTTATTCCCCTACCCCTAACTTGCCAGCCCCCTTCCCTCTGCCAACTGCCAGTGTGTTTTCTGTATCTGTGATTCTATTTCTGTTTTGCTATATACATTTTTGTGTTATTTTTCACATTACATGTCACATGTAAGTGATATCATATAGTATTTGTCTTTCTCCATTGGACTTATTTCATGAAACATAATATATAATATTCTATAGAATATGTATGGAGCATATTATAGAAACTATAGAAAAACATATGGAGCACTGCACATGTGAAGTTTTGATGGCCAGGTTGGGAGGTAACACACATCAATTCCACTCACATTCTATTGAATAGAAGCCAGTCATGAGGTTATATCTAATTTTGATGGATTGTAAAGAATATTGGACCAGGAAGAAGAGGAGTGAGTGACTGAAAGTCGCTCAGTCATGTTCGACTCTTTGCAACCCCATGGATATGCAGTCCATGGAATTCTCCAGACCAGAACACTGGAGTGGGTAGCCAGTCTCTTCTTCAAGGGATCTTCCCAACCCAGGGATTGAACCCAGGCCTCTTGCATTGCAGGCAGATTCTTTACCAGCTGAGCCACCAGGGAAGCCCAGGAAGAAGAGGAATCATTCTCTAATCAATAGCCTCTGACACATAGCATTTTAATCATTAATAGTTCACAGAATTGCTACAAATTGCATCTTCTGAGAAAAATTTTATATGGTCATGACATCTTTCTTCAATATCCATTAATGATTCCCCCAACTGTGACTAATATCTTCTTATTGTCTTCATATCCTAACTTTGTCTGAAATATACATCTATGGAAGTATTATTCATGTTAGGATACGACTGTCATACACAGCTATGCGTTCATTTAAAAACATTATGGAACACCTTCTGTATCTAAGATTTATGAGAGTCACTACTGTAGAAAAGCTCTTTATGGTCACTTAGGCAGGACCAAAAGAAGAGTAACAAAGTCAGTTCTGCCAAATCACTACCGTAGAACAATTTACTTTGTGTAAGGTGTATAAGGTCATGACTCATTTCTAACAGACAAGAAAAATACTTTCGCTCACTTCCTTTTATGAATATGAAGAACATTAATGTGGCAATGAGATGGACTAACAAGAACAGAGGTCCTTACTTTGCTATGAGTCAACAGAGCAGGTCCCAGTTTGGAATAGGATGCTAAAGATGAAAGGATACGTGTGAAAAAAAAAAACTCCTTTATCTATCTTTATCTATTTATCTTTTTAAAATGATGAGACTTCATTTTTAAAAATGATGGGACTCTCAGCCTCAGCTGCTTTATTTCGGAGACAGATTCAGATTTTTGGGGTAATAGACACAGTACCTTGTTTCCTGGTCTGCTTGCAAACTCTAAAGTCTGTGTACTTTTGTTTCTATTGAGAAAAATGGAGAACTAGTGTGACTTCTGGATCTTTGGCACCCTGACAAAAATTTAAGATGTGCTAGTAGATGAGCCAAGGTCAATGATACTGTCATTTTCTCTCTCAAGAAAGGAAGAAACTATCCTTGCCTATGCCAGGGTTTTTCTTTATTTGTAGTAGTTTGCTAACTTCTGTGAGCATAGCAGTTGGGAGCTAGGAAGGGAGTGGCTTTTCTTAACAATGTTTCTAACACAACCCAGAACAACTGTGACTTGAGATACAGACCTACCCATCCCCTTAGCCTTGTGAGGTTCCATGTTGGCTGGGGCAGCGGTCATCCTTCCCTATGCTTTCCGAGATACAAGTTCTATACACATTGTTGCATTTTAATTTGCTCCAAGTTGCTTCAGTTGTGTCCGACTCTTTGTGACCCTATGGACTGTAGTCTACCAGGCTCTTCTGTCCATGGGGATTCTCTAGGCAAGAATACTGGAATGGGTTGCCATGACCTCCTCCAGGGGATCTTCCCAACACAGGGATTGAATCCACATCTCTTATGTCTTCTGGGTGAGTTCTTTACCACCAGCACCCACTGGGAAGCTTTATTAGGCAGTAACTCACAGCAAGCCCATTTCAGGTGGACTTTTGCATCAGGGAGACTGTGAATCATAAAACAAACAAACAAAACCCACCATTTTGTCTATGCCTCCACACAGGAGTACTACCTCCTTGAAGAAAAATATGGAACAGAATTTCTCTGGTTTATCAGCTGATTGCTCAGAACTAGTGGAGACAGGCATGAGACCTAGGGAGCACAATGTTTACTTCTATAGGAGGCAGGTAGTCACTCAGTCGTGTGCGACTCTGCAACCTTATGGGCTGTAGCCCGCCAGGGCCCTCTGTCCATGGAATTCTCCAGGCAAGAAAACTGGAATGTGTTGCCATTCCCTTCTCCAGGGGATCTTCCCGACCCAGGGACTGAACCCAGGTCTTCTGCATTGTGGGCAGATTCTCTACTGCCTGAGCCACTAGGGAAGCCCTGTAGGAGGCAGGGAAATGCCTAAAACTAATCTCACAAAGCACCTTAGTTATGCAAGTAAAAGCCTAGTTGATTATGCAACTAAGGTGATTTTTGAGTAGTCATGTGTCTCATGGTAGTTAAGAAACATATTACAATTCACAGAGAAGCCTATGGGAAGGATTTGGTGATGTTTCTACTTCCTCATATGCCATAGGATCAAATGTCTGCCAGATACTAGAAAATACTATAATATTGGTTTCTTCCCACTGAATTATCCATCATACTTGCAGTTACTCATAATGCCTTTTTATATTTGTTGTCTATATGTTAAATATACATATTATTTTAGAAAAGTACACATTTTAACTATCTTAAGTATCTGGAGTGGTGCCTACAGTCTTGTACATAATACATATCTCTAAGTTCTTTCATTTTCATCCTATGACACAAGGCAAGGATGTTTGCAGACTCTTGGCAGTTGCAATGACTCTGATAGACTCACTTTATTTAGTGAATGACACTGAATTAACCAGAGAAGACGTTTATCGGAACTTAGATTAGAATTTTCATTTTCTTTTCTTATGACATTTTCATTTCTTAAGTGATTCTCATTTTAAGATGAAAGACTTTTTTTTTTCATTAGTTGACTGTGTATTGTGTTACAAGAGAAAGAGAATAGGACCAATTTTCAAGTTTCATATTTGAAATTGTAAGATCCTTTGTTCATGAAAAGAAACTATGTAATTGTTCTATGTCCAATTTATGACTGGCCAATTACTTCACCCTCACCATGCTTACAGGCTACCAAGATAATAATACATTGGTACTGCTATGTCTTAAACCTCTAGCTGACCTAGTAAAGAAAACAATTTTTACTTAGGAGCTAGCTTTACAAGACAGTGAATAAAACTTTCTTCTTTATAGGTAAAGATTTGTACGCAAGGATATTTTTCTCCTCAGAAATTAAAGTAAGAAAATTGTGGGCCTAACAAGCTTAACAAAAGCAAACAAATAACAAAGCCTAACAAGTTAGTGTAAGTAAGTCTTGGAAGTGTTTCTAGAAATCACTCATGGGAATTGTGGTTAAGCTAGAAATGAAGTCTTTTGACTGCTGTCACAGAAGACAGAGTGGTTAAGAATCTTTCTTCCCTTTTCTCTCATGCATTTTATTACTCTTTCTATTCCAGGATCCCTGAAATCTCCATCTAGCCCCTGACTAAGAAGTTTAACATTCAGGTCATATCACAAGTGCTGCTCACTAACACTGTTTCACAAATATTTAAGTTGTTCCTTCCAGTCCCATACAGGATTGTACTTCATTTCCCTTTATAGTTAGTTTTGGTCACATGTATTGCTTTTGGTTCATGAAATGCTAGTGGAGATAATGTGCTTTTTCTGGGTAAAATATTTAAGAGCTGTGTATCTATCTGCCTGCAATGTGGAAGACCAGAGTTTGATTCCTGGGTCAGGAAGATCCCCTGGAGAAGGAACTGGCAACCCACTCCAGTATTCTTGCCTAGAGAATTCCATGGACAGAGGAGCATAGTGAGCTACAGTCCATGGGGTCGCAAAGAGTCGGACACGACTGAGCAACTAACAGTTTAAGTTCAGTTTTCATGTATCCTTTATTTCTTCCTTCTCCTTTTTCTTAAATAGAGGTTACTCCATCAGCCTGGATCCCAGAGAAAGAAGACATGTAACAAAACCTCTAGACAACATGTACAGGACATGCAGTATGAGATTAAATACATACATACATACACACTTATTATAAGGTGCCTAGATTTTAGAATTGTTAGCATGACCTAACATAACCTGCCTAATATTTACCAATGTAGTTGTTTAGCCGCTGAGTTTTGTCACAATCTTTGCGACCCCACAGACTGTAGCCTGCAAGGCTCCTCTGTCCATGGAATTTCCTAGGCCAGAGTACTGGAATGGATTGCCATTTCCTTCTCCAAGGGAGCTTCCTGACCCAGGGATCGGACCCTCATCTCCTGCATTGCAGATAGATTCTTTACTGCTGAGCCACTGGGGAAGCCCCTATCAATGAAGAGGAGACATTTCAGAATACATTTTCCCAGAGCAATATTTATTGTTTAAGCTCCTCTACTTTCCACAAAATAAAAAATAACTAGCCCCAGGAGGGGCAGTCTTTCCCCAGCCAGAAAGGGTTTTTAAGTTGTCAAAACATCATAATATATAGAAAATTAAACATATATACAAATGCAAAATCTCAATCCCAAGGGGGCAGGGTGCACATGCCTTCTGCAGGAGGCCCTGAAAAATTGTATTGCATTAGGTGCGGGTATAACCTACATGGAGAGAAGAGGAGCAAATATGTGGGAATAAGACATAATCTATTGCCCGAGACACAGACCACTTACAAAAGCACGTATGAGAATGAACAGCGATGTACACATTTTCAGCTCAAGTAGTAAAATCTGCAAGTTAATAATACAATGGCAATTCTTGGTGCAGATGAGAAAGCATTGTTTTAACTTCTCTGATGACAGTTTGACTTTAAATATCAGGACTTTTACTCTCAGAATTTCATCTTGATTAGAATTTAAGAATATAAAACAAATTTTAAAAGTCACTGCAAGACATTCATCACAACGTGGCTTATAAAGCAGCACATTGGATATCCTTTGAATATCCCATGGAATTTTTGAAATAAGTTATAGCACCCCCATGTATTAACATATATGCCATTAAAATCACAGTCTGAAATTCCATTTATGAATAAGGTAAGGAGAACTGAGATTCTCAGTCTGTTTGTGAAGTGACGCACTTGAATGAATCAATGTATCCATTACATTACCTGTGATTAATTCTGGTTATTTGGATAATGGACAACTTTTTATTTGAACCATTTTACATTTTTCTAATTATTTTATAAGTAAAAGCATTACACATAATTACAAATTTTTTTCTAATGCACACAGGCAAGCCTATACTTTTCAGTAGGTGTTGTCCACAGGTAACATTTGGTCTCTGTGTCCAGTCTGAGGAAAGACAAGTTAAAAACAGTTTTCAAAGCTGGCTACTCTGAATAACCTTTTCTACTGCTTTGTCAAGTGGAGCATTTTTAGACATTTCAGACATACACACTGTGCACCATTCACTTGCTCTCTGTCAGAGCCTTCTGTGTCCTATAATTTTAAACTCTAAAAATACTCAGTGGTGAAATATCGATTTCCTCTCTAACTTCTGCTCTGCCTGCAGTTGGATGCCCGGTAAGGATTCCACCCTGAGAAGATCAGTACTTGACCCTACACTTTGTTCCTTAGTGAAGAGATACACTGCATCTTCATACTCTCACCTCCCGCCGTCAGTGTCTTTTTCTTGGTGTCTGTATTATGTGCTGTGCTCAGTTGCTCCGTTGTGTCCGACTCTTTGTGACCCCAGGGACTGTAGCCCCCCAGGCTCCTCTGCCCATGGACTTTTCCAGGCAAGAATACTGGAGTAGGTTGCCATTTCCTCCTCCAGGAAATCTTCCCAACCCAGGAAAATCCAACCAGCATCTCTTGTGTCTCCTGCAGTGGGAGGAGGATTCTTTACCACTGAGCCAGCTGGGAGTTTGTGTTGTTAGAGTAAGTCTGAAAGAGGATAATTCTTTTTCTTGAATCCAGCCAATGATAAAGTATCCAAAGTGTGTATAGGTTTTCCAAGAAGGCAGACACTTATTCACAATAAGCTACATCAGTTATTTGTTTGGTGGTGGTTTAGTTGCTAAGTCATGTCTGACTCTTGCGATACCACGGACTGTAGCCCACCAGACGCCTCTGTCTATGGGATTTTCCAGGCAAGAATACTGGAGTGGGTTGCCATTTCCTTCTCCAGGTTATTTGTTTATTTGTAAATAAACAAATAAATATTTATTAAACCAGATTAAACTCAGCAATGTTTATAAGTTTGTATAATGTCATTGGAATATTAGTTGTAATGAGAAACTAAATTATAATCTCTCTGAAAGCAGAAAGATGTATTTATTCTTTTTTATTTATATCAAAGCAAGTATTTAGCATATAGCTAACGAATCATAGAAGAGATTAGAAAGATCAGTTGCAAACATAAGCATATGACAGACTTTTGTATGTGATTTACTCATTTATTCATTTATTGTCCCAACAAATAATATTAAATTATTATTTGGTAATTATTAATTTATTAAATAGTTTAGTGGAAGACTGTAAGATAAAGTCAATATTGTCAATCAATGAAAAAAATGTTCAATGAATAAGGATACTGGGATAATTTGAATAAATCAAACCCAATACCACTGTGGCGAGGAGACATATACTTTCTGTAGGAGGTTCTGAAAAGTCATTTGAATTTGGCTAACACATTGAGGCTAAGACTGGTACTGGTGGAATATGTTTTCAATTCTCTATTATAGTGAGTCTATACACTTATTTAACCAAAACTTGAGTGAGTAATGGATGGGAAATTTAAGTTGCTAAGGATTTTTAATATAATATTACATAATATTACAATGAATACATTTTTTATGTGAAAGCATTTTAAGTGGTATAAATGTTAGTTTAATTTAGTTAGCCTTTCAATAGAATATATGAAAGTAATTGAAATTAAGTGCAATATGCAGAAAAAGGGAAATATATCAAACAGTATATGTTTATTTTTAAACCATTAAATGACAGGGAATGTGGAAAAGTAAGCACATTATTTGCAGAGTAAAATAAAAAAGTGTTAAAAACTCATCATTTTCTTTTTCAACTCATTATTTTCTAAAATAAATACCTTAAGCTTTTTAAACTTTTATACAACTGTTTCAGAAAACAGACCATAATGAAAATATATTTAAAAATGTCAACAAATTCAATGTTATAACTTGTATATAACTTGTTTTTAAGGAAAAAAGAAAATCATCCTGCTCTATTTGTAGATACTTTATCCATTTTAATATAAATTATTCAGCAAAATATCTAAGCCTAAATGTTTGCTACTGAACATCTAACAATATCTTTTAAAAGTTACAGATTTTAAATAGTAGTAATCCATCCAAAGATTGCAATGAAACCTATTACTATTGCCACTGTTTTTGCTTTTTTGAGGGGAAGAGGATACCCATTATCAGAATTATATTATAATCTATATAATATCACCACAACAGATGCAGAAAAACATTATTTGATAAAATTTTATCAAATAATGTTTTTCTGCATCTGTTGTGGTGATATTATTTTTCTTTTTTCCTGTTAATATAGTGAGTTGCATTGATTGATTTTCTATACATATCTGCAAAAAAGCAGCAATGATAATTGCTGCTTTTTTGCAGATATGTATAGTATATATATATCTATATATATAATATAATAGAACCTATATAATATATAATATAATCTATATAGAATATAGATTATAATATAATTCTGATAATGGGTATCCTCTTCCCCTCAAAAATTTCTCTGTTATATGATTTTATTGTTATAAATTTTGTTCTAAGCAGTGTTTTATTTACATTGCAAATGTTTCAATGTATTATATTTTCTTTACCATTAAAGTTCAAAAGATTTTCCAACTTCTATTTTGTTTATTTAGAAATATGTTACTTAATTTCCAAATATTTGAGCTTTTAAAAGTCATTTTATTATTGGTTTCAAACTGTGCTGTTCAAATTCATATTTTTCTGATGTTTTTTTCTTTTGCTGTGTGTGTGTTCTATCAGCCTAAGAAACATATGTTAAAATTTCTAGGTACATATGTAGATATATCTATTAATACAATGCCTTTTTTTGCTTTATTTATTTTGAGCCCATGAGATTAAATTTAGACAAATTTAGAGCTGTCTACTGACTATTTCAACATTATGAAATATTCTTCTTAAAGTATATTATAAATAATACATAGGAAGTATATTTACATTTTGAAGCCCTATTGCTAAAATATAATTATAGATCCTCACATAATTGTAGATCCTTACATGGAGTATAGACTCTGGTTTTATCACATAATAGATTATACATATAGCACAGAGCAGCGTACATAATGGATTTAAAAAAAAATTTTGTTCTCATTTTTTTTTTTTTCTTCAAGTCATGGGATTTCTTTGTGCCTATATATCATGTTTGATATGGGCCAATATTTATTGTTGAAAAATCTGGGCTATGTAATGATCTGGAGGGATGATCTGGTTGGGGGGAGAGTCTCACGAGGGAGGAGATATATGTTTATTTATGGCTGATTCACATTGTTGTTAAGCAGAAACCAACACAATATTATAAAGCAATTATCCTCCAATTAAAAAAAATCTGAGAAAGACCTCAATACCCTAAGTTTGGTAATAGTAAAAGGTTTATTTTTGAAAAGTGAAAGTGTTAGTCGCTCAGTGGTGTCTGAGTCTTTGCAATCCCACGGACTGTAGCCTGCTAGGCTTCTCTGTCCACGGAATTCTCCAGGCTAGAATACTGGAGTGGAGTAGCCATTCCCTTTTCCAGGTGATTGTCCCAACCCAGGGATCAAACCTGAGTTTCCCTCACTGAAGATATATTCTTTACTGTCTGAGCCACCAGATAGTAAAAGATTTATTTTTATTCTAAGGTAAAAGTGAACATAGATAACTAGAGGCTTTAAGGGAAAACAGGTGATAAGCCCTGATCTTTCTCTCTGTGGTTAACAATGGACTCTGGATATGCTAACTTAATGGATAACGGCAGAAGCAGAGTAAGGAGCTGGAGTTGGCAGAAGTGGAATTACTGAATCAAGGATTTGCTTAAGAAGTCAGGAGCAAACTGGAAACTACAGATTCCTCTGAAGTTCTGGAACAGAACCGCTTCCTTTCCCTCTGAAACTTATTCAGTTCAATTTAGCAAACGTATAATTGATTATAGGCTTCCCAGGTGGTGCTAGTGGTAAAGAACTCATCTGCCAATGTAGCAGATGTTAAGAGACACAGGTTCAATCCCTGGATCTGGAAGATCCCCTGGAGGAGGGCATGGCAACCTGATCCAGTATTCTTGCCTGGAGAATCCCATGGACAGAGGAGCCTGGTGGGTTACAGTCCATGGGGTCACAAAGATCTGGGCACGACTGAAGTGACTTAGAGCTCACGCACACATGCTTGACACTGCTGCTGCTGCTGCTAAGTCTCGTCAGTCGTGTCTGACTGTGCGACCCCATAGACAGCAGCCCACCAGGCTCCTCTATCCCTGGGATTCTCCAGGCAAGAACCCTGGAGTGGGTTGCCATTTCCTTCTCTAATGCATAAAAGTGAAAAGTCAAAGTGAAGTTGCTCAGTCGTGTCCGACCACATTCTAATATTTCTAGATGCTGAAGCTCAAAAACAAGTAAGACGCAGTAGCAGTTCTTGAGATATTTATCATTTGATGGATGAGAGAAACACAAACAAATGTTTGCAAGTGAAATAAAAGAGACCGTGAAGTCAGATAATTGCCAGACACACAAGAATACCTGTGATGGTGCCAATTTATGTGGTAGCCACTAACACAAAGGAGGTGAGTGGAGGGGTGAATAGTCAGAGCTAACTCAGTGCTTGTTTTTGGATCTTGAAATTATTGGAGATTTTTGCCAAATGTTTAATTTTGACATGCAATCCAGAATATTGGTACAATTCTGCATATTACATTTGGAGAATAGCTTGTTTATATAACATTAAAATTTTTATAATTTTTCTGTATATTATATGCACTAAAGCCTTGTAAAATATGTCAACTCCTCTTCCAAAAATCAATAATACATTCTGTGGAAGGCACTTGTTTGCTCAAAGTTACATGTAGATAAAATTATATGACCTTTCTTTTCTTATAGGTGATATTTTGATGATAGAAAGTGCATAGCAAGAGACCTCCTATTTATATGAAAGGAAACTAGAATTTGAAATTTCTAATGCTAGTGGAGGAAAATTTGACTGAGCTAAACATGTTGAAAATTCAGCCTTGACAGCTGGAAAAGATAAATGAAATCTAATTTTGCTGCTTAAGTAATTATTTAAGTTCCTGCTTGGGATTAGGCTAGGCCTTGAAGCCATCACCTGCTATAGATCACCTGCATTGCTCCTAGATGCATCCATTAATACTGGGTAAATTTGCCCCAGCAGAGATGATTTATAGAAAATGACATTCCTTATATATGGTGTAAATGTCACTAAATTATGTCAGGAAATTTTAAAAGCCATTAATTTAGAAAAAATCAGTATATGAATAATTTTAAAAATCCTAGAAGTTAATAATCAGTTTCTTTTGGAATGTTACAAAAGTGAAAACCCTAGATAACTTTTTGAGCAGAGATTTGACTTTTAAAAATTGCCAAAGAGCAAAGAACTGGAATGGGAATCATATGATGATGCTTTTACTAAAAGAATAAATTATGTAATTTTTTTGCTCTGGATCAACTTTCATAGAAGTTGCAGTTTTGGTTTCCTATGTAAAGGTATTCAACTCAATTTTGATGCCTAAATACTAAATGAATAACTCAATTTATTGTGGCTCAGTGGTAAACAATCTGCCTGCTATTCAGGAGACCCAGGTTTGATCCCTGGGTTGGGAAGATCCCCTGGAGAAGGGAGTGGTACCCACTCCAGTGTCATTTCTGGAGAATCCCATGGACAGAGGAGCCTGGCAGGCTACAGTCCATGGGGTTGCAGAGAGTCAGACATGACTGAGCAACTGACACTTTCACAATCAAATTAAACATGAAAATAGACTTGATTTCAACTTAATAATAGTATTTTACATTAGTTGAACACATACCTACTATGTGCAAGGAGCGGAGTAAAATAAACAGATAAAGAATGAGTAGGGTCTGCTCTCAAGAAATTTTAATCTAGAAGATAGAAAGCAGACACTCAAACAAGATGGAGCACATTCCAAATAGTAAATCGCAGACCTTCAACGAGTAATAAAATCATGCAAAGGCACTCAGAAAGCAGAGTATTTCCGGCTCTGTTAGTCAGGAGGCTTTTAATGGAGGTCATGTAGACATTTATATTTGAACTGTCTCTTGAAGAATGAGTGATTTGAATAGATGTAAATGAGGAGTATTAGTAAACATGTAAATAGGAAAACATAATTAAGCTGCCTTGGTAGGCTACAGATGACAATTCATGAAAGACAGTTATAAGAAAAAACTGTTAAGGGAGACTGGGGCCCTATTTGTAATGGGCATTGAAACTCGTGCCAGGAATGTAGACTCTAATAACCATGGATATCACGAGCCTTCTTTTATAATAAGCGAGGGAGTTGTATGATTGAAACAGTGCACTAATAGTCCTAGAAAGATTGCAGAGGGGAGCAGTGAAGCAAGGAGGCCGTAAAGATGCTGTTAAGTGTCCAGGCACCTCATCTCAAGATAAGGGAAATGGGAGCAAGGGATTGTTAATTAGTTCTATTTGTATAGAGCAGGAATAAAATTTGGAGAGTGATTAGATATTGTTGGTCTTAGGAAGAAAGAAAAGTAATGACTCCATGAATAAAAATACATAGGTCTGGAGAGACAACTGGAAATGGCAAGACAAATGGGAATTCCTACCATATTGCTTCTCATAAGGAAAGAAATGTTAGACCGCCTTCACTACTGAAAGAAAATATTTGAAGTCATCAGTAGAGCTGTGAAAGTTGAAGCCAAGAGGGTGGGCAGGCTTCTTACGGAGTCCATACAAGATGAGAAGAGTCCTTTTGCAAAGGCCATGGTTAGGGCATGCCCACAATTAATTCCATGAAGAATCCAATAAAGGACAACAAATGAGTTTTCAGACAATTAGAAGGACTAAAAGAGACAGAGTATTACTGAATCTAAAAAAAAAGTCCTAAAAAGAAAAGTTGGTAGTTTTGTAAGGTACAACAGAAAGATGGACAAGAGGAAGGACTGGCAGGCAGCCACGCTAACATACAGTTATGAGGTACCTGGAGAATTATAAAAGTGCAGGTTTCAGAAAGTGAAGAATAAGGGGGAGCACATGCATAATTCAGGCCTGACAGGTTATCAGTTTTGGTCTCTCTCCATTCTATCATTCACAGCATATTTGTGGAGCACCTCCAATGAGCTTCAGGGCTTGGCGATCTAACAGTGGACAAAACAAATTCTCTCATGCTACTTACACTGGAACAAGGAAACAAATATATCTCAAGGGGTGATGATTTAAAGAAGAAATATAGGAAAGGATGGGGATGTCTAAGGGATTCATAGTCTCCAGCTTAAAAGGAGATGCTTTTTCTTCTCTTATTTATCAGTGTTCCAACTTGCATCAGATGCAGGCTTAATTGAAGAATTATTGAAAAACTGCAAAATGCCTTTGGAGAATGGAGTCACTTTCTGGCCTTGCCCTTTCTTACAGAATGCACTTCTTAGAATATATAAGACTCTATCCATATAGTTTATGCAGGAGAAGAAATAGCCCTTCCTGCAAAAAATTCAACAGCTTTGTTGAAGCTGTGCATAGCATTAAGGGCCATATTAACACGACATAGATGTGCCTCCTGTTGCCATGGCTTGAGCATTTTTTCACCTAAACTCAGTGAAATGAACAAATAGGAAAATGTCTATAGTAATTCATGGCTTCAGGTAGGAAGAGTTATAGCCATTAGCGTGCACAAATAAGAAACACATAGGCAAGTTTTTATTTAATTTAACACTTTTTGCAAGGTCAGGTAGCTTAACTGAATAAGGAAACCATGTTTCACGCAGGAAAGAAATCGATGCTGAGTGCTTGGGAGAAGGCCCTTTCATTACCTCGATTAACCTTGTACTATTTTCTTAAAAGAAATATATCCATAAATGTAGGAAATTTCACTCTTTCCCAAACAGAAGGTAATTAAAATTGCCTTATGTGTCTGTTTAGTGGAGGATATGTGATGATACTCTGCCTTTACTTAAAACCACCTTTGGTATTAAATGTTGTCTTACCTAAAAAGTAATATAGCAGAATGACTTTTATTACAGATGGTAATTTATGAAAAATGTAGCCAATGGAACTGACATCAGACTTTTTGCCCACAAGCTCTATTTACTTTCATATTTCTCACTATTTACCAAGGTTTGCTATGGCACTAGGCACTATCACAGCTGGCTTTCTGCCTGTTTATATTTTTTAAAGTGGTTTTGTTTTTTATTCTCATACAGCACTGCAGCTAATTACAGCTGCTCACTCTTCTATTTCAACCCTCAAAGCTCTCCGTTTTCTTTGGGTTTTGCTTTCACTCACAGGCATAATATGTTTTTTTTTTTTTTCCCCATTTTGTGTCTGATCCTCTTTCATATACAGCCAGGAGAGGAGTGTCCTCTGCCACAGAGAATGAAAAGGCTTTTAGAACTAATTTTCATTTGCTGTGCAGTGCCCATGGCGTTCTTGGAGTGTGTGATGTGCGATCATCAGGTTTTGATTATGCAATTGAAATGCAAAAAGTTTAAAAGCTCAGCTTTATTGGCCTTATCAGCAGTTTGCACTCTTCCAAAAGCTCTGTTAGAACAAATACATGATCACTTTTGGTTCAAAATTACTATATGTTTTAAGAAAAAGAATCTAATAGATGATGCTTAGAGAGAAACTGGTGTTTTAAAATTTTATACTGTATTTTTATGCCAATTTTGTTCAGTTTTTTTTTTTTTTCTGTTAAAATTCTTATTTGAATATGATTGAAATTTGGAAAAAGTGCACAACTGTACCTTGTCTTTCAATTTGCTGGCAAAGACCTGGCCCGACAGATCTTTATAAAAATATTCTGCATAGAAAGACATTTAGTTAAAAAACTGGCTGTTTGTATACTTTTCACCTTGCAGGTCTTCTACTTTAAGTCGTTCTGAACTGGAGTGGACCTTGGATTATTGTAAATGTGAAACAATCAGTTTTCTTGGGAAGGACTTGAAAAATCTGTGTATTTGCATGTACATGTTCGAGTGTGTGCTCACATACACATATAATTCTAAACTAGTCAAGAAAGGACTTCAATAAACATGCAGAATAAGACAAATGTCAACTAGGTTTTATGGGTCTTATGGATTAGACTAGAAACACACAATGAGCTCTGCTGTGGGGAATGTGACTAGGTATATTTTCTCTTCCTCCACTGATTCAGATATTGCTTGACTTCTATAGACGCTGATGTAGGGAGAAAAAGGTTGAACTATAAGAAAGTAAGTCCAGTCTTCTTTTTAATTAAGATAAAGTCACCTTAAGATAATTTTGTGGTCATTTCAGAAATAAGAGTGAATGCTCAATTATAAGATCCTTACCTAGTTTATGTTTATGGAAGACATCATGCTCAACGTTAGATTATAAAAGACTCTATACCACATTTGAATTAGATACACTAAACTCCCTTGGAAATAATAGTGATCAAGTTAACCTACTATGAAGCACGATATAAATCTCTGTATTGGTTTAGCAGTGCTGACCTCATGACATTACATTCTAATCATGAAAATGAGATCTGTATGTGACAATGTACTAGCACCAAAGAAACCTGGGTGAAAAAATGAACTTCAGATTCCACACAGAATCAGAGATCAAAAGATCTGTTCCATTAAACTTTAAACCAGAGAAATTCATCTGTCTGCCCCAAGGCCTAGTGTCAATCAATGACTTAGCTTTAGCTGGATTATGGTTAAGCCTGAATGGTCATGCAAGAGAGAATTTCAGACAACCAGTCTCCAAAGACAGTGCTATTCTAAGACTCAACATGAAAGTGAAATATGCTTTTTGCTGTAAAGCAAAGAAATCTTATTCACCTTTGCAGATATAGTGATGGAAATCTATACCATCTTTGTCATACACATATGCACACAAAAATAAGATAATCATTAGAAATGTGACACAAATGGATATTTTGTTTCATGTATTTCTTTCTAAGGATTTGGGGCCTTTCCTTGCTCTCTTAATTTGTTTAATATAATTTAAACCAAGATTCCGAAAGGCTATGATATTAAGTAAACTGGTGAGAATCTAATGTCTTATTGTATCCTTACAGCTTATATAAGTATAGCCAGATAATTATAGCCAGATATATCACTGGGATATCAAGATGTAGCAGTTCCCCACCTGTCTTGTTGAAGCCTTCCTTTCTACTGATGAGTCGATTTCTTGCACCAACTTAGTGAAATTCTGCAACTTTTCAGTTATATCAGTTGTTGGAAAAATCTTCAATTTGTTATTAAAGCCTAGTCTTATTCATTATGAAATTTCAATATTAAATCAGTTTCAGTTCTATGGTTCACTTTTAAGTATGCAGAATCAGAAGGTCAGGTTGAGATTCAGACATGTTTAATGGCATCACCTGAGCAGTTGGTCACGTGGTACAAGCTGAAAATTTACAGATAAAATAAGATCTGAATTTAAAAATATTTTATTTTAATCCTAACATGAAAATGATGAAATAGAGTAAGTCCACAGCTGTACTGTTGTTTAGCTGTACTATCAGAGGGAAATTTAATTTAGAGGATACATTGAGTCTAAATGAAATGAGTCATGAGATAAGAAATTTTAAGATTTGTGACTCCTGTGGCCATAATTACCTATAAAATATTTGAAACATGAATACATTACTATATTTAAGCAAAGTGCAGGGAGGGTTTAGAATGGTATCTTTTGAATGTGGTGGTGGTGGCTTAGTTGCTAAATCATGTCCGACTCTTGCGACCCCATGGATTATAGCCCGCCAGGCTCCTCTGTCCATGGGATTTCCTAGGTAAAAATACTGGAATGGGTTGCCATTTCCTTCTCCAGGGGATCTTCCTAACCCAGTGAATGAACCCCAGTCTCCTGCATTGCAGGTGGTCTCCTGCATCACAGGCAGATTCTTTACTGACTGAGCCACCAGGGAAGTCCATTTTTGAATATATATATATATATATATATATATAATATAACTGAAATGTCTGTCTTTTAGTTTTGATTCAGTTTTATTATAAACATGTAGTGCATCAAATATTAAACTGTATACATACTTAAAAATCTGGATAACTTTTTCCACTTATTTGAAAGTAGTAAAAATAATTATTTTCCAACTGAATGCTGATCAGATATTAAAACCTTTATCTTAATTGCAAAAACACCCAGGAGATAGAAAGCATGTTGACCTGAGTTCTGGATCATGGGTCAGAAGAGGGAAACAGATGAAGGAGAACTAGAGATCATGGTGAACCTGAAGCACCATCTGTGTATCTCCACAGCGTCTGTCACGGTGGCGCTGGGCGTGACAGGGAAATAGGCATGTGCACAGCCAGGAGACAGCTCTGCGGTTCAGAGTCCTGGTGACCTCAAACAGCCGAGGACTTGGAGTGGTTTTATGGATTTCCCTTTCCAGTCTTTGGCTCCATTTCTAATATGACTCATTAACACACAGTAATCAAATAACGGTTTTCACTTTGGTGCTTGTAACAAAATGACCCTCTCCACTTTCCAGCCTCAAAGACAGAAAGTGCTAAATGCCAAAGCAGAAATAATAGCTCCTGTTCATTGCCTTTTTGTGTATAAAGAATGAGATGGTGACTGATGTTTATAGTGCAGAGTTTTTATAAATCACAGTCTTTCTCTGAGCAGCAGAATACTTTGAAGGGGAACTTGAGTTCATTAAAGAACTTGCCTCACTTTCCTCTAAGCACTCTCGTGTTCTCTTCTAAAGATGCTGCTTGGAGGCCTTGTCATCTTCCTCTGATTCAGCATCCTAATTACTTTACTTTAATGGAAGAAGCTCTGATAACATAGTCCTAAGTAAATGCTTATTGAAACAGCCTGTTTCTCAGTGCCTCTTTGTGATCAGTTCAGTTGGGTTATGATTTAGGTTATAACACCTGCAGAGTGTTAATTTAGTTGCTCAAGTGCAATAACCAGGGATGACTTGTGTTTCTATTTTGACCTTCTTTCTAAAGATGAGTACTACCTTCAAAACCACACTAATTAACACTGCTCAATATTCTGTAATAAACTACATGGGAAAAGAATTTGAAGAAGAATAAATACATGTATATGTAGAACTGAATCACTTTGCTGCACACCTGAAAATAACACAACACTGTAAACAAACTATGCTCCAATAAAAGATGAAAAATTTTAAAAAGTATATGTGAAGGCCTTTAGAGCATTGTGTTATAAGAAGAACCTGCACTTTGACATAGTATTAGGCTAGAATAAAATATTACAAATACAAAACATGTCTATCTAACCATATTTTTGTTTTTGTGGAATATCTGTTTTGAAAAAGAGATATGGCAAATGTAATCCCTCTTATGTAAGAGTTAATAAACTTCCTTTAGAACTTACTCTGTATTTACATACAGTTTAACAAATGAAAACAAATTGCCTGTGGGAAGGGAATGCCTTGTCACTGAGACAGAGGGGACAAAGACTTGTTTAGCAGGATGACTTGTCTGGTCTCCCTACTCTAAACTTTTCCAGGTTATTCCAGCATCCTGTTTTTAATCCTACTACCTGCATCACTACACAAATTCTTTTTTTTCAGTTCATTTCTTAATGGCTACTTTTAAAATACCTACAATTTTCATAGCAGTGGGTTAATTTTACTAAATTGTTGCAATTATTTAGTATGAATGTTGCTATGAGGATTATATAAAACCATCTATTTACACAATGCTTAGCCCACACACTTGATTTCTCCTTGGTTCCTTTTCCCCATCTCTACACACTGATACATGTCTGAAAAAAATTTTTAATTTATCTTTAATTAAAAAATTTTTCTATTTTTAAGGTATAATTGACATGTAATACTATGTAAATTGAAAGTATACTCGTGTTGATTTGATACATTATCAAACAATTACTAGGTCTCATTTTATGTCAACTTTCAATAGCACTTGATAGAATTGGTCATTATGTTTATAAAATAATTTTTTTTTATTTGTGAACATCATAGTTACCTTTATCACTTGCTTCTTGATTTCTTTTTCTGACTCCTCCTTATCCTTCTGATATGTTGATTTTGGAGTGCTTCAATGCTCAGTTCTTATACTACTTGTTGACAGTATTAACATTCATCACTTTGGTGAGCCCATTCAGTCTTATTATTTTTTATAACATCCATACACTAATGCTCTCAAATTTATATGTCGCCAGAAACTTTTGTCTGAAATTCAGACTTGCTTGTGATGCCCTCTGCAGTCATGTCTTTATTGATGTCTAGTGGGCATTTCTAGTATCTCAATTAAATACAACACTACTGAAACCTGCTTTTACTATCCTTCCAAACTTCACCATCTGAGTGAAAGTCAACAAATAAGTTCTAATTGATCAAACTGAAGACTTTAGAATAATTTCTAACTTTTTTCATGCCTTCATCTAATCTACATACACATATTGTTGGCTGTATATTTATGAATATTTCTTACCCCTCTACTACTACCTGATCCAAGTTACTTTTCTGTTAAAAACAGATAATTGGAAGTGCCTCCTTAATTATATTCTTTCACCTATCTTTACTTTGCCTCCTGAGTCTATTCCCATCTCCACAAACAAATCCTGCTAAATTGTTTCAGTCCTGTCTGACTCTTTGCGATCCTATGGACTGTATCCAGCCAGGCTCCTCTGGGATTCTATGGGATTCTCCAGGCAAGAATACTGAAGTGGGTTGCCATGCCTTTCTCTAGGAAATCTTCCTGACCCAGGAGTTGAACCCGGGTCTCCCGCATTGTGGGCAGATTCTTTACCATCTGGGCCACCAGTGTAGCCCCCTACAAACAAAGTGAACCTTAAAAATTCAAATCAAACCATATTACTTCTCTATCAAAATCTTCCAGTGAATGTCCATCCCACTCAGCATATAGGCCAACTCTCTATGCAATACAGCACCTATCAGTTCTTCATCCTTATTTTCAGTTACCCTCTTACCATTGTGGTTTTCCCACACTCCTAATTCCTAACACACACCAGGCATGTTCTTGCCTCTGGGCTTTTACACTGGCTGTTTACTTCTGAAATCCTTTCTCTCAGGTCTCCTCAAGACTCCTGCATCACACACTTCAGCATTGGCTCTGACTCCTTTCCTACTTACTTAGTATCCCCTTCCTCTCTCATGACTTTTTCCATAGCATTTATTATCACCCATTGCACTACGTAATTTACTTCTTTATTGCGTTTCTCCTTTCATTAGAATGTGACCTGCACGAAGACTAGAATTTTGATGGTGTTGCCCACTGTCTGTACATTACAGAAGTGAAGTGAAGTCGCTCAGTCGTGTCCGACTCTTTGCGACCCCATGGATCCCCTTGTACCCTACAAGGCTCCTCTGTCCATGGAATTTTCCAGGCAAGAGTACAGGAGTGGATTGCCATTTCCTTCTCTGTACATTACAGAGTGAGTACTTAATAAATGCTTGGTGAAATGAATGAATGAGTGAGATGAATGAACATCTTATGGCCACCCCTGGACCACTAGGAAAAAGTGAAGAGTGATCCTGATTTATTAGGCCAATTGGTCCTTCTCCCCTGGGACTGGGTCTGATTTCTGCCTACACAAAATTGAGCTTCTGTTAGTAAGGAAGGTGGATGGGCATGTTGCTGGCAACCAACATAATTGCTGCCCAGAGGAGGAAGATGGTGTTTGAAGTGCTTAAATGTGTGTGTCTTTAAAGGTAAAATGTGAAAATTCATTTTGGTGCTTATGAAAAGATTCTGTTATTCCTTGTGCTTCTACATTTTTTTTTTAAAGTTGGATGTTTAGAAAGCAAGTCTTTGATATATCAAGAATTTTAACTATAATCCCAGGTGTCTCACACTATCAAGCCTCCATAGTACCTTGTAAGGACAGAATTTTCATTGTTGCTGGTTTTTTTTTTTTTTTTTGCAAAAGTCCCTTTATTTTCCTTGGTATGCTGATAATGCTGACAATAAGGCTTATCTGTATTCTTACACTATCAAGTCAATTGTGGACCACTGAACTAAGGGTGAGAGTCAGAAATAAAAGGGAGAGAGAAAACAGAACAAGGATTCAGAAAAAAATATATATACACTTTTTTGTCACTTTGAATGATTACACAGGCATTTTTGTCTAATTTACACCTTTTTAGTTCTCTCAAATCCCCAAATGGCATGGTAGTGTAAATAATACACCATGAATATATATGTGTGCACATGCTCTAAAGCTCTGTTTAAATAACCTCTGTTATTTAAATACCTGGTTTGTTGTGACAGTCTGTAGCATAAAAAGCTATGCAGGAAGTTTTATTTGAATATATGTAGGAGGTTTCATATGAATTTATAAAAGTACATATACAAATGGAGAAGGGAATGGTAATCCACTCCAGTACTCTTGCCTGGAGAATTCCATGGACAGAGGAGCCTGGTGGGCTACAGTCCATGGAGTCACACAGAGTCGGACAGGACTGAGCAGCAAACACACACACATATACAAAAGCACAAAAATAATGGCAAATAGATGTAAAATAAGAGTTTTAATATAATTACACTGGAAATATTCATAAGAAAACCTTCTACCATGGATCAAACACCATCCACACAGGCCATGAATCAGCAGCCATGGGCAGCTTCCATCTTTAGCTTCCAGATTTCAGACAATAAAATCACTTGCACTACCCTTCAATACAGATTGAATTAAAAACTAAAAATCTCACAGATCTCAGCTTTCAAGAGAGATGTTGACTGAGCATTACCTAGAAGACACCAATGTTCAAATATCAACATGATTTATAGCTGGAGTTATTTTCAGCTTTTACTGCAAAAGGGTGGGCATGTCATGGAAGAGAGAGATCACAAAATACCCAGGTCAGAGAGAAGGATGTTGGTCACCAAATTCCTGGGGAGTGAGTGCCTAGCAGTGAGCACTTGGATGGGATTCCCTGGTGGTTCAGTGGTAAAGAACTTGCCTGCCAATGCAGGAAACACATGTTCCATCCCTGGGTCAGGAAGATCCCCTGGAGAAGGAAATGGAAACCCACTCCAGTATTTCTGCTTGGGTAGTGCCATGGACAGAGGAGCCTGGAGCGCTGCTGTCCATGGGTTGCAAAGAGTCAGACACGACTTAGCTACTAGAAGGCAAAAATCACATTTTAAAATTGAATTGATAATAATATATGAATTGTTAGTAATCCCAGATCAAGATACTACTACTTCACTTAAATTATTTGTAAATGGCTTGATAGAAAATTAATATGGAATGGAAAAGTGATTTACAAAAATGTGAGACACGTGCATAATGCAAAACCCAGACTCTAGAGGGAAAAGTTGGGATTGAAAATTTATACAAATTTATACAAAAATGCTTAAAAGCAAAAATAAAACATATCCCCTGAGATTGCAATGATAATAGACAGTGATAAATCTAAGAGATTTTCCTTTTTGTCTTCCACAATGTGGATATACACTTTAAATCTGTGCATGTATATTTCATGTGTGCGTGCGTGTGTGTGTGTGCGTATATATATATATATATATATATATATATATATGTTTTTCTCCATCTAAAACTTGTCTGTAGGAGACAGGAAGACCACAAGAACAGCTAGAAAGCTTTTATTCTATTCATGTTAGACAACTAGCCTTGTGGGGGCTTATCTAGGCCCCTCCAATATTTTGTACCAGGCAGTACCCAGATATTTCTGCTGAAACCCACAGAATACTGTTTTAGGCACATTAACTCCGACTTTGGAAAATAGACCCCTATGAGTTATTGTATTCTTTGTATTTCCCTGGAAGAATGAAACAAATACCTATGATTTAGAAAAGGACTTTTCTTTAAACTAGAACACTTTCTAAAACCATACACAAAAATAAACACAAAATGGATTAAAGATCTAAATGTAAGACCAGAAACTATAAAACTCCTAGAGGAAAACATAGGCAAAATACTCTCTGACATAAATCATAGCAGGATTCTCTATGACCCACCTCCTAGATTAATGGAAATAAAAGCAAAAATAAACAAGTGGGACCTAATTAAACTTAAAAGCTTTTGCACAACAAAGGAAACTATAAGCAAGGTGAAAAGACAGCCTTCAGAATGGGAGAAAATAATAGCAAACGAAGCAACTGACAAAGAATTAATCTCAAAAATATACAAGCAACTCCTGCAGCTCAATTCCAGAAAAATAAGTGATCCAATCAAAAAATGAGCCAAATAACTAAACAGACATTTCTCCAAAGAAGACATCAGATCAGTCGCTCAGTCATGTCCGACTCTTTGTGACCCCATGAATCGCAGCATGCCAGGCCTCCCTGTCCGTCACCAACTCCCGGAGTTCACTGAGACTCACGTCCATTGAGTCAGTGATGCCATCCAGCCATCTCATCCTCTGTCATCCCCTTCTCCTCCTGCCCCCAATCCCTCCCAGCATCAGGGTCTTTTCCAGTGAGTCAACTCTTTGCATCAGGTGGCCAAAGTACTGGAGTTTCAGCTTTAGCATCATTCCTTCCAAAGAAATCCCAGGGCTGATCTCCTTCAGAATGGACTGGTTGGATCTCCTTGCAGTCCAAGGGACTCTCAAGAGTCTTCTCCAACACCACAGTTCAAAAGCATCAGTTCTTCGGTGCTCAGCTTCCTTTACAGTCCAACTCTCACATCCATACATGACCACAGGAAAAACCATAGCCTTGACTAGATGAACCTTTGTTGGCAAAGTAATGTCTCTGCTTTTGAATATGCTATCTAGGTTGGTCATAACTTTCCTTCCAAGGAGTAAGCGTCTTTTAATTTCATGGCTGCAGTCACCATCTGTAGTGATTTTGGAGCCCAGAAAAATAAAGTCTGACACTGTTTCCACTGCTTCCCCATCTATTTCCCATGAAGTGGTGGGACCGGATGCTATGATCTTCGTTTTCTGAATGTTGAGCTTTAAGCCAACTTTTTCACTCTCCACTTTCACTTTCATCAAGAGGCTTTTCAGTTCCTCTTCACTTTCTGCCATAAGAGTGGTGTCATCTGCATATCTGAGGTTATTGATATTTCTCCCAGCAATCTTAATTCCAGCTTGTGTTTCTTCCAGTCCAGCGTTTCTCATGATGTACTCTGCATGTAAGTTAAATAAACAGTGTGACAATATACAGCTTTGGGGTATTCCTTTTCCTATTTGAAATGAGTCTGTTGTTCCATGTCCAGTTCTAACTGTTGCTTCCTGACCTGCATACAAATTTCTCAAGAGGCAGATCAGGTGGTCTGGTATTCCCATCTCTTTCAGAATTTCCCACACTTTACTGTGATCCACACAGTCAAAGGCTTTGGCCTTTATAGTCAATAAAGCAGAAATAGATGTTTTTCTGGAACTCTCTTGCTTTTTCCATGATCCAGCGGATGTTGGCAGAGGATCTCTGGTTCCTCTGCCTTTTCTAAAACCAGCTTGAACATACAGATGAGTAACAAACACATGAAAAAATGCTCAACATCACTCATTATCAGAGAAATGCAAATCAAAACCACAATGAGGTACCATCTCACGCCGGTCAGAATGGCTGCTATCCAAAAGTCTACAAGCAGTAAATGCTGGTGAAGGTTTGGAGAAAAGGTAACCCTCTTACACTGTTGGTGGGAATGCAAACTAGTACAGCCACTATGGAGAACAGTGTGGAGATTGCTTAAAGAACTGGAAATAGAACAGCCATACAACCCAGCAATCCCACTGCTGGGCATACACACCGAGGAAACCAGAATTGAAAGAGACATGTGTACCCCAATGTTCATTGCAGCACTGTTTATAATAGCCAAGACATGGAAGCAGCCTAGACGTCCATCAGCAGATGAATGGATAAGAAAGCTGTGGTACATATACACAATGGAATATTACTCAGCTATTAAAAAGAATGCATTTGAATCAGTTCTAATGAGGTGGATGAAACTGGAGCCTATTATACAGAGTGAAGTAAGTCAGAAAGAAAAACACCAATACAGTATATTAACATATATATGGGATTTAGAAAGATGGTAACAATAACTCTATATGTGAGACAGCAAAAGAGACACAGATGTAAAGAACTGACTTTTGGACTCTGGGAGAACGTGAAGGTGGGATAATCTGAGAGAATAGCATTGAAGCATGTATATTACCATATGTGAACTAGATCACCAGTCCAAGTTCGATGCATGAGACAGGGTGCTCAGGGCTGGTGCACTGGGATGACCCAGAGGGATGGGATGGGGAGGGAGATGGGAGAGGGGTTCAGAATGGGGGACCTATGTACAACCATGGCTGTTCATGTCAACGTATGGCAAAAACCACCACAATACTGTAAAGAAATTAGCCTCCAATTAAAATAAATAAATTAATTTTAAAAAGAAAAAAACATAGATGTACATTTTCATGAAAAGAGACTGGCAGTAATATATGCAGCAAATGTAATTAACAGTTTAATACTACTAAATATAAATGTTTCCTGCAAACTGAAAAAAAATATAAAAAGTAGAAAGATTTGCAAAGTGAGATGAAAAAAAAACGTTCTCTTTGAGAAGAGGAAAGAGTAAAAGAAAGATGAATCTTGAGATAAGGATGTGAGAATGAACATCAGATCATATGAGGTTTATTTATGGTTGGTACAATTAAAAAATTTTTCTCTGTACTTTGAGAGCGATACTATTTAATTCATATTTTTTGCCCTATATTGTAATCCCCTCTTGCTTCAGTCTCCAGTGAAATCTTGTTGTATTCAAAATAGGTTTTTTGTTTTGTGGCATTAAAGAAGGATGAATTTTTTTTGCATCTGTCTTTGCAGAAGCCTTTGTCTTTGGGCTTCACAAGTTGTGCTAATGGTAAAGAACCTTCCTGCCAATGCAGAGGACATAAGGAACACAGTTTCGGTCCCTGTGTTGGGAAGATTCCCTGGAGAAGGAAATGGCTACCCACTCCAGTATTCTTGCCTGGGAAATCCTACAGAGAAGCCTAGTGAGTGACAGTCCAGAGAGTGGCACAGAGTTGGACACGACTGAAGTGACTTAGCACACATTGCATAAACCACTGTAACTGCATTATATTTTAAAAGAAAGAGGTGCCAGAATTCTGGAGTGAGGGCCTCAGTGAGGCAAGCAGAGGCTCATGGCAGACTTGAGAGTGGTGGGTAGTGGCCACGTCGGTTCAGAGAAGAAGGCTACACCATGAACTCTTTCCTCTTTCAGCAGAGGATAAAAGATGAGAGCCCGTTCCATCAAATATGCTATGAACCTTTAAAAAGAATGTCAGGCAATACCATTTGTATGTGTTTATCAGTATTTCTCACTCCTAAAGCAGGAGAGAGTTAATGGACCTTCTCAGGGATTCCACTAAGGAAACTAAGCAGTTTGGAATTTATAGGAAGTCTGTTTTATTTTGAACATTCATTTATCAGAGGAGCACAAAAACAGAACCACAGTGAATAACATAAAATAAGGGATTTATTATAGGGAGAGACTCTTAGGAATTGTGGGTATTTGCTAAACAGGCTGTTGAAGGCTGTTGTTTCTGTTTCTAGGGTGAGGTCTGAATGGTCAGCTGGGAAGGAAAAGATAGAGGAGAAATGGGGAAAGCAACTGACTGACAAGGATGTTTCTCATTGTCTCTGTTCTTAGATGCAAGCCCCAGAAATATGTGGGCACCCTTCACCATGACACTATATTCACACTTAGTCCAGTTGCTAGAGAAGCTGAAAGAGGAGATGGCAGAAACTAGAGACTTCCAGAGGTCTGGCTGCTACTGCAACAAGAAGATCAATCAGCAGGCTGGTGACAAAGTGCATGAGCTACAATAGCTACCAAACTCACACTCACCTTTCAAGGATAAACTCAGGTGCAGCTGCCTGCCAACTTTCAAGAGATAGGCAGGTTCCATTTGTGGCCCATTCTAGCTTGTAACCTTCCAAATGTACCTACATGGAAGACAAAGGTGGGGAATGTAGTTTCAGTTTAGCTAACTTGACATAGAAAGTCACTGTATTTTGTTAAATTTTGCAGTTTTTAATGTAACTGTGCTTTAAACTGTGGACTTCAGTTTAATAATAAAACTTCAGGAAGCTGTGGCATGTTATCTCATGTTTTTTAGTATATCTTAGACTGTTACTCAGGCTATAAGATCCCCAGTAAGAGGGCATGGCAATGCACTCTAGTTTTCTTGCCTGGAGAATCCATGGACAGAGGAACCTGGTGGGCTATAGTCCATAGCATCTCAAAGAGTTGGACACAACTGAAGTGACTTAGCATGCATGCACACAAAGGCTATTATATTGTGGTAATTTTATAGACTGGATTTAGTATTTGAATCATTATTTTTGTCCTTTCAAAAGTTACTATAGTGTCCTTTCAAAAACAAACACTATTGACTGTTTCTGTATCAAGTAAGAAGATCTCAATGATAATTGTAATTTAAATTCTGATGTCTAGAATGGGAAGCTCAGTTAAACAAAACTCATTAAAAATAAAAAAGGATACCTTACCAGGGTTGTGTATTGTGCTTTATTTTAGATGAACGCAAAGTGACGATTCATAATTTTCTGAGTTTGAATACTGAATACAATATTCAGTTCAATTCAGTTCAGTTCAGTTGCTCAGTCGTGTCTGACTCTGCGACCCCATGAATTGCAGCACGCCAGGCCTCCCTATCCATCACCAACTCCCAGAGTTCACCCAAACTCATGTCCATCGAGTCAGTGATGCCATCCAGCCATCTCATTCTCTGTCGTCCCCTTCTCCTCCTGCCCCTAATCCCTCCAAGCATCAGAGTCTTTTCCAATGAGTCAACTCTTCGCATGAGGTGGCCAAAGTACTGGAGTTTCAGCTTTAGCATCAGTTCTTCCAATGAACACCCAGGACTGATCTTTAGAATGGACTGGTTGGATCTTCTTGCAGTCCAAGGGACTCTCAAGAGTCTTCTCCAACACCACAGTTCAAAAGCATCAATTCTTCAGTGCTCAGCTTTCTTCACAGTCCAACTCTCACATCCATACATGACCACTGGAAAAACCATAGCCTTGACTAGATTGCTGCTGCTGCTAAGTCACTTAAGTCGTGTCCAACTCTGTGCGACCCCATAGACGACAGCCCACCAGGCTCCCTCGTCCCTGGGATTCTCCAGACAAGAACACTGGAGTGGGTTGCCATTGCCTTCTCCGTTGACTAGATTAATTAAATACAATAAGCAGTTACGTTTCATATACAATACTCGGCATATAGTAAGGACTTCACCAAAGAAGAAGGAACAAAAACAATGGTGATGTTGATGAAGAAGAAGGGGGATGCTGGATTATGATGGTGATAAATGACTCAAGATATGGTAATAAATAAAGGAAACTCTTCAACCATTGTTTTCAAGACAATGCAGGCTGTTCTCATAGAAAACTGGATAAATCACTTACCAATTAACAATTCTAGTGACCCACTCATCATGATGTTGTACATTCAAAGGTGATGTTCTCTGAAAATCTCTTCTTATCCTTAACCCATAAGTAACTCTTATGTGAGGTCATCATAGCCCTTCAAGAGCTCACCAACTGTATGTCACTGATGTCATATCATGGTATATGATCATATATCATCTCATATGTCATAACTTCTATACAGTTAGGGAATACTCTGGCTTTCAGGGTCACATGGCAAAAAGTATGTCAACTTTGGGTAGCAAGAACCACCTTTACTCAGCAAAGACCTATCGAAGGGGCAGGCTTTTTGCTTTTATGGACTGTGCAGTGGCTATCTGCTATTTGCTAACCTTACTGCTAATTGTCCTAAAGAGGAACATTTTTGAAACAGTGAGAAAGGCAAGAAATTTGAAAGATATGATACAGAGATGTTTTGGCTTGAACGTGTGAAAAGAAGTATAAGACAATTTTTGATGCTTGGTTATTAAGCTAAAAACAGTTCTCTTCCCCTCTATTGCTCAGAGAGGCATCCACCTCTACTCCAGTTCTCCTGGACGTGTGGTGGCGCTGTACTGCATCAGCCGCTCCTATCACCTCCCACACTGCAGTTAGGCATGACCACTGACCAGCTGTGGCCAATGAAATAGCAGAAGAGAAATGCGTCAGTTCCATGTTGCTGCTGCTGCTGTTAAGTCGCTTCAGTCGTGTCTGACTCTGTGCGACCCCATAGACGGAAGCCTACCATGCTCCTCCGTCCCTGGGATTCTCCAGGCAAGAACACTGAAATGGGTTGCCATTTCCTTCTCCAATGCAGGAGAATAAAAAGTGAAAGTGAAGTTGCTCAGTTGTGCCCAACTCGTAGCGACCCCATGGACCGCAGCCCACCAGGCTCCTCCCTCCATGGGGTTTTCCAGGCAAGAGTACTGGAGTGGGTTGCCATTGCCTTCTCCGCAGTTCCGTGTAGGAGGGGTTAATTGTAGACACCCAGATTTAAGCTTCAGTTTCTCCGGTAGCAAGAGCTGAGAGGGAGCCTCTACCAGCCTGGACCTCTGGGTGACTGCCGTGAGCTGGTCCTTATGCTGCTCCATTGATGGATTTAGGATGAGTGGAATATAAACATTTGCTGTGTTAAGGCAACGAGAATAGGGTGGTGTTTGTTTCTGCTGCTTGACCTAGCCTGTCCTGACTAGTAAAGATGGAGACCTCTAGGGCTTATATACTGAAAAAGAACCATCCCAGAATGTACAGTGTAAAGCCACTTAGCTTCTTGTCATAGAATTCATAAGTGAGGAGGAGGCTGCAGATCACAGATGGTGGGCCAAACTCCTTGGTGGTTGGTACTGGGAGAACAAGTGTTAAGCCTAGGGAGAATGTGTGGGCAGCCATCTGTCTCTGGCCAAGTGAACATGTGAATGTTCCAGGTCTTTAGGCAAAAGCATAAAAGGGATGCAGCACTGTGATCAACAGACAATCTCAAGGTGCAAAACTCTTTTGCTCTGTCTTTTTTTTTTTCCTACTAAGCCTCCAGATCTCTAGTTCTTGATCATCAACAGACAACTATATGAAAGCATGAATTTATTTTTATTCTCTTTCTTGCATTAAATAATTTAAAGCTCTTGATAAACTGGCCAGGCATGCACTTGGTGAAACAGTTGCACTGTTGATATAATGACACAAAATATTTAATATGTTCAATTCATTTCATGTTAAAAAAGGAAATAAAATAGTTTGGGAATTAACTTAGAGCTGTTTAATACAAAGGTAGATATATTCATTCTAAATGTGCTTCTTGTCTTTATTATAAACAATATCATTTTACAAATACTTACTAAGTTAAAGGAAAATTAGTGACTAGTGCTTTATAATCATTTCTTGGAGATTTTGAATGTCTGTTAATTCCATGGTAACACAGCTTTCTTAGACCAAAATAATGTGTTATGTATAAGAAGTATAACACATTCGTTAGTTATGGTCCATAAGTATTTTATTAGCCCACCTGTTTAAAATTACCTGGATTATCTTCAAGTTTCATTAGGAAAGAGAGATTTTTTCATTTCTTGAAGGATCTAAAGGATTCCATAATTTTTACTCTAATACCTATGTCAGAGTCAATAAATATTAGGATCACTTTAGGTTTCAAAGAACTTCCCAGGTGGCGCTAGTGGTAAAGAATCTGCCTGCCAGTGTAGGAGACATGGGAGACATGGATTTGATCCCTGAGTCAGAAGGATTCTTGGGAGTAGAAAGTGGCAACCTGCTCCAGTATTCTTATCTGGAAGATTCTACTGATAGAGGAACCTGGTGGGCTACAGTCCGTGTGGCCACAGAGAGTCAAACACAACTGAGCGACTGAACTACACACCCACACACATACATTTCAAAGACTGTGTCAAATGCAAAGACACACAGTGAAAAATACAAGGAGGACCTGTTTGAATGTGACTTTACTATATTAGGATCAATATTAAGCATGCAATTTCACAAATAATTTGTTACGGTCAGATAAGTGTTACAAAGGGGGACATTCAAGCTACTGTGAAGAAGATAATAGAAAGACATAATCTTATCTGAAGTTCAAGGAAGTTTTTCTAGAAGAATAAGATATAAGCTAAGAGAAACTAGAAACACAGGTAGGAAGCAGACAAAGGGGCAGAGGAAGATTCTTCCAGGTGGTGGGATTAGCTTTGCAAAAGCTAGATAACTAGAAGTGATGTGATATATTCAAGGAATAAAATAAAAAACAAAGTAAGTGTACAAAAAAAAAAAAAATGGGGAATGGTGGAAACAGACTGGAGCAAACAGATCTGGAAAAAGACCATTGTAGGTTACTGATATAGATAGAGAGAGTTATAAATATATACGTAATAAGTGAATGAGTTTGCCTAGGGAGAGTATTTGGAATGAGCACATAGAACCTTCTTCAGGATTTAGAAATGAATCTCAAAGAATTCCTACATTTAAAGTTGGAGGAAGAGAAAAAAATGATGGGAGAAGAGCTGTTAGTGAATCAGGAGGAAAACAAAATATGGTGTTACTAAAAGCAAAGAAAGAGTCTTTCAAGTTTATGGAGTGGGGCTAGTCCCCATCTCAAGCTAAATGTTCACAGGAATAGAGATGCTGTGTTGTGAAATCTTCTGATTTTATAAAAAAAAAAAAGCAAAAATCCAGATTATGTACAATTCTTCAATTTTAAAATCAAGAATGATTGCTAAAATTGTACGAACTCCACCAATAGGCTGGAAATAATGCCATTTTAGAAACTCTGTGTTATACCAAGATTTGTAACCAAGAGTGACAACTATTTGGTTCAATCAGATATGTAGAAAATTAGCAAAAACATTTGGCTGTAATACTTATTTCAGCAGGTATTGAAACGCTGTACAGTCAGAAACAGGGACATACTGAAACAAGTAAAAGTACCAAAGCTTTACAAACAGTAGTGTTCAGTTCAGTTGACAACTAGTAGGGCTTACTCTATAGATGGCAGCATCAAATGTAGTCATAGTCTTAACACCAGGGAAAAATTTGCACATGAGCAAGAACAGGCCCCATTTTATGTTATTTTACTGCTTGCTCCACTTAATGCATAAGAAGAAATCCTCTTTCATCTTCCCTGATTCTAATTTCACCAGACAGACCCTCAAGTACAAGAAAATGTGTTGACATCCTTGATAACATGATTATCTCCACAACTAGGTGGCCAGTGCTGTTACACTATAGCCTGAATCTCTATCAGGATGCACTTCAGGGAACCTTGTATCAATTGACTCGCAGATCCAGGCTTGCAATGTCTCTGGTGGCTGCTGGGCTTGTGCAGTGACCTCAACCAAAGCATGACTCCTCTGGAAGTCCCAAGTATTCTCTCTTTGACTTGACACCAGACTGTGGCTTAGTGTATACACTGGCTCTTTCCTCCCTGTTAGTATCTGAAATGCACATTAAAAGGAGGGAAATCTCTCAGTGTGACTTATATTAGACTTTGGAGGAGGCTAACAAAAGAAGCATTTGAATGGAAAAGTTGACTAAATCATTTCTTATGTCAAGTTCAAAATCATTTCTCCTCTTCTAAATCTAGATTTTGAAATAATATTTTTGGTGTTTCAAGCATCTACAGAGACTGCTCATCAATTAGGACTCTAGAAGATGCAATTTTTTTGAATTTAAAATTACCTCATTTGCATTAGTCTCACAGAGAGAGAGATGATATAAGAACGTAAATGAATATTTGATCCTTTTGTTATATTAGATTCACCCCCTGAAATCATTAACTATAGTTTGGTGAGCACCTCTTTTTTCTTTATTTTTTAATATTTCTTATTTCTTAATATAAATGGAAATACTAAGAATTATGATTACCAGAGTCCTCATTTCCATAAGATATAAATGAGTTTCTAAACAAGATTTGATGCCAAAATAATATTTCTAATGTCTATATTTCAATTATTTCCACATCTATGAAATTTGAAATAACTTCATTAAAGTGAAAAGTAAATAAATTGAATTTGCTGACAAGTCTAAAATGTAGTGATGTATATGCTGAAGTCAGTGGAAGCCAGATTGTTTTTCACATATCATGTATAATTAAAGAAGTGATATGTTATCATGTCATTGACTATAAAATATAACCATTATTTCTACAAGATAAAATGCTCAAGATAAAATGCCAGTGGGGTGTGACTGAAATAGGTCAGTGTTGGTTTGACCTCTTAAAAGTGGCATCCTGTTTCTTTCCTCAGGAAATGGCAGTCCACTCCAGTATTCTTGCCTGAGAAATCCCATGGACAGAGGAGCCTGGCGGGCTACAGTCCATCGAGTCACAAAAGAGTCAGACTCGACTTAATGAGTAAACAACAGCAGATTTCTTTCCTCATGACTCCTTCCTGGTTAAATGTGTTTAAAATCTGAATTTGGAGAAAGAAAGAAACCTTTTCTGACAGGCAGTGATTTACAAAGTAACTTCATTACAGATATATTTACCTAAATGTAGTCTGGCTGACTGCAGAGTACCAAGGAACAAACAAAAAAACCGAAGGCTTCTAGACATGGAATCTGTATTAGGCAGGGGCCCAACTAGAGGAATTTAATTCCAAAAGTTTGAATGAAGATAATTTAATGAAGAAACTATTTAAAAGAATCATGGGCTGTAATGAAGGAACTGCTTAAGAGGAGCAAAAATAAATCCTGAGTGAGGCATCCACTGAGTAGCATCTTAGGAAGCCATCACCTGTCTTAGAGTTGGAGGGGCAAAGGGAGGAGAGAGTGTCACTCCTGGAGGCGAGGGCGAAATGGAGCAGCTGAAGAGGGTCATCTGGTAGGAACTGTAGTTCTAGAGGAAAAGGACCCTGCAGGGAGAGAGCTGTGAGAGTAAGAACACTGTATCTCTCTCCTATTCCCTGACCTCCTGCCGAGGCCAACTAGGGGTCAACTCAGCAGAAGTCAATAAGCCCAGGGACCCTGGGTGATGCAGCCAGCAGAGCAGAGATGTGTGGAGAAAGGATCTGAGTGGAGGGTGCAAACGGTGGATCCTCAGCACAGATTCACATAACAGAGAGGCTGGGAAGGTCTCCAGGATAACCTCGGGCAGTGTGCATGTGCAGAAACTTGGGGATTCCAAGAAACTCTGCTTGGAGAGGTGACGCTCTGAACCTCATGGTGCCAATTGGTTTTGAATATGCTTGTGCCAGGGATAATTCTGTGCCAGGAATGATGCTTCCCACATGACTCAATGGTAAAGAATCCACCTGCTAATGAAGGAGACACCAGAGACTCAGTTTCGATCTCTGGATCAGAAAGATCCCCTGGAGTGGGAAATGGCAACCCACTCCAGTATTCTTGCCTGGAGAATCCCCATGGACAGAGGAGCCTGGCGAGTTAGTCTGTGAAGTTACAAAGAGTCAGACACGACTGAGCAACTGGGCACGAGCACAGATATTTCTTGCACACGTACTTGGTTGCAGGCACTGTTTTGTTCTTAGACCGTTGTCTTTTGTATGCGCAATACTCATTTGTGAGAGGAATCATTGCCAACGTGTACAAATTTAAAAAAGAGAGAGAGAGAGAGAGAAAGAAAAAACCCTGATTTTTAAGAGCTTAAATAGCTATTAAGTAGAGAGATGGATCGTCAGGCTGAATTCTCATTGTATCTGCAGCCTGCGTTCTTTTCCTTTCCTCAATGCTTCCCTTTGACATTTGAAAGTGTTAGCTTCACTCAAAGAAAAATCAGCAGCAAAACCCCTTCATCTTCCTTCCTAGAGGTAGAAGTGACCGCTTCAGTCAGCAGGACTGTCACTGCGGCCTTTTACTTCAGACCTTCCAAGTCTGTTCCTTTTTCAGATCTGGCTTCAACCCAGGTCTGGTCCTCACTTTTACTTTCCTACCATCTGGTCCACTTCTTTCCTATTTTTTTCCCTCTGGCTCCAGCCCTTAGACTCCAGTCAACTACCTCCCATTAAAAAAAAAAAAAATCTCCTTGGGTTTGGGAAAAATTTGGAATCAAAGGTGAAAAGTGAAAGAAAAAGCTGGAAGCAAGTAAAGAGGTTAGCAAGGGTCCACCAAGAAAGCTGGCAGTTCTTCTGAAGTGGGCAAATGGAGTTACAGCTGCCAGGGGCCTGGTCGGTGGCTCTGAAGCTTTGGGCACATGAGGAGTCCTGCAGAGCACACGGCTGCTCTAGTTTGTCTTCCTGAGTTGAAACCTCAAAAAGAACTGGAAGAAAGCAGAGCTGGAGTGAACTGAAGTGCAACGGAGAAGAATTACACTTCTGGAAGCCCCTTTTTGTGCACTAGTGTAGGCTGTTACCCTCAGCTTCGGTGTGCTTGGTGTATCCATACACAGCTGAATAATATTCGGAGAAAACAGGGAAGTTCTCATAGGACCTGACTTGCTTAAGAAAGTTATATGAAAGGCACTTTCCTAATTCAGTATGCTACTAAAATCTGGAAACTTCACTTCACAATTGAGTCTACCATGTTTATGATTTTGCATCCCAAGTTTACTGATGAATATGGTCACTTCCTTCTCTTTGATGCCTCCATTGTCTCTCTTTTCTGTTGAAGCAACAGATGATATTCTTGGAGCTGATTAATTTTCAGGGTCCTTCACTTGTCTGGGCTCTTTCCAAGACTTTATGTCTAGTTTTGTGTTTGCAATTTGTTATTCCTTTACTTCTTAGTAAAAAAGGCCCCTCAAATTTTATAAGCTTCAGGCTTCATACAGTCTGCTTGCTGGGTGGGGTTTGGGCTTGGGCTTCAGGAAAGGACATGCTGTGACAAGACTACAATCCTTTTAGCACCAGTTGGCAGATTCTCGACTCCTTGGTGGAAATACTGTCAGAATTGTCACTTCTGACTTCATCTTTCTGCTCCATGACACATCTACAAAAGAGTTAATCAGTGACAAATTCTTATGTGATAAATTGCCTCCAAGATGGCTTTCACAACACTCAGGCCAAATAAACTTGAGTGGTTTAACATATGCATGAATTAAATGCTGCAAGCTCTTCAAAGAAGCTTTCAAACCAATGAACTCTAAATTGCATGGAAAGGAAAGTGCAGAGTGAGTGATTGTATCTGGTGCTTTATTGCTCTCCAAAAATATTACTTATCAGTATCTTTGGAATAATACATCCTGTTATTTTTCCTATGGTTCCACTTTCTATTTAGGCAAGAAGCATATACATACATTAATGAGGAAGCAAGAATAGATGACTGAGGTCTACAAACTTTTTTGTAGAGGACAGATAGAAAGGGGACAGATAGAAAATGTTTTGCAGGTCGCATAATCTCTAACTACTCATCCTGATGCTGTAACATGAAAACCACCATAGACAATAGTTCAATGGAGGATGTGGTTGTGTCCATTTATTTATGGGCACTGGAATTTGAATTTCATATCATTTTTATGGTCCCAAAATATTACTTTTCATTTTTATTTTAAAAATCCTTTAAAAATGTGAAGTCATTCTTAGCTAACAAAAACAGAAGACAGTCTAGATTTGGCTTGTGAGTCATCATTTGCAAACCTCGGTACTCTTGCCTGGAAAATCCCATGGATGGAGGAGCCTTGGTAGGCTGCAGTCCATGTGGTCGCTTGGAGTCGGACACGACTGAGCAACTTCACTTTCACTTTTCACTTTCATGCACTGGAAAAGGAAATGGCAACCCACTCCAATGTTCTTGCCTGGAGAATCTCAGAGATGGGGGAGCCTGGAAGGCTGCCATCTATGGGGTCACACAGAGTCGGACATGACTGAAGTGACTTAGCAGCAGCAGCAGCAGATGTATAGTAATAGTGGATAGAGTATGAGTTGCAGAATACTCAGACTTGATTTCAATGTTGAGTCTATCACTATTAAGTGAATGAACTTGTGCATCAATTCACCAACTTCCCAGAGCCTCTATAGTATTATCTATGAAATGGAGTTGCAATACTTATCCTGGAGGGCTGTTGGTAGGATTACATGAGACACAGTATTTCAAAGAATCTATCAGTTTCTCAAGAGTAGTAGTTAATCAATATATTTGAATTCCTTTCAGTTTTCTAGACTATTTTTTTGACTGACTTGACTAGTCTGTTTTTATACAGCCACAAAAATTGAAAAAATATTTTAAAATTAGACACTAAAGCAATTAAGTTTCAAATAAAGAAATTAATGAGACAATATGATTAAAATGTCACTTGTACGCAAAATCAAGTTTGAATTGCCATTATTTTAATGTTGCTTTTTGGGATCATGAGGTTTTCTTTGCATTATTACAATTTTTATTTTTTAATGAAAATATTTATGTGGTTTGAATTTGATGTAACTAGTGTTATGTTAATTTTGTGCTTCTCTTGTGAAGTCTTACTCTATCTGCACCACTGGGCTTACCGTATATAATTTATGGCCAAGATAACACTCACAGTAGAGGACTACAGCTGGTACATGCTGCTTTAGCAGTGTATGTTTATAAAGCAATATGTGTGATTTTTCACTAATGAACACTGATGTTTCCCAGGTGGCTCAGTGGTAAAGAGTCTACCTCTCAAGTGGGAGATGCAGGAGTTGATCCCTGGGTCAGGAAGATCTCAGGCAAGAGGAACTGGCAATCCACTCCAATATTCTTGCCTGGGAAATCCCAAGGACAGAGGAGCCTGGTAGACTATAGCCCATGGAGTGGCAAAGAGTTGGACACGACTTAGTGACTAAACGGCAACAACAGCAAGTGTATACTGAAAGTGTATGTTGTTGACCAAGGTCACAAAGATCCTCGAAAAAATGCATCACTTCTAGACTATCTGCATTCAATTAATTCTCCATGTGACTTTATTAGTTAAAACAAAACTCTAGAGCAGTGATTCTAAACAGAGGGAAGAAGTAATGAGCTTTTGAATTATCCAAAGAATATTTTCAAAAATATTCCAATTCTTCACCATTTGCCTTGCCTCCCACTCTTTCAACAAACAGAACCGTAGGGTAGGGAAAGTGATTTTTTTATTTGTATTTTGAAAAATAAAAGCTTCTCAGGTGATTCTAACACCCCTACACACACACACACACGCACACACACACACACACACACAAAATGAAACAGTACTCTTGAAGGTCAGTGGCAGTACTTCTCTATCTGTTAGGATTCTTCCTATTGAAGAAGCTATTTTGCTTCAAAACCTACTCTGAATGTAGAGGATTATTACCAGGGAGTTACAGTCAGTTTTCTCCAGGGCAGCAGTCTGAATTTTGATAATTTTCTCTTTCAGTCTTTGATGCTGGAAACAGCTATTGAGCATTCATTGTAGGCTAGACACTGCCTCATGCTGTGAGGTATAAAAAAGGATGAATACTACTTCTCATCTTTAAGGAGGTACAATATAATAGAAGAAAGAGAGGTACACACCTCAATGTATATTATGACATATAAATGAGAGGTATGAGAAAGAAATGCAATGTCCTACTGGAAATTAGAGGATCATGAGATCATTTATGATTGCAGGGACCAAGAAACTATTCATATGTAATTAGAACTGCTATTTTTTAAGTGTTGCTAATTTCTAAGAAAATGGGTAGGTGGGCATTTTTTTAATGATGCAATATTGTTGCTAAATTTAGGATCTGATTAATGGTATTGAGGGCTTTCCTCGTGGCTCAGCTGGTAAAGAATCCACCTGCAATGTGAGAGACCTGGGTTCAATCCCCAGATTGGGAAGATCCCTTGGAGAAGGGAACAGCTTACCCACTCCATTATTCCAGCCTGGAGAATTCCACAGATAGTATAGTCTTTGGAGTTGCAAAGAGTTGGGCACAACTAGTCAGCTGGATGGCATCACCAACTCGATGGACATGAGTTTGAGTGAATTCTGGGAGTTGGTGATGGACAGGGAGGCCTGGCGTGCTGTGATTCATGGGGTCCCAAAGAATCGGACATAACTGAGCGACCGAACTGAACTGAACAAAGTGACTTTCACTTTTACTTTCAATGGTATTGACGTGTTGGGTACATCTTGATTTAAAAATATTTGAGTCATCCTCTTATGAGTAGTATCCACAAACAGGTTAATGCATTGGACAACGACAGCCTTCCTAAGAGTTCCTTTCACTATATAAGAGCATATAGCTATAAAATCTGAAGTTTCTTCAATGTAACAATTTATAATTCCACCAAAAGTCTTAAATGTGATCAAGCCATATTGATTATATTTGATTTTTTCCCTCAAAATGAAGGATTCCATCAGAGTGCATTCTAGCTTTCCTGACTCTTTCATTAGAGAAGAAAGAAAAAATTAATTTAAAAAATTCATCTATATCTCTCAGTATGAAATAAATAATCTCCAGGATTCTTACAAAGCTTGCAGACATAAATGGATGGTTTCCAACGGTTTTTGTTAAACTCTATGCCCCTTGGGAAAAAAATTGATTTCTGGGTTGCAAACAGTACACATGAAAATTGTAATTTTCACAATAATATTCATTAAATATTAGAAAAATGGGGGCATCAATTGGAGATTTTTAATATGATACTAAAAATACGTATTGATTTCTTAGCTTCAGGTTTTATTCCTTCAACATCTTCAGCAAAGAATTGCTGAAGTCAATTGTTGAAGTGTAGTTTGTCTGACTACATGTAAAAATTAGATAAGATTTAGTTCAATTTGGTCAAGAAAAGCTCATGAAATAGTTAATTCATAATAAAATGAATTTGTCTGTCTTCAGATCCTCATTGAACATTTCACTAGAGGCACTGTAGGCATAGAGATATAATGAGTAGAAATCCAAATTACCGTAGGGAAATGTTCCAGTAAGGCTAAGGCTTTTAAAAGGAAAATTTTGAGCAATATATATTGAACTTGATTTCAATAACTGCTTGAACTTAGAATATAAAAGGCAAATCACTGGGCACTTTTCCTTATTTTGTGACCTCAAAAATTTTCCTATAATCATAACAATTTTTTAATTAAGAGGAACATAATTTATGTGATGATATTGGGTGCAGTTGCTCTCAAAAATGTATTTCTAAAAAGTTAAAAAATTTATTAAATAAACATTTTTATTGTTTTAATTGTCCCGTTTTCTCACAGTCAAGAGGATTTCTTTCATCTGGATCATTATCTCACAGCATAGAAGGGCACAGGCAATAATCCATTACCCGGAGCATTCTAGTAACTCAAGACCATCAAGAACCATCACCATATTTGAGGAGAATTAGACAATAAAATGGAAATTCTAGAAAGGATATATGTTTAGGCTTCAATATTAACACTGCTGTTACATGGTGATTTGAGTAAGCATGGATTATATTGGTTATGTTTATTGACTTAAAGAGATGAGGCTATTTTATTTCTTGTACAAATCATTGGTTCCTCGATAGTAGAGAAATGTAATGTTATTAAGTAATGGCCATGTCTATAATACTGCCATTTCCTAGTATTGACAATTTGTGTCAAAATTGTCATTTTTGTCTTTTCTAATCTCCTATACTAATATGTTTTGTTTTTAAAGTGAGTCAAGTACTATTCCTAAATTCTTTCAAAAATTTATTAATTCACTGATTCACTTACTTATTTCAAGAAAGCTTTATTCTATTCTGTGCAATTATTATTTGGTAGTGCCAAATGAAGTTCCAGCTTTTCTAAAAGTAGGTGTTTAAGGTAGAATACATGGTCACTGCTAGGAAATCAAAACTGAAAAACCTACTTGTTGAAAATACATAATTCTAGTTCCCCTAGCTTGAAACCTACCATTAATAGTCTCAAAAAGGGTTCTATAGTGCAAGATTTAAAAAAATAAAACCGTCAAATGAAAACTCATCACCGTCTATAAATCACGCTACATACAGCCTACGGATGACTAATCTAAGTCCTCACACTCCTTCTTTAAGCTCCAGTTAACACACAGTCATTTCTAGAGTGTGATTCTAGGATTAATCACCAATGCCATCACACTTGTAGACCAGGGAAGTACTAGCTAGGATGATAAGTGACATATCTGTCCTTATCCTATTCACTTCATTCATTTTTGAAGCCTTCTTTTTACTTGTGTAATCCTTCAATGGTCTGTACCCCTGTGCCTTGCTCAGAAAATCCTTTTTTATTTATTCAAAACTCAGCCCGTATGGAACAGGCTTTCTGCCTTTGATATATAATGTATATATTATATATACCTGTTTTTCTTATTTCTACTTCTATCCTAACTGCTGTTAAACAACTCACATAATACACAGGAAGTCAAGTCTCAAGAGGGACTTTCTTCAAGGGTCCTAGAATGCCTGCAAATATCTCTGAAAGCTTGTGCAGTTCCCTTGGAGCATTTTTTTTTTTTTTTTTTAAGAACACCCTACTGTTAGACAGGAAAAAGCAGTTATCTTCCAGGCTAAGTAACTCTTCCACTACTCGAATGCTTTTTCTTTCTTTTATGGCTGTTCCCTGACTGTCTGCAGTTGTAATGGATGGGGAGAAAATTCAAAGTTAAGCTTATGGCTTGAGGGCTGATGTTTAACTCTTTTATATCCACTAGGATTAGGTTACAAGAGGAAGTAATTCTATTCTATAAGAGCAGAGAGGAAATCAAGAAAAAAAATGATCTGAACTAACAAATTCATCCAGTTTAACATCCAAGTTATATTTTTTAGTGAACATTTGGCACATAGCATTTATAGTATCTTCTGAATGCATACATGAATGATATAATTATTCACCCAGTTCTGTGTTCTCTGACCTGTTACCATTTGGAGTAGGTCTGATCTAAAGACATATTTTTATAATAGTTTCAGGTCATTGGAGAGAAATGTCACGGATTACCTCTATTAGCAGCACTAGTACAACTGCCATCCCCACCGCCACTACTGATTTTAATCATTACTATCTTAAAACTTTTACATATGTTCTTGTTTATTTTCACAACAACTCTTAACAGAATAGGGAGACAATATGATTATCTTACTTTTACAGATGAAGAAAGAGAAATTTGGACAATGTCAGGCAATGGTAGTAAAAGAAATAGTTTTCTAACTGAGAAAGTCTGGCTTCCAAAGTCTGTGCTCTACCACTCCACTATACATTTATTCTGAATTCACTCAACATTCTGTAAAAGCACGTGTATTAACCATCAACACAGATACACAGACACTCAATTATAAAAATGAGTAAGGGATATCTCCAAGGCACCTTGAAGAATGATGGGTACAAAAGACAGTAAATGCAGCAAAATTAGTTTGATAACGTATACACAGTATACCATGAGAACATAAAGAGCAGATAACCTATTTAGCTTTCACATTAGAGTATAGATCAGAAAAACCTTCATAGAGGGCATGGGTTTGTGAACTGTTTTAAATGTAGGTTAGTGTTTGTCAGGAAGGCAGGAGAGAGGAATGATACAAATGGAGCTGCCACTTGAAATGAAGCCCAAATAAACCACAAGAGGTTTCTTACGGCTGTAGAGTTGAGGATAAGTGCGAAGGGCAGAAAGAAATGACTCCATGGAGTGATTAAGGAGCTGGTCTTGGAGGACTATGCACAGCCATAGGAAAGAGTTTGATTCTTTTTTTGTGAAAATTGGATGTTCAGCAGGGGGTTTAAGTCAAAAAAGATCTGGGTTTGAACGCTGGACCCAATAACATGTGTGATTATGTTCAAGACCTTGCATTTAAGTCTCTGTTCTCTCACTTGAGAAGTGCACATTGTTAATAGTCAACCTTATAACCTGTTGTGAGCAGTGAGACAATTATATAACATACATCTGATCCCTTATCCCCCAGTCAAGAGAGAAAGAAGATGCAGAAAGAGTGTGTGTGTGTCTGTCATGTAGAGTGTGGAGTGCTGGTGGCTGTACTGGTTGTGGGGGTTCTTGGGTCTGGCAGTTAATAGGGCTGTCCACAAAGTTTGAACTTTCCTCCTCATTATGGGTTATGACAAAAAGATTACACTTCCTCTCAAACACTAGGACTCAGCCATTGGCAGGCTTGTCTACTGAGATGTTTACAGAAGCAATGTGTGTAGTTATAAAAGGGAGTATTTTAATGATCAGTTTAAGACCTGCAGCACTCTCTCCCTGTGCTCTGCTGTTTATGGAAGCTTCTATGGAGGTAGAATTTCCATATCCTGCTGGGTTCTGCATGGTTATCAGCCCCACTGTCAACTCCTGCTGGGCCTGTACTGTGCCAGAGAAAACAACTCTTGTTGAGAGAAACCACCGAGACTTTGAAAGCTGTTACTAAAGCATAATCTATCCAACTCAACTGATGATTGAGTCAAACAGGATGTAGGCTGTTGATGGGTTTTCATGGAATTGGGGTTGGGTAGAAAGTTTTTCCTGTGGGGTTACAGGAAAGGTGGGCTAGATGTCACTGAAAGGTGAGTGACAACTTGACATTCAATAGCCCCCAAACTCACTGGACACAGAACCAGGAATTCTTATTCCAAAAGAAAAGTCACGACAACATGAGGCTGGCCTAAACCTGGGCCAGAAACACTGGAAATCTGTATGGCCCCCCAGGTATGACTGATGCATGCATCTGAGGACCATTGGGTATAATTATCTCATTTTAAGATTCAGGGATGGGATTAGCAAGTGTCTGGGATATAACGTAAGCTCGACAATTGTTACCTGCCTTGTGTGTATGTTAGTCACTCAGTTGTGTCTGACTCTTTGCGACCCCATGAACTGTAGCCCATCAGGCTTCTCTGTCCATGGAAATCTCCAAGCAAGGGTACTCGAGTGGATTGCCATTCCCTTCTCCAGAGGATCTTCCCGACCCAGGGATTGAACTCTGGTCTTCTGCATCCCAGGCAGATTCTATGCCATTTGAGCTATAGGGAAGTCCTGTTACCTGCCTTCAGATCAGATCAGATCAGTCACTCAGTCGTGTCTGACTCTTTGCGACTTCATGAATCGCAGCACGCCAGGCCTCCCTGTCTGTCACCAACTCCCGGAGTTCACTGAGAGTCATGTCCATGGAGTCAGTGATGCCATCCAGCCATCTCATCCTCTGTCGTCCCCTTCTCTCTTGCCCCCAATCCCTCCCAGCATCAGGGTCTTTTCCAATGAGTCAACTCTTCACATGAGGTGGCCAAAGTACTGGAGTTTCAGCTTCAGCATCATTGCTTCCAAAGAAATCCCAGGGCTGATCTCCTTCAGAATGGACTGGTTGGATCTCCTTGCAGTCCAAGGGACTCTCAAGAGTCTTCTCCAACACCACACTTCAAAAGCATCAATTCTTCAGCACTCAGCCTTCTTCACAGTCCAACTCTCACATCCATACATGACCACGGGAAAAACCATAGCCTTGATTAGACTAACCTTTGTTGGCAAAGTAATGTCTCCGCTTTTGAATATGCTATCTAGGTTGGCCATAACTTTCCTTCCAAGGAGTAAGTGTCTTTTAATTTCATGGCTGCAGTCACCATCTGTAGTGATTTTGGAGCCCAGAAAAATAAAGTCTGACACTGTTTCCACTGTTTCCCCATCTATTTCCCATGAAGTGATGGGACCGGATGCTATGATCTTCGTTTTCTGAATGTTGAGCTTTAAGCCAACTTTTTCACTCTCCACTTTCATTTTCATCAAGAGGCTTTTGAGTTCCTCTTCACTTTCTGCCATAAGGGTGGTGTCATCTGCATATCTGAGGTTATTGGTATTTCTCCCAACAATCTTGATTCCAGCTTGTGTTTCTTCCAGCCCAGCGTTTCTCATGATGTACTCTGCATAGAAGTTAAATAAGCAGGGTGACAATATACAGCCTTGACGAACTCGTTTTCCTATTTGGAACCAGTCTGTTGTTCCATGTCCAGTTCTAATTATTGCTTCTTGACCTGCATACAGGTTTCTCAAGAGGCAGGTCAGGTGGTCTGGTATTCCCATCTCTTTCAGAATTTTCCACAGTATATTGTGATCCACACAGTCAAAGGCTTTGGCATAGTCAATAAAGCAGAAATAGATGTTTTTCTGGAACTCTCTTGCTTTTTCAGTGATCCAGCAGATGTTGGCAATTCGATCTCTGGTTCCTCTGCCTTTTCTAAAACCAGCTTGAACATCTGGAAGTTCACAGTTCACGTATTGCTGAAGCCTGGCTTGGAGAATTTGAGTATTACTTTACTAGCGTGTGAGATGAGTGCAATTGTGCGGTAGTTTGAACATTCTTTGGCATTGCCTCTCTTTGGAATTGGAATGAAAACTGACCTTTTCCAGTCCTGTGGCCACTGCTGAGTTTTCCAATTTGCTGGCATATTGAGTGCAGCACTTTCACAGCATCATTTTCAGGATTTGAAATAGCTCAACTGAAATTCTATCACCTCCACTAGCTTTGTTCGTGTGATGCTTCCTAAGGCCCACTTGACTTCACATTCCAGGATGTTTGGCTCTAGGTCAGTAATCACACCATCGTAATTATCTCGGTCATGAAGATCTTTTTTGTAGAGTTCTTCTGTGTATTCTTGTCAACTCTTCTTAATATCTTCTGATTCTGTTAGGTCCATACCATTTCTGTTTTATCGAGCTCATATTTGCATGAAATGTTCCCTTGGTATCTCTAATTTTCTTGAAGAGATCCCTAGTCTTCCCCATTCTGTTGTTTTCCTCTATTTCTTTCCATAGATAGTTGAGGAAGGCTTTCTTATCGCTCCTTGCTATTCTTGGGACCTCTGCATTCAGATGTTTATATCTTTCCTTTTCTCCTTTGCTTTTCACTTCTCTTCTTTTCACAGCTTTTTGTAAGGCCTCCCCAGACAGTCATTTTGCTTTTTTGCATTTCTTTTCCATGGGGGTGGTCCTGATCCCTGTCTCCTGTACAGTGTCATGAACCTCCATCCATAGTTCAGCAGACACTCTATGTATCAGATCTAGTCCCTTAAATCTATTTCTCACTTCCACCGTATAATCATAAGGGATTTGATTTAGGTCATACCTGAATGGTCTAGTGGTTTTCCCTACTTTCTTCCATTTAAGTCTGAATTTGGCAATAAGGAGTTCATGATCTGAGCCACAGTCAGCTCCCGGTTGTGTTTTTACTGACTGTATACAGCGTCTCCATCTTTGGCTGCAAATAATACAATCAATCTGATTGTGGTGTTGACCATCTGGTGATGTCCATGTGTAGAGTCTTCTCTTGTGTTGTTGGAAGAGGGTGTTTGCTATGACCAGTGCGTTCTCTTGGCAAAACTCTATTAGCCTTTGCCCTGCTACATTCCTATGGGCTGCGCAGAAGCATGGCCGAGAGGAGCTACCCTTCGCCCAAGGTCAGGGGCTGCAGCCAAGAGGAGCTACCACACGTTCGAGGTCAGGGGCAGCGGCTGAGAGGAGTAACCCCCACATCCAAGAAGTGGCCCCTGTGTGGGCGCAGGAGGGCCAAGAGTAGCTGCTCCACGTTCTAGGTCAGGAGGGGCGGCCATGAAGAGATACCCCTCATCCAAGGTAAGGGGCATTGGCTGCGCTTTGCTGGAGCAGCCATGAAGAGATACCCCACGTCCAAGGTAAGAGTAACCCAAGTAAGATGGTAGGTGTTGTGAGAGGGCATCAGAGGGAAGACACAGTGAAATCATAATCATAGAAAACTAGTCGATCTGATCACATGGACCACAGCCTTGTCTAACTCAATGAAACTAAGCCATGCCAGGTGGGGCCACCCAAGACGGATGGGTCACGATGGAGAGGTCTGACAGAATGTGGTCCACTGGAGAAGGGAATGGCAAACCACTTCAGTATTCTTGCCTTGAGATCCCCATGAACAGTTTGAAAAGGCAAAATGACAGGATACTGAAAGAGGAACTCCCTAGGTCAGTAGGTACCCAATATTCTAGTGGAGATCAGTGGAGAAATAACTCCAGAAAAAATGAAGGGATGGAGCCAAAGCAAAAACAATACCCAGTTGTGGATGTGACTGATGATTGAAGCAAGGTCCAATGTTGTAAAGAGCAATATTGCATAGGAACCTGGAATGCTAGGTCCATGAATCAAGGCAAATTGGAAGTGTTCAAACAGGAGATTGCAAGAGTGAACATTGACATTCTAGGAATCAGCAAACTAAAATGGACTGGAATGGGTGAATTTAACTCAGATGACCATTATATCTACTACTGTGGGCAAGAATCCCTTAGAAGAAATGGAGTTGCCATCATGGTCAACAAAAGAGTCCAAAATGCAGTACTTGGATGCAGTCTCAAAAATGACAGAATGATCTCTATTCGTTTCCATTCAATATCACAGTAATCCAGGCCTATGCCCCAACCAGTAATGCTGAAGAAGCTGAAGTTGAACGGTTTTATGAAGACCTACAAGACCTTTTATTATAGGGGACTAGAATGCCAAAGTAGGAAGTCAAGAAACACCTGGGGTAACAGGAAAATTTGGCCTTGGAATTGTACTAGAAATGCAATTAAATTACAGCCATGGAAACAATTTAAGGACAAAATAAGGAAGATTGCCAAGAGCTGTTAACTACTGGGACAGGTGACATATACCTGTCTATACCTCAAAGTCTTTTTGATAAGACAGACAAGTGACAATTCAGATTATTCAGTAGTGCACAAGCAGTGAAGTGAAATCCTTCCTCAGTATACGTGAGGGATTGGTTCCAGGACCCTCCCTCACACGCACCAAAAGCTATGTATGCTTAAGTCCCTTATATAAAATGATGCAGTATTTGCATATGACTTATGCATATCCTCTCAAATACTCTAAATCATCTTTAGATGACTTGTAATACTTAATACAATGTAAATGCTATGTAAATAGTTTTAAATACAATGTAAATGACATGTAAATAGCTGCTGGAGCATAGCAAATTCAAGTTTTGCTTGTCGAAAGCTGGATTTTTTTTTCAAATATCTTTCATTTGCGGTTGGTTGAACCTAAGGGTGCAGAACCCAAAGATGGGGAGGGTTGGCTGTTATGTCTAAAAATGTGAGGGTGTTTATGAATTTTAATGAAACTTGAAAATGGGTTCTGCATTTACAGTGAGTCACTAATCTCAATAAGACAGTTGACAGGTTTGTATAAAGGCACAATGTGTCAGAAGGCACAATGATTTGTGTAGATTCAGTAATGCTACTTAAAGATCAGGTTATTTAACATAGGAATGTATAAAGTTTGATTGTATTCCTATAAATAATATAATAAACTTACCCAGTAAAATGTTTTCCAAAGAAGTCACTTTTTGAAGATGATTAAAATGTAGATTTTTACTTTTAATTTCAAACTTTTAACTTCAAAATTGCCATCACAGTCAGTTTAAAATATATTTGAGGGAAAATAAGTATCAATACTGGATAGTTACATCTTGTTGACATCTGAGCTCTTTCTAAAGAAACACATTTATTGTCAAAGGATAAAGCTTTGCCACCACTGACGTTATTAAAAAGAAAATGCTGCTGGTTCAGAGGGAAGATGAAAGAGAACCTAATAAAATGCTTTGAGCAATGACAGCATCGGTGAAAAAAATGGACATCTTTCCAAGGAAATTCTGTGTAGCTGACAATGTTCATTTGTTCAGGGAAGCAGTGTCTGGTGGGTGCAAAAAGAAAAAAAAAAAAAAGCTTCCATACATTTCATTCTCTTTCACAGCAGCTTTCTTCTCTTGCCAGATTCTTAAATATGGGTGTTATCTAAGGTTTTGCTATTTGCTCTCTTTTTTTTTCTCATTTGAAGTTTCTTGTATCATTTCAGTTCTGTTGCTGGCTACAATTATCACTGTTATAAATACCTAATGCATGCTGCCAAGGTACATTTTTCTTACTGATTTTGCAATAAGTACATCCAGCTTCTTGTTGGACTTCTCCAACAAATACCTCAAGTTCAACATGACTGGAATGAAACTCATCATTTACCTTCCTACAAGACCCTCAATCTGTTTCTGTCCCAGTTCAGTGAAGAGAATCACCATCTGGCCGTTCATCCAAGCCAAATGCATATGCTTACCCTAGATTCTTCTTTCTATCTCATTCTCTGCATCAACGGGCCATCAAATCCTTTCTTAAAATATCTCATTATTCCCTCCTCTCCATTCCTGCTACCACTTCTTTTTTAAAATTAATTAATTCATGAATTTGGCAGCACCGGGTCTTTGTTGCAGTATGCAGATCTTCATCATCTTCACTGTGACATGGGGGACTTGGTTGTGGCCTGTAGGATCTACTTCCCCAACCAAGAATTAAACCTGGCACTTCTCTGCATTGGGAGCATGGAGGCTTAGCCACTGGACCACCAGGGAAGTCCCTCACTATCATTTCTTTATTCAGGTTCTTATTTCTGCTTAGAATGGAAGGGGTGTGGAATAGGTTTCATTGGCTTCTGTTTCTTTCTTACAACCCATTTTCAAGTGTTGCGCAGGTAACTCTGCTAAGATGAAAATAATATCATGCCACTCAGCCCATTACTCTAGAACAAAATGCTAATGCATTTCTTTGCGCTTTGGAAGAAAATTTGTGTTTCTTTTCCTCTGTCTGAAACACTCTTCCTACACAGCCATCGTGTGCTAGTGTAGGAGTGAGGAGCCAGGGAGCACGCTGTGAGGAGCAATGCGAACAGCAGTGAGGAGCCAGAGAGACACTGGGTCAACTTTTCTCTGATTTTGTTTCCAGCTTTGTTGATACTCAAGTTAGAACCACCTCAAGAGTAACGAGGATGAGTCCGAGTTAGGTGACCTTCTGTGCATGGGACTTACTTCATTTCTCTAGCAAACTGGGCTTTTCTTGGGGACAAAGTTGTTGGTTTCCTTTTTGAAATCTCTCTGTAGCAGACAGACTTAGGGTGTTCATTGACTAAATGAATCAAAAAGGCTCTCGCATATTCTAGGAAGTATACAACCGAAAAGATGAAAGACAAGCCCTTTAGAAAAAGATTATTCACACCCTGCTGTGAGTGGTCTAATTACACATTTATTTCAACTGGAGAAGATAGAGTAGAAATTAAAATTCTGTTGTGGTGAAATAGTCTATTATTTTAAATACAGAGGGGATTAAATAGCTTAATTCATTTAAATAATCTACTAGGTAGAATTTAACTGTCAGGGTATTTAAAAATTGTGGATGGATTTAGGGAGCCTATTAAATTTAAAAATACAGTATTTGACCAAAGCATGGAGAAAATCTACATTTTATTATTTTTAAAGTTTAAAAGGATAAACAGGGCTTATATGTGAACAATAGCATAGCTCAGTATTATTATCTGCCACTGACTATTGCCTATAATAAAACATATTTTAAGAGAATATTTTATTAGCACAGATCATAGAGACTTATGAAAATGAAAATATAATGGAAACTGATAAATAGTAGAAAAGGAAAATTCCAGATTCACACTCCCCTGTTCCTTCTCAAGTGTTTTCATAATAGCATCAAGGTTAACTCAACTCTGAAAACCTGAAGAAAAAAGTTAACTTTTCTTTTAAAGATACATGGATTTCAGACATGCCTGTATGTTACATTTGTAAATGTATTTACATAGGTATTTTAATAATTTTTCTCCAAAGTTTAGACAATGAAAAAAAATGATTTCAATCAAGTAATTCAGTTTATAAACCCATACAAACCAAACATCTTAATCAACAGAGTAGTCCTACAATTTTACCAAAAGAAAAAAAGATCTTTAGGAGTATTTTGTTTTGGAAAGAAACATGTTTACACTGTAACCTTTACATTTTTACATTAAATTATGAAATCCATAGTGAACTAATAAAACTGGAAACCTTAAAACTGTCAGAGAATTTAAAAATTAATGGATTTTTAAATAGAAATTGGATGGATGGATGGATGGATTTAGGGAGCTTATTAACATTTAAAATACAATGTTTCAGGATGTCTGAAAGTAAATATTAAGATAATATCTCTCACCTATAGATACTTCATTTTTATGAAGTATCAATAGTGAAACTGGGGAAGATGAAAGCTTTAATGTATATTTTAAAATTGTTTTACATTAAATATTTTTTATTTATTTAAATACAGAATGGTATGAAATTTTAGATAAATTTTAAGACTTCACAGAAATATTCTGCTTCCTGGGTCTCTTGGGGTTCCATTTACTAAGTCTTATATGCATAAATAAGTGCCCAGCCTCCTCTGCCAATAAAGGTACTTATATGTAGTAGTCAGCTTAAGCTGAATTGCACATTGCAAATATATCCAAGGCTATTTCACTATTATTCATGAGAACAAGAAAGCAGGTGCACAAATTCTCTATTCTTCCTTTCCAAGGTGATTTTACATGGAAGTGATTGGTGGCAACTCTGCTTACTTTTTGACACAGAGATTCTTACTATGTTTCTCCAGCTTCAAGTACCTTGTCTAAGACGAGCAACATAATAAGATTCATTAACAGCATGTATTCCCTGAGTGACAATCACCTGCTTATAGATGATTATCGCTGACTCTTTGAGGCCCCATAGACTGTAGCCCTCCAGCTCCATCTGTCCTTGTGATTTCCTAGGCAAGAATACTGGAGTGGGCTTTCATTTCCTTCTCCAGGGATCACAATAGTAGTGTATTAGTAATATACTTTATAGCTTCTTCTTCCTGAGATTTCAAAATCTTAACGTTCAGGTTAAGTTTCTATTTTTTCCTTGCATGCGTGCTAGGTCTCTTCAGTCGTGTCCGACTCTGTGCGACTCTATAGCTATAGCCTGCTAGGCGCCTCTGTTCATGGGATTCTCCAGGCAAGAATACTGGAGTGGGTTGCCATGCCCTCCTCCAGGGGATCTTCCCAACCCAGGGATCAAATCACATCTGCTGCATTGGCAAGCAGGTTCTTTACCACTAGCGCCACCTGGAAAAATTACCACTGATATTGCTGATGATACCAAATCTAGATTTGATTTTACAGCATGACAATATCTTCAACTAAATCAATATTATACCCTGTTCATAGTATATCGAACAACAATTAATAAATTCGACCATTTAAAAATACATATGCAATTTCTGCACATATTAGGAAGGATGTGTTGAAGTTTAGAACTAAATACCCAATAGGTTTTTATAATTCCTAAAATTTATATTAATTATATATCTGCAGATATGTGTAGATACACATATGTAATGTTATTTATGTTGTATTTATAATGCCTTTTTAAGAGATTCAAATTATATTTTATTGTATACATTTTCTTTTTTTTAAATTTTATTTTACTTAACTTTACAATATTGTATTGGTTTTGCCATATATCAAAATGAATCTGCCACAGGTATACATGTGTTCCCCATCCTGAGCCCTCCTCCCTCCTCCCTCCCCATACCATCCCTCTGGGTCGTCCCAGTGCATCAGCCCCAAGCATCCAGTAAGAAAATATTAATAATTCACTATTTCATAGAAAATCTTAGGGCCAATTGAGTTATTTTATAATGTAAATATTCTCCTAAAAATACATAGTAAGCATTAAATAATATTTACATTAATTTTACTTATTATTCTATATTAATACTTCCAGTATATTAAAAAGTGATACCATTAGAAATAGCAATACATTTCTTTCAGTCGGTTCCTATGAAAGGTAGAAGTTACTTTTGTAAAACACATAACAAAATCTTTGTGATGTGGATCTTCAGCTCAGCTATAGACCTATATGAACTATTATACCTACACTCAGACAGTAAAGAATCTGTCTGCAATGCAGGAGACCCGGGTTCAATCCAGGGGTTGGGAAGACCCCCTGGAGAAGGAAATGGCAACTCACTCCAGTATTCTTGCCTGGAGAATTCCATGGACAGAGGAGCCTGGTGGGCTACAGTCCATGAGGTCTCAAAAAGTTGGACATAACTGAGTGACTAGCACTTTCACTTTATCTATCTGAGTACACATGCCCACATCTATTTGTAGAAGGAACCTAAGACCAGGCCCATAATTTTAAAGCTAAGACAAATGGATATAACCAGTAAAAAGATGCATGATGAAAGAAGCTGGGTTTGAATATAGAAAATTTCACATTCTAATTTCGCCCCGTGGCACTTATTCATTAGGGTGTTTTGAGGGTGTCCACATAAGCCATCCAAGTCTCATTCTGCTCATTTATAAACTAGGGCTATTATGTGGACTCAATGAAATCAATGGAATTAAAGCTTGTCCTGAGATCACAGTTGCAGTAACTCAGCAAATTATTATAATTGTTATAATAATCATGAAGTGCTTAAAATTTTTAAATAACTTTCTATTCATGATTTTTTTCCATCTGTGGAAGAGGCAACAATTATTTTCATCTAACTGTCTCAACTGTAGAAAATTTTACAACCTGACATTTTTATCTTTTTATGATGATTCTAAAACTACTTCAAGCTGAAACAAAGACAGTAACAAAAATTATTAGATGAAATATATATGAAAATGTCTTCATATTGTGCCTTACATGATCTCAGTGTTTCCTGGAAATTACGTCTTGTATCAAACAGGCTAGCTTTAAAGAGGAAGATCAAAATTTAGCAATTTGTAAGAGGAAATTAATTTTAAAGACTCCAAAGTGCCATTTAATAACTGCAATCAAATTTTGTGAGTTTTATATTCCCTTTGGTCTTGTTTTAAATTTGTTTTTGCGTTTTGAGCTACAAATATTAATTACATTTTTTAGGATGCTCTCCCAAGGACACAAGAATGTTTAGTTTAGGTTCACTTTGGGAGTGGGCAATTTTTGTAAATGCTGTGAATCTGGACAACAACAAATTACTGAAAGCTTGTTTTACCAAGGCTAATGGAACTAATCATTGAGCAGCTGGCTCTAATGACTTTAGAAGTTGAGGAGGTGGGGGTTCCGTTGGGGGGCAGAAAGAAAAAAAAAAACAAAAAGCAAAGACATTATGGAATTCTGTTCAGGAGAAAGGCAATAGAAAATGTGTTTTACATTACTGATATTTGTTTTCACATGTTTGTGGTTTAAATTGTCCTTGTGAAAATTGATGATGCTGCCTTCAGATATAAAAGCTGGTGGAAAAGAATACACTTTAAATTTTACTCACTGATGTTACAAGTTATTGGATGCTATTAGGAGCTCTTTTAGAAAGATTTATGGTAATAAGTATTCATCACAAAGCACATCATTCTGAAGAACAAAAAGTGATGCTGCATTCATTTTGTATGATTAATGATTCAGGCGTAATGAGGAAGAAACGCTCAGGACTAATCTACAATTGTAAATGAAAATGAACTTTATAAAGAGATTTTTCTTGTGAATGTCAACAAAAGAAAGAAATCCTGCATATGTACGATATTTGCAAGTATTTACATCAGCTAACAACAAACATTATATCAAGTAATAAGACAATCTGTTAATTTGTATCCTAATTAAAAATTCACATTCTGTAGTATCTCAGGACTCAAAGCATGTTTAATAAAATTAAGGTGGTGTATTTATTTTGCTACCTCAGATATGATATTAATGAACTGGTGGATTCAAGCCTAATTTGCATAGTAAGTGAATATAATTAAAATCCATTTTTTCATTAAAAGCTCACAAGAAATATTTAGTTTGTAGCATATTTGCAGGATGGCATGTAGCAGAGATTATTTTCAGTTCTAGAACATTCCACAAGATCAGCTGTACAAGGAGACAAATTAGGCATATTGTTTGACTGTTTCCTTGCCACTGTGCTTTGGCATCAGAATCATGTATTTTAGGGGGAGTGTGATTTAAACTTTATTATTGCTTAAAAACCCTGTAAAACATAAAATGGGAGATGATTGCTTTTACTGCTCCTGTAGACATTTCTTTTTCTTTTCGACCTCTGTGAATGAATTTGCTTGTTTGAATGGCACACTTGAGATGGGAAAGCATAGCTTACTACTAAATACAGAGCATACCTAAAATATTAGATTCTCATTGAGAAAATCAACCTGTCTATTGAAAGATTATAGTACACTTATTTTTGTTATATAGAACAAAATAATAATAATTATTTTATTTGAAATAATAGATGGCACAAATTCATCAGAAAATACAAAAAAAGCTATACTTTTTTCCCAATAAAATCATTTTATTTTTCTGACTTCTTTCTGATAATGGATCAACTCTGGTTGCTTTAACATTCTCTGAATATAGCTGGATGATTTTCAGTATGCTGTTTAACTGGGCTGGGTTAAAACAGGGTCATTGATCATCATCTTTCTCTGATTAATGTTTAAAAGTTGTCTTGCTTTGGGTCTCAGGATGAAATCCATATCCTTCATTTATCCAATGTCAAAATATCATCTTTGCTTTATTTTTTTCCTTTCCCCCCTATTTCTACCTTTTGTGGCTCTGTTCTCCAAGGTTTTGCTTTCTTTCCCTTGAAAACCCCTTTCGTCTTGTTTCATATTGACTTCTAGTAGACTTGCAACCCTATATAGATTAAATACCTTGGAGTACTCAATAGCTTCATTGATTGTCTGACTCCAAATGCTTCTCCAGTTACATTTTAACCCTTGATTTCTCTTGATCCAGTCTCTGAAACACGTATTCAATATCTAATTCTTTGCAACCTGAAGGTTCAAGTTCAGGACATGGCATTTCCGCTGGTGTGGTAAGAAGTGCTGTAACATGTATGTGTGTGCGCAGTTGTTCAGTCGTGTCCAACTCTTTGTGACCCAGTGGACTGCCCCACTGGGCTCCTCTATCCATGGAATGTTCCAGGCAAGAATATTGGAGTGGGTTGCCACTTTCCACTCCAGGGGATCTTCTCGACCCAGGGATTGAACCAGGTCTTCTGCATTGCAGGCAGACACTTTAACCTCTGAGCCACCAGGGAAGCCTTATACTTGCATATAAGCCTTGCTGCTGCTGCTGCTGCTAAGTCATTTCAGTTGTGTCCGACTCTGTGCAACCCCATAGAAATTACATATAAATACTTAAATAATATATAAATGTATAAATGTATAAATACGTATGCTGCTGCTGCTGCTGCTGCTAAGTCGCATCAGTCGTGTCCGACTCCGTGCGACCCCATAGACCGCAGCCCACCAGGCTCCCCGTCCCTGGGATTCTCCAGGCAAGAACACTGGAGTGGGCTGCCATTTCCTTCTCCAATGCATCAGAGTGAAAAGTGAAAGGGAAATCACTCAGTCATGTCCGACTCTTCGGGGATCCCATGGACTTGTAGCCCACCAGGCTCCTCCGTCCATGGGATTCTCCAGGCAAGAGGACTGGAGTGGGGTGCCATTGCCTTCTCCAATTTAACACTATAGATGTGCTATTATCTCTCAATTCTTCCTCACTAAGGAAAATAAAAATCTTGGCCAAGCGTGTCTAAGGAAAAATTTCTTATTTACTTATTTATTATTATTTGTACTTTATAATATTGTGCTGGTTTTGCCATCCATCAACAGGTTGATCAGTGTCTGTCTAAATCTTAATTAGCAGTGCTGATTTTACCCCATTCTTTTGTGGATTTCCTTTCCTTTTCTGTTCATATGCAACACCATGCATGTAAATGATTGCTTTCTTGTTTTAGTTTTTATTTCTGATACCAGTGTATTCCTCAATAAATTTGCTCCAAGTTTTCCTCAGAGTTCAAAGTCCTTATCAACAGTATTTCCAAGAAGATTTGCTTTTGTCTGATATACAATGTCTCCTTGCATTTCTCTGCTTTGTTTGCCATCTATATTTTCTTTTTACTTCATCTCTTATCTCTAGGTTATAATGGCAGAGTTGGTAAAGTGTAGGAGAGAGGAATCTATCTTTAAAAGCCAATTTCTTTTTAGGACAGGGAAGCTTTCAGATTAAATCTATCCCCAAAATGCAATATCCTTTGGGGAAAAAGGTATTTTATTAAGACATCTGTGTGTAGTATTTATGCACATTCTTCTGGCTTTTCTGGTGGCTCAGATGGTAAGGAATCCTCCCGCAATCCAGGAGACCTGGATTCAATCCCTGGGTCAAAAAGATTCCCTGGAGAAGAGAATGTCTACCTTCTCCAATAATCTTGCCTGGAGAATTCCATGGACAGAGGAGCCTGACAGGCTATAGTCCCTGGGATCCCAGAGAATTGGAGATAACTGAACAACTAAGGCTTTCACTTTTCTTTGATAAAAAGTTAAAGCCCTCCAGGCTCCATTGGTGAAGTTTTATTTTCTAGTTAGTCTCTATTTGTAGCAGGGAATCCAAGATGAGGAAGAAGAAGTTTCTTTCAACCTTCTTCATGCAAATAAACCATTGTTTTTCCCAGTGGGTATTACTAAGATGCTTAAGAAATTGTGTTGCCAGTTAATCATTAGAGACAATCAGATCTTAACCATACTGTGTGAGCTTCACATTCTAGAAATGTACTTTGTAAAGTTTTCCATCAAATGTTATTAGAAGTGATTACAAAATGATTACATGGGATTAGTTAAAGGTAGGGAACTACATGGGAAGGTGCAGAATTGACAAAGCACCTAAACTGTATTAGGCACATGCTGATGAATTAAATAGTCTCCAATAGAGCTCCTAATAGAAGCCCAAATTAGCTAAAAGTGATACAAATGTAATTGGTTACTTGGCAAGGATCTTTAGAATGCAGGCTTCCCAGAAAAAAAGGAAGTATAAATGGCAATATAAGTGAAAGTGTGATTCTTTACACAAAAATGGCTGATAATCTCTGAAGTATATTTGTATTTTTGGTACATTTAAAACACAGTCCAAGAAACATTTGGATTAAAAATATATACAAAATCAGGAACCATATATAAATAGTCACATAATTAAGTTTTTTAAATTATTTTTAACAATTTAACTGTGAAGTAATTACTATAAAGTCAATAAATAAAATTGAGTAATGACATTGATTTATTTATCTGTATGTTCTTCTTAACATATTTTTTGAATGCCAATTCTGTTCCCATCTTATGGCTTAGGGGAGACTGAAGACTATGTAGGACTGACATGTACATGCTGCTATACTTAAAACAGATAACTAACAAGGACATGCTGTAGAAATAATTTTCTTAATGCAAAACAAACAAACAACAAACAAATGACCCAAAATGTACATAAAAAAATGATTGCTGTCTTGGGAGACTAAGTGGATATGTATGTCCCTGCAAAGTAGGAAACAGAGAATACAGTTGAGGAAAAAATAATGAATTCAATTTTGGACATTAGAGATGGTCCTAATTTCTAGGTCAAGATTACATATTAGTATTTAAGAGTGAATTTAGGGATGGAGATATTTTGGGGGAGTATGACCAGCCTATGGCTTATGGAGTACTCTGGGATGGAGCTGGTCTTCTTGGGATAATGTGCAGAGTAAGAATAGATAAGGGCTAGAGTAGAGCAAGGAAAGAGTGACATGATGGATCAGGGAGAAGAGAAAAAGACTTTATACTTCTGAAAGGAAGGGAATATGTTGTTAATCTGTAATGTATACTATACAAATTAACAAATTGTATTTAGAAGTCATTCTGGTGAAAATTAATGATGTAGAGAGTTTGGTTCTTTTTATTTACTTCAAAAGTTTCAATTTGCTTCAACTTCTAGGGAATGTATACTATCATGTGTGAAGGAGAAAAGATTTGACCTCTGCCCTGACCCTAACACTAACCCTAACAGTTACTTCTGATAAACTTGAAGGGGCCAGATTCATAAAAGAGGGCCTTGAAGCTTTGGAGAGTTGTATATTGAAGATGTATCTGTGAATCCAGCTTGACTGCCAACCTAGTTCTGATAATATAAGAATAATTTCTCTAAATTAAATGAATCAACTTGGAGTCACATTTCGCTGTCTGTTTTCTATCTGTGCCTTTATCAAGTACTATTTTCCTGTGCAGATGAGAGAAGGAGGTGGTAGCATAGATCATTTAATATCCAGGGTTTTGTTAATGAAATATTGTTACTATAATAAAATTTCCTCAACTCATAGCATTCTTAGGAATGCTCAAAGATTTGGATAATTATAAGATTTCCCAAAGTCCTTAGAATTAGTGTTTTATAGAACAAGGAGAGCATGAGAATTTCCAACTCAACAGTTCAACTCTTTGTGACTCTAGCCCACCAGGCTCCTTTGGAAAAATACTGGAGTGGGTAACCATGCCCTCTTCCAGGGTATCTTCCCGACCCAGGGACTGAACCTGGATCTCCTCAATTGCAAGCAGATTCTTTACTGTCTGAGGCCCCAGGGAAGCCCATTTCAACTGACTGTCAAGTCCTAATATTTAATTTTTTTAATGTTAACATGACTGATATTTAATTCTATGCCTCTGTACTTCATGCTCTGTTAAGTGTCTCACCTTCATGATTTGCCACAATCCACTATGCTGTGCAAACTCTTTAAAGGATCTTGCAGTTTGTGATGTGAAAGTTTTTCAGTTTTGCATTTGCTTCCTGCATAAGTTTTGTGACTTTTACATGTTACCTGTAGTTTCTAAATTGGAAGCAATAAATTTACAGCCAAATTTTCCATGCATTAATGAAATCCCATGAAGCCTTAGAAACTTTAGAGTACCTAACTCGATTTTGAATTAATAAATATTTTATAGTTCCTCTGGGTTTATTTTTCAAGCATTATGTCACCAGACCTCAGCTTAGATTGCTTCTTATTTCCTAATGTATATAATTGTTATTTTGTAATCTGACCCCAAAATGAGTATTCAATAAATATTTAATAAATATTTTTAAATGAATAACAAACTTTAAAGTGTATTCAAACACCGTATTTTGACTGTGTATAATTGATACTCATACTAACAGCAAAGTACAATGTTTCATTTTGCTTTGCCCTTTTGCTTTTATAGGTATTTCAAACTAAAAGTGATGACAGTTTGAAAAGTCCTAGCAAAGAGATTGGAAAAAAAACAAAGATGCAGCGACTTCTTTGGGGAGCAGGTTTTTGAATACCATTTGTCTAGATTCTATAGTAATGTCAATATATATTTAATCAAATCCACTCGAGCCTTCCTATTAATTTAAGCTTTGAAAGAGATACAAAAGGAATCTACATAAGGAGCTCTCTTATTAACATAAAGATAGATCTAGGGTGTGGCAAATGAGATGCTGGTGATTCTGCAGCTTCTTCCAATTTTATTTTATTTTTAAACTTTACATAATTGTATTAGTTTTGCCAAATATCAAAATGAATCCGCCACAGGTATACATGTGTTCCCCATCCCGAACCCTCCTCCCTCCTCCCCATACCATCCCTCTGGGCCGTCCCAGTGCACCAGCCCCAAGCTTAGCATCATGCATCGAACCTGGACTGGCAACTGTTTCTACATGATATTTTACATGTTTCATTGCCATTCTATCTTCCCACCCTCTCCCTCTCCCACAGAGTCCATAAGACTGTTCTATACATCAGTGTCTCTTTTGCTGTCTCGTACACCGGGTTATTGTTACCATCTTTCTAAATTCCATATATATGCGTTAGTATACTGTATTTATGTTTTCCTTCTGGCTTACTTCACTCTGTATAATAGGCTCCAGTTTCATCCACCTCATTAGAACTGATTCAAATGTATTCTTTTTAATGGCTGAGTAATACTCCATTGTGTATATGTACCACAGCTTTCTTATCCATTCATCTGCTGATGGACATCTAGGTTGCTTCCAAGTCTTGGCTATTATAAACAGTGCTGCGATGAACATTGGGGTACACGTGTCTCTTTCCCTTCTGGTTTCCTCAGTATGCCCAGCAGTGGGATTGCTGGATCATAAGGCAGTTCTATTTCCAGTTTTTTAAGGAATCTCCACACTGTTCTCCATAGTGGCTGTACTAGTTTGCATTCCCACCAACAGTGTAAGAGGGTTCCCTTTTCTCCACACCCTCTCCAGCATTTATTATTTGTAGACTTTTGGATCGCAGCCATTCTGACTGGTGTGAAATGGTACCTCATAGTGGTTTTGATTTGCATTTCTCTGATAATGAGTGATGTTGAGCATCTTTTCATGTGTTTGTTAGCCATCTGTATGTCTTTTTTGGAGAAATGTCTATTTAGTTCTTTGGCCCATTTTTTGATTGGGTCATTTATTTTTCTGGAGTTGAGCTGTAGGAGTTGCTTGTATATTTTTGAGATTAGTTGTTTGTCGGTTGCTTCATTTGCTATTATTTTCTCCCATTCTGAAGGCTGTCTTTTCACCTTGCTAATAGTTTCCTTTGATGTGCAGAAGCTTTTAAGGTTAATTAGGTCCCATTTGTTTATTTTTGCTTTTATTTCCAATATTCTGGAGGTGGGTCAGAGGATCCTGCTGTGATGTATGTCGGAGAGTGTTTTGCCTATGTTCTCCTCTAGGAGTTTTATAGTTTCTGGTCTTACGTTTAGATCTTTAATCCATTTTGAGTTTATTTTTGTGTATGGTGTTAGAAAGTTCCAGTTTCATTCTTTTACAAGTGGTTGACCAGATTTCCCAGCACCACTTGTTAAAGAGATTGTCTTTAATCCATTGTATATTCTTGCCTCCTTTGGAAGATAAGGTGTCCTGGATTTATCTCTGGGATTGATCAATATTTCTGTCTTTGTGCCAGTACCATACTGTCTTGATAACTGTGGCTTTGTAGTAGAGCCTGAAGTCAGGTAGGTTGATTCCTCCAGTTCCATTCTTCTTTCTCAAGATCGCTTTGGCTATTCGAGGTTTTTTGTATTTCCATACAAATTGTGAAATTATTTGTTCTAGCTCTGTGAAGAATACTGTTGGTAGCTTGATAGGGATTGCATTGAATCTATAAATTGCTTTGGGTAGTATACTCATTTTCACTATATTGATTCTTCCAATCCATGAACATGGTATATTTCTCCATCTATTAGTGTCCTCTTTGATTTCTTTCACCAGTGTTTTATAGTTTTCTATATATAGGTCTTTAGTTTCTTTAGGTAGATATATTCCTAAGTATTTTATTCTTTCCGTTGCAATGGTGAATGGAATTGTTTCCTTAATTTCTCTTTCTGTTTTCTCATTATTAGTGTATAGGAATGCCTTTCTGTGTGTTGATTTTATATCCTGCAACTTTACTGTAGCATTGATTATTTCTAGTAATTTTCTGGTGGATCTTTAGGGTTTTCTATGTAGAGGATCATGTCATCTGCAAATAGTGAGAGTTTTACTTCTTCTTTTCCAATTTGGATTCCTTTTATTTCTTTTTCTGCTCTGATTGCTGTGGCCAAAACTTCCAAAACTATGTTGAATAGTAATGGTGAAAGTGGGCACCACTTGTATTGTTCCTGACTTTAGAGGAAATGCTTTCAATTTTTCACCATTGAGGATAATGTTTGCAGTGGGTTTGTCATATATAGCTTTTATTATGTTGAGGTATGTTCCTTCTATTCCTGCTTTCTAGAGTTTTTATCATAAATGGATGTTGAATTTTGTCAAAGGCTTTCTCTGCATCTATTGAGATAATCATATGGTTTTTATTTTTCAATTTGTTAATGTGGTGTATTACATTGATTGATTTGCGGATATTGAAGAATCCTTGCATCCCTGGGATAAAGCCCACTTGATCATGGTGTATGATCTTTTTAATGTGTTGTTGGATTCTGATTGCTAGAATTTTGTTAAGGATTTTTGCATCTATGTTCATCAGTGATATTGGCCTGTAGTTTTCTTTTTTTGTGGGATCTTTGTCAGGTTTGGTATTAGGGTGATGGTGGCCTCATAGAATGAGTTTGGAAGTTTACCTTCCTCTGCAATTTTCTGGAAGAGTTTGAGCAGGATAGGTGTTAGCTCTTCTCTAAATTTTTGGTAGAATTCAGCTGTGAAGCCGTCTGGACCTGCTTTTGTTTGCTGGAAGATTTTTGATTACAGTTTCAATTTCCATGCTTGTGATGGGTCTGTTAAGATTTTCTATTTCTTCCTGGTCCAGTTTTGGAAAGTTGTACTTTTCTAAGAATTTGTCCACTTCCAATTTTATTGGCATATAATTGTTGATAGTAGTCTCTTATGATCCTTTGTATTTCTGTTGTCTGTTGTGATCTCTCCATTTTCGTTTCTAATTTTGTTGATTTGATTTTTCTCCCTTTGTTTCTTGATGAGTCTGGCTAATGGTTTGTCAATTTTATTTATCCTTTCAAAGAACCAGCTTTTGGTTTTGTTGATTTTTGCTATGGTCTCTTTTGTTTCTTTTGCATTTATTTCTGCTCTAATTTTTAAGATTTCTTTCCTTCTACTAACCCTGGGGTTCTTCATTTTTCCTTTTCTAGTTGCTTTAGGTGTAGAGTTAGGTTATTTATTTGACTTTTTTCTTGTTTCTTGAGGTGTGCCTGTATTGCTATGAACTTTCCCCTTAGGACTGCTTTTAGTCCCACAGGTTTTGGGTTGTTGTGTTTTCATTTTCATTCGTTTCTATGCAAATTTTGATTTCTTTTTTGATTTCTTCTGTGATTTGTTGGTTATTCAGCAGCGTGTTGTTCAGCCTCCAATGTTGGAATTTTTAATAGTTTTTCTCCTGTAATTGAGATCTAATCTTACTGCATTGTGGTCAGAAAAAATGCTTGGAATGATTTCTATTTTTTGAATTTAAAGGCTAGCTTTATGGCCCTGTGATCTATCCTGGAGAAGGTTCCATGTGCGCTTGAGAAAAGGTGAAATTCATTGTTTTGGGATGAAATGACCTATAGATATCAATTAGGTCTAACTGGTCTATTGTATCGTTTAAAGTTTGTGTCCTTGTTAATTTTCTGTTTAGTTGATCTATCCATAGGTGTGAGTTATTAAAGTCTCCCACTATTATTGTGTTATTGTTAATTTCTCCTTTCATACTTGTTAGCATTTGTCTTACACCATGCGTGTTGGGTGCATATATGATTGTTATATCTTCTTCTTGGATTGATCCTTTGATCATTATGTAGTGACCTTCTTTATCTCTTTTCACCGCCTTTGTTTTAAAGTCTATTTTATCTGATATGAGTATTGCTACTCCTGCTTTCTTTTGGTCCCTATTTGCATGGAAAATCTTTTTCCAGCCCTTCACTTTCAGTCTGTATGTGTCCCTGTTTTGAGGTGGGTCTCTTGTAGACAACATATTAGGGGTCTTGTTTTTGTATCCATTCAGCCATCTTTGTCTTTTGGTTGGGGCATTCAACCCATTTACATTTAAGGTAATTACTGATAAGTATGTTCCCGTTGCCATTTACTTTATTGTGGGTTCGAGTTTATACACCTGTGTTTCCTGTCTAGAGAATATCCTTTAGTATTTGTTGGAGAGCTGGTTTGGTGGTGCAGAATTCTCTCAGCTTTTGCTTGTCTGAAAAGCTTTTGATTTCTCCTTCATACTTGAATGAGATCCTTGCTGGGTACAATAATCTGGGCTGTAGGTTATTTTCTTTCATCATTTTAAGTATGTCTTGCCATTCCCTCCTGGCTTGAAGAGTTTCTATTGAAAGATCAGCTGTTATCCTTATGGGAATTCCTTGTGTGTTATTTGTTGTTTTTCCCTTGCTGCTTTTAATATTTGTTCTTTGTGTTTGATCTTTGTTAATTTGATTAATATGTGTCTTGGGGTGTTTCTCCTTGGGTTTATCCTGTTTGGTACTCTCTGGGTTTCTTGGACTTGGTGATTATTTCCTTCCATTTTGGAAGTTTTCCACTATTATCTCCTCAAGTATTTTCTCATGGTCTTTAGTCTTCTTCTTCTGGAACCCCTAGATTCGAATGTAGCGTTTAATATTGTCCTGGAGGTCTCTGAGATTGTCCTCATTTCTTTTAATTCGTTTTTCTTTTATCCTCTCTGATTCATTTATTTCTACCATTCTATCTTCTAATTCACTAATCCTATCTTCTGCCTCTGTTATTCTACTATTTGTTGCAGAGTGTTTTTAATTTCACTTATTGCATTATTCATTATATATTTCTTTTTATTTCTTCTAGGTCCTTGTTAAACCTTTCTTGCATCTTCTCAATCCTTGTCTCCAGGCTATTTATCTGTGATTCCATTTTAGAAGATTTTGGATCAATTTCACTATCATTAGAATTCTTTATCAGGTAGATTCCCTATCTCTTCCTCTGGTTTGTGGGCATTTATCCTGTTCCTTTATCTGCTGAGTATTCCTCTGTCTCTTCATCTTGTTTAAATTGCTGAGTTTGGGGTGTCCTTTCTGTATTCTGGCAGTTTGTGGAGTTCTCTTTAATGGCGTTTCCTCACATGTGTGGGTTTGTACAGGTGGCTTGTCAAGGTTTCCTGGTTAGGGAAGCTTGTGTCGGGTTCTGGTGGGTGGAGCTGTATTTCTTCTCTCTGGAGTGCAATGAAATGTCCAGTAATGAGTTATGAGATGTCTATAGTTTTGTGACTTTGGGCAGCCTGTATCTTGAAGCTCAGGACTGTGTTCCTTTGTTGCTGGAGAATTTGCTTGGTATGTCTTGCCCTGGAACTTATTGGCCCTTGTGTGGTGCTTGGTTTCAGTGTTGGTATGGAGGCATTTGATGAGCTCCTGTCAATGAATGTTCCTGGAGTCAGGAGTTCCCTGAGTCAGGGTTTGGACTTAAGTCTCCTGCTTCCGATTATCGGTCTTATTTTTACAGTAGTTTCAAAACTTCTCCTTCTATACAGCACCATTGATAAAACATCTACATTAAAGATGATAAGTTTCTCTACAGTGAGGGTCACTCAGAGAGGTTCACAGGGTTACATGGAGAAGAAAGAGGAGGAGGGAGTTAGAGGTGACCCAAATGAGATGAGGTGAATCAATAGTAAGTGGGCTAGCCAGTAGTCACTTCCTTATGTGCACTCCACAACTGGAACTCAGAGATGTTCACGGGGTTATACTAGGAGGAAGGTCAGAGGTAAGGATAAAAAATGAGGAAGACATCCAGCCAGTAATCAGTTCCCTAAGTGTTCTCCACCATCTTACACAGAAATTTTGGGTAGAGTAGAGAATTAGGGAGGAGACCAGGCGACCTGGTAGGGTCCAAAGGGAGAGAGAGCAGTCAAGCCAGTAATCTCATGTATGGGTCCTGAAGATTGGGTCCATGTACAAAATTGGTAACAAATACATAAAAGCAAAAATTAAAAATCTAGAGTAGAGTTTGGAATTTCAAAAATACGATGTTGAAGAAAAGAAGAAGGAAAAGAAAGAGAGAAAAACAACAAACAAGGTCGCCAAATTATAAAGGAAGTACAGGTACAAAATTGATAACTAATACCAGGCGAAATCTAGAGTAGAGTTTGGAATTTCAAAAATACGATGTTAAAGAAAAGAAGAAGGAAGAAAGAGAGAAAGAACGAAAAACAAAAACAAACAAGGTCGCGATAATTATAAAGAAAGTACAGGTACAAAATTGATAACTAATACCAGAGAGCGAAAATTAAAATCTAGAGTAGAGTTTGGAATTTATACGATGTTAAAGAAAAGAAGAAGGAAAAGAAAGAGAGAAAATGAACAAACAAAAACAAACAAGGTGGAAAATTATGAAGAAAGTACAGGTACAAAATTGATAACTAATGAAAGCAAAAATTAAAAATCTAGAGTAGAGGGAATTTCAAAAATACAATGTTAAAAAAAAAAAGAAGAAGAAAATAAAGAGAGAAAACAAACAAACAAATACGAACAATGTCACAAAAATTATAAAGAAAATACAGGTACAAAATTGATATCAAATCCAAAAAGCATAAATTGAAAATCTAGAGTAAAGTTTGGAATTTCAGATATACAATGTTATATAAAAGAAGTGAGAAAGAAAATGAAGAAGAGAAGAAAAAAAATCACAGAAATTATATAAAAAAAACTATAGGTACAAAATTGATAACATATACCAAAAAGCGAAAATTAAAAATCTAGAGTAGAGTTTGGAATTTCAAAAATACAATGTTAAAGAAAAGAAGAAAAAACAAAAACCAACAACAACAAAAAACAACAAGGTCAAAAAATTATAGAATATATATATATGAAGTTTGCCAGAAGAAAAAAATAGGGTCCTTTTTTTTTTGCAGAGTAATAGGTATAAAAGTGAAAATTAAAGGAACAATAGAGGACTTAAACTTTTTTTTTAATTCTGAATAAGAAAGAAATAATGATCGTAAAAATAATAAAAATATATCTAGGACTTTTTTGTTTCTTTTTTTGTGGTGTTGTGGGTTCAGTTCTTTCTAGTTCCTTGGTCAGATTTATATTTTCAAGATCTAGGTCCATGTAGTCCGTAGTAACCACAGTTTTGATCTATTGCCTGTAGCTTCCAAGATCCCTCTTTATATCTTCTTCTGTTTGCTAGTCTCTTCAGTATCTGGTTTTGACTCAAAGGGCATGGAGGACAATTTTTCCTACTTGTTCAGTCGCGCTGTCTTAGGGAATGCAAACAAATAATACTGGCGTGGGCTCGCAGTGCCTCGGCCATGGGTCTTCAAAGTCCTGTCCACAGACTCTAGGTTGTTAGAACAATCCGAGGCTGGCCCTGGGCTGCATGCACCTCCCAGGTCCAAGCCGCTCAGGTTCAGGCACTCGGGTAGTCCTCAGAGGCGCAGACTCAGTTGGGCCTGCCTCTTCCCAGGGAAATTTGCTCTTCCCAGGCGAGCGCCAATGCTGCCATGCCCTCTTCCAGGGTATCTTCCCGACCCAGGGACTGAACCTGGATCTCCTCAATTGCAAGCAGATTCTTTACTGTCTGAGGCCCCAGGGAAGCCCATTTCAACTGACTGTCAAGTCCTAATATTTAATTTTTTTAATGTTAACATGACTGATATTTAATTCTATGCCTCTGTACTTCATGCTCTGTTAAGTGTCTCACCTTCATGATTTGCCACAATCCACTATGCTGTGCAAACTCTTTAAAGGATCTTGCAGTTTGTGATGTGAAAGTTTTTCAGTTTTGCATTTGCTTCCTGCATAAGTTTTGTGACTTTTACATGTTACCTGTAGTTTCTAAATTGGAAGCAATAAATTTACAGCCAAATTTTCCATGCATTAATGAAATCCCATGAAGCCTTAGAAACTTTAGAGTACCTAACTCGATTTTGAATTAATAAATATTTTATAGTTCCTCTGGGTTTATTTTTCAAGCATTATGTCACCAGACCTCAGCTTAGATTGCTTCTTATTTCCTAATGTATATAATTGTTATTTTGTAATCTGACCCCAAAATGAGTATTCAATAAATATTTAATAAATATTTTTAAATGAATAACAAACTTTAAAGTGTATTCAAACACCGTATTTTGACTGTGTATAATTGATACTCATACTAACAGCAAAGTACAATGTTTCATTTTGCTTTGCCCCTGGCTTTTTTGCTTTTATAGGTATTTCAAACTAAAAGTGATGACAGTTTGAAAAGTCCTAGCAAAGAGATTGGAAAAAAAACAAAGATGCAGCGACTTCTTTGGGGAGCAGGTTTTTGAATACCATTTGTCTAGATTCTATAGTAATGTCAATATATATTTAATCAAATCCACTCGAGCCTTCCTATTAATTTAAGCTTTGAAAGAGATACAAAAGGAATCTACATAAGGAGCTCTCTTATTAACATAAAGATAGATCTAGGGTGTGGCAAATGAGATGCTGGTGATTCTGCAGCTTCTGATGCAAGAGTTTGTGGACTATACTTTAAAATCATTTTTAAAAAATACGTATTCCTAGGTTTCACCCCAAAGATGCTGGGTCAGTACTTAGTCAACAGATAATTGTAAGGTAGCTGCTTTAGGGGATTCCCAGGTGGTGCTAGTGGTAAAGAATCCACTTGTCAATGCAGGAGACATAAGAGATGTGAGTTCGATTCCTGGGTTGGGAAAATCCTCTGGAGGAGGGCATGGCAAAAAGTCCAGTATTCTTGCCTGGAGAATCCAATGGACAGAAGAGCCTGGTGGGCTACAGTCCCTTGGGTCGCAATGAGTTGGATACAACTGAGGTGACTCAGCATCTGCCTCAGTTGCTAAACTGGGGGAATCAAAAAAACCTTTAGAAATCAAGGTAAGCAATATTATAATGTAATATTTAAAAAATAACTACAAAATGCAGAACATGATGAACACATTATAAAATTTTTAAATTAAGGTGTGATTAGTATTATTGATTTTTCCTTTTGCCTCAGGCTAGGACATGGCTCAACAGGGCACTGTGTCTTAAAACTAAAGGAAAACAAACATGTGAAATATGACCAGGAATAAGCCAAGCCCTAGGACAAATGTTTCCCTCAGTGGCCTGTTAACTGATTCAGTTTCCTTCTTACAGGGAGTTTCTGCAGTTAGGAGCTGCTTATTTGCTATAGCTCCCGAGACCTGTGCTTTCAGACCAGCACTCAACATCATCTAAGAGGTAGAAAGGGGTTGGTTGCAAGACTATAACTGTTGGAATGATGACTTCTGGAATTAAGCCCCCATCTCATCAGGGCTTGCTTACAAATATCTCATTCTTGACATATGCTTACATTTAAATTCATCATTGCTGTAGAAGAACTGCAAATCTAACAAATGCCTCTAATGTACATGTAACAGAAACAACAAAAGTGCAATAAATATACTTATTTCCTCCAAGATTTTTGGTTCCTTCGAATAACTGAAGGTCTTTTAAATATGTATTGAGCAATAATACATCATTTAAATATACTTGCCAAACATTTTGGTAGGAACAAAATAGTTTGCATGCTTTCAATAATCACAATAAATATTTTCAGGAGAATAAAAAACTTTAAAATGTGTGCTGTTTACTATGCACATTTCATTTTATCAAAAATTTAAAATCATAAATATTTATTATTACTTACCATATACCAGGCATGTATATATAAAAGGGGAAGAGAATGAGGGCAAATTGTTATAACTTAAATATTTAGCTGTCTAAAATAAAATATACTCTATCATAATATAAACAATATATTACAGGAATCACCTTGTGGACCAATAGAGAGACCTTAAATATTACTAACTCCCATTTTGAGAAATACTAATAGAACATAAGCTAAAATGGAGATTTTCCTGTTAGCAGCATTTCCACAATTTGATCAAAAGGATTGGGGTAATACGTATATTTCATTCATTTCTATGATAGTCAACAGAATACATGGAGTTCTGTGTTGAGAAAGATGGAGAAAAATCAATTCATCTGGAGTGGAAAAGATAATCTGTCCTATGTTGTCCTCTGTAATCCTTAATTCTATTAACAGTTATATTTCCCAAACTGTGCATGATATAGTATAATAGTAATGCCTTGTAGATGCAATTAACCATGAATAGGAATTGTATAAAGCCATGTCTCTTGACAGCTCATGAACTTTACCTTCAATTCTTCAGGAGAAAAAGATCTAAATACATGAAATTAAGTTAACTGATTTATCAAGTTTAGTTATCTGGATTTCCCTTGGTTAACAGCAAAATAAGCTATTAGCAGGGCTTCCCAGGTGGCTCAGTGGGAAAGAATTTTTCTGCCAATGCAGGTGACATAGGGGTCGCAGTTTTGATCCCTGGGTGGGGAAGATCCCCTGGAGTAGGAAATGGCAACCCAGTCCAGTATTCTTGCTTAGAAAATTCCATGAATAGAGGAGCTGGCAGGCTACAGTCCATGGGGTCTCAATGAGTTGGACACCACTGAGCAACTGAGCACCACCACCACCACAGCAAATAATCATTGGAACCATGCTTCTGGTTCATCGTACGAAGGACAGAAAGTGAAAGTGAAGTGAAGTCGCTCAGTCAGTCCGACTCTTTGCGACCCCATGGACAGAGGAGCCTGATAGGCTCCAGTCCATTGGATTTTTCAGGCAAGAGTGCTGGAGTGGATTGCCATTTCCTTCTCCAGGGGATCTTCCCGACCCAGGAATCAATGCTTTGCAGGCAGACGCTTTACCGTCTGAGCCACCAGGGAAGAAGGACAGAGTGTCTCAATAATTCTGTTGAAGAATGTTAAGTATCTATGTTTTTAAATCCTGTATCAAAACTGTATACGGATGTATTTATGTGTGTATATGTATACATACATTAATTTATTTTTAATTAAGTCAAACAGTTACCTTGAAAATTAATTTGTGCTGCCTTTTTCCTGCATTATGATACCATACAATGTTGTTTCTCTATCTTGAGTGGTCTTCTTAACAAAATATTAAGAATATGAGTGTCTCCTGGAGGCAATAAAAAATAGTTTCTTTGCCTCTGTCTGCCCAAAAAGCCAGAGTGGTTATGAACAAAACAGGCTAGATTTGATATGAAAATATCTTGGTGTGAAACCCAGCTCCATAATTTACTTACTCTGTGATTATGAATAGAAGTCACTTAAACTTTCAGACTTACACCTATTGAGAAAATGATGTGTCATGAATAAGGTTGGATAATAAGCTTGTCAAAATTTGTAAATATATAGAGTAATATGCTCCACTTAAAATATATATTGCTTTAAAAAGCCTGAACATGAAAAAAAAAAAAAAAGGTAATTCACAGTGAAAGCTATCTGCATCTTATTGGGTCATTAGTATAAATTTTCAACAACAAGCTTTATGACTTTGTTTTGAAGACATGGTTTTTATAACTGTGTTCTCAGCATGAGTGAGTTTAAACAATGAATCTGTCCAAATTCACTGAGACTTTGATAAGGAAGCTATAGGGTAATTTTTTTCAGTACTATCCTAAAAAGAAGATTTTAGAAAGATAAATTTTAATATTGTCATGGAAAAGACACTATAAACCCAAATTTGAAGGGGTATTATGCTTATCTAAAATAATGCTGACTGTTCTTAGCAAGTGTATATCTTATAATCCAGGTTTCAGTGGGAATATACTTTTGTAAAAAGCACAATCGAGAATATTTTGAAATATTTGAACTATCATCCTAAGAAAAACTTTGTATATGAATATTCATAATTACTTTTCATATAATTTAGGGGATTTATTGCCATTTTGAAGTCAATCCATGAATCCTAAATTGAGGACACTGGTATATTTCTTTCCAGGTAGAATGTCTGACAGAGTTAAATAAGGAGTTTTTTGATTCAAAATCTGACTTTTTCCCTGAATTTTCAGCCTGGCATGCTGCAGACCATGGGGTCACAGAGTCGGACAACTGTTAGATAAGTGTCATTAACAGAAAGAAAGAGGAGGAAATGTGTAGCAGCTGGAGCAAAAGATAATAACATAGCTAAGGGATGTGAGAGTTGGACTGTGAAGAAAGCTGAGCGCTGAAGAATTGAACTGTGGTGTTGGATAAGACTCTTGAGAATCCCTTGGACTGCAAGGAGATCCAACCTATCCATACTAAAGGAGATCAGTCCTGGGTGTTCATTGGAAGGACTGATGCTGAAGCTGAAACTCCAATACTTTGGCCACCTGATGCAAAAAGCTGACTCATTTGAGAAAACCCTGATGCTGGGAAAGATTGAGGGCAGGGGGAGAAGGGGATGACAGAGGATAAGATGGTTGGATGGCATCACCGACACGATGGACATGGGTTTGGGTGAACTCCGGGAGTTGGTGATGGACAGGGAGGCCTGGTGTGCTGCGGTTCATGGGGTCACAAAGAGTTGGACATGACTGAGCGACAGAACTGAACTGAACTGAAGGTGAAAGAGGGGGAAAATTAATGGAGCCAACATAAAAGTGGCTGTATATAATTGGTTATCATGTTTCACTGTATGCTAAGAATAAAGACTCAAGCAGTATGTCACAATTCATTTAAAAATAACCTCTGTTCTGAAGGAAAAAAAAAAAGTCTATTTTAGATTGAAGATTTTTAGATGATTTGGTACTTCCAAGATGTTTATGAGCATTCGTCTTCAGTTTTTCCTTTGGCGTGGCTGTCCGGCAGAGGAGTGGAACTGTGGGATTTATGACTGCATGGGTGAAATCATGGGTGAGTGTGAATGAAGACCCTGGATCAGCACTGAGGCTGTTTGTAGAGACTGGGTGGCTGAGATTTCCTAGACTCAGGAAATCCTTCACCCTCACTTCTATCTTAAGGTTCAGTTCAGTTCAGTTCAGTCGCTCAGTTGTGTTCGAGACCCCATGAATCGCAGCATGCCAGGCCTCCCTGTCCATCAACTCCCAAAGTTTACCCAAATTCATGCCCATCAAGTGGGTGATGCCATCCAGCCATCTCATCCTCTGTTGTCCCCTTCTCCTCCTGCCCCCAATCCCTCCCAGCATCAGGGTCTTTCCCAATGAGTCAACTTTTTGCATGAGGTAGTCAAAGTATTGGAGTTTCAGCTTCAGCATCAGTCCTTCCAATGAACACCCAGGACTGATCTTTAGGATGGACTGGTTGGATCTCCTTGCAGTCCAAGGGACTCTCAAGAGTCTTCTCCAACACCACAGTTCAAAAGCATCAATTCTTCAGCGCTCAGCTTTCTTCACAGTCCAAATCTCACATCCATACATGACCACTGGAAAAACCATAGCCTTGATTAGATGGACTTTTGTTGGCAAAGTAATGTCTCTGCTTTTGAATATGCTATCTAGGGTGGTCATAACTTTCCTTCCAAGGAGTAAGCATCTTTTAATTTCATGGCTGCAATCACCATCTGCAGTGATTTAGGAGCCCCCAAAATAAAGTCTGCCACAGTTTCCACTGTTTCCCCGTCTATTTCCCATGAAGTGATGGGACCAGATGTCAGAATCAAGATTGCCAGGAGAAATATCAATAACCTCAGATATGCAGATGACACCACCCTTATGACAGAGGGTGAAGAGGAATTAAAAAGCCTCTTGATGAAAGTGAAAGAGGAGAGTGAAAAAGTTGGCTTAAGGCTCAGCATTCAGAAAACTAAGATCTTAAGTTTGGATGACTTATTTAAATGTACATATAGTTTGGGACAACCAGGTATTCATTCTTTCCTGTCATCTGTTCTCCATGCTACTCCTATTGCAAGGCTGACACTCAGGCTTGTTTAGGCCATAAGCTTAACTCCTGTGGTATCTCACTGTGATGGAGTGTGGACAAGGGGTGAAGGGGCGGTGAGCTCCATCTCACCGTGGTGGAGAGTGCCTTGACATAAAGCTGAGTGACAAACTTCAGCTGCTCATAAAGAGTGAGATCTAGAATTGATCCTATCCCTTTCCCAAAGGTGAAGAAACAGCAAGAAGGCCAATCGGGTATTCAAAACTCAACTCTTTTGCGCATGACCTTGCATAACCTTGATGAGACTGGTCTGTAACACAGAACTCAGTGAGGAAGCCCTGAGGTGGAAATACAAACCTTCCTGAAAGTGAGAGTGTTAGTCACTCAGTCGTGTCTGACTCTTTGTGACCCCTGGACTGTAGCCAGCCAGGCTCCTTTGTCCATGGGATTCTCCAGGCAAGAATACTGGAGTGGGTTGCCATTCCCTTCTTCAGGGGATCTTCCCAACCCAGGGATCAGAACTTGGTCTCCTGCATTGCAGGCAGATTCTTTACAATCTGAGCCACCAGGGAAGTCCACAAGCCTTCCTAGGATTCCACATCATTCACATTGCTGGACCACGGTCATTTTTGGTGGCATTCTTTTTCACAATAAGAATCCATCTGTCCAGGCAAATTTAAATGCTGTTTGTGAGTTGACATCTTGCATTGCATCACCTTTATCCATCCAGCTTTGAAACTGAGTCACTCTTCAAAATAACTCTTTGGAAAATGAGTCAGAGTTGGAATAAAAAGATTCATTGTGTTTTTTTCCTATGTGTCTTCAAAGACTTTTAAGCAGGAAAGTTGTATGATCAGATTTTCATTTTGACAATGTATTACATACAGTGAATAATGGAAAGAGAGAAGCCTAAGTAAGATTTACAAGTTTCTGAGCAGAGTGAATAGTTACATTACAGTTTTGTTAACAAAGATAATATTTGAAGGAAAGGTAATAGGTTTTTAAAACATTTTTTAAATTTGGGGTTTGAATGAGAGTCCAGTTGGAGACAGCTTCCTTTGAGCCCGCTAGGAGAACTTTTACAGAGAAATAAATGTGGAATTCCACATATCATTGTCTGTCTTTTGGTGAGATATTTAGAACAGTGGGAATATCTAGGGGACACTATGAGGACAGACTATTAGAATCATCTGGAAGGTAGAAGTTTCAAACTGTGAATGCACCTTTCTTCTTAAAATTTATGATGTCACCCTAAGTAGAATGCACCCTATCAATTTCTAAGATTTTTGCTGTAGTGAATTGCTATTTATGATAGAAGTGTGAAGCACATACCAAGCAAGTAGCTGGAGGTATAAAATAAAAGATTAGCAAGTACCAAAACCAAGGATTCTGAAAAAATCAACTCAGCAAATGTGTTTTGAATGATTTCTAAAAATCCTCCATAGTTACTCATAATGATAAAATGTTGAATGACATGGACTACACGATTGAGTAGTTAAGGTCTCTTAGGAAAGTCACATAAGTGGTTAACAATTTTAATGAGAAAGCAATGATAAAGGTATCCCTGTGATGTTATGGGAGAAGAGAATACAAATATAATATGTGTGTGTGTGTGTGTGTGTGTGTGTGTGTGTGTGTGGTGTATGTGTGTGTAGGGTAACAATTGTGATGGTATAGACTTCACAGGAAGAGAGGATTCTAGGCTGAGTTTTGAAGGATGGGACTACTTTATTGGGTTCAGTTCAGTTCAGTTCAGTCGCTCAGTTGTGTCTGATTTGTGACCCCATTAATTGCAGCACGCCAGGCCTCCCTGTCCATCACCAACTCCCGGAGTTCACTGAGACTCACGTCCATTGAGTCGGTGATGCCATTGAGTCAACAAAGGAAACTATAAGCAAGGTGAAAAGACAGCCTTCAGAATGGGAGAAAATAATAGCAAACAAAGCAACTGACAAAGAATTAATCTCAAAAATATACAAGCAACTCCTGCAGCTCAATTCCAGAAAAATAAGTGATCCAATCAAAAAATGAGCCAAAGAACTAAACAGACATTTCTCCAAAGAAGACATCAGATCAGTCGCTCAGTCATGTCCGACTCTTTGTGACCCCATGAATCGCAGCATGCTAGGCCTCCCTGTCCATCAACAACTCCCAGAGTTCACTGAGACTCACGTCCATTGAGTCGGTGATGCCATCCAGCCATCTCATCCTCTGTCGTCCCCTTCTCCTCCTGCCCCCAATCCCTCCCAGCATCAGGGTCTTTTCCAATGAGTCAACTCTTTTCATCAGGTGGCCAAGGTATAGGAGTTTCAGCTTCAGCATCAGTCCTTCCAAAGAACACCCAGGACTGATCTCCTTTAGAATGGACGGGTTGGATCTCCTTGCAGTCCAAGGGACTCTCAAGAGTCTTCTCCAACACCACAGTTCAAAAGCATCAATTCTTCGGCACTCAGCTTTCTTCACAGTCCAACTCTCACATCCATAAATGACCACTGGAAAAACCATAGCCCCTTTGCTGCTGCTTCTAAGTCGCTTCAGTTGTGTCCGACTCTGTGCCACTGCATAGACGGCAGCCCAACAGGCTCCCCGTCCCTGGGATTCTCCAGGCAACAACACTGGAGTGGGTTGCCATTTCCTTCTCCAATGCATGAAAGTGAGAAGTGAAAGTGAAGTCAATCAGTCGTGTCCAACTCTTATTGACCCCGTGGACTGCAGCCTACCAGGCTCTTCCATCCATGGGATTTTCCAGGCAAGAGTACTGGAGTGGGGTGCCATTGACTTCTCCACATAGCCCCTTTAGGCTGATGCAATTTCTCAAATAAGTGTTATCATGTATCATTTAGGGATTCTCTGATGGCTCAGATGGTAAAAAATCCACCTGCAACGTGGAGACGAGGGTTTGATCCCTGGGTTGGGAAGATCCCTGGAGGACAGCATGGTAATCTGCTCCAGTATTCTTGCCTGGAGTATCCCATGGACAGGGGAGCCTGGTGGGCTATAATCCATGGGGTCACAAAGAGTCAAACATGACTGAGTGACTAAACACACATATATATTATTTAAGATTGCTTTTGACTGCAAGTAGCAATAATCTCAGGTATCAATGGTGCTAGCAATAGAACCATTTAATTTTATTCTATAACATGGGGGGAGATATGAGGTATAAATAATTTTGAACAGTAATACATGAAAAAGATTAAAAATCCCAGACATAGCTGTATAAGCATATTTTATGGAAATATGAAAGTAAATAATAAGAGTAGCTAAAAATTAGGAAATGACTGAGAGTAAGGAATAGAATTTGGGGATGTTGAGTAGTAATATAAGGGAGTCATACTTTTCTATATACCTTTCAACGCTATTTTTAAAACTAGGTATAGATAGAATATCATAAAAATTAAATTTTAATTTAAATATTTTGAGTATGACTCCTACTATATTCATTATCAATTCAGTTCAGTCTCTCAGTGGTGCCTGACTCTTTGCAACCTCATGGACTGTAGCACATCAGGCCTCCATGGAGTTTACTCAAACTCATGTCCACTGAGTCGGTGATGCCATCCAACCATCTCATGCTCTATTGTCCCCTTCTCCTCGTGCCTTCAATCTTTCCCAGCATCAGGGTCTTTTAAAATGAGTCAAATATTCATTAGAGCCCTGATTTATTAATTTTGAAGTTGCAGCTGTATATCTTAATGGTAATACACACATAGTTTTGAAAATCAGGACTTGAGATGTGGTGTTTGAAAATGAGAAGCCCTCCAAGAAGAACAAGAGAAGAAATGCCCAGAGAAAGTAAAATTAGTAGACACAAGAATTACATGTATGAGGAAGTGATCAATAGCCCAAACAAGGGCTTAATATATTATGTATCTTTCAAATGTTTAATAATTGGTGAATTTGATAAGAGAAATAGTTTATAATTTAATGAGCAATAAGCTCACTGCTCAAGAATGTTGTAAATGCACTTTACTAATGAAATGAAGATAATATTTTTAAAATACATGAATCATCTCTCTTTCTTTCTCCCTCTCTCTTCCATTTTTTTTTGTTTTGCAATTTTTTTTCCTCCAAGGCTATGAAGACATATTTTACTAACTTGAAGAGGCTTGAGGTTGATAAAAAAGAATATGAAGAGAGAAAACAAGGTCTTTTTTTGCTGGTTTTTTTTTTTTTTTTTGGTCCTTATAAAGATGATAACCTAACCATCCTCTCCTAAATGAAATATGTATAAAAAGAAAGCTTAGAAATTTATAAATTTTAGTTTGCATTTAAGCAGAGAGTTGAGAAGATTGAGGATATGATGCAGAGGAATTCTCCCGTCACTACCTCTTATTTCTCAACAAATCAAAGAAAGGTCCCTTTACTAGGTTTTGAGAGGACGAAGGAATGGAAACCTCAACAAGACAGGGTATGAGAAATGTATGTGTTGACTCTTGTCACCAACTTGTGGTTGAAAGCCACAGTTTCTGACTGCAGGGTACATGATGACTCTGGGAAAGACTGGTGATCCAATGGAAAAACCAGTAGTAACAACCCTACTTTCCTGTGGACATTCAACAACATACACTAGACGTAGAAGTTCTTAGTGACACCTTCAAAGGATCAAAAAGTAGCTGAGATGAGAGATTTCATGTCTCTCATGAAGCTGCCATCCTGAGGGGTGAGGAGACTCTGAAGCTGAAAAATTGACATTTTAACTGAGGCAACATATGGACCTTACACCCGTGAATCAGAGGTGCATAGTGCCTGAAAATTTAAGGATGGGGTCAATGAACCAGAAAAATAGCTTTGATCCTGGGAACTACAATCACATACTGTCAGTGCTAACACTCCACCTCTTTTTCCAGCCTCTGAATTCACCATTAGGAGACCAGGTGGTGTATACAAGACAGGCATACAGCAGAAACGATCAGAAAGCCTGTGAATGGTGTCGTGTTTTACTCTTGAATCAAAATGCCTTGTTAAGTAGGGAAAGACTGGGAGAAATAACTTTGATAGGGGTTTGAACTTCGAATGGTTGCAGAAGAGGAAGAAGACAATGGCACCCCACTCCAGTACTTTTGCCTGGAAAATCCCATGGACGGAGGAGCCTGGTAGGCTGCAGTCCATGGGGTCGCTAAGTCGGACACGACTGAGCGACTTCACTTTGACTTTTCACTTTCATGCATTGGAGAAGGAAATGGCAACCCACTCCAGTGTTCTTGCCTGGAGATTCCCAGGGACGGGGAAGCCTGGTGGGCTGCCGTCTATGAGGTCGCACAGAATCGGACACGACTGAAGTGACTTAGCAGCAGCAGCAGTAGCAGCATGCAGAAGAGATTAATTTGAAATATCATTTTAAACAATGATAGTTATCTAGGTCTTATCATTCTTGCAGGATGGTGGCCTACCATGAAGTTAGCTTAAATGCAGACAATTTTTTAAGCTCTTTTTTTTCCTGTTAGTAGTTTTAGTTGTAGTTCATATACTTTGATTCTGCTACAAGTAGGAGCTCAGCAAATGTAGAAATAAAAGGAGGAACAACTTGTGTCCTTGATTATATATTATCCCCATGCTTTTTTGTGCACATCTTTCAGGATTCAATTTACTTTTTTACATTTTAAGGTATTCTCTAGGTCCAAGCCTCCTAAGGCAGATCAGCTGGATAAAAGTGAAGTGATAGTATTAACTACACAGGCCTATGAACAGCTGAAGAAATGGGGTCAGTGAGTTCTCAGTATCAACTTGATGAAGGTTAAGTAGTTACTCAAGAATGAGGAATTTTCTGGATAATTCTTTCATCATTTTAGGATCAACCAGTATCTCAGTTCTCAATTTCCTGGCCCTCTATTGAAGACATGCTGGTGTTCTAGGGGATAGGACCAAGCCTGACTTTAGTTAAGAGGGATTTAAAATGCCCAAATAATCCAGTGACTCAAGAGGAAGTCATTTTTTTTCCTACAAGAATGACTCCTACCCCATCTAAACCTGCCCTCTGTTTAACACAGCTTGTGCCTTTGTTCACATCAGGTCTTCCTCCCTCCCTGTCTCTCTCCCTCCTCCTGTCAGTAGTAGTGTAGTGTTGGTTGCTCACTTGTGTCTGACTCTTTGTGCCCATACAGACTGTCACCCACAAGGCTCCTCCATCCATAGGATTCTCCAGGCAAGAATACTGGAGTAGGGTTGCCATTCCCTTCTCCAGGGGATCTTTCCAACCAGGGATTAAACCCAGGTCTCCTGCATTGCAGGCAGATTCTTCACTGTCTGAACGACAGGCAAACCCCTCTGTCATTAACAGGGTCCAAGTCCTGTTTTTGTCATCCAACTAGTAGCAGGACGTGTCTAAGGCTAGCTTTTTGCTTTGCCCTTATCTATCCCCCCTTCTAAGAAAGGAATAACTCTTCCTCAACACTGACTCTGGAGCTGGGACAGAATATGGTGACAGATTTATCACTTGCTCTGCTGAGTTTCAGAGTGCTGCCTGTAGAGGCCCCTTCATGACACTGTGTTGAACGGTCAGGAGGCCAAATGTTTACTTGCGTTACCATCTGCTGACTGTATCCTCCCTACTGAGTTGGACTTCAACTCATCAGGTATAGTCGACTCCTTCTACCTGGAGCCAGTTTACAGTTCCAAGTGCTTACCTCTTCCCCTCTAGCCAGCACCACATGCTTTTGGAAGTGATGATTATTCTTTTGGGAAAATCTGTGGATCAATTTGAATGTGTTTGGCTTTAGATAATGGGAAATCTGGCTCAATTGGCACAATGTAGAAATGTGTTCCTTTCTAAAACCTGAGTACAGAGATAAAAGTGACTTTAGGGTTGGGATCAACTAATGGCTTCATATCCATATGTATAACTATAGAGACGTGGGTATGATACAGTGAGAAGATACCATGACAATTGTAAGATGTCTTTCATTCTGAGGATAGGTCATTAAGGTGAACAGTACCCTGAAGAAATATATTATGAAGTCTAATGTAACTTAAAAACCAGATTTATATTATAGTAAGTAAATCCATCTCAAAGTTTCAACTCTTTCCATTTGGATAATTAGAAAAAATTCATGTTGGTACTTGTAAAGATAAACATACAGTTCAGTTGCATTTCAGGAATGAAACATACAAGGTTTAGGCTGGGGGTGCTCATGTTTAAGACATTATGTCTTTAATCTTATGTTTGTACTTTTTTTTCAATATACTGTCTCTTCAAAAGTGGTGGAGGGGAACTGAAATACATGATTTAACTAATACTCTGAGGAGAGTAAAGAAATTTGAGAGGTAATATGCATCCACTTATAGGATCAGAGATTGCCCTAGGGAGCAGCACCAAATCTTTACCTGTGATTTGTGACTCAGAATCAGAGGTCCATGCTCCCTCTTATTTATTTTCACAATATATATTGTGTATATATAATATGCATGTATATAATAAATGTGTACTCTGCTTAGTCGCTCAGTCTTGTCTGACTTTGTAACTCCATGGACTGTAACTGCCAGGCTCCTCTGTCCATGGGGATTCTCCAGGCAAGAATATTGGAGTGAATTGCCATGCCTTCCTCTGGGGCATCTTCCCAACCTAGGGATCAAATGTAGGACTCCTGCATTGCAGACGGATTCTCTACCAGCTGAGCCGCCAGGGAAGCCCAAGAATACTGGAGTGGGTAGTCTATCCCTTCTCCAGGGGAACTTCCCAACCCAGGAATTGAACTCGGGTCTCCTGAATTGCAGGCAGATTCTTTCCAGCTGAGCTGCCAGGAAAACCAGGGAAATTATGTATATAATATAATTATATATATATATACAATTTATTTATATAAATATATAAATTTATATAAACATATAGATATAAATAAATGCATATATATTTTATACATTTATAAAGATATATTGTATAATATATATACATAAATATATAAATTTATATAAACATAGATATAAATAAATGCATATATATTTTTTGCATTTATAAAGATATATTGAATAATATATATACATAAATATATATTATATAAGTGGGTGGGTATGTATTTTTTCACAAATTATTGAATTTTAAGTTATATACTTGTGTTTAAGTTGAATGGTGGTTAAGATAAACTTGCATTATGACACATACAATGCTAAACAGTCAGCTGGGTAAATGATACAGTTATTTATGTTTTTAAATCTTCTAATGTCAACACCTTAAGGGCTTTCTCCATCTCCCTGACTTTCCCATGCTTAACATAAAGGCTCACACAGGGTGCTTATGTGCTGATGGAGTAAAAGTTTAAGAATATAAAGAAGCCAACATTGATAGCAAAATAAGCACACTTTGTATTCATTATCTTAATTTGACTTGTGAAAGAGTATTTTAAAACGTAACCAATGGATAATCAGATTCTTAAATAAGTTTTCTTGGAAAATATTCAGGAAACTCTTTAAAAGAAGAGATTACTTTTGCCTTAGAACTTAATCTGTAAAATTCTGTATCCAGGTATATGGCTTTTGATTCAGCATTATTAGATTAATCTGTATCAATTGACTCTTTTGAAACAGGGCTTTCCAGCATGAGTTTATTTTTGGTGTAATTTTATCCTTGCCTTATTCAATTTTCCCTGTAAAAGCACAGGTCTTAAGCCAATATTAATACTTATGGTATCATCATTATCTGATTTCCTGTTTTTCACAATGGTGTGTTTTCCTTTAATACATCCATCCTTCATGTTCCACCTCATCAGTTTTTAGGTTGTATTTAATGTCACTGTCATATTTTAGTTTACCTACTTTCAAAACAACAAAATAGAAATAATGTAAAGTTGTTTCAGTTTTTTAATTTTCATCACAAGCTATTGTATTTAGGGATCAGAGGTGAAGGCAAGGGGAAGGTCTACAAACCTCAAATAGTTTTATGTGGAAAAAAACCCCAAACATTTTGACATGTATCACTGCTCTTGATCTTTCCAACAATGCTGTAGACTCAATTTAGAAATTATGTTCTCTATACAGACAATGGGGTTAGTGGAAAGTGTGCTGGACTTGAATCCTTAAACCTTCCCTTTCATCCCAGATCTGCCTTTTACCTATATTAAGATCTCAAGTAATTAAAAAAATCGATCTATGATAGAGTTTCCCCAATGTAAAATCAGAATAGAAATACACATATTATTCAATTTGTAGGAATTGTTGTGTTGAAATAATTAGAGACATGAACATCTACTAATGTAAATTAGAGATTTAGACAAAAGGAGACTGACACAGATGATCTAAGTAAATCAAGTATGTTTGCTCATAAAAAGATACAGATGGTAGCAGCTAAGTGAGTGTACACAGCAGGGAAATCCACACTATTTTTAATGATAAGACAGAAGTTTAAATTTCCAGATACCTACAAGGCTTTAAAAGTGGACACATGATTGCAAGTCATTAAGTCTGAGTAAGGAGGGTTACATAGACTCTTCCTGAGGCCTCCTTTTCTGTCCTGATTTATATACACTTGGCTGAAGACGTCTCTGCATCCCCTGGGGGCAGCCTCATTTTAGGTAGGTGCACCTCATCAATCACAGTGTAATACAACATACACTATGAATAGGGAACGCAGCTGAGCACAGTGCCCTGCACTCAGGAACAAGTGGTCATCATTTATCACCTCGCATCACTAGCATTGGCTTAAACTCAGAATTCAAGAATTGGAAACAGAGTTAGTTACCAAGGTGGCCCTCTTTAGATAAGCTACAGATTATACTTTGCAGATCAATATGTTTAGTTTCTGCTTTCTATGTAAGGGTTCATAATTCATTTAAAAAATTTGACATACAAATTTTTTTCTAAACATTGTGTTCTCCATGTCATGGAGCCAAATATCCAAATCAGGCAAAACCAGTCTTGAGAAGTTAAAAAAAATAAAAAGGTAAGGGATAACTATGTTTAGTATCCTATTACCTAACTTGTCACTTCAGGGCAAATAGATGGGGAAACAGTGGAAACAGTGTCAGACTTTATTTTTTGGGCTCCAAAATCACTGCAGATGATGATTGCAGCCATGAAACTAAAAGACACTTACTCCTTGGAAGGAAAGTTATGACCAACCTAGATAGCATATTCAAAAGCAGAGACATTACTTTGCCAACAAAGGTCCGTCTAGTCAAGGCTATGGTTTTTCCAGTGGTCATGTATGGATGTGAGAGTTGGACTGTGAAGAAGGCTGAGCGCCAAAGAATTGATGCTTTTGAAGTGTGGTGTTGGAGAAGACTCTTGAGAGTCCCTTGGACTGCAAGGAGATCCAACCAGTCCATTCTAAAGGAGATCAGTCCTGGGTGTTCTTTGGAAGGAATGATGCTTAAGCTGAAACTCCAATACTTTGGCCACCTCATGAGAAGAGTTGACTCATTGGGGGCAGGAGGAGAAGGGGACGACAGAGGATGAGATGGCTGGGTGGTATCACTGACTCGATGGACGTGAGTTTGAGTGAACTCTGGGAGTTGGTGATAGACAGGGAGGCCTGGCATGCTGCAATTCATGGGGTCGCAAAGAGTCGGACATGACTAAGCAACTGAACTGAACTGAACTGAACCGAACTTGTAAGAGAGTTTCTAACTTTTAGTAGAATAGGAGAAACAGGTCATTTAGAACTTCCATAGTTAGATAGCCTCATTAGATAGCTTAGTTTATACTCATATGCTGTCAACTGGGTCAAAAATGATTGGAAGATCAAAGACAATGCAAAGGGTTGTATGGTACAGCTATGGCTGAAAGATAAAAGATGTGGGGATGATGTTGCAGTGATTAACAGTAACTGAACAAGTCCACCTGAAATGCCTGCTTCATGTGGAAAATAATGAACTTGAAAGCCCGGATGGACACTTGGGCTACAGGTCAAGTAGCCAATAACTAACACAAGGTTATTTGGGAAAGAAGGAGAATTGTCCTTTTGAAAACTGTGATGAACAATTATGTGTATTGATTTAACCTCCATTCATAGTTTTTCTGTGTGTGTGTGCAGAACTCCAACTGAAATAAAATTATGAAGCAAGAAAAAATGTATTTATCCCATTCAGATGAAGTCATTTCCCCTCCTTCATTCCTCACAATATAAAGGTTTAACATCTCTCAACAAAATGTTTTCACTGACTGATTTAAATAACAATTTGTATGTGTGTGTGTTAGTCACTCCATCATGTCTAACTCTTTGCGACTGTAGCCTGCCAGGCTCCTCTGTCCATGGGATTCTCCAGGTAATACTGGAGTGGGTTGCCATTCCCTTCTCCAGGGGGCCTTTCCAACACGGGGACTGAACTTAGGTCTCCTGCATTGCAGGCAGATTCTTTACCATCAGAGCCACCAGGGAAGCTTAAAATAACACTTTGACCCAGATGTGATTTGAACACTGCAAATTTCTGATCTGGAGTCAGATGCACTACCCTTGCCAGGAGGCCTTCAGAGCAAATTTTAGGTCTAATCAACTAAAATTAAGAAGTAGTATTTTAGCTCTAGACCTAAGAAGCAACCAGGGTCTAAAAAATTTCTTTATTGTTGATAGGATTAGCCTGCTATGTATAAGTTGGGATCTAAACTTTTCCTCCAAGCCCTTTTGTTGAATAACCATGCTCTTGAATCATCATTTTCTCACACATCTGCATTTTTCATGCATCTGATCATTTTTGGTACTACTAATCATGGTCAGGCCCTTGAACAAATATTTTTTCTTGGGTTATGATTCTTGAGACAAAAACCTTTTACATAAAAAAATCTAATAAATTACTATATTGCTTCCTGTTTATTTTCTCTACAATAATCAAAGCAAGGATTTAAAATGTTTCTTTTTTTTCCCCCTCATAGTCTTAGTTAAAGTAGAACCTTGCTAAATGAAGCATATGTGTACACCAACCTGAGATGGTCAGTTCACTAATAAGCAAGAGTTAGAAGATAAAAAGGGAAGCTAGGCTATGAGATATTATAAGAATTTTTAGAACCTCATATTTCATTTCAAACACTTGTCCAGTACCTAACAGCAACAGTGATATTTATTATTTATTCCTACTATGTGCCGGGTACTGTAAATGATTATTTAAAAAAAATTCTCATAAAACCCTGTACTATGTGTTATTTTTATTCCTGCCTTTCTTTTTTCCTTCCTTCCTTCCCTGTGATCTTTTTCTTTCTTCCTCCCTGTCTCCCTTCCATTCATCCATACTTCCATCCCTTCTTTATGTCCTTATTTTTCCTTCCTTTTCTTATTCCCTTCCCTTCCATCTCTCTCTTGCTTCTTTCATTTTGGATAAGAAAACTTTGCCAATCCACACATAGCTTATAAGTAGAACTGAGCTCTCTGTACAATTGTTGGATGGAAACTGAGGGACTTAGAAATGACTATCAGGGATTATTATGAAAGGAAGGGAAATGCCATTGGAAAGTTCCAAGATCTCCTTCCTGAGGGTGGCTTTAGGAGCTGAAATAATGATAGATACATGAATGAATGAGGTTGACATACAGTTATGAAGGAATAATTCAGAAAAACATATTCATATGGCTTTTAGATTTTTTACTTTCAAGGAAATATATTTTCGTTAAACTGAAATGGAACAATCATTGTCATTTTCCTATACAATTATATCACGTAGATTATTGCATTAATTTTAACAAAGTGATTGTTTTGGTTCATCACTAACTTTCAGTTCAGTTCAGTTCAATCGCTCAGTCATGTCCGACTCTTTGCGACCCCATGAATTGCAGCACGCCAAGCCTCCCTGTTCATCACCAACTCCCAGAGTTCACCCAGACTCACGTCCATTGAGTCAGTGATGCCATCCAGCCATCTCATCCTCTGTCGTCCCCTTCTCCTCCTGCCCCCAATCCCTCCCAGCATCAGGGTCTTTTCCAATGAGTTAATTTTTCGCATGAGGTGGCCAAAGTACTGGAGTTTCAGCTTTAGCATCATTCCTTCCGAAGAAATCACTAACTTTAAGGGTCCTCTAATGGTTAACAAAGCCAGAAATAACATTGTTCTTTTCTCTTTGAATAATCAAATAAGTGGTGTTAACTAAATTACAATCATGAAAATGGGTAATGCAGTAATAATAAAAAATAATAATAATATAAAAATAATAAAGTAATATCTCTATTGAAAAAACATTTTTCAATAGAGATATCAAAGTATTTTTCAACAGAGATATCTTACTGCAATATTATAGGGAAATGAATTCAGTAAATAGAATAGAATTGCCTCCTGATAACTAGATCCTTTATCTTGTTGAATGCTCAAAACATTGCCACAGAATTTTAATGTCCACAGTTTTTACTACTTCCAAATTCTAAAAAAATTACTGATCAAAACCCTGCAGTCAGCCATCTGTAGCTTGAGCCCTTAACAATCTCTTCAACTGGCAAGAGACCCACATTAATCAATTTATGATTTATACTGGACTTATAATTGATTTTCATTTGAAATCATAAATATAAAATAGTTTCCATTAAAATAGACTCACGCTGCTAGCACTGAAATAACGCGCTATTCTTCTGACAATATAGAGTTGAAGTTCAAGTTCATAAATGGAAGCGCTGGGTTCAAGTAGCTGACAACATGCAGAATTAGATTTGTAACCTGCTCTCAAGAGTAAGACCAAAGATGAATAGAGACAAATGAAAGTACTTTTGCATCCTGAATAAATCATCTTAAGTACAGATCTAAAGCAGAGTTTCTTGAATGATGATTTGTATTATTTAAGCACTATTTGTAATGTAATCCTGCTCTGTTAATAAACTTGTCACTCCCCAGATATCTGAGGCTCGCATGGAGATAGCAAATTTGAAATAACATTTTTCTGTTCTAAATAATAACATTTCCCCTCTGCTTTCTCTGTCTTAAATATCATTTGTAAGCATCCTCAATGCACATATAATAGCTGAACAAGTAATGATATTAAATAATCAAATGAAATTTGATGGCATTGTAGCAAAAAGAGCTTGACATCAGATGCAAATAACAGTCAACTTAAAATATTATCAAAATGATGTGATTGGACCATTTTAAAAAGAAAGCAGGAAAGGCTTGTTAGTAAATACTACAAGCAAGGATATTTTGTTAAAAGGAAATGGTCAGTCTAACAAAGGAATCAGTTATCAAATTTCATTTCTATTCACCTTTGACAGAATAAAAGAAAACGATGTATTGAATACAGATATGATAATAGGGTCTCAGTATTTCAGAAGAATCCTATATCTTTGGAAAAGTTAGTAAAGGAAATATTGTAGCCCTTATTTCTATGTGAGATCCGGTAGATGCTTGCAGTTGGCTCTGAGGTTTTGAGAGCCCAGTTTCCCTCCCTTGATGGGAACATGTTCTGTTCTGAAAGTCATGGGAGTGGAAGGCTCTCCCTGAGTCATCTCCTGCAAACCTTATCCCTTCCTTCTGAAGCCCACTGGAAGCACGTATGAGTAGGCACTTGTCTCCCTTCTCTTCAGACTGAACCCCTGATGCTCTCCTTTATTTTTTTAAGATTATTTTGATGTGGGTCATTTCTTAAAGTCTTTATTGAATTTGTTACAATATTGTGTCTGTTTTTTTTTTTTTTTTCTTGGCTGAAAGGCATGTGGGATCTTAGTTCTCCAATCAAGGATCAAACATGCACCCCCTGCATTGAAAGGCAAAGTCCTAACCACTCCACCACCAGGGAAGTCCTGTCCTCTCTTATTTCCTACACCAGTCCATGCCTGGCTGCCCCTCATGTCCTGGGAACCAGGTTTGAATCTAACATAAGAAAACATCTTTGATGCCTCCTTTTACTGACCTCACTTGAAAGAGTTCATCCAATGTTAAAGAGAATGAGGGGATATTTATTCCATAGGTGCTTTTTCATGTGTGTATCTGCATGAGAGAAATTTCCCTAGAATGTCTGTATCCTGGAGAAAAGACAATCTCTTTAACAAGTGGTGCTGGGAAAACTGGTCAACCACTTATAAAAGAATGAAACTAGAACACTTTCTAACACCATACACAAAAATAAACTCAAAATGGATTAAAGATCTAAATGTAAGGCCAGAAACTATAAAACTCCTAGAGGGAACTGTTTACAATAGCCAGGACGTGGAAGCAACCTAGATGTCCATCGGCAGATGAATGGATAAGAAAGCTGTGGTACATGTACATAATGGAATATTACTCAGCTATTAAAAAGAATGCATTTGAATTAGTTCTAATAAGGTGGATGAAACTGGAGCTATTATACAGAGGGAAGTAAGTCAGAAAGAAAAACACCAATATAGTATATTAATGCATATATACGGAATTTAGAAAGATGGTAATGATGACCCTATATGCGAGACAGCAAAAGAGACACAGATGTAAAGAACAGACTGTTGGACTCTGTGGGAGAAGGCGAGGGTGGGATGATTTGAGAGAATAGCATTGAAACATGTATATAATCATATGTGAAATAGATCGCCAGTCCAGGTTTGACGAATGAGGCAGGGTGATCAGGGCTGGTGCACTGGGATGACCCTGAGGGATGGGATGGGGAGAGATGTGGGAGGGGGTTCAGAATGGGGAACACATGTATACCCATGGCTGATTCATGTGAATGTATGGCAAAAACCACCACAATATTGTAAAGTGATTAGCCTCCAATTAAAAGAAAAAAAAAAGAATATCTGTATCCCCAAGTAAATATGTGGCTTAATAGCTTTTTCAGTGCTCTAGAATCAGTTATAACTACAACTTAAACATTTCTCTAGGGACATGGACATTGAATCCCAAGAAAATAAAAAGTATACAAGTCAAATTCTGATGTTTTGCTACACTTCCACATCAATTTATATACACCACAAATAGATTACCAAATACAAAATAATCAGAACATATTAAATATACAGATGTTACATAAATTTATATATTATTAATGATCTTCAAGGTTATCATTAAAATTGTATTCTTCAGCATTATAAATGCAAAGAGAATAGGAGATTTCTTCAAAAATTTTACTAATTTTCTGATAGCTACTGGGAATTGCATGGGTGTTTAACTTTATACTTTACCTTGTTTTATTCTTATATCTCTGTTCCAAAATAGATCAGAGTTGTCTGAGTAGTTCATACATTTCAATTTTAGGTAAACATGCTTTGAGATATTTCATTAAAGAAAAGAAAACAAAAAAGTTATGCAAACGAAACATGCGGTTTCTATTGGACATAAAATGCATCTCAAAGCTCTGTGTCAGCCCGGGAAAAGAAGGAAATGTTCTGTTAAAATGTGATGAAGCTCTCATCAGAATACAAAGAGCAATATTGTGGGAGATAATATTTTTGCTGGTATTCAAGCTGCAGAGAAAACTCTTGTGGACAGTGCAAGAGGCCAAGCCCAGACTGGCTATGATCATTTCCATCAAAGCCTCCACATAGGGGCATGTGACCACATGAGGCCACGGGCTGGTTCTCCTTGTGAAGCTGCAATGTGACTGAACACGCCTGATTCCTAGCCATTGTCACATAATTTGTAGTCCAGGAAACCAGAGGCCAAGTTAGCAGTTGTACCTGACATCTAAATCTTTGACGCAGGTCACAGAGCTTGATAAAGATTGGAGTTCCAGGTGACATGGCTGGAAGTACGAAAGTTTGGTAAGCTTCTTTTTGGGAAAGCAATATGACCATTCTTCTCCCAGAACAGGCAGAACCCCAGTGTTGCCAACAGAGCATGTCTGCTGTGGGGAAAAGGGAGTCCAAAGGAGTCCGCTTTGCTGAGAATTCATTATTTCAGCTCATTCCAATAAGCTGTAACATTTATGAGATTTGTATGTGAGAATGCTCATTTCCTCCAGGCCTCCATCTGGCTTCTCTTTGAGCCTAGTTTAGACATTACACTGGATGGAATAAATGGCATAACACATAATATTAGAGACAATGGTTTTATGTTAACTGAAGCAAGAATACACATGTAATATTTCTTGTAAGGATATTAATAGGTGTTAGAAGACAATAATAAATTTATGCATAAATCCTTTTAAAACTCCTTGAACTTGCAAGCTGAAACAGATTTTTTGTTACTGAAACCCAGGACTTTTGATGTGTGTGATGGTAAACTCAAACTTTTTTGAAACTTCCCTCACCTCACCTTCTGTCTTCATACTTCTATACCAGTGGATTTACTAGGCTTGATATTATATAGTTTATCACTTTGGAAAATGCTATTTTCAAACAAGCATATTTTATATTTTTTGTGTAATTTGTGTAAAAAAATATTTACATTTTTTTGTGTACTGTGTCACAGCTGGTTCAAAGTAGCCCCGTGTGAGATAAGGTGTATTATATGGAGAGAAACATGGAGAAGGTGGGTAACTAGACCTGTGAGAGGCAGACTTATGTGAGTACCCATTGAGAAATTTAGGCTACCAGGGCCTAAGGAAACACTTGTGTGTCTCTGATAGAATCAAGAACAGCAGAGAAGGAGGCAGGAGATAAGGAGAGACCTTTCCTGGAGTCAAAGAAGAGAAGACATTAAAAATAGATGTCTCAGTTTTGCCAGTTTCACCCCGAGCACCACTATTCAACTTAACGAAATAAGACAAGAAAGTCTGAGAAAGTGCTGGGCAATGGACTGACCTTCATCAATGACACTGTAGGAAGGATAAAGCATGAACTTAAAGTGGTCAGTGTGAACTGACTACAAATGGAGAAGACAACCACTAAGATACATTTTCTGTGGCGAAGTAAGGTAACAAATACATGCCTTTCAAAAGCAATCTTTGACAGATGTTATTTCCAAGGTAAATATGAATTCCTAAGCTAATGCCCTTCATTTAAAAATGTTGTTAGACGGAGCTTGGTTGCATGCAAAATGCAAAAGCACTATGTTAGAACTAAACACCTCCAACAGACACACATACATATTTATATTTGTATTTATACATATATATGCATTGTTTTTCTTTTTCAGTTCAGTTCAGTCCAGTCTCTCAGTCGTAAAGGGACCCACCTTATCTAAGTGCAGACCTTCTTCCTGGTGCAGCCAGCACTCCAGCTCTGATCAACAGAGGGCTATAATCAGTTCAGTTCAGTTCAGTCGTTCAGCTGTGTCTGACTCTTTGCAAACCCATGAACCGCAGCACGCCAGGCCTCCCTGTCCATCACCAACTCCCGGAGTCCACCCAAACCCATGTCCACTGAGTTGGTGATGCCATCCAACCATCTCATCCTCTGTCGTCCCCTTCTCCTCCTGCCCTCAATCTTTCCCAGCATCAGGGTCTTTTCAAACGAGTCAGCTCTTTGCATCAGGTGGCCAAAGTATTGGAGTTTCAGCTTCAACATCAGTCCTTCCAATGAACACCCAGGACTGATCTCCTTTTGCTTTTTAGAATAACATATAACTTTTTCCATTAAAATGCAAAATTAAATGGAAAGTAAACCTACAAATTGATTTCATTGAGTAAACTATGAATACTTTATATATCGGAGTCTGCACATTATATATACAGACAACTTAATAAAATTCAAATTTATTAAAAATATTTAGTTTCCCAGAAAAATGAAGTATGGATTATACACATTGCCTTGTTTAGTAATATATTCTTAATCACACTTATGAAAGAAAAGGAAGAGAAATTAAAGAGCCTCTTGATGAAGGTGAAAGAGTAGAGTGAAAAAGCTGGCTTAAAACTCAACATTCAAAAAATGAAAATCATGGCATCCGGTCCCATGACTTCATGGCAAATAGTTGGGGAAAAATGGAGAAGGTGACAGACTTTATTTTCCTGGGCTCCAAAATTATTGTGGATGGTGACTGCAGCCATGAAATTAAAAGACACTTGCTCCTTGAAAGAAAAGCAATGGCAAACCTAGACAGTATATTAAAAAGCAAAGATATTACTTTGCCTACAAAGGTCCATACAGTCAAAGCTATGGTTTTTCTGGTAGTCATGTACAGATGTGAGAGCTGGACAATAAAAAAAGGCTGAGAACTGAAGATCTGATGCCTTCAAACTGTGGTGCTGGATAAGACTCTCGAGAGTCCCTCACACAGCAAGGAGATCAAAACAGTCAATCCTAAAGGAAAGCAATCCTGAATATCCATTGAAAGGACTGATGCTGAAAATGAAGCTCCAATACTTTGGTCACCTAATGTAAAGAGCTGAATCATTGGAAAAGACCCTGATGCTGGGAAAGATAGAAGGCAGGATCAGAAGGGGACGACAGAGGAAGAGCTGGTTGGATGGCATCACTGACTCAATGGACATGAGTTTGAGCAAGCTCTGGAAGATGGTGAAGGACAGGGAAGTCTGGAGTACTGGCAGTCTATGGGATCGCAAAGAGTTGGACACGACTGAGTGACTGAACAATAAAATATGGTTTACATGTTTAACTAAAACATAAGTAAAAGACTAGATATAAACATAAAATACATAATCTGAATAAAGAGAATAGTTTAAGAAAACTTTGAGGCTAACATCCCCCAAAATTATTAAAAGTGAAGTGTTGATTTATTGTTTCAAATCAACATAACCTATAGGCATATTCAACTTTTTATAATACTTCTGGTTAATTTGACAGTATGTCTTTCTAGTTATAGCATCATTGTTTATTTGATGATTTGGCAAAAAAAAGTTTTTGGGAGATAGCAGTTTAAAGATATCAATATACATTCATATGTTTTTAAGAAATTAAAATATACCCTGTTTTGATTGATAAATAGATCAATATATAGGTATTATTGGAAATGAATTTGAGCAAACTCTGGAAGATAGTGGAGGAAAGAGGAGTCTGGTGTGCTACAGTCCATGGAGTCACAGAGTCAGAGATGACTTAGTGACTGAACAACAACAACGATAGGTATTAGAGATAGATTGTATTCCCCTATTCAAATACTTTTACATTTTAAGGGGAAAACTTTAAAATCTGTTTCTATAAATAATATGCAATTTTGACATAGTATACAGATTAATCTTTTTGTTTTGGCTGAAATCCCATTTACAGTTGACTTATACTTACTTAAAGGATATGGATTATATCTATGTTAAGTAGTGTGACATCCTATTTAGCAAGCTTGCAAAGTATTTTTCTCTGAAAACTTTGACCTTATCAAATGGTCTGTGAAGATAACCACTGACGGAACTACTTTCTTCTTGTAGGCTCTGAACCAGATGATGGATTAAGAATGGGATCCCTGCAGAAGTGTAAATAGACTAGATATCATTTTTCTGATTTGTGGCCAAATATTTCCTCACACATTTCCCCAAGTCTAGATCTTGGGGTGACCCAGCCAAGCATTATTGGGATCTGCAGACAGACAACTGCTGATTCAACCATTCCCCACGTGGTGTTGCTAAGAGAAGAATCATCTGAGGACTCCCACATGCAAAGTGCAGAGAGAGACTCATGCGTGTTGGGGAAAGACAGTTAAATTTATACATCCTTCTTCCTAGATCTACCTAGGCTATGGTTCTCAACCACCGCTCAACTAATTAAATAAGGATACCTGAGAGTGGGTATTTTTTAAACACCTCTTTGATCATATGGGCTTCCCTCATAGCTCAGTTGGTAAAGAATCCACTTGCAATGCGGGAGACCCAGGTTTGCTTCCTGGGTCGGGAAGATCTGCTGGTGAAGATAAAGGCTACCCTCTCCACTATTCTGGCCTGGAGAATTCCATGGACTGTATAGTCCATGGGGTCCCAAAGAGTTGGACACCACTGAGTGACTTTCACTTGGTCATAGCATTTATGTGCAGCCAGAGGGGAGAAGGCACTGGCAACCCACTCCAGTACTCTTGCCTGGAAAATCCCATGGAAGGAGGAGCATGGTAGGCTACAGTCCATGAGGTCGCAGAGTCGAACACAACTGAGCGACTTCACTTTTACTTTTCACTTTCATGCATTGGAGAAGGAAATGGCAACCCATTCCAGTGTTCTTGCCTGGAGAATCCCAGGGATGGGGGAACTGGGTGGGCTGCCGTCTATGGGGTCGCATAGAGTCGGACACGACTGAAGCGACTTAGCAGCCGCAGCAGCAGCAGAGGTAAGAAATTCTGAAAACAGAAACTCTCCTACCAGCACCTTAAAATTTTTAACTGGTAAATTCCCACTTTAGGGACAAAGATGGAAATCTTGGAAGAAAAGATAGTTTTTCCTATTTCATAGACTAGATCATCACTCTGTTACTATGTTTAGGCTTCACTTGATGCTGCAGTAGAGAAATCTTGAGCATATTTTCTGCAATAATTCTATGCATTATAACCAGTATTCATCTAAAACAAGCCCAAAGGAGTGTATATGTGTATTTATATATTTCAAGAAAGAATATTTGATATACTTGAATGGTTGCTACACATAGTTGAAAATACCTTTGAACTCAGAAGGAGAAGCCTTGAAGTTCAAGACCATTGCTGAATCTGAGTTCTTGTGTTACATAGATGATCACTAAGATTCTTTCTAGCTCTACAACTTCACACCTGTTGTTGTGTTCAGGACCCTCCTAATTCGGTTTCAGTTTCCCTTTCTCTTCCAGCTTCACCTTTTTTTCTCCTTTCAAGATATTCTCTGATCTCCTCCATCTAGGTTTAACTTTTACTGTTATTTTTATTATCTAGATTTCTATCCTTAACCTTTCCCATTATGCCTTTAAATCACCTTTTAAATGTGTCATCCAGAAAGTGATCTACTCTCAGATAACATTAGTAGCTGATACAGTCTCTTTCTCGATCTTTGATTCAATTAAAATTGGAACAGATTTTATCCAAATTTTATTCCTTTATCCAAATGAATGAGATTTATGTTCTCAGTGCAAGATTAGGAGAGAAGAAAATTTTAGAAAAGATGTTCTTCTCCAAACATTAATAAACATGTGCTTAACATACGTGTAAAATCACCTAGAGCTTTAAATGGGGGTTACCCTCCCATAATTAATCTAGTACTAGGACTCTCTCCATAAATATTCATATCCCTTTCAGTACTGTAATTCAGTAACATAGATATCTTAATGTTGCCTCTAATCAGTATCTTTATTGCTACCTGTGGTTTTTAATTTATTTCCCATGGTTAGTTAATAAACACAAAGACAGTTTCAAAAACAATTTTATACATTATACAGCAATCTAAATTATATAACATTTAACCTATATATAACATCTATGGTTCATTAGGAAATGAAGATCTAAATCCAGGAACTAAAATTCCCTATATCTCAGAGTGTGTTGGGACCTTAGAAGCCACATAATTCAAAACAAATAAATTGTCTTCTGTGATGTGTGAGCAATTCAATTTATCCAGTCAATAAAGAATAATCCAGAGATGGAGTCAGAAGTATATTTCCTCTCAATTAACTGTTTTCTGGTTATTGGTTTCAGGTTGTTTTCTAACAATTTGATGTTTCTAATAAATTGCATGTTACTGTGTTCAATTGTGCCCCTTCTACTCCACACTGCTGACAGATCTTTCTAAAAGGCAGAGCACATCATGTTACTCAGCTAATTGAAATCTTTATGCTATTTCTCATCATCTAAAACATTGATTTTCAACATTGGCTACACATCAGACCTGGAAAAAATTTGAAAGATATTGATACCCAGTCCCTTCCCTGCTTAAACCTATTAAATATGAATCTTTAAGGTTAGGGGCAGACATAGTCATTTAAAATTTAGGATCCCAGGATGATTCTAAATAGATTGACCCTGTGTACCCATGACTTTCACATCTGTGGTTGGTTAGATACCAGAATGTGGAATCCACAGTTATGCAGAGTTGAATGTGCTATGCCATTTTATATATGGAACTTGAGCCTCCAAGGATTTTGGTATCTGTGGGGATGGGGAGAGTGATGAGGGTCTTGAAACCAATCCCCCTGATAATGATGCATGACTGACTATACAGTCATTCTTGAGAACAGTAGGCTAAATCCTCAAGTCCAGTTTCTCTAGACTGGGATATATATAGAATGCTCTCATGAGATATTCTCTAATCTCCTAATTCTCTTCCCAGTGGCACCATGTTCCCCCAAAGCACATAGACACATATATACACATGCAGATGCTGTGATACACACACTTGCCTCGGACAGTTTTTTTTTTTTTTTACAATTGGATGCAGTTTCTCAAGATTTTAAGATCACAGTAATAGTAGTAGAATCTTATAAATATTTGCAGCTATCATTATGTTTTTCACACACGAAATGTAGTTGAACCAAACATTTTTGGAATTCATGAATGCTTTGGGCATTGAAGTCTTTTCTCTGTGAATTATTATGTGAACCTACTTGATTTAATAAAAATTTTTGTTTTAAGAATAGTTTAGGGTTCATAGCAAAATTGAGGGGAAAGTACAGAGATTTCCAATATACCACCTCCTGCACACATGTATAGATTCTCACGTTATCAAAATCCACCACGAGTGGTACATTTGTTACAATTGATGAACCTACATGACATATCATTAGTAACCAAAGTTTGTAGTTTATGTTATAGTTTACTCTCAGTATTGTACATTCTGTGCATTGCTATAAATATATAATGACATGTATCCATAATTATGGGTTTCCCTGGTGGCTCAGATGGTAAAGAATATGCCTGCAATGTGGAGACATGGGTTTGATCCCTGGATCTGGGTGGGGAAGATTCCCTGGAGGAGGGCGTGGCAACCCACTCCAGTATTCTTGCCTGGAAAATCCCATGGACAGAGGAGCTGGTGGGCTACCCATGGGGTCGAAAAGAGTTGGACACGACTGAGCAACTAAGCACAACACATCCATCATTATGGTATCACAGAGTATTTTAATTGCCCCCCAAACTCCTCCATGTTCTGCTGTTCAACCCTCTGCTCCCCATCAGACTCTGGCAATCACTGATCCTTTTTCCGTGTCTATTGTTTTCCTTTCCCATAATGTCATATAGTGGGAACTGTATAGTAAATTGCCTTTTCAATTAGCTTCTTTCACCCTCAGCTGCTTTGTAGTTGTTGTTCAGTTGCTAAGTCGACTCTTGGTGATTCTGTGGACTATAGCATGTCAGGCTTCTCTGTCCTCCATGGGATCTTCCAGACCCCAGGGATCGAACCCATGTTTCCTGCGGCTCCCACATTGCAGGCGGATTCTTTACTGCTGAGACACCAAGGAAGCTGCTTTAAAACCCCTTCAGTTCAGTTCAGTTCAGTTCAGTCACTCAGTCGTGTCCGACTCTTTGTGACCCCATGAATTGCAGCACGCCAGGCCTCCCTGTCCATCACCAACTCCCAGAGTTCACTCAGACTCACCTCCATCAAGTCAGTGATACCATCCAGCCATCTCATCCTCTGTCCTCCCCTTCTCCTCCTGCCCCCAATCCCTCCCAGCATCAGAGTCTTTTCCAATGAGTCAACTCTTCGCATGAGGTGGCCAAAGTACTGGAGTTTCAGCTTTAGCATCAGTCCTTCCAAAGAAATCCCAGGGCTGATCTCCTTCAGAATGGACTGGTTGGATTTCCTTGCAGTCCAAGGGACTCTCAAGAGTCTTCTCCAACACCACAGTTCAAAAGCATCAATTCTTTGGCGCTCAGCCTTCTTCACAGTCCAACTCTCACATCCATACATGACCACAGGAAAAACCATAGCCTTGACTAGACGAACCTTTGTTGGCAAAGTAATGTCTCTGCTTTTGAATATGCTATCTAGGTTGGTCATAACTTTCCTTCCAAGGAGTAAGCATTTTAAATGAGCCTCAGATGAGAATTAAAGTCCAGGTGAATGTGGTCAACTTAAGTTCTGGATCATCGAGTTATTCAGGGAATCCTCAAAAGGACTCTGGTTTGTGCAGTTACCTCAGTTTTAGGAAGAAAAGCTGTGCCCCACCTACCGCTCCTCCTGCTGCATAGGGTCCCACCTGGATCTCACAGGAATAGGTATATGCTAAAAAGACCACTGGAGAAGACAATGGCGCCCCCCTCCAGTACTCTTGCCTGGAGAATCCCATGGACGGAGGAGCCTGGTGGGCTGCAGTCCATGGGGTCGCTAAGAGTCGGACACGACTGAGCGACTTCACTTTCTCTTTTCACTTTCATGTATTGGAAAAGGAAATGGCAACCCACTCCAGTGTTCTTGCCTGGAGAATCCCAGGGACGGCGGAGCCTGGTGAGCTGCCGTCTATGGGGTCGCACAAAGTTGGACACAACTCAAGCGACTTAGCAGCAGCAGCAGCAACCAGATCACACACATGTACACTCAAGAAGGACAGCTCACCTGACTCCTGGAGGAAATGATGCCTGCATGGACGAGGAAAGGACCACATCATGTTTCCTTGCTCTGCCTGCAAATATCTGAGAACCACAAAGGAAGGAAAGACTAGCGTTAGTTTCTGGCATCCAACATGCCAGTAGAGTTCTGCTAGTCCTGGTTGTCTGCTGTGCTCCACAGACCAGTGGGGATGAAATCCTCCAAGACTCACATCCCACTCTGATCTCAAATTAGCAAAATGCTTTGTTAATAACACGTGCTCAGTTGCTAAGTCGTGTCCGGTTCTTTGAGACCTCATGGACTGCAGCTGGCCAGGTTTCCCTGTCCATATGATTTTCCAGGCAAGACTACTGAAGTGGATTGTCATTTCCTCCTTTAGGGGATCTTCCTGACCTAGATATTGAGCCCTCGTCTCCTACATTAGCAGGAAGATTCTTTACCACTGTACCGTCTGGGAAGCCTTGTTAATAATAGGTATCCAGTACACTTTGTTTAAAGACGGATGATCATAATCATAATAGCTACCATATATCAAGTGCTTCCAATGGACCAGAAACTAAACTCCATTTTTATATGCCACTTTTATATTTTAATTCTTAGAAAAAACATAATTGAGTAGTATTATCTGCATTATACTGATGAGAAAGTTGGAAAGTAAGGAAGCTATGTAACTTGACCATGAAGATCATCATTATTATTGTAACTAATATTTATTGATTCTCCTTCTGCCAATCTTACATATACAAACTCATTTAATTCGTACTACTACCAATACTACTAGTACCAATACTACTACCAATAATACTACTAGTACCAATACTACTACCATAACACTACAAGTTATGTACTAGTATCATCCAAATTTTGCAAATGACGAAATTGGGACAGAGAGACATCAACTTGCCCAAGGTCACTCAGCTACTAAGTATCAGGGTCTGGATTTTAATGGAGGTACCTTGACTTCAGAGCAGTGGTCTTTATGATGTATTGGGTTGGCCAAATAAGGTCATTTGGGTTTTCTGTAAGATGTTATGGAAAAACTTGAATTAATGTTTTGGCCACCCAATACTACACTGTTATTTAAGCACAGGCCTTGAGACTTTAACTCTCTTATTATCAGCTAATATTTAATGAAAATAATAATTACATGACTTCAAAAATTATTCCTTTTATAAACATTGGAAACAATATTTGTAGCTTGTCTTGTGATACACAAAGTCTTGATAGCAAATATTTATCAAATGGATATATAGAGAAAGAAGCATATCAAGGATATCACATATTAAAAAAATAAACAATTAAACATGAATTTTACTATGACCTGAGAAATAAAAAGAAATTTCATTAATTAAAACATTTGTAAACACTACATTATATTAGTCCTTTAGAGAATGTTATTCATTTGTACATTGGTTCAAGCCTGTCAGCCTATACTGGGGGGATATTTTAAGAAACTATCTCTATGAATAATGGTGCTTTTCTTACTCATGGTTGCTGATGAGGTGGTTGTTTATAATATTTCACAATGTTTTCTTAATTGGAACCATTGGGGAAACATCTCTTTCATCTCATTTTCTTTAAAAGTTGTGCTTCCCCTGAGAAAATGATTTGCTTTAATCTTATGAACTTTGTAACATATTTTGATTACTCCTTTATACTGGCTGCTAAAAATCACAAAGACAAATTTGTAGCAAACATCAAGCAAATACATAGGAAATCATAACACACATTTGGTATTGGTAAGCTTCATTACAAACTATATTTTGGAGCCCTACATTTATTTCATTATGAATGTTAAGCTATTTTTACAAGCTAAGACTGTGTTAATATAATGATTATTGTCCATATCAGCAGAGAAATTCGCCCCACTCTTGTTTGCCCTGGTTCGATAAATATTTTTGGAGACTGAGAGCACAGAGGGCCTAAAATAGAAATAACCAAAATGTGAAGGTTCTTGAATTGGCAGAATATACGAAAAGGAAATGCTCTTCTGCTTAGAGGGACTAGGTATGAAAGGACAACACAACTCTATTTTAAATCGCAAAAGCTGTGATCCTCACCTAGATGTTAATTGTTAAGTTCACAGACTCTGGTGACAGAACTTATGGATTCAAACCCTATCTCTCCTTCTTATTAAAGGATCCAAGTGAGTAACTTGACATCTTGTGTTTCAATTTCCATATCCGTGGAGATAATGATAGTTATCATTGGAGTTATCAATGGAGATAATGATAGTTTCTACTATATAAATTACTGCAATGATTAAATGACTTTATTAACAGACTTCTTAACTGTGCCCATCATATTGTAAGCATTATTAAAGTGTTAGGTGTAATTCTTTGGTGGATTTACTGTATTTATTCCTATTATCAAGAATGATGTTAAAAGCAGGGATAGAGAGTAAAAAGAACAAATGCTAAAGTCTTCAGCAAATGAACAGGAATTACTGGGAAATAAGTTTATGATCACCCAGAGAGAAGTAACCAAGGGAAGTCCGTTAAGACAATGGTGTGCCTAGGGACTTCCTTGAAGGTCCAGTGGTTAAGGCTTTACCTTCCAATGCACAGGGTGAGGGTTTGACCCCTGGCTGGGGAGCTAAGATCCCACATGTTTCTCACAGCCAAGAAATCAAAACATAAAACAGAAGCAATATTGTAGCAAATTCATAATGACTTTAAAAATGGTCCTCATCAAGAAACCAAAAATCTTAAAAAAAAGAAAGGAAAGGACAACATGTGCCTTGAAAGACACAGGAAAAAAAAAAAAAAAACAGATTGAAAGTTGCAATGGGACCAAGCAGGACAATACTCCCACCTCCACGTTCTGCTCTACATAGACGTGATGAGAGTAAAGATTCTATCTCAGAAGGCAGTATTCTTTCAGAGTCCAATTTTCCATTAAGGGAAGAATATAATGAAAACAGTTAAGTAAATTTGAGGGTTACTGGTATTTGCTGTTGCCTAACTATCAACCAAAAGTTATAGTTTCCAACTTTCTTGTAGTCCATTCTCTGTGCTAAGAGTTTGTATAGATGTTTCTTAATTATTTCAATTCTTCCTAAATAATATCTTTTCCATTTTCACAAGATTTCAAGCCTCTTCTGAATAATGGCTGGACCCTCAAATTCTCCAGGTGCTTAAATCTTATGCCCTGTTATTACTGTTGTGTTGTTTTTGTGGTTCAGTTTCCCCAACTCTTTGCAATACCATTAACTGCAGCACACCAAGCTTCCCTGTCCTTCACCATCTACTGGAGTTTGCTCAAATTTATGTCCAATGAATCAGTGATGCCATCCAACCATCTCATCCTTTGTTGTCCTCTTCTCCTCCTGCCCTCAATATTTCCCAGCATCAGGGTATTTTCCAATCAGTCAGCTCTTCACATCAGATGGTCAAACTATTGGAGCTTCAGCTTCAGTATCAGTCCTTCCAGTGAATATTCAGTGTTGATTGACTGTTTTGATCTCCTTGCAGTCCAAAGGCCTCTCAAGAGTCTTCTACATCATCACAATTCAAAGGCATCAATTCTTTGGTGCTCAGCTTTCTTTATGGTCCAACTTTCATGTATCATCACACAAGACTACTGGAAAAACCATAGCTTTGACTAGATGGACCTTTGATGGCAAAGTAATGTCTCTGCCTTTTAGTAAGCTTTCTAGCTTTGTTATAGCTTTTCTTCAAGGAGCAAGCATCTTTTAGTTTCATGGCTGCAGTCACGGTCTGCAGTGACTTTGGAGCCCAAGAAAATAAAGTCTGTCACTGTTTCCATTTTTCCCCATCTATTTGCCATGAAGTGATGGGACCAGATGTCATGATCTTAGTTTTTTGAATAGAGGCTCCGTATACTTTACTTTCTATACTTGAAGTGGAAACCACAGCTTATTTTATACAGTCAGTGTCAATGTGGAAAAAACAATCCCTTCCACAGCCTACCCTGGAATACTAGCAAGAGAATTATTGACATTAGCTGCTGAGTTTCACCCACTGGATAAGAAAGGCATTACTATGAAAATGTGTCATCATCTAGAATGCCAGACATTATCAATAATACCACTTAATTTAGAAATCATCTTGGAGAAGAAGAGGAAGTAGACTATTTTATTATTGACTGGTTGGCATTCAACACATATATTCTTTTTTTCCCCTTCATATAAAAGTAAGTTGAGGGAGAAAACAAATGGGTTCATGTGAATTTTAATTGGTGTTTGGGGAAAAAAATAAAAAATGTTGGAAATATCTCAGATACTTAGAGGCAGTCACTACTCAGTATCTTCCATTTCACTGTTCAGTTCAGTTCAGTTCAGTCACTCAGTCGTGTCCAACTCTTTGCGATCCCATGAATCGCAGCACGCCAGGCCTCCCTGTCTATCACCACCTCCAGGAGTTCACTCAAACTCATGTCCATCGAGTCAGTGGTGCCATCCAGCCATCTCATCCTCTGTCGTCCCCTTCTCCTCCTGCCCCCAATCCCTCCCAGCATCAGAGTCTTTTCCAATGAGTCACCTCTTCACATGAGGTGGCCAAAGTATTGGAGTTTCAGCTTTAGCATCATTCCTTCCAAAGAACACCCAGGACTGATCTCCTTTAGAATGGACTGGTTGGATCTCCTTACAGTCCAAGGAACTCTCAAGACTCTTCTCCAACACCACAGTTCATTGTAATGAACACCATTTCATTGTAATGATCATTAAATGGACCGTAAGGTCTTGCAATAAAGGAAATTCTATAACTCCATCTTAAGTATGGAGTTAAAACAAAGCCCCACCTCAGAGGCTTTCAGGAACCAGCATTCTCAAGAAAGCTAGGTTTTACTTGACACAAGAAGGTACATAAAAGCTAAACAAATTTGAAGATAACAGAGGTCTTTGGGTTATTTCATAGGAATTTCAGAGAGTTCAGTGGAAAGGTTTTTTAGAGCTCTGAGTAGAGGGTATTCACAGAAAAGTAAAATCTGGGTGCTCTGGGAGCTTGGGCCTTCTGGAAATTGGATATGAATGGCCATAAGTCATAATGAGATTGATCTTGAAAACTAAAGGCAGGTAGTATATCAGTTCAAGCTAGATTAGTAATTACTTAGCTTCATGAAATGGGGCTTCTAAAGAACTACTCCCTCCAAGGACCTGGATTGGTTTTGGACAAGCGAGAAGGACAGTCTAATGGAACATGTGGTAAGATAAAGACCTCTGATACTGTTTCACAGGCAACCATAGATAGCTCGGCAGAAAGATGAGAAAGATGCTATAAGTGATAATCCTCCAGAAAGCTGTTTTTCTCTTCTGTTCATGTTGTTAAAATGAGAGGTGTAAGTGAAGTGGATTTTTCCAGTGATGGATTAGAGGATATGGCATAAATGGATGTTACTGAAAAGTTGCCCAATGATGGAGCAGATGCCTTGCTTTTAATAAGTTTGCTGTCAGCTGGAAAGAAAGCAAGAATGTCATGAAAAGCCTTCTAGAAGTCAAGTAACAAAGGGTGCTAATACTCTAGGAATAGCATGGTGTGGGTCTGAAATGGAGCTCACATGTTTAAAAAGTTGAGCGGTCAAAGTGGCTGGAGTCCAAAGACAAAGTTGTGAAGATAAATGTGAAAGAGTTAGAGGTGATATGCAGAGGCTTTGTCTCAAGAGTGGTTTTAAGCCATGAAAACATCTTCAACACTGGGTTAAAATAATGTTTGTTTTATAGGGGATCAGAGGTTTAGGTAGAACAATTATAGGGCTGTGACAATAGTCTAGATTAGAGGAGCTTGCAATAATAGTGGAATTAGGTTGTCCCCTGTGATGACCGTGCCCAATGACCCATGTCCTGCAGGATGTCTATATAGCCCTCATAATTTCTTTACATTCTTGAAGACTTAGATTTTGACAGTCGTTTTTGGACTTGGGCCCTGATGCTGTAGGACCTTCCCAGGTGGCACTAGTGGTAAAGAACTTGCCTGCCAATGCAGGAGACATAAGAGACTCATGTTTGATCCCTCAGTCAGGAAAGTCCCCTGGAGGAGGGCATGGCAACCCACTCCTGTATTCTTGCTCAGAGAATCCCATGGGCAGAGGAGCCTCGTGGGCTACAGTCGATTGGGTTGCAAAGAGTTGGACACGATAAGTGACTTAGCACACACACACTACTGCTGTGGGATGTTTAAGTTGTTACACTGCACACCACTGATCCCTCCTCTGCCCCAAGCTTCCATAGCCATGTGGTACAGTTCATTTTCTATGCTTTCTTCAAAACAACAGGCACACAAGGCAGTTTTCAGTTGGTAATCTCTACAGAGGCTTTTTGGTAATGCAAAGAGCAGTTCACCATATAGTAAAAAACTTAAATAGAATTAGGCATCATTGTGCTTGAAAGCAGTTGACCACTTAGCCCAGTAGCTAGAAATTGTATACTGAGTGGCATTTCCCTGTTAGTTTCAGACTATACCTAGCCTCAGCCCCTCAGTATCTCTTGTATCTCCCAGCCCTTTAGATTGCTTCCAAATCCCTGAATTGGATGAATTTCATATGCAGAACATTTTAGTTGTCCCTTGGTTACTATTTTACTATCTTTTCCCTTCATAGATATATTTAACTTAGATATATTTAACTTAACAAAGCAATCTATATCAGAGAAAAAATTATGACATTTTGCGCAGAAGGGATTGTGATCATTTGTGTGATTTTTAAATAGCGTGTTTTTTGTACCTTAAAAAAAAACAGTAGAACAAGACGGCAGAGGAGTAGGTGGATGTGGAGTAGATCTCTCTCCACGGATACATCAGGAATATACCCTCAGACATAGAAGTGCATGCAGAACACCAGCTGAGAGCAGACAGGAGTACCTTACCAGAGGAAAAGAATATATACAACCATGAAAAACTCGGTAGGGCAAAGAAACAAGGGGAGAAAACAAGAATGTTACTAGGACTGGACCTGCCTTCGGTGGGTAGGGGAACTGAAGCAGGAGTCCGATCCCCACATCGGGGCAATTGTCTGAGTCAGAGGGGAAACATTTAAGGCTGAAACAGCAGATGTGTGGCAGCTTAAGTGGAATAAGAATCAGACAGTCTTTGCCGCAGCCATTCATACTTTGCACAGGGACACAGGTGCCCTGGAAGACATGCAGGCTTGGAGTAGGAGTTTAGGGATTGTGGAGCAATCCCAGTGTGAGGGCTGCTGTTGACTGTGGAGAGACAGATCCAGGGGATGTGAGGGAGGAGATTGTGATGGGAAATGCCTGTGGAGGAATGCTGGGCAGCCACAGAAGCGAGGCGATACTGCTGAGTCACGCTGAGGGGGTGGAGTCATCACCATAGCCTCTTTCTCTCCTCATACCAGCTTCAGGCAGCTGAACAATTGAGAGGCTGGCCCATCAAATGCCTGACACGCTAAACTACAGAGCAGGACAGCATCCAAGGTGCCCCTTTAAGTGCCTGATGCACCAATCTACAGGGTAGGACTCCAGTCAGGGAGAGCCCCTCTATGTGGCTGATGCTCAGAACAACAGAGAAGGACCCCAGGCAAGGGAGCCCTATAAGTGCCTGAACAGGCAGAGTTACTGAGAAAGACTGGCCAAAGAGGCCTTCTGATCACCAGCTACAAGCGTCTTGAAAAAAGACTGATAGAGCCATAACTCCCGCAGCAGAGGCAGTCCGTGTCCCTGCACACTTGGAGCGGCCAGGGTCTCTGCAAGCCAAGCAGCTGCATCACCTTCATGCTCAACTATCACTGGGGGAGAGCTGCCACAGGCAAAAAAATAAGTCTTGCTTCTATGCTTGCAGGGTTGCCTCAGTAATGTCCGACTCTTTGAGACCCTGTAGACTATGGCCTGCCAGGCTTCTCTGTCAGGGAGGGGGTTCTCCAGGCAAGAATGCTGGAGTGTATTGCCAATACTGGTTGCCATACCCTTCTAGAGCCCTAAATTTCCTGCTGTCCTAGCTGCCAACTCCCCTGAGTACCTGGTACTGACAGAACCCCTGAGACCCAAAGCAGCTGCAACACTTCCACACCTGGCCCTCACAGGGTCAAACCCAAGTTCTCCAGGGTGGCCTCAGGAGGAAACCCTAGTGGATGACCCACATGTAGAGGTGGAAATAAAACCACAATTGAAACCCAGTGGGTAGTGTGGCTAAGGAAGAAGACCCAAAACCTTCCCACCAGCTATACAAGCTGCAGATTAAATCCACATGATCAACTAGGCAGATTCTGTGTCTATGAAATGTATAAAAGATCATTGAGAGCTCCCCCAAAAAGAAAATACACTAGTTCTGATAGCTGTGGACATTGGAGGCAAAAATACACAGGAGCAGGACCAGATCAGAATCTGAGCTGTCCCCACAGTAGGTCCAAAGATCAGCACGGTCTTGGAAAGCATCCTAGGGAGGTGAGGGGGACTGTGACTCCCAGTGAGGGAAAAGACTCTGACAGCAGTGACTCAAGAAAAACTATTATACTTATATTTTGACTTGTTCTGTAGATTCTTTTGGATTTTTTTTAATTTTTCTTCCCCTACCCCACTCAATTGTAGTTGTTCATTTTACTGGTAATATTAAATCTAATTAAGTTTTGAGCTTTTTTCTTTTTTCCCTCAGTCACATTTTTTTATTGTTGTTATAAACCTCTGCCTCTATGTTGTGCTTTTGCAATTCTGTGGAGTGTTCCTTTTTTTTTAAACTTTTCTCTTTTTTTAATTTTAAGGTTTCTAAACCTATTATTATTTTTTCTACATTTATTCATTTGTTTGCTTTTCCTACTGTTCTTTTCCCCTTGCAGTTAATTTTTAATGTATATAAATCTTTATCTACCTTGATTTAACTTTGCATGTCTATTCTTTGTTTTCTTTCTTTCCTTTCCTCTCAACATTGTTGCTAATTTCATTTTCATTGCTTTATACCCCAAATGGCACCTTGCTTTAGTTTGGTTTTCCAGTTTGTGCTTTAGTTAGTTCTGTTCTGGTAGATAAAATTTTTGGTTTCCTTTGTTTGCCAGGTCAATCTATTGTACTTTATTTTTGTTGCACTGTTTGATTTTGCTTATGGGTGTATATGTGTATATTCAGGCACACTTTTTCTTGTTGTTATAAACCTCTGCCTCTATGTTGGGCTTTTGTATTTCTGTGGAGTTTTCCTTTTTTCCCCTTTTTTCTTTCTTCTTTTCTCTTTTTTTATTATTTTAATTTTTACTTTTTTAAACCTATTATATTTTTTCTACATTTATTCCTTTATTTGCCTTTTGTACTATTCTTTTCCCCTTGCAGTTAATCTTTATTGTATAGAAATCTTCTTCATCTACCTCTACTTAAATTTGCATATCTATTATTTCTTTCTTTTCCTTCTTTCCTTTCCTCTCAACATATCTGTTAGTTTTGTTTTCATTGCTTTATTCCCCCTTGGCACCTTGCTTTAGCTTTGTTTTCCAGTTTGTGCTTTAGTTTTTTCTTAACTGGTAAATATAATTTTTGATTTCTTTTGTTTGTCAGGTCAATCTACTGTATTTTCATTGGACTGTTTTGACTTTGCTCATGGGTGTATATATATGTGTGTATATTCCATTATTTTAATTATTATTTGCCTGATTTTGTAACTGCCATTTGTCTAGGGTTCATCTTTGGTTTTTCGCTTTTGGATATTTGTTTTAATCTCACTTAATATCATAGCAAACCACTTGTGGAATCTTCATTTCTGACCAGAGATCAAGCACTGAGCCTTTGGAGTGAGAGCACTGACTCCAAGACCCTAGACCAGAGAACTAACCCTAGGGAGTATCAAATAGAACTCACACAAAGTAAACCACTTGAATACAAGACCCAGCATTATCCAGCCACCAGTAGCAGATGGGATTACCATCTCCCTCAGCATTGCCCATCAGAGGGAAAACAAACAAACAAACAAAAGTTCAATATAAATCTCACCTTATATGAAGCTTACACAAACCACTGGACCAACCTCAGTTCAGTTTAGTTCAGTCACGCTCAGTCGTGTCTGACTCTTTGTGACCCCATGAATCGCAGCACGCCAGGCCTCCCTGTCCATCACCAACTCCTGGAGTTCACTCAGACTCACGTCCATCGAGTCAGTGATGACATCCAGCCATCTCATCTTCTGTTGTCCCCCTCTCCTCCTGCCCCCAATCCCTCCCAGCATCAGAGTCTTTTCCAATGAGTCAACTCTTCACATGAGGTGGCCAAAGTACTGGAGGTTCAGCTTTAGCATCATTCCTTCCAAAGAAATCCCAGGGCTGATCTCCTTTAGAATGGACTGGTTGGATCTCCTTGCAGTCCAAGGGACTCTCAAGAGTCTTCTCCAACACCATAGTTCAAAAGCATCAATTTTTCGGCACTCAGCCTTCTTCACAGTCCAACTCTCACATCCATACATGACCACAGGAAAAACCACAGCCTTGACTAGATGAACCTTTGTTGGCAAAGTAATGTCTCTGCTTTTGAATATGCTATCTAGGTTGGTCAGAACTTTCCTTCCAAGGAGTAAGCGTCTTTTAATTTCATGGCTGCAGTCACCATCACAGTGATTTTGGAGCCCAACCTTAGGAGGGAAGAAACCAAAAGGAAGAAAGAATTCAATCTTGAAGCCTGGGAAAAGGAGACTAAACACAATAAGTTAAAAAAAAACAATGAGGGCAGAGAAATACTACACAATTGGAGGAACAAACTAGAAACACAGAATTCCAAATAAATGAAGAGGAAATAGGCAAACTCCTTGAAAAAGAATTCAGAATAATGATAGTAAAGATGATCAAAAACCTTGACAACAAAATGGAGAAAATGCAAGAATCAATTAACAAAGACCTAGAAGAATTAAAGAATAAGCATACAGAGACAAAACAATTACTGAAATTAAAAACACTCTAGAAGGAACCGATAGCAGAATATCTTGAAGCAGAAGAATGAATCAGTGAGCTGGAAGATAAAATAGTGGAAATAACTTATGAAGAGTGGAATAAAGTAAAAAGAATGAAAAGAAAAAAGGATAGTCTCAGTGACTTCTGGGAAAATATCAAATGCACCAACATCCGAATTATAGAGGTCCCAGAAGAAGAAGAGAAAAAGAAAGGGTATGAGAAAGTTTTTGAAGAGATTATAGCTGAAAATTTCCCCAACACGGAAAAGGAAATAGCTGATCAAGTCCAAGAGGCACAAAGAGTCCCATATAGTATAAACCCAAAAAGAAACATGCCAAGACACATACTAATAAAACTAACAAAGACTAAACACAAATAAATAATATTAAAAGCAGCAAGGGAGAAGCAACAAGTAACATACAAGGAAAGCCCTATATGCTTAATAGCTGATCTTTCAGCAGAAACTCGGCAGGCCAGAAGGGAACTGCAGGATATATTTAAAGTACTGAAAGGCAAAAATCTACAACCAAGACTACTGCACCCGTGAAGGATATCATTCAAAATTGATGGAGAAATAACAAGCTTTTCAAATAGCAAAAGTTAAGAGAATTCAGTACCACCAAACCAGCTTTACAACAAATGTTAAAGAGACTTATATAGTCAAGAAGTAAAAGAGAAGAAAAAGGATCTACAAATTCAACCCAAAACAATTAAGAAAATGGCAATAGGAACACATCAATAATTACTTTAAATGTAAATGGATTAAATGCTCCAACCAAAAGACACAGACTGGCTCAATGGAAACAAAAACAAGACCCATAGATGTGCTGTCTACAAGAAACCCACTTCAGACTTAAAGACACATATAGATTGAAAGTGAGTGGATGGAAAAATATATTCCATACAAATGGGAAGCAAAATAAAGCTGGAGTAGCAATCCTTATATCAGACAAAATAGACCTTAAAATAAAGAATATTATAAGAGATAAGGAAGGACACTACATAATGATCAAGGGAGCAATCCAAGAGGAAGCCATAACAATTATCAATATCTATGCACCCAACATAGGAGCACTTCAATAAATGAAACAAACACTAACAAACATAAAAGGAGAAATTGATAGTAACACAATAATAGTAGGAGACTTTAACACCCCACTCACACCAATGGGCATATAATCAAAGCAGAAAATTAATAGGGAAACACAAGTCTTAAAAAATACACTAGACGAGATGGATCTAATTGATATCTTCTGGACATTCCATCCAAATGCAGAAGAATACACCTTTTCCTCAAGTGCATGTAGAACATTCTCCAGGATAGACCACATCTTGGTTCAAAAATCAAACCTCAGTAAATTTCAGAAAACTGAAATCGTATCAAGCATCTTCTCTGACCATAATGCTATGAGACTAAATATCAATTACAAGAAAAAAAAAAAAAACTGTAAGAAACACAAACACATGGAGATTAAACAACACATTACTAAATAACCAACAAGTTCCTGAAGATATCAGAAGGGAAATAAAAAACATTCTAGAAACAAATGACAATGAAAACACAACAACTCAAACCCTATGGGATGAAGCAAAAGCAGTTCAAAGAGGGAAGTTTATAGAAATACAATCCTACCTCAAGAAACAAGAAAAACATCGAATAGACAACCTACCATTACACCTAAAACAACTGGAAAAAGAAGAATAAAAAAAAAACCCAAATTAGTAGAAGGAAATAAATCATAAAGATCCGAGCAGAAATAATTGAAAGCAAAATGAAAGAAACAATAGTAAAGATTAATAAAACTAAAAGCTGGTGCTTTGAGAAGATAAAATTGACAAGTCTTCAGCCAGACTCATCAAAAAAAAAAAAAAAAGAGGGAAGAATCAAACCAACAAAGTTCAAAATGAAAAAGGAGAGGTTACAACAGACAATGCATAAATACAAAGGGTTATAAGAGACTATTATGAACAACTATATGGAAATAAAATGGATAACCTGGAAGAAATGGACAGAGTCTTAGAAAAGTCTAATCTTCCAAGACTGAAACAAGAAGAAATAGACATTATGAAAAACCAAATTACAAGAACTGAAATTGAAGCTGTGATCAAAAATCTCCCAAAATCCAAGAACCCAGGACCAGATGGCTTCACAGGAGAATTCTATCAAACACTTAGAGAAGAGCTAATGCCTATTCTTATAAAGCTCTTTCAAAAAATTGCAGAGGAAGGAACACTTCCAAACTCATTCTATGCTACCATCACCCTGATACCAAAACCAAAGACAACACAGAAAAAGAAAACTACAGGCCAGTATCACTGATTAACATAGATGTAAAAATCCTCAACAAAATTTTAGCAAACAAAATTCAGCAACACATCAAAAAACTCATACACCATGAAGTTGGGTTTATTTCAGGAATGTGAGGATTCTTCAATATATGCAAATCAATCAATGTGATACACCATATTAACAAATTAAAGATAAAAACCATATGATCATCTCAATAGATGCAGAAGAAGCCTTTGACAAAATTCAGCACCAATTTATGATTAAAACTCTTCTAAATATGGGCATAGAAGGAATCTACCTCAACATAGTAAAAGCCATATATGATAAGCCTATGGCAAACATTATTCTCAATGGTGAAAGATTGAAAACATTCCCCCTAAGATCAGGAGCAAGACAAGGGTGTCTACTTTTACCACAGTTATTCAACATAGTTCTGGAAGTCCTAACTACAACAAGCAGAGAAGAAAAAGAAATAAAAGGAATCCAGATTGGAAAAGAAGAAGTAAAGCTCTCACTGCTTGCAGATGATATGATACTGTACACAGAAAATCCTAAAGATAGTATCAGAAAATTACTAGAGCTAACCAGTTGATTTAGCAAAGTTGCAGGATACAAAAATCAATACACAGAAATCACTTGCATTTCTATATACTAACAATGAAATGTCAGAAAGAGAAGTTAAGGAATCAATTCTATTCACCATTGCAACAACAAAAAAATTAAATATCTAGGAACAAACTTACCTAAGGAGACAAAAAACTGTACACAGAAAGTTATAAGATACTAATGAAAGAAATCAAAGATGACATAAACGGAGAGATATTCCATGTTCCTGGGTAGGAAGAATCAATATCATGAAAATGATTATAATACCAAATATGATCTACAGATTCAATGCAATCCCTATCAAATTACCAATGGCATTTTTCACAGAACCAGAAAAAAAATTTAACAATTCATATGGAAACACAAAAGACCCCAAATAGCCAAAGCAGTCTTGAGAAAGAAGAATGGAGCTTGCGGAATCAACCTTCCTGACTTCAGATTATACTACAAAGCTACAGTCATCAAGACAGCATGGTACTGGCACAAAAACAGAAATATGGACCAATGGAACAAGATAGAAAGCCCAGAAATAAACCCATGCACCTATGGGGTATCTTATTTTTGACAAAGGAGGCAAGATTATACAATGGGGCAAAGACAGCCTCTTCAATAAATGGTGCTGGGAAAACTGGACAGCTACATGTAAAAGAATGAAATTAGAATACTTTCTAACACCATATGCAAAGTTAAACTCAAAATGGGCTAGAGACCTAAATGTAAGACCAGAAAATATAAAACTCTTAGAGGAATACATAGGCAGAACACTCAATGACATAAATCAAAGCAAGATCCTCTATGAGCCAACTTCTGGAGTAATGGAAAAAACAAAAGTAAACAAGTGGGACCTGATTAAACTTAAAAGCTTTTGCACAGCAAAGGAAACTATAGGCAAGGTGAAAAGACAACACTTGGAATGGGAGAAAATAATAGTAAATGAAACAACAAACAAAGGATTAATTTCCAAGATATACAAGCAGTTTATACAACTCAATACCAAAAAAACAAACAACCCAATCAAAAAGTGGGGAAAAGACCTAAGCAGATATTTCTCCAAAGAAGACATACAGATGGCTAACAAATACATGAAAAGATCGCTCAACATCGCTCATTATTAGAGAAATGCAAATCAAAACTACAATGGGATATCACCTCACACAAGTCAAAATGGCCATCATCAAAAGTTTACAAACAATAAATGTTGGAGAGGGTGTGGAGAAAGGGGAATTCTCTTGCATTGTTGGTGGGTATGCAAATTGATACAGTCACTATGGAAGACAGTATGGAGATTCCTTAAAAAACTAGGAATAAAACCACCATATGACCCAGCAATCCCATTCCTAGGCATATACCCTGAGGAAACCAAAATTGAAAAAGACACATGTATCTCATTGTTCATTGAAGTGGTATTTACAGTATCTAGAACATGGAAGCAACCTAGATGCCCATCAACAGATGAATGGATAAAGAAGTTGTGGCTCATAAACACAATGGAATATTACTCAGCCATAAAAAAACATTTGAGTTACTTCTGATGAGGTGGAGAACCTAAAATCTATTATACCGAGTAAAGTGAGTCAGAAGAGAAAGATGAATATCATATTCTAACGCATATATATGGAATCTAGAAAAATGGTACTGAAGAATCTATTTACAGAGCAGCAATGGAGAAACAGACATAAAGAATAGACTTATGGACATGGTAAAAGGGGAGGAGAGGGTGAGATATATGGAAAGAATAACATGAAAGCTTACATTACCATATGTAAGATAGATAGCCAACGGGAATTTGCTGTATGGCTCAGGAAACTCAAACAGGTGCTCGGTATCAATCTGGAGGGGTGGGATGGAGTGGGAGGTGGGAGGGAGGTTCAAAATGGAGGGGATTATGTATACCTATGGCTGATTTATGTTGAGGTTTAACAGAAAACAACAAAATTTTGTTTTTGTTCAGATATCCTGAATAAAAAAAATTTATTTTTGAGTGCTGAAGAATTGATGTTTTGAAGTGTGGTGCTAGAGAAGACTCTTGATAGTCCCTTGGACATCAAGGATATCAAACCAGTCAATCCTAAAGGAAATCAACACTGAATACTCATTGGAAGGACTGATGCTGAAGCTGAAGCCCCAATACTTTGGCTACCTGATGCAAAGGGCTGGATCATTTGAAAAGACCCTGACGCTGGGAAAGATTGAAGGCAGGATGAGAAGGGAATGAGAGAGGATGAGATTGTTGGATGGCATCACCAATTCAATGGACATGAGTTGGAGCAAACCCCAGGAGATGGTAAAGGACAGGAAAGCCTAGTGTGCAGCACTCCATGAGGTTGCAAAGAGTTAGACACAGCTTATCAACTCAACAAAAACAATAAAATATCACTCATGAAGAAAATAAAACATCAGAGAAGTTTTCCAATAGAGATTAGTTGTATTCAAGTGGTATAAATCAAATCGAGTTTATCCCTACATGCTAATGTCTGGGCAATTTTCCAATGCTATAAAAATTCAATAAATTTATAAACTATTACCAGAATCACTGTAGATGGTGACTGCAGCCATGAAATTAAAAGACGCTTACTCCTTGGAAGGAAATTATGACCAACCTAGATAGCATATTCAAAAGCAGAGATACTACTTTGCCAACAAAGGTCCGTCTAGTCAAGGCTATGGTTTTTCATGTGGTCATGTATGGATGTGAGAGTTGGACTGTGAAGAAGGCTGAGCGCCAAAGAATTGATGCTTTTGAAGTGTGGTGTTGGAGAAGACTCTTGACAGTCCCTGGGACTGCAAGGAGATCCAACCAGTCCATTCTGAAGGAGATCAGCCCTGGGATTTCTTTGGAAGGAATGATGCTAAAGCTGAAACTCCAGTACTTTGGCCACCTCATGTGAAGAGTTGACTCATTGGAAAAGACTCTGATGCTGGGAGGGATTGGGGGCAGGAGGAGAAGGGGACAACAGAGGATGTGATGGCTGGATGGCATCACTGACTTGATGGACGTGAGTCTGAGTGAACCCCAGGAGTTGGTGATGGACAGGGAGGCCTGGCGTGCTGCGATTCATGGGGTCACAAAGAGTTGGACACGACTGAGCGACTGAACTGACTGACTGACTGATTAGAACATGCAGCTTTCTTTTTTAAAGTGTGCATGAAATTTTTTAAACGTGAAAAATTAATGACTGTGATTGCTATTTTTTATAATTACTTACTTTGACTGATTTTTATTCTTTCGTCAAAATATAGTGCCATGGGAGAAATAAGGATAGATGGGAAAAAATAAAACTAGACTTTTTAAAGAAAAGTTTGCTTTAAGATCTGGTGCTGAGATGAGAGATGGAGCTTAGCCTAAAGGAAGTGAATTTGTTTCTGTCACTGCTCATAAATCTAGTTATACTTTACTTCATTCTGAACTTTCAAGACTAAAAAAGTCTCACTAAGATAACAGGGTATATTTTGTGTATCTTTTAAAGCAGCTTTCTTTTTCTTTTATTTTTTAACTTTACAATATTGTATTGGTTTTGCCATATATCAAAATGAATCCACCACATGTATACATGTGTTCCCCATCCTGAACCCTCCTCCCTCCCCTAGGTAGAAAGATTAACAAGTATATTTTTAAATAACAGGGACCCCTTTGTTAAACAAACTGGATTCACCAACAAATTAATTTACCTTTGTTTAAATTCACTGTCTTCCGGAGAAACATTTGTTTTCCAGCACCAATTATGCTTTTGAGGGCTTGAATGAGCCATTCATTCTGGAATAAATCTTTTGGGTGCCTTTGTTGGAGAAACCACTTAGGAATAGAGCAGTTTGTTTTGGGCAAATTCAGGATTCATTTAAGCAGTACTGGTTTTAGGAATTGCTATGCATTTTTGAGTAGGTATCTATCAAAATATATGATAAAATAGGTTGTAATCCATTTTTGATAGGATCCACCTGAACATAAATTGTTTCTATTCAATCTACTGAATTTATCTCATAAATACTGGTGAAATCATTGATTTAACCTGTAATTTATTGTACATGGCATTAGAATCAGTCCACAAGGGGGCTCCCTTGCTTTAATTTTCAGAATTTCCTTTAAAATGGATTATGATACTTTTGAAGTTTTTTTTTTTTTTTTTAATCTTTGCAGAGGAATTTAATCAACCAATTTTGAATGCACCAGAAACTCTGAAATGTATTAATGGGTCACATTAACCTGAAAGAAAGAAGTACAGCCTCCACACTCTCTGGGGCATCTCATTTTCCTTAGTAAAAACTTTCTTTACCAAATGTCATCTTGTTAGTCAGCGATGACAAAACTGTGCTTCTCTGAGTTGTGCAGAGCCAACTGTATCAATGATTACAAAACACTATGAGACAAATAACATAATTTCAGTTGCTTAAATTCTATGAGACTTTCATGGTTTCCCTATGTCAGACTGCTGTTTCAAATGGGCAGATAGGTACTCTAGATGTATTGTTTTTGTAACATGAGTCTGTAAAAAAGTATCCCTCTTTGTTTCTTCCATAAAATAAGACTGTAGGATCTTTGAAAATAAGTACTCACGTGCATTTGTTAGGTTCTTTCTCACAAATCCCACTGTTAATTCAATTTAATTCAAAAGAAATTTCTTGAGTGCTGGCTTCATCAAAAATACTGTTTTAAAAGTCAAATGGGTCATATAGATGAAGAAGAAATTATATCCCCAGGCAGCTTAGAGTTTCCTAGTTAAGAGTGAACTAGAACCATTGTATGGCAAAATGATGGAGGTGAATAATACAAGGAGGTCTGCATCTTGATAAGGTAGCAACGAACAGCATGCATTTTTAGGTTTAAATATATCTAATATCACATTATTTGATATTTCTTAATCAAATATTTGTTGCTTATTTGCCTTATGCCACTCACAATGATGAATATCTTGTGCATCCTCTCAAATAATTATACTAAACCACGTGGTGATTATGATCATTAGCCTACATTTTAGGCTCCAGTGGGGAATGACCCAGTGGTGCCCAGCTTGGCCTCTAGGTGGTGAGCAAGTCTCTTTTTGGTTATGAAGCAAAAGCCACTGTTTTGTTCCATTCCCTGCTTTTCTGTTGTTGTTGTTTAGTCACTCAGTTGTATCCGACTCTTGTGACCCCATGGACTGTAGCCTCCCAGGCTCCTCTGTCCATGGGATTTCCCAGGCAAGAATACTGGAGTGGGTACCCATCCCTTCTCCAGGGGATCTTCCTGACCCAGGGATTGAACCTGGGTTTCTGGCAATGCAGTTGGACTCTTAACAGTCTGAGTCCACTAAAAATGTATCTGAAAAACAGTTGGTCATTCCATGGGCTGTAGTTGGTCAGCTCTTAGTGTAGGTTCTTTGACCTCTGTTATGTATCTTCTTTCTTGTTTCTTACCTATTCCAGTATTTAGGAAGTGACACTTCGTGGTTCATAACAAACCAGATACTCTGGGAGTATAGAATCAGGTCTTAATATTTACATTAGGATCTTTTTTGCTTATGTAAGATATTGACAAAGGGGATGAGTTCATTATCTGTTCTTCAGCTTGTTTCTTTTGAAGGCAGTGGTTCTTTCATGAGCACCACTCACTGTATGGGAAGAGTTTCTCCAGTCTCACACTCCAAGTTGATAATAGATCTTGAAATGAGTGATAGTTGCCTCTCATGCAGAAAAGATTAAAGCAGAGGTTTTCAGTTTAAATATTTGTTTGTCCTAGAATACTTTCATTACCAGAACCATTTAAAAATACGACAATAAAAAAAATCTGCTTCAAACTCTTATTAATTTATATAGCTTAGCAAGAAATAGTATTAGCCCAAGTATACACCGTTCTTGAAGAGCTAAGGTTTAGTCATCAGAATTGTGCAAATGCTGTTACTTTCATTCTCTACTTCCTGATTCCTGCATCCCTTCCATCAGGTCTTCACTGTGCTAAGTGTCCATGCAGCAAAGACAGAATCACAACAACCCTGAAGAAGAGAGAGATCCTTGAAGAGATATCCCTGTTGTCTAACTACGTTTTCTAACATCTAGCTCCTCTATTTCCTATTTTATTAATGTTTGGTCTATCGTGATGATTATTTTCATGTATCAACTTGACCAAGCCATGAGGTGGCCAGAAATTGGGTCAGACATAATTCTGGTTGCTTCTGTGAAGGTGGTTTTGGATGAGTGTAACATTTAAGTCAGTAGACCATGTGAAGCAGATTGCTTTCCTCAGTGTGACTGGGCCTCATTCAATCAGTTAAAAGCTTGAACAGAATAAAAAGGCCATCCCTCCACCAAGCAAGAGAGAATATTTCCTGTCTCATGGCCTATAAACTGAGACATTGGCTTTTTTCTTGCCTTTGGACTAGAACTAAAACTTCCTGGATCTTAAGCCTGTCAGAACTTCAGACTGAAATTACTCCATCCACTCTCTTGATTTTTAGGCCTTTAGACCTGGACTGGAACTAAACCACTGACTCTCTTGGGTTTCCAACTTGTCAACTCACCCTATAGATGCTGAGACTGGAAAACATCCACAATTGCATGTGCCAATTCCTTATAATAAATCTCTTTATATATAAGTGCACAGCATATACCTACACACACATTCTATAAGCAGTCTATTGATTCTCTGCATGTATGCATGCTAAATCACTTCAGTCATGTCCAATTATGGACTGTCACCCACCAGGCTCCTCTGTCCATGAGATTTTCCAGGCAAGAATACTGGAGTAGGTTGCCATTTCCTACTCCAGGGGATCTTCCCGATTCAGGGATTGAACCTGTGTCTCTTTTGTTTCCTGAGTTGGTAGGCAGGTTCTTTACCACTAGCGCCACCTGGGAAGCTCACTTGGTTCTCTGAAGAAGCCCGACTAATACACACAGACATATATATGGTATATATGTGTAATATCAGTGAATACCCAGCTGCCTGAATTAGCAGTCCAGAAACTTTCCTTTACTCTCTGTGGCTGGCCTATGAATACTGACAATAGGGGCCTCCTTCTGCTTTAACTTTGAATTCAATAAATTATACTCATCTTTGGCTGTCTGCTGCAACCGAAGCCTTGAGATTCTTGTTCTACTATAGGAGTATAGGGAGATTTCTGAGTGTAGGGAGGGAACATACTTCTTCCACAGCTGAGTTTACAACAGGGGAGGGAGATGTGGCTGACATTTCAAACTGGAACATCATTGAGTTTTCCAAATACATTCTGATAAGCCTAAATGATGAAAATGTTTTATGTAATATTTATGTTTTCATAGAAAACAAACATTATGAAAAACATTTTTCAAAATACAGAGACATTCAATCTTCCACACAATTCACTAATGACTCTTGGAATATGATATCAGTGCACTTTAAAACTAAAGAGTTGCTGTGCTTCCTTTTGGCTTGTTACCCAATTTCTTTAGGTTTGGATTGATTTTTTTTTACTTAAGTTTCTGGCTTTTACACATATGCTAATTTCTTTAATTTCTTTAATGGATGAAAAAGAAGACATTAAAATCTGCTGACATTAATGACGAGGCTGAAGAAACCAAAGCATCTGGTTTACATAAAGGTCTATTGAAATGTCTGGGACGAAATAAGCAGATTGTATTGCAAGGCTTTTTGGAAAACAAGACATAAATCTTTACTTGATAAGAGGAACAAATCAATAGAAAACAAAACACATTTATATGTTTCTGATAACACTACAAATGGGGAATAGAACAATAGGTTAACCTATTGTTCAAGAAGAGCCATTCAACCTTGTGCACAGCAAATATAATTCAGGAACTTTGATAATTTTGAAAGTGCTTCTATTTTTTAAGTACCTCTAAGCAACCCCTCTTTTATGAGCTGAAAATATGGTGCATTTTCTTATTTTTAACACCGTTAAATTTCCCTGCAAAGTGCTGAAACAAACAGAAAAAGAACACAGTGTCTCTACTTAAAACTGAGGGAAATCTACTCTGACATTTATAGTTGCTAGACAAAGTCATCTTTTTTTAGTGTAAGAAAACACTAGAAAATATTGAATGGTTACAATGAGGAAAGAAAAAACAGTTACTGTGATCCAATATACTGAATATTAAATCAACAGGTCAGGATGAAGAGTTATGGCCCCACAGATTTTATATACAATGAAGCAAATTTCTATCCAATCTTGAACTTGACTTATGTCTTTATTTGTAATGAAAGCTTCTCTTTGTGTTATATTCCCTTTCCCATGTTTAGTGAAGGATTCCTTCCTCACTTTTTTCCTTTCTTTTTACGGATCTACTAAAAATTCCAGTGACTTGCTGCTTGAAACAGAATCTGGCATCATGAAGGTATGAATTCCTCACTGCAACTCTTTCAGTTCTGTGCTATCAGTAGAAATAGTAAGTCTCTGATTTAGCAAGTAATCACACATAAAAGCCGAGAAAGGCATGGATGGATCCTGTATTCCTCCTCTCAGACTCAGTAGCATTTAGCCTTGATAAATCAGGCTCTATCACCAGATTTTAAAGTGAAACTTGGACATCCCATTTGGAGATAGATTTGGGGAATACTGTGTGGAGAAGGCAACGGCACCCCACTCCAATACTCTTGCCTGGAAAATCTCATGGACAGAGGAGCCTGGTAGGCTGCAGCCCATGGGGTCACTAAGAGTCAGACATGACTGAGCGACTTGACTTTCACTTTTCACTTTCATGCATTGGAGAAGGAAATGGCAACCCACACCAATGTTCTTGCCTGGAAAATCCCAGGGACGGTGGAGCCTGGTGGGCTGCCGTCTATGGGGTCACACAGAGTCAGACACGACTGAAGCGACTTAGCAGCAGCTGCAGCAGCAGCATGTGTCCTTTGCTGGAGAAGGCAATGGCACCCCACTCCAGTACTCTTGCCTGGAAAATCCCATGGATGGAGGAGCCTGGTAGGCTGCAGTCCATGGGGTGGCTAAGAGTTGGACACAACTGAGTGACTTCACTTTCACTTTTCACTTTCCACTTTCATGCATTGGAGAAGGAAATGGCAACCCACTCCAGTGTTCTTGCCTGGAGAATCCCAGGGATGGGGGAGCCTGGTAGGCTGCCATCTATGGGGTCGCACAGAGTCGGACACGACTGAAGCAACTTAGCAGCAGCAGCAGCAGCAGCAGCATGTGTCCTTTGCATATTATAATAAGACATAGAAGTATTCCTGGTCACATAGCATATGCTTATTTCCTCTAGTCTGACATTGTTGGATATCTCACTGACAGGTATTTAGAAAATGTTCAAAAATGATATGTGATTTCATTGTGATGTTGAAAGAATTTTCCTTGGTGCAGCCTGGGGCAGCAAGTATGATTAGACTATAAAGTAAGATTTTTAGTGATTCTAATCCAGTGACTTCAAAGAATGAAAGAAAGACAACTTCTTTATTCAGATTTTGCTAAATTTGAAAACTTGAATTGCCACTTTTGTCTGGGATCCCTTCACCTTCCTCTGTTTACACTGATATTTAAATTGGTTCCAATCAAATAATTTTATTGGTGTGCAAACCCTAATTTCCTTGAACAAGGATAAAGAAGTGTCTCTTTGATAATACGGTGAGGGTGTATTTTACTGGTACATGGAGATTGACTTTCATGAGAAACTTACTTTTCCTAAGTGAAACAAAATTTTAAAAGATAATCAAAATCATAGCTATGATCTTCATCCAGTTCAAGATGTTCTCTCCAGAAATCTGAAAGGTGACTGAGAGATAGACTATATGAAGCAGATTGAAGACACTAGAGGGATACCTGAATTATCTCTAACATGCTAACTAATATCTAACATATTATGCTAACATAATATCTCTAATATTGCTAACTAACTTGGCAATATTATTCTCAGAAAGAATATACTTATGTAATTTTTTTTCCCAAGAGGATCAAATATTTTTGTGTTCAAATTTTCAATATTGGCACACAAAAATATTGTTAATGTTTGTTTTAATATTAATCATTAAATTCCCCATTTAATAGATTAAATTTGTAAGATTAGAACACATAGGCCCACAATTCACCATTAGTTGGAACAGATAGATATCCATGAGTTCTTTGCCATATATTTAACTGCTACATTATTATATCATAGTGTATGCAGATACATGCCCAGGGTTATCAAAACCATACCACAATTTAAGTTTCTTTGTCCTCAGTCTAATTCTCTTTCCCACAGCATACAATAGGTATCTACCAACAGTTATTCACATAGAGTCAATATAGAAAGTTGGTGATGGATACTGGGTCACAGAGAACTTTGGGCATTTTCCTAAGTCTTTACTGTTGACAAATGTTCATTATGCAATGGTTTTTATGCAATATTTGATAATATGGTTTATCTTATTATTATGGCTTCCTTTCTTTATGAAATGTGCCCCTTCCTCACCTTCTTATTCTTGACAATTTTTCAGGATTAATTATCTGCATTTCTGTTCATTTTAGAATTCTATATACTCTCACAATCTCACAATAATCACATTTCTGTTACTGAATTTATCATAGTATTTTAACTTTATATGGAATTTATCTCTCCAAATTGCACTTATACTTCTTAAAAGAAATGATCATGTCTTAGATATTTGTGTACTCTCTTTAAATGCAATAGTTCTTCAATGAAAGAACAAGCAACATGTGACCAGATGTCATGGCTATTTAAAATCCTAAAACCTGTTACCTGCACCAATTCCACTTGCTTATTCCTCAGTTTAGAGCAAGTGTAAATGATCAGGAGTTGCTTTATTTTTTCAGTTTGAATTCATTAATTCTATCTATAATGTTGGCACTGATGGATGCCAGAATATTCAATAAAATAATAACTTTTTGCCCATTCTGATGCCCATTAAACTTTTTATTAATGATTTTAATAAAATTGAAATCAACAACCAGTAAATAATTGGTGAGTTGAGAAATTCCTAACTTCACATTTCTCCAAAGTTTAAGTTATTGATCTTATTTGCTATGGTGCTGGCAATTTGACCAAGTGTCCTGCCAAGTCAGTAATTAAAATATAAATTGGTTTTTATGAATCAAAGGGTTTCCCTTCTGTATAAATAAATCCTCGGGAACACCAGCAATTGATATCATACACATTTGCAAAGTCAAACAAGAAAAGGTTATTTGCAGTTGGAGAGAGAAAAACCATTAGAGGTGTTCTGATTTGTAGGATAGAATTACTCTAAACAGAGATTCTCAGTTTAAACACTATCCATTGTGATAAAATTTACCAGATAATCTGCACTGTGAAGCATTTAGTTCATACTAATCCCCATGACAGTGCAGATAATCCTGTCTCCTAGGGCCTGTGTTTATTTGTAAATCTCCAATGTCAAACTCTGAAAAATAGACATCTCTCATGATGGTTATGTTTCCTTTCTATCTTCGACAGGCCTATTTCAAACACAAGCAATTCTTGGGGAATATATTATATTAAAAGCATTTAAAGCCCTAATGTCATGTGTAGGATGATATTATAACTTTCACTTTACACACACAATATGCAGATTTCATTTGGAACTGGGTGTTTTCCTCCCTCCACGTTGCAGCCTGGCCGAGTAGAGAGCGGAACCTGCCCCATGACTCCAGGGTGCAGCAAACTGCGCCCTAGTGATTGTCCTAGTAAGCATGCCCATTGGACTTCTTTGAGCAGGACGTGCTCTCTGCTCGTTTCACTGCCTGCTCCTGCGACCCTCCGCATGGAAACAAAACAAGATGTTCCTGATCAACAGCAGAGCCTTAACTTTAATCCCTCTTTATTGTGAGCTGATCAAACTCTGCAGTAGAGGTATTTCCTAATGATCTCATGTGACTCCTGCCAGTTAAAGTGCAGGCTGAATGGAGCCGTTTGGTCTTCCTGCCATGGACATCATGAGAGCCCCCTGACTCCCCGCTTGCCAAATTATATGTGTCTGTCTTTTCATTAAGCGCTCGCCCCAGTTTCAGGTCTCTCTCACCCGCTGTGCTGGACGCAGCACCTCCAATCTATTAGACAATGAGTGGGACGGGACTATCCTGAGGCATGAGTGACTTTGAGGGAGAAACCAGGGATGGGCCGGGGCACGTTGCTAGAGAGAGAAACTTTGCAAAGGAGCTTGGAGTGGGTATTCTGAGACAGACTCTGGCGAATGGAGGAAAGAGTGAAAAGCTGTACCTGAGAACTGATGTGGTACAACAGCGCGCAGATATTGCTGCTTCCTTTTTCCTTACGTTTCCCTGCTCTTAAGTGAGAACGGAATGATAGGAAAGGCAACATGAGTGGGGCTCTTTCCTCCTTTTCTTTCTTTCCTTTTTTTAATTGGAGCATAGTTGTTTTACAATGCTGTGTTAGTTTCTACTGCATAACAAAGTGAATCAGCTATAGGTATACATATATCATCCCTTTTTTGGATTTCCTTCCGTCTAGGTTACCACAGAGCACTGAGCAGAGTTCCCTGCACTACACAGTAGGTTCTCATTAGTTATCTATTTCATTTGTTGTTGTTTTTGCTGTTTAGTTGCTAAGTCGTGTCTGAATCTTTTGCAACCCCATGAACTATAGCCCTCCATGCTCCTCTGTCCATGGGATTTCCCAGGCAGGGATACTGCAGTGAGTTGCCATTTCTTTCTCCAGGGGCTCTTCCTAACCTGGGGATTGAACTTGCATCTCCTGCATTGGCAGGTGGATTCTTTTCCACTGAGCCACCAGGGAAGCCAATCTATTTCAACCCCAATCTCCCAATTCACCCCAGCCCCACTTTCTCTCTTGGTAATCATACTTTTTTTTACATCTGTGTCTCTCTTTCTGCTTTGCATTAATAAATAAGATAGTTTATACCATTTTTTTCAGACTCCACATATATTCGTTAATACATGATATTTGTTTATCTCTTTCTGACTTATTTTACTCTGTTTGACAGTCTCTAGGTCCATCCACGGCTCTACAGATGACCCAATACCCTCCTTTTCATGTGTATCCCAGTTGAGGCTGATCTGATTGAGTGTGACTGGAGAGACAAGTACCAGGGCTCCTTATCTGGCCACTTTCCTCCTCAACATGCCACTTAGCTCTTACTTTTTCATTGTGGATTTTCTGAAAATGAAGGGACATTTCAATCTCCTCTCTGCTTAAATAAAGAAACTGAAACCCCTCCTTCTGGCCTTAATTTCCTCTTATTTCAGTCTGAAGAGGAAGTGAGGAAGCAGAAGCTCTGATGGCAAAGAGGTGGGCAGCTGGAGTCCCTGCCCCAGAAGATCTCTTTTCCTCTCCTATTGTTTAATCCTTTATAGTTGAGGTAGGACTCTGTGTGCTCAGGCACTCAATCATGTCTGACTCTTTGCAACCCAATGGACTATAGACCGCCAGGCTCCTCTTTCCACGGAGTTTTCCAAGCAAGAATACTAGAGTGGGTTACCATTTCCTACTCCAGAGGATCTTCCTGACCCAGGGATCGAACCTGCATCTCTTGCACTTGCTGCTTTGGCAGACAGATTCTTTACCACTAACACCACTTGGGAAACCCCCTTAGGTAGGGCTGCTGCTCCTGCTGCTAAGTCGCTTCAGTCGTATCTGACTCTGTGTGATCCCATAGACAGCAGCCTACCAGGCTCCTCCATCCATGGGATTTTCCAGGCAAGAGTACTGGAGTGGGTTGCTGTTGCCTTGTCCATTAGGTAGGACTAGGAGTCTCTAATTCAAAGTAACTACTATACATAGTTCATTTGGTCCACATATGTTTTAAAAATGCTTCCTGAATTGTGCAATAAAGGAGACGGTGATGAGGTTAGGTATTAAGTCCAGAAAAACAAGGAGGGAGGCTCCTAGATGGACTACTTTCATGGTCTTATACCTTGGCATTGGAAATGAACACAGATGGTGAGACATGAACAGTAAAGGATTAATCTAATAAAAATGTGTCAATTAAAAAAATCCATTTCTACTATGCTATATTTACATCTTGGTGCAAGACTATCCATCTTTTTCCTGTTTACACAGACTAAGGCATCAAGACGGGCTTTTCTGATGGCTCAGTAAAGAGTCTGCCTGCAATGTGGGAGACCTGGATTCAATCTCTGGGTCAGGAAGGTTCCCTAGAGAATGGAATGGTAACCCACTACAGTATTCTTGCCTGGAGAATTCCATAGACAGAGGAACCTGGCTGGCTATAGCCCACGGGGACACAAAGAGTCAGACATGACTGAGGGACTAACAGTTTCAATTTCTCGAGGCACCAAGATAAAGACGTGTGTTTCTAGGTCACTCCAAGAGTTTAAAATGCATGTGCCATTTTTTTGTGTGTAGGGTTGCATGTGCACACAGGAGCAAACACGTGATAACATTTTAAGTAGACTTTGTGCTATTATAGGAAGAGAGAGAAACAGCTGACAGAGGCCAATGCAGGGATCATAGCCAGGTGATAAACAGATCCAAATATTGCTGAGAGGGAGACAAATGATAGGAGTGTGAAGAGTGCTTTTCTATCTTTTTTCCTCTGCCAGTTTAAATTTATCCTTCTAGCTACTTGGATGCTGTCATTCAATACTGGAGCTTGGTTAAGGAAGAAAAAAACAAAACAGAAGAGAGATGGGGCCTGGGGTGTAGCAATGATAGCTAGTGATTTGAACTGCAGGGTTGGTAGACAGCAGGTTAGATATTTTGTTTTGAACCCAGAAAGCAAGAATGGGTCATGAAGCTCCCAGGTAGGAGATGTCATTTTTAGGTAACACATACAGAGAAGAATGGAGGAGACAACTTGTATTAGGTAAATCAGAAATAGTTTTCAATAGGCACTAATGGTAAAGAACCCACATGCCAATGTAGGCAACACAAGAGATTTGGGTTTAATTCCTGGATCAGGAAGATCCCCTGGAGGAGGGCATTGCAACCCCATCCAGTATTCTTGCCTGGAGAATCCCATGGACAGAGGAGCCCGGTGGGCTACAGTCCACTGGGTTGCAAAGAGTTGGATACAACTGGAGCAACTTAGCACACACGATCTAAGGGTGAACAATCTTATTTTCCCCCAATTTTGCATGTAAACTGTATTACTTAAAGAAAAATCATTATTTTTAATAATAACAAATTGAAGTGAAGAAATTAGTATTCTTCAGGAATCCTGTCAAGGACACTATTATACTTGTTCAAAAGAAATTTCTTAGCAAATTCACATAAGGTAAGCTGAAACCTCTAAAACTTTATTTTCTTGGGTTCCAAAATCACTGCAGATGGTGACTGCAGCCATGAAATTAAAAGATGCTTGCTCCTTTCAAGAAAAGCTATGACCAACCTAGACAGCATATTGAAAAGCAGAGGTATTACTTTGCCGACAAGGGTCTGTCTAGTCAAAGCTATGGTTTTTCCAATAGTCATGTATGGGTGTGAGATTTGGACCATGAAGAAGGCTAAACACTTAAGAATCGATGCTTTTGAACTATGGTGTGGGAGAAGACTCTTGAGAGTCCCTTAGACTGCAAAGAGATCAAACCAATCAATCCTAAAGGAAATCAGTTTTGAATATTCATTGGAAGGACTGATACTGAAGCTGAAACTCCAGTACTTTGGTCACCTGATGCGAAGAACTGACTCACTGGAAAAGACCCTGATGCTCAGAAATATTGAAGGCAGGAGGAGAAGGGGATAGACAGAGCAGGAGATAGTTAGATGCCATCACTTACTCAATGGACATGAGTATGAGCAAGCTCCAGGAATTGGTGATGGACAGGGAAGCCTGGCGTGCTGCAGTCCATGGGGTCACAAAGAGTCAGACAAGATTGAGCAACTGAACTGAACTGAAGCGGAAACCTCTGGGTGTCTCAAAGCAGTAGAACCACCAAGTATAAGAAGGGGAAGTTTTTACTAGTTATTTCAGAAAGGAGGCTAGGGAAGAGGTAGGGATATAGGTAGTGAAAAGGTAAAAAAAAATTCTTGCAAAATATGAGATGACCCTACCCTCAGTTCCTTCAAAATTTTAGTAAAATTAATACTCACAAATGTTACAGGCAAGCAATTCTGTTAGAGGAGGGGGCCATGAAAGAGTTGAGCTTCAAATTTAACTCAGTGTAGCAGAAGCTGTCAAATTTGGAAGAGGAGTCCGCAGAAAGATAGTGCAAGAGAAGAAATTGTACAGAATTTGACAAATTTCCAGAAGTTGTTTGGAGGGGTAATTTGGACTAGTGTATGACATGACATTGTGAGTTAAATTCACATTTAATTTATCTCAGAGATCTCTCAGCTGACAGGTGGTTTAAAGTATATTTAGAGTCTTTTTTTTTTTTTTTTTGTCCATATATGTATGTGGATATATACACATAGACAGAGATCTTACTATGGATAAAATGTCTCCTCATTTTTATGAGGCTATAATTTGTTCCAAAAAACCATAAAGATTTGTAAGTAAACACAATTTTAATTTATAATATTTCATATAATGAATAGGCCACATTTTACTTTTCAGTTTCTGTATTTGAATCTTTTCAGATTGATTTTTAATTATATTTGACACTGTAATAAGCAACAATACACTTAAATAGTTTTAAATATGATTATCTCCATTACAGAAATTTCTGGAAGTATAGCAATATGTAATATCTTTAAAGCTGTTAATACTTATAGACAAATTGCTCTTCAGAAATTTACCACTCTCTAATCTCCCCAGAAATTGGAAAATCTCCTTTTCATTATCTCTCATTAGAATGGAGCACTATCAAATTCTGCTATTTGCTAATTTGGTAGCTGAAAGTGACTTCAGAATTTAAATCTGAATATTAGAAACAGTATGAGTTTATTCATTTTTTAGAGGGATCTTGTGTCTTTCTAATAGATTTGCATAATTTTGTATAAAATGTTAATGAGGGTCAGGAAGATCCTCTGGAGAAGGGAATGGCAACCTCTTCAGTATTCTTGCCTGGAGAATTCCATGGACAGAGGGACCTGGCAGTCTACAGTCCATGGGGTCGTGAAGACTCTGATATAACTGAGTGACTAACGCTTTCATTAATGAGTATTAAGAATTAATAGAGTTAGTAGACTTAATAAAGTTTCAGATCTATTACCTGGAGGTATATTAATATAATGTTTTTTAAAATATTTCTTATTATATCTAAGTGATTGAACTTCACAGCCCTCAGAAGAGTTCCTTTTGTTTAGAAAGTGCTATATATATTAGCTTTTTATTACTATTAGTACTTAACTTGTAAATTCATCAAATAGGAAATAACTTACAAATTTTTAGAGCTAAGAGATCTTAGCAATTATGGAAAAATTGATAACAGATATTTTTTACTAGCAGATCACTTTCTAATTATAGAATATACCTTCTAAAAAACAAGCATAATTACTCTGACTAAAAGAAGCAGGGGACCTGAGTTGCCCCCAACTCAACTTTTCCTTTGTTTCCAGAGTGACTCATCTTTAAGCCACCTCTGAGGAACTTTCAGTGCCACAGAACATTAAAGATAAGCCTCATTACCAAAGACCAATTTCTTATTTACAAAGGAAGACTCTACCATATCTGAGAGTCAAATCAGGCCTTGATCAGACAACAAGTTAAAGGAAGAGACATCTCTTATATCTTTGCTTCCCAACTGATACAGAGTGAAAGAAAATCAATCTAGTATATACTCTAGGGTTATGAAGTAAAACAGTCCTTATTTCAAAACACTTTAGAGGAAAGAAAACTGGAATGATTTGCATGGTCATTGTTTTGTAGAACCAATGATGAAACCCATGTGTATTATCTGGAAGCATCTTTATATAAGTTACTCTAAAATTTTCACTGGGCTTCCCTGGTAGCTCAGATGGTAAAGAATCTGTGTGCAATGCAGGAGACCTGGGATGGATCCCTGGGTTGGGAAGATCCGCTGGAGGAGGACATGACAACTCACCCCAGTATTCTTGCCTGGAGAATCCCCATGGACAGAGAAGCCTTGTGGGCTACAGTCCATGGGATTGCAAAGAGTTGGACACAACTGAGTGACTAAGCACACACAAACACACAAAAATTTCACTATAATTACACATTGAATTCTAACTTCATAAATATAATTAAAATACTATCTGAACTACAATTAACATTTAAAACTCCAGACATATTTCAAAGAAGCAAATATTCTAAGAATTTACCCGGCATGCTTTCAAACAAGAGAGTTAGATAGAAGAAATCTCATAAAGTCACATGGATGAGAAGCGTTTTCTTTTCCTAAGGGACTAATGAGCATGTATTTTATACCTGGGCTTCCAGGATGGCGCTGGTGGTAAAGAACCCGCCTGCCAATGCAGGAGATGCCAGAGACTGTGGTTCGGTCCCTGGGTTGGGAAGATTCCTTAGAGGAAGGCCTGGTAGCCCACTGCAGTATTCTTGCCACAGACAGAGGAGCCCAGTGGGCTATAGTTCATAGAGTCACAGAGTCATACATGACTGAAGCGACTTAAACATGCACGCATATTTTATACCTTATTATTTTATTGCTTAACTTCGTCTTTTATTTTCATTGCCAACTTGAAGAATTAGTTGATAAATTACAATACTTTTACTTATTCTTTTCTTACCAAACCCAGTGTGTCCATAACATTTCCACATTTCTTGCATTAAAAAGATATTTTAGGTGACAAGTGTTTGTTTTAGTGTTGCATGCAAATCAGCTAAATGCTAATATTCAGCAAGTTTTACCTGCTTTCTTTTTCCTTCCTCTGTTAAAGTTGTTTTATGGGGTTATTGCATAGGTTATGCTTTCTGAGCTCTGGGAAATCCAAATAGGACTTTATCCTTTCCTTTGAATTTGGGAGTTTAACTACATGCACATAACAATGCACAGTCCATCTTTATGCAAATAGTTTAAAAAGGCAATGTGCCTGAAGAGCTGTTTTATGGCATTATTTGGTTTTATATCTTTGCAATCAACACTATACAGCCAACGTGGCCATGTAAATTCATGAGAGATTTTTCTATTGAAACCCAAACAAGGTCACTTGAGTTTGAAGATCAGAGTGAGATAAAAGTGACACTATTTCTACAATGCAGTAAAAATAATGTATGCAGCCTCTTTTTTTTTTTTAACTTGATTTCATCTTTGAAAATATATCATTGATTTTTTTTTTGTTTTGTCTTGGAAATTTGGATTTCTAATACGAAATCTATTGAAGGAATTTTGGACAAGCTCTGCTACCAGCTATTCATAGCTTGTTTCCTTTTACAGAATGTTTTCTAAAGCATTAAGAAAGGTTTCAAAACTTGGTCTGCTTTCAATGACTACACTTAACTTTCTCAGTCACCACATTTATGCACAGAGGTGAATGGGCATCTTTATGTCTGCTTGTGTCCTTAGGATGTATACCACAGGATAGACTTGGAATGTTTTTAAAAGTCACTGGCCAATATATTTAGTGAGACTTCATTTTTTCTCTTTTGGGGGCCTCTATCTCCCTTCTTCTCTCTTTCCATAGTTTCATTTTTTAATCAAATATGAAATGAAGTTCCTATTCACTTTTTTTTTTTCTTTGCAGTGCAATGGGTTTGTGCTAATCTATGTTTAGTCTGAGACTCTTTATTTGGATGGCTATTTAACATTGAACATAAACTAACTCACTCAGAAATTAATCCTAAGACTTTCTCCTTACCAGCCTGGACATTTTATTTTCTTTATTACTCTATGTGACAACAGTTCTAATTGGACCTATCCTAATACTGTCATGAGTTACAGTCACAGCTCATTTCATGGTGCTTCCCAGATGTTGCATTTCTCACAAATTGAAGGTTTGTGGCAACCCTGCCTCCAGAAAATCTATCAGCACATTTTTTCCAACAGCATTTGGTAGATGCCTGCCTCCATGTAACATTTTGGTCATTCTCACACATATGTAAAACTTTTTTCACTGTCACATTTGTTATGGTGACCTCTGATCAATATTCTTGATGTTACTCTTATGACTTGCTCACCCAATGAAATGCTCACCCGATGGTTAGCATTTCTTAATAAGAAAACATTTTTAATTTAAAATAGGTATGATTTCTTTAAAGATATAATGTTATTGCACACTTAATAGTGTACAGTTTAGTGTAAACATAACTTTTATATGCACTGCGAAACCAGAGGATTCATGTAACTTAATCTTACTGCAATATTCACTTTATTGCAGAGATTGAGAACTGAATCCACAGTATCTCTAAAGGTACATCTGGATTCATTTAATTGTCAACAACCTCACGCCTGGGTTCTCTGGTTTTCCCCATGTCCATGCATGCATGCTAAGTCACTTCAGTAGTGTCTGCCTCCATGCGACCCTATGGACTGTAGCCTGCCAGGCTCCTCTGTCCGTGGGATTCTCCAGGCAAGAGTACTGGAGTGGGTTGCCATCCTCCTCCAGGGGATCTTCCTGACCCAGGGATTGAACCCAAATCTCTTATGTCTCCTGCATTGGCAGGCAGGTTCTTTACTAGTAATGCCACCTGGGAAGCTCTTTCCCCATGATACTGGCAAGGAAATTGAGGCAGAGAATAATTAAGTAGCTTCACAAAGCCCACAAAGCTAGCATATGACAGCTGAAGTTTTTCAAACACAGACAGGGTCCCCATCTATTCCCCCATCACCTAAATTCACGAGTACCAACGTCTCAAGTTTCTTAATAAGACAAAACAGGGAGAACAGAAGGGAAACACTGACATTTCTTAAAATGTCTTTGCCACTGAGTTCAGTGGATATTCTCATAATGCTGACAGAGGGACTGCAATAGAGAGTAAGGGGACTTGCTCTCTGGTGTCAGAAAAGTTGGGACTGAACCATCTCACCTCTGAGTAATTAAAAGGAAAAATGGGGGTGAGGCACTTCACCTCTTTGAGCCTTGGTTGATGAAATAAGAATAAAGTTACTTTAACCCATCTACATCATAAGGGAGGTTATGAGACAGTAAATCTGGGAATACAGGCAAAATATAAAGAATAATGGCAACCCACTCCAGGACTCTTGCCTGGAAAATTCCATGGACAGAGAAACCTGGTGGGCTACAGTCCATGGAGCCGCAAAGAGTTGGACATGACTGAGTGACTTCACTTCACTTCAGAAAGAATAATATAAGGATTATGTAAGAAAAATAAATGTCCTCTTAAAAAATAATTCTGAAAAATTTAAGCACTCACAGAAAAGTACAGAGTGAAAAAGTGTATACTCATTGCCAATAACTAACAATGCTTATATTTTGCTATTTTTTTAAAGAGTTGAGAAAGAAAAACACTAGTCTCTTCTTTTTCTTCATCTCTTAAAGTTCACTCCCCACTTTCACTCTCAGAGACAGCCATCATGATGAACTTGGTTGGTAGCGTATGAGATCTTGTTAGTATACTTTACTGAAAATCTTCATGTCCATTATTTCATGGCTTTATGTTTTCACCAGTTTATATAAATGCTGTCAATCCTTATGAAGCAACATAAATTTTAACTCCAGTTATGTTTCTGAGCTCTTTCCTGTACATTTCTAAATGTCTGATTTCCGTATATGAACATCTCACACATATTTACCCATTCTCCTAGGGATAGATACTTTGAGTCCAAATTTGGCTTTGCTTTAATAAGCATCTTTGCACACATCTTCTGATTTGCCCATGGAAAAACTCCTCTCCACGTGTATCCTAGATGAAAGGCACACCAAGATTCAAGACACAATGTCCTAATGTAATAAGTACACCTCATTTAAAAAACATTTCATGTTTATTCTTGTTCCCTGTACTGATTCATTTGCCAGCATCACATTTCTAAAGGGCACAATGAAACAAATGTCTTGGATTATAGTACCTTAGTTTAATGGTGTTTTGAAAGATCTTCTCTGAGGATTAAAGAAGAAAGCACTTAAAATAGTCAGTCAGCAAACTAGTACAGCCACTATGGAGAACAGTGTGGAGATTCCTTAAAAAACTGGAAATAGAACTGCCTTATGATCCAGCAATCCCACTGCTGGGCATACACACTGAGGAAACCAGAAGGGAAAGAGACACGTGTAACCCAGTGTTCATCACAGCACTGTTTATAATAGCCAGGACATGGAAGCAACCTAGATGTCCATCAGCAGATGAATGGATAAGAAAGCTATGGTACATATACACAATGGAGTATTACTCAGCCATTAAAAAGAATACATTTGAATCAGTTCTAATGAGGTGGATGAAACTGGAGCCTATTATACAGAGTGAAGTAAGCCAGAAGGAAAAACATAAATACAGTATACTAACACATGTATATGGAATTTAGAAAGATGGTAACAATAACCCGGTGTATGAGACAGCAAAAGAGACACTGATGTATAGAACAGTCTTATGGACTCTGTTGGAGAGGGAGAGGGTGGGAAGATGTGGGAGAATGCCATTGAAACATGTAAAATATCATGTAAGAAACGAGTTGCCAGTCCAGGTTCGATACATGATACTGGATGCTTGGGGCTAGTGCACTGGGACGACCCAGAGGGATGGTATGGGGAGGGAGGAGGGAGGAGGGTTCAGGATGGGGAACACATGTATACCTGTGGTGGATTCATTTTGATATTTGGCAAAACTAATACAATTACGTAAAGTTTAAAAATAAAATAAAATTAAAAAAAAATAGTCAGTCATCTGGCCATTGGAATTCATTTCCAAAAATGCAAATTTGATTATCAAATTCTTCAGCTTAAAGTCTTTCAATTAAATTGACATGCCGTGACTACCAAATATGAATGGAATTCTTAGCCTGCTTTTAAGAACCCTTAGTGATCTCGGCCCCTGTTTTTCTCTCTCATCTCTTGAACTGTGCCCTTCATCTTTGCTTTATCTGTTCTGAATCCCTTGTGGGTCCCCACTTCTACCATATGCTTGACATAATTGAATATCTTTGTGCTTTGTTAATACTGTTTCCTTGGTCATCCTTGAGAAGACAGGCTTTTTGTGCTTGGTGCACAAGCTCAATACCTGTTTGTTGAAACTCTTCGTGACCATTTGCTTTTCCTTTTGTGTATTCTAGTGAAGTTGCTCAGTTGTGACCGACTCTTTGGGATCCCATGGATTGTAGCCTACCAGGCTCCTCCATCCATGGAATTTTCCAGGCAACAGTACCAGAGTGGGTTGCCATTTCCTTCTCTAGGGAATCTTCCCAACCCAGGGATCAAACCTGGGTCTCCTGCATTGCAGGCATTATTGACCAGGAGATTTTGCAGAAAATAAGGCATGTGGTTGGTGATTTTTATTTTGGCTGGCCCAAAATTGTTATTTCACTAACACTTTGTGAATTATTACATTCAATGGCTACACCTGACACCTGTAAAGTCTAATTTTCATGAAATTCTGTCTTCAATCTACTCTTCTGTAGAAGCAAAGGAGCATTCTCCAGTAGCATGAGTTTCACTTATCGATTGGTTTTGTGATCAGAATTGAAAAAATGACCCAAAAAGGCTTACTGTGTTCCCCATCAGTGATTCCACTTGGTGTTGAAAGACTCAAAGCAGGCAGCATTAACACATACAACCAAACAGCAGCTACTCCCAGAGGTCTGATCTTCTTCCAGCTACTTCCAGAGGTCAGAGACCCCAGAGGCAATTTATCAGGCCAGCTCTTAGGCCCACTCCATGCAAGGGGTGTGACGGCTGCAAGAGTCGCAACTGAAGCGGGCAGGGACTGGAAGGGAAGCTTCTCAGCTTTACCTTCACCAAGGCTTACTTTATGCTTACCAGGGAGCCTCATTGGGCGTATGTGCCAAACCACACTGCTCCTGGAACAGCTGCAACTTCAAGAGTTCAAATACATAATTCTGAAAACCAGGTGCTATCGGTGAATTCAGTATGGCAGGGACTAGTTACTTGATGTGTCATAACTCATTATGGTTCAGAGAATGGTGCTGAGAGGAGATAAAAACCATGATTTTAATCCCCAGATGTCTCTCTCCAACTCCAAGGAAAAAGTTATGGGGTGAATTATGTCTCCTCAAATTCATAGAGTTTTAACCCCCAGCACAGCAGAATGTGACTATATTAGGAAATAGGGCTTTTTAAAGTTAAAATGAGGCCTTTAAGGTGGGCCCTCATCCACTCTTACTGATGTCCTTCTAAGAAGGGGAAATAAAGACATACACACACACATCAGGGCTGTGTAAGCCAGCAGGAAGGCCATGTGAGGACATAGTAAGAAAGTGGGCATCTACAAGCCAAGGAGAGAGGCCTTGGAAGAAACTAATCTACTAATTCCTTGATCTTGAGCTTCTAGCCTCCAAAACTGGTGAGAAAATAATTCTATTGTTTAAATCAGTGAGTCTGAGATACTTAATAATGGCAGCCCTGGCAAAGTAATCCAAGAGAACTGATACGTCATCCTGCAGCTTGGCCAATGTAGTGCACAAGCTCCTTTCAAAGTCTGATCCTTTAATCAGTTGGTGAGCCTCAGTGATGCGTCTCTGACCAGTCACTATAACATTGCTCATATCTTCCCAGAGTTTCCTGTCACTTATCAGCTTCTCATAATCGGTTAGTTTTTCATGTATTTGGTTAATATCAGGGACCTCTATTCTCCCTCCTTCACCCTGTATCCAATCACTTCAGTAGAATTTGAGCTGCTAGAGGGCAGACATTTGTGTCTGTTGGCTCTGCACACCCCAGAATGACCAATACCCAGAATAGTGCTTGGCAGAGAGTGGCTGTTCAATAACTATTTGTTGTATGAAAGGCAGATCAGTTTCATGATTCGGCCATCTTCATATTTCTACACAGAACAAAAGCATGGTATGGTATAAAACCTATGTTTTGCAGACATCTAGGGGCTTCCCTGGTGGCTCAGCCAATAAAGAATCTGCCTGCATTGCAGGAGACTTGGTTTTGATCCCTGGGTCGGGAAGATCCCCTGGAAAAGGGAATGACAACCCACTACAGTATTCTTGCCTGAAAAGTCCCATGGACAGAGGAGCCTGGTGGGCTACAGTCCATGGGGTCACAAAGAGTTGGACATGACTGAGATTAAGCATGCAGTGTTTGTTGAGTGAATACAGGGAGATTTCAAATATCACCAGAAACCTAATAATTGCAGAATTTCTATTCTCTATTTAAATTCAGCATTTCTTTAAAAAATAATTTTGTGTTTTCTTTAAATTTACCATTAAATTAAAAGCAATTAAAAATTAATTTAGTAATGCTTTAGTTATTGTTCTCAAAGTTTTATAACATTGATATATTTAGCTCTCATGACAATCCTTTGTTAGATTTTTAAAATCAGATTGATGTCTCCTAAAAAGTGATGTTACTGGGTGAATATCGGAAAGAGAGGAAGCTGTTTCAAGCTTTGACCTCCTCAGCAATAATCCAGGATAGATTTGGAGATCAATGTAGTCTTCAAAATCCAGATTTCCATCAGACAATAGAAGACTTGGGAGTCCTCAGTGATGATCTGATTCAGTGCCAGGAGAATATATGGCCCAGGGATATATTTAATAAAACAATTCCATCAGATCCATTTTTAGTGGTTAATTCCACTGGATTCAACTGCATGGGTCCCCCTCCCTTTTGCCCCAATATCAGTTTTATACTACAATGGTGCCAAGAACTGTGAAGGTTTGAAAATTTACACAGTTTGCAGGCTAAGAAATTAGCCTACACAGCCTTGTATATGCTGACAGAAAACAAAACTCTGTGTCACAGACAATGGATTTTGTTACTCATGGCCCTGCAGGCAGCATGAACCTCTGGTTTGCCTCAGTTCCTCTTTCCCTACAAGTCCATAGGGAGAAGGCGGAAGATGCTGCATACCCAGCGGGCCTGTGTCACAACCCTGAGGTTAGGCAACTTTGCCCAATCTTATAAAGAGCTCTTCTAGCAAACCTTCCCAACTTTTGACTTGCTGGGAGACATTATCTTTATTATCCTTGATAGAAAACAAACCTGCCCTTTGTTCCAAAGAGTAGTAGTTTATCTTCAAGGCTGTTCTTATACAAAAAGACTTGAAAAGATTATCCAGGAAACACACACACACACACACACACACACACACACACAAGAAGTGTACTTGCAACAACAAGTACAGAAAGGCAAACAACATGTGATGCATTGTCTACCAAGATGTTGACATTTTCATTATCTTTATGCATTTTCATGAGATGCTGAGAGGCTCCAACCCTGCACCTGAAAACTTCATTCTACTTTTTAAAAACTGTTCTCTATGTGCTTTTTAAAAATTTATATAAACATGTGTACAGTGTTTCCTAAACCTCACTATGAATTCCACTTTGATTTGCTATGCTAAATGATTCATTAATTCAACCAATATTTACTGAGTATTTGGTATGTGTCATACACCATATGGCAACAAGGGATACAACAGTGAACAAGACAGACAAAATGCTTCCTCATCCGGAACTGGGGGTTCAGGTAATTAACAAATAATGAAATTAACAAATAGCACACCAGGCTCCTCTGTCCATGGAATTCTCCAGGCAAGAATACTGGAGTGGCCAGCCCTTCCGTTTTCCAGGTGATCTCCCTGACCCAGGAATCGAACCCAGGCCTCCCACATAGCAGACAGATTCTTCACTGTCTGAGCCACCAAGCAACCCCCAGTAAAATTTTAGAGACTGTTAAAAACTATTTTAAAAAATTACAAAGATTTAAGTCATAGAGAAGGATTTGACAACTGACATCATTAGGTGAGAGGCACTGGCAATGCCCCCTCTGAGAAGATGATTTTGGAACTGACATTTAACAGATGAAAAGAGGTTGGTGGATATTATAGGTGAAGAACATTGCAAGAAGAGAGAAAAGCTGGCATAAAGATCCTGGAATGGAAGAAGTGCACTGGCTCATGAACAGGAAGAAGGCACGTGTACCTAAAATATAGTAGTGTTAGGAAATGAGATCAGAGGGAGACAGAGGCCAAAATATGTAGGATTCTTATAAAACATGATGAATAATTTTGATTTTTATACTAAATGCTATGGGAACAATTTTTATAAAAGTATAGTCAAAGCTATGGTTTTTCCAGAAGTCATGTATGGATGTGAGAGTTGGACCATAAAGAAACCTGAGTGCCAAAGAATTGATGCTTTTGAACTGTGGTATCAGAGAAGACTCTTGAGAGTCCCTTGGACAGCAAGAAGATCCAACCAGTCCATCCTAAAGGAAATCGGTCCTGAACATTCATTGGAGGGACTGATGCTGAAGCTGAAACTCCAATACTTTGGTCACCTGTTGCGAAGAGCCAACTCTTTGGAAAAGACCCTGATGCTGTGAAAAATGGAGGGCAAGAAGGGAAGAGGGCAACAGAGGATCAGATGGTTGCATGGTACCACTGTCTCAACTGACATGAATTTGAGCAAACTCTGGGAGATAATGAAGGACAGGGAAGACTGGCATGCTGCAGTTCATGGGGTTGCAGAGTCAGACATGACTTAGTGACTGAACAGCAGACATTCCAAAGTGGGCAGGCTCAGTCTAGGTTGGTAGCTCTGAAAATGGTGGAAAATAGACTACTTTGGGAGTTCCAAAACTAGAGATGGTGAAATGATTCATTTGCTCAAGTATAATTTTATACTAAAGCTTATCCTATTCTCAGTTTTAAGCCTGATGATTGTTAAGGCCAAAATCTTTCTAAATTATAACTCAAAAAATTCAATTTTTATTTCTTGTATTTTATGTAACTGGTAGTATCATCCCTAATAATCATAATGAGGACATAAACTAGGAATAGAGAAATCGTTTTGCTAAGAAAATACTATTTTATAGAATAAAATAATTATCAAATAATAATTAACAGTTTCTCACAGGAATGAAAGCATAAATAATTTGGCTCTTTCTGCTTAGTAGCACTATTTTGGTTTCACAGCAGACAAAATGACTAAATTCTGTACACATTTCAGTTCAGTTCAGTGGCTCAGTCATGTCCGACTCTTTGCGACCCCATGAATTGCAGCACACCAGGCCTCCATGTCCATCACCATCTCCCGGAGTTCACTCAAACTCATGTCCGTTGAGTCGGTGATGCCATCCAGCCATCTCATCCTCTGTCATCCGCTTCTCCTCCTGCCCCCAATCCCTTCAAGCACCAGAGTCTTTTCCAATGAATCAACTCTTCCCATGAGGTGGCCAAAGTATTGGAGTTTCAGCTTTAGCATCAGTCCTTCCAAAGAACACCTAGGACTGATCTCCTTTAGAATGGACTGGTTGGATCTCCTTGCAGTCCAAGGGACTCTCAAGAGTCTTCTTCAACACCACAGTTCAAAAGCATCAATTCTTCGGTGCTCAGCTTTCTTCACAGTCCAACTCTCACATCCATACATGACCACTAGAAAAACCACAGCCTTGACTAGACGGACCTTTGTTGTCAAAGTAGTATCTCTGCTTTTGAATATGCTATCTACGTTGGTCATAACTTTTCTTCCAAGGAGTAAGCGTCTTTTAATTTCATGGCTGCAATCACCATCTCCAGTGATTTTGGAGCCCCCCAAAATAAAGTCTGACACTGTTTCCACATCAATTTCCCATGAAGGTATGGGACCGGATGCCATGATCTTCATTTTCTGAATGTTGAGTTTTAAGCCAACTTTTTCACTCTCCTCTTTCACTTTCATCAAGAGGATTTATAGTTCCTCTTCACTTTCTGCCATAAGGGTGCTGTCATCTGCATATCTGAGGTTATTGATATTTCTCCCAGCAATCTTGATTCCAGCTTGTGCTTCTTACAGCCCAGCATTTCTCATGATGTACTCTGCATACATGTTAAATAAGCAGGTTGACAATATACAGCCTTGATGTACTCCTTTTCCTATTTGGAACCAGTCTGTTGTTCCATGTCCCATTCTAATTATTGCTTCCTGACAGCACACAGGATTCCCAAGAGGCAGGTCAGGTGGTCTGGTATTCCCATCTCTTTTAGAATTTTCCAAATTTATTTTGATCCACACAGTCAAAGGCTTTGGCATAGTCAATAAAGCAGAAATCAATGTTTTTCTGGAACTCTCTTGCTTTTTCAATGATCCAGCAGATGTTGGCAATTTGATCTCTGGTTCCTCTGCCTTTTCTAAAACCAGCTTGAACATCAGGAAGTTCACGGTTCACATATTGCTGAAGCCTGGCTTGGAGAATTTTGAGCATTACTTTACTAGCGTGTGAGATGAGTGCAACTGTGCAGTAGTTTGAGCATTCTTTGGCATTGCCTTTCTTTGGGATTGGAATGAAAACTGACCTTTTCCAGTCCTGTGGCCACTGCTGAGTTTTCCAAATTTGCTGGCATATTGAGTGCAGCACTTTCACAGCATCATCTTTCAGGATTTGAAATAGCTCAACTGGAATTTCGTCACCTCCACTAGTTTTGTTCATAGTCATGCTTTCTAAGGCCCACTTGACTTCACATTCCAGGATGTCTGGCTCTAGGTCAGTGATCACACCATCGTGATTATCTGGGTTGTGAAGATCTTTTTTGTACAGTTCTTCTGTGTATTCTTGTCACCTCTTCTTAATATCTTCTGCTTCTGTTAGGTCCATACCATTTCTGTCCTTTATTGAGCCCATCTTTGCATGAAATGTTCCCTTGATATCTCTAATTTTCTTGCAGAGATCTCTCATCTTTCCCATTCTGTTGTTTTCCTCTATTTCTTTGCATTGATCACCGAGGAAGGCTTTCTTTTCTCTCCTTGCTATTCTTTGGAACTCTGCATTCACATGCTTATATCTTTCCTTTTGTCTTCTGCTTTTCACTTCTCTTCTTTTCACAGCTATTTGTAAGGCCTCCCCAGGCAGTCATTTTGCTTTTTTGCACTTCTTTTCCATGGGAATCATCTTGATCCCTGTCTCCTGTACAATGTCACGAATCTCATCCCATAGTTCATCAGGCACTCTATCAGATCTAGTCCCTTAAATCTATTTCTCACTTCCACTGTATAATCATAAGGGATTTGATTTAAGTCATACCTGAATGGTCTAGTGGTTTTCCCTACTTTCTTCAATTTAAGTCTTAGTTTGGCAATAAGGAGTTCATGATCTGAGCCACAGTCAGCTCCTGGTCTTGTTTTTGCTGACTGTATAGAGCTTCTCCATCTTTGGCTGCAAAGAATATAATCAATCTGATTTTGGTGTTGACCATCTGGTGATGTCCATGTGTAGAGTCTACTCTTCTGTTGTTGGAAGAGAGTGTTTGTTATGACCAGTGGATTCTCTTGGAAAAACTCTTTTAGTCTTTGCCCTGCTTCATTCTGTATTCCAAGGCCAAATTTGCCTGTTACTCCAGGTGTTTCTTGACTTCCTACTTTTGCTTTCCAGTCCCCTATAATGAAAAGGACATCTTTTTTGGGTATTAGTTCTAAAAGGTCTTGTAGGTTTTCATAGAACCGTTCAACTTCAGCTTCTTCAGCATTACTGGTTGGGGCATAGACTTGGATTACTGTGATATTGAATGATTTGCCTTAGAAATGAACAGAGATCATTCTGTCATTTTTGAGATTGCATCCAAGCCCTGCATTTTGGACTCTTTTGTTGACCATGATGGCCACTCTATTTCTTCTAAGGGATTCCTGCCCACAGTAGTAGATATAATGGTCATTTGAGTTAAATTACCCATTCCAGTCCATTTTCGGAGAAGGCAATGGTGACCCACTCCAGTATTCTTGCCTGGAAAATCTCATGGATGGAGGACCCTGGTAGGCTGCAGTCCATGGGGTCACTAAGAGTCAGATACGAGTTAGCAACTTCACTTTCACTCTTCACTTTCATGCATTGGAGAAGGACCTGGCAACCCACTCCAGTGTTCTTGCCTGGAGAATCCCAGGGACGGAGGAGCCTGGTGGGCTGCCGTCTATGGGGTCACACAGAGTTGGATACAACTGAAGCGACTTAGCAGCAACAGCAGCAGTCCATTTTAGTTAGGTGATTCCTAGAATGTCGACGTTCACTCTTGCCATCTCCTGTTTGACCACTTCCAATTTGCCTTGATTCATGGACCAACCATTCCAGGTTCCTATGCAATATTGCTCTTTACAGCATTGGACCTTGCTTCTATCACCAGTCACATCCACAACTGGGTATTGTTTTTGCTTTGGCTACATCCCTTTATTCTTTCTGGAGTTTTTTCTCCACTGATCTCCAGTAACATATTGGGCACCTACCGACCTGGGGCGTTCATCTTTCAGTGTCCTATCTTTTTGCTTTTTCATACTGTTCATGGGGTTCTCAAGGCAAGAATACTGAAGTGGTTTGCCATTCCCTTCTCCAGTGGACCACATTCTGTCAGACGTCTCCACCATGACCCACCCATTTTGGGTGGCCCCACTTGGCATGGCTTAGTTTCATTGAGCTAGACAAGGCTGTGGTCCATGTGATTAGACCGACTAGTTTTCTGTGATTATGGTTTCAGTGTGTCTGTCCTCTGATGCCTTCTCACAACACCTACTATCTTATTTGGGTTACTCTTACCTTGGACATGGGGTATCTCTTCACAGCTGCTCCAGCAAAGCACAACCACTGTTCCTTAACATTTAGGATAAAGCAAAGATTCTTTGTAATATATTTAAGTGACCAAACTTGTGGAATTTTAAGTATATCTTAAATCTTTTCCATGGGTAGTCAGGTCCCAACTGAAGGAATAAATCTTGTTTTGTAAAACTGATGCAATATTCTCAGGCCAAAATGTGAGAACCAGATTAATAGGAATAAGGAAGCAAAGAAATCATACAAAGATATCTTCAATGCAAACATGAAACTGACAAGAAAATTCCAGGTTCTTATTAAATATTACTTTAATTTATTTAATATTGAATTTATTCTGTAACAATTTATTTTATCCCCATCTTGATTTAGAAACAGATTTATGTTCAGAGAAATAGAAAGCAAAAACATTTTAGCGAAAATGACTTATTTATTATCTAATTTGGTCAGCTTCTAAAAGTGTGACTTTTACCAGATCCAAGGTGGTTGCTTGAACTTTAAGGATTAATCATTCTAATGAATCAATTTGATCCTAAGTGACAGAAACATGCAATATGGACATTTGGAGTCATCATTATGATATTCTATCCAAAAGATTTTATCTTGACACACTGATAACTTGTTTAGGATTTATATACATTTTCTTAAAGTAGTTATAATTTTGATTTACACTAGCCATTTTTTTCAGTTTAGATTATTCTTTTTAAAATGTGACCAGTATGTGCCTAGATGTAGAATTAGCAGACATTTATTAAAGCTGCTGTCTTGAAGAGTTTGCAGATGCTTGATACAGACTTTTAAAAGGCAAGAGTTCATTTGGCTAATTGAATTCACTGCTGCTGCTGCTGCTGCTGCTGCTAAGTCGCTTCAGTCATGTCCGACTCTGTGAGACCCCACAGACGGCAGCGCACCAGGCTCCCCTGTCCCTTCAGCTTCAGCATCTGTCCTTCCAATGAATATTCAGGGTTGATTTCCTTTAGGATTGACTGGTTTGATCTCCTAGCTGTCCAAGGGACTCTCAAGAGTCTTCTCCAGCGCCACAGTTAAGCATCAGTTCTTTGGCACTCAGCTTTCTTTATGGTCCAACTCTCACATCCACACATGATTTCTGGAAAAACCATAGCTTTGACTATATGGACCTTCATTGGGAAAGTAATGTCTCTGTCTAGATTGGTCATAGCTTTTCTTCCAAGGAGCAAGTGTGTTATAATTTCATGGCTGCAGTCAACATCTGCAGTGATTTTGGAGCCCAAGAAAATAAAATCTGTCACTTTTTCCAATTTTTCACCATCTATTTGCCATGAAGCAATGGAACTGGATGCCATGATCTTGGTTTTCTGAATGTTGAGTTTTAAGCCAGCTTTTTCACCCTCCTCTTTCTCATCTTTCATTTAGTTACTTTAATGTTCAATAAAAAAGCAAAAAGGAAGGAAGGAACAAAGAAAGAAGGGGAGGAAGGAAGAAAGGAAAGCTATTTGTTTGTAGCTTGAGACTTTCCTGAGCAGAACATTAGAGAATATGATGGTACAATTAGTAAAAAGTATTTCAACTGTGTCTGATATAAGGGCTTCTCAAATGGTGCTAGTGGTAAACAACCTGCTTGCCAATGCAGGAGACACAAGAGACACAGGTTCAATCCCTAGGTTAGGAAGATCCCCTGGTGAGGGGAACGGCAACCCACTCCAGTATTCTTGCCTAGGAAATCCCATAGACAGAGGAGCCTGGCGGCCTACTGTCCATGGGATCTCAGAGTCTGACATGACAGAGCACACACAGTATATAGACAAATAACAACAAATCTAGTTCTATACATCTACACTTTATTGAAATGTAGGGCCAAAGCAGATGCTCTTCTCTGGGAGCATTAGAGAGGAGGGTCTGTGTGCTTCATTTTGGCTTGTTCCTTTTGCTTTTTTTTTTTTGTTTGTTTTTGTTTTTTAAGAAAGTAGATATTTCATAGCAAGAATTCCTCTAAATGTAATTTACTAGTTGATTTCAAAAAAGCTACAGTGATACCATTTTTATAGATATTAAAATGACTGACAAACCTGGTAAACCAACTGTCCATTCCACATTGAACAGGTGCAAAGCCAGATTCTTGGTATGTTTGAATTTACTGTCCACTGGCTCTTTGTCTTGTGGCCCCCTTTGCCTAATACACAATATCTTGTGTATTATCTGTGCATCTGTTGGATGTCTATTTTCTTGGTGCTCTCTTCATTATTTTAAGATGTTTATTAGGCTTCCTAGGTAAAGAATTCACCTGCTAATGCAGGAGATATAAGAGATATGAGTTTGATCCCTGGGCCTGGAAGATCCCCTGCAGTAGGAAATGGCAACCTGCCCCAGTATTCTTGTCTGGAAAATTCTATGAACAGAGGAACCTGGCAGGCTATTGTCCATGGGATCACAAACGGTCAGACACAACTGAGCAACTAAGCACACACTCACACAAGATGTTTATTATTATATCCACAAGGTTTTTCTTGAGCATTCAGCTTGCAGCTCATTGTCCCAGGTGGTGTATGACATACAATTACTATCAGCCTCCATGTACACTCTGTCCCACAGACTTACATTGGATTAATCATCATATTTTGCTTGCAGATAGGCTGAGTTTTAGTAGCTTGTTTTCAATGCTTCTGTTTCCCTCTTTAGTGTGAAGCATGACTCATGAGTGACATTATTGAACCTACTTATAAAAACTTTTTATTGTAATGTGTTCTGAGGAACACACTATGAATACTACAGAAACTGCCTTGTTTGCATCTTTAAACCTTGTCCCTTTTATTGCCCTATCCTGTTTTATTTGTTAGTATCATAATCTTTTCACCACCCACGTAGTTTTTCTTGTCAAAGAATATCACCCATCTCTTTCAAAATTTTCCACCTCTGAATCACCATTGTTTGTTTTGACCTACAACAGCTTCTGACAAATTCCATTCGTTCTATTCCCTCTTTTATCTAAAATGAACTTTATTTTGCACCAAATTCAACTGAATTGTATTTTTCTGGCTTAGTCTACAGAACTCCAACTTGCTAATTGTTTTATATATCTTTCTAAAAAGCAATTTTGGGGAACAGATGGCTGTAACTGTCCAGAATCCACAGCCAAAACCACTAGTCAACTACCAACAATCTTTGGCTCCTAGACTAGTTCCTTGTTATTAGATCCCTGAGAACAGGCTGATAGAATTAGGATAATTCTTTCTTGCAGTCTCTTGACTCCGATGTTTTCTAAAATAAAGCATAACTACACTGTTCATAGTATCAGCTTTAATTTTAACACCACTATGACCATTCCCACTGGGAGAGCTGTCAACATGAATCCTTGATAAGAACATGGGGATTTTTATTGTTATTTTCCTAATCAGAGATAATTACTGTAGCAAATGTTCACAGGGAATTGCAACCTAGGTTACATCAGACTTCCTTTGGTTTACTGTGATATACTTCCAGCAGAATAAATTACTTTCCACAGTAGTTGATAAGTAGCAGAATTTCCACAGATGTACCTCCATCCATACTGTTATCAGATTCTATCTTTTAATTGCTTTGTCTATATTGACAGCCAAACTGAATAAATTTCCCCTTATAATCAAACATTTACTGACTATCTGTCTTAAGAAGTGTAATGGCTCTTTATCTACTATTAAAAAAAAAGTCCATGTGATGTTAAAACATTTCTCTTGGGATTAGTTCCTTTATATTGATATAAGATATCACCATGTGGCATATTTTAACTCTAACTAGGATGTTCTTTAGATTCAATGTTCTCCAATTTGGGGGAATATTATTCATGGGACTTTCCATCTACAGGGTGAAAATGTGATTATGATCAAATTTATCAGAAATGTTGAAACAGTATGGTAATACCTACATGAAATGGTACATACATTTCACGAGAATGAAGCAAACATAATTGACAAATGACCAAATTCTAAAGTCTTAGATGAGTTTTCCTAAGTATTTCATTGCCCTGCCTTAACACCATTACCGTTGCTATGCCCTCCGCTCCATCACCACATCCTCTCAGAAATCACTGTATTTGAATTGTAAGCCAAAATCAGTTCAACAATGATCATGTTGTCTCTGCTTGGAGAAATTACGCACTCTGCATGAACAGTAGTGAGAACAAACAGGCTCTCACCACCTTTTTCCTGAAGTTGATGTTATTCTCTTCATTCCAGTTTGTTCTTTGTTCTAGAAAGTAGATGTATTAGACATGTATTATTTTTGCCTAAATAGAATCCCCTCTCCTTTTTCCTTTTTTTTTTTTTTTTTTGATTAAAAGCACCCATCCCCTATATTACATGGTTCTGGAAGGACTGAAAATAACACAACTCTGCACTCTGATTAGACCTCAACAGTCAGATTATCCCATTACCCAACAAAGAGTAAGCCAAGCGGGTACCTGTGTTCTTCTTTGGTGTTGGCAGATTATTTTGCCAAAAGTTTGCACTTTTGTCTCAAAGGTTCAAAGGCTTTGTTAACAAAATAAGCTACTTATTATATACAAATAAATAATACGAATATTTACTAGAGAATTATCTAGCTTGCTTTCAATATACAAACATGAAAAGAAAAGAGAAATAGAAACAGCAGAGGATACATCACCAAATTGGGTTTTGACTAACAACTAGACTTAAATGGTATTGGAAATCCTGTGTCACAGCACATCTGGAGTCCCACCTGAGAAAAGGTCCCAGGCAGCATGTCTGCTCTCTGTGGGTGAGACTTCAAAAATTGCAGTTCCGTTTCCCCTGTATAATCCCAGGACTCAAACTGATATCCTCAGCAATCTGTGATGGAACTGCAAGCCTGGATTCATGTTAATGCTGTTTGTTTTGTCTTGTAAAATTTGAAATGTCGGTAAGCCTAGGGCTTTGTTGGCCAGGCTCCCTTCAGGGGTTCAACAATCTCAAAGTTCTTTCCTCATCTTTTCTATGATGCCACTAGGCTTGCACTCACGGCAGGTAGTCACTTACAGTCCGGACCCTGTCCAGGCAGGTTAGAAGTAAGGTCAGAGGCCTGCTTGGCTTTGTCTCTGAAGCCTAAACAAGGCTATTTAATTGCCCTAACAAACATGGACACTGAGAGGACAAAAACTTAATTTTTACTTCTCTGGTGCAGTAAAGTATGGCTGCCTATGATATATTCTATGATACTGGACAAAAAATATATCCACAATAGCTAAAAATAAGAGGAAGATATAAAACTGGCTAAAAAAAGTAAAGCAGATGCAAGGTAACACATATTGTACCCTGGTAGCATTGAGTATCAGGAGTCTTCCTAGTTTTAGAAATCCACCCCCTTTAAAAATTTTCATTCAGTTAGTCTTCTATAAGATTGTACGTAGACAGTGTTAACAGATTGTTGTCAATAAGATGCTCCTATTTTAAAGCAAATAAGAATAAAATAATAGCTAATACACATCTCAAATTTACTGTATATCAGAGACTGTTCAAAGTGCTTTATATAGTTTAGTTTCCTTGATGCTGACAGTAATCCTATAAACAATTTAAAGCACGGAAAGGTTAAATAAATTGCACAAAGATTCAGGAGCAGAATTATGATCTATGTCCAGGTAGTCTGACTTCAAAATTGGCCTAATATATATTTATACACTGAAAAGCAGAAATAAAATCTGTAGAGGCTCTAAAGGCATTACTTTTGGTGTAATAAGATCGAAAATGTGTTGTACACCTGCTTACTTGCTGTCAATACTGAGTTGGGACTTCAGTTTTTTCCCAAGCTACTGAAGTATGATTGGCAAATAAAAATTGTATGTATTTAAGGTGTACAACTTTTTCTATAACCCTATGGTGCAGATATGATTTACAAAGGAGGAAACTGGTGCTGGAGAAGACTGTTTAGAGTCCCATGGACTGCAAGGAGATCAATCCAGTCAGTCCTAAAGGAAATCAATCCTGAATATTCCCTGGAAGGATTGATGCTGAAACTGAATCTCTAATACTTTGGCCACCTGATGCGAAGAGCTGACTCTTTTGAAAAGACCCTGATGCTGGAAAAGATTGAAGGCAGGAGGAGAAGAGGGCAACAGAGAATGAGATGGTTGGATGACATCACTGACTCAAGGGACATGAGTTTGAGCAAACTCTGGGAAATAATGAAGGACAGAGAAGCCTGGCATGCTACAATTTGTGGGGGCAGAAAGAGTTGGACACGAGTGAGAAGCTGAACAACAACAACTACCTCTCAAATATTATGTTACATATGCAAGTCACAGTTAGTGAGAAAAGGGGAGGGGATCTAAATAATCATTTGAATCTGAGATTTATGCTCTTCACTCTGTTTGACTGAACAAGACATGAAAATGTTAAGTTATTTGTACTTTAGGCCATAAGTCTTTTTCAATAAAAAACCTAGTTTATATGAGAAAAGTGGCCTCTTTGTGCACATATGCTGCTCATAGTAAATCAGATATAACTCTAAATCTATTTGATGTTATAAAATAGAGATAAATATAAAGTTATATGTAAGGAAGTAGAGAAAGAAATCTTTGGGACATGTTATAGAAAAAAAGATGACAACTGAGTTGGGAATTGAAGTATGGATGGAGTCAGCCAGCCAAAGGAATAGGAAAAGAGACATTTATGACAGATTAGAACAGCTTGAGCAAAGCAAAGTGAGAAAGTTCAAGACAATTGAGTTGTTCACTGTCAATGGATTTTAGAAAGTGTGAAGTGGAGTGACTGTGAAGTTTGAAAAGCTGTCTGGGGCCAGGGTGTTAAGGGCTCTCTTTGCTTTGGTAAGTCAAATGTGGTTGGCAATGCAGAGTCATCCCAGGCTTCTGTACAAAGGAGTGATGAGATGGGTTCACTTCCCAGTGATTTCTAGAACATCCATCATGTACAAATATTGCACAAATACTGTAGGAACCAGTGGAATAAAGGCATAACCTGAAATTGTCATGAGGGCAGAAAACAATCATGTAAAAACACAAGCCATAGTGAAATGGGTTCTGTGATAGGTGTACAAATAAAGTTGAATAGCACTGTGTTTTGTGCTCATGATATGAGCCCCAGAATAAATTGGAATATTGAGGGAACTGACATAGGGTACTGAGATGGATTTTAAAGGAAATAAAAAAGTATGAGACCAGTAACACCTAAGACACAGTCGGCAGTAAGCTACCTCCTACTGGCTTTTAACATTGTTTTCATGATTACCCCCGTTTTTGAGTATCAGATCAGATCAGATCAGTCGCTCAGTCGTGTCCGACTCTTTGCGACCCCATGAATTGCAGCACGCCAGGCCTCCCTGTCCATCACCAACTCCTGGAGTTCACTCAGACTCACGTCCATCGAGTAAGTGATGCCATCCGGCAATCTCATCCTCTGTCATCCCCTTCTCCTCTTGCCCCCAGTCCCTCCCAGCATCAAAGTCTTTTCCAATGAGTCAACTCTTTGCATGAGGTGGCCCAAGTACTGGAGTTTCAGCTTTAGCATCATTCCTTCCAAAGAAATCCCAGAGCTGATCTCCTTCAGAATGGACTTGTTAGATCTCCTTGCAGTCCAAGGGACTCTCAAGAGTCTTCTCCAACACCACAGTTCAAAAGCATCAATTCTTCGGTGCTCAGCCTTCTTCACAGTCCAACTCTCACATCCATACATGACCATAGGAAAAACCATAGCCTTGACTAGACGAACCTTTGTTGGCAAACTAATGTCTCAGCTTTTGAATATGCTATCTAGGTGCAACATATAAAAAATAATAGGTAGAAATTTGGAGGAATCACTTACATATTGGCAGTTTTCATTCTCTGAATTAATGCATCTTTTGAAAAACCTGATAAAATAAGATAAAGTACATTGGATATTATTCAATACTTTGTCCACATGTTTTATTATCTAATTTTCATTGGAACCATGCAACATGCTTGGGTAGGCACTTGGAAACTTCTCAATAAATATTTGTGCGGTGAATGGATTTTATACACCTTTTCTTTTCTAAACAAAAATGTGTTCAGAATCATTAATGCACATGCCATCATAAATGTTTACTATAAATATTTAAATTTATTTTTCTTGATCTTATTCTGTGCCGAGAGTTGATTGCTTTCCAGCTCATAAGTGAAAGGTCACCACGTATAAGTAGGGGAAAATGAAACTGGCGACTCATAAACACACTCATTTAAATGGAATCGGAGCAGCAAAATCTAATTCCATATATAGTATTGTGAATTATTCATGCTTTTTATAGAAGTGGGCCGCAAGCATTTGATGACATTTTATAAATTCTAACATTTGTATTAGGCTGAGTTCAATTGTGCCACAGATTATACAGGTGTTCTAAAACCATAAATACTGAGACATTACCCCCTCAGTACTCATTGTTTTAATTACAATTGTATTTTCAAATAGCCTAATTAGTTGACACATCTTTGAGTTACTCAAAACCAAGTAGCTGAATTATTTTTGGTTATTGGCCTAGTAGGAACAAACAATGATTATAAAGGCTAAAATGCTAAGAGAAAATGAAACGGAGCTGACTTATTTACGATGCCTGATTTATATTCAGACTGAGCTGGAATAGTTAGCATTACTGAAAGCAGTATCAAGGTCCTACACTGCTAAGAGATTCTTAATTGTTTAATTGACCTTATTCTCCTAATATACAGAGAGGTGCTTGTTCCCATCGACACCTATGAAATTTAAATGTAGAGCAGAGTACAATCAAAGGATAAAGAAAGTTGTAGTCGTGTCCGACTCTTCATGATCCCATGAATCGCAGAACACCAGGCCTCCCTGTCCATCACCAACTCCCATGCTGCTCCTGCTGCTGCTGCTAAGTCGCTTCTGTCGTGGCCGACTCTGTGCGACCCCATAGACAGCAGCCCACCAGGCTCCCCCGTCCCTGGGATTCTCCAGGCAAGAACACTGGAGTAGGTTGCCGTTTCCTTCTCCAATGCATGAAAGTGAAAGTGAAGTCGCTCAGTCGTGTCTGACTCTTCGAGACCCCATGGTCTGCAGCCTACCAGGCTCCTCCGTCAATGGGATTTTCCAGGCAAGAGTACTGGAGTGGGGTGCCATTGCCTTCTCCAACCAACTCCCATAGATCACGCAAACTCATGTGCATCAAATCGGTGATGCCATCCAGCCATCCCATCCTCTGTCGTCCCCTTCTCCTCCTGCCTCCAATCCCTCCCAGCATCACAGTCTTTTCCAATGAGTCAACTCTTCACATGAGGTGGCCAAAGTACTGGAGTTTCAGCTTTAGCATCATTCCTTCCAATGAACACCCAGGACTGGTCTCCTTTAGGATGGACTGGTTGGATCTCCTTGCTGTCCAAGGGACTCTCAAGAGTCTTCCCCAATACCACAGTTCAAAAGCATCAATTCTTTGGCACTCAGTTTTCTTCACAGTCCAACTCTCACATCCATACATGACCACTGGAAAAACCATAGTCTTGACTAGATGGACCTTTGCTGGCAAAGTAGTATCTCTGCTTTTGAATATGCTATGTAGGTTGGTCATAACTTTCCTTCCAAGGAGTAAGCATCTTTTCATTTCATGGCTGCAATCACCATCTGCAGTGATTTTGGAGCCCAGAAAAATAAAGTCTGACAGTTTCCAATGTTTCCCCGTCTATTTCCCATGAAGTGATGGGACCGGATGCCATGATCTTAGTTTTCTGAATGTTGAGCTTTAAGCCAACTTTTTCACTTTCCTCTTTCACTTTCATCAAGAGACTTTTTAGTTCTTCTTCACTTTCTGCCATAAGGGTGGTGTCATCGGCATATCTGAGGTTATTGATATTTCTCCCAGCAATCTTGATTTCAGCTTGTGCTTCTTTCAGTTCAGCATTTCTCATGATGAACTTTGCGTATAAGTTAAATAAGCAGGGTGACAATATATAAACTTGATACTCCTTTTCCTATTTGGAACCAGTCTATTGTTCCACGTCCAGTTCTAACTGTTGCTTCCTGACCTGCATACAGGTTTCTCAAGAGGCAGGTCAGGTGATCTGGTATTCCCATCTCTTTCAGAATTTTCCACAGTTTATTGTGATCCACACAGTCAAAGGCTTTGGCATAGTCAATAAAGCAGAAATCGATGTTTTTCTGGAACTATCTTGCTTTTATGATGATCCAGCAGATGTTGGCAATTTGATCTCTGGTTCCTCTCCCTTTTCTAAAATCAGCTTGAGCATCTGGAAGTTCACAGTTCACCTATGGCTGAAGCCTGCCTTGGAGAATTTTGAGCATTACTTTACTAGCGTATAAGATGAGTGCAATTGTGCAGTAGTTTGAGCATTCTTTGGCATTGCCTTTCTTTGGGATTGGAATGAAAACTGACCTTTTCCAGTCCTGTGGCCACTGCTGAGTTTTCCAAATTTGCTGGCATATTGAGTGCAGCACTTTCACATCATCATCTTTCAGGATTTGAAATAGCTCAACTGGAATTCTGTCACCTCCACTGTCTTTGTTTATAGTGATGCTTTCTAAGGCCCACTTGACCTCACCTTCCAGGATGTCTGGCTCTAGGTGAGTGATCACACCATCGTGATTATCTGGGTTATGAAGATCTCTTTTGTACAGTTCTGTGTATTCTTGCCACCTCTTCTTAATATCTTCTGCTTCTGTTAGTTATGAATTAGTTATATATATAAGACTAGGGATCTCTTCAAGAAAATCAGAGATACCGAAGGAACATTTCATGCAAAGATGAGCTCGATAAAGGACAGAAATGGTATGGACCTAACAGAAGCAGAAGATATTAAAAAGAGATGGAAGGAATACACAGAACTGTACAAAAAAGATCTTCATGACCCAGATAATCACAATGGTGTGATCACTGACCTAGAGCCAGACATCCTGGAAGGTGAGGTCAAGTGGGCATTAGAAAGCATCACTATGAACAAAGCTAGTGGAGGTGATGGAATTCCAGTTGAGCTATTCCAAATCCTGAAAGATGATGATGTGAAAGTGCTGCACTCAATATGTCAGCAAATTTGGAAAACTCAGCAGTGGCCACAGGACTGGAAAAGGTCAGTTTTCATTCCAATCCCAAAGAAAGGCAATGCCAAAGAATGCTCAAACTACTGCACAATTGCACTCATCTCACATGCTAGTAAAGTAATGCTCAAAATTCTCCAAGGCAGGCTTCAGCCATAGGTGAACTGTGAACTTCCTGATGTTCAAGCTGGTTTTAGAAAAGGCAGAGGAAGCAGAGATCAAATTGCCAACATCTGCTGGATCATGGAAAAAGCAAGAGAGTTCCAGAAAAACATCTATTTCTGCTTTATTGACTATGCCAAAGCCTTTGACTGTGTAGATCACAATAAACTGTGGAAAATTCTGAAAGAGATGGGAATACCAGACCACCTGACCTGCCTCTTGAGAAATTTGTATGCAGGTCAGGAAGCAACAGTTAGAACTGGACATGGAACAACAGACTGGTTCCAAATAGGAAGAGGAGTTCGTCAAGGCTCTATATTGTCACCCTGTTTATTTAACTTATATGCAGAGTACATCATGAGAAACGCTGGACTCGAAGAAACACAAACTGGAATCAAGATTGCTGGGAAAAATATCAATAACCTCAGATATGCAGATGACACCACCCTTATGGCAGAAAGTGAAGAGGAACTCAAAAGCCTCTTGATGAAAGTGAAAGTGGAGAGTGAAAAGTTGGCTTAAAGCTCAACATTCAGAAAACGAAGATCATGGCATCCGGTCCCACCACTTCATGGGAAATAGATGGGGAAACAGTGGAAACAGTGTCAGACTTTATTTTTCTGGGCTCCAAAATCACTGCAGATGGTGACTGCAGCCATGAAATTAAAAGATGCTTACTCTTTGGAAGGAAAGTTATGTCCAACCTGGATAGCATATTCAAGAGCAGAGACATTACTTTGCCAACAAAGGTCCGTCTAGTCAAGGCTATGGTTTTTCCTGTGGTCATGTATGGATGTGAGAGTTGGACTGTGAAGAAGGCTGAGCGCCGAAGAATTGATGCTTTTGAAATGTGGTGTTGGAAAAGAGTCTAGAGAGTCTCTTGGACTGCAAGGAGATCCAACCAGCCCATTCTGAAGGAGATCAGCCCTGGGATTTCTTTGGAAGGAATGATGCTGAAGCTGAAACTCCAGTACTTTGGCCACCTCATGGGAAGAGTTGACTCACTGGAAAGACTCTGATGCTGGGAGGGATTGGGGGCAGGAGGAGAAGGGGATGACAGAGGATGAGATGGCTGGATGGCATCACAGACTCGATGGACGTGAGTCTGAGTGAACTCTGGGAGTTGGTGATGGACAGGGAAGCCTGGCGTGCTGCAATTCATGGGGTCGCAAAGAGTCGGACACAACTGAGGGACTGATCTGATCTGATCTGATATATATAACTTTTAGGTTAGATTCTTTTAGAATCCTTTAGATTCTTTTCCCATATAGGTCATTACAGAGTACAAAGAAGAGTTCTCTGTGCTATATGGTAAGTCTTTATTAGTTCTCTATTTTACATATAATATGCAATATAGTGTATAAGACAACTCCAATTTCCCCATTTATCCATCCCCTCCCCATTTCCTCCCTGGTAACCATAAAATTGGTTTCTGCATCTGTGACTCTATTTCTGTAATTAACTTGGAAACTTGAAATTCAATGTTTTCTTTTTCAAGAAGGCTAACTTTTCTTTGTATATTGGTTGGACCCATGATTCATAAATATAGTTTGTTTCCTAATCATTATAAATGGCCATAGTATTCAACATGTGAGCATTCTTTTGTATACAAAACTAGAGGTATTTTATAAAGAAATTTTAATTCATCAAGTCAGGCTTATCTCTATCACAAACTTACCTTCTTTGAAGCTCAAATTTGTGATCCATAAAAACAGCATAATTGCCATGTTCACCGTGTGGCTGTGAATTAATATAGGTGAAAACAGTTTAAAACATTTTAATAAGATATGCAAATACAAGGTGTTAAGAGATTGTTGTATAAAAATGAAAGACTGGCCTACCAAACTACAGAAATAATAAATTTTAATGTAAATTTTATGTAAATTACCTTTAGATGCCTAGCAGGCAAAGGTATAATCTGTCTGACCCATATAATGCCTTTCTTCATGCTAGCCTAAAATAAACTTAATAAGGCTTATGCAGTTTTTAAAAAAAGTAACTTTGACCTTGCCTTAGCTTATTTACTTGAACTTTAACAGTCACACTACATACCTTTGAAGACAGAGCCAACTGATGCTATTTTGAAATAACCAGGATATAGGTCACATTTTCTAATACATGGCAATATTAGCAGCTCTCATATCAATAGTTGTGCATGCATGCCAGTTATGTCTGATTCTGCTACCCCATGGACTGTGGCGTGCCAGGCTCCTGTATCGTGGGATTTTTCAGTCAAGAATACTGGAGCGGGCTGCCAAATCTACTTGCTAAAGAAGAAAATAGCCTTATGAATCTTGAGCTGATAGAAAAAAAGAAGACATCAAGCAGCAAGTACAGTGAATAAAGTGTTATCTCATTAAAAACAAGAGGAAAAGAAAAAATAGAGAATGGACAACAGTCTTAGTTAGGAGCTAGTTGAGAATGGGTTACTTGTGTATATATGCCTGAGTCCCTTCACTGTTCACCTGAAAATATCTCAACATTGTTAATTGGCTATACCCAAACACAAAATAAGAATTATGATATACCTATATATAGTTGCTGCTGCTGCTGCTGCTAAGTCGCTTCAGTTGTCTGACTCTCTGCGACCCCATAGACCGCAGCCTACCAGGCTCCCCCGTCCCTGGGATTCTCCAGGCAAGAACACTGGAGTGGGTTGCCATTTCCTTCTCCAATGCATGAAAGTGAAAAGTGAAAGTGAAGTTACTCAGTCGTGTCCGACTCTTAGCGACCCCATGGACTGCAGCCCACCAGGCTCCTCCATCCATGGGATTCTCCAGGCAAGAGTACTGGAGTGGGGTGCCATTGCCTTCTCCATATATATAGTTAATATAATATAATTATAGCTTTAATCAAAAACAGTATTTTTAAGATATGTTTTTTTAATGAATTTGAAGATATAGAAGAAATTTTAAATTTAGATTTAGATTTAAAAGTTGGCAAAATTAGAGCTGCTAATGAGTTTTCTTACGGGTTTAATGAGTAATCTTAAAATGTAAATATTGACAAATAAACTTTCAAAGGTGGAAAATGGCTCCCTGCTTCATGGACCAGTCTTGTCTTGGTGAAAGGGCTTGTGTAGCTCAGTGAAGCTATAAGCCGTGCCCTGCAGGGCCACCCAAGATGGACAGATCATAGTGAGGAATTCTGACAAAACATGATTCACTAAAGAAGGAAATGGCAACCCACTCCAGTATTCTTGCCTGGAGAAGCCCATGGATAATATGAAAAGGCAAAGGATATGATGCCAGAAGATGAGCCCCTAGGTCAAAAAGTGTCCAATATGCTACTGGGAGAGAGCTGAGAATAATTACTAATAGCTCCAGAAAGAGCGAAGAGGCTGGGCCAAAGAAGATATGACACTTATGAATGTGTCTGGTGGTGAAAGTAAAGTCCGATGCTATAAACAACAGTATTTCATAGGAAACTGGAGTGTTAGGTTCATGAATCAAGGTAAATTGGACATGGTCAAGCAGGAGATGGCAAGAGTGAACATCAACCTCTTAGGAATCAGTGAGCTAAAATGGACAGGAATGGGAGAATTTGATTCAGATGACCATTCTTAGGAAGCATGACTACAAACAAAACTAATGGTGGTGATGGAATTCCAGCTGAGTATTTAAAATCCTGAAAGATGATGCTGTTAAAGTGCTGCACTCATTATGTCAGCAAATTTGGAAAACTCAGCAGTGGCCAAGTAAAGAATCTACCTGCAATGCAGGAGACCTGGGTTTGATCCCTGGGTTAGGAAGATACCCTGGAGGGGGATATGACAACCTACTCCAGTATTCTTGCCTGGAGAATCCCATGGACAGAGGAGCCTGGCAAGTTTCAGTCCATAGGGTCACAAAGAGTTGGGCATGACTGAAGCAACTTAGCACACACATAGGCATGCCATTCAAGGACAACACACACATACTCATATACACACACTATGGATTTTATTTGAAAGAAACAAACCTCTGTCTTATTTAATTTTCCAGGTGATTCACCAGTGATTTGGATGTTTCTGTTACATACCACTGAACATAATTTTGACTAACAAGGGGCATATGAATAAATTCACTTCACAGTCTTCAATTAATATAGTTGTGATTGTTTGGCATAACATTTCTAGGCAATTTCTTAGGTGTTTGCTGTCAATATTGACTTGTTGGGGGCCAATTCCGTAAGTGTGTTAAAAGGCTGCCATTCATCTCAGGATGGTGATGAAAACCAGGCTCAGAGTCAGTGTGATCAGTGGAGCCCTAATACTGTGTGCTGATGGTATGTCACCATATGAGTGATAGCCTATGGGTTTTGATAACACATCTTGTAATAAGTTTGACCAAGAATGTAACTGATGTCCTGACTCTCTATGTTATTTGTTTCCCCCTTGATCTTTGCAATCACTTCTGCCCATCTTTATGGAACTCTGCAAGGTCTCAGATCAATACCACAAAGAGCAGTCTGGGGTATCACAGTTTTAACTTTTATTCAGGAACTGGGGAGAATGGCCAACTGAGCTATCACAACACCTAGAAAGTACCTTCCCTACTTTTACCATTGCTTTCTCTGGTTAGTTTAATTTATCCACATCCTTCCCTTGTACTATGCTTTACTTACTAAACACAGAAAACAAGAGTTGTGCATGAATTATCTTAAAGCAAAGGGGACTTTGAGGTTAACCAAGACTGTTGCCATTTCTCTTGAATCTACCTTTCCCTTAGATAGGGCAGCATGGTACAGTCTCAAGGAGTCCAGAGTAGCAATCACTATAATAGAACAACTAGAATTAAGGGCAGTTAGGATAACGATATCCAAAAAAATTTTCATGCCCTTTCCAGTCATTATAGTGGCCACCACTAAGTCCCAGTGAAATTTGGATCCTCTTCCTTGTTGGTTTTTTTCAACTGTTAACTGAGATGAAGTTTCTAACTAAAAAAAAAAAAAATTAAAATCTTTGTGTAATTGTTCCTTTAAAAGTTCATCAAACACTCAATTATCTCCTCTGTCTAAAAGTAAAGAGGTGAAGCTCTAGTCTTAAAGGTGTGGTCTTAACATCAATGGTGATGAAGTGGGTTTCTTAATCAATAGCAATAGGAACATGGATTCAGGGGTGCTGGTGTTAAAGAAACCACCTGCCAATGCAAGAGACATAAGAGATGTGGGTACAGTCCCTGGGGGAGGAAGATCCCATGGAGGAGGGCATGGCAATTCACTATGGTGTTCTTGCCTGGATAATCCTATGGACAGAGGAGTCTGGCGGGCTACAGTCCATAGGGTGGAAAAGAGTCAGACATGACTGAAGAGACTTAGCATGCAAATGCCAAGAACAGATGGTTAATGAGTAATCCAGCAACTCACACATAAGAGATTTCTTTTCTTGGCAATACATCACTGTTTCAGTCCCACTGAAATATCCAGGAATTGATAAAAATTCATTATTTTCCTATAAAACTGTCCATCAGCAGCACCTGTCCTTACTAGGCTAGAATACTGTTTTCCCCTATATCTCCCATTCTCCTAGAACTTTCTTCTATGTAGTCTGCATTTACTTACTAGTAGTTATAATGCAAGAAGAGTCTGTATTCTGCAAGCAAAGTCTATGGAAGTCTGGGGATGACCTAAGAGAATTATCAGGAGTATTCCTAACATTCCTTTTAAACCAAAATCTCATTAACTTCAGACATATTCTTTACCCTTAGAAGCCCATTCCCCATCTATCCTAGTGGCTTTAATAAAGAACCGTTCAGCACCCAGAATAAGAAAGGAGGAGATAGCCACAGCCAAAATCTGAGCCACAGTTCAAACTCTCATTTAGACTCACAGGCCATCAGATGTTAAAAATTCTTACAGGCAATTCCAGTACCAGAAGCTTCCACTCTTAATCACCATGTCCACTCATGCTCATGTGAAATCACACTGTCATGACAAATCCTTAGAAATATGCCAAATGATATAGTCCAGGCATAAAGTGTTGATCCAGGCTTAGGACTAACTAAGGAATCCTTGGATCCTGCTGAGGTTCCTTCTATTTAGTTGTACTGCTCAACCAGGGAAGAGGCCGTATATATACTGTACGTATGACCAAGGCTATCCAGTACCTTCCTACCCTTCCCCTGTTCCTTACCGTAGCACACCTCAAGTTTGGAGGTTTTGAGAGTCTCAGTGGAGAGTGAGGAGTCAGCCTGATAAAAGAAGCCCAGACACTTGGGACCGTTGTCTTTTTTCCTGGGGCATAACTGGCATTCTAGAGTACATCTTATTATTGGGTTGGCCAAAATGTTCATTCAGGTTGTAAGACAGTATGGAAAAATCCAAACGAAATTTTTGGCCAACCCAATACAAGAGTAACTAGTACTTGCTGTGTTTAGGAGCATATGTGCTTCATTTCTTGCTTCTCTATCAGAATCACACAGATCAACTGGGTAAGCCTAGCCATGTCTTACCTGAGACTACCTATAATTATATATGAAATTATCTGTATAGCATTACATCTTTATTTTTCTGAAAAGAAATGTCATCCTTGTCATCAGATTCTCAAAGTGGTCTATGATCCAAAATTTAAATAAGAAAACAAACAAACCCCCAAAATAAAACTCTACTATTACAAAAGATGTCATTCAAATCAGGAGATAGGTGATATAATAGCCACAACATTTAATAGAAGAGAATTGAAATAAAATACCAAATTATTTATGTTCAGAAAATATTCTAATGTAATTCTAATTTATGAGAACATAAATTTACTGCAGGGCTTCACAGGTGGCCCAGTGGTAAATAATCTACCTGCCATGCAGGAGATGTGGGTGTGTTCCCTGGGTTTGGAAAGATCCTCTAGAGGAAGGCATGGCAACTCACTCCAGTATTTCTGTCTAGGAAATCCCATGGAGAGGAAATCCCAGAGGAGATTGGCAGGCTGCATGGGTCTCAAAGAGTTGTACACAACTGAGCTACTAAACCACCAGCACCACCACTGAAGTGATCACATTAGTAAATCTGAAAGACAATTAGATTTTACTTATGTATCCAACTCAACTTTCAACAAGTATTTTTGAGAAACTTTCTGTGTGTTTGTTTGTAAATGAAGTATCTGATGTAGATCAGATAATTTTTTATCCTAAAGAATGTGATTTTTAATGTACTCATTATCATAACCAAGTGCTATAGTTTTTGGCTTAAGTTTTGGGCTTCCCTCATAGCTCAGTCGGTAAAAGAATCTGCCTGCAATGCAGGATACCCAGGTTCAGTTCCTGGGTCAGGAAGATTCCCTGGAAAGGGAAATGGCAACCCACTCTGGTCTTCTTGCCTGGAGAATCCCATAGACACAGGAGCCTGGCAGGCTACCATATATGGGGTAGCAAGAGTCAAATAAGATTTTTTGGCTAAAACCAGACTATAGTTTTATAATCATTAATTCCATAATAATAAAATTAATTCCTAAGTTTACTGAGGACCTAGTAGTTGTTTATTAAATAAGTATTTATTGAGTACCTACTGAAGGCCAGTTATGCTTCCTTATCTATGAAATTCAGTGGTAAACAAGGAACTTCTCTGCTCTCCTTGAAAAACAGATAAGGGAGCAGGAGATATCAGAGACATGAAATTTTCAGAGATAAACAAACAAGTGAAAAAGGTAATTTTAAGCTACTCAGAAAACATAGCATGGAAATGTGGGTAAAAAATACTATGGGGGAGAAGTTTTTCTTTAGATTAGGTAATCAGAAAACTGCATCCTACGTCAATATATCTAGACATAAAATGGTAGCTGGTCTAGATTTAAAAGATATTTCCTTTTTTCTTAAGAAATCTACCGTCTGGAGATAGACACACATGAAAATAAAATAGAATAATAAAGTTTGGTAAATGCTATGATTGAAATGTGAGCTGTGGATATATAGAAGAGGAAATGAATTCTGCCAGTGCATGAAGCCCATTTATGTGTTTGTCTACCTATATGTATTAACTTCTTGAAATGATTTTTGAGAATAAATAGTAAGATAAAATGTTAAAATGTGCAATATAATCTTTTAGAATACTGTTGTAATATAATTAGATTATTTGTCATCATTTCAACTTGTTTATAATTAATTCATTCCATAAATTAGCCTCTTGTGAATATACTTACCTAAATTTAGTTGCAGATAGAAGATTTCTACATATCAGAAAGATTAAAAGTCATGAAGAAAATTATAATTATTCAGAAACAGGAAGCAAGATTAGTCTAATGGCATCATATAATTAGATACATTTTGGGTTTGGAGAACATGATAAGTGCTGGGAAAATCAAGAGATAGTGATTTGGTTTCAAATAGCTATTGATGGTCATAACTTGAGGAGCACATAAGCCATTCAAATTCAAGCCATATGTGTAGTTCAAAATTATTTAAAAAGACTTCTTAAACATTAAATAAATATTGAGGAATTATTTCATACTTAGAAGTGATCATGCCACTTTATGCTTACTCTTAAGCATTCAGCATAATGTTGATAGCACAGGCTCTGGGATCAGGCTACCTACCTTGGTTAGAACCCAAATTCTATTATGTACAAGTGCTCTGTGTCTCAGTGTCTTTATCTTTAAATCTTTGTTTTTACAGTAATTTTTAAAGGTTACTGGAGATAAAGAAAAATGAACAAAGCACCATGTGTGGAAACTAATAAACAATAATTATGAGCTAGCTTTGCTATAAATAAGCATAATATTACCTCTTAGGAGAGATACTGAATTCTACAGAATTCAGAAAATGGGGAGATTGCTTTTGATAAAATGGATGAGGAAAGGCTCTTGATGAGGTGGGATCTGAAATATGACTGGAAAATAAATAGCATTTTAACATGTGGAGATGGAGTCTGGAGTTGGGGCAGAAGGCAAGATCAAAGAGACAGAGATGGAAAAGCAAAGTTTTTTAAAAAACAATCAGGTAGACTCATTTTTCTGGAGTAATGTTACCTGGCTTGAAGAAGTACAAATTTTATTTATTCACTCTTGAATTGGTACATTTATTCATTTATAAAATTTATTTGCCAACTCTGTGTGAGCTATGAGAAAACTTAGAATGAGAAACAAAAGTAATTCAGGATTAAAACCTTTATACACAGGTTGCAGATTGTCTTCAGCACCTGAGATGTCATATTATTTACTCTCTAGATGAAGGGGGACTCTCATCTACATGACAGTGAGGTTGAGAATATCAAGCAGTGATAGAACCAGGAAAAGTTGGCTAAGAGATGTTTAATCCGCAGAAAGTACCATCCCAGGTCTTTTTACTTTGTGTCCAAAAAGATTTAAGTATCAGGCACATTCTCATCCTCGTAGCATATGAAACATACTAGAATGGCTACATTAAAGAAATAGATGATTAATTAACTATTTAATAGAATTCAGTATAAAAATCACTATCAGCAACCAAGATGTGTGTTTGCTATACATGTTTATACAAAAGATTTTCTAGAAAGAGTTTATGGGGGTTAAAGCATTTCCTGATAAGAATCTAAAAGTGAATTTACTACAAAAGCTTTCAAAGACATGATTCTAAGGAATACAGGTTATCTAAACATTGGAAGGATTTCCATCACAATATTCAGTTCAGTTCAGTCGCTCAGTCCTGTCCGACTCTTTGCGACCCCATGAATTGCAGCACGCCAGGCCTCCCTGGCCTGGAGTTCACTCAGACTCACGTCCATCGAGTCAGTGATGCCATTCAGCCATCTCATCCTCTGTCGTCCCCTTCTCCTCCTGCCCCCAATCCCTCCCAGCATCAGAGTCTTTTCCAATGAGTCAGCTCTTCGCATGAGGTGGCCAAAGTACTGGAGTTTCAGCTTTAGCATCATTCCTTCTAAAGAAATCCCAGGGCTGATCTCCTTCAGAATGGACTGGTTGGATCTCCTTGCAGTCCAAGGGACTCTCAAGAGTCTTCTCCAACACCACAGTTCAAAAGCATCAATTCTTCAGCACTCAGCCTTCTTCACAGTCCAACTCTTACATCCATACATGACCACAGGAAAAACCATAGCCTTGACTAGACGAACTTTGTTGGCAAAGTAATGTCCCTGCTTTTCAACATGCTATCTAGGTTGGACATAACTTTCCTTCCAAGAAATAAGTGTCTTTTAATTTCATGGCTCAGTCACCTTCTGCAGTGATTTTTGGAGCCCAGAAAAATAAAGTCTGACACTGTTTCCACTGCTTCCCCATCTATTTCCCATGAAGTGATGGGACCAGATGCCATGATCTTCGTTTTCTGAATGTTGAGCTTTAAGCCAACCTTTTCACTCCCCACTTTCACTTTCATCAAGAGGCTTTTGAGTTCCTCTTCACTTTCTGCCATAAGGGTGGTGTCATCTACATATCTGAGGTTATTGATATTTCTCCCAGCAATCTTGATTCCAGCTTGTGTTTCTTCCATTCCAGCGTTTCTCATGATGTACTCTGCATATAAGTTAAATAAGCAGGGTGATAATATACAGCCTTGACCTACTCCTTTTCCTATTTGGAACCAGTCTGTTGTTCCATGTCCAGTTCTAACTGTTGCTTCCCGACCTTCATACAGATTTCTCAAGAGGCAGGTCAGGTGGTCTGGTATTCCCATCTCTTTCAGAATTTCCCACAGTATATTGTGATCCACACAGTTAAAGGCTTTGGCATAGTCAATAAAGCAGAAATAGATGTTTTCTGGAACTCTCTTGCTTTTTCCATGATCCAGCAGATGTTAAAATGTCAACAAAGCATTATATGGTATGCTCTAGGCACTACTAATAAAAATCAATGCCTTTCTTATTCCAGAAGAAACCACAGCTATTTTCAAATGTTCAGGAGCATAGAAGAATAGTTGCACATTATTTTATAAGGATTTGTTTTGGAATATTGTAAAAGAACAGATGAGTGACAGAGAAATAAAAATCCAGTTTTTATGTGCACCAAAATAAAATGGCTGGAAATACTTTCACAAACTATGGATATTTAAACATGATTGTTTCCAAATAAGATGTCTTCAAGAGATTTCTTTAAAGCACTGTGTTTACATTAAGAATCACTTATAAGGCCTCCAATTCATCCCCAGAGAGCTAATGCACTAAAAGGACAACTGAAGCCGATTTAGTTCCACAGGGACATAAAAAGTACTTCTCTAAAAAAGGTGGGTATTTCTAATAAAAAATAAAGGATTTGCTAAGGGGAAAGATTAGTGAGACAATAAAAATAAGAGGCGACAAGGTACAAATATAAAATGGCAAAAACAGATAGAAATGTCAACATATTAAAAAATACTCTCCCTCAAGCAACAATGTAGTTTCAGATATATTCAAGGAAGCACCACATATACTCATTTTTTCCTTATAAATGCCAGTGAAGCAGGGAGAGTGGTTTAGGAAGTCATAGATTTGACAGGTATCTGGCAGCCATGTATAAAAACACACTGGGTTTTGATAGGAAAAATTGTTTGGGCTTTTGATTCACAGTTTATGGGAATATGAAAATTTTAGCTTGGTTAACAATAGGGGAAAAAATGAGATAACATTTTGTCCTACACTCAGCTCTTGCAAGAATCCAGCTCTTACCAAGGAAATAAAAATCAGTATATATATATATATATATATATATATATATATGTATATGTGTGTGTGTGTGTATATATATATGTATATATGTATATGTATGTATATGTGGGCTTCTCAGATAGCTCAGCTGGTAAAGAATCCATCTGCAATGCAGGAGACCCTGGTTTGATTCTTTGGCCAGGGAGATCCCTTGGAGAAGAGATAGGCTACCCACTTCAGTATTTTTGGGCTTCCCTGGTGGCTCAGATGGTAAAGAAAGAATCTGTCTGCAATGTGGTAGACCTGGGTTTGATCCCTGGGTTGGAAGATCCCCTGGAGGAGGGCATGGCAACCCACTCCAGTATTTTTACCTGGAGAATCCCCATGGACAGAGAAGCCTGGTGGGCTACAGTCCATAGGGTCGCAAAGAGTCGGACACACTGAGTGATTAAGTACAGGACAGACACATGCACATAAAAAGCAGGAAATCTCCAAACACAGACATTTAAAGTATTTAAGCACAGAGGGCCTATATTTCTTATTAATTGTGGCCTTACAAAATTTACCTTAAAACAAATTTATACAAAGCAGTATAAAACTATATTTAAATATTTAAATTACCAGAGACTCAATTTTTCAAAATGAGAAAAGTAGGCATAAATTTTCTATCAAGATGCTCTGTAGTGAGGCATTTGAAATAATGGTTAACATCTTGTCCACGAGAACTCAAGTACTAAGGGGATCATACATCAGTTTACATAATATAGTGCTGACAGTGAGACGCTCGCGCACCATACTAGTGGTCCAGTTAGGTAGGTGAGGTAATGTTTGACTACAAATGTAATGCCCTGATTCACTAACCAATTTACAGATTACTATTTTTTTAAATAGGAGCACATTTTTCAATAAACATAAAGTTGTTAAAGAAAAACACTATTCTGCTGTGCAGCTTTTTGACATGATACTGACCAAGTTTGTGGCATGCTATGTCTTTTATTTCTTCTTTGTCTATTTTTAATAAGGGGGGTTTTATATCTTGCCTCAAAAATGGCACAAAATTGCTTTTTACCACTCCATTCATTTCAGGTCTTTCTTTAAAACTGACAAAGTCAGTGGGTGTGCATATGAATTACAGCTCAATATTGAAAAAACATCTCATGGTGAGGTTGTTTTTCTTAAAGCCCTCAACAAAATGAAATGTGAGGCAGCATATGGAAAGCCAATCTTAAACCACTTGGTGACTCTAGCTATAAATTCTGGGATCTCTGAAATTAGATGATGCAAATTCTATTATTCTTTCATCACCAGTTGAGAACTTTAATAATAAACCAAAACCTATAAAACTTTCTAATATGGCATCACTGAGTGTTAACAAGACAAAGGGACTCATGTGTCTATCCATCTTTCTTTTGCTCTTGGTCATATTCTTCTTGAATTCTTGTGTCATTTCTTCATCAGATATTAAACACTTGTCCATGTAACTGGGCTTCCCAGGTGGCTCAGCAGTAAAGAATCCACCTAGAATGCAAGAGCCACCGGAGGTGCAGGTTTGATCCCTGGGCCAGAAAGATTCTTTGGAGGAAGACATGGCAACCCACTCCAGTATTCTTCCCTGGAGAATTCCATGGACAGAGGAGCCTGGTGAGTTCCAGTCCATGGAGTCACAGAGTTGAACACAACTGAAGTGACGTAGCATGCACGTTCACGTAATCTCAGCATGTTTTAGTATGAAGTGTGACTTAAGGTCCCTTCTTCATGAGGCCCCATAATTTTATGATAGACTTTATAAATAAGCCCCAACATAGAGCAAGTGTACACATTTAAATTCATATTTTCTGAGTCATTCTTTACATGTAAGGTTGAATATACAACTTGCTTAAAGCAAATGGTGCCTGAATATTTTTTTCTAGTAGTATGCCAAATTTGCCTCTACTTAGGAAAATATAGGTAATGACATTACTTGGGAGACATGATTTTCATTTTTAAATAGGAATATAAACTATTTTATAAAAGGAGTATAAATATGATGTTCATGACTAGGTTATTATTTATTAAGAGCTAACCATGCAGCATTTTGTATAGCTCTTACTGTCTCTTATGTTTCTAAATCCAGCATTGTTAAGCTTGACCTGTGAGGCAGTGTGATTAGTAAAACACTTCTAGTATTTAGGAGCAGTAAACCTGGGTTGAAGTCATGATAAGCAACTTATTAATTGTGTGCTTATGGGCACTTTGAGCTTCTCTGAGGCTCTTCTTCTTATCTGTAAAATGAGGATAATAAAGTCTATTTTATAAGAGCCATTGCTAAAAAGCAAGATGCAATGAAAGCATGCTTTATAATTTATTATACATTACATCAATAGTAGCTTGAATAATTTATTTTATTAATGAGCATAATGAAACTGAATTGGAAAGACAGAGTGGGGAGCTGTGGTTCATTCATTCAACTTGTGTCTAAAAAAAATATCTTTTGATTCTTCTCTTTCATTACCCACATATATTTCATTATCAGATCCTACTGGTTGTAGGTACAAGATGCATCTTAATTTTGTTCTTACCTTTTTATCTTTACAGCCTGCCACTCTTCACTTCCCACCTCATTCCAAACCAAAATCTTCTTTTCAACGGACTACTGCAAAATCTTTTAAATAATCTCTCCGTCTTCATTCTTAGTCCTTCTAAAAATCTATCATTTCTTTAGAAACCAAAGTTATTTCTTTGAAATATAAGTCAGAATAGTGCATAGTGCATTTCTTCCTGAAAACCATTCAGTGATTTCTTTCTGTTCTTAGAATAAGACCTAGCCTATAATGCTAGCTCCTACTTTCCCATCTAATGTTAGTTCCTGTGCTCTTTCCCTCCTTCAATTTATCTCCCTCACTGTATACATTGTATGTATATACAACGTGTGTACAGTGTATGTGTGTTGGGAAACCTTCTCCTGACTTTTCAAGTGAATGATTTTAGTGATTTTCTGTGTATAGGAAGAAGCAAGAGTCTGGGCTCACTGAAATTAATCCTTTGATATACATCTTAACTATCCAGGAACAGTATCCTGTTTTTTTCCTCTCCATGCTGAATTCCCTACAGGGTACTTACAGTCAGGAGTGGCTGCAGTGGCTAATGGCTTGATGGCTTGATGGTGGGCAACATTCACAGTGTGCTGGCATGGCAGGTAACATTCTTTTTTTATTGAAATAGCAGGCAACAATATTTTGTCAACAGAGTGGACTGGCTTAATTGATTACTAACAAGGAAAATGCTGCACAAATGATGGGATACCACTTCTGTAATTAGGATCCAAAAAGATTTGGCTTCTATCATGAGGCTTTCTGGCACAAAGATACACACACACTCCCTCTCATCACCAGCCTCCATATTGTGAGGTCACTCAGAGAACCCATGGAGATGCCTGTGTGATAAGAAGTTGAGGCCTCCCCTGAACCACGTGCACAGGTTTGGAAGACAATTATTTCTGTCTCAGAATAGCCAGAAGTCAGTTACCTGAAGACTTGCCCAACCGGTTGATGAAAATTGCATGAGAGAACTTAGCCAGAGGTGGTAACCAGCTAAGTTGTACCTAGATTCCTAACTAACATGTAAAAAAAACTATGAGATGATAAGAATTTATTATTTGAAATCTACAAGTCTGGGGGGTTAACTTTGTACACAGCAGTGGATAACTATTAGAGCTGAACAGAAGTGAAAACTAAGACTCAAGAGTATATCATTATTTTCTTTGCCATTACAAAAATATTGCTTTTGGACATTAGCTTTTAGAAAAAGGTCAAAATAAATCTGGATTTCCTTTTAAAGACAATCTTGTGTTTGCTTCCCAGAAGAGTATTCAAATTTCCATAAACCTTAAGGTCACATGAAGTTTCACATGTGTTTTAAATAACAAAATTACTTGGAAAACTACATTGCCTTTTTACATCTTCCAGTCACCTGGGATAATGGAAGAGAAATTGTTTGCCAGTCCAGCTCCCTCAAAGAAATGCTCCATTGCTAATCAGTGTTCTCACTCTGGAGTTAGAGAGACTGTTAGCAAAGGGTTCTGTTTTACGATGCTACGGGGCAACCATTATTCACCCCTGGTTTAACACCGCGTAGAGGTGGCCATAAGAAATCTAATGAGGAAACCACCAAGGCTAGAGTAGTAATTTCAGGGGAAACCATGCATGGTCATTTGAACCGGGCTGACTAATAATTGACAGTTCACGTGACAGACTGTTGTCCAGGTGCTTTTCTCTCATCCTTTGTGCATGTATGCCCATGTGATTCCTTCTGTTTTAGCAAGCCATAGCGCATATTACAACCAGAGCCCTCTCTTTGTGTCAGGCCCTCCTGCAACTATTCCAGCAATACCTTTTTTTACTAAACAACTCTCAACTGAAGAAAAAAAAGGAAAAAGAAAAAGCACAACTGAGTTATGCTTTATTCGGTGGACAAAACTGAGATCTTAAGCCTGGGACTCAGCATCTCTGTTAACTCTGAGAAACTGCTCTGAAGCCACAAGGGAGGAAGCCAGGGTATATACGGGTTTTTGCAACAAAGACTGGGTAGTCAGGACATCAAAAGATTACTTATTGCTTCAAGAACACCAGATATGTCAAGCTAAGGAATTTAGTGCTTTTCTATGTATGGGAAGCCGCAAGGACAGGGCTCCCTGAAATCATTCCCTTGATGGGCACCTCAGCTATCTGGGAAGCTGTCTGGGGCCAGTGTCCTGTGTTTTCTCATCCTGCATTTCCTCAGGGTGCCCTGTTGGATGGTAGCTGGATTGTCTGATGATTTGATGGCAGGCATTCCATTTCCATCCTGAGTTCCCTCAGGGCTCACCGTTGGGGGTGGCTGTAGCAGCTAATGGCTACAACATCCTTTGTTTACTGATACGGCATTTGGCATTTCTAGTTCACACAACTTTCTCTACTATAGGCTCAGGAAGCTTTGCTACTCTTAGGCTGGTTTCTTTTTTTAATTGTTTTTCTACCAAATAGCCTAACTTAGAAAACATGGGTATATTGAAGGTCTTTTTCCCTTCTAAAGTTGCTTGTCTCTCTTTTCTCCTTTAATTGAAATGACTATTCAGACAGTAAAGAATTTGCCTGTAATGCAGGCAACCTTCATTCGATCCCTGGGTTGGGAAGATCCCCTGGAGAAGGGAACGGCTACCCACTCCAGTATATAGGCCTGGAGAATTCTATGGACTGTAACATCCATGGGGTCACAAAGAGTAGGACACGACTGAGTGACTTTCACTTTACTTCAGAGTCTTTTACATGTTTTGTAAGAGTTGTGATGTATCAGTTCAGTTCAGTCACTCAGTAGTGTCCAGCTCTTTGCAACCCCATGAACTGCAACACACCAGGCCTCCCTGTCCATCACCTAAATCTCAGAGTTCACCCAAACTCATGTCCATTGAGTCAGTGATGCCATCCAACCATCGGATCCTCTGTTGTCCCCTTCTCCTCTTGCCCTCAATCTTTCCCAGCATCAGGGTCTTTTCAAATGAGTCAGCCCTTCGCATCAGGTGGCCAAAGTATTGGAGTTTCAGCTTCAACATCAATCCTTCCAATGAAATCCAGGACTGATCTCCTTTAGGATGGACTGGTTGGATCTCCTTGCAGTCCAAGGGACTCTCAAGAGTCTTCTCCAACACTACAGTTCAAAAGCAACAATTCTTTGGTGCTCATCTTTCTTTATAGTCCAACTCTCACATCCATACATCACTACTAGAAAAACCATAGTCTTGACTAGATGGACCTTTGTCGGCAAACTAATGTCTCTGCTTTTTAATATGCTGTTGAGGTGGGTCATAACTTTCCTTCCAAGGAGTAAGTGTCTTTTCATTTCATGGCTGCAATCACCATCTGCGGTGGTTTTGGAGCCCAAAAATATAAAGTCAGCCACTGTTTCCCCATTTATTTGCCATGAAGTGTTGGGACCGGATGCCATGATCTTAGTTTTCTGAATGTTGAGCTTTAAGCCAACTTTTTCCTCTCCTTTTCCACTTTTTTCATCACTTTCTGCCATAAGGGTGGTGTCGTCTGCATAATTGAGGTTATTGATAGTTCTCCTGGCAATCTTGATTCCAGCTTGTGCTTCATCCAGCCCAGCATTTCTCATGATGTACTCTGCATATAAGTTAAATAAGCAGGGTGACAATATACAGCCTTGACGTACTCCTTTTTCTGTTTGGAACCAGTCTGTTGTTCCATGTCCAGTTCTAACTGTTGCTTCCTGACCTGCATATAGGTTTCTCAAGAAGCAGGTCTGGTGGTCTGTTATTCCTATCTCTTTCAGAATTTTCCACAATTTATTGTGGTCCACACAGTCAAAGGCTTTGGCATAGTCAATAAAACAGAAATAGATGTTTTTCTGGAACTCTCTTGCTTTTTCAATGATCTAGCAGTTGTTGACAATTTGATCTCTAGTTCTTCTGCCTTTTCTGAAACCAGCTTGGACATCTGGAAGTTCATGGTTCACGTATTGCTGAAGTCTGGCTTGGAGAATTTTGAGCATTACTTTGTTAGTGTGTGAGATGACTGCAATTGTGCAGTAGTTTGAGCATTCTTTGGCATTGCCTCTCTTAGGGATTGGAATGAAAACTGACCTTTTCCAGTCCTGTGGCCACTGCTGAGTTTTCCAAATTTGCTGGCATATTGAGTGTAGCACTTTCACAGCATCATCTTTCAGGATTTGAAATAGCTCCACTGGAATTCCATCACCTCCACTAGCTTTGATCATAGTGATACTTCGTAAGGCCCACTTGACTTCACATTCCAGGATGTATGGCTCTAGGTGAGTGATCACACCATTGTGATTATCTTGGTAGTGAAGATCTTTTTTGTACAGTTCTTCTGTGTATGTGATATATACATACAACTAAATTCTTCTCTTTTATGAAAGGTAATCTCAGGCTTGCTGACAAGATTGGAGTAATGTTACTATAAGCACATAAAATTTGCACTGTATAATTTATGACGTCTGTCCTCTTAAAAAATCTTTATACTTGAACTTCAAAGGTAATCTAAATATAGATTACTTAAACATAAATATTGCCTGTTTTGACCTGCCTTTTAAAACATTTTTGTGTTCACAGAAAGGAAAACTATCACATTTATAAAATAAAATAATTTTTGCACCTTTGCAATCTAATAAAAATGGCAATATTCCTCATTACTTTCATATATCCTTTAAAAGACATATTTACAGATGTTATAAATGTATCCTATTTTATCAAGATAAGGAGGATATTCCTATTTCAGGTGAGTCATTGGCATAATACAGCTGTCTGAATATAAGTGCTTAATCACCAAGTGAAAATTAGCTTTACAATCTTTAAAACTGTGATTCATCATCTTGGTTGAAAAATCTATACCTGAGGTAACTATTATTTACTGTTTTCCTCCTTAATTGAGTATTCCAGTTGAATGCTAACATAGATTAAAAAAAAATAAGCAGTATTTTTCTGCAGAGAATTGAATCACAAATCACATACCAATTTAGACAATCGAATCAAAATTCTCAAATATCTAAAAGCAAAATTATTCCAATTCTTTAGGATTTTAAGTACATCTGATGCAGAAGTTCACATTTAAGCTTTAGGCTCTGTTGTCCCCTGGCAAACACTCTCAGGCAGTTCATTCAGCTGATAGGTCTCTAAGAGACCAATCAAAGCTATTCAGCTCAAATGGTATAAAAGAATTCAATCCATGTGCCTTACTGAGTTATAGCCTAGCTTAATCAAAAGGGCTGCAAATTGAGCCTAGTAGCATTTCATGTGGGATATAATTGTTCAAGAAATAGACTCAAGGGTAGAGATTAAAGATGCACTGATAGAACACTCTAATTTCTTTAGTCTCCCATTTAAATAAATAGTTCTCATTGTAGCCTATTTCTATCAATGACTGTAAACTTGTAAGTATTCCCACATTGCTCTTAAGAGTAGTACTAAATTTAGAATATTGTATATAAAGAATTTGTGCCCAAATTTCAGTAGCCTTCTGACTATAGAGATAAACATTTTCATTACCAAGCAGTCTCAGGGTTTCTACCTTTCAAAAAATAAAGTCTGAATAAAGTCTGTTCTCTTTAACTTTGCATTCTAAAAAATTTCAATATGTTACTGAACAATGTTTTCAGGCTCCACAGCCCTGTACAGACGATTGCTGACCTCCTTCAGAACTGCCACTACTAAATTCCCCAGATCTCCCAAATCAACTGCCTATTCTTCTATGGATGTGCATTCCCTCCAAGCCATAGTCAGATTCCTCTCTCAACTTAGCTAGATCACACTACCTTCGGCCTGGTCATACATATAATCACAAAAGACGAGGAATGTATGGTAATACATTGTACATGGTACACTTGTACATGAAACAATTGTACACAGTAAAAACTAGTCTTAAAAGCAGTTCTTCCAAGTTTCCAAGCTTAATTTGAAGCCTCATTCTTCAGTTCAATTTAGTCACTCAGTCATGTCTGACTCTTAGCGACCCCATGAATTGCAGCATGCCAGGCCTCTCTGTCCATAACCGATGCCTGGATTTCACCCAAACTCATGACCATCAAGGTGGTGATGCCATCCAGCCATCTCATCCTCTGTCGTCCCCTTCTCTTCCTGCCCCCAATCCCTCCCAGCCTCACAGTCTTTTCCAATGAGTCCACTCTTCACATGAGGTGGCCGAAGTACTGAAGTTTCAGCTTCCACATCAGTCCTTCCAAAGAACACCCAGGACTGACCTCCTTTAGAATGGACTGGTTGGATCTCCTTGCAGTCCAAGGGACTCTCAAGACTCTTCTCCAACACCACAGTTCAAAAGCATCAATTCTTTGGCGCTCAGCTTTCTTCACAGTCCAATGCTCACATCCATACATGACCACTGGAAAAACCATAGCCTTGACTAGACAGACCTTTGTTGGCAAAGTAATATCTCTTCTTTTGAATATGCTGTCTAGGTTGGTCATAACTTTCCTTCCAAGGAGTGTCTTTTAATTTCATGGCTGCAGTCACCATCTGCAGTGATTTTGGAGCCCCCCAAAAAATAAAGTCTGACACTGTTTCCACTGTTTCCCCATCTATTTCCCATGAAGTGGTGGGACCAGATGCCATGATCTTCGTTTTCTGAATGTTGAGCTTTAGGCCAACTTTTTCACTCTCCTCTTCCATTTTCATCAAGAGGCTTTTGAGTTCATCTTCGTTTTCTGCCATAAGGGTGGTGTCATCTGCATATCTGAGGTTCTTGATATTTCTCCCAGCAATCTTGATTCCAGAAGAAGCTTGTGCTTCTTCCAGCCCAGAGTCTCTCATAATGTACTCTGCATATAAGTTAAATAAGCAGGGTGACAATATACAGCCTTGACGTACTCCTTTTCCTATTTGGAACCAGTCTGTTGTTCTATGTCCAGTTCTAACTGTTGCTTCCTGATCTGCATATAGGTTTCTCAAGAGGGAATACCAGGTGTTCTGGTATTCCCATCTCTTTCAGAATTTTCCACAGTTTATTGTGATCCACACAGTCAAAGTCTTTGAGATGGCAAGAGTGAAATTTGGCATTCTAGGAATCAGCGAACTAAAATGAACTGGAATGGGTGAATTTAACTCAGATGACCATTATATATACTACTATGGGCAGGAATCCCTTGGAAGAAATGGAGTAGCCATCATGGTCAACAAAAGAGTCTGAAACCTCTTTCTTAAATCCTGCTAATTTCCAAGTAGGATAAATAAGTTCCCCTATACTTATTATAAGACTTAGCAGTTTAGGAGGAAGAACGTGGTGGCTCAAACACGGGCTTGTTTCCATAATAGAGAACTGGAATGGTTTGAGATGTATTTGGAGTAAGATAACCGGACTCAATGATTGATTGGGTGTGGAGGTGATGGAGAAGATCAAGTTAGCATAGGATTGTAAGAGAATAGATGTGGGGAATAGAGAAGGAAGAAAAACACTTTTCATGGTTTTGAAAATTGGAAAACCCTTTCTCATCCACAGTTAGTGAAAGGCACTGACCTTCCAGTTTTCACCTAACACTCATGGGCTCATAAAGTGCTGAAAGGAAGGATAACATTCATTAGCCACCTCCTCATGGTAGTACTATTCCTCTAAAAGTCCAAATGGTTACATCATAATAATACTTGTTTACTTGGACAGGTTATAATTTGCTTTCTTAGATTAATAATTTTGCCTAACATAGAGAGTCAGATCAGATCAGATCAGTCTCTCAGTCGTGTCTGACTCTTTGCAACCCCATGAATCGCAGCACGCCAGGCCTCCCTGTCCATCACCAACTCCAGGAGTTCACTCAGACTCACATCCATTGAGTCAGTGATGCCATCCAGCCATCTCATCCTCTGTTGTCCCCTTCTCCTCTTGTCCCCAATCCATCCCAGCATCAGAGTCTTTTGCAATGAGTCAACTCTTCGCATGAGGTGGCCAAAGTACTGGAGTTTCAGCTTTAGCATCATTCCTTCCAAAGAAATCCCAGGGCTGATCTTCAGAATGGACTGGTTGGATCTCCTTGCAGTCCAAGGGACTCTCAAGAGTCTTCTCCAACACCACACTTCAAAAGCATCAATTCTTCTGCACTCAGCTTTCTTCACAGTCCAACTCTCACATCCATACATGACCACAGGAAAAATCATAGCCTTGACTAGACAGACCTTTGTTGGCAAAGTAATGTCTCTACTTTTGAATATGCTATCTAGGTTGGTCATAACTTTCCTTCCAAGGAGGAAGTGTCTTTTAATTTCATGGCTGCAGTCACCATCTGCAGTGATTTTGGAGCCCCCCAAAAATAAAATCTGACACTGTTTCCACTGTTTCCCCATCTATTTCCCATGAAGTGATGGGACCGGATGCCATGATCTTCGTTTTCTGAATGTTGAGCCTTAGGCCAACTTTTTCACTCTCCACTTTCACTTTCATCAAGAGGCTTTTGAGTTCCTCTTCACTTTCTGCCATAAGGGTGGCATCATCTGCATATTTGAGGTTATTGATATTTCTCCCGGCAATCTTGATTCCAGCTTGTGTTTCTTCCAGTCCAGCGTTTCTCAATCTAATATATAAAAGGTCAATAGCTGGACACATTTAATGGACACTTAAAGTACAGTATAGAAAATAGCGAATGGTCTATGAAACCATATACCCACAGTCTGTTACTACATTTTGTAAAATGCCTGCACAGATTCTCATTGAATTTAGAGAGTAGACATAAAAACTCTTTGAGTGGCCTTTGGGATTTCCCCAAAGTTAGGTAGACATTCTTTAGCAAAGCTAAAGCTATGGAAAGGAGAGACCCATATGATGGATGGCTGATTAAGAAAAGTGTATCTCTTCTTAATGATGACAACCTTAGGGACCTTCCTGACCATGATTTGGAAAACTGCACCCCTCCCTCTGGCTTTCCAGGTGGCTCAGTGGTAAAAGAATCTGTCTGCCAATGTAGGAGAGGCAGGAGACTCGGGTTCAATCCCTGGATCAGGCTCTAGAGGAGGAAATGGAAACCCATTCAAGTATTCTTGTCTGGAAATCCTATGGACAGAGGAGCCAGGTGAGCTACAATTCATAGGGCTACAAAGAGTCACCTCTCAGCCTTCTTTCCTTTCTCTGCGGTTCTTAACACCATCTGACTAAGTTGCATATTTACTTCTTTGCTTTTTTACTGCCTGCTTCTCCTTTCCCAGATTCAGAATGCAGGATGTGTTTTGCTATATGATTTGTCTGCCACTGTGTCTTTAGCATAGACTAGCACCGTACACACAAGAAGTAAGCACTTAAGATCACTTGTGAAAGGAATAAATGCTCCACATTTGATTCTGGCTGAGGTCACTACAGAATGTGCCATTTAAAATCCATTCCAACTTTAGCCTTTTCAAGACAAAATCAGGAAATGTCAACTTCCTTGTCATTTCTGACATCCCTGCACTAATATGTGATCAATGATTGTGTTAGCACATTGGCTATATCATATTTCATCAGTAACACAACATCTGTCATAGGGACATGGACTGAATAAGAAAGCATTCACTTAAAAACTAAGAATTATAGATGTAACTTGCAGTGGGAGAAAAATCACCTTACTTGGTTTATTGTTTTGAAATTTTATTAGTCAAAGAAAAAAGGCATATTCTGAGTAAAACAGTACATATTTTATGAAGGTTTCAATATTCATTAAATGTAATAATAAAGCAGTTATTAAGACCTCCCAAATATTTTAATAATTACCAAATTAGCTTGACAGTTAATATGTGTGTTCAGTTGTGTCTGACTTTTTGTGGTCCCATGGACTCTAGCCCTCCAGGCTCTTCTGTCTATGGAATTCTCCAGGCAAGAATCCTGGAGTGGGTTTTCACTTTCACTCCAGGGGATCTTCCCAACCCAGGGATCAAACTGGAGTCTCTTGTGTATCCTGCATTGGCAGCGATTCTTTGCCACTAATGCTACCTGGGAAGCCAGGTGGAAAAAGAGAATATGTTAGCTAATGATGTATTTTGAACATAATATCCCTTTTATAGAAAATTATGTTTATAAAGAATTTAAGAGATAATTTTTTATCATATTATGACTCAAAAATTTTAAAAATAACTTTTAAAACTATATTTTATTTATTTCTGCTTAGACCAAGATTGTTACAAGAAAAAGTTCTATTAAAAATTCTTCATATAAATAGAGCTAAAACAGTAAGCTTGCCACCTCAAAGTTTCCTGAGGAGAAAAATCTCCAGAGTGACTTAGGACATTTACAATAAATCATCTCCCATCCAGTCTAAAGAAGAACATAACAAATACAAAGAAAAATGATGTATAAAAGTAAGTGAGGTACTAACAACATGTTTTGTTTTTATAAACCAAACTTTAACAACAGGTTTTCAAAAATGCATTAAGTGTAAGATATGCTTTTTAACAAGAGTAAATTTGTTCTAAATAAGGCAGTTTCTTAGTGTTGAGTTTATTGAGGCTAAAGATGTAATCAAATTTGCTGAAATGATTGTGCTGGAATATAAAATATTTTGAATAATTGAAAACAAGATGCTTTGAGAGCTACCCAAGGTACAAATGAGAGAAACAACTTGTTTTCTTTAAAAAATGTTACTGAAAAACTTTTTTTCTGAATCATATTCTTCTGTAAAATATGTTTAGTGGTATTTAGTGAGCCTATTTCAAATAAGCATCTATGTGGATGCACAAAAGTAAAAGTCACAGTAGATAGCAAGAGTAAGCTGGTAGCTGATAGTATTAAGAGTTAAGCCTTGCATCACTGATTGCCAAACCTTAAAATTTTTAAATGTTCTTTAATGTCTATATTAAAGAACACATTAATCAATTTTAAGATGAAAACACCTTTCAGTGAAATGTCTGTCTCATAAACTATTGTTGTGTAAAGACGTTTTAGATACAGAACACTAAGTCATTTCATGTTTGAGCGCTTAGCTCTTAACAAGATGGAGATGCTCCGGATCCTGTGTACCGGGTGTTGATGACATAGCCTCCCACCAGGACAGCTCAACTTAATGCATTTCATGGTAAGTAGTGGCACAAGGCGTTATTTATTTGACAGTGCTTTAAAATTCTTTATTGCAGCAAAAGGAAGGCCAGCTCAAGAACAATTCTGACTGTCCTCTTAGAAGCATTAGCTTGACCCATGTTATTGCCACAATAAGAAAATTCTTGATATATGACTTGTTTCATATAATTATGCCATGAAATGGCCTTTGAAATTGGCATGGGTTCTTTGATAAGAGCACAGGTTTTGAAAAATGCAGTTCTTGTATTATTTTCGTACATACCATGATGCATGGTGAACATAAACATTTTAAGAGTAGAAAATTTGTGTGAGAAAACTTTGAAACTAGCAATTTATCAAGTAGATAAACTTTGCCTAGCTTTTTCTTGGTCATGCTTTTCTTCAGCCTGACCAACAAGAATGATCTTAGTCACCAGTTTAACAATTTCTTCATGTCCATTGACTTCCAACAAAAGAAAAAGAAAAGATCTTGGTTAAAATTAGAATTCTTTTTTAAAAGCATTTAGCAAAAATACAATATTTTTGTTGGCTTTTGCTTAATAAGAACTACAAGATATTGATATAATCAATATCACTTATATTTATTATACAAAACATTAGAAAATACCTAGAATTTACATAAATATAAATACTTTAATTTCTGTATTTCCTATGGAGGTATACTAAAAAACATCTGGAAATTATGTAAGTAAATCAGAACAATTTTTATATAAAGTTTTATAGAAATAACATGTATATTCAAACCTAAAAATATTTCAATACAGTGAAAATTTTTTTAAAAGTGTAGTATTGGCTATATCTTTTAACATATCTATACCCCATCAATTTTAGATATTTATGAAAAAGTAGATGGGGAAACAGTGAAAACAGTGTCAGACTTTATTTTGGGGGACTCCAAAATCACTGCAGATGGTGACTGCAGCCATGAAATTAAAAGAAGCTTACTCCTTGGAAGGAAAGTTATGACCAACCTAGATAGCATATTCAAAAGCAGAGACGTTACTTTGCCAACAAAGGTTCGTCTAGTCAAGGCTATGGTTTTTCCTGTGGTCATGTATGGATGTGAGAGTTGGACTGTGAAGAAGGCTGAGCACCGAAGAATTGATGCTTTTAAACTGTGGTGTTGGAGAAGAGTCTTGAGAGTCCCTTGGACTGCAAGGAGATCCAACCAGTCCATTCTGAAGGAGATCAGCCCTGGGATTTCTTTGGGAGGAATGATGCTAAAGCTGAAACTCCAGTACTTTGGCCACCTCATGCGAAGAGTTGACTCATTGGAAAAGACTCTGATGCTGGGAGGGATTGGGGGCAAGAGGAGAAGGGGACGACAGAGGATGAGATGGCTGGATGGCACCACTGACTTGATGGACGTGAGTCTCAGTGAACCCTGGGAGTTGGTCATGGACAGGGAGGCCTGGCATGCTGCGATTCATGGGGTTGCAAAGAGTCAGACAAGACTGAGCGACTGAACTGAAGTGAACTGAAACCAAATATCTGAATAAGATAATTTAAAATTTTGGTCCTCGTTACAAATCAAATGGAGAAGGTAATTGCAACCCACTCCAGTATTCTTTCCAGGAGAATGCCATGGACAGAGGGGCCTAGCGGGCCCCAGTCCATGGGGTCGCAAAGAGTTGGACATGACTAAGCGACTAACACACACACACACACACATACACACACAAATCAAAAGCGTGTGGAAATCGAAACATACTTTTGAAAATTTCTCATGCTTTTGGTAGAATATGCCCCAGCCATCACTACCACCTACCATCATTACCACCTACAAACATGAAAGTTTTCTCTACTGCAAAGAATGTTGAACATTACCTCAGTAAACTGTATTAGGCTGGGAGCGAGGAATTTCATGTAGGAATTAGTGTTTCCCCCAGACGACAGGAGAAAAACCTCAAGTTCTGAGAATCAGCATACTCCACCTGCTGACTTCACTCTAGCAGCCTGAAGTTCTGTAAGGAGGAAGAAAGCCCTGCGTCTTGGGGAGGCCCACAGTTGCCAAGCTAGAAGCGCTCTCTGGTGGTGTGTCCCCTTGGTGGCCCCACTGACATGCTGAAAACTATGGCTTCTGTTTCACTTTATAAATCTCTATGGGTTCCTCTCCTCAGCAAGTCACCAAGATCATTTCAGAAGAGGAATTTGAGAAATGTAGTTGGCAGCTTTGAAATGACTATTGACGGTGCCAAGGTGACAACAACGAATCAAGGATCAAAAATACATTAACACTGTATTTATTTAGTTTATTAAAGTGTATCAAAAATTGAAGTAAATATATTAAGTTTCCAACATTACCCAGTCTTTGTACAGAGCATGAAGGGCATGGCTGTCTTGAGGGTTCACTGCCAAGGGGCAGAGACTCTTGTGCCAGGTGCCTGGGAATGAAAGCTTAAACTTAAAGTGGATACAGGTAGTGGGGTTGCAAAGATAGTCAAATGACATCCAAGGCCCTTCAAATACTGGCCTGCTGGGCAAATACTGGACCTTCATTCTTTGCATTTAAATGGTTTTATACCTCCTTTAAAATAAAAATGTCTTACAATGGGTAGCTTTTAAGTGGGACTTGGCTATACCATTATAATCAAGAATCTGAGAGGAGATTTCAATTTTAGGAAAAGAGAAATGAGGGTGTAAGAGCCCTAACTCTTTGAATGAAGAGCAAAGATAAGATAGACACACACGTGTGCCTGTTTCACTATACACGCAATGCCCTCAGCACTGCAGTGCTGAAGAAGACTCTTGAGAGTCCCCTGAACTGCAAGGAGATCAAACCAGTCAATGCTAAAATAAATCAACCATGAATATTCATTGGAAGGACTGATGCTGAAGCTGTATCTCTAATACTTTGACCATCTGATGCAAAGAGCTGTCTCATTGGAAAAGCCCCTGATGCTGAGAAAGATTGAGGGCAAAAGAAGAAGGGGTAACAGAGGATAAGATTGTTAGATAGCATCACCGGCTAAATGGACACGAATTTGAGCCAACTCTGGGCAATAGTGAAGAACAGGGGAGCCTGGCATACTGCAGTCCATGAGGTTGCAAAGAGCAAAGAGAAGGACACAATTTAGCGACTTAACAACAACATTTCCTCTGCTTGACAATCATGTTTAAACTGAGTCCGAGGGGTTTTTCCAAATGTTCTGACTTTTTGAATCACTTTTCTATTCTTTCTTTTTGGAGGGGGGATAGAGGCATAAACTATATATTCCCAAAATAGCCTTATGATATTATTATAAGCTTTATTATATTATTATGGTTCTGCCTTATTGTATACATGCATATATATAATATATACATACATATATATAATATATATATATATATATACAAAAAAGTATCTTGATTAGAAAGTGATAGTACAAACAAAAATATTGTTTGCCAATGGTAAAAAAAACACACTTGATTTTGAAAGAATAGTAATGACTGCTGTCCTTCAGAGGGGGAATATCACATTTTAAACCTCCTTCAGCATAAACGTAAGCCTAATAACCTACTTGTGTTAGTCACTTGGTTGTGTCCGACTCTCTGTGACCCCATGGACTACAGCCCACCAAGTTCCTATGTCCATGGAATTCTCCAGGCAAGAATACTGGAGTGGGTTGGCATTTCCTTCTCCAAATAACCTACTTATGAGGCCATAATTGTGTAGTGTTTTCAAATTAGGAGGAAAGTCTGTGGAAACTTTTAGTAATGCCATTCACTGATACTAAAATTGTATTACCCATTACAAAAAACCGCACCTGGAGGAGCCATAGAGGACACAGTTAATTGAACTGTATTTTTAAGTGTTGCACATTTATAGAACATTTACTTTCTCAGAACACTGGAAAACACAGGTCTCAAAAAACAATTCTCCCAGTCATGAGGAAAGATGGAAAAAAATTCCAAAACATATAAAATAGGATCCTGTTCCATATATAATTAGTGCATTTACATAATTGAATCATCCAGTCCCCAAATTTCATTTCTCCTTGAAACTCATTCCAGAAAAAAAATAGCCTCAGGGAAATAGTTATAAATAGGTCTTCTACCAGGGTAGGTCTATTTCATTTTACTGAATAGAAAGTATTTGTTTCTATAATTGCTTTACTGGTCCCAGAAAATGTTCTTTGTTTTGGTGAGTAATTTGAGTCCAGTTAAAAGTTAGGCATTAAAACAGATCTATTAAGTTTGGGCTTTTATAATCATTGTTCTTAGACTTTAAAAACAAAATTCTATGACGTGTCCATTTTCACTGTGGCTCTCCTCAGTGCTCCACAAAATGACTAGTGATTTTGTCTTTCAAAACAATTCAAGGACAGAAAAAAAAAAAATATATATATATATATATATATATATCGCTCAGTCATGTCCTACTCTTTGCTGCCCCATGGACTGTAGCCTACCAGGCTCCTCTGTCCATGGGATTTCTCAGACAACAATATTGGAAGGGGTTGCTATTTTCTTCTCCAAGGGATCTTCTCGACCCAAGGATCTAACCCTGGCTCTCCTCATTACTGTCTTCTTTACCGTTTGTGCCACCAGGGACAGAAAACTCTAGAATAAAATTGAAAGTGTGAGGGGCGTTACTTACATGGTATATGCTGGAAAGTACACATATGGAATGGAAGTTAGAAAGTAGATGCTCTCTCTTGCTGTTGTGTTATTGGCAAAATATATGACTGTGAGTGTTTCGTTTAACTACTTTGGGTTTTGTGTTCCTTGTTTGTAATTTATGAGATTGGACAAGACCACAAGCAATCCCTTCAGTGCAACATTTTATGACTGTCACTTTTTGTTACTGGTGTGAGAAAGGCTTTCAGAAAGACTGTGCTCCTAGGTAGAGAGGAAGGTAAGTCTGATGCTGCTTTTCCTGATGAAGTCTTGAGGAATAAAAGAGAAGTTCTTCTAAAAGTGCTCAAGAGAGGGAGTCCTAAGGGTTTACATGGGGCATATAGCATGGCTCCCCCTGGGAACAGAAGAAGCTGTATACGTGTTTGACATCCAATAGAAAGACAGAAGTTTACCAATTGGTTAGTCTTTAGTGATGTTCCTCTCCACACATGGTGAAGTAGCACAAAGCAGGAAAACCCAGTAATGGTTAAGAACATAGACTCTGGAGCCTGATCCTCCAGCTCTGTAATCCCTTCCAGCTCTGTAATCCCAAGTCTACTGCTTACAAACCCAAAAAATAACCTAGTTTCTTCATCGTATGTTGGGGGTCTTTCACATGTCTTGTGACAAATTTTTCCTGGCCTAACTTTCCAAGGGAGCTAGGCTAGCAAACAGTCTTGAAAGATAAAGATCAGTTCTCTCTGTGGGTAAGAAGACAGATTTGTTTCCTGGTTAAGATAATATAGATAATGACTCTCTCCAGGTTAAAGATTGTGCAGGTTTGCTAGCAGCCTCCTTTGTCGATTGAGGTTTTACTAAGCTTGATGTCTCTTACTTGTGACACAAAACCAATGTGTCCCTTTCTCATGGGAGCTAGGGGGACACACAGTATTGATGTGACAATGAAGTTCATGACACTAGTATATCAGTTGAAAACAAGTCCTTTATCTCCAACCCAGCGTCTGCAAGACTGTGGCAGGGTAACCACTTAGTTAGAAAGCAGGGTACAATCTCTGACCCTGCACATTTCCTTACACTGTAAAATGGGAAAGGACAATATGCATCTTATCTGATTATTACAAAGGTATGTCACGAACATTTATGAAAATCTCCCAAATGGTAACTTGTACAGAATAAGCATAATATAAGTATTAAACAAACAAAAAAGCATATATTTTCATCATTTCTCAAAGTATCTCCTCTCACAAGACTCTTAATACTTAAATGTATACACCTTTATATTCAAAGGGACTTTAGAAATACACATACATTTTAACTGTTACTGGCACATCTGTATTTTCGTTACTCCCATAGGAAAGGCTCTATTTTGAAACCCAAAGACTTGCACTGGAAATCCTGCTCCACTACTGATCAGTTTTGTGGGCTTAAGGAGTTTATTTAATCTCCATAATGAGTACTTCTCTCAGTCCAAACTGTAAATTTAATTTTCTATACCTGAATTAATTTCTTTTACAAGATCCATTTCATGGCATATAAAAAATAACAATAAATAAAAACAAAGCAATCTGTCATTAATTCAGGTTCTTTGCTTTGTTTGTCCTGGCTGCTGAGCACTGGAGGCCTTTGTGGTGTCTTGTTAGGGTTTGGAGAGCCAGGATCCTCAATTCTCTGCTGCGCATGCAGTTAGACTGAGTTGGTGTTACCTAGGAGTGGGTCCAGGTTTTGTATATATTCAAAATTGTACATTCAGTGGTGGATGGAGGAGGCTTGAATGAAAATAATACAAAATTAGGTACAAAAACAAACATCTATTTAGAATGAGAAAATACATCATAGCTATTTACAACTGTAAAACAGTTTTGACACCATAAATATTATACACTCTGGAGAAATAATACCTTACACTTTTAGAATATTTTTTACCTACAAATTGGACTGCATTTTAATCCCTTTGTCACATGACAAATTTTAAAGAATATAAATAATTATGGGGTAGGAAATAGATAATTTATGCTTTCTTCTTGGAGTTTTGTTATTATTGATAGGATTACAACATATGATTTCACATGAAGACAAATTCATTGTTTATAGTACTATTATAAGTTTGTGACCTAAAATAATGAGGTTCTGAGGAATTCCACATAGTGTAATTCTTATATATCCATCTTTACATATTGTATTAACAATTATATATTCTGTACCATCAACTATATGCCTGGAAGTTACAACCTCCTGACGGAGATAACTAGAAACCTTTCACAGAGCATCTTCTAGTTTTCAACATGCAAGTGGGATATTTTAAAGGGGAACAGGGAGTCCACTGAAAAAGCTCCAATGGTTAAGTATAAAATAATTTGAGCCAAAAAAAGAATAAATTAGGACTGGGTTAAACTCAAACTATAAAATAAACATCCATGAGTCCATACAGATATGAATAAACTAATAAACTAATAAATGGAGGAGGAGATACAGATATTCCAGACAGAACTCCAGTGTATGTAGATAGTCTACTATTAAGGATGTGGAATATAGAACTCTACTCCTTGAATAGGCTATGCATAGTAACTTCCTTCCAAAGAGTACAGTATTGAACATGAGAAAGGGAGGGAAGAGAAAGTTTACAATGGAGAAACCTTAGGTGATGAAGGTCCACATCAACTGTCATTAAGTCATCTTGATCAGTAAGTATCCCGACACAAAGTGATGAAAATGGTGTTTTACCTCCGTGGTCTTCCTGTGTCCCTGAAGCCCATAACCCCAACATAATCCTGAGAAAATCATCAGATAAATTCCAACTGAGGGATATTCTACAAAATGTCTGACAAGTATTCCTCAAAACTGTCAAGGTCATCAAAAACAGGGAGGGTCACAGCCAAAAAGAGTCTAAGAGACACGATGAGTAAATGTAATATGGTATCCTGGGTGGGATTCTATGCAGAGAAAAAGGATGTAAGGCAAACACTAAGCAAATATCAATAATGTATGGACTTTGGATAAGAATAACATATCAATATTGAGTCATGAATTGTAACAAGTATACCATACTAGTTACAATGCTAGTAATAAGAGAAACTAGGTGTGGGGCATTTGAAAACCTTCTGTACCAGCCTCACAATTTTTCTGTAAATCTAAAACTGTTCTAAAAAATTCTGGTTTTGAACATTTCAACTCTTCTCATCCACTGTCCATGTATTTCTTGTGTTGGGTAACCTTTGGCGCTACACACTCAAGTTATTATATCTGCTGAGAAAGTGCAATGGGCAATAAGAATATTTTTGGAAGCCCTCCATTCATAGGATGCTAGCAATAATATATGTGAGAATCACCTAAATATGTCCCAGGAAATAAAAACTTACGTATTGCCAACTCCACTTCCCCTTTACCAGGTCCCTAAAAGGCCCGCAAATATTTTAATGCCACTCCATCTGAGTGGAAGGGTAGTAGAGTAGAAATCAGGAGGAAAACGGACAGTGTACTTAACCGATTGCAGCTAAAATATATTATTTCTGTAAATTTTAAAAAGTAGATGTCAGGTCCAATTTCTGGAAATGACAGAGTATCCTATAGAAAACTAAAGCATCTTCCAAAGACAACTGTATTTTCTAACTTGATGAATTATTTTTTAAGTAACTGTGAAGACATTATAGCATGATTAAAACGAGGCAGAAGCCAGAGGGGACATAATCCTTGAAAGAATGGGAAGAGACTAGGTGAAATCTGGATCTATTTTGTTTTTCTACTAAACTAAACTCTTTAAATATACTAATAGTTCAAACTGACAGTGAAGTTGAAATGGGCTGAGAAGTCAGAAAGGGAAAGTGAAAGTGATAGTCTCTCAGTCGTGTCCGACTCTTTGTGACTCCATGGACTGTAGCCCACTAGGCTTCTCCGTCCATGGAATTTTCCAGGCAAGAATGCTGGAGTGGGTTGCCATTTCCTTCTCCAGAGGAGCTTTGCCACCCAGGGATTGAACCTGGGTTTCCAGCATTACAGGCAGAGTCTTTATGGCCTGAACCACCAGGGAAGCTTGAGAAGTCAGAAGCCAGAGTTTAAGAACAAAAGCAACTGAAAAGTGAGAAAGAAAATTCCACAAAAAAGTGAGTCATAAATGGAGGTACCCAAAACTTGAATACTGACTTCCCCTGGACCCTGGGCTGCTTCTTGAATAATCCACTGTTGTTGTTCTGTCACTAAGCCGTGTTTGACTCCTTGTGACCCCATAAACTGTAGCATGCCAGGCTTCCCTGTTGTTCATTATCTCCCAAAGTTTGCTCAGATTCATGTCCATTGAGTCAGTGATATTATCTAACCATCTTATCCTCTGCCACTCTCTTCTCCTTTTGACTTCAGTCTTCCACAGCATCAGGGTCTTTTCCAATGAGTGGGCCCTTTGCATTAGGTAGCCAAAGTATTGGAGCTTCAGCTTCAGCATCAGTCCTTCCAATGAATATTCAGGGTTGATTTCCTTTAGGATTGACTGAGTTGATATCCTTCCAGTCCAGGGAACTCTCAAGTGTCTTCTCCAGCATCAGAATTTGAAAGCATCAATTCTTCAGTGCTCAGCCTTCTTTTTGGTCCAGCTCTAACATCCATACACGACTCCTGGAGAAAGTATAGCTTTCACTATACAGACCTTTGTCAGCAAAATGATGTCTACTTTTTAATATGCTGTCTAGGTTTGTCATAGCTTTCTTTCCAAGGAGCAAGCGTCTTTTAATTTCATGGCTGCAGTCACTATGTGCAGAGCCCAGAGTTTCCTAAAGTCCATCATCAAACCAGAGGAGGAGAAATGTTAGCCTGATAGATCCAGGCAGATGGTTGTAACTTGTCAACTTCATACCACATCCATGTATCCCATTGATTTTTCCTGCTCCATAGAAAAGCACCAAGATGGAGCAGATCAAAACCCCACTAAACTTCTTAAAAGCTCCAGAAGAGCATGGGATCAGATGATTCTTCACAGGGTCACTCAGGTGGAGAAGTACAAATAGTGAAACTAGCCAAAGTAGCTGCCCAGACCTGAGATGCCTGCCACCTTCCTGCATGGACAGGGATGGGAGGATACTGGAATGACCACAGACAGCTGTCGCTGGGAAACTCTGGACTCCTACAGATTCTCCTGTGACTAGAGACATTACAAGAGTACAAGTGGATGACATCCTTGCATTGCCAAACCTGCTACTTTAAAAAATTATTTCTTCTTTAGGTGGGCTTATCTAAAAGACAGAAGAGTAGAGGGAATAAGAATCTCTCGAGTCTCAGCTTTTTTTGGGGGGAGGAATCTTACCAAATTCTGAAGCCTTATTCTACTTCTTGATATCTACATGTCTGGGAAAAATAACATATTTCAGGCCTGTGTAAGGTTTTATAAAATCACAGGCAAGGCTCTATAAAATGTGTATAATCATAGCACATCTCTCCTAGTGTTTTTCAGAGTGTTAAATAAAATAATGTAAGATATTTACAAAAATTTCTCTCATATAGTAAGAACCCAAAATAAAATTACTATTATTAGTTATCTGTTGGAATACAGTTTGAGAAAGAAAGGGGGATTATTCTCATTGAAAATTATAAAACTCTGTGGTATCTTACTGTTCCTGAAGTATTGGGCATAAAAAACCCTAGCTACAACTGAATAAGGACAAGAGAGGGGAAAAGGACAAGGGGGAAAGTACACTAATTGAATATGCAAAAATATTACCCTGATTCACTCTCCAGACAGTTTCCTATGTAGAGAAAATAATACGCTTATGAAGTTAATGTAAGGATTAAATAAGAAAATAATGCATTCAAATTTCTTAGCATGATCCCTGATATACAGTAAGCACTCAATAATGTTAGGTGAATTGACTTATACAATCATTGTTTCTCATGAATCTAGAGGAGAGAAACACATAAAGGAAAACATTTATCAAGAATAAAATGTAACAATGGCTAACTGTATAGTGATTTCCAAAAACTGACCTGAGTAAATTAGCCACCTAATAAGAATGTTGATCAATCTACCTTTCTAATGTAATAACTTATACTAACATAGTATGATAACTTATACTACAATCTGTTACATAAAGTCCTATGACACTAATTGTCTGAGGTAATCCTCAAAAACTGTGAGATAGGTAATATTGTCATTTAGTTGTTAAGTCATGTCTAACTCTTTGCCACCCCACAGACTGTAGCCTGTCAGCCTCCTCTGTCCATGGAATTCTCCAGGCAAGAATACTGGAGTGGGTTGCCATTCCCTTCTCTAAGGGATCTTCTTGACCCAGGATTCAAACTCACATCTCCTGCATTGGCAGGCAGATTCTTTACCATGGAACCACCAGGGAAGCCCTGTGAGATAGGTATTAGCTGTCTTTAATGAGAGCAGAGGAGACACAGGCTGTGTCAGAGCCAGGGTGAAACCCCATAAATTTTGATTCAAAGTCTCTGGACTTTTCCACCAACCCAGAAATATTCCATATGCAAAAATAGAGCCAGCTGTTTCTGCCCCTTCCCTACTTTTCCAATTGGGACTCCCCGGAAACCTCACTTTCTTATCCAAGTTCCTTCTGGCTTAGCTTTCAGTGAAAGTTTTTGCTTCTTATCTTTTTCTGGTTAGTTTTGGAACAGAATGATCACGTATATTCTTTTCACTTGGTCTGAGCTACTGCAGAGCCTGAAAGAAAGGTGACGATGTATTGTGGGGATGGAAGGTACGAACACTTACGAAATAAATGGGATTTAAATGTGTATGTCGGTTCAGAAATGGGCAGGAAAGAACCAAGAAAATGGTTTCCATTTATCTTCCTTTTAATCAAAACCTGCATTTGAGGAGATGAGGTCCATCCCTCAAAGCAGAAGGCTAAGGGCTCTATAATCACCAGATATTAATCTATGGTAGAACAGACTCTACTCATCTACCTTTTTCCTAAAATGGGGAAAATTCATCTTTTAAAGGCACATCTTCAGTTTGCCTTCCAGATAGATGAAATTTTATTTCCTGTAACTCAGATATTAATTAATTTGATGGGATTTCATGTTTTGCCAGGATTCACTTGTTTTTTTTTGTTATGCAAACATGTAAAATCATCAAGGTGGTAACCAATGAGGAAAGTTTGTATAAAAATAGATAACTTGATCACCAGGGTGATAAGTATAGTACTTAGCAGCATAAGAAATACTTTCTGTATTATTATTGGTATATGAAAAGTTTTAAATTGATTTGTCTGTAACTGCTTCATTGAATTTTAATATTTTGATCAGCTCACTATGATATTGCAATTTTGGGTGAATTTTAATGAGTTCAAGTATTCATTAGGATACAATATAATTATTTCTATAGAAGCATGTGTTTTGGTTCAGTAATTTTTTATTGAATCATATAATTATGAAATCAAATACAAAGAAGTGAGTATTGCTATTTAACAGTATCATAAACATTCATAATTTAAGAGAGATGTCGCATTATACACTGAAATCCTGGCATTTAAGTTCAAAGTTCACTATTTTGTTGGAGAGGACAATATAAAGCATTTGTATCGTGTCTTGCTGTCACAGGGAAAAAAAAAAGCATCCCAAATAGATTTTTAATAATTCATGCTTCTAAGTCACAGTGACATAAGATAAAGTGGTGAAGATGTCTACATTTTATTATAAAACAATATTTTCTCAATGGTTAATATTCTTTGAAAAAGAGAAAAAGGAAACGTACCCATTATAGACCTAAGTAAAAAGATGACTCTTTGGGTGAAGATATAATTCATAAAAGGTCTAAAATGTAATCAACTTCAAGTGTAATTAAGAATAAGACCAAAACAACCAGTGGGAATGGCCTAAAAAAGTGATTTAAAATAATGTTAAATGTGGCTCCCTCGTACAAAAAAAATTAAATCTTATTTAACTCAATTTCAAGCAGTTTTTACTGGTATCATTTCAGTTCAGTTCAGTTCAGTCACTCAGTCGTGTCCCACTCTCTGCTACCCCATGAATTGCAGCACGCCAGGCCTCCCTGTTCATCACCAACTCCTGGAGTTCACTGAGACTCACGTCCATCGAGTCAGTGATGCCATCCAGCCATCTCATCCTCCGATGTCCCCTTCTCCTCCTGTCCCCAATCCCTCCCAGCATCAGAGTCTTTTCCAATGAGTCAACTCTTCCCATGAGGTGGCCAAAGTACTGGAGTTTCAGCTTCAGCATCATTCCCTCCAGAGAAATCCCAGGGCTGATCTCCTTCAGAATGGACTGGTTGGATCTCCTTGCAGTCCAAGGGACTCTCAAGAGTCTTCTCCAACACCACAGTTCAAAAGCATCAATTCTTCAGCGCTCAGTTTTCTTCACAGTCCAACTCTCACATCCATACGTGACCACTGGAAAAACCATAGCCTTGACTAGACTGACCTTTGTTGACAAAGTAATGTCTCTGCTTTTCAATATGCTGTCTAGGTTGGTCGTAACTTTTCTTCCAAGGAGTAAGCGTCTTTTAATTTCATGGCTGTAGTCACCATCTGTAGTGATTTTGGAGCCCAGAAAAATAAAGTCTGACGCTGTTTCCACTGTTTCCCCATCTATTTCCCATGAAGTGATGGGACTAGATGCCATGATCTTAGTTTTCTGAATGTTGAGCTTTAAGCCCGCTCTTTCACTCTTCTGTTTCACTTTCATCAAGAGGCTTTTTACTTCCTCTTCGTTTTCTGCCATAAGAGTGGTGTCATCTGCATATCTGAGGTTATTGATATTTCTCCCAGCAATCTTGATTCCAGCTTGTGTTTCTTCCAGTCCAGTGTTTCTCATGATGTACTCTGCATATAAGTTAAATAACAGAGGGACAATATACAGCCTTGACGAACTCCTTTTCCTATTTGGAACCAGTCTGTTGTTCCATGTCCAGTTCTAACTGTTGCTTCCTGATCTGCAAATAGGTTTTTCAAGAGGCAGGTCAGGGGGTCTGGTATTCCCATCTCTTTCAGAATTTTCCACAGTTTATTGTGATCCACACAGTCACAGGCTTTGGCATAGTCAATAAAGCAGAAATAGATGTTTTTCTGGAACTCTCTTGCTTTTTCAATGATCCAGCAGATGTTGGCAATTTGATCTCTGGTTCCTCTGCCTTTTCTAAAACCAGCTTGAACATCTGGAAGTTCACGGTTCACATATTGCTGAAGCCTGGCTTGGAGAATTTTGAGCATTACTTAGCTAGTGTGTGAGATGAGTGCAATTGTGCGGTAGTTTGAGCATTCTTTGGCATTGCCTTTCTTTGGGATTGGAATGAAAACTGACCTTTTCCAGTCCTCTGGCCACTGCTGAGTGTTCCAAATTTGCTGGCATATCTACTGGTATAAGACTTTGCAATTGGGGCTGTTTCTTTACCAAAATGTACAGAGTTTTCCGGGTACCCGTGTTATCCTTCGGGTCCTCCCTGGTTCCTATAGTGGAATGGCTAGATTGATCCGAGTCCATATTCGTGACCATTAAAGCATGACAGTATCTCATTGACATTTTGGAATGAAGACCTCAGACGTGTTGTTGGAATCCATGTCCCAGGCATTTGCCTCTTTGTCCTGCTTCTAAATTTGAGCTACTGGCAATTCTGCACCACCTCACAGGGCACAGGGGCTACTGAGGGTCACGTGACAGCCACAGGATGCGACAAACACTGTCACTTCTGGACCTTCTCACATGTCTCCTACTGCCTTATGGCCTATGTTGGGCAGAAGAGAGGCCTTCTCCAGTGGGAAAATCTTCAGTTTGTTCTCTTGAATTCTGCTTTTTGATATGTCCTACAGAATTCACGAAAAAATGTGTTCTTCTTAACAAAGGCTGACATTCAAGAGCTTTTCTAATGCACACTCAAAAATCTTGTTCTGGATACCAGAGGTTAAATAATGAACTCTTTGCTCCAACAATCCTTATGCTCTCTCCTTCAGTCCTCTTCACCACTTTTCTCCTCCTCCCCATAGATGAACACCTCAAGAAAGTGTGGAGAAGACTGGTGTGTGAAATTAACTGCAGAAGGAAAGACGCACACACACACACACACACACACACACACACACACACATATATATATGTTTAGTCACTCAGTCGTGTCTGACTCTTGTGACCCCATGAACTGTAGCCCACCAGGCTCCTCTGTCCATACATGCATATATAAAAATTAATATGTATTATTACCTCTGTTATACATGTGTAAATTATTCTTTATTAAATAGCTTTGCTGGAAATATTGGTTTGAATTTCTAACTACTTTTGTGCTTAGTTATTTACAAGAAAAATTATGTTGCTCATACTGTAGCAAATTTTATAATATTTTAAAAAGTATTATCAAATTGCATTCCTTAAGGCTTCTGTGAGGGAGCCACACTGAGCCTCTCCTGACCAACTTTATCTTCGCCAGCTGGTGGTGGTCGTAGGAGAGAGGGAAAGAGAATGAGCTGTTTTGAGAAGGTGAGGTTTCATTGTATGTACATGAAATGAAGTTGAATACTGGTCTCTTTTTCGAGAATCATTACTCACATTTTTGTCTATTCCTAACTCTGGCAACATTTAAGACTGGTGTTATTGTGCTTTTGTTATGAGCTTTTATGAGCTCTTTATACATTGAGGTATCGAATCTTTGTCATATTTATTACAAACCATTTTCCTTTAGTTTTTTTTTTTTTCTTCCAATTTTATTTTATTTTTAAACTTTACATAATTGTATTAGTTTTGCCAAATATCAAAATGAATCCGCCACAGGTATACATGTGTTCCCCATCCCGAACCCTCCTCCCTCCTCCCTCCCCATACCATCCCTCTGGGCCGTCCCAGTGCACCAGCCCCAAGCATCCAGCATCATGCATTGAACCTGGACTGGCAACTCGTTTCCTACATGATATTTTACATGTTTCATTGCTATTCTCCCACATCTTCCCACCCTCTCCCTCTCCCACAGAGTCCATAAGACTGTTCTATACATCAGTGTCTCTTTTGCTGTCTCGTACACCGGGTTATTGTTACCATCTTTCTAAATTCCATATATATGCGTTAGTATACTGTATTTATGTTTTTCCTTCTGGCTTACTTCACTCTGTATAATAGGCTCCAGTTTCATCCACCTCATTAGAACTGATTCAAATGTATTCTTTTTAATGGCTGAGTAATACTCCATTGTGTATATGTACCATACCTTTCTTATCCATTCATCTGCTGATGGACATCTAGGTTGCTTCCACGTCTTGGCTATTATAAACAGTGCTGCGATGAACATTGGGGTACACGTGTCTCTTTCCCTTCTGGTTTCCTCAGTGTGTATGCCCAGCAGTGGGGTTGCTGGATCATAAGGCAGTTCTATTTCCAGTTTTTTAAGGAATCTCCACACTGTTCTCCATAGTGGCTGTACTAGTTTGCATTCCCACCAACAGTGTAAGAGGGTTCCCTTTTCTCCACACCCTCTCCAGCATTTATTATTTGTAGACTTTTGGATCGCAGCCATTCTGACTGGTGTGAAATGGTACCTCATAGTGGTTTTGATTTGCATTTCTCTGATAATGAGTGATGTTGAGCATCTTTTCATGTGTTTGTTAGCCATCTGTACGTCTTTTTTGGAGAAATGTCTATTTAGTTCTTTGGCCCATTTTTTGATTGGGTCGTTTATTTTTCTGGAGTTGAGCTGTAGGAGTTGCTTGTATATTTTTGAGATTAGTTGTTTGTCGGTTGCTTCATTTGCTATTATTTTCTCCCATTCTGAAGGCTGTCTTTTCACCTTGCTAATAGTTTCCTTTGATGTGCAGAAGCTTTTAAGGTTAATTAGGTCCCATTTGTTTATTTTTGCTTTTATTTCCAATATTCTTGGAGGTGGGTCATAGAGGATCCTGCTGTGATGTATGTCGGAGAGTGTTTTGCCTATGTTCTCCTCTAGGAGTTTTATAGTTTCTGGTCTTACGTTTCGATCTTTAATCCATTTTGAGTTTATTTTTGTGTATGGTGTTAGAAAGTGGTCCAGTTTCATTCTTTTACAAGTGGTTGACCAGATTTCCCAGCACCACTTGTTAAAGAGATTGTCTTTAATCCATTGTATATTCTTGCCTCCTTTGTCGAAGATAAGGTGTCCATATGTGCGTGGATTTATCTCTGGGCTTTCTATTTTATTCCATTGATCAATATTTCTGTCTTTGTGCCAGTACCATACTGTCTTGATAACTGTGGCTTTGTAGTAGAGCCTGAAGTCAGGTAAGTTGATTCCTCCAGTTCCATTCTTCTTTCTCAAGATCGCTTTGGCTATTCGAGGTTTTTTGTATTTCCATACAAATTGTGAAATTATTTGTTCTAGCTCTGTGAAGAATACTGTTGGTAGCTTGATAGGGATTGCGTTGAATCTATAAATTGCTTTGGGTAGTATACTCATTTTCACTATATTGATTCTTCCAATCCATGAACATGGTATATTTCTCCATCTATTAGTGTCCTCTTTGATTTCTTTCACCAGTGTTTTATAGTTTTCTATATATAGGTCTTTAGTTTCTTTAGGTAGATATATTCCTAAGTATTTTATTCTTTCCGTTGCAATGGTGAATGGAATTGTTTCCTTAATTTCTCTTTCTGTTTTCTCATTATTAGTGTATAGGAATGCAAGGGATTTCTGTGTGTTGATTTTATATCCTGCAACTTTACTGTAGTCATTGATTATTTCTAGTAATTTTCTGGTGGACTCTTTAGGGTTTTCTATGTAGAGGATCATGTCATCTGCAAATAGTGAGAGTTTTACTTCTTTTCCAATTTGGATTCCTTTTATTTCTTTTTCTGCTCTGATTGCTGTGGCCAAAACTTCCAAAACTATGTTGAATAGTAATGGTGAAAGTGGGCACCCTTGTCTTGTTCCTGACTTTAGAGGAAATGCTTTCAATTTTTCACCATTGAGGATAATGTTTGCAGTGGGTTTGTCATATATAGCTTTTATTATGTTGAGGTATGTTCCTTCTATTCCTGCTTTCTGGAGAGTTTTTATCATAAATGGATGTTGAATTTTGTCAAAGGCTTTCTCTGCATCTATTGAGATAATCATATGGTTTTTATTTTTCAATTTGTTAATGTGGTGTATTACATTGATTGATTTGCGGATATTGAAGAATCCTTGCATCCCTGGGATAAAGCCCACTTGATCATGGTGTATGATCTTTTTAATGTGTTGTTGGATTCTGATTGCTAGAATTTTGTTAAGGATTTTTGCATCTATGTTCATCAGTGATATTGGCCTGTAGTTTTCTTTTTTTGTGGGATCTTTGTCAGGTTTTGGTATTAGGGTGATGGTGGCCTCATAGAATGAGTTTGGAAGTTTACCTTCCTCTGCAATTTTCTGGAAGAGTCTGAGCAGGATAGGTGTTAGCTCTTTTCTAAATTTTTGGTAGAATTCAGCTGTGAAGCCGTCTGGACTGGGGCTTTTGTTTGCTGGAAGATTTTTGATTACAGTTTCAATTTCCATGCTTGTGATGGGTCTGTTAAGATTTTCTATTTCTTCCTGGTCCAGTTTTGGAAAGTTGTACTTTTCTAAGAATTTGTCCATTTCTTCCACGTTGTCCATTTTATTGGCATATAATTGTTGATAGTAGTCTCTTATGATCCTTTGTATTTCTGTGTTGTCTGTTGTGATCTCTCCATTTTCGTTTCTAATTTTGTTGATTTGATTTTTCTCCCTTTGTTTCTTGATGAGTCTGGCTAATGGTTTGTCAATTTTATTTATCCTTTCAAAGAACCAGCTTTTGGTTTTGTTGATTTTTGCTATGGTCTCTTTTGTTTCTTTTGCATTTATTTCTGCTCTAATTTTTAAGATTTCTTTCCTTCTACTAACCCTGGGGTTCTTCATTTCTTCCTTTTCTAGTTGCTTTAGGTGTAGAGTTAGGTTATTTATTTGACTTTTTTCTTGTTTCTTGAGGTGTGCCTGTATTGCTATGAACTTTCCCTTTAGGACTGCTTTTACCGTGTCCCACAGGTTTTGGGTTGTTGTGTTTTCATTTTCATTCGTTTCTATGCAAATTTTGATTTCTTTTTTGATTTCTTCTGTGATTTGTTGGTTATTCAGCAGCGTGTTGTTCAGCCTCCATATGTTGGAATTTTTAATAGTTTTTCTCCTGTAATTGAGATCTAATCTTACTGCATTGTGGTCAGAAAAAATGCTTGGAATGATTTCTATTTTTTTGAATTTACCAAGGCTAGCTTTATGGCCCAGGATGTGATCTATCCTGGAGAAGGTTCCATGTGCGCTTGAGAAAAAGGTGAAATTCACTGTTTTGGGATGAAATGACCTATAGATATCAATTAGGTCTAACTGGTCTATTGTATCGTTTAAAGTTTGTGTTTCCTTGTTAATTTTCTGTTTAGTTGATCTATCCATAGGTGTAAGTGGGGTATTAAAGTCTCCCACTATTATTGTGTTATTGTTAATTTCTCCTTTCATACTTGTTAGCATTTGTCTTACGTACTGTGGTGCTCCCGTGTTGGGTGCATATATGTTTATAATTGTTATATCTTCTTCTTGGATTGATCCTTTGATCATTATGTAGTGACCTTCTTTGTCTCTTTTCACCGCCTTTGTTTTAAAGTCTATTTTATCTGATATGAGTATTGCTACTCCTGCTTTCTTTTGGTCCCTATTTGCATGGAAAATCTTTTTCCAGCCCTTCACTTTCAGTCTGTATGTGTCCCCTGTTTTGAGGTGGGTCTCTTGTAGACAACATATGTAGGGGTCTTGTTTTTGTATCCATTCAGCCAGTCTTTGTCTTTTGGTTGGGGCATTCAACCCATTTACGTTTAAGGTAATTACTGATAAGTATGTTCCCGTTGCCATTTACTTTATTGTTTTGGGTTCGAGTTTATACACCGTTTTTGTGTTTCCTGTCTAGAGAATATCCTTTAGTATTTGTTGGAGAGCTGGTTTGGTGGTGCAGAATTCTCTCAGCTTTTGCTTGTCTGAAAAGCTTTTGATTTCTCCTTCATACTTGAATGAGATCCTTGCTGGGTACAATAATCTGGGCTGTAGGTTATTTTCTTTCATCATTTTAAGTATGTCTTGCCATTCCCTCCTGGCTTGAAGAGTTTCTATTGAAAGATCAGCTGTTATCCTTATGGGAATTCCCTTGTGTGTTATTTGTTGTTTTTCCCTTGCTGCTTTTAATATTTGTTCTTTGTGTTTGATCTTTGTTAATTTGATTAATATGTGTCTTGGGGTGTTTCTCCTTGGGTTTATCCTGTTTGGGACTCTCTGGGTTTCTTGGACTTGGGTGATTATTTCCTTCCCCATTTTAGGGAAGTTTTCCACTATTATCTCCTCAAGTATTTTCTCATGGTCTTTCTTTTTGTCTTCTTCTTCTGGAACCCCTATGATTCGAATGTTGTAGCGTTTAATATTGTCCTGGAGGTCTCTGAGATTGTCCTCATTTCTTTTAATTCGTTTTTCTTTTATCCTCTCTGATTCACTTATTTCTACCATTCTGTCTTCTAATTCACTAATCCTGTCTTCTGCCTCTGTTATTCTACTATTTGTTGCCTCCAGAGTGTTTTTAATTTCACTTATTGCATTATTCATTATATATTGACTCTTTTTTATTTCTTCTAGGTCCTTGTTAAACCTTTCTTGCATCTTCTTAATCCTTGTCTCCAGGCTATTTATCTGTGATTCCATTTTAGTTTCAAGATTTTGGATCAATTTCACTATCATTATTCGGAATTCTTTATCAGGTAGATTCCCTATCTCTTCCTCTTTTGTTTGGTTTGGTGGGCATTTATCCTGTTCCTTTATCTGCTGAGTATTCCTCTGTCTCTTCATCTTGTTTAAATTGCTGAGTTTGGGGTGTCCTTTCTGTATTCTGGCAGTTTGTGGAGTTCTCTTTATTATGGCGTTTCCTCACTGTGTGTGGGTTTGTACAGGTGGCTTGTCAAGGTTTCCTGGTTAGGGAAGCTTGTGTCGGTGTTCTGGTGGGTGGAGCTGTATTTCTTCTCTCTGGAGTGCAATGAAATGTCCAGTAATGAGTTATGAGATGTCTATAGTTTTGGGGTGACTTTGGGCAGCCTGTATCTTGAAGCTCAGGACTGTGTTCCTTTGTTGCTGGAGAATTTGCTTGGTATGTCTTGCCCTGGAACTTATTGGCCCTTGTGTGGTGCTTGGTTTCAGTGTCGGTATGGAGGCATTTGATGAGCTCCTGTCAATGAATATTCCTTGGAGTCAGGAGTTCCCTGGAGTCAGGGTTTGGACTTAAGTCTCCTGCTTCCGATTATCGGTCTTATTTTTACAGTAGTTTCAAAACTTCTCCTTCTATACAGCACCATTGATAAAACATCTACATTAAAGATGATAAGTTTCTCTACAGTGAGGGTCACTCAGAGAGGTTCACAGGGTTACATGGAGAAGAGAAGAGGGAGGAGGGAGTTAGAGGTGACCCAAATAAGATGAGGTGAATCAATAGTGGAGAGAGTGGGCTAGCCAGTAGTCACTTCCTTATGTGCACTCCACAACTGGACCACTCAGAGATGTTCACGGGGTTATACAGAGAAGAGAAGAAGGAGGAAGGTAACAGAGGTGGCCAGAAGGATAAAAGGGGGGAATGAAAAGGAGGGAGACAGATCCAGCCAGTAATCAGTTCCCTAAGTGTTCTCCACCGTCTGGAACACACAGAAATTCACAGAGTTGGGTAGAGTAGAGAGGGGTTAGGGAGGAGACACAGGCGACCTGGTGGAGAAAAAGGAGGGTCCAAAGGGAGAGAGAGCAGTCAAGCCAGTAATCTCACTCCCTAGTGAAAAATGGGTCCTGAAGATTGGGTCCTTAAAGGTACAAAATTGGTAACAAATACATAAAAGCAAAAATTAAAAATCTAGAGTAGAGTTTGGAATTTCAAAAATACGATGTTAAAGAAAAGAAGAAGGAAAAGAAAGAGAGAAAGAACGAACAAACAAAAACAAACAAGGTCGCGAAAATTATAAAGAAAGTACAGGTACAAAATTGATAACTAATACCAGAAAGTGAAAATTAAAAATATAGAGTAGAGTTTGGAATTTCAAAAATACGATGTTAAAGAAAAGAAGAAGGAAAAGAAAGAGAGAAAGAACGAACAAACAAAAACAAACAAGGTCGCGAAAATTATAAAGAAAGTACAGGTACAAAATTGATAACTAATACCAGATAGCGAAAATTAAAAATCTAGAGTATAGTTTGGAATTTCAAAAATACGATGTTAAAGAAAAGAAGAAGGAAAAGAAAGAGAGAAAAAATGAACAAACAAAAACAAACAAGGTCGCGAAAATTATAAAGAAAGTACAGGTACAAAATTGATAACTAATACCAGAAAGCAAAAATTAAAAATCTAGAGTAGAGTTTGGAATTTCAAAAATACAATGTTAAAAAAAAAAAAAAAAAGAAGAAAAATAAAGAGAGAAAACAAACAAACAAATACGAACAATGTCACAAAAATTATAAAGAAAATACAGGTACAAAATTGATATCAAATACCAAAAAGCATAAATTGAAAATCTAGAGTAAAGTTTGGAATTTCAGATATACAATGTTATATAAAAGAAGAAGAGAAAGAAACAGAGAAGAAGAAGAAAAAAAAAATCACAGAAATTATATAAAAAAAAACTATAGGTACAAAATTGATAACATATACCAAAAAGCGAAAATTAAAAATCTAGAGTAGAGTTTGGAATTTCAAAAATACAATGTTAAATAAAAGAAGAAAAAAACAAAAACCAACAACAACAAAAAAAAAACAACAAGGTCAAAAAATTATAAAATATATATATATGAAGTTTGCTGAAGAAGAAAAAAATAGGGTCTTTTTTTTTTTTTTTGCAAAGTAATAGGTTATAAAAGTGAAAATTAAAGGAACAATAGAGGACTTAAAATTTTTTTTTTTTAATTAAAAAAAAAAAAAGAAAGAATGATCGTAAAAATAATAAAAATATATCTAGGACTTTTTTGTTTCTTTTTTTGTGGGTGTTGTGGGTTCAGTTCATTTTTGGCTAGTTCCTTGGTCAGATTTATATTTCTCAAATCTATAGGCCCCTTCCTATGTAGTCCGTAGTAACCACAGGGTTTTGATCTATTGCCTGTAGCTTCCAAGGCGTTTCCCTCTGTTATATCTTCTTCTGTTTGCTAGTCTCTTCAGTATCTGGTTTCCGCCCTGACTCAAAGGGCACGGTGGAGGACACTTTTTTTTTTTTTTTTTAGGCTTACTTGTTCAGTCGCGCTGTGGGGAGGGAGGGAGGGTGCAAACAAACAACACTGGCGTGGGCTCGCAGTGCCTCAGCCACCCTGGGTCTGCCCCCGCTCACGGCGCGTGCAGCCCCCCTGTCCACACTGCCCGGACTCCAGGTTGTTCCACCGGGAACAATCCGAGGCTGGCCCTGGGCTGCATGCACCTCCCAGGTCCAAGCCGCCCAGGTTCAGGCACTCGGGGAGTCCTCAGAGGCGCAGACTCAGCCGGGCCTGCGCCCTGTACTCTTCCCAGGTCCGAGCGCCAATTTGCTCTTCCCAGGCGAGTGCCAATGCTGCGACTTATCGCCTCCCCGCCACTCGGTTATCTGGATGTAAAACCGGCGCACCTTCTCAGGCAGATGTTGACCGTCCAGACCCCCAAGAAGTTTTAGTTAGCAAAGAAGCCTGCTTACAATTTTATAGATAATGTCTCTCTGGGGCTGCGATTGCCCCCTTCCGGCTCTGGCTGCCTGTCACCGGAGGGGGAAGATCTGCAGCCGGCTATCTCTGTTCAGTCCTTTGTTCCGTGCGCGGGCCTGGCGGTCTTAGGTTAGGGCTGGCTTTTCGCGTGGTAGGTATCCCACAGTCTGGTTTGCTAGCCCAAATTATTTCGCTCAGATAGCGCTCAGGGTATTCAGGCCAGATTCTTACTCTCAGCGATGCAGCCCACGCCGCGCCTCCCTGCCCAGCCCCGATTCGCTAATGGCGGATGCAGGCGTCTGCGCTGCTTCTCTGCTGGGGGAGTTCCCGTAGGGCTCGCAATCTGCGAGTTTTAAATTGTTTATTTATTTTTTCTCCCTGTTATGTTGCCCTCTGTGCTTCCAAAGCTCGGCACAGATTCGGCAGTGAGAAGGTTTCCTGATGTTTGGAAACTTCTCTCTTTTTAAGATTCCCTTCCCGGGACGGAACTCCGTCCCTCCCTCTTTTGTCTCTTTTTTTTGTTTTTAATATTTTTTCCTACCTCCTTTTGAAGAGTTGGGTTGCTTTTCTGGGTGCCTGATGTCCTCTGCCGGCATTCAGAAGTTGTTTTGTGGAATTTACTCGACGTTTAAATGCTCTTTTGATGAATTTGTGGGGGAGAAAGTGTTCTCCCCGTCCTACTCCTCCGCCATCTTGGCTCCTCCCCCCATTTTCCTTTAGTTTTATCTTTCTGAAGATATTCTTTATTATAGTTGTAATTTTCATAATCCTTTTACATTTTAAGATCTGTAAGCATATGAACCACAAGTGTTTTATTCTTTAGCTTATCCCAAGTACTTTAAAACAGTAACTATAAATACTTGCTAATAAATGTAGCGACCTAGGGTGAGTTAAAAATAAGGAAACATGAAAAATAAAGATTCAATTTTTGCTATATAGAATGATTTAGCTTGAGTATTTTTTATTTTCAATTGTAAAAACAACTTTAATTTTTTTAAAAAAGAATTTATTTCTTTGCTAAGTTGCATTGGGTCTGAGTTGTGTCACATGGGTCTGTGTTGCAGTGCACAGGCTCAGTATCTGTGGCTCTAGTGCTGCAGAGCAAGTGGTCTCAGTAGCAGGGATCAAACCTGAGTCCCCTATGTTGCAAAGCAGATTTTTAATCACTGGACTTCCAAGGAAGTTCCACAATGTGTACTTTTAATACAAATTATTAGAAATTTAAAAGAGAAAATGATAGAGATTGAATGGTTTCATGAAAAATATAATTTTTATCAATATTTTGTGTTATCTCTATTGCTGCAGTCAATATGCCAGCAAATTTGGAAAACTCAACAGTGGCTACAGAACTGGAAAAGGTCAAATTTCATTCCAATCCCAAAGGAAGGCAATGCCAAAGAATGTTCAAACTACTGCACAATTGCACTCATCTCACACACTAGCTAAGTAATGCTCAAAATTCTCCAAGCCAGGCTTCAATAGTACATGAACCGTGAAATTCCAGATGTTCAAGCTGGTTTTAGAAAAGGCAGAGGAACCAGAGATCAGATTGCCAACATCTGCTGGACCATCAAAAAAGCAAGAGACTTCCAGAAAAATATCTATTTCTGCTTTATTGACTATGCTAAAGCCTTTGATGTGTGGATCACAACAAACTGTGGAAAATTCTTCATGAGACAGGATTACCAGACCATCTGACCTGTGTCATGAGAAATCCGCATGCAGATAGCAATAGTTAGAAGTGGACGTGGAACAACAGACTGATTCCAAGTCGTGAAAGGAGTACGTCAAGGCTGTATATTGTTGCCCTGCTTGTTTAACTTACATGTAGAGTACATCATGTGACATGCCAGGCTGGATAAAGCACAAGATGGAATCAAGATTGCTGGGAGAAATATCAAGAACCTCAGATATGCAGATGACACCACCCTTATGGCAGAAAGTGAAGAAGTAGTAAAGGGCCTCTTGATGAAAGTGAAAGAGGAGAGTGAAAAAGCTGGCTTAAAACTCAACATTCAGAAAACTACCATCATGGCATCCGGTCCCATCACTTCATGGTAAATAGATGGGGAAACAATGAAAACAGTGAGAGACTTTATTTTCTTGGGCTCCAAAATCACTGCAGATGGTGACTGCAGCCATGAAATTAAAAGATGCTCTTGGAAGAAAAGCTATGACCAACCTAGACAGCATATTCAAAAGCAGAGACATTACTTTGCCACCAAACGTCCACCTAGTCAAGGCTATGGTTTTTCCAGTAGTCATGTATGGATGTGAGAGTTGGACTATAAAGAAAGCTGAGCACTGAAGAATTGATGCTTTTGAACTGTGGTGCTGGAGAAGACTCTTGAGAGTCCCTTGGACTGCAAGGAGATCCAACTAGTCAATCCTAAAGGAAATCATTCCTGAATATTCATTGGAAGGACTGATGCTGAAGCTGAAACTCCAATACTCGGCCACCTGATGCAAAGAACTGAATCATTAGAAAAGACCCTGATACTGGGAAAGATTGAAGGCAGGAGGAGAAGAGAACAACAGAGGATGGGATGGCTGGATGGCATCACCAACTTGATGGACATGAATTTGAGCAAGCTCCGGGAGTTGGTGATGGACAGGGAGGCCTGGCGAGCTGCTGTCCGTGGGTCGCAAAGAGTTGGACACGACTGAATGACTGAACTGAACTAATTATCTCTATTTAGCTCTAAATGCATTTTGTATTTCATATATATTTTTATGTAACTGTGAGCATATTGAATGTGCAAACCATTATCATTTTAAAACTGAATATATACATTAATAACACTGATTTTGGATTGATGTAAGTAACCTTGCTAATGTGTGTTAAGAATGATCAATTTGTCTGACTATATTGTGTTTACAAATCTGTATTGCTAACTCCTTCCCCAAGCTCTGTAACCTCTCAATTCTTAATATTGGGAGTAATTTCAGACAGTAGTGTTAAAAGATAAACTGAGACATATTAAAATTTTAAAGAGTTTATTTGAGCAAATTTTAATTCAAATTAGGGAGGGCCAAATTGGAAGTGTTTAGGAGTGTTCCACTGACAGGAACTTTGGGGAGAGATTTTATAGAGAAAAGGCAGAGTGAAAGTTAGGAATTGATGGACTGGCAATAGCTCAAAGAGTAGTTAATTAACTCTTTGAGTCAACCAGTAGTGACCGGTTGTCTTTAGGTTTCAATTTTGCAATCTTAAGGCATTTATATGCTTAAAATTTGCTTAGTTTACAAAGGTCACCAAAGCAGTAGAACCAGGTCACTCTAAGGACCTCATTGTTTAATTAGTGTAATTGTGGTGGTGGTGGTTGTTTAGTTACTAAGTCATGTCTGATTCTTTTGTGACTCCATGGAGTTTAGCCCACCAGGCTCCTTTGTCTAAGGGATTTCCCAGGCAAGAATACTGGAATGGGTTGTCATTTTCTTCTCCAAACAGTGGTTATACTTTTCTTAAAAATAGGTATTCAACTGATAGCAATTGTAATTCTAATACTAACTGATTAAAGCAATGGATAATGCCAAATGAATTTGATTATATATATCAACAAATCAACATGTGTATCAGCATACACTTGAAAAATGAGATATTCAGTCTATAGCCGTGGCATATGGATTTCCAGACCAATACCAATCTCCACTTCCAATACCTCTGTTAAACCTCAGTGTCATTCTCTCACTCAAACCCCTTCGTGTGGCGCCTACACTGTGAACCAGTGTTTGAAGAAGATAAATCCATGTCAGTCATCCCCCTCAAATTGTAATCCTATGAAAATGAACACACGAAAAGTGAAAGTGGAAGTGGTAGCTGCTCGGTCGTCCTGCCAGCCTCCTCTGTCCATGCAATTCTCCAGGCAATATTATTGGAGTGGGGAGCCGTTACCTCTCCAGGGGATCTTCCAGACCCAGGGATCAAACCTGAGTCTTCTGCATTGCATGCAGATTCTTTACCATCTGAGCCACCAGAGAAGCCCTAAAATGAACAAACACTTTAAAAAATGTTTGATATGTTTGCTGTTTTTCCTCAAAGCTTAATTTTCTAATTCTCAAAGCAGACATTTTGAAAGTTACTTCCTTCTTGTCAATCTTTCAAGATTACAAATGGCTTTACTTATTTGGCAAACTCAAGGATAATTTGAAGAATTATGTACTGGCTTCTTCACCCCAAATCTATGTAAGATACTCTGACATATTTTACTATGGAGAGGAAAGTTGGCATTTTTAAAAAACAAAAGAAGAGCATTTTTTTTTTTTTCATCAGGAGACATTTCAATATCTTAAGTGCTCATTTGCAATCCCATAAAATGCTTTTTTTTCTCTCTAAATGTCAAGGTGATGTTTTCCTGGTAAATGTAAAATCAAATTCTCAGCTTGTTCTTTGCACCATAAGTGACATTAGCAGGTGGGAGACAAACAATTATAAGTAGGTATTCCTGAGGCTAAATCAAAAACACCTTTAGTAGTATTTAAATTCATATATATGTGGTAATAATTTATAAAAACATTTTTCTGCTCTAAATATTTTTAAGATGCAAAATACATGCTAAAGCGCCTAGAAGGCATTCATACACTCACAGCAAATTTAACTGCATATCAGGTAGTGAAGCATCTATCTTCAAATATCACTATCATTACTCAAACAATCAAATTTATTTTGACTGCAAAAATTGCACCTGCAATATTAGGTCCTACACTTTATCAGTTACTACATATCTGAATTACAGTATTATCAGAGTTATTTTGCTCACAATAAGTGTAGGAAGTATGCAGATTAAGTATTATTGTCCTCATGAAAATTCCAAGGCAGAAGAAATGACAGGGCCCAGCTGTAAATCACACAGATAATTAAAGAAAAAGGACTAGAATCAAAATAGCTTCATTCTCTGCCAAGCTTATATTCAACTAGAGTATCTCTATTGGCAATAATATAAAATGCTTTATAATATTTAATATTTATAAGGTAAGTCAATTCTATAGTTGATGTTTCACATTAAAAAGGTAAAAACAAACAAACAAAAAATACATTGTGAACATCCCTGCCAGGAAAATAATGTTCTATCATATCGATATTAATATAAATGATAATATTATGCTGGGCAAGGGTTCCCGCCCGACCCCTTGTCTCCTCCACCACCACCCCCCCCCCGGCCCCCTCTCCCCATAGCAATGGCTCCAGCCAGATCTGCTTTCACAATTTCAGTTTCAGGTCATCTGGTCTGAAGTGATCACCCTAATATACAGTCTATATTTCTATCAGCATTCCATACATAATTACTTTTGTATTCTCTAAGAAGAGGGAAGATATATTCTCCTTTCCTTTCTGAGCTCTCACCAGGGTGACTCTGAACAGTCCGTGGGCTTTTTCTAACTTGCACTTCAAAACTCTTCCAGCCCCTAAGCATTACACAGTTCCAAAACCACTTTCATATTTCTAGGCTTTTGTTAAGTGACATGCTATTTCTTAGTTCCAAAATCTATTTTAATTCAGGCTGCTATAGCAAAATACCATAGACTAGGTGGCTTAATAAACATTTATTATATCAATAGTAGTCAATAGTATGAAATAATAAAAAAGTGTTTTGATCAGAACAATTAATTTTGTTCTTTATTTGTTGCCTGCTACATCTGACTTTATATATGTGTTCACACCTAGAGATGCAAAATTTTAAATACCAATTCATAATTAATTTAAGAAATTTATTATACCTTCATAGTTATTTGAGCTCCAGAGTTCCTTTTGAGAAAACATCACTGAAAAGATATTGAGGAAAAAGAAAAGGTGAGAAAGAAAGGAAATTTTAGTAATATCAGAAAAATGTACCATACATTGGAATGTCAGTTTGAAAAATAAGTGTAGCATTTTGTTGTTATTGTTCACTCAGTTGTGTCTGACCCTTTGTGGCCCCAAGAATCGCAGCATGCCAGGCTTCCCTGTCCTTCAATACCTCTGAGTTTGCTCAAACTCATGTCCATTGAGTCAATGATGCCATCCAACCATTTCATTGTCTGTTGCCCCCTTCTCTTGCCCTCAAGCTTTCCCAGAATCAGCGTCTTTTCCAATGAGTCAGTTCTTCACATCTGGTGGCCAAAGAGTTGAGCTTCAGCTTCAGCATCAGTCCTTCCAATGAATACTCAGGGTTGATTTCCTTTGGGATTGACTGGTTTGAATTCCTTGCTGTCCAAAGGACTCAGCATTAGAGTAATAAAAGACAGTATGTAAAGCAATATATCTAAAGTTCAGACCTTGAATATTGAATGAATATGCAACTTGATTTAGATAAAAACAGTTATGATCTGTTCTGATGAAATGGAAAAGAATTGGCTTATAAAATTTAAAAAAATGAGTAGAAATGTATGAATTAAGCAATTGTATATTTATTTCAAAACAATATGCTAACAAGAAATAAAGGAGCACTTTTATGAGAGAAAAATGCAAATTGTGATTAATATTGACATTATCTGTAATTAATGTCATGTGCAAATAAATACATGTTAAGAATTGGCACATTATTTTGTTGACAGTACATTCTCTTGTAGAAAAGTCACAGTTACATCTGTTTATAGTTAAATGGAGCTCCCCTGGTGGCTCAGATGGTAAAGAATATGCTTGCAGTGCAGAAGACCCAGGTTCTATCCCTGGGTCTGAAAGAACCCCTGAAGAAGGGCATGGCTACCCATTCCGGTATTCTTGCCTGGAGAACTCCATGGACAGAGGAGCCTGGCAGGCTACAGTCAATGGGGTCTCAAAGAGTTGGACATAACTAAGTGACTTTCACATGGTCATATATTTCTTAAAGTGTCATTTGTGACATCTGAAAAAATTTTTTATTAAGGGTTTGAAATGTACCAAAAATAATATTAGCTTCCTTGATATGAAGTGTTGAAAACACTTAAGTAAAATTATCACTGCATAAATTGGGAAAGGAGTACACCAAGGCTATATATTGCCACCCTGCTTATTTAGCTTATATGCAGAGTACATCATGTGAAATGCCAGGATGGATGAAGCACAAGCTGGAATCAAGATTGCAGGGAGAAATATCAATAACCTCACATAAGCAGATGACACCACCCTTTTTTAAGAAAATGAAGAACTAAAGAGCCTCTTGAAAGTGAAAGAGGAGAGTGAAAAAGTTGGCTTAAAGCTCAACAGTCAGAAAACTAAGATCATGGCATCCGGTCCCATCACTTCGTGGCAAATAGATGGGGAAACAATGAAAACAGTGGCTGACTTTAATTTTTGGGGCTCCAAAATCACTGCAGATGGTGACTGCAGCCATGAAATTAAAAGATGGTTGCTCTTGGAAGAAAAGCTACGACCAACCTAGACAGCATATTAAAAAGCAGAGATATTACTTTGCCAACAAAGGTCCATCTAGTCAAGGCTATGGTTTTTCCAGTAGTCATGTATGGATGTGAGAGTTGGACTATAAAGAAAACTGAGCACCAAAGAATTGATGCTTTTGAACTATGGTGTTGGAGAAGAGTCTAGAGAGTCCCTTGGACTGCAAGGAGATCCAACCAGTCCATCCTAAAGGAAATCAATCCTGAATATTCTTTGGAAGGACTGATTCTGAAGCCAAAACTCCAATACTTTATCTACCTGATGTGAAGAACTGACTCATTTGAAAAGACCGTGATGCTGGGAAAGATTGAAGGCAAAAGGAGAAGGGGACGACAGAGAATGAGATGGTTGGATGGCATCACTGACTCAAGGGACATGAGTTTGAGCAAGCTCTGGCAGTTTGTGAAGGACAGGGAAGCCTAGCGTGCTGAAGTCCATGGGGTCACAAAGAGTCAGACACGACTGAGTGACTGAATTGAATGATTGAAAGAAATGGAGTTGTTTCAAACAATTTCTACCTCAAAATTTTACATGCAAAATATGAATTGTCAATGTTTTCAAAGTAATTATAGTAGAACATAATATGGAAATAATATAGACAATGAAAAATAGGAACTGTTCATTCAAAAGCATTTGTGTTTTTTCCACTACTGCCACTTATTTCATCCAAATAAAAATATTTGCCATTTATATAACTGACAGCATCTGAGAAGTCCATTTGGTAAGTTTATTCAGATGCCTACCTTCAAAATAATGCTAAACTATCTTATGCACAATTCTTTTGGTGGCCACGTTTTGTTTTTGTTTTTTTGCCATGCATTGTCCTATATCACCTTGGTTACAGCTGATTAATCCAAAGCAAAGGGCAATGAATATACAATCTGGTCAGATGGTCTAAAATAAAAGATGAATAAATTACTCTGAAGGAAATTTGGATTAAATCTGAGAGATTGAGTTATCTACGATCACCAGATGAATGGACTAAGGAAGAATTACAATTAAAAAAATACACGATAGAAAACATTCAAGTCAAAGTTCTGCAGAAAAGGAATTGTTCTTAAGCAGAAGAATGTTATTGGTAGAGAGCGATGTATGGTAACAATCAGATACACAGTGAAAGAAAAGAAACTGATGTTACAGTACAGCACAGCCCTGTTGGTTTGGGAAGACTTCCACATCTGCTCCATAATCATCTTCAGAGTAGCATTCTTTCTTTGACTGAACACATCTTCTTTAACAAAATAGTGCTTTGCCAGAGCTGAAGAACTCGGAGAGTAACTTGTAAAACCATATGGGGAAGAAATCTTCCATGTCAACAAAAATTTCTCTGAAGAATTCCTCTAAGGACTCCTTTTATTTACCACGTCAGCAAACTGGGTTCCAAAAATTATTTCATATGATAAATATATATATCAATACAAGAACCATTAATTCCTTACTTCTTAGGTTAAGAATCCTTAGAGCTAGTGGAATTATCCTTGTAAATTTCCAACAAGACAAACATTTTTTGTGGCTGAATTCTCTAAAGCAGGAGTCCCCAGTCTCTGGGATCTAAGGCCTGATGATTTGAGGTAGAGCAGATGTAATAATAATTGAAATGAAGTGTATGGTGAATGTAACATTCTTGAATCATCCTGAAACCATCCCCCTCCCTTCAGTCAATGGAAAAGTTGACTTTCATGAAACTGGTCCTTGGTGTCAAAAAGTTGTAAGCCATTGTTCTAAAGAAGCTAAATAAGTTATTTTAACTACACATTGAGGATAAAAACAGGTACTAATCTGCATTTGTGTATTAAAATAAAAACATCTTAAGGACACTAATGAAGACAGCTGTTAGACACAAAAGGATAAGTTTGAATATTGATTGCCATAACCATCAGAAGAAGACCACTTTATTTTTCAGGGCCTTCCTTCCTTGCCCCTCCCCCGTCAGGTTTTGAAAATTAGAAATTGGAACTAGAAATCTCATTGTAATACTTTTGCCTTATTACATTATAGCACTTAATTCATCTCATTTTCACAAACTTAATTGTTAGAAATATTCACTTTGCAGAAATCTTAGCCCCATTGACACTTTATTGAGTGAAGCTATTATGCTCATTCCAATACACTTAGTAATCTGTTGCATTTTAATTTTTACTTTGAGATAGTGAATGTTGAATAAAATTGAAATCACTTAATATGTTATTTCAATATACAATTCAAAAAATAAATAAATAAAGGAATAAAAGGGCACCTGTCCTAATCCTGGATCCACTTAAAAGTGAGTGTCTATCTAGTACAGATCCCCAGAGGGACAAAAACTCAAAATGAGTTAACATTTTATTCTTATATTCCCTTCTTCTGTTTAGATTTTAAATTTCTGAGTGAGTTATACTAATCTATATTCAACACTTTTCTTGGGGTAAAAGGGCAATGGCTATGTGTCAAAATTCATTTGAGAAAAGAACAAGGTCTACAAAGAAAAAAAAATCTTTTAAATAAAAGAGAGCAATATTTATTATAAGAACTACATTTTAGACCTCTTTTCTTTGTTATTGGAAGAATTTTAACTGAAAAGAAATATCACATATTTTTTTGCTATTCTCCTGAGTTATGTGACAGGATTAGCTGGCAGGAATCTTGGGGCCAACTTGAATAGGAGGTTTCCAAGGGAGAAAAGCAAGTCAAACTCAACCTCCATGAGTTTCTTTGCTACACTGCCTGCCTAGGAGTCTGCCTCATTGTTCTGTGTCTTTCGCAGGTTAAGACCTAGGAATTTTTCCCCTGAATGTGGCTTCCCCATGTCCATGTCTGAATCTTAGGATGTCAGAGTGCTTCTTAGATTATGGGAAGTCATCTGAGAATTATCAAATGCATGAGGATTATAAGTAATGATTTTATAGTTCTCATTTAGGTCCAGCTGGGAGTCAGAAAAATATGATTTATATTTAGCATTTTCAAAGAAATTTTACAAAGCATTCCTGCAGTACTTCTTGCTGATCTCATTGTTTACAAGGTTGCAAGTATGCCAGCTCTCAATTATTCCAGTCAGTGAGTAACTGTCAATGAGCAGAGGGTACTTTCATTTTTAACCAATTATTACAATTTCCTCCTCCAACTCATCTAAAATGTCAACATAATTTCCTGGAAACATATTGAACTATTTTCCCTTTATTTTCTTGTCTCCTGGTACAACTCCCACATTGAAATTGCTCTTGTGTGAATCACCAAAATTTTCATGTTATGAAAGCAAAAGGATATTTTCTGGTGGTGTTATCTTGCTTAACCTCTTTTCATTCTTTCATTTAATGAGTTATTGAATATTTACTATTGCCAAGCACTGGGGAACCGGAGGAGCACAGTGCAGAATATGGACCATATCCTTATAGTATTTATAATTAAGTTTGAAAGACAGACCGAACAAGTAATTACAGAGGTGTTAAATATCAGGAAAAGGTGCCACGGGAACATATAATGGAGACCTACTCTAGCTTTGAAGTCAGAAAAGGTCTCTCAGTGGAAGAAATTTTTAGTTGGGGTCTAAGTGTAAGTAAAGAGTTGATTTGTGAAACAGAGATAAGCAAAACATTTTTTTAACAAAGGGAAAAGCAATTTTCACTTTCTCAATTTTCTTTCAGTTAACACCTACTCAGCTACCAGAGTAGCACTAAATCTAGATAAGAAATAATGAGGATTTAAAATCAGGAACAAAAAGAATGAATATATTCAGGTACATTAGGAATGTGTATTTGGTGATTGCATACATGTGAATATGTGGGAAAAGGGAAAGTTAAGGAAGTCCTGAGTTTATGTTGGTCCGCTATGTAGGTGATAGTGTCCCTTACCAAGACTGGGAATACTGAACACCTGCAGGTTTGGGAAGAGATCATAAATCCAGTATTGCATGTGCTGATTTTGAGGGGTTTGAGAAAAAACTATTGGGAATGTTAAACTGTCAGCCCAATGTATCTTGCCCCAGAAGAGAGGCTGAAGATGCATATGCATGCTAAGTCTCTTCATTCATGTCTGACTCTGCAACCCCATGGACCATAGCCCACCGGGCTTCTCTGTCCATGGGATGCTCCAGGCAAGAATACTGGAGTGGGTTGCCATTTCCTCCACCAGGGGATCTTCCTGACCCAGGGATTAAACCTGTGTATCTTATATCTCCTACCTTGGCAGGCAAGTTCTTTACCACTGGGAAGTCCAAGCATATAGCTATCTTAAAAAACAAACAATAAACACCCCAAATTAACTCATCACACACAACAGTATATTAATATGATGTCAGTTCCCTGATATCTTTTTGACCATATGATCTAGCATCCTTGTCATCAAAACCAGAAGACAAAGACATATCTATTCCTGCCAGTTTCCCTGGCAACTGATGAGCCAACGTGCTGGCCTGTGCTGTGCCTTCCAACAATATTTCACACACATGGCTTATTTTCCTTAAAGAGGTAGTGGTCTTGCTGGTGAGAAGAAATTAAACATTTAAAATACTAAATTACATTAAATAGTTAACTCATTCAAGGAAACAACATAAGAGCTGCTATAAGGTGGCAAGTGATGCTAAAGAGAAGGAAAGAGAACTGTAGAGTTAAAGGTTGCCATTTTGCTCAGGAAAGATCACTGATGCTTTTTATGTTGGAAGTGGGATTTATGAAATGGCAGTCCTTCTAAGGAAGGAGGAACTACAACATTCTAGAGATGTTGAGTCAAATACATTATTTGCTCATTAAAATTAATAATTTCCCTTTAGTTTTTGACCAAACATCTGACTGCTGGGATTCCATCTCAGCCCCAGATTGGAGATCTAGATCCTAGAAGTAGAAAATGATATTGAAGAAGATTAAAAATTACTAAATTTTATTAGCAAGTACCTTGCTAATATCAGGAGAGTGTGTAATTTACTCAGTTCTATCTTGTCACAAGAAAAATTTGAAGCGACGGACCAGCGTTAGAGACTTTGGGCAGACTGTGTCACAGCTCTCGGACAGATCAGTGTTACAGCTCTGTTACAGCTCAGTTTTATTTAGAAAATGAAGGAAAATACATCCTCAAAGCATGAGGGCATGCCAACCCAAAAGACGCAAAGAGAAGAGAGAGAGAAAGAGAAAGAGAGTGTGAAGAGAGAGTGAAAGAGAGAACAAGAGACCCCCTGGCTGTTTGGCTCCTCTTTTTATATGTTTTTTTCCTCCCCTTGGGCCTGCCCTATGTAAATTTGGCTAGGCAGGAGTGCTTGTTTGTTTTACTGGAGTGAGGGTCTCACTCCAGTCCTGGGACCTTCCTTTGTTCTATTTTCATGGGCTTTCCCTTCCTTGTCTTTTAGCCACACCATTCTGGACTCCTTTGTCCTATTCTAGCTACCTAACATTTCCTAGCAAGATGGGAGGGGGTGTCGAGGTCTTTCTGGTTACTTCCTGTTGAACTGGGATGGCAAGGGACCTTGGGCCTCCCCCTCTTGTTAGTCTCAGGCCTCAGAGTCCTTATGAGATCAGATCAGATCAGATCAGTCGCTCAGTCGTGTCCGACTCTTTGCAACCCCATGAATCGCAGCACGCCAGGCCTCCCTGTCATTACCAACTCCTGGAATTCACTGAGACTCACGTCCATCGAGTCAGTGATGCCATCCAGCCATCTCATCCTCTGTCATCCCCTTCTCCTCCTGCCCCCAATCCCTCCCAGCATCAGAGTCTTTTCCAATGAGTCAACTCTTCCCATGAGGTGGCCAAGGTACTGGAGTTTCAGCTTTAGCATCATTCCTTCCAAAGAAATCCCAGGGCTGATCTCCTTCAGAATGGACTGGTTGGATCTCCTTGCAGTCCCAGGGACTGTCAAGAGTCTTCTCCAACACCACAGTTCAAAAGCATCAATTCTTCAGCGCTCAGCCTTCTTCACATTCCAACTCTCACATCCATACATGACCACTGGAAAAACCATAGCCTTGACTAGACGAACCTTTGCTGGCAAAGTAATGTCTCTGCTTTTCAATATGCTATCTAGGTGGGTCATTGTTTTCCTTCCAAGGAGGAAGTGTCTTTTAATTTCATGGCTGCAGTCACCATCTGCAGTGATTTTGGAGCCCAGAAAAATAAAGTCTGACACTGTTTCCACTGTTTCCCCATCTATTTCCCATGAAGTGGTGGGACCAGATGCCATGATCTTCGTTTTCTGAATGTTGAGCTTTAAGCCAACTTTTTCACTCTCCACTTTCACTTTCATCAAGAGGCTTTTGAGTTCCTCTTCACTTTCTGCCCTAAGGGTGGTGTCATCTGCATATCTGAGGTTATTGATATTTCTCCCGGCAATCTTGATTTCAGTTTGTGTTTCTTCCAGTCCAGCGTTTCTCATGATGTACTCTGCATATAAGTTAAATAAACAGGGTGACAATATACAGCCTTGACAAGCTCCTTTTCCTATTTGGAACAGTCTGTTGCTCCATGTCCAGTTCTAACTGTTGCTTCCTGACCTGCATACAAATTTCTCAAGAGGCAGATCAGGTGGTCTAGTATTCCCATCTCTTTCAGAGTTTTCCACAGTTTATTGTGATCCACACAGTCAAAGGCTTTGGCATAGTCAATCAAGCAGAAATAGATGTTTTTCTGGAACTCTCTTGCTTTTTCAATGATCCAGCGGATGTTGGCAATTTGATCTCTGGTTCCTCTGCCTTTTCTAAAACCAGCTTGAACATCAGGAAGTTCACGGTTCACATATTGCTGAAGCCTGGCTTGGAGAATTTTGAGCATTACTTTACTAGCATGTGAGATGAGTGCAATTGTGCAGTAGTTTGAGCATTCTTTGGCATTGCCTTTCTTTGGGATTGGAATGAAAACTGACCTTTTCCAGTCCTGTGGCCACTGCTGAGTTTTCCAAATTTGCTGGCATATTGAGTGCAGCACTTTCACAGCATCGTCTTACAGGATATGGAATAGCTCAACTGGAATTCCATCACCTCCACTAGCTTTGTTCATAGTGATGCTTTCTAAGGCCCACTTGACTTCACATTCCAGGGTGTCTGGCTCTAGGTCAGTGATCACACCATTGTGATTATCTGGTCGTGAAGATCTTTTTTGTACAGTTCTTCTGTGTATTCTTGCCATCTCTTCTTAATAACTTCTGCTTCTGTTAGGTCCATACCATTTCTGTCCTTTATTGAGCTCATCTTTGCATGAAATGTTCCTTTGGTATCTCTGATTTTCTTGAAGAGATCCCCAGTCTTTCCCATTCTGTTGTTTTCCTCTATTTCTTTGCATTGATCGCTGAAGAAGGCTTTCTTATCTCTTCTTGCTATTCTTTGGAACTCTGCATTCAGATGTTTATATCTTTCCTTTTCTCCTTTGCTTTTCGCTTCTCTTCTTTCCACAGCTATTTGTAAGAGTGAGTGATATTTTCCATGGTTGGCTATAGTTTTATATATCCTTGTTGAATTGGCACTGCATGTTGTAGCTTGTTGACCTGGGCAGAGACAAAATTGGTTAGGCAATTGATAATACATGGAGCAATCATAAGCAACATCAATATGGCATAACAAGGACTAATAGGGGCATTAGCCAACTTCATACTCCCATTGCCATGATGGCTCAAATCTCTCCTTGTTCAGGGATCAGAAGATCTATCTCTTGTCTGTTTTGGAGTACAACCCCTGCCAAGCTGTGTTGGCTCTTTAGAGCTGTCCTGAGAAATCTTATCCCCAGAAAATAGATTTTGGGGGTGTTCATTAGAATTACACTCATTTATAGTTCTGAATAGGTATCTGAAATCTCCCAGGGGCTCACAGGTGTATTGAGTGTCCTCTTCTATTTTCTTCCATGGCTTGATTCATAAGTAGTGAACCCAGGAGTCATGTCCTGGTACCTTGACTACTGTGGAGGTAGAAAGTATTACAGGGTAGGGGTCCTTCCATGTGGGCTGGAGCTGAGCCTTTGGGGACCCATCTTTCCAGACTTTAATTAAGACTTGAGTCCCTGGAGCATATAACAGTGACCCCTTAAAATCTTTTGGGTCCTGGTTGACACCCCACAAGCGTATATCCTGTTGGAATTGCTCAAAGGCCATGATATAAGACTGGAGGATCTGAACCTCTGGATCCAGGAAGAGGTCATTGACATAAACAAAAGGTCTTCCATATATCATCTCATAAGGAATAAGACCAACCTGTTCCTTAGGGGCAATACAGGCATGGAGGAGAGCTGTTGGCAAAGCCTCCTTCCATCCCAGGGAGGTCTCCTAGGTTATCTTTTTTATTGCTGATTTTAAGAATTGGTTGGCTCTTTCTACTTTTCCTGAAGACTGAGGCCTCCTGGCACAATGGCGATAATAAGTAATGCCCAATGCTTTAGAGACCCCTTGGGTGACCTTAGAAGTAAATGATGTCCCATTGTCACTTTGTAATGACCTGGGCAGACCAAATCTTGGAATGATTTCATGGAGCAGGTTTTTTTACCATCTTCTCAGTCCAGGTGGGAAAGCCTTCAATCCATCCTGCATATATATATATATATATATATATATATATATATATATATCATCACTAATAGGTACTTATACCCTTGAGAAACTGGTATCTGGGTGAAGTCCATCTGCCAGTCTTCTCCTGGGTAGGTCCCTCATCGTTGGACAGGCTGGGCCAACTGGGGTCTTCGAGTTCCTTGGGGATTGTTTAATTGGCAAGAGGGACAAGAGGAGACCACTTACCTTATGGTCGTTTGGAGGCCTGTTCCTCTGAAGGACCTTTCTAGTAATCTTTGGAGGGCCTTTCCCCTAAATGAGTGGTGGCATGTAAGGAGTTAACCAACTTCCATTGGAGCTTTCCAGGCAGAACAAGGAGTCCCTCCTTTTGGAACCACCCCATATGATCTTGAAAGCCCTAATTCTTAGTTTTAAGAGTCTCACCTTCATATATGAAGGAGTTTCTGACAAATTAGTCTGTGGAACTAAGGTGGCAACCCCTATTAGGTCATTGTTCTGTAATGCTGCTCTCCTAGCCCTCTGATCAGTTGCTTGGTTCCCTCGTGCCACTTCCATGCTTCCTTCTTGATGTTCTTTACAGTGGGAGACTAAAACCTCGGCAGGCAGATGGACTGCCTCCAAGAGTCTAAGGATTTGATCACCATATTTGATTGGGGACCCTCGGGTGGTCGAGTGTTCTCTTTCTCTCCAAACAGCAGCATGTGCATGTAGCACCAGAAAGGCATACTTGGAGTCAGTGTAAATGGCTACTCTTTTTCCTTTTCCCATCTCTAAAGCCTGAGTCAGGGCTATGAGCTCAGCAAATTGGGCTAAAGTACCTGGTGGCAAAGGTTTAGCCTCTATGGTCTCAAAATTGGAGACTACTGCATTTTCAGCTCTTCTTTTTCAATCCAAGACAAAGCTGCTTTCATCAGTGTAACAGATTTCCTCAGGGTTGGTCAGAGGATCTTCCAACAATCCTCTAGGGATTTTGTCCAGTGATCCAAGGTTTCTAGGCAAGAGTGAAAGGGGAGAGAGCCCTCGGGGGTAGGCAAGATGGTTTCTGGGTTAACACTCCCAAGGCTATAACCTCACAAGGGGTTATAGTGAGGCCTGGGCTTTCCACCAGCACTACTTGATATCTGACGATTCTTTGATCAGACATCCATAAATGGCCTCTCCCATTTAGGAGTTGTTTCACTTGGTGGCTGGTAAAATAGTTAGTTTGCCCCCCAAAGCGAGTTTCAAAGCATCTTCTATCAAGATTGCAATAGCTGCAAGATTTCGAAGGCAGGGAGGCCAGCTTTGGGCGGTTGGGTCAAGCCTCTTGGATAAGTAAGCTATAGGTTGGGGCTCAGATCCCAACCTTTGAGTTAACACTCCCAAGGCTATTCCTTCTCTTTTGTGGACATAAAGTTGGAATGCTTTTTCTGGGTCTGGCAACCTCAAGACAGGTGCTTGAGTTAAGGTTTGTTTTAGTGTAGCCTCTGCCTTCTTTTGAGGAGTTCCCCACATCAGAGGGATTGAATCATCCTGTCCCTTCAAGCTTTCATATAAGGGCTGAGCAAATAGACCATAGTTGGGTATCCAGATTCTACAATTCCCAGTTAGCCCCACAATTATTTTCAAGTCATGGGGGAGGGCAACTGGAGAATTCCTTGTACCCAATCAGAGGACAACCTCCTGGACCCGTATGTAATCTGAACTCCCAGGTAAGTGACCTCTGTCTTGATCATTTGTGCCTTAGCACAGGAGACTTTATATCCCCTCTCTGCCAAAAAGTTTACAACCTGAATTGCATGTTGTTAGACATTTTTTTCTCGTCTGGAGAGCAGATTAATAGGTCATCTACATATTGTAATATTTTCCCATTAGGTTCCAGGTCCAGATCTAAGAGATCCCCGCTAAGAGCCTGTCCAAACAGGTGGGGGCTATTGCGAACCCCTGAGGTAATACTGTCCAAGTCATCTGTTGGTGTTTATCTCCTGGAGCCTCACCCTTAAAGGCAAAAAGATATTGGGATTCTTTAGCCAGTGGTATGCAAAAAAATGCATCTTTGAGATCCAAGACTGTAAACCACTTGGCACTGGGTGGGATTTCTCCCAAGATTACATAGGGATTGGGTACTGTGGGATGGAGGAAGACTACAGCTTTGTTTATGATCTGGAAATCTTGAACCATTAACCAGGTTCCATCCTTTTTCTTTACTGAGAGGATCAGGGTGTCACACAGAGAATTGGTGGGGACCAATAGCCCAAAAGCAAGATATTTATTTATTAGAGGCTATAGTCCCTCCTGAGCCTCTCTTCTGATGGGATATTTTTTCAGGTAAGGAAACTGAGTGGCATCTTGGAGGACAATGATGACTGGTTCAGCCTGGTGGGCTCATCCAGGAGTTCCCTGGTCCCACACCTGGGTGTTAATTTTGTACTCCTATAGTTTTTGGTCCCTCTCTATTGGAGAGGGCGTAATTGATTCTTTAGTAGTAAGCAGAAGCTGTAGGGCTCCAGGGGCTGGAAAGCTTCCCATCACAAGGGTGGTCCCCAGTTTAGTGAGTATGCTGCTGCTGCTGCTGCTAAGTTGCTTCAGTCGTGTCAGACTCTTCGCAACCCCATAGACGGTAGCCCACCAGGCTCCCCGTCCCTGGGATTCTCCAGGCAAGAACACTGGAGTGGGTTGCCATGTCCTTCTCCAATGCATGAAAGTGAAAAGTGAAAGTGAAGTCGCTCAGTCGTGTCCGACCTTCAGCGACCCCATGGACTGCAGCCTTCCAGGCTCCTCCATCCATGGGATTTTCTAGGCAAGAGTACTGGAGTGGGGTGTATATCTCTTCCCAATAAGGGAGTAGGACACTCAGGGACCACCAAACACTGGTGGGAAAATATTTGTCCATCCCAGCAAGAAAGAATTGCTTGGGTGAATCTTTTAGTAATTGTTTTTCCTATAGCACCCAAAATGGTACATGTTTGGGAGGAGAAGGCTCCAGAGTAGGAGATCAAGGCAGAGTAGGCCTGTGTCAATCAAGAAATTCTCGACCTACCTGCCACATCCAGTTGCACCCTTGGCTCCAGCCCCATGATGGTTATCTGTGACAGGTGGGTTGGCAGTGGTGGGCCGCTTCAGTCCTGTTGAACCATCATGAGGGAAGGCTTTGCGCTTGACCTTGAGGCTCTTGGGTCCCGAGGGCAGAGTGCCACCCAATGTCCCCATTGATGGCATTTATAGCAGGCAGTTTAGGAGACTTGTCACAGTTTGGACACTCTTTGGCCCAATGCCCCCTTCTGTCTACAGATTAGACATTTGCCTCTTGCCTTGCCCTTCAAGGACTCAGTGTTTGCCATAAGGCTTCCCTGGAGGATGGCCAGCATCTGGACATGCCTGCTCTCTTTCCTTTTCTCCCTCTCCTGGGCCTTGGCCTCCCTCTCCTGTTCTCTGTTATAAAAGGTAGCACGGTCCTGCTGCTGTAGCTATTGTAACTTTATTCTGATGTCTAATGCACATTGGGACAGGAATTTGTTCTTTAAAATCACCTGTCCCTCGGAAGAGTCTAAGTCCAGATTGCTAAACTTTTGGAAGGCTTCTTTTAGCCTTTCCAGAAAGGCCATGGAGTTCTCATTGGGCTCCTTAGTTATCGCTGAGATCCAGGCATAGCTGATTACTTTTTTCTGGGCTGCTTTCAGTCCTGCCTTCACACAGATCAGAAAATGAGGGACTTCCTTAGGGGTGAATCTTTTTGAAACTTATCCTACCCAGTACTGTTGCGACCTGAGAGCCAGGTGTCCCCAGGTCAAGGTGCAGATCCCCAGGCAAGCTGAGGTGTGACAGCCTCCTGGAGATCGAATCCCCAGGCAGGTCAAGGCAGGTTGGCCTCCCGAGAATTGGGTCACTGAGCGGGTTGAGGCATGATGACCTCCTGGGACCACTGGACTAGTGGATCCCCAAGCAGGTTGAAGAGTGACAACATTTCGAGGACCAGATCCCTAGGCAGGCCGAGGCAGTTCAACCTCCTGTGACCCCCAGACTGGAGTTGGGCGTCCCCAGGGTCTCCAGCGTGACCAGTGCTGGGTAGGATTAAGGGGTTGTAATTTTAACTCATTTCCAGTTTGTTCACTGCAGATGGGAATAGATATCATGATGTAAAGCTATCCAAGCCTGTGCCCTGAGACTGAGAACCTGGTGAAACAGTCATAAGCCTTATCCTTTTACTGCTCTAAGGGAATGTAAGTCACTGATTTCCTCCCCTAGTCCTCCATAAGTGCAGCTTAGGATGTTTCCAATGGTAAATATTTCATTGTCATAGACCCACTTTAGGTAATAACAGAAGTAATGACCAAGGAGTGGGTTATCTGTCCCTGTTAGGGGGATTAAGAGCATTTTAATAATAGGCAGGATGGAGCAGTGTTGCCTAAAAGGGAGCAGGGTCCTGGTTGTAGGAGTCAGTAATTGACTTAAGAACAAATTGGTAAGAGGCAACAGACCAGGTATTCCATAAAAGTGGAGTGGAGGTTTGATCCAGAGATTTGTTTGTAACTTTAGGAGAAGGGTGGTAAGGGTTTGGGCCCAAACGGCCTGCAGGGCTAACTCCCAAAGTGGCAAACATTATCCCTGGAAGCCCAGGTGCCTTTGAAGGGATGCCAACAGATGAACTTCTAGCAGGCATTGTGTGCCTGTCTCCCACCCTAGCGGATTCACTGAGAGATGCTGATGTTGCACATGTTGTAGAAAACATGGAAGATGAAGGACTGAATATCTAGAGGGATTGGATATGATATAGTATTTCCCTCCCAAGAGCCAGCTATTTTCTGGTTGTCCCTCCAGAAGATTGTAGAGGCAACATTGTGGGCCCAGGTGGGGCTCAGGAAAAGAGCATGAAACAGGAGGGAAGGGGGCAGGGCCCAACCTTTGAAAGAATGACATAGCACAAGGGCATAACATAAACAGATTAAAATCAATTGGGTCCAAGATGACAAGTCAAATTCAACTAAACCTTGATCCCCAATCTGCAAGCTAAATGACACACCCAGGTGGCAGGACAGCTCCAAGACACTGTCAAAAGACAGAGGAGTGTGTGGTTCCCCAGTGGTTGGGATGATCCTCCCACTCAGTAGCATATGAATACACTCAGCTCGAAAAACCTAGCCACACCACATTCCATGGCCTAAGCACTTGCCCTCTGCAATGGCCCACACCCTGCAGAATGTACCTCTCTCTGAATCTGAACAAATCCATCTCTTACCTATTGCTGTGTCTTTAACTGAATTTTTGCAATGAGATATCAGAGCCTGAGCGTCATTAGGTCCTCAAGCCAAGCATCATGGGGTTTGACTGGGCTCAAGTCCTGGGAGAGAGGAGCTGAAGGATGGGATGAAAAAGCAGTGGGAAAAGCGTGCCAAGGAATCCCCTTCATAACCTGCCAGAAAAGCTTCTAAATACCTGACCTCTGCTCACAGTTTTCATTGACCTGATCATTGGCACAAAGAAGATTAAGGACAGAAGAACCCTTACTGCCTTGGGTAACAGCTACTGGGGGTCAGCAGTAGTGGAGCCTTTGGGACATACTGAGGAGTAGCCTCTCCTCTTGTTTGAGGAAACAAGAAATGAGAGATTATAAAGGAATTAAGATTTTTTTTTTTTAAACTTTACATAATGGTATTAGTTTTTTAGGCATATGTCCTTCCAGCCACAGGAGTGAGGACTTCCTTCCTTAATCGGAGGTCTTCTGGAATCTGAGACTGAGCTGCGAGAGCTTTCTGCTGAGTTTGTTTCCTGATGTCCCAGTTTCCAGCATACTGGGCTTCTTGTCACTTCCCCTGTGCTGGGTTTTCTTTGCATTCAGCTTCCACCATAGGCACTTTCGCTGAATTGGGCTCCTGCTGTGCTTGGCCTCCTCCTTGCAAGGGCTGTGCCGAGGTTATTTCAGCCAGGTTAAATCAGAGTCATGGCACCACTGATGTCGAGGGAGTGTGTAATTTCCTCGATTCTGTCTCGTCACAAGAAAAATTTGAAGCAACGGACCAGGGTTACAGACCTCGGACAGATTGTGTCACAGCTCTTGGACAAATCAGTGTTACAGCTCCGTGTTACAGCTCAGTTTTATTTAGAAGATAAAGGAAAATACATCCTCGAGGTGTGAGGGCATGCTGACTCAAAAGACGAGAAGAGAGAGAGGGAGAGAGCATGAGAGAGACAGCGAGAGAGAAAGCAAAAGAGAGAGCAGAGAGACCCCGGGCCATTTGGCTCCTCTTTTTATGTTTTTTATCCTCCCCCTGGGCCTGTTCTATGTAAATTGGGCTAGCCAGAAGTGCTGTTTGTTCTACCCGAGGTCCTTACTCCAGTCCTGGGAACTACCTTTGTTCTATTTTCACGGGCTTTTCCCTTCCTTGTCTTTTAGCCATGGCCATTCTGGACGCCTTTGTCCTATTCTAACTACCTAACACTACCATCCACCGGACTCCCAAACCTAGCTCCTGATTTGTCCATTTTCTCCAGAATTGTTTCTGTAAATGGTTATTAAGGATTTCTTAAATGACAGAATGGATCCAAAATTATGACCATGGTGTTAGAAGAAATTTTAAGAGAGCTTATCTTGGACATAAAACCCATGGAGAAAATCTGAGAGGCCCAAGAGAAAAATAGAATTAGACTTACACCCCTAGAGCTTGCTTTGTCTGCACTTTCCTGAAAACTCAGTTCGCCTTATCTATTTCCTCCATGTTTATCTCTGCTGATTCTTGTTCCCATCAGGACTGTCTATAGATTTGTTTATTTCCCCTACCCAATTGACAGAGCCCTTAGCACAGGCTGTGCCAGCAAACATATGTTGTGAGCTCATGATTATTTGTCTAAATTCTGCCTGCTCTATGACCCTGGCTTTCCAGACAAATTTGGGGTTCCCCATTTAATATAATTCCCTGATCTGATACACAGTCATTTAATGAAAGAAAGGTATCTTAATTAAAACATATGATGAACTTTGTCAATTCAAACAAAAATAACTCTAATTTAGACATAGGCATAGAATTTTAAAGTTAGAAGGGGCCTCAAAGATCACCTAGTAAATGAATGCTTTTAGTAATTGTTCTTCCCTGCTGTGTGCATTAGCATCTGCATTTTATTCACTGCTGTCAAATACATACTTTTAAAAGAGATAATAAGACCTTAGGAATATGCAAAGTTCCTAATAGTTGCACTTCTTAACAATCTTGCTAAAGTCCTCTGACCTTACAGTTCATGACATAATTATTTATTAGGCTATGGATAGAATCATTTATGGCTTAGAGTAGATAATAAAAGGGATTACTACCCAGGCCATTTCTTCCTTAAACTCACAGTTTTCCTAATCTCTTTCCCTATGGCAACGGAGCAATTACTTTCCAGCATGTTGATTCCTTTGTACTTTAAATATAGATAAATGTAATCATGCTGAAAACCTGGAGGTTAGCGAATGTTCCTGAATTGAATTCCCTTAACTACAGAAAAACATTGATTCATGGCTTCATTTTTTATAAAACCTGGTTACAAGTGTATGTAAAAAACTAGATGACTCTCAAGTAAATCTGTAACTGTCATCACTATGAAGAATAAAGTCTAAAATGCGTAAATCTTGATTAAAATATTATTTCTGGAAAATGGAGTAAGGCTCTTTTTTAAGAATTACAAGTAAAACTTAGTTAATATACAAAGAAAATTTATAAAAATAAAAGGATGCTTGGTTTAAGATGGGGAGAAGGGAAATGATACAGTGACTGAGCATAATCTCTGAAATATGTCAGAGAGTGCATTCTTTTTTTCAAGGAATACATATCTGTGTATCTCATAAGGAATAAGTTTTTCAAATATTAGAACTACTGAATCGAGAAAAGAATATCTGCAAGCCTGGGTGTGAATTTGCCCTCAATGACAGTCAATTACACCAAAAAACAAAAGTCCATCTAAAACACCATGAGAATTCATGGATTTTATGTAACCTACCTTATTTTTGCTGGAGAAGGCAATGGCACCCCACTCCAGTACTCTTGCCTGGAAAATCCCATGGACAGAGGAGCCTGGTAGGTTGCAGACCATGGGGTCGAGAAGAGTCAGACACGACTGAGCGACTTCACTTTCACTTTTCCCTTTCATGCATTGGAGAAGGAAATGGCAACCCACTCCAGTGTTCTTGCCTGGAGAATCCCAGGGACGGGGGAGCCTGGTGGGCCACCATCTATGGGGTCGCACAGAGTTGGACACGACTGAAGTGAGTTAGCAGCAGCAGCACCTTATTTTTGCAGGCTTCCCAACTGGTGATAGAGGTAAAGAACTCACCTGCCAATGAAGGAGACATGAGTGAGGTAGGTTTTTTTCCCTGGGTCAGGAAGATCCCTGGAATAGAAAATGGAAACCTACTCCAGTTTTCTTGCCTGGAAAATTCCATGGATAGAGGAGCTGGCTGCCAGTGCAGGAGACAAAAGAGATGTGAGTTTGATCCCTGGGTCATGAAGTTCCCATGGAGAAGGGCATGGCAATCCACTCCAGTCTTCTTGCCTGGGAAATGCCATTGACAGAGGAGCCTGGTGGGCTACAGTCCATAGTGTTGCAAAGAGTCAGACACGACTGAGCATCTAATACTACCCCATTTTTATCAGTTACTGAATAGCTCACAAAACATTTATATCTATCTATCTAACTATATATCTCTCTATATATCTATATCTATCTATCTATATATATCATAACTGGGATAGTTAGATTTTAAAAAAAATCTATGGCAGGAACTTGTATTCTACATCATTATCAAAGTAAACTGGGTTAGGAAGACTAAAGCGCAAATAGTCAAAGTATCTGATTTTCCTCCCCTTTTCAAGAATAATATTAAAATCTGTCACTGTGTCAGGGAGCAAGACATTTTTCTCTACTCTTCTAGGATTCTTCTGGCTGGCCCAAGGATTAAATTTACATGAGACAGACTAATGGAGAAAATTTAGTAAAGAGTATAAATGGGAATTATTGTCTTTGTTTAGTAGCTCAGTTGTGTCCGACTCTTTGTGATCCCATGGGCTGTAACCCTTCAGGCTCCTCTGTCCATGGGATTTCTCAGGCAAGAATACCAAAATGGGTTACCATTTCCTTCTCCAGAGAACCCAGTAAAAGTGAATAAAACTCATTTTTAATAAAAGTGAATAAAAAGTGAATAAAACCAAAATGGCTGAAATGCTCACCTTAAGTACTATCTTCAATTAAAGACAAAACAGGATTTGTTGAATAGTGGTTTGGGACTTCAAAGGGGAGAAAGGTAATTCAGACAGAGATGGAAAAGCAAATATTTGGTAAACAGACACTTGCTGGGCCACAGGAGACAATGGGACACAGAGTGGACCCTGATCTCTAAGCTCTGTAGTGTCTCCCCCTCCAAATCTCGCCCATCTTCTCTGGGATCTTTGCAAATAACTTACTCTGCTCTCCTATATCATCTTTCAATGCAAGAGCTAAAGTAGTATTTTGAATCAGATTCTTAGTCATTAACTGAGTAATCATCACCTCTATCTTTAACTGAATAATCATCTCTATTCATCCCTATCTTGAGGCCTTGTACATATTGATACAGATGTTAGTTTGGGTCCTACTGTGCAGAGTAGATGAAAGAAAGACAAAAAAAGCAGGTTTTAGATTATGAAAAGTTCTGACTGTGTTGAAAAGGTTATGTTTTATTCATTTAGCCAATACTGGTCCAGAGGTAATATTTTTAAACAAAAGAATTAATATAATCAGATCTATCACTGAATGGTGATTCAAACAGCATGAGAATATGGGGTCAGGACAAAAGGCATTAGGAAGAAGAAGATGGAAAAGATTAAAAAATGATCAGGAACTAGAATTGTATGTGCCTTACTTCTGATTTGATATGGGCAGAGAGGGAAAAATAATAATCCAGGATAACCATTGCATTTGTGGCTCGGATATCTGGTGTATAGTGCTTCCCATGTGGCTCAGTGGTAAAGAATCCACCTGCTAGGCAGGAGAAGAGGGTTCAATCCATGGGTTGGGGAGAGCCCGGAAGGAGGGAGGGGCAACTCACCCCAGTATTCTTGCCTGAGAAATGCCATGGACAGAGGAGCCTGGCGGGCTGTAGTCTATGCAGTCGCAGAAGAGTAGGGCTTGAGTTGGTGACTGAACAACTACAATGATCCAGTGAATGACTGTTTCATTGTCTCAGGTAGTGGGTATGAAAACAGAACACATCTGAGAAAGGGAAATTTTAGTTGAGCTTGGAATACATAGAGCTCGAGGAGAGTGTGTGAAAACGGCAAGCAGGTTGAGTGGAGAATTTTCATTACTTAGACAATGAAATAATGAGCATGGTTGTGGTAGCCCAGGGAATGAATACAGAAGAGAAGACGACTGAAATGGAAATTCTCAGAAAAATTGCCTTCAGGTTGAGAACCACTGCTCAAAGAATGAGTGGAAAACAAGCTGTAAAGAAAAAGGAGGAAAATCAACAAAGAGTATTGTCTAATTAGCCAAGTTTTGATAGTGCTTTTTGATAAAACAAATAATGAATATTGTCAAGTCTAACTTGAGGGGAAGAAAAAGAATGAAAAGATGCCCTTTGATTTGTGCATAAAGATACCATTATTATCCTTAAATCATAAGTGTTATTAAGGAAGAGATAAAATAGGCCTAGAAATATTTTAATTTTAAAAGTTAATTTCCAGAACTGGAGTTTTATAGAGCAGACAGCTTCAAATTTTGATGAGAAACACCTATTAGTTACCAAAATTGAGCCCACTGTTCATATAAAAGTATAAATTATATACATTCAGTACTCTATTATATTAATATACTATAGCATGAATAAAATGAGTATATAGTTTAATAAAGTAGATATAATTAAAATATTTAAAATAAATATATTTCAGCTGATATGTTATACACATGTTTGCTCTCAGAAAATATGTAAGAGGGAGTAAAAAGCATAATCTTCAACAGTCTTTTCTGATGGCATGAAAATGTTAAATTAATTGATCAGAACCACCTTGACCAAGTCAAACAGGAACTTATTTTCTCTTTTAAAGATAACCTCAAGGTTTAAAGGCATCCTCTCTAACATACAGTTGTTAGTCTGAATAAAAAAAGAAAGCCATCGTTTACTTTTAAAGAGAGGAGGATGCATGCTGAGTATTATTATTCAGATTATTTTGATCAAAACATCTACTGTTTATCACTGAAGAGGAAGGCAATTTCTAAAGTGAATTCGTGTTCTAGGAGGGGAAAAAATCCCATTATAATTATCTCACTACTCCCCAGCACTTCCACATGTCCCAAGGACAAAGAAATGAAAATCATTTCAAAAGCTTTCAGAGGTGAGCTGATTGTCTTGGCAATAAAGACAGGAGTATTGTAAATCCTCTGAGCATCAACCCCTTTCAGTTAGCAGTACAGTGATTTCATTTAAGCAATTTGCCCTAAGGATGAGTTTATTTTTACATAGGTTATTTAAAAACCTTTTCAAGAAACACATATTCTTCTTAAAAGAGAGATTGATTTTTATTAGCAATGTGCACACAGGCATTTCACTTGGGAAGTAAACCATGTTACTAAAAATTTATTTTTACCTGAAAAAGTTATTAGCTTTATTTTTTACTATTAGCTAATAGTAGAGCTATGACATCACATTTACTTCTATCAGGTAACACAAGCATCAAAGACAATGTGTTACCTCTTTCTATACTGAATTTTATTTTTCTACATATGGATCAGATATTTATTTCACTGTTAGCAGACTCTTGGGCTTCCCTGGTGGCTCAGAGGTTAAAACGTCTGCCTGCAATGCGGGATACCTGGATTTGATCCCTGTGTCGGGAAGATCCCCTGGAGAAGGAAATGGCAACCCACTCCAGTATTCTTGCCTGGAGAATTCCATGGACGGAGGAGCCTGGTGGACTACAGTCCATAGAGTCGCAAAGAGTTGGACACGACTGAGCGACTGAACTTTAACCAGCAGACTCTCAATGGGGTAACAAATCTGTTACATAACTTTAGGTCAGAAAGTTACATGAATTAAAAAAAATCAGATTTAGATGGAATATTAGGATCTTGGTTCACAGATATAAACATACAATTTAATAAGTGAGGCAAAAGAAAATTAAGCTGAATAGTGAACTCTGCCTCATGTTAATCCTTAATTCAGAAGGACACTGTTGTGGCCTTGACTCATCCGTTAATCAGATTCATCTTGAAAAGTGAAGCAAGCAGCCCTATCTCATAGGGATTCCAAGATTCAATGGTAATTAATTACTGATTACAACATATTCTGAAGAAGCAAACTCTCATTAAGTAACATGCTGTAGGCAAGGTCCTTACTCCTCCCCTTGCCAGTGAGCTCTGTGTGAGTTTGAACAAACCACATAAAGGCTTGGGGCTTCAGGTTCATCATCAAGACATGATAAAGCCTAAATTGCCTTGGATGGCATCGTAGGTCCCTGTGGGCTTTCCTTGATTAATTAGTTTAGTCTTATCTTCTGTTCTCCCTCTTATTACCCTTCCCCCTTATTCACAATTTATGCTCCAAGAATACTTAATTACTTATAGTTCCCAGAAAATGCTCTATTTCCCCAGGCTTTCATGTCTTTGCACACACTGTTCTTTCTGTGCAGAAAGCTTCTATCTGAGATGTTGGCCTGAACAAATTCCCTTCCTTTTCAGCCCATCCTGCAGTGCATCTCCCTCTGAGAAGCTGAGGTGATTTCTAAGGTCTGTGGTTTCTAGCAATGCCCACACCACACTTATTCATTCTACCTACTCTTAAATGAGTCTGCCTGGTATACATCTGCCTGGTATACCATTAAGTAGTAAGCTCCTCAAAGGACTTGAACTTTTTCAAGGATATGAATTTCTTTTCCCTATTCATATATAGGAGATGTTTAACACCCTTACTGAATGTACTTACACAATGGGTTTGTTGAATATACTCATTTTTAAAAAAGTAGAAAATTAATCATCTTCTATGAAACAATCAGTATTGAACCACATTTGAAAAGCGTTTACTGAGCAACTGCTATGTACTAGGACAACTGATAAACACCGAAAATATAAAGTTAAATGATACAGAATCTCTGTCCTAGAGGTGTGTAAGACCAGAGAAGCAGGCAGGATTATGAACAGACCAAAAGGAGAATAATCTGGTAAGTTCTACTGAGGGATGAACAGAGTTTTTGCACTATTTGAGGGCAGAAAATAGAGAAACTGATCCTGCCTAGAAGACCTAAGGATCATCAAACTGGGAAATTTAAACTAGGTTTAATGTTTTGATAAGAGAAAGCAAGAATGACTGACAATTTTAGAAGGAGTTAGTAGAATATGCAAAGATAAAGAGTAGTGAAATATTTCAGGTCAAATAAAGAATGAATTTCCAAAATATCTCAGAAAGGGTCTCAGAAACTTTTCTTTGGATAGATCAGTAATTTTCCAATGTGGGAGAACTTCCAGGGCCATGGAAGAAGACTTGTATTTAACGAGATTTCAGGAGGGAGAACTAAATGATGGTATGAACACCTTACAATACAGGAATTTGTCTGTAAGCATTTGAATTTCATCCCTCAAGCAGCCAAACAAAGCATGAGTAGTCACTGCCACCATATTGTGATTTCTGCTCTCTCTGCTCTCTTGTATGGATCTCTTTATTTTCATTAACTTTCAGGGTCATCATGTTTTAAAATTGGGAGGGAGTGAAAGGACTCACTCTTCCTGCCAAGTAACACATTAGCATCTTACATTATTTCATAACTGCATCCAACTGCAAATGTCACCAAACAGCTATTAAACAGCAAATTCTCTGCACAAAACTCAATGGTGTGTAACACCTCTGATTAGGTGCAGTTTTTTCTGAAAGGGTGATTATTCTTAGAAGGAATATTTCATTACCCTTAATCTGAGTCCAGTTTATGCAACCATAACCTGAAGCCCCATAAAGATATGTAACCAAACTTTAATATAAATCTATCAGTGCTTGTGGGTTATCTTGGTGAAGCATCTGTATGATTGAAATGTGCTATTCCAAGTTATGTGTCAGAGATTATTAAAACTCTCATCAATTGCATTGTTGAAATTTTAAAACAATTCCACTATTTTAATGCATGATTTGTATTACCCTTCACTTGAAACAAAGCAGTGTTCTCTGCAGTTTCCAAGTAACACATCTTTTTCAATTACTATTTAGCATTAAATTCTGGCCCTAGATTCCTAATGCACTTCCCTTCCTCACTATGTGTATATTCAGTCTTGCAGAGGAATATTACTACTGCCTTACTTGCACCAAATCTATTGTGTGTCATATGTAAAACTTATGTAAATATGATAAATGCACGGGGACATTCAAAACTGAATTACGTAGTTCAACTTACTTTCCACAACAGAAGAATTCAATTATACAGAGTGAAGTAAGCCAGAAGGAAAAACACCAATACAGTATAATAACGCATATATATGGAATTTAGAAAGATGGTAACAATAACCCTGTGTACGAGACAGCAAAAGAGACACTGATGTATAGAATAGTCTTATGGACTCTGTGGGAGAGGGAGAGGGTGGGAAGATTTGGGAGAATGGCATTGAAACATGTAAAATATCATGTATGAAACGAGATGCCAGTCCAGGTTCGGTGCACGATACTGGATGCTCGGGGCTAGTGCACTGGGACGACCCAGAGGGATGGTATGGGGAGGGAGGAGGGAGGAGTGTACAGGATGGGGAACACAGGTATACCCGTGGTGGATTCATTTTGATATTTGGCAAAACTAATACAATTATGTAAAGTTTAAAAATAAAATAAAATTAAAAAAAATATTTTTACTGATTGGAATTTTCCTCTTATTTAAGAAAATATAGAGTAAAAATTCTGAACCCAGATACCATATTCACTCTTACCTTATAAATTTTCTAAGACTCAACAACTACATAGCAGAAATGAAGTTTTATTATAATAAGTTCATAAATATTAATGATGATGACAATGATGATGGATACACTTACCTGGGTTTATCACGTGCTTGGCCTTGATCTAAGCCTTCAATGTATTTTAGCTTCATTAATGCTCAAATCAATGTCTAGTTTGATGGATCAGTTCACTACTAGTATTAGTCTTACTTTATAGATGCAGAAACTAACAAAGAGGGACGATATCTGACATGCCCAACATAAAAATATTAAGTATCAAAGGCATTATTTTAGCATAGATAGCCTGACTTGTAACAAATAATTAGTCAATGTTCTAAAATTAATTGTCATAATTTATACTCCTAGTTAAAACTAAATCTAATGATCTACCAGAAGAAATTACCAAAGAGTTTCAGCACATCCAAAATTACTTTTGAGTTTTATGACAAAAGTTGTATAGTGATGGTTTTGCAAAAAGCAATTACGCTTTTGTGATAAATCTTATTGCAGAAAGCATTACTAGAAGTAAAATGAGGTATTTCATTTTAGAGAGGATTTCCATACTTACTGTTATTCTTCCAAGGGCCTCTCTTAACCTCTTTCTTCAGGAGTTCCACTGCTGTTTCAAGTAATCACAGTAATCTCCCCTGGAAAAATGACAACATGGGAAAGACTTTTAAAAGTGACTATTGTTGTAGACAAGTGATTGTCTATTGGCTGACTCTGGAAAAAAACATTGTTGAGAATGGAACTTCTTTCTCTCTGTGGATTTCTCTATAGCTCTGTATGTTATTGTTATCTTCTAGACCAGAGGGAAAATCACAGTGAATAAAAACATATCAGTTCATCATGTGGCTGCTCTATTCATTTGCTTTAACAGATACAGTATGGTTTTTCCAGACACACACACAGTAATTTATAAACTTCTTAGCTTCCTAAATAACACATATTGATAAAGTGACACTATCCAGAAGACAAAAATTGGCCATTGAAAAATATTTTTAATGCTTGGTAGGAGTAGGCAATGGCACCCCACTCCAGTACTCTTGCCTGGAAAATCCCATGGACGGCGGAGCCAGGTAGGCTGCAGTCCATGGGGTGGCTAAGAGTTGGACACGACTGAGCGACTTCCCTTTCACTTTTCACTTTCATGCATTGGAGAAGGAAATGGCAACCCACTCCAGTATTCTTGCCTGGAGAATCCCAGGGACGGGGGAGCCTGGTGGGCTTCCGTCTATGGGGTCACACAGAGTCAGACACGAGTGAAGCGACTTAGCATCAGCAGCAGCAGGACTCTTTACTATCTGAGCCACCGTGGAAGCCCTTTATTTGGGTTCAGTTCAGTTCAGTTCAGTCGCTCAGTCGTATCTGACTCTTTGCGACCTCATGAATTGCAGCATGCCAGACCTCCCTGTCCATCACCAACTCCCGGAGTTCACTCAAACTCACGTCCATTGAGTCAGTGATGCCATCCAGCCATCTCATCCTCTGTCGTCCCCTTCTCCTCCTGCCCCCAATCCCTCCCAGCATCAGAGTCTTTTCCAATGAGTCAACTCTTCGCATGAGGTGGTCAAATTACTGGAGTTTCAGCTTCAGCATCATTCCCTCCAAAGAAATCCCAGGATCGATCTCCTTCAGAATGGACTGGTTGGATCTCCTTGCAATCCAAGGGGACTCTCAAGAGTCTTCTCCAAAACCACAATTCAAATGCATCAATTCTTCAGTGCTCAGCTTTCTTCACAGTCCAACTCTCACATCCATACATGACCACTGGAAAAACCATAGCCTTGACTACATGGACTTTGTTGGCAAAGTAATGTTTCTGCATTTCAATATGCTATCTAGTTTGGTCATAACTTTTCTTCCAAGGAGTAAGCATCTTTTAATTTCATTGCTGCAGTCATAGTGGACAGAATTTGTACATAATGAAATGATACTGTGCAAGAGATTAAAGAGCTTTGGTATAAGTATCCAGCACAATGATATAAGTGTCTTAGAAACATACACATTCTTCCCATTATAATCAGGCCAATCTAACAACATTTTTGCCCATATGACTACAGTAGCCTCAGAGGTTGTCTTCCTACATTTTCTTTTCCACAGGCACGGGGGAAAGAAAAACCTCTTTAAAACCCTACACATTTAATCATGCCAGATTTCATGTTAATGTACTCTGAGTATGTATTGGTCTTAGGAAAGCAAACAAATTCTTCAACCTGACTGACAAAAGCCCTCTGTAGTCACCATTGTCTAGCTAGTCAGCTTCATTTTAATGAACTGTGTGTTTTGTCCACCTCTTCTTCATTTCTTCACTAAAAATCTACCCTCACCTTCCCTCCTAAGATCTATACATATCCCTCTATCAAAAAATGTTGGCCAATTTTCTAGTCTTAAAAATTTCTAATCTTTTTCAGATTTTTTTCCCTTAATCTCTGTGCTATATGCCTGAAACAAATACAATGTTGCGAATCACCATACTTCAATTAAAAAAAAAAAGGAAAACTCTACGAGGTGATCAGTCTGGTACTCTGAATCAGTGCCTGTTAGAGAGCCACCTATCAATTAGGAAGTCAATCAGGAAAGCACACTTTACACTCAGAAGTAAGGAATATGTTTTTATTGTGTTTGAGAAACAAATTTTAAATCAACTTTCAGATTTGAGGTTAACTTCCACCATTCTGGAAATATGTTTCTGGCTCTCTATGCTCCCACTCCAGTACTCTTGCCTGGAAAATCCCATGGGCGGAGGTGGGCTGTCGTCTATGGGGTCGCACAGAGTTGGACACGACTGAAGCGACTTAGCAGCAGCTTAGCAGCATGTTATAATAGCTCATAACACTTTACCCTTTTTTTCATGTATCTTAGAGCAATAGTATTGAAATAAATTTATGTAGTTATTTGTTGTAGAATTCCAGTTCAGCTATTTCAAATCCTGAAAGATGATGCTGTGAAAGTGCTGCATTCAACATGCCAGCAAATTTGGAAAACTCAGCAGTGGCCACAGGACTGGAAAAGGTCAGTTTTCATTCCAATCCCAAAGAAAGGCAATGCCGAAGAATGTTCAAACTACTGCACAATTGCACTCATCTCACATGCTAGTAAAGTAATGCTTAAAATTCTCCAAGCCAGGCTTCAGCAATACATAAACCGTGAACTTCCTGATGTTCAAGCTGGTTTTCAAAACGGCAGAGGAACCAGAGATCAAATTGTCAACATCTGCTGGATCATCAAAAAACCAAGAGATTTCCAGAAAATCATCTGTTTCTGCTTTATTGACTATGCCAAAGAGTTTGACTGTGTGGATCACAACAAACTGTGAAAAATTCTGAAAGAGATGGGAATATCAGACCACCTGACCTGTCTCTTGAGAAATCTGTATACAGGTCAAGAAGCAACAGTTAGAACTGGACATGGAACAACATACTGGTTCCAAATCAGGAAAGGAGTACGTCAAGGCTATGTAATGTCACCCTGCTTATTTAACTTATATGTAGAGCACATTATGAGATACGCTGCACTGGAGGAAGCACAAGCTGGAATCAAGATTGTTGTGAGAAATATCAATAACCTCAGATACGCAGATGACACCATCCTCATGGCAGAAAGTGAAGAGGAACTCAAAAGCCTCTTGATGAAAGTGAAAGAGGAGAGTGAAAAAGTTGGCTTAAAGCTCAACATTCAGAAAACGAAGATCATGGCATCTGGTCCCATCACTTCATGGCAAATAGATGGGGAAACAGTGGAAACAGTAGCTGACTTTTTCTTGGCTCCAAGATCACTGCAGATGGTGATTGCAGCCATGAGATTAAAAGACGCTTACTCCTTGGAAGGAACGTTATGACCAACCTAGACAGCATATTAAAAAGCAGAGACGTTACTTTGCCAACAAAGGTCCGTCTAGTCAAGGTTATGGTTTTTCCAGTAGTCATGTATGGATGTGAGAGTTGGACTATAAAGAAAGCTGAGTGCATAAGAATTGATGCGTTTGAACTGTGGTGTTGGAGAAAACTCTTGAGAGTCCCTCGGACTGCAAGGAGATGCAACCAGTCCATCCTAAAGGAGACCAGTCTTGGGTATTCTTTGGAAGGACTAATGTTGAAGCTGAATCTCCAATACTTTGGCCACCTGATGCAAAAAGCTGACTCATTTGAAAAGATCCTGATGTTGGGAATGATTGAGCGCAGAAGGAGAAGGGGACTACAGAGGATGAGATGGTTGGATGGCATCACCGACTCAATGGACATGAGTTTGGGTGAACTCTGGGAGTTGGCGATGGACAGGGAGGCCTGGTGTGCTGCGATCACAAAGAGTCCGACATGACTGAGTGACTGAACTGAACTGAACTGAACCATAAAACCTACCAGCTATGAACTCCATAGAACCTTGTCTTTATTTTTCTTCACTCTTTTCTCAGCCTTATATCTACCGTAAAGAGATCCTAAATGAAAATCTATAAAAGGAATGTTGAATAAACTATGCACTCATACTACTAAAGTTTTGTTTTTGTTTTTTTTTCCCTTTACCTATCCCTTAGCTTCAGCAGAATTTGAAGACTCTAGAAGAAGTCAGAGAAAAAAATCAGCTATAGAGTCTAATGGAGCTCATGTTTGATTTCCAATTCTCTGTACTTCTGTGTTCCATAGGTTTAAAGACTCAGTATTAATGGGTTACTAGACTGGTGTCTGGAGAAGGCAATGGCATCCCACTCCAGTACTCTTGCCTGGAAAATCCCATGGATGGAGGAGCCTGGTAGGCTGCAGTCCATGGGGTCGATGAGGGTCGGACACAACTGAGCGACTTCACTTTCACTTTTCACTTTCATGCATTGGAGAAGGAAATGGCAACCCACTCCAGTGTTCTTGCCTGGAGAATCCCGGGGACGGGGGTGCCTGGTGGGCTGCCATCTATGGGGTCGCACAGAGTCGGACATGACTGAAGCGACTTGGCAGAGGCAGGCAGACTGGTGTCTCTTCCTATTGTTTAGCATACCTAATATTCTATGTTACTTTGGAGTTTGAAAATTACATAAGATTAGAACAATCCATACTTATATGTACTAGCTTTTTAAACTACCATATTTGAGCTGCCGAGGTTTAACTGAATGATTTGAAACTGTGTATTACTAGTGTCAAGGATAAATACACATTAATTTATTTCATGCTTTATTAAAATGCATGAGGAGACCTGTAAAAATATATCAGGATAAAAAGTTCTCAAAATCTTGTCATTTGACTTTAAATTTTCTTCTTCTACCTAATTGTAGAACAATGAATGTGAAAGATGATCATCTTAAGAGTTTTCACTTTCCAAACATGTTCATCATGCATTCATCAAATAAACTGTTCCAAATTTTTTCATATTACCTCATTGGATATTTGCTCTTATGTTGCAAATGTGATATCCTATTTGTATTCATGTCCAACTACCATGAAAATGTAATATGTAAAATAGCAGTTGGTCCTTTCAAAACCCTAGAGTCATTACATAAAATTGAGATAGTGTATATTAAAAATAAAAAATGGAATTTTGTAATTAAGGGTAATATTTTTTTCATGTAAATTGGTGTAAGTCTAATAATATCTTACCTCACAAAACATAGTTTATATCACAGTATATAGAAAGTGAGAGTAATGTAAATTCCCTTCATAGTGTATATACCTATTTAATCTCTATCTTCAATCAAAATTTCAATAATCTAAATGAGAATCATTGTCATTACATTTCAGTTAAAACATGAACAAGCAGAAAAATAACACACAGCAGAGGATAGGAAGACCTGCAGTAAAATAATCTTGTACTGTTGTGAAACTACTTTGAAATTGCTATGCTCCCAAGTGTACAATGCTCAGATACAAAAACTCAAATACATCTAAATCACTTACATTGAATGATAGTATTCTTGACATATATAGCAATATGCCTGTTTGAAGATATTTATCAACTACCATTTTGTTAAAAACTGTGGACTGAATGACAACTTGCACTGAAAGTATATCTTTACACTCAGAGAGACGTGATATGATAAAGCTATAATGGAGTGCAGAGATTAGAAGTCAATGTTTAAAAAGGTGTTTTACCCATGTAACTTATTTGTCTTTATCAGTGTATTCCCTCAGAGATAGTATGGAATTGACAGATGTAATGTTCTTCTGGGTGGGGCTGAAGCATTTTGTTCCATTCGTAGAGCAGTCATAACATGACCATTTGATTTCAGTTAGAGATTGCTCAGTCATTGCTTAAATATTTGCAACCTGAATAAGCAATTTAAAACAGAAAGTTTCAGTTACATTCAAGGACTATTTAAAAACATAAATTCTTATGAACTTGAAGCAGACTATTCAAATAAATAAATGCTTTTTTTTTTTCTGATTTCATTCAGTGTTTCTTCCCATGGGGACCCAGCCTTTATATAACACAATATATAAGAAGTAGTGAGGCACAGAGGAATGACAAATATCTACATTGAAATACTACTTTCAAGAGTATGAGTTCTTGCTGCAAGACAAATCCCTTAGCATCTCTGAGATAATTTTGTCTACCTTGAAGCAAGATTATGAAAATTGGAGATAATAAATACAAATTGACCAACCATGCTGACTCCAGACACAAAACATGTGGTGGATGTTTTTATTAGATGATTGAAAAGAATCCTATATCTGTTAAAATATTTTTCATCTCTACAGATGGCAGAGAATTAAAGAATAAGAGCAGAAATATTTGGCAGAATTATGGAGGAACAGAGAATCTTTCTTAAACAAGAAATTGAAGTCAAGTTGGCCTTTGAAAAACACTAGTTTGAACTTCACAGGTCCACTTAGAGTCAGATTTTTTTTTTCCAATGGTAAATACTACAGTACTGCTCCACAAGTGGTTGGTTGAATGTTAAGATTCAGAGGAACCAGGGATGTGGAAAGAGGGCTGACTGTAAATTATATGTGAATTTTGGACAGCTTGGAGGGCAGGGCCCCCTTACCCCCATTCAATGATCAACTGTAGTAGAAAGGAAAGAAAGATAGAAAGTGAATTACCCAGATCCCATAAAGTAGATATTTTAAACTTCAGATCTCTCAGGAGAATCCAGAGTAACCAAGAGCTTAATATAATCCTCTTGTTGACTCCAAAGCCCATGTTCATGCTGTCTAAGGCTGGGTTCCAGAATCTCTGTAACTGTTGGCCATTATTCAGGAAAAGCATTCCCTGGGAAAAGCCTAGACCTGCCTAGGACCCAGGCAGAGGAAAGTTGGATCTAATGAGCTTATCCACAAGTGAATGGAACTGAGGACACATAGACTTTTTGTCCAAATTTTCAGGGGGCACAAGATGGCAAATACTGTTCTGTGATATTTTGATTCTTAATCTGGATGGCTGTTGGTATACAAGTGTGGTAAAAGTTCCAGAAAATATGTCAATCTATACCCTTTTAATTTTTGCATTTACATATATATTTATATATGCATGCAAGCTTAGTCACTCAGTCGTGTCCAACTCTTTGCAGCCCCATAGACTGTAACCTGCCAGGTCTCTGTCCATGGGATTCTCCAGGCAAGAATACTGGAGTAGGTTGCCATTTTCTTCTCCAATATATTTATGTATACACACATATTTTTATATATACCCACAATATGTATTTATATATTCATTTCAATCAAGTTAGCAAAACAAAAAAATCAATGTCCAATGAGTACTTAGAATAAAGGAATCTGGAACTAGCATGAATGGAGTCAGATACAGGTCACCCAACGAAATGACACATAAGCTTTGACCTGAAAGAAGTATCTAGTGAGTTACATGACATTAAAAACGTGTAGAAAATGATATAGAGGTGAAAAGGCTATTCACAAAGGGACAAGGAGATTGAGAGACCAGCCAGAGAACCCTGGAGTGATTTGGATAAAACAAGCTGCTTTATTATTGGTATATTTTGTGAGTAAAATAAGAATCTTTACTGAAAATATACAAAGTCAATAACTTTTCAGTTCAGTTCAGTCTCTTAGTCATATCCAACTCTTTGTGTGACCCCATGAACTGCAGCACACCAGGCCTCCCTGTCCATCACCAACTCCCAGAGTCCACCCAAACCCATGTCCATTGACTCGGTGATGCCATCTAACCATCTCATCCTCTGTAGTCCCATTCTCCTCCTGCCCTCAATCTTTCCCAGCATCAGGGTCTTTTCAAATAAGTCAGCTCTTTGCATTAGATGGCCAAAGTATTGGAGTTTCAGCTGCAACATCAGTCCTTCCAATGAATACCCAGGACTGATCTTTAGGATGGACTGGCTGCATCTCCTTGCAGTCCAAGGGACTCTCAAGAGTCTTCTCCAACACCACAGTTCAAAAGCATCAATTCTTCTGCACTCAACTTTCTTTATAGTCCAACTCTCACATCCATAACCACTGGAAAAATCATAGCCTTCACAAGATGGGCCTTTGTTGGCAAAGGAATGTATCTGCTTTTTAATATGTTGTGTAGGTTGGTCATAACTTTCCTAACAAGGAGTAAGCGCCTTTTAATCTCATGGCTGCAATCACTATCTGCAGTGATTTTGGAGCCAAGAAAAAAAAAAAGTCAGCCACTGTTTCTACTGTTTCCCAATCTATTTGCCATGAAGTGATGGGACCAGATGCCATGATCTTAGTTTTCTGAATGTTGAGCTTAAGCCAACTTGTTCACTCTCCTCTTTCACTTTCATCAAGAGACTCTTTAGTTCTTCTTCACTTTCTGCCATAAGGGTGGTGTCATCTGCATATCTGAGGTTATTGATATTTCTCCTGGCAATCTTGATTCCAGCTTGTGCTTCTTCCAGCCCAGCGTGTCTCATGATGTACTCTGCATCATGAGTTATCTGTTAAATAAGAAGGGTGACAATATACAGCTTTGACGTACTCCTTTTTGTATTTGGAACCAGTCTGTTGTTCCATATCCAGTTCTAACTGTTACTTCCTGACCTGCATACAGGTTTCTCAAGAGGCAGGTCAGGTGGTCTGGTGTTCCCATCTCTTTCAGAATTTTCCACAGTTTATTGTGATCCACACAGTCAAAGGCTTTGGCATAGTCAATCAAGCAGAAATCGATGTTTTTCTGGAACTCTCTTGCTTTTTCAATGACCCAGCAGATATTGACAATTTGATCTCTGGTTCCTCTGCCTTTTCTAAAACCAGCTTGAACATCTGGAAGTTCACAGTTCACGTATTGCTGAAGCCTGGCTTGGAGAATTTTAAGCATTACTTTACTAGCATGTGAGATGAGTGCAATTGTGCAGTAGTTTGAACATTCTTTGGCATTGCCTTCCTTTGGGATTGGAATGAAAACTGACCTTTTCCAGTCCTGTGGCCACTGCTGAGTTTTCCAAATTTGCTGGCACATTGAATGCAGCTCTTTCACAGCATCATCTCTCAGGATTTGAAATAGCTCAACTGGAATTCCGTCATCTCCACTAGCTTTGTTCGTAGTGATGCTTCCTAAGGCCCACTTGACTTCACATTCCAGGATGTCTGGTTCTAGGTGAGTGATCACACCATCATGATTATCTGGGTCATGAAGATCTTTTTTTGTACAGTTCTGTGTATTCTTGCCACCTCTTCTTAATATCTTCTGCTTCTCTTAGGTCCATACCATTTCTGTCCTTTATTGAGCCCATCTTTGCAAAAAATATTCCCTTGGTATCTCTAATTTTTTTGAAGAGATCTCTAGTCTTTCCCATTCTATTGTTTTCTTCTATTTCTTTACATTGATCACTGAGGAAAGCTTTCTTATCTCTCCTTGCTATTCTTGGAACTCTGCATTCAAATTGGTATATCTTTCCTTTTCTTCTTTGCTTTTTACTTCCCTTCATTTCACAGCTATTTTTAAGGCCTCCTCAGACAGTCATTTTGCTTTTTTGCATTCCTTTTTCTTGGGGATGGTCTTGATTCCTGTCTCCTGTACAATGTCATGAACTTCCATCCATAGTTCATCAGGCACTCTGTCTATCAGATCTAGTCCATTGAAACTATTTCTCTCTTCCACTGTATAGCCATAAGGGATTTGATTTAGGGTCATACCTGAATGGCCTAGTGGTTTTCCCTACTTTATTCAATTTCAGTCTGAATTTGGAATATATGGAGTCCAAGAAGGAGTTCATGATCTGAGCCACAGCCAGATCCCAGTCTTGTTTTTGCTCACTGTATAGAGCTTCTCCATCTTTGGCTGCAAAGAATATAATCAATCTGATTTCAGTGTTGAGCATGTGGTGATGTCCATGTGTAGAGTCATCTCTTGTTTTGTTGGAAGAGGGTGTTTGCTATGACCAGTGTGTTCTCTTGGCAGAACTCTATTATCCTTTGCCCTGCTTCACTCTGTACTCCAAGGCCAAATTTGCCTGTTACTCCAGGTGTTTCTTGACTTCCTACTTTTGCATTCCAGTCCCCTATAATGAATAGGACATCTTTTTGGGGAAGGAAGCAGATGTTAAAATCTCACTTCTTAAGTTAATAATAGTCATAACTGAAAACTTTTTTTGCAGGAAAACAAGGTATTCATTATGATTAGAATACTTAAAGGGAAGTCATGCTGTGAGAAAAGTTTTTTTAATTGGTTGCTTTTGTATATTCTGTGAAATGCACTTTTAAGAATTTACTCCTTAGCAGCAAAATTGGCATTTTGCGATAAGCTTGGCACCTCTATTATAATGAGACTAAGGGACTTTTTTTTTTTAGGAATAGAGCAAGGCAGAACAGATTTATATTCAGTTTTTAAATAATCAAATAAGAGCAGAATTTCTCATGTGACTCAAGATCTCTTGCTGTCTATGATTAAGAATTGGTTGGGACAGAGAGCAAAGTAGTATGATTAAAGTCTGGACTTTTCTGAGAATCTCTGAAGTTTACTCTTATTTAAGGGAATTACTCTCAAGGTATCATCCATCAAGCGTCGCCCCTAGCATCACCTGGGTACTAGTTAAAAATGAAAATTCTTTGGCCCTAACTCAAATCCGTTGAATTGGAAACTCTTGAAGTAGTCCCAGCCTTCTGTTTTACAAGCCCTCTAGGTGTTCTCATGAAAGCTACATTTTGAGAACCAATAGTTACAACTTCCTGTTGGAAACTACACAGTAGAAAGAGGCCATGCATATTCAAGAACCCCCTAAAGGTATCTAAACACATCTTAGTATGGTTTCTGTACATGCTGCCAACATTTCCCAGCAACTTTCAGGTTAGATCCTTTGTTCTAACACATAACCCAAAGCAATAACCCATCTTTCCCTTATCCTACTCCAGCATCAGCTCTTCATTTTTCAACTTATGGTTGCCTGACTTCCAATCCAGAGAATCTACTTCACTTAGGTTACTACCTTGAGCTCCTCATTGGTGTCAAATCATGGTCTTCAGTTGTACAATTGTTTGTTTATTATCTATCTCCTACCATAATTTAATCTCCATTAGGAAGATGATTTTTCTCTTTTGCTCACTGTTATATCTGCAGTGCCTGGAAGAGTACCTGGTACCAATCAGCGGCTCAAAAAAGTTTTTTTGAATGACTGAAATAACTTGTTCTCATTTCTCATCCTACACTTCTTGAAGCACTTTTTAAGGTTAACAAATGTCATTACAATCAACATTCAAAATCATCAAATCTCTACCCTTGATGTCAAAAATATTTCAATCTTCTGGCTTTCTTCATATGCATCTCAGTCTTCTCTCCATTCTCCTTTGCTGGAGATGTTTCTGTTTCTGGGGAAGCCCAGCCGTTTACAGAGAGGCAAAAAATGGTAGTAATTAAAGAAAGCAAACTTCAAATTCAGAATTGAGGCAAATTGCCCTCTATAAGCTTCACTTTTCTCATCTATAAATTTGTGTCCTGATGCTGTTTATCTAGTAGCATTATTATGAAGACTAGATGGAATCATATTTGTAAATTATTTCAACTGACTCTTACTATTTTTTTTGTTCTTTGTTATTGATCTTCTGCATATGATAGAAATCAGTAACCTCCAACTTTTAACGATGTTTCAGACCTACATTTACAATTTCCTATCAACAGATGGTGATTGCAGCCATGAAATTAAAAGATGCTTACTCCTTGGAAGGAAAGTTATGACCAACCTAGATAGCATATTCGAAAGCAGAGACATTACTTTGCCAACAAAGGTCCATCTAGTCAAGGCTATGGTTTTTCCAGTAGTCATGTATGGATGTGAGAGTTGGACTGTGAGGAGAGCTGAGCGCCGAAGAATTGATGCTTTTGAACTGTGGTGTTGGAGAAGACTCTTGAGAGTCCCTTGGACTGCAAGGAGATCCAACCAGTCTATTCTAAAGGAGATTAGCCCTGGGTGTTCTTTGGAAGGAATGATGCTAAAGCTGAAACTCCAGTACTTTGACCACCTCATGAGAAGAGTTGACTCATTGGAAAAGATTCTGATGCTGGGAGGGATTGGGGGCAGGAGGAGAAGGGGACGACAGAGGATGAGATGGCTGGATGGCATCACCGATGGACATGAGTTTGAGTGAACTCTGGGAGTTGGTGATGGACAGGGAGGCCTGGTGTGCTGCGATTCATGGGATCGCAAAGAGTCGGACACAGCTGAGTGACTCATTTAATTCCAAACTCATTAGTTTTCCTCCTCATTCAGATGATGTGGCTTCTTTGGCTGGATGCTTTTTTCTCAACTTCCATATCCCTAGCATGCTGTCCATAATTCTTTTAAAATTGCTTCTTATCTATCCTTTCACATTCATTTTTTTCCGCACTGCTACACAGATGATATAAGGTGTGTAGAGGTATGTATTACAATAACCTGCAAAAGCTGCATGTATTCTCTACTGCCTGTGTTCAATATTTTACCATTCTGCAGTCACAGAGCTTCTTCTGAAACACAAATATGGCATTAAAACTGTTAACTGCATTCTCACTTTCTGGGGTCCAGGCGCCTCAAGCTTGTTTAGTGCAATTCCAATCCTCTAATGCAAAGGGGACTTTCCTCCCTGAAGCATGCCAGAGTCACTGTGTATAAGGGCTCTAGGATAGCAACAACAGGCAGATGGACATGGTCATGCAAGTCCGGATAAAAATCAGATGGCCCCACATTTGGTCCTGATATGAGATCCCAAATGCTTATGAAGGCCTCACACAAATATGTATTGCAAGTTCAACTCATTTTCTATTTCCTTTTGGACTGTTTTTAAAAAATATACACATGTTATGATTTTCTGGTTTCTCGGTACTTATAACATAACATCTCCTACTTTCCATCAATTCTAGGGTTGCCAGGGGAGAGGTAGGGAGAAACGAACAGAAAACTTTTTTTTTTTTCTCATTTGTCATTTCATTAAAATTACAATACAATTTTTATCCCCCCACTCCAAAGGACAGAAAGGGTTTTAACTTCAAATATGCCTAGGATGTGAGGAAATATATTTGCCCTATATCTATCTTATGTATTTTGTTGTTCAGTAGCTAAGTCATGTCTGACTCTTTGAGACTCCATGGTCATATGCCAAACTTCTTATGCATTCAGGAAAGTAAAACTAATGCAAAAGTGATTGAGTGTCTAAAGCCTATTATTAAAAGAGAGAAATTCTTAATATGGTCTGCATTGTCTATCCTCACCCAGCCCTTAGCTGTCTCTTCAGTCTCCTCTCATACCAGGACATTTCTTGATTTATATGAGTTCCTTAGACTTGCCATGACCTGTTTTGCCACCAGAAATGCACATACTGTTTCCATAGTTGGAAATACCCTTCCTTTTCTTCTTTACTTCATCCTTACTGTTCTTTTCTCGAAGGTCATCATTCATCTCCTTGACTATGTAAAAAAAAAAAAAAAATCACTATTTTACACTGTAACTATTTAATAGCACTATACTTTTAGGTTGGAGAAGGCAATGGCACCCCACTCCAGTACTCTTGCCTGGAAAATCCCATGGACAGAGGAGCCTGGTAGGCTGCAGTCCATGGGGTCGCTAAGAGTTGGACACGACTGAGCGACTTCACTTTCACTTTTCACTTTCATGCATTGGAGAAGGAAATGGCAACCCACTCCAATATTCTTGCCTGGAGAATCCCAGGGACGGTGGAGCCTGGTGGGCTACCGTCTATGGGGTTGCACAGAGTCGGACACGACTGAAGCGACTGAGCAGCAGCAGCAGCACACTCTTAGGTATGAGACTTATAGTAAGCACCCAATAAACGTTAACAAAATCTGAATTAGCAAATATGTTAATAAATTGCTTGTATAGGATCTGTGTAGGATCTATGGTCTACATTTGCAATCATTTTTTTCTTTTTTTTTTCTCACTATTACTGATGCTACCAAGAATGAGCTCTTAATCCTTTGCTCTAACAAAGTCGTTGACTCAAATTTCTTCCCTAGATTGTTTATATTTCCTGCCGAATCCATTGTTATGATCTCAAATCTCAAATACAGTTACATTACTTTTCTGCTTAAAATTCTTCATTGTCTCTTCATGTGCATAAGGAATAAATACAAATATCTTGGCATAGTAAGGTCCTCTCAAATCTGAACTCTTTATCATTTACCTATTTATGAGAATCTCCACAAAATATCTTCTGTGTTAACTGCAATGAAATATTTGCTCTTCCATAGATATTTACTCTAACTTCCTAAAGCCTGATAAGTAAATATATACAAGAGAAACTGAAAATACACTGCAAACAATACAGGTCAGAATCAAAGAATTAAAAGGACTGAAGAAACCTAGTTTCCCTTAATATTTCTTTCCTACCCTTATGCCAGACCTACTTATTTTATTTCTTCATGTTTGTTTCTTTCTTAATGTATTACTTGAATTATTTTAATAGCTGTATCCTATTTTTAAGTAATGTAGATTTATTTGTAAACATGTTGCAAATAAATACTATTTACCAAATGGTTGATTATTATACTATTAATAATATATGTCAGTCTGAAACAGGGGAAATAGAGTTTATAACTTTATGCATCAAAACAACATTAAAAATGAGAATAACAGGATATTTTTCTTACCAGTTCAACTGGATATGACGGTAGTTAAAAGAACTCCTGCAATATTTAATTGAATACTGACTGTGTATTTGATACACTGTTAAGCTTAAAGGAAGAATGCAAATGTGATTAGAAAGAGACCACTGTCCTCATGAACCTTAGTTTCTCCTGAGTGGGCAGGCACATCATTACATTTAATATAAGGCACATAGTATAAAGTGCCAAAAATTCAATAAAAAATGGAGTGCCTTGGCAGGGTCTGGGCAGAAAGAGATTAATTTTTACTGAGAAGAGTGCAGCTGACTTATTTGTATACATGACATTTGACCTGACTCAAAGAAAGAGAAAGATTTCATTAGTCAGAAACAGGGAAAGAGGTCATTCCAGGCTAAGGGGGAACTAGGAGGCAGAGCACAGAGCTGTGAAAGGGCACAACCTCTTTGGAGAAAGGCGGCTAAACAACCAAGCTGGAGGTTAGATGGGCCTTCTGTAAGAAAGTGATTCATAAGGTGAGATGAGGCGTAAGAGATAAATGGGGTCAGGCTGTGAAGTCATGAATGCCTTGAGAAGAAATTTTTATAAGGACAACAAGGGGGAAGTGGGAAATACCATTTTAAAAAATTTGTTTCATTTCTTTACTGCATTCGAATTGGCCAGGATTTAGTTTTCAGCTATTCTACCTACTATCTCTATGATATTGGGACACACAAAGAGCTATCTTAGCCTTCAAGTCTTTTTCTATGCAGTATGATAGAACCAAGTAAATTATGTTTTGTTTTCTGAATGTTTACCCTGTCCAGGCTGTGTTCCAGAGCTGATGCTATCAGTGAACAACAACAACAAAAAGGCTCCAAGTTTCCATCAAGATTAAATTTTTGAGGAGAGGAAGCACTTAAAGAAATAAATAAATGTATATACAGCATGAAATGTGATGTGTGTGTTAGTCACTCAGTCATGTCTGACTCTTTGCAACCCCATGGACTATAGCCTGCCAGGCTCCTCTGTCCATGGAATTCTCCAGACGACAATACTGGAGTGGGTTGCCATTCCCTTCTCAAGGGGGGGTCTTCCTGACCCAAGGATTGAACCCTGGTCTCCAGAGTGGAAGGCAGATTCTTTAGCACCAGAGTATGAATTGAACTAGAGTTAGAGGCTAAAGAGTGATGGAGGTCACTATTCTCTTTTTAAAAACATTTGCTTTTATTTGCTTGTTTGGCTGCACCAGGTCTTAGATGTGGCACTCAGGATCTTCTATTCTGGTTGGGGCAAGCAGGGTATTTAGCTGCACCATGTGCAATCTAGTTCCCCCACCAGGAATTGAACCTGGGTTCCCTGCACTGGGAGTGCAGAGTCTTAGTCACTGGACTACCAGGGAAGTCCTTGGAGGCCACTGTTTTTAGTGAAGCAGTTAGGGTAGAACTCATTGAGGAGAAAAGTGCCTTTAGGTTCTCATTTGGCTTTGTATTGTTGAAAGTCCAGAAAGAAAACTACCAGAGGTAGGAGTATGCTTGGCATATTCACAGAAGAGCCAAGAGGCCAGTAAAGCTGAAACACAGTGAACAGGGATAGAGTGGAGGGGATGAGGTCAGAGGCGTGGACAAGGACCAAATGCAATGAAGCCTGTTGACCATGGAAAGAACATGGATTTAATTTGGGTAATTAACATATTAGAGGTATTGGATATAGCTGTGATAAATTCTTTCCTCCGTGTTGGTAGGATTACTCTGATTGGATTATGGAGAATAAATGAGCATTATATAAGTAAAAGAAAATGCAGTGAGACTATTGGAAGAATCTGTGTGAATTAGAGTGATGGCTTGAATGAAGGCCATAGTTGCACAGTGGTACCAGTGGTTCAGTTCAGTTCAGTAGCTCAGTTGTGTCTGACTCTTTGCAACCCCATGGACTGCAGCACGCCAGGCCTCTCTGTCCATCACCAACTCCCGGGGCCTGTTCAACCTCATGTCCATCGAGTCTGTGATGCCATCTAACCATCTCATCCTTGGTTGCCCCCTTCTTCTTCTGCCTTCAGTCTTTCCCAGCATGAGGGTCTGTTTCAGTTAGACAGTTCTTCGCATCAGGTAGCCAAAGTATTGGAGTTTCAGCTTCAGCATCAGTCCTTCCAATGACTGAGAACATAAGAGTGTTCAATATTAGCACCGGAGGAGGTATGGCCAATGAGGAAGGAAAACAAAATCAAGAGACAGAGAGTATCACAAGAAATGTAGAGAAAATGCATTAAGAAGAGAGAAGTGATCAACTATGTCATATGTTACTAACAATTCAAGTAAGCTGAAAACTCAGAACTTGAGTGACCTGGAGCTCTTGATTAGAGTAACCTAGACGGTTTGAGTAGATGAGTGATAATTTGGTAGGCTAAAAATCTTTCCTACCAAAAGGCCCAGTACAATATTATAAAAATGTTTCCTACTAAAATACCCAAAATATTTAACAAAATTTCCAACTTTTTAAACATTAAAAAAAGAAACCCATTTTTTAAAAAACAAACATACACACAAACATGGTTGGGCTAAGTACATAAAGGAAAATTTTGAAGGTCTAAACAAAGAACCAAAAAACAAATGGAACACTGTTTTCAAGGTAAGCCTGTCACGTATGTATTTTTGTTGTGTTTTTCACTTTGTTTTTATGTTATTCATTTTTATCTGTGGTTATTTCTGGTGAATTTTGATTGAATTCTGGACGTGTATGAAATACTATAGGGACATTTTGAGGCTCTGAAACATCTTTCCTAGAGAGAATTCTTTGCTTTTAGCAGGCAGTTAGTGGAAGGGCAAATCTCCTTAATCCAAGTAGAATTTAAGTTGATTCAAACTTAGGTTTATCTATTCATTGTCCATTCTTTTCCTGGCATTTACAACTAAAACCCCAAAGTTTTACCAAGCCCTCTTTCCTTGGCATGCCTGCAGTCCAGTGTTGTTCCACATTCCTGTAAGATGCTTAAAAGATTTTCTGTGCTGCTAAATGTCCCACTTACCATATTCTTTCTGGCTTCTCAGCCTCCTGGCTTCTGATTAATGCCTAGGAGAAAAGCCTAGAACATTAGGCTCACTTATCTTCAAGAGCACTCTGACTTGTTAGCATTTTAACTCCATCAAATAGATTCCTTTAAAATATTTTTTTCCAATTTACATGATTTTCTTTCTGTCACTAGGAGAGGTGATCTGAAATAAGCCAGGCCACTACTGCCATAAATAGAAAGCCCAAGGATGGAATTTTATTTCCAGGAAGATAGCTGGGAATATAATTGTGAAAGAAATTACAGGGGACTTCAGATATTTCCTTTGAAACTATAGATTAACCTGGGTGGTGGGCCTTGTGTTATTTTTAGGCTAGATATATGCATATAAATCTTGCATATCCTATAGTGTAGATCCTATATCCTTAAAAATTATAGATAATTGGAAAATGCAATGGAATCAGCAAATACAGAGAAGGTTTTTATTTTGTTTCAAAGGGCAAGCTAATAATTTGGACATTATTTGAAAGAATATGGAGTAGAAGGAGAAACATTATTTTTAAAAGTCTACTATTCAGAATAGTCTCATGCTGATGTGTGGAAGTATACAGATTGCATTAATTCCTTATGTGAAGCACAGAGCAAAGTATGTGTACTTATATCAAGAGTACAATGCATTTAAGTTTCTTTATAGCCATAATATCATTTTAAAATTCCAGCTGCAGGAAGAGTAGATGGGCAGTAGCAAAAGCAGTGGAAATCAAAGCAATCATGATGAAGTCTTAGAAAAGGCAGAGTTAAAGATGAGGTTAGGTGTGAAGGAAAGTGAAGAGTTAGATGTAACTCTTGGATTTCTAAACTCCATGATTCAGAAGTAAGCAAGCTAGCCTTACATGGATTAGAAAATGCAATGACGATGTATTATATTAACATCTAGTTCCAATTCCAATGAGGAAAGCAATAATATGCTTGAGAAACTATTGTACTTTGATATGGTTTGTAAACTGATATTGATATCAAGTGTAGCTATATGATCCCATGATACAGTGATATAGCAATTTTAATAGGGGCAAGCTGTTGGGTAAAGTTTGTGTCTGTTTGAATTTGATATGACCAACACTTAGTCCTGAGTCATGCAAGGGTCGGATAGAAGCAACACAGTCCTCTTTTTGCCATGCTTAAATGTCATGATTTCTTTCTCTTTTAAAGACTCTAATTATCCAAATTAGTGTTCATATAGGGAATAAAATCTCAGAGGAAGATGGATGAAATTCACATAATCCCTAAGGGATGTTATCAACTGGAATTGTTAGTTGGCATTAACTTGCTAATTTTGGTTCCCAAGAGCACAACAGATCTGCTTGAAATGAGAGTGTTTGCCAGCTGATTGATTATTCTGTGCCATTTAGAATAGTCCCTTATATATAGAACTGAAGCCATTGTCATTCAGCGAGAGGGTTAAACAGTCATGAAATGTGAGAATTTATGGGAGGATAATTACAATTTATTTTCATTTCACCTGGCATTAAAACTTATTATCAACTATCAATACTAATATTTTTCTAAAGGGGAGAAACTTTTATGATAAAAATGTTTTTAAGAAAAATTGCCTTCCTATAAAATGTGCCATTTCCCATTTGTGGCTCACTGTATTCTAGACCATCAGTCTTATGAAGCAATAAATTTGTGTTGTATACTCCATAAGCTCCTGTGATAACATTTTATATTGCTTGTCTGCTGCCTGAAGGAGGGTAAAATATTTCAAGGTGCATTTTGCATCCAAAGAGACAAGTCTTGCTTATTGCAATTGTCCCATTTTCACTCCTGGGCAACAGTGATTAGATATGAAGGAGAAAATGAGAAAGATTTGTTTCCCTTCTTCAAGGAAAGGAGGGGAGAAGAGATGTAAGAGAAGAGAAAAATGGGAAGGGGAGATAGATTAGTAAAATCTTGGGAGGCAGGTAATAAGTAGGGAATTGTTTACTGAGGAAATCTATTCCTCAGGGGTGACTGGCTGAAATGTCTTGTAAGAACATCAAGCAAGCATTTTTGCATTTTTGCTTTGTGATAAACATTATGATTCTAACTATATCACCCTCAGATCTTCACTATCACTTTATGAGAGGTAATTTTGTGTTTGTTTTGTATATGGTCCCTTAGGAGGAAGTTAGGTATCATGTTTGGTGTTTTGGGTTGAATTGTGTCCCCATAAAATTTATATGTTGAAATCCTAACTATCATTATCTCAGGATGCAACCTTATTTGGAAATAGTGTCACTGAGGATATAAGTAAGATTCAAGTCATCCTGGAGCAGGTGCGTGCTTAGTCACTTCAGTTGTGTTGGACTCTTTGCAACCCATTGAACTGTAGACTGCCAGTCTCCTCTATCAATGGGATTTTTCAGACAAGAATATGGAGTGGGTTGCCATTTCCTTCTCCAGGGGATCTTCCCGACCCAGAGATTGAACCTGCATCTCCTGTGTCTCCTGCATTCCGGGTGGGATACTTTTACCTTCTGAGCCATGGGGGACTGGAGTAGGGTGGGCCTCTAATTCAATAAGACAGGTGTCTTTATAAAAAGAGTGAAGTGTGAAGAGAGAGGCATGAACAGAGGGAAGACGGTATGAAGACGAAGGAAGGAGCACCCCAAATTGCCAGTAACTCACCAAAAAGTAAAGAGATACATGGAAGAGATTTTTACCAAAATTCCTCTAAAGGAACCAACTCTGCAGACAACTTGATCTTGCACTTTTAATCTCTAGAGCTGAGGTACAAAACATGTCTGTAGTTTAAACTCCCCAGTTTGTGGTGCTTTGTTACGGCAGCCCTAGCCAGCTAATATCTTTTAACCTGGTGAAGATGAGAAACAGCATGAAGGCTATTTGTTTCTCAGAGATGAAAACATTTGGTGTTAGTCTGGGTCCTCTGAGAGATAAAAACCAAGTGGGATTAGATGTCTAAGATAGTTTATGGGAGGAAACCTGTGGGACATAAGAGGAGGCAGAGGGAGAGTGTTTGGACTACAATGCAAGTCTGAAGCCTGCAAAAATGAAGTGGGTCAGAGAGAAGGATTGGGTGGGTGGAGACTCAGACTGCAGTATATTTTTTTAAGAAAGGGTAAGCCAGGCTAATGGGGTCTCCTTGACCCCAAGTCACCCATCATAGGAATTCCGAGTCTTGTAGGTGTGGACTTTCTTAGTATCTCTGCCATGCTCACTCACTGGCTGAGAGCAGCCTGGGGGAGGTAGGGCATCAGCACAAAGGCACCAGTGGGTATGGCGAGTTGCTGCTAGACTGTCCATTAATCTTGCTCCCCATGGCATGAGATCTGAGCGGTGTGCCTCCGTGGCTGAGGAATCTTTAAGAGAAGAATCTTTAAGAGATTAAAGAATTTATTTCTTGAGAGTCAGTTGGAATATGTTACATGTTTAAAGTACTCTTCAGATACAGTAATAGTGGAAAAAAATTTTGATCAAAATTTTAATAAGACAGCTCCCTTTCTATCAGGTGTTGATGGCCCCTGTAGACCAAACCCAGTTTTGGCCTATTTTTTGTAAGACCTGTGGGTTTTTACACTTTTAAAGAGTGAAAAAATAAAAGGAGAAAAAGGTGGAGCTGAAGAAAGAGGAGGAGGAAGATGGGGGGAGAGAGTCAAGAGAGACCATATGAGGTCTGTAAAGCCTGTTTTTTTTTTTTGTTTGCTTTTTTTTTTTTTTTTTAAGATGCTTATTGACCAATGTTGTGGCTGCTGCTGCTAAGTCACTTCAGTCGTGTCCGACTCTGTGCGACCCCATGGACTGCAGCCTACCAGGCTCCTCTGTCCATGGGATTCTCCAGGTAAGAGTACTGGAGTCGGTTGCCATTGCCTTCTCCTATTGTTGTGGAAGATACATAAAATTGTAAATACTGTGTTTCTATGATACCATGATGCCAAAGTAGCTTGCTTCACAGGATTCATGATCAGTTTCTCCTAAATCTATCCCTATAGGAATAAGCCAAGCTGAGCTGGGCATGAAGCAGTGTTGGGGCTGGGGGTGTAGGTCACACTCTGTTTAGAAGAAAGGGACATGGAATCAGTACACACAACAGGCCTGCCTTCTCCTGAAAGTCACACACAATATTATTTCAGGCTTCACTTTCTTATTTTCTTCTTTCCAGATGAGTGGGATTTTCGTGTTATGTGTGGTAGGTGTGGCCTGATCATAGCCACTGATCTGATGAAAAGTGGATTATGGCGACCTGTGATCCATCAACCAACCTAACCCACTAGGTGTCAGCATATTCTGTTCAAGCCAGCTCATCCTTTGAGGCTTTCCTTAGACCTCATGAAAAATTCATCGATATATGTTAGTTAAAATTTAAGAGTAGGTTAACAAAATAATCTTTGAAACTATGTGCAAAAGAAATAATATGCTTTGAGAAGATTTATATAAAAAGTTTATTATAAAATTAACCATTTTAAAGATGAATTACCAGACAAAGGACAGACATATATGTGGCTTTTTTTTTTTTTTACTTTACAATATTGTATTGGTTTTGCCATACATCAACATGAATCCGCCACAGGTGTACACGTGTTCCCAATCCTGAACCCCCCTCTCACCTCCCTTCCCGTCCATCCCTCTGGGTCATCCCAGTGCACCAGCCCCAAGCATCCTGTATCCTGCATTGAACCTGGACTGGCGATTCGTTTCTTATATGATATTATACATGTTTCAATGCCATTCTTCCAAATCATCTCCCCCTCCCTCTCCCACAGAGTCCAAAAGACTGTTCTATACATCTGTGTCTCTTTTGCTGTCTCGCATACAGGGTTATCATTACCATCTTTCTAAATTCCATATATATGCGTTAGTATACTGTATTGGGAGAAGGCAATGGCACCCCACTCCAGTACTCTTGCCTGGAAAATCCCATGGACAGAGGAGCCTGGAAGGCTGCAGTCCATGGGGTTGCTAAGAGTTGGGCATGACAGAGCGACTTCACTTTCACTTTTCACTTTCACGCATTGGAGAAAGAAATGGCAACCCACTCCAGTGTTCTTGCCTGGAGAATCCCAGGGACGGGGGAACCTGGTAAGCTGCCGTCTATGGGGTCGCACAGAGTCGGACGCGAGTGAAGTGGCTTAGCAGCAGCATACTGTATTAATGTTTTTCTTTCTGGTTTACTTCACTCTGTATAATCAGCTCCAGTTTCATCCACCTCATTAGAACTGATTCAAATGTATTCTTTTTAATGGCTGAGTAATACTCCATTGTGTATATGTACCACTGCTTTCTTATCCATTCATCTGCTGATGGATATCTAGGTTGCTTCCATGTCCTGGCTATTATAAACAGTGCTGCAATGAACATTGGGGTACACGTGTCTCTTTCAATTCTGGTTTCCTCGGTGTATATGCCCAGCAGTGGGATTGCTGGGTCGTATGGTAGTTCTATTTCCAGTTTTTTAAGGAATCTCCACACTGTTCTCCATAGTGGCCGTACTAGTTTGCATTCCCACCAACAGTGTAAGAGGGTTCCCTTTTCTCCACACCCTCTCCAGCATTTATTGCTTGTAGACTTTTGGACTGCAGCCATTCTGACTGGCATGAAATGGTACCTCATTGTGGTTTTGATTTGCATTTCTCTGATAATGAGTGATGTTGAGCATCTTTTCATGTGTTTGTTAGCCATCTGTATGTCTTCTTTTGAGAAATGTCTGTTTAGATCTTTGGCCCATTTTTTGATTGGGTCGTTTATTTTTCTGGAATTGAGCTGCAGGAGTTGCTTATATATTTTTGAGATTAGTTGTTTGTCCGTTGCTTCATTTGCTATTATTTTCTCCCATTCTGAAGGCTGTCTTTTCACCTTGCTTATAGTTTCTTTTGTTGTGTAGAAGATTTTAATTTTAATTAGATCCCATTTGTTTATTTTTGCTTTTATTTCCAATATTCTGGGAGGTGGGTCATCGAGGATTCTGCTGTGATGTATGTCGGAGAGTGTTTTGCCTATGTTCTCCTCTAAGAGTTTTATAGTTTCTGGTCTTATGTTGAGATCTTTAATCCATTTTGAGTTTATTTTTGTGTGTGGTGTTAGAAAGTGTTCTAGTTTCATTCTTTTACAAGTGGTTGACCAGTTTTCCCAGCACCACTTGTTAAAGAGACTGCCTTTTCTCCATTGTATATTCTTGCCTCCTTTGTCAAAGATAAGGTGTCCATAGGTGCATGGGTTTATCTCTGGGCTTTCTATTTTGTTCCATTGATCTATATTTCTGTCTTTGTGTGTATGTGGCTCTTACTATGAAAGAAAGGCAGGTTTTTGAGCAAAGAAACGACATCATGTTTTAAAAGGTTACTCAAGTTTCTGGGTTGGGAATAGACTGCATAAGATAAGGGAATAGTATAAAAAGTCCAGATATAAGTACAATGCATATATACAGCCTATGTATAAATAAGTTGACTAAACCCAACTGTTCTCAGCCATCACTTACTCACCCTATAGCTTTAGGCCCAGTTGATTTTGCTTTCTCTACTTTCTTCCCTTAGATTCCAGGATGGAAAAAGAATTAACAAATGGTATTGAAACAGTTGGCTACCTACTCTAAAAGATCTTACTCATTTTTTTACGTCAAAATAAACTCCAGATAGAACTTGATTAATGTGTAAAATAATATCCTAAGAAAATAAGATCATTTAAAATAAAAATAAGTAGTAAATGAAAAAAATATTACAAAGAAAATAGAACATAGATTTCATAAATGAAAAGCTATATCGATGTTCATTATTATATTCAATCATTTGTCCAATATTATGTCATGTCTATTTTGTTATAAAATATGAATTAGGCATTTGTGGTATATCAGTGAATGTAAGAGATCCTAGAATACATCAATTATAAAACTTATTTTTGGGGAGGTGTCAAACAAGAAGGGTAGTTACAAATAAGTAAATTATTGACTATTTTAGATGTTAAGGACACAGGGATCATGGTGCTGGAATAGGAATAGGTGCTTATTTCCAGAATTTCTAAGTGTGGTCTGGGTAAACATGATTGAAAAGGTGAAATTTAAGCAAAGATCAATGGTGAGAGATTTAACCTAGCAGATATCTGTGGAGGGAGTGTCACATGTAGAGGGAATAGCAGACAAAGACCCTATAATCAGACCATGTGTGACACGTTGTAGGAAAAGGAGGGTGTTCCACATGACTGGAGCATAATAGGTGGAGAGAAGTCTTGGGGAGACAGTCAGTGGCCTGAATAATGATGGGCCTTCCTGGCCTTGTGGATAACTGTGACCATCACAATGAGAAAAACACAGCTCAAGTTCTTGCACAGAGGAAAGATATAATTCAACTTGGGTTTTAAAACTATTTTACTATTTAAAACCTTAGTTTTACTATTTTAAATACATCATATAGTGTTTGTCTAGACTTATTTCACTTAATGTCTTCCAGGTCCACCCATGTCGTTGCAAATGGCAGAATTTCCATCACATTTAAGGTTGAATAATTGTATAAAAAGGTCTTCTTGACCCAGATGATCACAATGGTGTGATCACTCACCTAGAGCCAGACATCCTGGTATGTGAAGTCAAGTGGTCCTTAGGAAGCATCACTATGAACAAAGCTAGTGGAGGTGATAGAATTCCAGTTGAGCATTTCAAATCCTAAAAGATGATGCTGTAAAAGTGCTGCACTCAATATGCTAACAACTTTGGAAAACTCAGCAGTGGCCACACGAAAAGCAATGCCAAAAAATATTCAAACTACTGCACAATTGCACTCATCTCACATGCTAGCAAAGTAATGCTCAAAATTCTCCAAGCCAGACTTCAACAATATGTGACCTGTGAACTTCCAGATGTTCAAGCTGGTTTTAGAAAAGGCAGAGGAACCAGAGATTAAATTACCAATGTCTGCTGGATCACTGAAAAAGCAAGAGAGTTCCAGAAAACCATCTATTTCTGCTTTATTGACTATGTCACAGCCTTTGACTGTGTGGATGACAATAAACTGTGAAAAATTCTGAAAGAGATGGGAATACCAGACCACCTGATCTGTCTCTTGAAAAATCTGTATGCAGGTCAAGAAGCAACAATTAGAACTGGACATGGAACAACAGACTGCTTCCAAATAGGAAAAGGAATACGTCAAGGCTGTATATTGTCCCCCTGATTATTTAACTTATATGCAGAGTACATCATGAAAAATGGTGGGCTGGATGAAGCACAAACTGGAATCAGGATCACCAGGAGAAATATCAATAACCTCAGATTTGTAGATGACACCACCCTTATGGTAGAAAGTGAAGAAGAATAAAGAGCCTCTTGATGAAAGTGAAAGAGGAGAGTGAAAAAGTTGGCTTAAAGCTCAACATTCAGAAAACTAAGATCATGGCATCTGGTCCCATCACTTCATGACAAATAAATGGGGAAACAGTGGAAATGATGGCAGACTTTATTTTTTTGGGCTCCAAAATCACTGCAGATGGTGATTGCAGCCATGAAATTAAGACTCTTACTCCTCAGAAGGAAAGTTATGACCAACCTGAACTGCATATTAAAAAGCAGAGACATTATTTTGCCAACAAAGGTCTGCCTAGCTAAGGCTATGGTTTTTCCAGTAGTCATGTATGGATATGAGAGTTGGACTATAAAGAAAGCTGAGCGCAGAAGAATTGATGCATTGGAACTGTGGTGTTGGAGAAGACTCTTGAGAGTCCCTCAGACTGTAAGGAGATCCAACCAGTCCATCCTAAAGGAAATCAGTCCTGAGTGTTCATTGGAAGGACTGATGCTGAAGCTGAAACTCCAGTACTTCGGCCACTTGATGCAAAGTGCTGACTCATCCAATTAAATAAACTTATATTAAAAAAAAAAAAGAAAAGACCCTGATTGAAGGCGGGAGTAGAAGGGGAGGACAGAGGGTGAGACGGTTGGATGGCATCACTGACTCAGTGGACATGAGTTCTGGTAACCTCTGGGAGTTGGTGATGGACAGGGAGGCCTGGCTTGCTGCAATCCATGGGGTCACAATGAGTCAGACATGACTGACCAACTGAACTGAACTGAACTGAACCACCTGTTTATCCATTCATGTAGGTGGACATTTGGATTGTTTCTGTACCTTGGCTCTTATGAATAATGATGCCATGGATGACCGTGGGAGTGCAGATAATGCTTCAAATCCTGATTTCTATTCTTTAGACATGCTGGCAGGAGTGGGATTACTAGATCCTATGATAGTTCTAGTTTTAATGTGGAAGGTGGGGAGGAACCCCTGTACTGTGTTCCATAGCAGCTGTACATTTTACTTTCCTAACACTTTGATATGGTGATGCTTTCAGCAGTGTGTGTATATGTCCAAACTCATTATATTGAATACATGTATTTTTTTTTTTTGTATATAAAGTATATCTCAACAAAGCTTTAAGAAAATGAAATTAGTTTGGCTAATGGCATGGAAGTAGATTATATAGGACAAAGACAGAAGCAGGTATTTTTATTTTTTTTATTTTTTATAGCAATTCAGGTTAGAAATGGAGACAGACTCTGACCCAGGCAGGAAGGTAGCAATAGTGATGATGAAAAGTTTTTGTATTCTGGATATGTTTTAAAGAGAAAAGAATGTGACCACATATTGAATTTACATGAGAGAAATACAAGAGTTGAAGGATGACTTCAATATTTTTTTTTTTTTGATGTGGACTGTGTCAAAAGTCTTTATTGAATTTGTTACAATATTGCTTCTCTTTTATGTTTTGTTTTGTTTGTTTTTTGGCCGTGAGGTGTTTGTGATCTTAGCTCCCCAAGCAGGGATTAGACTCGCACTCCCTGCCTTGAAAGGCGGAGACTTAACCACTGGACTGCCAGGGAAGTCCCACTCCAGTGTTTTTTGATCTATGCCACTGGAAGGTGGCTTTGCCATCAACTGAGATGGGGAAGAAAAATGGAAGGAGTGGGTGCATGTGATGGGAGAAAGCAAGCAAAGATAATCAGTTTCAAACCTGCTGAATTTGAGATGTTTATTGGGCACCCAACTGAAATTTTCAGTCATCAATTATGTATTTAATCTGGAGATCACAGAAAACTTAGAAACAAATTTGGGGGAGTATCTGAAACAATGAAAATTAATACAGTCCCTAAGAGAGAGAGTACTAATGTAAGAAAACAAGGACTGAGTTTGGAAGTATTAGAATTAAATGCTAGAGGATAAAAGATGAACCCAGTAAAGGAGACTGCAGAGAACCAGCCAATAAGGTTGAAAGAAACTCAGAAAGTTGTGATGTCCTGAAAGATAAATTAAGAAAGGAGATAGGTGTGGGGGGAAGAGAGAGAAAGAAGGAGGGAAAAGTTAACTGGATCTAAGAGACTATTCTTCTGTGTCAAGTAAGAAGACAATTGAAAATTAGATTAGTAACAAGTGATCGTTGGCATCTTTGGATGAGAGTGGGTTTGGTGGCTTCCTGGCTTAATGGAGGTGAGTTAAGAGAGCCTGGGAAGAGAGGAATTAAAGCAACACAACTTTTGATGAGTTTTCCTGCAAAGAGAAGAAAGAAATGAAGAGGCAGGCAGGGGAAGTAGGGTCCTGATCAAAGTAATGGACCAAATAGACAATTCAACAAGAATAATCCAGTAGAAAGTAAAAAATACATAAATATATGTTTGATTTAGAAGCAAGAGAAGAGCATTGTTGAGGTGATGGCATAGTAGGGTCTAGTACTTGTGTAGAGGGGCTGAGTTTAGATAGAAGTTTGGTATGATCATCTGTGGCAACAGATAGGAAAAAATGAGGGATAAATGCTGGTAGGTGGATGGGCCATTTTGTTGGTAGAAAGCTGTGAAGTTCTCTGCTGAAGCTTTCGATTTTCTCAGTGAAGTAGGAAGAAGTGTGAGGATTGAAATAGGTTATACGTGTGAAGCACACAGTGTTCCTAATGTGTATTATAATAATAAATATATTGACATAGATAATATTCATAATATATCAATAATTAAAGATGGTTACAAATGGTATACAGGGTATAACCAAACATTTTTTTGAGTCTAAAAAAGTGTTTTTTAGGATGAATACTATAACCCACTCCAGTACTCTTGCCTGGAAAATCCCATGGACGGAGGAGCCTGGTAGGCTGCAGTCCATGGGGTCGCTAAGAGTCGGACACGACTGAGCGACTTCAGTTCCACTATATATTTAACAGTAGAAAGAACCTTGTGTTGAGTTTGAGTCCAAGAGTTAGAGTTGAAGAAAGCAAAGAACACTTTAAAACCTCAAATGTAAACTACTTTCAGGTGCAAATCAAAAGTCGGACTAGGTGCCAAACGGGAACAAATCGAACATGCATTTGGAAGCTATGTCAGGGAGGGATATTTGGAAGAACCCAAAGAAATGTATCTACACTTACTGGTCTTTATGCTGCCTTTAAGATATGAGTTTGAGGATGGGGTATTGTAGAGTGGAAGCTGTAAGAAGCAAAAGAGTCTCTTTCATTCCCTATTTAGGTTTGTAGTGATTATGGTATTGACTGTATAGATTAGAATGTCAGTTCTCCAGTTACTGTGTGTTTATTACATAGCTGAGAAACAGCTGCTATCAGATATGATTGGCAATGATCCTAGAGCTCCTAGTTAATGTTCTTTAATAAACCTTTGGAAATTTATAATTGAGGTCATGACTTAGCCAGAGATTAAGTACAAGGGTGTTTAAGTTTGAAATAATTCCATAACTTGAAAGATGTACATTATAAAACATTTTTAATAATTTAAGTTACTTGCAGTCAAAAGTATTTTGAAGTAGAATAAATTTTAAAAAGAGTTTCAGTTAAAAGACAAGATTTTATGACATTTATTCTTTTATAAAATGTATTGCACTGTAAACATTTTATCACTAATTTCTTTTTTGGCAGTATCTTGATCCACATGATCCGCAAGATAATTTGCTTAAAAGTTTCAATTTTCCCTTGTGACTGCATTTATATTTTATTCTATGATTTTTGTTGATTTGTTTTGATTAGTTATTGAAGATAACCTATTGCTGTTTTACTAATATTACAAACAGAAATTAACACGGTTTTAAAAAACAGAGACTAATACAAAGCATTTTATTTTTAAATATACTTTTCAATCTCCCTTTGTATTTATTTTCTCTGTGCACCTTATAACCACAAGCAAGTCATTTTTCTTTTTTTTTTTTTTAATATGGTACATATACACAATGGAGTATTACTCAGCCAATAAAAAGAATACATTTGAATCAGTTCTAATGAGGTGGATGAAACAGGAGCCTATTATACAGAGTGAAGTAAGCCAGAAGGAAAAACACCAATACAGTATACTAACGCATATATATGGAATTTAGAAAGATGGTAACGATAACCCTGTATACGAGACAGCAAAAGAGACACTGATGTATAGAACAGGATTATGGACTCTGTGGGAGAGGGAGAGGGTAGGAAGATTTGGGAGAATGGCATTGAAACATGTGAAATGTCATGTATGAAACGAGATGCCAGTCCAGGTTCAATGCACGATGCAAGTCATTTTTCATCTCAGAGACTTTCACTCCTTATTTGTAATGTGAGTCCAGACACCCCTGATTTAGGATGATTGGATTTAGGATTATGTGACTTTCAGCTCAGTTCAGTTCAGTCGCTGAGTCGTGTCCGACTCTTTGCGACCCCATGAACCGCAGCACGCCAGGACTCCTTGTCCATCACCAACTCCCGGAGTCCAACCAAACCCATGTCCACCGAGTCGGTGATGCCATTCAACCGTCTCATCCTCTGTTGTCCCCTTCTCCTCCTGCCCTCAATCTTTCCCAGCATCAGGGTCTTTTCTAATGAGTCAACTCTTCACATCAGGTGGCCAAAATACTGGAGTTTCAACTTCAACATCAGTCCTTCCAATGAACACCCAGGACTGTCCTTTAGGATGGACTAGTTGGATCTCCTTGCAGTCCAAGGGACTCTCAAGAGTCTTCTCCAACACCACAGTTCAAAAATATCAATTCTTCAGCGCTCAGCTTTCCTTATAGTTCAACTCTCACATCCATACATGACCACAGGAAAAACCATACATACATAACTGTTGCTTCCTGAACTGCATATAGGTTTTTCAAGAGGCAGGTCAGGGGGTCTGGTATTCCCATCTCTTTCAGAATTTTCCACAGTTGATTGTGATCCACACAGTAAAGGCTTTGGCATAGTCAATAAAGCAGAAATAGGTGTTTTTCTGGAACTCTTTTGCTTTTGCAATGATCCAGCGGATGTTGGCAATTTGATCTCTGGTTCCTCTGCCTTTTCTAAAACCAGCTTGAACATCTGGAAGTTCATGGTTCACTTATTGCTGAAGCCTGGCTTGGAGAATTTTAAGCATTACTTTACTAGTGTGTGAGATGAGTGCAATTGTGTGGTAGTTTGAGCATTCTTTGGCATTGCCTTTCTTTGGGATTGGAATGAAAACTGACTTTAAGATGGTGTGAAAGCATTACACATTCAGTAGGAACTGTACTTTGAATTTTGATTTTTTTCTTGGGCCAGCAATATGAGGTATGCTTCTCTCATGATGCTGGGCAGAGGGTGGAGCATAACTCCCAGTCAGCCATGTGATCACTGAGCAGTACATTGCCAATAAACTCACAACTGTTCCACACCCAGATATCCATCCTGTTTTTTACTTCCAGTACAGTATTCATTAAACTACATGTGAGAATCAACACTTTATTATAAAATAGGCTTTGTGGTAGATGATTTTCCCAATCTGTAGACTAATGCCCCAGGTAACTCAAGGGTAAAGAATCCACTTAACAACGCAGGAGTCGTGGGTTTGATCCCTGGGTCAGGAGTATCCTCTAGAGGTGGAAATGGCAATCCATTCCAGTATTCTTGCCTGAGAAATCCCATGTACAGAGGAATTTGGTGGGCTATAGTCCATGGAGTGGCAAAAGAGTTGGACACTACTGAGCGATTAAACAACAAGGCTAATGTGAGTAACTGAATAACTTAAACTACCATATTTAAGGTAGGCTGCTGCTGCTGCTGCTGCTATGTCACTTCAGTTGTGTCCGACTCTGTTCGACCACATAGACAGCAGCCCACCAGGTTCTCCCCCGCAGGCAAGAACACTGGAGTGGGTTGCCATTTCCTTCTCCAATCCGTGAAAGTGAAGTCACTCAGTCGTGTCTGACCCTCAGCGACCCCATGGACTGAGGCCTACCAGGCTCCTCCGTCCATGGGATTTTCCAGGCAAGAGTACTGGAGTGGGGTGCCATTGCCTTCTCCTTAAGGTAGGCTAGGTTAAGCTAAAATGGTAGGCTAGTTGCATTAAATGCATTTTTGACTTGATAATTTCCACTTTACTGGGGCATAATCTGATCGTAAGGGGAAGAATATCTGAATATCAGACTACTCAGCAGGTATCTTCTTCAGTTCAGTTCAGTTGCTCAGTTGTATCTGACTCTTTGTGACCCCATGAACCACAGCACACCAGGCCTCCCTGTCCATCACCAACTCCCAGAGTTTACCCAAACTCATGTCCATTGAGTCAGTGAGGCCATCCAACCATCTATCGTCTGTCATCCCCTTCTCCTCCTGACCTCAATCTTTCCCAGCATCAGGGTCTTTTCCAATGAGTCAGCACTTCAACTTTCAGAAATGATGATCTATGTTTATCTCTTCATAAGCCTTTTTCATCTTTTCCATATTTATGAAAATTAGCAAGAGCAAGGGACGAATATTTTTCAGTTTACTTCTTTTACTGTAGGGCTAATTTAGATTCCAACTAAGATGACATCCTTTTTAGTATTCTACTCAGTATATTATGGCTTACGAGGTCTTTCCAGTCTACCTGTAGGACACAAATAACTTCAGTCACACAGTGTACTTCACAGATGGCCCTACTTACTTCCAATGGTTATTTCTCTAAGAATAAAGTGTTCATTGCTCAGTCATGTCTGACTCTCTGCAAACCTATTGGCTATTGCACAGGGCTCCTTTGTCCATGGAATTCTCCAGGCAAGAATACTGGATAGTTTTTCTGTGTATTCTTGCCACCTCTTCTTAATATCTCCTACTTCTGTTAGGTCTGTGTCATTTCTGTCCTTTATTGTGCCAATATTTGCATGAAATGTTCCCTTGGTATCTCTAATTTTCTTGAAGTGATCTCTAGTCTTTCCCATTCTATTGTTTCCCTCTATTTCTTTGCACTGATCACTGAGGAAGGCGTTCTTATCTCTCATTGCTGTTCTTTGGAGCTCTGCATTCAGATGGGTATATCTTTCCTTTTCTCCTTTGGCTTTAGCTTCTCTTCTTTTCTCAGCTATTTGTAAGGCCTCCTCAGACAATCATTTTTCCTTTCTTTTTCTTGGGGTGGTCTTGATCCCTGCCTCCTGTACAATGTCAGAACCTCTGTCCATAGTTCTTCAGGCACTCTGTCTATCAGACCTGATCCCTTGGCTCTATCTGTCTAAGCCATCAGGTAATTTCTTATTATGCATACCCAGATAAGGACAATCAATAATACAAGGGGTGGCTTAACATCTAAGGCACCAGGTAATTTCTTGTTATGCATACCCAGATAAGGACTTTATCAATAATACAAGGGGTTCTTTGTGTAAATCTCTGGAATCTCTATATTGTTCCCTTCTCCCTAGTATTGTGCCCTATAAATTTTAGCTAGTACCTTGGCCTCCTTAAATTCCCATCTCAACCTCCTTAACTCAGCAACATCACAAGACTCTGGTGGGGTACTGCATCCCAGCTTTGTCTCCACTATTGTCTCTAAACTATAGTGAGTTGTAGGGCTCACTTCAGTGTGTTCCGTCTCTAAGAGACCCCAGTCCTGCTCTGCTCATGTCTGAAATCCTTTTTACAGATACTTTGTCCAATTCCCTAGGTGTTAACATTGGGAATGGTAAAGCAGATCCCTGTTATGTCTTGAAGCTGTAACCTAAAAAATAAAATTTAAGTATATTTACTCTATCATGGAAAGTCATTGTATGTGTTAAGAATAAATCTAAGGAAATATTTGGAAATCATTTACAAAAGCCATACAATGTTATTAGGAGCCTTAAGGAAGACCTGACTCAGTGGAGGAATACACCATGTTCAAATATTGAAAGATTCAAAACTGTAAAGAGAACAAATCTCTCCAAATTACTTTATGGCCTTAATGCATTTTTATTTAAAATCCCAGAGGTTATATAATGGATTTTTACAAATCATTCTAATCATGTTCATCAAAATACAAAGGGAAAAGTACATCCCAGACAACTCTTGAAAAATAACACAGTATAAAGATTTAGTCCTTCAGAAATCAAGAAAGATTTTAAAGATACTTAAGTTAATATAGGATGAAACTGGTACAAAGGATAGCAAAGAGAACAATGAAACACAAGACACGTGGATACATGATTTATGACAAGCATTGTACTGCAAAATATTACAGACAAGATGTTCTTTTCAATAAAAGGTTCTGGATGAATTGGATCTTCTCATGAAAGAAATGAAACTTGACCTTTGTCTCACACCATACACAACAATCTATTTCCTGTTGACTGTAGATCTAAAATGTGAAAGTGACAATATTAAAGCTTTTAAAATACAGTAAAAAATATCTCTATAAATGTGGGCTAGGTAAACAGGACACAAAAGCCCTTGAATCTAAGGGAAAACAGTAGGTTGGATAATATTAAAATTAAAGAATTCTGTTTGTGAGGTGGTCCCATTTAAGGAAGTAGAAAAGAAAAAAAAATCTACTGAGAAGAAAATATTTGCAACAAATACATGCAAGAAGTTGCAATGTATCAGTATGAAAAAGTCAGGCAACCCAGGAGAAAACTGACAAAATACTTGAGGAAGGAATCACCAAAAGCTGGCATCCAAGTACACAAAATCTTGAAAATCTAATCAAGCATTAATAATGGGAAATGCAAATTAACATGACAATGAGATATTCTAATAGGTATCAGTATGGCTAAAAGAAAATAATCTGCAAAGGAACCACCTCTGTATTCAAATATTGATCTCATAAAGCTAATATTGGATAAAGTAATCCAGAAGCATAAGTATATGTATTATATGACTATTCATAAAGGTTAAAAACAAACAGGTAAAATGTGTTTACATATTTAGCAATTGCAACGAGAGTTACGTTGTACAGAATGGGAAGCATAGTAACTAGAAGTCAGCACAAGAAGATCTTGTTTTTTATAATCTTTTCTGTTTTTTAGATGGGTGGTCAAGATATGAGAGATATGTTCACTTTGGGGCCATTCTTTCAATAGTCTTAAGTTTATATATTGCTGTATGTGTTTGTTATGTTTCAGTTGATTAGAGTAAAAAAAGAGAAAAAATGGAGAGAAAGGATTAGACCCAATAAATTTACTAGACCCAATAAATGATTCAAATCAAAGTGTTCACAAATTGTAACAGAATAAAATTTTAAAGGTCCATGTATAGGCCTATTTCTGAAATTTCAGTGCACTAGAAAAATGGGGAGAAGTTCTCAAAAACTTCTAGACAGAGGAGGAAAAACAGGTCAGCTCCAAAGAAGGAAGGATAAGACCTGCATTTTTTTAAAAAAAATCAAGTTTGGATTATAGAAGATAAAGGCAGAGTAACTTCAAATTCCTTAGGGAAAATGATATTCAACCTGAAATTCTACATCAAGATAAACTGTCTGATTATAAATTCAAGATAAATACATTTTCTTAAATGGCAGCATCTTAAACAACTATCCTTCATACATCATTTCAGAGGCAGTTGTTCAGTATAAGGGGCTTCCATGGTGGCTCAGAGGGTAAAGAATCTGCCTGCAATGAGGGATAACCAGGTTCAATTCCTGGGTCAGAAAAATCCCCTGGAGAAGGGAATGGCAACTCACTCTAGTATTCTTGCCTGGAAAATTCCATGGAGAGAGGAGCCTGGCAGGCTATAGTCCATGGTGTCCCAAAGAATTGGACATGACTGAGGGACTAACACTCCAGTACTCTTGCCTGGAAAATCCCATGGACGGAGGAGATGATAGGCTCCAGTCCATGGGGTTGCTAAGAGTCGGGCACGACTGAGCGACTTCACTTTCACTTTTCACTTTCATGCATTGGAGAAGGAAATGGCAACCCACTCCAGTATTCTTGCCTGGAGAATCCCAGGGACGGGGGAGCCTGGTGGGCTGCCGTCTATGGGGTCGCACAGAGACGAACACGACTGAAGTGACTTAGCAGCAGCAGAGGGACTAACACTGCTCAGTACAGAGGTAAAAAAACAAGTGGGAGCAGAGGCTGTAGGATGGCAGAAACAGTGGCCATAACTAAAGAACTCAGGAAAATTAAACCCTGGGATGATGCTTCTACAGTGGACCTTGTGTCATAGATCATTTGAGCTGGCACAATGGAATACCATAGTCTGGTGGCTTATAAACAAACAAGACACATTTCTTATAGTTCTGGAGTCTGAGGAATCCAAGAGCAACATTCCAGTAGATTCCAGGTCTGGTGGCAGCTCACTCTGGATTTACTGATGGCTATCATTTCATTGGTAACCTCACATGACAGAAAAGGCCAGGGAAGTCTCTGGGATCTCTTGCATAAGGGGCACTGACCTCGTTCATGAGCTTGGATCCATCCAGCTCCCAAAGTCCCAACTTTCAACTGCTATCACTCTTGGGGAAAAACTTTCAGTATATGAATGGGGGAGCCCAAATATTCAATCTACATCAGATCAGATCAGTCACTCAGTCGTGCCCAGCTCTTTGCGACCCCATGAACTGCAGCACGCCAGGCCTCCCTGTCCATCACCAACTCCCAGAGTTCACTCAGACTCACGTCCATCGAGTCAGCGATGCCATCCAGCCATCTCATCCTCTGGCATCCCCTTCTCCTCCTGCCCCCAATCCCTCCCAGCATCAGAGTCTTTTCCAATGAGTCAACTCTTTGCATGAGGTGGCCAAAGTTCTGGAGTTTCAGCTTTAGCATCATTCCTTCCAAAGAAATCCCAGGGCTGATCTCCTTCAGAATGGACTGGTTGGATCTCCTTGCAGTCCAAGGGACTCTCAAGAGTCTTCTCCAACACCACACTTCAAAAGCATCAATTCTTCGGCGCTCAGCCTTCTTCACAGTCCAACTCTCACATCCATACATGACCACAGGAAAAACCACAGCCTTGACTAGACGAACCTTTGTTGGCAAACTAATGTCTCAGCTTTTGAATATGCTATCTAGGTTGGTCATAACTTTCCTTCCAAGGAATAAACATCTTTTAATTTCACGGCTGCAGTCACCATCTGCAGTGATTTTGGAGCCCCTAAAAATAAAGTCTGACACTGTTTCCACTGTTTCCCCATCTATTTCCCATGAAGTGGTGGGATTGGATGCCATGATCTTCGTTTTCTGAATGTTGAGCTTTAAGCCCACTTTTTTCACTGTCCACTTTCACTTTCATCGAGAGGCTTTTGAGTTCCTCTTCACTTTCTGCCATAAGGGTGGTGTCATCTGCATATCTGAGGTTATTGAAACTTCTCCCGGCAATCTTGATTCCAGCTTGTGTTTCTTCCAGTCCAGCGTTTCTCATGATGTACTCTGCATATAAGTTAAATAAACAGGGTGACAATATACAGCCTTGACGAGCTCCTTTTCCTATTGGACCATTGAAAGTAGTTATGCTGGGCTAAGTCATACTGGGACTGAAATTGTCAGTGGCTCCAGAATGATCATCCAAAAAAGACACTGACTAGGCAATAGTCAAGTAACTGAATGCAAAAAGTTTGCTGGAAGATAGACTAAATGATATATTTAAGGAATTACCTCTTCATTCTCTTGCCATAGAACGGAACATTAGAAAATTCAGGAAAAAACAACAAACTGAACATAAGTAATAATCAAGGTCTACATATGAAACAAAGTAAAATGTGTCATTATGGGAACAACTAGAAGAGTATAAGAACTAGAATCAGTCCTTGATGTAAGGAACATTCCTTTGAATATTACTCTTTACCCTGACATTGGGCTTTACAGATGCTAGTAAAGATTGGAATGATTTTACTTCTGCTGTGTAGTTTTGCCATGAAAAATATTTATATAGTCAGACTGATGTAAAAGCTTGTTTTCAATCTTCAGAAATTATCTGTGGACAAAGGACTAAATACATAATTATTTTCAAAGTAAAAAAATGCTCACCTTGATAATATATAAGTATAAGGAGATGCAAATGTTGAAAAGGTAGTGAGGAGTGGGGAAGAGATGTGGAGCAATTACAGGGATATTAATATTCACACCCAGTTGGTAATTAAGAAATAGAATGTCTAAAAAAGATTAAACAAGAAAAGGATAATGTGCATCATCTGCATTTACTAAATCATCAATTGAAGCACTAAAAGTGATGTAAAATTTTGATCAAATGGGCATGAGGAGAGATAGGGGAAGTGGCAGAAAAGATGTGGTATACCTTCATCTTTCAGCTGGAGTCAAAGATAATGGAAAAAGCTAATACATTACAAAGTAGCATATGTGCATTCCTTTTTGAATTATGGCCATTACTATCAGAATAACTAATAATAGATAAGCTTCAATGTATCACTAATTGCCTCTGGAGACTTCAAAAAGTTATGGAGGAAGTGGCAACTACTGGTTTTGAATGTAAACTCTTGGATACTATTAGTTTACATGTTTAAAAAATAATAAAAGTTTGTAATTTCAAATAAATGCCTTCCATTTAATTTGAAGCCTTTAATAATACATCAAATCCTCCTGTCTTTTTCTGTGATTTTTTTTCTTCAAAATGAATAATCTTTACTCTTGGGTAGTAACTAGATCGTGTCCTTGGCTGATCCTAACAAGATGCATTCTTTTAGTTTCCTCTACAAATTAGCTAGTTAATGCTCCTCATGATTTGCAAAAGTCTGCCACCTTTGCCCTGTTAGTCTTGCCAGTGCTTTTCTGGCTCAACTAGCATTTCTTTCCTCACTCACCCTCACTGAGTGGATAGGGGCGATTTAAGCAAGGTCAAAAGCTAGGACTTAAAAAAAGTAAGTTGTCATTGTTGTAATTCAATCACTAAGTCCTGTCGAACTCTTTTGTTACCCCCATGAACTGCAGCCCTGCAGGCTCCTTTGTCTGTGGGATTTCCCAGGCAAGAATACTGGAGTGGGTTGCCATTTCCTTCTCCAAGGGATCTTCCTGATCTGGGGATCAAACCTGTGTCTCCTGGATTGCAAGTGGATTCTTAACCACCGAGCCACAGGGGAAGTCAACATGTTTGCCAATTGTTGTTTTGCCACACGGTCAGGATTCGATTCTCTGCCAGTGCCTGCTGTGACGGCCTATTTTACTAAATGTGATCAGTCTTGCTATGAAAAAGGGAAACTGAAGAGGATCGTTTGAGAGCCTGTCAGGGCAAACTTCTATTCATTATATGCTGCTTCTTCCCCACAGTCTGGGGTAGCATTCTGGAAAGCATTAAGTGACTACTGTTTCTACTTTACCATTTCACTAGTCAAGTAAACTGAAATAATTTCTCTATAAATGCCCAGCAAATAAGGTGCATTTAGCAGACATCAGATACAATTTACAATTGCAGGAGTAAAACAGTATATACAGCAGTTGACCAAATGGATGCCTGGCATAGCTAAAGGGTAACACAATACAATTGACCAAAACAGTTGCTTTCCTTTATGTGACAGGAGACATTTTATTGACACATTCATTCAAAGAGATATTAACATTTTTTCCTAAGAAAGAATAGCTGAGGTTTTTTTTTTTTTTTTTTTGTAATGTGGATTTTGTTTGAAACTTTCTTTCATATGTCATTTGTCTTCCAAACTGCAGAGGTAATTTTGGGGGTCAAGCACAGGGTGACACTGATCAATCAATGACATTTTCTACTAATGCTGTAAAGTGCATTTCTGACACACTTCCAGTTGTTTCCATTTCATATAATAGCATCACACACATTCAGCAGAACAGATTGCTCGTTAAATTTACTATCAGTCTTTGCTTAGGTACATATAAAAGATGCTGAGGAAATTGCATTCATAATAATGCAATATTCCAATTGTTGTTCTTTTTTCTGTGTGCTGCTGGTGTTAACATTGGCAAGCAGACTTTGCATGGTCCAGATAGTATCTCATAATAGCAAATCCTTAAAATTGAGAAAATTACATATACTACTCATTTATAAACTCATGTATGACTCAATGAGAGAGTTCAACATCTACTGTTAATGTTCATTTTATAAAATTAAGGAATCATTATGTGACATAAAATAGCAAAACTTATTATAGCTAAAGATTTCGTAGAAAAATGACTGAAACATGTTGTGTAACTCCAATTATTCCTTTCATTCATAGCACAGTGGTTAACAGAAATGACTGTATCAGAGTACCTGGGTGTGGTTATTGGTTTTGTAATTTACTAACAATGTGGCATTAAAATTGTTTCATCCGTAATAAGGTATTTAAATAAATACTCATTTAACTACATTGTAAGGTTGTTATAAATATTAAATGAATAATATGTAAAATATGTCAAACATGTAGCATAGACATGGTACAATTATGTCAGTGAATGCTCTTATTCTTTCTTCATTCATGCATTTTACTTATTCAACAAGTAGCTATAAGACATCTAATATGGGCCAGTAATTTATCAAAGTGTCAGATATTTCAAATATCTTCAGTTCAGTTCAGTTGTTCAGTCGTGTCTGACTCTTTGCGACCCCATGAATCTAGACACATTATTTGAGAAAAAATTTATAGATGGCATAAGTATTTTTAATTTTTTAAATTTATTTATTTTAATTGGAAGCTAATTACTTTACAATATTGTATTGGTTTTACCATACATCAACATGAATCTACCAAGGGTATACACATGTTCCCCATCCTGAACCCCTCCTCCCTCCTTCCTCCCCATACCTTCCCTCGGGGACATCCCAGTGCACCAGCCCCGAGCATCCTGTATCATACATTGAACCTGGACTAGCGATAAATTTCACATATGATATTATACATGGTAAACAACTATTTTTAAATGACTAATGTGTATAAAAACAAACTGCTAAGTGTTTAGTGTATGCAAAAATGTTCATGATGCATTAACCACTAAAGAGAAAATTGTGTTATTTTTTATATTAGAAAAATGAAATGAATAGAGATAACAGCAAATGTGGTAAGGGGGAAAATCAGGACAGTGTATGGGTATTTGAATAAGGTAATAATGACTATTATTAGTTGCTTCTGTGTCTCATTTCACTCTTTATCCCAGTAATTTATCCAGTGTAACTTTAGTTAAGATTCTCATGGACAACCAAAAAGGAATGGATAAGTTCTTAGAAACATATAGCCTACTAAGACAAATCATGAAGAATAGAAAATTAGAACAGACTGATTACTGGTAAGGATTTGAATCAGGAATCAAAAACCTTCCAACAAACAAAGTTCAAGACTAGAAGGTTTCATTGATTAATTCTACTAAATATTTGAAAAATTAATACCAATCCTTCTCAAATACTTATAAAAAGTAGGAGAGGGAACACTTCCAAACTCATTTCACAATGCCAGCATTACTCTCATACCAAAATCAGACTAGGACACCACAAGAAAATTATGGGCCAATAGCCGGATGAACATAGATGCAAAAATCCTCAATAAAATATTAGCAAACTAAATTTAATGATACATTAAAAGGATTGTATGCAAAGATCAAACGGGACTTAATTCAGATATCCAAAGCCTAAGACTGTGTGGATCACAATAAACTGTGGAAAATTCTGAAAGAGATGGGAATACCAGACCACCTGACCTGCCTCTTGAGAAATCTGTTTGCAGGTCAGGAAGCAACAGTTAGAACTGGACATGGAACAACAGACTGGTCCCAAATTGGGAAAGGAGTATGTCAAGGCTGTATATAGTCACCCTGCTTATTTAACTGATATGCAGAGTGTATCACGAGAAATGCTAGGCTGGATAAAGCACAAGCTGGAATCACGATTGCTGGGAGAAATATCAATAACCTCAGATATGGAGATGACACCACCCTTATGGCAGAAAGTGAAGAAGAACTAAAGAGCCTCTTGATGAAATTGAAAGAAGAGAGTGAAAAAGTTGGCTTAAAGCTCAACATTCAGAAAACTAAGATCATGGCATCTGGTCCCATCACTTCATGGGAAATAGATGGGGAAACAGTGGAAACAGTGATAGACTTTATTTTGGGGGGCTCCAAAATCACTGCAGATTGTGACTGCAGCCATAAAATTAAAAGAGGCTTGCTCCTTGGAAGGAAAGTTATGACCAACCTAGATAGCATATTAAAAAGCAGAGACATTATTTTGCCAAAACAGTTCCATCTAGTCAAGGCTGTGGTTTTTCCAGTAGTCATGTATGGATGTGAGAGTTGGACTGTGAAGAAAGCTGAGTGCCGAAGAATTGATGCTTTTGAACTGTGGTGCTGGAGAAGACTCTTGAGAGTCCCTTGGACTGCAAGGAGATCCAGGCAATCCATCCAAAAGGAAATCAGTCCTGAATATTTATTAGAAGGATTGATGCTGAAGCTGAAACTCTAATACTCTGGCCACCTGATGTGAAGAACTGACTCATTGGAAAAGACTCTGATGCTGGGAAAGATTGAGGGCAGGAGGAGAAGGGGACGACAGAGGATGAGAAGATTGGATGGCATCACCGACTCAATGAACATGAATTTGAGTAGGCTCTGGGAGTTGGTGATAGACAAGGAGGCCTGGCATGCTGCAGTCCATGGGGTTGCAAACAGTTAGATATGACTACTTGACTGAACTGAACTGAATATGGCCCTGCCCATCAGAACAAGACCCAGTTTCCCCCTAGGTGTATCTCTCCCATCCAGAACCTTCCATAAGTCTCTTATCCTTCTCCATTAGAGAGCAGACAGAATGAAAACCATAGTCACAGAAAACTAACCTATCTGACCTAAATCTGATCACATGAACCACAGCCTTATCTAACTCAATGAAACTATGAGCCATGCTTGTAGGGCTACCCACAATGGACGGGTCATGGTGGAGAGTTCTGACAAGATGTGGTCCATTGGAGAAGGGAATGGCAAACCACTTCAGTATTCTTGCCTTGGGAACCCCATGAACTGTTCTTCAAAAATGCATTTAATTACCTTAACTCCCCCCAAGCCTTTTAAAAATATCATCTGACATAATATCCAGCTTCACTGTGTTGCTATAGCAGAGTTACTATAATAACTAGTGTGTCTATGATCACTAGGAAAAATCTTTAATATCTTATTTGCATTATTGTAGCATAACTTGCATCACTTTCACGTCTTATTGGTCAACTAGATGATAGTGTACGTTTTGGGAGACTTCAGAATGTGTTTCAGGCTTTGGAACAAAGACATGTGATGCTTTCAGTGAGTGACCTTTAGCAAGTGATTAAATATCTCTGAAATTCAGTGTCCTCTTATTTAAAAGAATGGGTAGGACATTCTTCTTTACATTTAAAAGGCCTAGCTACCCTGAATTGTAAGGTTTCAACATGTATCAATTTTATCATTTTTTGAGATCAGTGACTCTGTCTTGTATTCCTTTCATTCTCCACAGTACTCAGATTAGTGTCGTTCCATTTTTTTGGAACTCAAATGTGTGGAATTGATTTTGCTTAATAAAGAAAAAGGAAATGTGACTCTTTAAGCATGACGAAAGAACTATGTGAATATTTTGATATATAATGTGAAGCAATATCCCATTGCTATTGATCGTAGGGAGGCAGCATCAGTAGCTACATTGCAATGGTGCCTATCAATCAGTAATGGGCTGAATTGACTAGATCAAAAACATTAGGCAGCCAATGAGGAAAGAGGCAGAACATTAAACAAATTTAGGTTTTGCTAGCTGTGTTTTGAGTCTCCAACTGGAGGACAAATTGCAAGTATTCTCTCTGATGAAAGGACTTTAAGTCATGTAGTTGTCATTTAAGCCTCATTTATTCATACAAGTCTTGCAATCAATGATAATGCCATTGTAAGGAGAGAAATGTAGATCTTCAAAGCTGAAAAATATTCAGATGCAAACTAAAGTGCAGCTTTGCCTTATGCAAAACAGCTCTCTTGATTCAGATCATGCTTTTCATTCCCACTTTAGATTATACTTTCTTGTGCTCAACTGAAAGACGAAGGGGGATATTTTGGATGCTTGAGACATTGAGAATTGATATAATTAGGATGTGGAGTGAAATTATTTTGATTTGGGGTTCGGTTGTTGCAAGCAGAAGAAGCTGTCCTGGATGCAAATAGGGGAGATTTTTCTCTTCCACTTCACCCACACTGTCTGGGAAAAAAATTAATTGTTTGACAATTAAATGTGGAGCCCACGGCTGATCAACAGCAGGTCTTGACAGGTTGGGATTAGATACCCAACTGCAGCTGTTTTTCTCCTCCCTCCTCTAGCACTGATGTGCTGTGGAATTTGATTTAGGTATTTGGGATATAGAAAATTATATGTTAGGTAAGAAAATAAGCAGGAACTCTTTTTTTTTTTTCCAGGTGATTTTTTAAAAAACATCCTGATGATGATACTCACTATAAATACTTCATCTTCTTCTCACCCACCCCTGAAGCTAAGTAGAGGATTTTCTTTCAGAAAGATTCTATTTTTCTGAGTAAAACTAAGCTATTTTATGTATCATACATTTCTCTGAAATACACACTTGGCCCTAAGATCAACAAGAATAAACATTTTGATGGGATTGTCAAAAAGGTTAATATGATGTTGGACTGGTGAATGTTATAGCACAATTGATGGTAGATGAACCAGATGACCTCTGGGGTCCTGTGATTTCCTGGCTGGAGAGGGTGAAAGTGACATCATGGTTATTAATAGGCGAAGACTGGCTAAAAACACCAATGTTCTCTAAGCTGTACAGGAATGAAAAATTTCTTTGTTCAGCAAAACTGCTGTGTGCAGCCAGGGGTGGTTAAAATACATTACACGAAGATGCTGGAAACCTAGGTTCTGTTCCTTGCTGGTTCTCTAACTAGCAGTGTGACCTCAGCCAGCTCAATTAACCTCTCTGTATTCCTTTCCTTGCATATAAAACAAGCAGAACAATACCTGCCTTTTCTAACTTTCAGGATTGTTTTCCAATTCAACTGAGATAAAACATGCGGAAGTGTTTTGGAATGTATTGTGTGGCATACAAATGGAAGTTAATAATCATTGCCAACTCTGTTTATGACTCTTTTTCTTTCAAAGGCTGTCCTTGCTCAAAATGAGTCATTCTTCTTACTGCAATTACTTCAAGCTGATTATGTGATCATTTCCCCCTCTCCGGCATCCTATAGCCATATCACATGCATTGTAGACTTCTTGATTGTGTCTAAAATTTTAGTTTAGTATACTGCTTTATATCCTCCCAATCAAACTTACCTGTCATTCAAGAGTTGTTTGGGGACATAGGTGTTGCCCATTACATATGTTTTCTCGACTCAGTAGAATTGAGTTTTAGCAAATGATGTATCTACATTTGACAATGCATTATATTCTGAGACCTCGTTCTTAGCCATGTAGTGTCATGAATTCACTAAGGTATACATTCCTCATAGGTGATATTGATAAAACTGTTTAAGAAATTGGATATGGTCCTTGTAAAAACTCCAAGTCTGACAAGCTTTAACCCTATTGTTGCTAGTAAGTCAGCATTTTATGATTAGAAGTTGATGACCTGTACATTCAGCACTATATAATTACTTTATCCTACTTGGTCCTAAAAAAAAAAAGCCAAAAAGCATACCTCTTTGCCTATTATTCCGTATTCACAAGGGCCTCAAACTCCTGTCTCCAGATTTATTTTCATATTTCTGATTACTGCCCTTGGATTCCAGCAAGGTTGTCAACATTTATCTACATACCTTATGACACTAAACATTTATAACATTCACAGAAAATGATGAAGGCTTGCCAACAAGATTCTCATCTAGTAGGCCATTTATGCATATGCAAGAATTTGGGTCAAGATCCTCTCCTGTTCTCGAGTCCATTTCTAAGTCTTTGGGGATTCCATCTATTCTGAAACATCCTGTTCCCCCAAATCAAAATGCCTGGCTACAACTTGAGCAGCAGATCATCCACAATGCAAGCAGCAGCTGAATGGGCCAAGGACACAACAGGTCCCATGAATGGAAATCAGGTCAGGGATGCACATGAATCTGATCACACACTAGTTTCACTTCTTGCATGCTAAGTCACTCCCGTTGTGTCTGACTCTTTGTGACCCTTTGGACTGTAGCCAGTCAGGCTCCTCTGTCCATGGGATTCTCCAGGCAAGAAAACTGCAGGGGGTTGCCATTTCCTCCTCCAGGGGATCTTCCTGACCCAGGGATCAAACCTGCATCTCTTAAGTCTCCTGCATTGGCAGGCAGGTTCTTTACCACCAGCCCCACCTGATTTTGCATCTTCCTTAAACTGTAAAATTTGCTTAAGATTATGGTTATCTGGGCTCCCTTGGTGACTCAGGAGGTAAAGAATCTTTCTGCAATGTGGACCTGGGTTCTATTTCTGAATCAGGAATATCCCCTGGAGAAGGGAATGGCAAACTACTCTAGTATTCTTGCTTGGAAAATCCCATGGACAGAGGAGACTGGCAGGCTGCAGTCCATGGGGTCACAGAGAGTTGGACATGACTGAGTGACTAACACTTGCACACTTTTCATGGTTATCTAGTCCACCTTAAAGCTTACCCCTGGGTGACTCTAAGAAAGTCTTAGAAACAGGAAGCAGGGCATTCACTGTCCACCAGGACTCTGCCTGTTCAACTGAGCTCACACTGGGCTCTTTGTATCCAGGAAGAGGTACAGTTGTTTCTAGGGGCTTCGCAGGTGGCTCAGTGGTAAAGAATCTGCCTGCAAGGAAAGAAATGCTTTGATCCCTGGGTCAGGAAGATCCCCTGGAGGAGGAAATGGCAATCCAGTCCAGGATTCTTGACTGGAGAATCCCATGGACAGAGGAGCCTGGTGGGCTCCAGTCCATGGGATGGCAAAGAGTAGGATGCAACTGACACATAAAATACACAGTTGTTTCCAGAGCTACAGGCCCATGTGCTTTTGAAGGGCTATCCAACTTCTCAACCTCACCTGCGATGCCCTGTGAAATATAAGAACAGGGGACTGATTTGTGCTAAGACTACCATGGCCCAAACTACGGACTGAAAAAGATATCTACTAGCTCCTCACTACACCCAGTATTTCAATAATAATAATGATATCATTACTACTAGTAGTAGTAGTACTTCACCATTTGCTTGGTGAAGACTCTACACTTTCCACATGAAGGGTATTTTATTTCTTGGATGCTTTCTGGATTTTTTTTTTTTTTATTGTAAAGGTCATCTTCTCAACTTTTTATAAGGCTCCAAATAGATATTAAGTTCCATGCTACCAGCAAGTTTGAAAGTGGGTCATTGGATTCTAATTCATTCTTCTCAGTGGTAAGAGCTCTGAATAAGCCAGTTCTTCTACTAAATGACCTTTTTGGCAAGCACATCTATCCAAATGCAATTTTTTTTCTTTTTTATTGTCAAAGGGAATTCAGAGTAATTGAAAAAGACCATGGAATTAACAGGCTTTGGAGAACGCTTTACAATGAGCAGATCCTCACTACTCAGTTTAGGGAACACACTCATGTAAACAGGACGCGCACATATAGTATAGTAGTGGAAAATGGCCATTTTGTTGCCACAGGGATGGCGCAGAGTGTCATTTTATTTGTTTTTAAAAATATTTATCTATTTTGTTGCATCAGGTCTTAGTTACAGCATGCAAGATCTTTAGTTTCAGCATGTGGGATCTAGTATCCTGACCAGGGATTGAACCCAGACATTGGGAACACAGAGTCAGTCACCACCAGGGAAGTCCCTGTCATTTTATTTTAGTTTAATCTCCCTTTGATAAAAGAAGGTTTCTCACTCCATACCTTTCCTCCAGTTTGGCTTGCTCTTACGTGTTCTGATACAAGGGTTTTATTAATAAGGATGGCTTATTAGAGGTCACCAAGAAATGGCAACCCATTCCAGTATTCTTGCCTGGAGAATTCCATGGACAGAGGAGCCTAGGCAGGCTACAGTCCAACAAAGAGTTGGACATGACTGAGTGACTAACATCACTCAGTAACATAGTGACACACATCTAAGTAGGAAATTAGGTATTTCTCTTCTTCATTTACATATATACTCTGTATATCAGGGAGGGGATGTTATGACTAATATCAACATCATAATACAAATCTGTGTTACTTGACCAGACTGTGTAATGTGCAGTCCAGACAATGTAAACATGCTCACATTTGTAGGTTGCTTTTTGGGGGTTCTGGCCTCAGGTGGTCGGCCTCTGCCTGCCACTGTTTTCCAGCCATCTAGACTGCATTGCCTAGTGAGTTGCAAGGACTCAGTACAATCAGAAATAATCATTGTTCACAAACCTCTTCCCCTAGCATGCTTTTCCTCCTCACTTCCATTTACCACTGAAAGTTTTGCAGTTAATGTAATGCCTTACTTCACATTCCTGAGTGAGGAACTTGAGTGATACTTTCACTTCTATGTTCACTCATTTTTGATCATTCAACAATTACTATTGCTTCCTAGTTCCTACTGCTGCTGCTAAGTCACTTCAGTCATGTCTGACTCTGTGTGACCCCATAGATGGCCGCCCACCAGGCTCCCCCGTCCCTGGGATTCTCCAGGCAAGAACACTGGAGTGGGTTGCCATTTCCTCCTCCAATGCATGAAAGTGAAAAGTGAAAGTGAAGTCGCTCAGTCATGTCCGACTCTTAGCAAGCCCATGGACTGGAGCCTACCAGGCTCCTCTGTCCATGGGATTTTCCAGGCAGGAGTACTGAAGTGGGGTGGCATTACCTTCTCCGTCCTAGTTCCTACAAGCTCTCAAATATGTCCTTTCTTTACATCTCTACTGCAGTTTTTTAACCAAAAAACCCTTTATTTTTAGAGCACTTACGTGCTCACAGCTAAACGAATGAAAAGTACAGAGCATTCTGTAATACCCCTTGTCTTTTAGACACCCACAATCTTCCCCACTATTGACATCCTGACCACAGTGCATCATTTGTTACCAGTGGTGAACCTACACTGGCCCATCATTATCACCTAAAGTTCACAGCTTATATGAAGTCTCATCCTTGGTGTTTTAAATTCAGTGGGCTTTGACAAGTATATAATGACATGCATCCACCATTGTAATACTGAGTAGCTTCAAGCCCTAAAAACACCCAATGCTTTACCTGCTTAACCATCCCTCCTCCTCAACCCCTGACAGCCACTAATCTTGTTACTGTCTGTACAGGTTTGCTTTCCCATGTTTGTTTTCTTTCTTTACTCAGGATATGCATGTCTATTTTAATATATCTCCATATCTCCTAATAAATCTCCCTTCCTATTAATTTTCCATACAGAAAGTTGATTTTCTGATGCACCATTTAATCATCCCAGCGTCATGCTTAAATGACTTTTCACTGCCTCCAGTGTAAAGTCCTATTATTCAGTGATCCAAAGCTCATCAATATCTGGACCCTGCTTATCTCTTTTCCTTCATTTCATATATCCTGCCATACTGAAGGAACTGCAGTTCACAGAATGAACTGTGCTCTGTCTTTATGTATATTTATAGATTATTTTTCCTTTTCTAGGAATATATTTGTCCCTCCCATCACCTGGATATATTAAACTTGCTCCTCAAATCTCAGAATAGTATCTCTTTCTTTCAGAGCAAACTAAAATAACCTAAGATTATGAACTCTTACATAACGTCCTGCATTATGTCCTCCTCATCATGGTACAAAATCACTATACAAAAGACATCTGCTTCCTAGCTGGTGTTTTTCATGAGGGAATTAGGTCCCTGAAGGCAGGAGTTGTACTTGTTCCTGTTTTTTCAGTAATTACCTACTTTCATATTTCCATATACACTCATTTTTCTTTGGTCTTAGTGAAATTCGAAGGTACTAATAAAAAGCTGAGGAACTATTACATTGATGTAAATAAACTGTCAAATAGCCTCCATATTTTAGCATTGTCATGTTTGGCACCCAAGTAAAACTGTTCCAGATTAGGATATGATTTCTTTCCAGGTATATTATTATCATTTTTTTTTAAAATTTTAAAAAGCCCCTTTTATTATGGAAAATCTATAGCATATACAAAAGTAGAGAAAATATTCCCATGTCCCCTTGCCTAGCTTCAAAAATTGAACATATGGTCTATCTTGCTTCATCTATGAGCCCTATTCCCTCTGCCATCTTCCATTCCCCAGATCAGTTCAGTTCAGTTCAGTTGCACAGTCGTGTCCGACTCTGCGACCCCATGAATCGCAGCACGCCAGGCCTCCCTGTCCATCACCACCTCCCAGAGTTTACTCAAACTCACATCCATCGAGTCAGTGATGCCATCCAGCCATCTCATTCTCTGTTGTGCCCTAGTCCTACTGCCCCCAATCCTTCCCAGCATTAGAGTCTTTTCCAATGAGTCAACTCTTCGCATGAGGTGGCCAAACTTTTGGAGTTTCAGTTTTAGCATCATTCCTTCCAAAGAACACCCAGGACTGATCTCTTAGAGAATGGACTGGTTGGATCTCCTTGCAGTCCAAGGGACTCTCAAGAGTCTTCTCCAACTCCACAGTTCAAAAGCATCAATTCTTCAGCACTCAGCTTTCTTCACAGTCCAACTCTCACATCCATACATGACTACTGGAAAAACCATAGCCTTGACTAGACGGACCTTTGTTGGCCAAGTAATGTCCCTGCTTTTGAATATGCTATCTAGGTTGGTCATAACTTTCCTTCCAAGGAGTAAGATTCTTTTAATTTCATGGCTGCAGTCACCATCTGCAGTAATTTTGGAGCCTTCAAAAATAAAAAGTCTGACACTGTTTCCACTCTTTCCCCATCTATTTTCCATAAAGTGATGGGACCAGATGACATGATCTTCGTTTTCTGAATGTTGAGCTTTAAGCCAACTTTTTACTTTCCCCTTCCCTTTCATCAGGAGGGTTTTTAGTTCCTCTTCACTTTCTGCCATAAGGATGGTGTCATCTGCATATCTGAGGTTATTGATATTTCTCCCGGCAGTCTTGATTCCAGCTTGTGCCTCATCCAGCCTAGCATTTTGCATGACGTATTCTGCACAGAAATTAAATAAGCAGGCTTATAATATACAGTCTAGATGTGGCTGTACCAATCAACATTGCACAAAGGTTTCCTTTTGTCCACATCCTTGCCAACCTTGTTATTTCTTGTGTTTTTTTTTTATTATTTTTTTAAAATTTTATTTTATTTTTAGAAAGTAAAGGGAGTTTTTCAGCAAATGGATAGAAATATAGGTATTTATTACACAGTGAATCTTATCATCTAGGATCCTTTGACATGTTCCCAACTAGGATGAAGATATTCAATGTCCTTAAGTCCTATGGCTACTAAACTTTGTAGTTTTATTTTTAGGGAGAAACACAGCTATTTTAAAATGAATGCAACTAGCTTGTAAAAATATATAATATATACATTACCAGTCTAGTAAACATTTACTAAGGAAACTAAATAGACCTAACAGCTAAGTCTCTTCATTATAGGTATGCTTGAAAGCTTTGTCAATCCTTAGATACTGAAATACTTCTTTACAATAATTGAGCTTCAAAAATTCAAAATACATGTGACATACTATCACCATTGGTTTTTTTCTTTAACTCTAGGACAGACAGCTGAGTGTTGACTCAATTAATCTCCTTTGTCATCATTTATATACTTAAAGCCTTCCTTTCCCCTCTATCTCCTCTGCCCACTCAGCCTTTTTCCCATTTATATTCCTTCCACAAGTTTGTCCACAGGTGTCTGTACCTTTGTTTATTCTACATAAATGATATTGTATCATAGAATCATTCTTTTTAATTTGTACTCATAAAGTATTTTTTTTTCATTTTTTGAATGTTGAGTTTATTTATTTATTTAAATTTTATTTTATTTTTAAACTTTACAATATTGTATTAGTTTTGCCAAATATCGAAATGAATCCACCACAGGTATACCCGTGTTCCCCATCCTGAACCCTCCACCCTCCTCCCTCCCCTCCCCTCCCTCTGGGTCATCCCAGTGCACCAGCCCCAAGCATCCAGTATCGTGCATCAAACCTGGACTGGCGACTCATTTCATACATGATATTATACATGTTTCAATGCTATTTTCCCAAATCTCCCCACAAGCAATAAATGCTGGAGAGGGTGTGGAGAGAAGGGAACTCTCTTGCACTGTTGGTGGGAATGCAAACTAGTATAGCCACTATGGAGAACAGTGTGGAGATTCCTTAAAAAACTGGAAATAGAACTGCCTTATGATCCAGCAATCCCACTGCTGGGCATACACACTGAGGAAACCAGAAGGGAAAGAGGCACGTGTACCCCAATGTTCATCGCAGCACTGTTTATAATAGCCAGGACATGGAAGCAACCTAGATGCCCATCAGCAGATGAATGGATAAGAAAGCTGTGGTACATATACGCAAGGGAGTATTACTCAGCCATTAAAAAGAATACATTTGAATCAGTTCTAATGAGAGGGATGAAACTGGAACCTATTATACAAAGTGAAGTAAGCCAGAAAGAAAAACACCAATACAGTATACTAACGCATATATATGGAATTTAGAAAGATGGTAACAATAACCCTGTGTACAAGACAGCAAAAGAGACACGGATGTATAGATCAGTCTTATGGACTCACAAAGTATTTTTATAAAGCAAAACATGTAACTCCTTATATATCAACTGCTGAAGAGTAGGGCAATTTATTGATACAAACTGATGTAATTTTCAGTAACTTCAGGTTAGTAATTATAAAATATGAGGTTTTAGGAAATAGGATAAATGTGTTACCTAAATTAACTAATAGATTATCTTTTTAAAAAGTTGTTTCCAGAAATCACTATAATTTAATAATTATCATTATCAATAGATGATTGGTTTAGGAATAATTAGAATGGTTATAGAGCTCAGTTTTGTGCCTTCAGGTTGTGCTTCCTTTGATTGTTATAGAATTCTCTATAACTTAGCCACTTGCCTGAGATCATGTCATCCAATTCATTGTTACCATATAAGTGCTGCCTTCATAACCCTTTTTGGGGGAATTTTAGAGTCATAGGAAATGTTTCTTCTCCATTTTATTAAGAAGTGGCTATATTTGGCTCATATTTGGTTCATATTCTTATCAAAACAAAATGTGGTATCTCCCCACAATGCACTCCAGCATTTGACAATATAAATACTGTTCTTAGTAACACATTTTAAAATGTTTTTGAAAACTCTGTGGCATGTGTCTTCAGTGTGACAACTTATCTCCTTTGATCTCTTTTGGTTTCTCTTGGACTGCATTTTTTCTTGCCCTCACATTTTAACATCTAATATATAATGTAACCGTGCTTATTTAACTTACATACTGAGTACATCAGGCAAAATGCCAGGCTGGATGAACCACAAGCTGGAATCAAGATGGCTGGGAGAAATAACAATAATCTCAAATATGAAGATGACACCACCATTATGGCAGAAAGTGAAAAAGAACTAAAGAGCCTCTTGATGAAAGTGAAAGAGGAGAGTGAAAAAGTTGGCTTAAAACTCAACATTCAGAAAACTAAGATCATGGCATCTGGTCCCATCACTTCATGGGAAATAGATGGGGAAACAAAGCAAACAGTGACAGACTTTATTTTCTTGAGCTCCAAAATCACTGCAGATGGTGACTGCAGCTGTGAATTTAAAAGAGGATTGCTCCTTGGAAGAAAAGCTATGACCAACCTAGACAGTATATTCAAAAGCAGAGACATTACTTTGCCAACAAAGGTCCGTCTAGTCAAGACTATGGTTTTTCCAGTGGTCATGTATGGATGTGAGAGTTGGACTATAAAGAAAGCTGAGCACTGAAGAGCTGATGCTTTTGAACTGTGGTGTTGGAGAAGACTCTTGAGAGTCACTTAAGGACACCAAACCAGTGCATCCTAAAGGAAATCAGTCCTGAATATTCATTGGAAGGACTGATGCTGAAGCTGAAACTCCAATACTTTGGTCACCTGATGTGAAGAACTGACTCATTTGAAAACACCCTGATGCTTGGAAAGATTGAAGGTGGGAGGAGAGGGGGACAACAAAGGATGAGATGGTTGGATGGCATCACTAACTCTATGGACATGAGTTTGAGTAAGCTCCGGGAATTGGTGATGGACAGGGAAGACTGGTGTGCTGCAGTCCATGGGGTCACAAAGAGTTGGATATGATTGTGTGACTGAACTGAACTGAACTGATAGCATGTAACTTCATCTTGATTTTTCAAATACAAATTCACATATTGTGTTTTTTATTTTATAGCACTTAATGATACATTCAAAAGTTCTATTTTATAATCTTTTAACTTTGAAATAATGATTAATAAGAATTCAGCTTTATTTTAATGATTGGAGAAGCAAAATTTATTTTTTTCCAGGTTTCTACTGCAGAAAGTCATCTTTAAAACTCATAGTCTTTCTATCAAACTTACTCCTTCCTATTGATTTACATGGTTTTAAAGTATACTCACGTACACATGGGCACACACACACACACACACACACACTGTGTGCTTTATGCCCTTGGAGGGTATAATAGTTTAATACTGTGTTCAAAAATTTCTGTGCACATTTCTCTTTTTATTTTTTTAGTTTTCCTTTTTGACTTTCACTTCTCACTTTATACTTTGTCCCTCTAATCTTGTGATGACCTAGGTTAAAAATAATGGAAATGCATGTGTGATTTCTTAACCTTTTTGGTCATTCTTTAAATAGTGGATTTGTGTGTAATAATATGCATTTTTCTTTTCCATGGTAACCATAGAAACAAGATTGGTAGTGTACAATAAGCTTTAGAATTTAGATGATTTGAAACAAGAACAAACATATCTGCCACAGTGAGGAGAACACTTTTTTCTCCCTCCAGTGAATTACCAAAGTGGGCTTTACATACATACACACACAATTTATTTCCAAATATGTGAAAATGTTGTAAACTCAGTAAGTATGGGAAATTTGATAGGGTGGTTTATTTATGCAAATTGATAAAATTATCAGTAACTTCAGGTTAGTAATTATAAAATGTGAGGTTTTAGGAAACAGGATACATGTGTTACCCGAATTAACTAATGGATTTACCTTTTAAGAAACTGTTGCCAGAAATCACTGTTATTTAATAAGTTGATATACTATCAATAACTGATTGGTCTAAAAATAATTTAAATGGTGATAAAGCTCAGTCTTACGCCTTCAGGATGTGCTGCTCTCCATTTATACCAAGTACTTGCTCTGCCATGTAATAACTTTATCCAGAATTCACAAAAGGAACCTGAATTATAAACTTTTACTGATCATTAACTCCAACTAGGAGACATTTAAAGTCCTGGGTTATTTTTGTTAATGAAAAATGAAAGAGTTAATCACTCATTCATGTTCGACTCTTTGTGACCCCATGGACTGTCCAGGCTCCGCTGTCCATGGAATTCACCAGGCAAGAATACTGGAGTGCGTAGCCATTTCCTTCTCCAGGGGATTCTCCCAGAGAATCCATGTCTTCTGCATTGGCAGGCAGAGTTTTTAACACTGAGAAACCTGGGAATCCCATTTTGTACTTATCTTGATGTAGTTAAATCATGGCTTATTATTGGAAAATTAATGCTCCTAATTTTTGTCATAAGTAATACTGTGATGAAAAATTTGTGATATACATTTTGAGACATCTAATTATTCCTTAGAATAGAATCACAGGAATGAGATTCCTGGAATAATAGTTGACATATGTAAACAATAAGCCTATTATTGAAATAATCTTTTGGATTTATCTGATTCAGGTATCTAAGTTGCTGTCATGAGTGGAATTTTTTAAGTTCAAAGACTTGCAATCAAAATAAGTAAGTAACTGTCCATTGCAAGTAAGTGCATCCACAGTATAAAAGTGAGGACCAAGGCACAGAATAATACTCTTTCCTAATTGACAGAGCAAGAAAGTGGAGGACACAAGATGAAGATCTAGATAATTTGACTCTGAGCTACATTGTATTTTTGAGGGCATAGTATTTCACATCTTCATGTTTATCTCAACTGTTTGTTGTAGTTATAATTGCTTTTATAATTTTTTGTCTTTTAATATTCATACTAGCTTATTTAAGTGGTTGACCATCAGCCCTTACTATATATTTACCTTTCCTAGTGGGGTTTTTTCTTTTCTATATTTTATTTCTTTTCCACTTAGAGAAGACATTTCAACATTTCTTTTAGGGTAAGTTAGGTGTTGAGCCAGAGAAGGCAATGCAACCCACTTCAGTACACTTGCCTGGAAAATCCCATGGATGGAGGAGCCTGGTAGGCTGCAGTCCATGGGGTCGCTAAGAGTTGGACACGACCGGGCGACTTCACTTTCACTTTTCACTTTCATGCATTGGAGGAGGAAATGACAACCCACTCCAGTGTTCTTGCCTGGAGAATCCCAGGGACGGGGGAGTCTGGTGGGCTGCCGTCTATGGGGTCGCACAGAGTCGGACACGACTGAGGCGACTTAGCAGCAGCAGCAGCAGCAGGTATTGAATGGGCTTCCCAAGTGGCACTAGTGGTAAGGAGCCTGCCTGTCAATGCAAGATACATAAGAGACACGGGTTTGATCCCTGTGACAGAAAGATCCCCTGGAGGAGGGCATGGTAGCCCACTTCAGTTTTCTTGCCTGGAGAATCCCATGGGCAGAGGAGCCTGGAGCTGAAGTCCATAAGGTCACACAAAGTCTGACACAACTGAAGCAATGTTGCATGCATGTATGCACATGTGTATTAAACTCTTCTCATTTTTGCTTGTCTGAGTTCTCTCTCTCTCCTTTGATCCTAAGTGATAATCTTTCTGGGTAGAGAATCTCAGGTTGCAGCTTTTTCCCTTTCAGCAATTTGAATATACCATGCCACTTTCTTCTGGCCTGCAATGTTTCAGCAGGAAAACCAGCTGATAGCTTTATAGAGGTTCCTTTGTATAGGAGCTTTTCTCTTGCTGCTTTTAGAATTCTCTAACTTTTGCCTTTCTGATTAATGGTATGTCTTGGTGTGGATCTTGGTTTGGGTTCATCTTGTTGGGAACCCTTTTTGTTTCACTGGACCTGGATATGTTTCCTCCTTCAGGTCTGGAGAGTTTTAAGCCATGATTTCTTCAGATACATTTACAATCCCCTTGTCCCTTTTTTCCTTCTGGAGCTCCTATAACATGCGTGCTGTTATGGTTGATGCTGTCAAAGATAATAATGATCTCTTAAACTGTTTTCATTTCGAGGTTTTGTTTTTTGCTATTCTCACTGGGTGTTAATTCTAGAGGTTCTTGTAGGTCTTCATAGAACCGTTCAACTTCAGCTTCTTCAGCATTACTGGTTGGGGCATAGACTTGGATTACTGTGATATTGAATGGTTTGCCTTTGAAACAAACAGAGATCATTCTGTTATTTTTGAGATTGCACCCAAGTACTGCATTTCAGACTCTTTTGTTGACTGTGAGGGCTACTCCATTTCTTCTACGGGATTCTTGCCCACAGTAGTAGATATAATGGTCATCTGAATTAAATTCACCTATTCCAGTACATTTTAGGTCACTGATTCCTAAAATGTTGATGTTTACTCTTGTCATCTCCTGTTTGAATACTTCTAATTTACCTTGATTCATGGACCTAACATTCCAGGTTCCTATGCAATATTGCTTTTTACAGCATCAGACTTTACTTCTATCACCAGTCACATCCACAACTGGGCATTGTTTTCGCTTTGGTTCCATCTCTTCATTCTTTCTGGAGCTATTTCTCCACTCTTCTCCAGTAGTATATTGGGCACCTACCAACCTGGGGAGTTCATCTTTCAGGGTCATATCTTTTTGCCTTTTCAGACGGCTCGTGGGGTTCTCAAGGCAAAAATACTGAAGTGGTTTGCCATTTCCTTCTTCAGTGGACCACATTTTGTCAGAATGCTCCACCATGACCCATCTGTCTTGGGTGACCCCACATGGCATGGCTCATAGTTTCATTGAGTTAGACAAGACTCTGGTCCATGTGATCAGTTTGATTAGTTTTCTGTGATTGTGGTTTTCATTCTGTCTGCCCTCTGACAGATAAGCACAAGAGGCTTATGGAAGCTTCCAGATGGGAGAGACTGACTGAGGGGGAAACTGGGTCTTGTTCTGATGGGAGGAGCCATGCTCAGTAAATCTTTAATCCAATTTTCTGTTGATGGGCGGGGCTCTGTTCCCTCCCTGTTGTTTGGTCTGAGATCAAACTATGGTGGATGTAATGAAGATAATGGTTATCTCCTTCAAAAAGTCCCATGCATGCACTTCTGTATTCAGTATCCCTGACCCTACAGCAGGCCACCGCTGACCCACATCTCCACTGGAGACTACTAGACACTCACAGGCAAGTCTGGATCATCTCTTGTGGGGTCACCACTCCTTTTTCCTGGGTTCTGGCGTGCACAAGGTTTTGTTTGTGCCCTCCAAGTGTCTGTTTTCCCAGTCCTGTGGAAGTTCTATAATCAAACCCCACTTGCCTCCAAAGTCAAATTGCCTGGGGGTTCTCAGTCCCTTTGCCAGATCCCCAGGTTGGGAAATCTGTTGTGGGTCCTAGAACTTTCTTAACAGTGTGAGAATGTCTTTGGTATAATTGTCCTATAGTTTGTAGAAAAAAACTTTGACTGTGTCGATCACAACAAACTGTGGAAAATCTTCAACAGATAGGAATACCAGACCACCTTACTTACCTCCTGAGAAATCTATGCAAATCAAGAAGCAACAATTTGAACCGGACATGAAACAACAGACTGGTTCCAAATTGAGAAAAGAGTAGATCAAGGCTGAATATTGTCACCCTGTTTATTTAACTGATGTGCAGAGTACATCATGAGAAATGCCAGGCTGGATGAATCACAAGCTGGAATCAAGACTGCCGGGAGAAATATCAATAGCCTCGGATATGCAGATGATACCACCTTTATGGCAGAAAGTGAAGAGGAAGTAAAGAGTCTCTTGATGAAAGTGAAAGAGGAGAGTAAAAATGTTGGCTTAAAACTCAACATTCAAAAAACCAACATCATGGCAAATGGTGCCATCACTTCACAGCAAATAGATGGGGAAACAATGGAAACAGTGACAGACTTTATTTTCTTGGTCTCCAAAATCACTGCAGATAGTGATTGTAGCCATGAAATTAAAAGAGGCTTGCTCCTTGGAAGGAAAGCTATGACCAACCTAAACAGCATATCAAAAAGCAGAGACATTACTTTGCCAACAAAGTCCATGTAGTCAAAGTTATGGTTTTTCCAGTGGTCATGTATGGATGTGAGATTTGGACTGTGCAGAAAGCTGAGCACTGAAGAATTGATGCTTTTGAACTGTGGTGTTGGAGAAGACTCTTGAGAGTCCCTTGGACTGCAAGGAGATTCAACCAGTCCATTCTGAAGGAGATCAGCCTTGGGTGTTCTTGGAAGGACTGATGCTATAGCTGAAACTCCTATACTTTTGCCACATCATGCAAAGAGTTGACTCATTGGAAAAGACTCTGATGCTGGGAGGGATTGGGGGCAGGAGGAAAAGGGAACGACAGAGGATGAGATGGCTGGATGGCATCACCGACTCGATGGACATAAGTTTGAGTGAACTCTGGGAGTTGGTGATAGACAGGGAGGCCTGGCATGCTGCGATTCATGGGGTCACAAACAGTTGGACATGACTCAGTGACTGAACTGAACTGAACTGAATGTGCTTTTTAGTGATTGAATTCATTTGATATTTTCTAGATCCTTGTTTGGAGAAGGCAATGGCAACCCACTCCACTACTCTTGCCTGGAAACTCCCATGGATGGGGAAGCCTGCTGGGCTGCCATCTATGGGGTCGCACAGAGTTGAACACGACTGAAGCGACTTAGCAGTAGCAGCAGATCCTTGTTAAAATTATTGTTCATTTGTTTCCATAGTTCAGTTATGCTTATTACTAATATTTTGAATTCTGTAAATAGTTTATCTATTTCATTACTTTTGTCAGTGTTTTCCTCTCTTTCAACTGAGACCAGTTCCTCTGCCCTCTCAAGGGGCTTAGTTTTCTCTGTAGAAATTTAGATGAAACAGTTACCTACTGCAATCTTGAATAAGTGTCCTTATGTGGGAACATCCATTTATGAATTGTGTGTCGGGTTCTTTAGGTTGGAGAGCTAGATTTGACGTGGATTTGCCATGTCTTTCCTCGGGTTTGCTGACCTCTATCACCGTGGTGAAAGTGTGCAAGTGTTAGTCACTGAGTCGTATCCAACTCTTTGTGACCCCATGGACTGTAGCCCACCAGACCCCTCTATCCATGGAATTTTCCAGGGAAGAATATTGGAGTAGGTTCCATGTTCTTCTCCAGGGAATCTTACCCACCCAGGGTTTGAACCCAGGTCTCCCACATTGCAGGCAGAATCTTTGCATTTGAGCTGCCACCATGGTAGTATGTGGGGCTGGAGATTTAGGCTCAAGGGCTGGAGCTGGATGTGAGGCAGGGCTTCCCCTCTGCTCAATGGTCACTGCCCTGTCATGGGCAGGGGCAGATCTCAAGTTGCTGGGGCAGAAGCCTTGAGGGTTGGATTCCAACTGATTCTGTTTTGTTCATATGTGTACATATTCCAGCATTGGGACACTAGCCTGCAGAGAGGAGTAGGGCTGAAGCCAGAGGGGGCCCTGTGGGCTTTTTGCTAAAGATGGAGCATGTGCTATGGTGAGTCAGCACCAGACAGAGGTCCAAGCTGCCTTGGATGTGCTGCCTGTGTGGATGTCAGCAACTATCACCCTTGGCCTGCTCAGACACAACCTCAGGGTCATATCCTCTTTTTCCCTCACAGTCTATCAGTACCTCAGCCTCCACCAACTCCACTCCGTTGTGGAGCCATAAAACAGGACAGGTGGGGTCTGCGTGGGCTCACACCTCATAGCTGACAACAGGCTTTGGTGCAGCAGCAACTGTTAGAGATTCAGGCTGCTGCCATCGCACTGCCCGACCACTCACTGACGATGGCCACCCCCACCTTTCTCAGGGGCCACCTCATATCCAAATCACCTCAGTATTCGCATCAAAGCTCTCTCCTCTTTTGAGGCAGCCCTAGGTCCACTGCAGAGCTGTGATGTGGAATAAGTGGGGCTGGAGAGTTCAGCTCAGCTCAGGCTGTGGCACGTGCCAAGAGAGTGATGGGAAACCCAGTACCTACTGGAGCAGTCTTCCATTTATCAATGAACCTTATGAGCAGAGTGGAGTCTCGGCTTTCTCTTGCACTCATGCTAGCTCCAGCAACTCTCCAGCTAGCCAAGGGGCTCCTCTTCCTCGGTAGGAACCAATACGCGGCTTTCACCACTCACTCCCCAGGATGGGTTTTCACCTATGTATCGTCTTTTTTGAGTCTTCTGCCCAGGGGCACAGATTTTAACTCAATCACTTCTCTTCCCTTCTGAGCGGTTCCCTGTGGATTTGCTTATAGCCTTGTTTGCTTAGGAGTCTTTCCGCAGTTTCCAGTTAGTTTTCACTGAAGATTGTTCCACATGTAGATATATTCTTGATGTATTTGTATGTGTGTGTGCACACGTGTAGGGGGTGAGTTCCACACCCTTCTATGACACCATTTCCCCGTATTTCCCTTTAATATGCTTATCCTACTTATAATATTGTTTCTCAGTTTTTTCCTACCATCGCCTCTTTGCAACCGCGTGGACTTAGCCCACCAGGCTCCTCCGTCCATGGGATTTTCCAGGCAAGAATACTGGAGTGGGTTGCCATGTCCTTCTCCAGGGGATCTTCCCGACCCAGGGATCGAACCCAGGGTCTCCTGCATTGCAGGCAGATGCTTTAACCTCTGAGCTACCAGGGAAGCCTTTCTTACCATAGTAAATGAAAACGTAGCTTTTTATAGCCTTGGATGCTTATCCCTCCAGCACTTGTATGTATACATATCTACACACACATATATACGTATATACATATATATACACATATATCTGTATGTATGTAGAGATATATAGGGGTTTCTCTGGTGTCTCAGACAGTAAAGAATCTGCCTGCAGTATGGAAGACCTGGGTTCAATCCCTGGGTTGGGAAGACCCTTTGGAGAATGGAATGGCAACCCACTCCAGTCTTCTTGCCTAGAGAGTTCATGATTGAGCAAAGCTTTCACTTTCATACGCACATATACTTCTGTTTTTATAATGGTTAGCTCATAATATTATTTCGATTGTGATAGCTAAGAATATTTTTAAGTAGGAGACATTTTATTGAACTCCTGTTATTCATTAGCTTAGCTTTCACCATAATTCATCACTACTTGTCCCAATTTCTGAAAGAACTATGGAACATCTCCATCCTGTCAAACATCATTTTTTCCTCGATGTCCCTTCTTTCTATTCTAATCTGGACTGATTGTTCCATAGGCCTCCTATCCTGCTTTTGTCCTGCAGATTCTTTTACCCTTACACATGGTTTAGATCTCCTTAATTCTTTCTGGGCGCATGACTCCGTTTTGGTGTAGGTCACCTCAAGTAATAGCCTGAGTAATTGGGAGGTACTTTTGGTAAATTTGTCTGAAAATATTTATCCATCCAAATTTTTCATTAATGATGAGATTGGGTAATTCTTTTAATTTTCTTGTAAGCATCTTCCTAGAGACTTCCAGCTTCTGTTACTCCTTGAAATATTCATGCGCTTCTGGTTCTTAACTCTTTGTATAACAACTTTTTCTTTCAACTTAAGACCTTGTTTGTTTTCTGGTTCCATGTTCATAGTAATGTGTTTTGGTGTGGTATTTTCTTTGTTTTACTAGGGATGAGTGGGTCCTTTCCAAGTAGAATAGGTCATGCTTAAGTTGTAGAAAAAACTTTATGTGTACATGCTTAGTCACTCAGTCATGTCCCACTCTTTGTGACTCCATGGACTGTAGCCCACTAGGCTCCTCTGTCCATGGAATTCTCCAGGCAAGAATACTGGCATGGGTAGCCATTTCTTTCTCCAAGGATCTTCCCGTCCCAGGGATTGAATCCAGGTCTCCTGCACTGCAGGCAGATTCTTTATCATCTGTCACCAGGGAAGTCCAGAAAAGACTTTATACTATTTCCTAATTTTCTGTCCTGTAGTTTCACATGTTTTCAGTAATTCTTATTAACTTGATACAAATTTCCTTTATTGACTGTCAGTTTTGTTATTTCTTTCCTTCAATTTATTTAATTTTCTGAGCATTGTCAGCATGCTGTTTTCTAAGCATCTACTTTTTTTTGGTTACAATCCTTCTATTATTTTTTCATGCTACTATTACATTTTCAATTTAAGTGATTTTCCCACAATATTTTGTTTATTTTCATACTATATTTTTGCATATGTAAACATTTTTCTACTTCAGGGACATAAATGATAATTTTCTTCTGTTGCTTTGTCTCAGGTCCCATTTATTTCTGATGACTGTTTATCCTCTGGCTTTTATAATCACAAACTGATGACCACTTGATGGAGAACCAACACTGAAAGTGGGAAAGTCTTAGAAAGACTGAGTTTGGATGGGGGAAGTTTACAAATTTGGATTTGGCTAAATTCGAGATAGCATCCTAAGACCTATAGAACTGCTTTACAATGATGACTGTAAGAGCTGAAAGCCAACTGTATTCACAGCAGATTACCTGGTGTAGAGCTTTCTAACTGGAGCTGCCAGATAATCCCATGGTTCAGGAGGTGGATGAGAATGCCTAAGATATATTATTTTGGAAAATTTCAAGTATATATTATTAACTATAATTACCATTTTGTACATTAGATCTCTAGAACTGATTCATCTCATTGATAGCTTGTACACTTTGACTAACATCTCCCTGTTTCTGTCAGACCCCCACAACTACCATACTGCTCTTCCTCTAAGGTCAACTTTGCTATATTCTATATATTAGTAATATTGCACATTATTTATCTGCATCTAGTTTATCATAACCTCGTGTAACACATCTCAATTCATTCACATGATCACAAATGACATTTTCTTTAAGGATGAAAATAATGAAATATGTACACACATATTTCACTATGTGTACATATATATGTGTATAAATGTACATATATATGTATGTGTATGTACATATATATGTGTGTGTGTGTGTATTTCTTTATTCTTTTAACCTTTGAGCATTTAGATTATTTCCATACCTTGGCTATTGTGAATAATGCTGCAATGCACATTGGAGTATAAATATCTCAAATATCCCATTTCCATTTCCTTTGAATATATACCCAGCAGTGAGACTGCTGGATCATATGATAGTTCTATTTTTAATTTTTGAGGATGCTTCATACTGTTTTCCATGATAACTATATCAATTTACATTTCCACCAACAGGATATAGAGGTTCCCTTTTCCCCCACACCCTCTCTAAGTGTTCTTACTACTTACACTCAAATTAGTAACTCTTTAAGGTGATGTGTATGTTAATTTGCTTGATTGTTGTCATCACTGCACAGGTATACTTAACACTACATTGTATACCTTACATATATAATTTTTAATTTGATATTTATACCTTAGTAAATCTGGAGTAAATAAGACTAAAAAAAAAGACGAGGTAATTGAGAAGGGAGTGCATCAAAATTTCTCATAATTATTCTTAAGCATGCAGGTTAATGTATCTCTGATGCTTTTCTTATTTTAAACATTAAAAATTAGTTGGGTTTTTCTTCTTTTAATCTATGAGTCCAGGCACAGAAGTCAACAGTTGTGATGCACATTCTATTTTCTCTCACCTTGTGAATTCTGTTAAAACAACATGAGGTTGTTTGCAGCTTTTATTGATCTTCCTCTAGACTCTGACCCTCAGAGACCACCAATATCTAAGTTGTTTGGTGTCAATGGAGACCAGGCAGAAAATGATTCCTATAAAGACCTTAATATTCCCAAGAGCTTCAGAATCAATAGCAGCTATCTTCTGGCAGGCCAAATAACAAATCTGAGAGGACAAATATGTTTTTTAAACTCATGCCTTCATGATTTTATAATTTTAAGTTATTTTGATCTGTATATTGTTATAAACACATAACATGTGCCTATAAAATGCACACATATGTGTATATGCACATTTTCCTATTTTCAAAGTTGACAAAAGAGAAATATGTATATAGTTTTATGCTTTTGCCATTTTTAAAACTTAAAGTGGTCTCAATAGTTGATTCTAGTCTTTATTTATAGAAACAGTGGTTCATAATCAAATGTTCTAAAATTTTTGAACATATTCCTCCAAAAGTTAATTGGCTATTAAAATTATAATATATTGCATCAACGAATTCACTTAATGTATGGTTGTATACACATACACAGATATATGGTTATCCTTGATTTGTGGAGTCTTTACTGAATCTTTTTATTTCATGGCTATATTAAGCAGTTACAATCACCTGTTTTTAAAATTTTAAAGGACTAAACTTGCACCCAGATTTTATGGCATGGAATCATGGTACTTTTATGACCCATTCATTTGTAAAGTGATGAATATCTGATATATTTTCTAGTGAAACCCTTAACTTGAAATCATGCAAAGTTCTTATTTCCTCAAATATCCTTGTGAGTTCCAAAATATTTTTCTAATTATCAATCCCAATCTCTACTATGTTTAAATTTAAAATGTGCATGTTTACTCTTAATCAGGAAAATGGAATCTCTGCACTCTTGTTTATTGCAGTTGAGTATGATCTCAAGGCCTCTGGTTGACATTTATTGTCAAAAACTGATATCTGTGAAATGAGGATATGGTCATTCTTTCTACATATCAGTGTTTATCAAGTGTTAACAGAAATAATTTATTTTTAAAAATTAGGGGCTCCGTTCTAACCCATCAAATCAGGGACTCTAGGATCAAAGCCTTGGAAATATCTCTTCTTATAATCACTTCATGTAACTGTTATGCATACTAAATTTTAGAAATTCCTGCCTTAGGTAATCCAAATTTTGCCCTCAGATCAAATTAGATGATGAGAAAGCTACACACTGGTATTGCTCTTTTTAGTCTCCGTGTTATTTCTGCTGGGCTAAATGCAGATAATTGACAAGGTATCATCTGCTTCTGCTTCTATTGAGGGGGATAAAACACCACCTTATGAAATTCACTATTAAAATTAACCTGAGGACATTATGGATAACATTGACTCTTTATGCAGTTCCTGAGAAAAAATTTCTCTTTGGTCTCATAAGATTTAAGAAGACTGGGATAATTTTCTACACTTTTCAGACTTGGTGCATAACATTTAGTCATTTGTTCCACAAAACTTTTCTAAATATATATTGTGGCCAGGCACAGTGTTACATGAAACTTAAAATACTTAACATTGTTACAGACTATAATTAAAATGAGTAATAACTGATTCCATCCCGCCTTTTCCCCACATTAGATTGGGAAGAAGAAGGGTTCTGGTGCATCACCACCAATTCTGGAGTTTTTTCAACACTGAGGTGAAGCAAACATTTGGAATTCCACACACTATTTAGCCCTATGATGAAGTATCACATTGGGAACAGAGATGATGGGGCATTTCATCGAAAATTTTTCATAGCACTATGTCTTTTCCCTCGTTTTTAAATGAGGATTAGCTATACAGACAAAAATTGATGAAGTTGGCTTTTTTTTTTTTTTCCCAGTCTTAACCACGGATGGTGTGGTTACTCAAGAAGTTTCTTTAATGTGATTGTCAGGGAGGAAAATATCAGACCTGGAGAAAGTTGTTTATATCAACCTATAAATAACTATATGTACATCAGGACACATGCACACTAATGCACACATGCATAATCATGCATATGTGTTTTCTATGCTTACTTTACAGATCAGAGTAATGCATTTTTCAGGATAAAGTATAAGTCAGATCTCATTCAGTGGGAAAAAACCAATCCTAATCCTGCCTGATGTTTCCAGGTTTGAATCTGAGACTTAACAAAAGAAAGCACATGACTAGAATTTTAAAACTTGAAACCCAGGTAATTTTTCAACAGGAAATCTGGACTTTTTGACACTTTATCAAAAATCATATGGTGGTGAAGAATGATCATTTATCAACTATTACTGAGTTTCTCTTTGCATACTTATTGAGTCTTTAAAAGGTAACTCCTTTTCACTTTTTGCATATTATTTTCCACTTTATGAGCATTTTCATTGTTTTTCCTGAGGTTTTAAAAAGATTTATGGTGTTTTCTATCATCTTGAAACAAAACTCAACCATGATCACTCCATCAGCTTCATGGAAACAGAGTCAGGAAAGAAATATCTTCAGTTTCCATAACATGATGTCTCTTTCATTTTTCATACATATGTATATGTCTGTTTGTGTGTATCTATCTATATATATAATAGGCTTCCTAGGTGGTTCAGTGGTAAAGAATCCTCCTGCCAATTCAAGAAACACAAGAGACATGGGTTCAACCCTGGGTCAGAAAGATCCTCTGGAGTAGGAAATGGCAACCCACTTCAGTATTTTTGCCTGGAATATTCTATGGACAGAGGAGCCTGGTAGGCTACAGTCCATGGAGTTGCAAAGAGTTGGACATGACTGTGCATGTATATATATAAATTACTTTTTTTGGCAGCTCCAAAACCTTATTTTTAAAAGTAAGCCTTAATTATAAGAACTTTCACATTTTAGTGGAAGATAAGAGCTCATATTTACCAAATAAAAGTTTCATAGATGATTTATCTTTTTTTGAGAGATACATCCAAAAAAAAAAAAAAGGCTCAAGATTCACATAGATCTTAGAGCTCTAACATAAAAAGTCTACAGAGAAGCACTTCTTTTTAAACATATTCACACTTAAGAAAGACAGAAAATACAGCTTTCTTATAGAATGCATTTGTATATTTGCCTCATATGTGAAAATACTTTTGGTCTTATGAATTTAGGTTCTCTGAGGATGCCATTTGCATCTCTTTGAAATTATTTACAACTTGTACAGATAGTAGCATTTTATATTCAAATTGAAATATATAATATAAACAACACATATGTCAGGTTCTTAATAAACAAGCCATTTTCAGTTTACTATCTGGCTTTTGTAGGCCCTCTTTATTTTCAATGTTCCCAGAAAATTTTGCTTAATCATATACATAATATTGTAGGCAAGTCTGAATACATATTATTCTTAAGTTATGTTTTAAAATTTTCTAAAAGACTTGCTTTATCTTTGTGGGCTCAATACTTTGGACTATTTAATTTAGGATTGTTCCCTGTTAGAGACAAGAGGGGAGTAACCATACCAGTGATAGAAAGACTTCATCCATTTATTTACTCGGGGGTCCTTCTACCAGTTTCTGAGCATGCTCAGCATGCCACAGGTTGTTTTGGCTGCCAAATGAGTAAGGAATGTTAGAGAAACCTCTAACATTTCTCTAATGTTACAGAAATCCCTGCTGTGTTAGAGAAATCTCGTCTAGGAGTCTGTGGCCGGGACTGCTGGGAACTTGTCAAATATTCATTATCCCTACTGGCTTCCCTGGTAGCTCAGATGGTAAAGAATCTGCCTGCAATGCAGGAGACCCAGGTTTAATCCCTGGGTTGGGAAGATCCCCTGGAAAAGGAAATGGCAACCCACTCCAGTGTTTTTGCTTGGAAAATCTCATGGACAGAGGAGCCTGATGGGTTAAGGTCCAGGGGTTCGCAAAGAGTCAGACACGACTGAGCCACTAACACTTTCTCTACTGGCTTGCTATCAGAATCCTGATTTTCCTCAGGACAACAGTGTATTTAGGTTAAAACACCATATTTCCCACCTTTGTTTGTAGCTGGGAATGACCAATTTGATGTAAGCTGAAGTTGAAGGATCAGGGATGCAGGCAATGGCTTTAAGAAGCTGACTCAAGGGAAAGCCATCATTTCTTCTGTGCCATCCCCTTTCCTCTCTTACGGAATACAGTACATGGAAACAGACTGCAATATTCACCTTGTTACCTTCAGGATGAAAGCTATGTTCCAAATAACTGAATGTATATGGAAACCATTTGATGACTTGTGGATACATAGCAAAAGCACTGGAAAGAAAACCCTTGGACTGCCTCACATTTTTGTATGAGAAAAGAAGCCCTCATCTGGTTAAGACACTATAGCAGATCTTTGTTAGTTGCATTCTAACACAATTACTGAGGGGTACAGTGGTTAAAATGTAAATGAGCACATCAAATGGTACAGGTTTGCTACTACTTAAAAGTACATACTAAATTTATTCACTGCATTTATTATGCCACAATACATATTGCACAGGATAGATTGTGATTATTTGCTGCATTATTTATTGCCTGTATTCTTCTTGTACCTCCCCCCACCCCCGCTAGAATATAAGTTTTATGAAGGAATAGAAATTTGATTTCCTTTGCTAACACATCTCAAGTACCTAGAAAAATGCATGGCATATAGCCAGAATTTAGTGAATATTCATTGAATGAATGAATGGATGGATGACTTAAAATGAATGTTTTGGTGAACTTATGAATGAAGCTTGTTCAGAAGACACAGCATTACTTTTATCTGTCAAGGGAATAAATGATATCAGAGAAAGATCTTTCTATGCTTGGATAAAGTTTGATAGCAGAAAATTTTTGATTTCGAAATAGATGTTTCTCTGGTGTTCCAACCAAGAGTTATACTTCTTGATTATTTTATAAGTCAAAGAATTAATTCAAACAACCAAAATGAGATAGTTGCACACTCCTAAGTCACTTAGCAGTTAGATTTGGCAAGACTACAGCCAAGTGTCGTCTGTTGGGAGAAGCAGGCTACATATAAATGTATGTACCACATAAGAATGTTCATAACCACTTCTGCTGCTGCTAAGTCACTTCAGTCGTGTCCGACTCTGTGTGACCCCATAGACGTCAGCCCACCAGGCTCTCCTGCCCCTGGGATTCTCCAGGCAAGAATACTGGAGTGGGTTGCCATTTCCTTCTCCAATGTGTGAAAGTGAAAAGTGAAAGTGAAAGTCGCTCAGTCGTGTCTGACTCTTAGCGACCCCATGGACTGCAGCCTACCAGTCTCCTCCATCCATGGGATTTTCCAGGCAAGAGTACTGGAGTGGGGTGCCATTGCCTTCTCTAGTTCATAACCACTAGAAAACATATATGTATCTTTTATATGTATCTAAGTATCATTTCACTGTTTCCCCATCTATTTCCCATGAAGAAATGGGACCAGATGCCATGATCTTCATTTTCTGAATGTTGAGCTTTAAGTCAACTTATTCACTCTCCTCTTTCACTTTCATCAAGAGGTTTTTAGTTCCTCTTCAATTTCTGCCATAAGGGTAGTGCTATCTTCATATCTGAGGTTATTGATATTTCTCCTGGCAATCTTGATTCCAGCTGGTGCTTCTTCCAGCCCAGCGTTTCTCATGATATACTCTGCATATAAGTTAAATAAACAGGGTGACAATATACAGCCTTGACGAATTCCTTTTCCTATTTGGAACCAGTCTGTTGTTCCATGTCCAGTTCTAACTGTTGCTTCCTGACCTGCATACAGGTTTCTCAAGAGGCAGATCAGGTGGTCTGGTATTCCCATCTCTTTCAGAATTTTCCGCAGTTTATTGTGATCCACACAGTCAAAGGCTTTGGCATAGTCAATAAAGCAGAAATAGATGTTTTTCTGGAACTCTCTTGCTTTTCCCATGATCCAGTGGATGTTGGCAATTTGATCTCTGGTTCCTCTGCCTTTTCTAAAACCAGCTTGAACACCTGGAAGTTCACAGTTCACGTATTGCTGAAGCCTGGCTTGGGGAATTTTGAGTGTTACTTTACTAGCGTGTGAGATGAGTGCAATTGTGCAGTAGTTTGAGCATTCTTTGGCATTGCCTTTCTTTGGGATTGGAATGAAAACTGACTTTTTCCAATTTGCTGGCATATTGAGTGCAGCACTTTCACAGCATCATCTTTCAGGATTTGAAATAGCTCAACTGGAATTCCATCACCTCCACTAGCTTTGTTCTTAGTGATGCTTTCTAAGGCCCACTTGACTTCACATTCCAGGATGTGGCCTCCAAAATCACTGCATATGGTGACTGCAGCCATGAAATTAAAAGACGCTTACTCCTTGGAAGAAAAGTTATGATCAAGCTAGATAGCATATTCAAAAGCAGAGACATTACTTTGCCAACAAAGGTTCGTCTAGTCAAGGCTATGGTTTTTCCTGTGGTCATGTATGGATGTGAGAGTTGGACTGTGAAGAAGGCTGAGCACCGAAGAATTGATGCTTTTGAAGTGTGGTGTTGGAGAAGACTCTTGAGAGTCCCTTGGACTGCAAGGAGATCCAACCAGTCCATTCTGAAGGAGATCAGCCCTGGGATTTCTTTGGAAGGAATGATGCTAAAGCTGAAACTCCAGTACTTTGGCCACCTCATGCAAAGAATTGACTCATTGGAAAAGACTCTGATGCTGGGAGGGATTGGGGACAGGAGGAGAAGGGGATGACAGAGGATGAGATGGCTGGATGGCATCACTGACTCGAGGGACATGAGTCTGAGTGAACTCTGGGAGTTGGTGATGGACAGGGAGGCCTGGCGTGCTGCGATTCGTGGGGTCGCAAAGAGTCAGACATGACTGAGCAACTGAACTGAACTGAACTGATTATTTTAATTAAACTCACCTTTACATAATACCAGGGGGTAAAATATCAGCTTACAAAGCATATATCCTAAATTAATAAAGTTTAAGAAATGTTTAAAATGATCCAGTATAATTTGGCAATAACCTTGACAATGAGAGAGGAAGAAAGGATGTTTTTAGTCTATTTCTTCACAGAACTTAGGAATTAAGTAATCATTCCTGCTTATAAGAAAATGTTAAGTCTGGGGAAAAAGTGGGGAGGAAAGTTCAAACTACTTTTCTATTAGTGATTTTTAATAATATTTAAATTAGATACTATGAATATCAAACTCCACAGTTTTAATCACTAATATCAAATAAAAATAGTAGCACAGAAATAATTGCTCTGCAATTAGTGAGTTGCAACCAAGTAACATGTAATAGTTTTACCTCTAAGTAAGTCTGATATTTGATTTTTCAAAAAATTTTGTTCATTTATTTATGTGGCTGCCTCAAGCCTTAGTTGTAACATGAGGGATCTCTTGTTATGGCTTGTTGGCTCTGGAGCATGGGCTCAGAAGTTGTGGTGCACAGGTTTAGTTATTCTGCAGCATGTGCAATCCCAACCACAGATTGAACCCATGTCCCCTGTATTGCTAGGTGGATTCTTAAGCACTGGACCACCAGGGACGTCCCTAATATTTGATTTTCATCTCCACATTTTCCCAATTTAAAAACTATTCATTATTAATTAATTATCATTAACAATTGCTACTTCATAACTATTATAGCAGTCACAGGGTATTGTTACTGTGTTAATTATGATAGTAATATTTATATCTTCATCACAATTATATATTCAGCTTCACAGAATTGTAAATTTCAATATTTCAGAAGGGAGAATATATCTTATCAGTTAATATGAGATAATCAAGAATACTGTCATGATTATTAATATGTATTTTCTCTAAAAGGAATAAAAATCTAAAATGTGATGTTTTTGCCAAAGAGTATAAGTAGAATTTCATACTAACAAGAATCATTTCTCTTAAGTAACTGGATTAATATGCTTCCTTCAAAGGAAGATATGCAGTGACTTCTACACTAAAAGAGGAGATTTTATTCTACCTTGTTCTATTTTCTTTTAATATGACAGAGAAAACAATATGAGCATTTCATTCCTGGACAGCATATTAAAAAGCAGAGATATTACTTTGCCAACAAAGGTCTGTATAGTAAAAGGTATGGTTTTTCCAGTAGCCACATACGGATGTGAGAGCTGGAGCATAAAGGAGGCTGACCATTGAAGGATTGATGCTTTTGAACTGTGGTGTTGGAGAAGACTCTTGAGAGTCCTTTGGACTGCAAGGAGATCAAACCAGTCAATCCTAAAGGAAATCAATGCTGAATATTCATTGAAAGAACTGACGTTCCAGTACTTTGGCCACTTGATGTGAAGAGCCAGCTCATTAGAAAAGACTCTGATGCTGGGAAAGATGGAAGGCAGGAAGAGAAGGGGACAACAGAGTATGAGATAGTTGGATGCTGTCACCAACTCACCAACTCACTACTGGACATGAGTTTGAGCAAGCTCCGGGAGATGGTGAAGTACGGGGAAGCCTGTAGTTCTGCAGTCGGTGGCATTACAAAGAGTCGGACACGACTGAGTGACTGAACAACAACAACACTGCAATGTAATAATTTGTATATCTCCATTGCCAGACCATGTTATCAGAGTAAACTTTGTCTTAATGCTAATTGTCTAAGAAACATAATTGAAAAAAATGTAAATTTCTATTGAGAACCAGCACTACAACACTATCCAGGTTGACAATGATCTGAAACTGTAGCAAAGCTAAGTGTGAAATTCTATTTAATTGGAAAGAAATCCTGCTTCCTTTTGGCATTGTAAACACTTAACCAGTGTTTTTTCACTTTTTATCTTGAAATCAGGGGGATTTTATCAGATGCAATTCTCTTGAAGGCTCAGTGTACAGGCTGGATGATGAGAGATGCTGATGTAGAAATAAAGTTTCAAACATCCACCAGATTCATCTTTCTCAACCCTCTCTCCTGCAACCAGAGTCTCTGAGATTCTACATGGGTACACAAAGTATGGCTTGAGAGTTAAACCGCTCTCAACCAGTTTCTGGCTTCCCTGCTAGCTCAGATGGTAAAGAATTCACCTGCAATGCGGACACCCAGATTTGATCCCTGGGTTAGGAAGATCCCCTGGAGGAGGAAATGCCAACCCACTCCAGTATTCTTGACTGGAAAATCCCATGGACTGAGGAGACTGGTGAATTATAGTCCACGGGGTCACACAGAGTCAGACACATCCAAAGTGACTTAGCACCCACATGCAAACCTATATCAGATAACTGGGACAAAATGAGCTGTCCTCATAAATGTTTCTAAGATAAATATAGAGCTACAGAGTATACCTAGAGAATATTTATTTCAGGTCTATGTGTTGTATTTTCTTTACATTTTTTTAACTTATTGAATTTATGTAATTATGTTATATCAAACTGTTGTAAAATTTTTCTAGTTGAAGACAATTATTGGGTAAAGATGACAACATTTGAGATCAGTATATCACTTCCATGTTCAATAACCTTTATTACTTATTAGAACTTTGTGCTGTGCATAGTCACTCAGTCATGTCCGACTCTTTGAGATCGTATGGACTGTTTCCCATCCAGCTACTTTGTCTATGGGGATTCTCCAGGCAAGAATACTGGAGTAGGCTGCCAGGCCCTCCTCTAAAGGATCTTCCCAACTCAGGGGTTGAACCCAGGTATCCCACATTGCAGGCAGATTCTTTCCCATCTGAGCTACCAGGGAAGCCTATTATAACTTTGGTCTTTGAATTAGAGTCTTTGACTCTAGGAGGTTGTGTAACAATCCATTTGGGTTCTTAGTCTTAAAATTCTGTTTCTATGTATTTTTATAACAGCCTTTAAAACTTTAGATTTGTTTCACTACAAACATGCATATTTTGTATTCATATATGAGGGCATGTTTATAATGAATAAATATACACATATGGGGGTATGCTCAATGGTACATGATGATCTGGGAATGCTGATAAATATTCAAATCCAGATACTTAAGTTTAAATTCAAATTATACACGAAGTAACCACAAGCCCTCTTTCCAGTCTTATCTCTCAGTACTCTCCTGAATAAATTCCCTGCATCTCTGAACACATGTCACATTTGAAAACTTCCATGTCAGGTTAAAGCTGTTCTCTTGACTTGACTTGCCTCCACTTCCATCTTTTCATGCCAATTTCTCCTATCCATTTTTCAAAATTCACCTCATACCATATGTAATTCCTTTGAGGAAGCTGAAATAGCCTTAGAGAACCTTGGTAAAAATACACATTTTCACACAAACATCTTATGCAAGTTACATCTCACTGTGATTAGCTAAAGGAACTGGCTTTCAGCAGCGGGCATTGGAAAATATCTGGCAAGGGCAAGTTTAGTGCTGCTTCTTGAATCTCCCTAGTTCCGGGCTAGACACATTCTTAAATTTGTTGGCTATGAAATTCTGCCTTTCCCAGATGAGAACCTGCCAACTTGAGTAATCTGAGTGGGCACACAATTAGACTTTCCAAGCATTTCTTAAATATATCTTATAGAGGCACACCAATGCTGAGTTCTCGACTCCGTTTCTCACCTCATCATCAGTAGTGATTTGTGCTACTGAAGTCAAAATTAAACTCCAGATACAATATGGGTCTATAAGCACACCCTTCTTTTCCTTTTAGCTTTAGACTGAAGTTGGATTAACTCTATAATGTTCCTTTTAAAGTGAAAATATTAATACTTAGGAAATAAGGTGTCCTTTAACAGTATAATTTTTTATACTTTTCTTGTCGATTCCATGTCTAAAACTTCCCTGGTGGCTCAGTAGTAAAGAGTCCACCTACCAATGCAGGAAACACAAGAGATGCAGGTTTGATCCCTGGGATGGGAAGATCCCCTGGAGGAGGAAATGGCAATCCACACCAGTATTCTTGCCTGGAAAATCTCATGGATAGAGGAGCCTGGTGGGTTATAGTCCATGGGATTGCAAAGAGTCAGACATGACTTAGTGACTAAACAAAACCAACAACGTGTATAAGACAGTAATTATTAACATTTAATATTAATGAGCAATGTTCATACAGTCCAAAATACCAGTATATTCAAGTATCAGAGTCAGCCTTCTATATCTGCTGGTTTGCACCAGCATATTCAACCAAGCTCGGATCATGTATTAAGCTTGCATATGAGGTTGGTTGAATTCCTTATGTGGAGCCTTCAGATAGGGAGGGTGGGCAATAGTTTACTGAAACAAATTCATGTGTAAGTGCATCAGTACCATTCAAACCTGTGTTTTTCAAGGGTTAACTGTATATATTATAATAACAATTATACAAAATAATTTTAAACCCTGAAAATAGGAAAATATGGGATATTTAATATTTTCATATGTTTCCTTTAGAATAACCTGTTCAAATAAGTTAGAATATGTTACAGGGGCTGAGACAAAAATGCTATTTTTAAATAAGAGAAAAATTATGATATTTTAAAATCTGCGATTATAAATTTTAATGCTATTAAATTGTTTATATTTCAGTACTTATTAGAACACTGCCTCTACAGAATTACAGGCTTTTGTTTTTGGTATGACTCTTTCATATCTCTGAGTTCAATTCCTGAGTTGGAAAGGTCCCCTGGAGTAGGAAATGGCAACCCATTCCAGTATTCTTGCCTGGAAAATTCCATGGACAGAGGAAGCTGGTAGGATAGAGTCCATTGGGTTACAAAGAGTTGGATATGACTGAACATACATGTATTCATATCACTAATAAATCACTATTTATTTTCTAAATAGACCTAGCTTTGAGCTTGCAGAAACAAGAAAATAAAAACCTTAAACACTTTCATATTCTGCAAAAGCAAATAAAGGCAAACTATGGAAAACCGTCTAACTTTGAAAAAGTCTTATTTTATTAGTAACAGAATGAATTATAGACCAAATTTGAATGCTTTCAAGTTCTATAATTAAAACTAGACTAAAAGGCTATTGAGTAAACCTGAGAGGAAAGATTAAAGAAGAAAGTTTTAAATGAGCCTATCATTGTTTATATGTAAATAGATCATAAAGTATATCCAGCTGTTCTCCTGAGTAAATGTGTATTCAGTAGTATTATTTGCATTTTATCAGATTTTATTTTGAGCCTCAGATGCAGAGTATTTAATCAAAACCTTCAGTCCATGTCACATTATCCACTATGATCATCAGCCCTTGAAATGTTTCTTGAATACCCCAACCCTATTCCACTCTACCTCATAGGCATCTGTTTTTTTTGTTTTGTTTTGTTTTGTTTTTCATTTAATCTTCACAATATGGTCTCATTACTGAATTTAATTTTTTCTCAGTAAAACATAAAAATATTTATAAGTGATAAAGCAAGAAATAAAAATCCCCATCCCCACATTGCCCCTCTATGGAAGTGAAGTTATCTGTGACTTTACAGTTGACTCTAAGTTTCTAAAGAAAATTCAAGGACTTCCCATGTGTCTCAGTGGTAAAGAATATGACTGACAATGCAGGAGACCCAAGAGGTGTGGGTTTGTCCCTCAGTCAGGAAGATCCCCTGGTGAAGGAAATGGCAACCCACTCCAGTATTCTTGCCTGAAAAATTCCATGGATAAAGTAGCCTGGCAGGCTACAGTCCTTGGGGTTGCAAAGAATAGATTACTCTTTGAGCATACACAGCATACACAGAGAAAATTCATATGTATCAGCTGATCTGTTCTCATATGTATGATTTATATATGTTTTGATATAAATCTTATTTTCTATTCCATTGTTCAATACTATAGTTTTAAGATATAGTCATATTTCTTTATGCACATTTGGAACTTTCTTTCCAATTATTCAATATATTGAAATATGCATCTATCTTATCCAATCTTTAGTGATGGCAATTTGTGTCCCCAGGCTGTTTCTCCCTTAAATGCTGCTGAAATGAATGTCCTTACTTGTGGTCTTCTTGTCCTCAATGAGAGCTGAACTCTGTAGTTATACAGGGAAAGGGATCACTGGGTCACATGGCCTTCATGTGCCTAATTTTAGTAAATATAGAGATTACTCTGCAGAAAGAGTATTAAAATACAAACTCCCACCATTACGTATCTATATGATACTCTCAGTATCTGATTTTCTCTTCAGATATATTTCAACATTGCTTGATACTAGCTTCTATGATTCATCTAAGAATTACATTAATAATGCCATTAAAAAAATAAAAAAGACACATTATTCAGAGATATATTAGGGAAAGACAGGGTGGTGGTGGGACAAATAGTAAAACTAAAACATCTTTGCTTTCTAAGTATTTGCCACTTATTTTTTGCCTTTTCATCCTTAAAATTCTTGAAGAGATAGGAATACCAGACCATCTTGCCTGACTGAGAAAGCTGTATGCAGGTTAAGAAACAACAGTTAGAACTGGATCTGGAACAACTGACTGGTTCCAGATTGGGAAAGACATACGACAAGATTGTATATTGTCACCCTGTTTATTTAACTTATATGCAGAGTACATTATGTGAAATGCCAGGCTGGATGAATCACAAGCTGGAATCAAGATTGCAGGGAGAAATATCAACAACCTCAGATATGCAAACGATATACCACTATAATGGCAGAAAGTGAATAGGAACTAAAGAGGCTCATGATGAGGGTGAAAGAGGAGAGTGAAAAAGCTGGCTTAAACCCCAGCATTCAGAAAACAAAGATTATGGCATTCAGTCCTCTCACTTCATGGCAAATAGAAGGGAAAAGTGGAAGCAGTGACAGATTTAATTTTCTTGGATCCCAAAATCATAACAGCAACAAAATTAAAAGATGCTTACTCTTTGGAAGGAAAGCTGTGACAAATCTAGACAGTGTACTAAAAAGCAAAGGTATCACTTTGCTGACAAAGGTCCATATAGTCAAAGCTATGGTTTTTCCAATAGTCATGTATGGATGTGAGAGGTGGACCATAAAGAAGGCTGAGGGCCGAATAATTGGTGCTTTTGAATTGTGCTGCTGGAGAATACTCTTGAGAGTCCCTTGGGCAGCAAGGACATCCAGTCAAACCTAAAGGAAATCAGTCCTGAATATTCATTGGAAGGACTGATGCTCAAGCTTAAGCTCCAATAATTTGGCCACCTGATATGAAGAGATGCCTCATTGGAAGAGACCCACATGCTGCAAGATTGAAGGCCAGAGGAGAAGAGAAAGACAGAGGATAAGATGGTTAGATAGCATCACTGACTCAATGAACATGAATTTAAGCAAAGTCCAGGAGATAGTGAAGGACAGAGAAGCCTAGCATGCTACAGTCCATGCAGTTGCAAAAGAGTCAGACATGATTTAGCGACTGAACAGCAACAACCACTTATTTATGATCTGAAATTCACAAACTTACATTTTTCTAGTATAATCACCAGTGTTGCTTTCTTAGGAGAGAACCTGAAATCTGTTAATAGTTTGATATCTTCCTAGGAACAATCACAGACTTTTTTTTTAAAGCCCGACCACTGTCAAAGAAAAAACATTTAAACAATAATTAAATTTTACCGTGAAACTCTAGTAACAGCCTTAGTCATTGATTTACTTTTTCAGTGGAATGTGATAAAATGGAAAGCTTAGAGATCTAATTAAACAGTCAGCTGTCCTTTGTTACAAGCTGAATGGGATTCCTCTCAAATTATCTAAAAAAATATTCAAAAACTGAAATAAACTTTTCCCATACATATTAACCATACTTTGATAAAGTTAGCAAACTCAGATGTTCTGACTAAAATAGGTATATACATGAATTAAAGGCATGGTACATAGAAGTATTATTTGAAGTAATAGAAATATGTAAAGCTTCATATCTTTTAGATAATACATACTTGACCTAGAGCCAGACATCTTGGAATGTGAAGTCAAGTGGGCCTAAGAAAGCATCACTATGAACAAAGCTAGTGGAGGTGAAGGAATTCCAGTTGAGCTATTCCAAAATCCTGAAAGATGATGCTGTGAAATGCTGCACTCAATATGCCAGCAAATTTGGAAAACTCAGCAGTGGCCACAGGACTGGAAAAGGTCAGTTTTCATTCCAATCTCAAAGGAAGGCAATGCCAAAGAATGCTCAAACTACTGCACAACTGTACTCATCTCACACGCTAGTAAAGTAATGCTCAAAATTCTCCAAGCCAGGCTTTAGCAATATGTGAACCGTGAACTTCCTGATGTTCAAGCTGGCTTTAGAAAAGGCAGAGGAACCAGAGATCAAAATTGCCAACATCCGCTGGATCATGGGAAAAGCAAGAGAGTTCCAGAAAAACATCTATTTCTGCTTTATTGACTATGCCAAAGCCTTTGACTGTGTGGATCACGATAAACTGTGGAAAATTCTGAAAGAGATGGGAATACCAGACCACCTGATCTGCCTCTTGATAAATGTGTATGCAGGTCAGGAAGCAACAGTTAGAACTGGACATGGAACAACAGACTGGTTCCAAATAGGAAACGGAGTTCGTCAAGGCTGTATATTGTCACCCTGCTTATTTAACATCTATGCAGAGTACATCATGAGAAACGTTGGACTGGAAGAAACACAAGTTGGGATCAAGATTGCCGGGAGAAGTATCAATAACCTCAGATATGCAGATAACACCACCCTTATGGCAGAAAGTGAAGAGGAACTCAAAAGCCTCTTGATGAAGGTGAAAGAGGAGAGTGAAAAAGTTGGCTTAAAGCTCAACGTTCAGAAAACGAAGATCATGGCATCCAGTACCCATCACTTCATGGGAAATAGATGGGGACACAGTGGAAACAGTGTCAGACTTTATTTTTCTGGGCTCCAAAATCACTGCAGATGGTGACTGCAGCCATGAAATTAAAAGACGCTTACTCCTTGGAAGGAAAGTTATGACCAACCTAGATAGCATATTCAAAAGCAGAGACATTACTTTGCCAACAAAGGTTTGTCTAGTCAAGGCTATGGTTTTTCCTGTGGTCATGTATGGATGTGAGAGTTGGAATGTGAAGAAGGCTGAGGGCCGAAGAATTGATGCTTTTGAAGTGTGGTGTTGGAGAAGACTCTTGAGAGTCCCTTGGACTGCAAGGAGATCTAACCGGTCCATTCTGAAGGAGATCAGCCCTGGGATTTCTTTGGAAGGAATGATGCTAAAGCTGAAACTCCAGTACTTTGGCCACCTCATGCGAAGAGTTGACTCATTGGAAAAGACTCTGATGCTGGGAGGGGTTGGGGGCAGGAGGAGAAGGGGATGACAGAGGATGAGATGGCTGGGTGGCATCCCTGACTCGATGGAAGTGAGTCTGAGTGAACTCTGGGAGTTGGTGATGGACAGGGAGGCCTGGCGTGCTGCCATTCATGGGGTTGCAAAGAGTCAGACACAACTGAGCAACTGAACTGAACTGAACTGATATACAATTAATTGAAATATTGATTTTATAGTTTTCCATTGGTACCTTTATATATATATATATATATATGTAGGTAACTGAATCTGAATCATACTTACTATTTTTTAAAGGCACTCATCTCAGATTTTTGTGTGTGTCCTTTGACATATCAACTACTTAGAGGTGTCAATTTATTAAATATGTAAAGAATTATTCATGCGTCTAACTTCATACATTTAGTGAGGAATAAGTTTGGTCAAGAAATCACATAGCAAATCTAAAGGATTTTTTAAAACACTTGAAAAGTTATAACTTGCCTTTTAAAGTAGGACAAGAAGCTATTTAAATAGGATGGGAGGCCTTAGGGGCAGTGAACATTTTAATTGCATATTTAATTAGAAATATGCTAGAGAAGTAGTGTTTAGCTTAGCTGAAGCTCATGGGCCTTGGCAAAACATTTTTTTCTAGCTAATATTTTCTTTTACCTTTTCAAAAATTAGATCAAGCTGAATAGAATTTAATTTTGTTGCTATTCATTTTGAAAGGATTAGAACCTTTTATTTTCCTATGGAAAATAAGTTGATAGGTTTATTTTAAAGGCTTTCTTTTCTCTTTTAATTATCTTTAAAACTTCGTACCTGAACATTTGTTTGCTTGACAGTTCAGTGAAGATCTAAATTATATAAAATCCAATGTCTTTTACATGTTTTGCCACTTAACCCAGAGCTTCGATATCTGGGTGGCTATTGCTATTAAGAGTTTAGAAATGAGCTATAAAGTATGAAGCCTATAAAAAAAAAATTAGCTGGGTTGTGTTGTTTTATGAGCGGGAGCTGGTTTAAATTTAGCAAAGGAAAAGATTCATAGGTGGATATTATTATGCTGTCCTTGAGAAAGTTTTGTCCTGTGATAATATGTTTAGAGATAGGTTGTACAAACTGCAGGAAAAACGGGTTGCATTTTTAGGGTTTTGGTGACACAAGTGTCACAAGGGCAGGAAATAGAGTGTTTATGTGGTGAAGAGAAGTTGAAGTAGAGTCCATCTCTGACTACAGAGGTTTTACTATCCCTCCATTTTCCACTATGGGCAGAAGAAGTTGACAGCATAAAATTACTCATGGAGCTTGATACTGTACCCTGCTGTACATTCTTTATGGTATCCGCAGACTTAATCATTCACTGAGGCACCTGTGAACATCAGTGTCTATCATGATGGTCTTTCAGAAGATGTTATCTCTTCAGATGCATTTCTCATTGTCATGAGATACTGATAGGAGGCTGAGTAAATGAGAGAATACAGTTTGCTTTCATCATTATTGGCATTTCTCTGTCTCTAGAAATGATAAATGTATGGCTGGAAGGTAAAGCAAGCTACATGGAAGTAGGAAGCATCAGAAAGGAAATCCAAGAGTAGAAGGCAGCACAGCCATGGCAGAACTTAACATTTTGGCTCATTTTAATGAATTAATATACAGGGGAGCTTCTGAGTTGCTGAGAATGTATGTTTTTAAGAAGCATGTTGATTACAATTAAGTGATGTATTATTAATAGTTTTCTACTGCCACACAGTTAGCAACTTAAAACCCATGTTTATTTGATGATAATTCTGTAGATCAAAAGTCCAGGTATGGTATGGTAGTAGTTGCTCAGTCTTGTCCAACTGTTTGTGACCCCATGGACTGTAATCCACCAGATTCTTCTGTCCATGGAATTTTTCAGATAAGAATACTGGAGTTGGTTGTCATTCCCTTCTCCAGGGGATCTTCCCATCCCAGGGATTGAACCTGGGTCTCTCGAATTATGGGCAGATTCTTTACTGCTGAGCAACCAGGGAAGTGTTTGGTTATTTGCCTGGGTCTCTCACTTCCCTTGGAGAAGGCAATGGCACCTCACTCCAATACTCTTGCCTGGAAAATCCCACGGACGGAGGAGCCTGGTGGGCTGCAGTCCATGGGGTTGCTAAGAGTCGGACACGACTAAGCGACTTCACTTTCACTTTTCACTTTCATGCATTGGAGAAGGAAATGGCAACCCACTCCCGGGTTCTTGCCTGGAGAATCCCAGGGTCGGGGGAGCCTGGTGGGCTGCTGTCTATGGGGTCGCACAGAGTCGGACACGACTGAAGCAACTTAGCAGGAGCAGCTCACTTCCCTGTGGCTCAGAGGGTAAAGCGTCTGCCTACAATGTGGGGAAACCCGGGTTCAATTCCTGGGATGGGAGGATGCCCTGGAGAAGGAAATGGCAACCCACTCCAGTATTCTTGCCTGGAAAATCCCATGGATGAAGGATCCAGGTAGGCTGCAGTACATGGGGTCGCAAAGAGGGTCTCTCAAAGCAAAAACTAGTACATCAGCTGGATTGTATTCTCATTTACCAGCCAAAAGATTACAACTGGCTGAGGGCTCAGATGATGGTTAGCACTTCTTAGCAATAAAATATTTTTAAATTGAGGTATACACATTGGTTTTTGAGATATAAGCCATTGCACAATTAATACACTAAAATATAATATAAACATAACTTTTATATACACTGGGAAGCCAAAAAATTCATGTGACTCACTTTATTGTGATATTCATTTTACTTTGGTGGTCTGAAAACAAACCTGAAATCTTTCTGATGTAACTACATTTCATTAAAAAATGCTAAGATTGTTTTTATAGGACCTAAACCATACTTCAACAAAAGTCATATCAAATCAAGACTTAAGGCTCTTTAAACATACACAGAAGTCAATGTCAAATTTTGATCATACTTCTGTGTACAAATCCTTTGGAGTTTTATTAATTATAGTAATGATTAATAATTGTGGAACAATTATAAGATGCAAATCGCTGTTCAGTGTTCTTTACATATATATGTTTTGAATCCTTGCAGTTACACCAGCGGAGAAGGCAATGGCACCCCACTCCGGTACCCTTGCCTGGAGAATCCCATGGATGGAGGAGCCTGGTGGGCTGCAGTCCATGGGGTCGCTAGGAGTCAGACACGACTGAGAGACTTCACTTTCACTTTTCACTTTCACGCATTGGATAAGGAAATGGCAACCCACTCCAGTGTTCTTGCCTGGAGAATCCCAGGGACGGGGGAGCCTGGTGGGCTGCGGTCTATGGGGTCGCACAGAGTTGGACACGACTGAAGTGACTTAGCAGCAGTAGCAGCAGCAGCAGTTACACCAGAGGAGCACCTATTATCATTTCCATTATACAGATTAAGATATTGAGACAGAGAAGTTAAGCAATTCATTCAAGTTTATGAGGCCATTAAGCAGAGGAGCCAAGATTTTAACATTTTAGTGTTTTTTCTTTTTTTACTAATTGATAAATATATTAGTTGAAGGAAATAAGATATTTTTGTTTTCAAGGAGACGGCTTCATTTGATAGTCACAGACTGATGCTTAGAGACTGAATCCATAAATATGACTCAAAAATTAGAAAATCTTAATTATAATAATTCAGTCCTTTTTTGGCCTAGCCCCAGGGGAGGGACGGGTAATGCCTAGTCTGCCCTGAAAAGAGACAGCTGGCATAATCAGTTGCTCCTATTTATTGTTATATCCCTGTTTTCCTTCACCAAAGGAAGGGGCCTGCAGTATTATCAAGGTCTGATTGAGGGAGATCTATGGGCGCCAATATCAGAGCATAATAGCCATAGAGATTCTTCACAGAATAACTTGCCTTCTGGGCTGTATTAAACACAGAGACAATAATGTACTCATCACCTTTTTTTTTTTTTCCATTTCTCAAAGCAGCCATCCAGCCTGAGGGAAACTTATCCTCGCTCAGAACAACTTCTGCACACAAAGCCCAGCTATATCTGAAGGGTGAAGGAAGCCCCCATTTTAAAGTTTTTGCTTAAAAGCAAAGAAGAAAAAAGCATGAAAACCTACGTGCTAGCTTTAGCAGTTTATATTGATGTTTTTGTTGTCACCTGTAATAACAAGTGTCAGCTGGTCACCATCCCTAAAACAGGAGTTGATACATTTTCTCCTAAAAATTTAAAAGCCATATTCTTACCATTTTCCTGAGGTTATTATAGATCAAATTCAGAAATTAAAGTCAAAGTAAACCTCATGATATATCTGTTGTCACCCAGCATTTTAAGCAGAATATACATAAGATATTTTTTGAAAAAATGGAGAAACGACAGCTTGTAAAATTCTGAAAATAGGAAAAGAGTAACTGATGCCAAATAATGACTATCTGCTATACGAAGTTTAAGACTGTCACTGTTCTCACTTTCATAGTTTGTATTATCATTGGTAAATTTCCCATCATCTTTCAATTCTTTCTAATTCAAGCTAAAAGAATAGCTTTCTATTTTCATTTCAAAGTTTGGAGCTTCAAAAACACCAGTTTCTTATTTGAAGGCAAGAGAGTTTTTATATTCAAAATCTATAATTTAGGTCTCCAACAGACTCCAGGCAATAAACATGCTATTCTTTACTCTGAACTCTTTGTCCCAAATTTGGCTTTAGAAAATTAAGTTTGCTAGTGATGTAGAAGGCAATGGCACCCCACTCCAGTACTCTTGCCTGGAAAATCCCATGGGTGGAGGAGCCTGGTGGGCTGTAGTCCATGGGGTCACTAAGAGTCGTACACGACTGAGCAACTTCATTTTCACTTTTCACTTTCATGCATTGGATAAGGAAATGGCAACTCACTCCAGTGTTTTTGCCTGGAGAATCCCAGGGACGGGGGAGCCTGGTAGGCTGCCGTCTATGGGGTCGCACAGAGTCAGACACGACTGAAGCGACTTAGCAGCAGCAGCAGCAGCAGCAGACTGCCCCAGAGAACTTTAAAGTAGTACTTCTTTCAGGAAACTCTGAGTGCCTAAGAGAAAACCAGACCCCTACCTTCTTGCATCCATTCATTGGGTTTCTGACACATGTCCGTTCCTGTGTCATTCTAAATCTATACCATTACTGTGCTTCTAAATAGGCTTTGTCCTTCGACCCACTCCAGTCAGTTATGCAGTGAAAAACATGATGCAGTCCTCTCTCTTAGTCTCCAGTTCAGGACTGCAACTTCTAAATTGTTATTATTCTTACATGCCTTGAAGTACAGATGAAAGTCCTTGGGCCATTCTCATTTCCAAAACTACACACTGAGTTCACTCACTCAGATTAAGCCTAAAATGATGATTTCCTTTAGGCAATTACTAGAGGATTTTGTATCCTGAATAAATAATGATAAAATGCAGCATTTCCAAAACTGGAATTGATTTTTTTAAACAAAGATAGAATTTACAATAAGCGTGGAATGGTATTAAATGGCATTTTATGAAAGCCATCGGGTGTTTGTTAGAAGGATAAAGAAATGTTTATATGCAACAATATGCAAAGGAGAGCGGCTAACACACAGGCTAAGGTCCTTTAACTTGCCTTTCAAAGTTGCAATACTGCTCTTCTGTGATGTTGAACAGTTATCAGACCACAGCTGTTTTGATAAATTCTCCTGCTGAGAGAATCAATATTTAGATAGCTAACCCAAGTTACTAGTTGCTAAACTAGCAGAAACAGAAGCTCTCATTTTAAGTCAAACTAATCCGCTACCAACTGTTTACAAGGTGTGTTGTGTTAACCACTCAGTCATGTCAGACTTTTTGCAGCCCCATGGACTGGAGCCCACCAGGCTCCTCTGTCTATGGGATTTCCCAGGCAAGAATACTGGAGTGGGTTGCTGTTTCCTTCTCCAGGGGATCTTTCCGACCCAGGGATTGAACCCAGGCCTCCTGCACTGCAGGCAGACTCTTTACCATCTGAGCCACAAGGGAAGATAGTGAGCAAACCAAACCCCAAATAGCATATGTTGCTGTAGTTAAGCTAGTATGTTGTATGTAAAAACATGCTATTGACTGTGAAGTCACGGGAAGGAGTGCTCTGTGACAGTTCTGTGAGGAAGTATAAGAGGACCTGGATTACATCAATCTTTAGGTTGTGAGTGTACCAAGAAAATCTTTTCTTTATTCCAAATACAAAACAGGATGTAAAGTAAACCTTTAGCAATATTTTGATCAATTTTTTTGACGCAACAAAAAGTCCATTACTTAAATGACAGGTTCAGAAAATAACACTGACTATATTGTATTTAACATATAGTTTTGAGGAGAAAGATTGCAATAGATGAGGACAAAGATATAAAAGTGTGGCTTATACATTGTATTGGTGACGAAAGTGAAAGTGTTAGTGGCTGAGTCGTGTCTGACTCTTTGTGACCCCATGGGCTGTAGCCTGCCCAGTTGTTCTATCCATGGAATTCTCTAGGCAAGAATCCTGGAGTGGGTTGCCATTCCCTTCTCCAGGGGATCTTCTCAGCCAGTGATTGAACCCAGGGCTCCTGCATTGCAGACAGATTTTTTTTTACTGTCTGAGCCACCAGAGAAGCTCAGTTAATGATACCCATCCTTTAAAAGCTCTGACTGGGCTAAAGATTGTCTTCCTATTAATTCTAGGACATGTAAGGCACTTTATAATAACATTCAACTAAATGTCTAACACTAAGGGTTTATCTTATTTTTAGAATTTTGTTAAACTCTAAGAATTAAACCATTAACCTGAATTATTTTTATGCCTCACACTGATAAGGAAATACATTAAATTTGTGATGCCAACAGCTTTGAAACATTTCTCATGTCAGTGTTCATATATTCTCAATGATGGTGGAGACTTTCTTCTTAGGTCTGTATAGAGTAAAAAAGTCTCTGACTTGAAGATCTTTCCAGCAGAAGAAATTTAGCATCATTATTTCTGAAAGATGACCTTCTCCAGCAGCATTTCTAATTATACTCCTAAATTAGCACGAACACACTCTGAAGACCAGACTCATCACTGTGATTTAACATTATTCAGTTCTGAGGAAAAGCAGTCATTTATTGCAGCAAAAATGCTGTTTAAAAGTTACAGGATTGGAAAAAGGTGGTCTTTTTGATGTTGTTGAGTCATTCAGTTGTTTCTGACTCTTTGTGATCCTATGGACTGTAGCATGTCCGGCTTCCCTGTCCATCACCATCTCTCAGAGCTTGCTCAAACTCATGTCCATGATACCATCTAACTATCTCATCCTCTCTCATCCCATTCTCCTGCCTTAAATCTTTCCCAGCATCAGGGTCTTGTCCAATGAGCCAACTCTATGCATCATGTGGCCAAAGAATTGGAGCTTCAGCTTTAGCATCAGTCCTTCCAATGAATATTCAGGGCTGATTTCCTTTAACCAATTTCCCTTGTTAGTAAATAAAAGCAGCAGCAAGTATGGGCCATATGAGGTCCACTCTCACACACACACTCAGTAGAAAAAAAGAGAAAAATCACCACCATCAGCACTTCTGGGCTTGATTATACTCTCTTTAGCATTGAGAGAATGAGTTTGAACAAAAGTCATCTATAGAAGCAAAGCATATGTTTAATAAGTTTCAAGCTGCTGTATAGCTTTTCCAGCTAGCTTTTTCTACAAGGAAAATGAAGGACACCATCTCTGAACTGTTTACATCTGTTTTATGAATTGTCAGTCCTTGGTAGCAAACATTTGAAAGGAGATGAATATTAACCAGATGACAGCACACAAATGGCCGTTAGAGTTTTGGCATTTACAAATTCTCTTAATATTATCCCAGAGAATTTGAATTTTTAATTCCTGATGCTTTAAAAGTTTACCTTATCTCTTTTCAGATCAGATCAGTCGCTCAGTCGTGTCCGACTCTTTGCGACCCCATGAATCGCAGCAAGCCAGGCCTCCCTGTCCATCACCAACTCCCAGAGTTCACTCAGACTCACGTCCATCGAGTCAGTGATGCCATCCAGCCATCTCATCCTCTGTCGTCCCCTTCTCCTCCTGCCCCCAATCCCTCCCAGCATCAGAGTCTTTTCCAATGAGTCAACTCTTCGCATGAGGTGGCCAAAGTACTGGAGTTTCAGCTTTAGCATCATTCCTTCCAAAGAAATCCCAGGGCTGATCTTCTTCAGAATGGACCGGTTGGATCTCCTTGCAGTCCAAGGGACTCTCAAGAGTCTTCTCCAACACCACAGTTCAAAAGCATCAATTCTTCGGCGCTCAGCCTTCTTCACAGTCCAACTCTCACATCCATACATGACCACAGGAAAAACCATAGCCTTGACTAGGCGGACCTTTGTTGGCAAAGTAATGTCTCTGCTTTTCAATATGCTATCTAGGTTGGTCATAACTTTCCTTCCAAGGAGTAAGCATCTTTTAATTTCATGGCTGCAGTCACCATCTGCAGTGATTTTGGAGCCCAGAAAAATAAAGTCTGACACTGTTTCCACTGTGTCCCCACCTATTTCCCATGAAGTGATGGGACCAGATGCCATGATCTTTGTTTTAATTCCAATTCCTTTAATTCATCATACAATTATTTTCTTTCTAGTATTTAAGTAATTTTCACACAGATATGTATTTACTCAGATAATTTACATCTTGGAGGAAAATATCTGTGTCAAAAGAAAACAAAACAAAGGGAAAGGAAAAATCTAGTGTTCTCTTTGGAGGAAATCCTCTGTGCTTCTATGAACTGTGTGGCTAGACGTCATTCTAATGGTCTCTGATTTACAATTGTGACCTCATCAGATGGAGTCAGTACTCAGAATGTTATTTTCATCATGTTGACACGCAGAGCTCATGTTTTGGAGTGATGGAGGTAGATGAGTAACTTCCCTTCTAATATGTCATCCCCTTAGGGTTAATATGTTTTTTCAGAATAAGCTACTCAGCTACTGATAGTGACACAGATAACAGTTGACACTTAGCACTTCCTATATACTCATGCATATTCCTTAAATTAAATGTTCACAACCCCATAAGGTAGGCAGCATTGTTACTGTCATTTTTCAGATGAAGTAAGTCACAAAAAGGGTAAAAATGTTGCTAACAACCACGCAGCATTATCATCAGAGGTTGAATATTTAAACCCTCTATATCTGTATCTTGAACCTCCTCAGATCACACAAATAATATCTTGCTTGCCTCTGGAACTGCCTTCCTACCCTTCTTTTATGACAAATATTCAAGAAGAGCCTTTTAGTCATAACTGGAAAACATGCTCATTCTGGATGTGATTTTAGCGACTCAACCTCAGGACCCTGACTTCATTCAGGATTCTGATATGCAGCAGGTACTCTGTTGGACATAGTGGGTGTAGTAGTAAACCAAAGAGAGACAGCTTTTGTCCCCTTATAGATCCTTGTCTCAAAGACTGTACATCAGATTCTCAGCTTTATCTACCACATATCAGAAGCATCTGGGAAGCTCTTAAATATGTGGGAGGCCCAGACCACATTCCAGGTTAAATTTGAATCTTTAAGAATGAGGTCTTTGGATCGCAGCCATTCTGACTGGTGTGAAATGGTACCTCATAGTGGTTTTGATTTGCATTTCTCTGATAATGAGTGACGTTGAGCATCTTTTCATGTGTTTGTTAGCCATCTGTATGTCTTCTTTGGAGAAATGTCTACTTAGTTCTTTGGCCCATTTTTTGATTGGGTCATTTATTTTTCTGGAATTGAGCTGTAGGAGTTGCTTGTATATTTTTGAGATTAGTTGTTTGTCAGTTGCTTCATTTGCTATTATTTTCTCCCAATCTGAAGGCTGCCTTTTCACCTTGCTAATAGTTTCCTTTGTTGTGCAGAAGCTTTGAAGTTTAATTAGGTCACATTTGTTTATTTTTGCTTTTATTTCCAATATTCTGGGAGGTGGGTCATCGAGGATCCTGCTGTGATGTATGTCGGAGAGTGTTTTGCCTATGTTCTCCTCTAGGAGTTTTATAGTTTCTGGTCTTATGTTGAGATCTTTAATCCATTTTGAGTTTATTTTTGTGTATGGTGTTAGAAAAGTGTTCTAGTTTCATTCTTTTACAAGTGGTTGACCAGTTTTCCCAGCACCACTTGTTAAAGAGATTGTCTTTAATCCAATGTATATTCTTGCCTCCTTTGTCAAAGATAAGGTGTCCAAAAGTCTACAAGCAATAAATGCTGGAAAGGGTGTGGAGAAAAGGGAACTCTCTTACACTGTTGGTGGGAATGCAACCTAGTACAGCCACTATGGAGAACAGTGTGGAGATTCCTTAAAAAACTGGAAATAGAACTGCCTTATGATCCAGCAATCCCACTGCTGGGCATACACACTGAGGAAACCAGGAGGGAAAGAGACACGTGTACCCCAATGTTCATCACAGCACTGTTTATAATAGCCAGGACATGGAAGCAACCTAGATGCCCATCAGCAGATGAATGGATAAGAAAGCTGTGGTACATATACACAATGGAGTATTACTCAGCCATTAAAAAGAATACATTTGAATCAGTTCTAATGAGGTGGATGAAACTGGAACCTATTATACAGAGTGAAGTAAGCCAGAGAGAAAAACACCAATACAGTATACTAACGCATATATATGGAATTTAGAAAGATGGTAACAATAACCCTGTGTACGAGACAGCAAAAGAGAAACTGATGTATAGATCAGTCTTATGCACTCTGTGGGAGAGGGAGATGGTGGGGAGATTTGGGAGAATGGCATTGAAACATGTATAATATCATGTATGAAATGAGTCACCAGTCCAGGTTCGATGCACGATACTGGATGCTTGGGGCTGGTGCACCAGGACGACCCAGAGGGAGGGTATGGGGAGGGAGGAGGGAGGAGGGTTCAGGATGGGGAACACAGGTATACCTGTGGCGGATTCATTTCGATGTTTGGCAAAACTAATACAATATTGTAAAGTTTAAAAATAAAATAAAATTTAAAAAAAAAAAGAAAAGAAAAGAAAAAAAAAGAAAAATAAATCAAGAAGGAGAAATAAAATAGTTAAACAAACAAACAAAAAAAGAACGAGGTCTTTGACACTGATACTTTTTTAAAAGGCTCCGATTTCATGTGCAGTCAAGATTGAGAACTACTAACTTTCAGTTTATTGGAAATGTAGACAATAAGATATAATCACACATACACAAAGAGATCTAAAACTTTTATGAGCTATAAAAGATAGGAAAGAGTGTGATGAGAGATTATAATAGGTTTGGGATGGATGTCAAAGATATCTCTGGAGAAGCATCAATTAAGCTAATGCCAAAATAATGAAGAGAATTGAGTAAGATGAAGTCACTCTTGTGAGCAATTCCTGGAAGAGAGGACATGTGGATGCCCAGGATATGTTGTGTTCCAAGAACAGACAAGGGCATTGCTGCTGGAGTGTACTGCATGAGGTCTCAGGTTATGTGAAATGAGTCTGGATAAGTTTTCCTGGTGCCTGTTTTAGTCTCTGGCCATATACTGGGTGCTCAATGCATTTGTTATAAGATGTGTGAAGAAAATCAACTTTAATGTCCTTCTCCTGATATTTTTAATTCTCTGCTTTCCTATAAACTCTGGCTAGGCTTTGTCCTTCTATGTGCTAAAGGTGGATGTGATATCAATTAGTCCTCCAGATTGGAGAGCATTTGACTGATTCTACTTTCTGGGAAGTGCAGAAGAGGCATCACAATGGATTGCTGAAGGAGAAAGAGTGCAGCAGTTTAGGTGCTGCTTGAGAGAGTATATGGTGAATGGTATAGGGTTTGGTATCAAACAGCCCCCTGTGTGGACTTGTGTTTCTGTTCTAGTTTTAGTCTTAAGAACCATTTCTATTTATTTAAACTCCTTCTCCTGGTAACAGTCATCAATCTTATTACTTGATTCTAATGTTGTCATCACTGCCCTCTAGCCTTTAAAGAAAAAAAAAAAAAGCTTTCTCTAATAATGATTAAGTCCCTCCTCTAGAGTTTACTCCCGGTCAGTTGACTGGTGCTAGTCTCAGTGTCCTCTGCATCTTGACTACCATGTGACAGAACACCCCATTCATCCCTTAACAGCAGGAAAAACACACTGTGGAGACTCACTGGCATCTTATAATTGCTTAAACTTTGCTCTAATATATGGTGGGTTTCCCTAGTGGCTCAGGTGGTAAAGAACCTGTCTGCGATGCAGGAGATCCAGGTTCAATCCCTGGATTGGGAATATCCCTTCGGAGAAGGGAATGGCTACCCACCCCAGTATTCTTGCCTGGAGAATACCATGGACAGAGAAGCCTGGAGAACTACAGTCCATGGGGTCGCAAAGAGTCGAACATGACTAAGCAACTAACATTATGATGGGCAATCATAAGTCTTCTTGATGCAGGATCACCTTTAACTGAACATGCATGATATGAATCATGTAAAAACTGGTATTAAGAAATGATCATGAATCCTTAGTGAAATGCAAACAAAACAACAGTGAGATAGTATGACAAACTTATCAGAAGGGTTAAAATTAAGAATGGAACCTTCAAGATTTAGGCAACTTAAATAAAAGCAGGAGAGAGAGTAACTTCCCATCATATGAATTCTAGAAAATGCAAAAGTTATCTATTATAATGGAACATAGATCAATGGTTACATGGAGGGCTGTGAAGGGAAAGGAAAGAGAGTATAAAAGGTCATGAGATAAATATACAGTAACATACAGTCATTACCATGACTATGATGATGGTTTTACTTCCATACATATGTCAGACTGGTAGTTCCTCAACATTCCTTACTATCTCATGACTAAATATACTATATATATAAATGTGTGGGTATAGAAAGAGAGAATGGAAGAGAGGCAAATTCAGCTATTTATGAAGTGATATGAGGATACAAACAAGTTTTATTTTCTAAATTATTAAACAGAAAGGAATTAAGCATCAACTCAGTGTAGAACTGACAACATTCTGTGAACTCCCCGGAGATGTCATGCAACAGTTTATTCAGAAACTGGGCACAGAGTGAACTGGATACATCCTCTTTTGCACCCTCACCTGCTCTGCTCCTCTCTAACTAGCATTTCTGTCAATCAAACTTTTTATAGAATTTGCAAATGGAACTTTGCATGAAGTCTACACACACTGTGAACATAAGGACTGGGTTCTGAGTATTTGGGGATGATTTGAGGTTTGGCTGAGAAACTTTGAGAATGTGATCCTTTTGGCTATAGGTCTAATCTCCATTCTGGAATCTTGTCTACATTTTTGTTTATCTAATGTGGTCTATTTCTTGGAGAGGTGCTTTAGATCATGAATAGCTATATCTCCTCAGAGGTTTCAAAGGTCTCAGGGAATAGACATGGGATTCAACTTAAGAATCAGCCTAAGAAACTGCCATTTATTTTAGCTCAGTTAGTCAGTTCAGTTGCTCAGTCGTGTTCAACCTGATGAATCACAGCACACCAGGCCTCCCTGTCCATCACCAACTCCTGGAGTTCACTCAAACTCATGTCCATCGAGTCGGTGATGCCATCCAACCATCTCATCCTCTGTCATCCCCTTCTCCTCCCGCCCCAAATCCCTCCCAGGATCAGGGTCTTTTCTAATGAGTCCGCTCTTCGCATGAGGTGGCCAAAGTATTGGAGCTTAATCTTTAGCATCACACCTTCCAAAGAACACCCAGGTCTGATCTCCTTTCGAATGGACTGGTTGGATCTCCTTGCAGTCCAAGGGACTCTCAAGAATCTTCTCCAACACCACAGTTCAAAAGCATTGATTCTTTGGCGCTCAGCTTTCTTCACAGTCCAACTCTCCCATCCATACATGACCATTGGAAAAACCATAGCCTTGACTAGATGGACCTTTGTTGGCAAAGTAATGTCTCTGCTTTTCAATATGCTATCTAGGTTGGTCATAACTTTCCTTCCAAGGAGTAAGCGTCTTTTAATTTCATGGCTGCAGTCACCATCTGTAGTGATTTTGGAGCCCAGAAAAATAAAGTCTGACACTGTTTCCACTGTTTCCCCATCTATTTCCCATGAAGTGATGGGACCAGATGCCATGATCTTAGTTTTCTGAATATTGAGCTTTAAGCCAACTTTTTCACTCTCCTCTTTCACTTTCATCAAGAGGCTTTTATTTTAGCTCAATACAGGATCAAATGACAGTTTCATAACTTCCAATCTATAAACTGCAAAGTAGGAAAATACAGAATTCTTGATGTTTTCCTCTAGGTTTTGTGGTCCATTTGCCAACATTCAAAATTCATGGGATTCAGAACATCATCTTTTGAAAGCCTAATGAGCTCTGGTCAGCACACCCTGAGCAAAAGATTAGGACCATCGGCCAAAGTCCATTTTTTTTTGTTTGTTTGTTTAATAACCATAAATGTTTTAAATAAATACTGAACATGTTTACTTGTTTAGAATACCATTTCTTGTAGAGGTATTATAACAACTTGAATTTTCAGTGATCCTTTTCAGATTGCTATCATTGTTTTTATTTTAGCAGTAAAATAAGACATTAAATCAGTTAAAATTGATGAGAAAGCTTTATCTGTGTAATTGCAACCTGAATGATCTACTTTTAGCAGTCTAACATCTCCAGAACAGTGCCTGGAAACAAGAGCCATTTGATATATACTTATGAATACTGTTCTGCTATTCAGAATTATTAAAAAAGAATTTATGTTTGAACGTTATGCAAGTGATTCAGAGGTTCTGGGCTCATTTTATCTGTAGGGAATATACATTAAGTAGACTCCCCACTTCACCTCTACCACCTACACTTCTGGTTTGTTGTCTTGCTCGTACTCAGTCACTTCAGTCTTCAGTTCAGTTCAGTTCAGTTCAGTCGCTCAGTTGTGTCTGACTCTTTGCGACCCCATGAATCACAGCACGCCAGGCCTCCCTGTTCATCACCAACTCCCGGAGTTCACCCAGACTCATGTCCATCGAGTCAGTGATGCCATCCAGCCATCTCATCCTCTGTCATCCCCTTCTCTTCCTGCCCCCAATCCCTCCCAGCATCAGAGTCTTTTCCAGTGAGTCAACTCTTCACATGAGGTGGCCAAAGTACTGGAGTTTCAGCTTTAGCATCATTCCTTCCAAAGAAATCCCAGGGCTGATCTCCTTCAGAATGGACTGGTTGGATCTCCTTGCAGTCCAAGGGACTCTCAAGAGTCTTCTCCAACACCACACTTCAAAAGCATCAATTCTTCGGCGCTCAGCCTTCTTCACAGTCCAACTCTCACATCCATACATGACCACTGGAAAAACCATAGCCTTGACTAGGCGGACCTTTGTTGGCAAAGTAATGTCTCTGCTTTTCAATATGCTATCTAGGTTGGTCATAACTTTCCTTCCAAGGAGTAAGCGTCTTTTAATTTCATGGCTGCAGTCACCATCTGCAGTGATCTTGGAGCCCAAAAAAATAAAATCTGACACTGTTTCCACTGTGTCCCCATCTATTTCCCATGAAGTGATGGGACCAGATGCCATGATCTTCGTTTTCTGAATGTTGAGCTTTTAGCCAACTTTTTCACTCTCCACTTTCACTTTCATCAAGAGGCTTTTGAGTTTCTCTTCATTTTCTGCCATAAGGGTGGTGTCATCTGCATATCTGAGGTTATTAATATTTCTCCCCGCAATCTTGATTCCAGCTTGTGCTTCTTCCAGCCCAGCGTTTCTCATGATGTACTCTGCATATAAGTTAAATAAGCAGGGTGACAATATACAGCCTTGACGTACTCCTTTTCCTATTTGGAACCAGTCTGTTATTCCATGTCCAGTTCTAACTGTTGCCTCCTGACCTGCATACAAATTTCTCAAGAGGCACTTTAGTCTTAGCAGATATTAAAAAGCTTTCTAATTATTTCTTTTGGCTTTTTTTTTTAAAAGAAAATGTTGTTTTTAAAATTTTTTATAGTCAAATGAATGGCCTCACCATTTCATGTTTTTTATGGATAGTATTCATACATTTGTTTTCTTTGAATTTTAAACCCCTTAAATAAAGATCATCCTTTAGCATAATTCAATAGTCAGAAAATATTTGTTGAAAAAAGTGACTTTAGATTAAAAATATAGTTTGTGATGTCCAAGTAGAGAAAATAACATCCATTTAACATAATGTGAACTTTCTGTTTTAACTCTTATTATTAATTGTAACTTGAGGATACAGACATACATACAGAATGTACATTCTCCATAAAAATGTTTATTCTAATGACAAGCAGTATTCTGAGTTTTAATAGGAGTATGTACACAGACTTATTGTATAAAAACCTACTTAGTAAGAATATCATTAAAATGTGATATTTCAATATAAACAAGGTATTTTCAGGAAGCATAGCAAAATGTGGGCTTGCTTGGTGACTCACTGATAAAGAACCCGTCTACCAATGCAGGAGATGTGGGTTTGATCTCTGGGTCAGGAAGATCTCCTGGAGAAGGAAATGACAACCCATTTCAGTATTTTTGCCCGGGTAATCTTTTGGACGGAGGAGCCTAACAGGCTACAGTCCATGGGGTCACAAAAGAGTCACTTAGCAACCAAACAAAAGCAAAATGTCCTTTGTAAAATAAGAACCAACAAGCATTGTTTGAACTGTGGATTAGCATGATGCTTTATTATTTCTTCACTGTTATGATGCTACCTTCATTTCCTAATCACTTATTTATTTTTGAATTTATAAGAAAACATCTTGGGGATTTTATTTCTATTTATTTATAGTCTTGGAAGACAAGAATCTAAGTTTTACTTACCAAATTTGAGTTGGTGAAACAATGCTTCTCCAGTTACTCAAGTTGTTGACATATTTGTTTTCTTAGCTCAGAAACAGTTCTCTTTCACACATTGATAAAATTTGTCATTGTCATGAAAGGTATGTACCTAAATTAATCAGGAAAATGTTCAATGGAGGCAAAAGCTTTACAGTATATTTAAAAATTATTTTCTGTTATTCATGATCTGTATAATATTGCATTAATTTACTGAAAACAAACAAGCATGTCAAGCTTTGGAAATGCTTAAAGGTACCAAAATTTTCTATGTAAAGATATCTAGAGGTTTCATACTTGTTTCTAACACTGAAAGAATGGTATATGTATGTAGTTTATGACCTTGACATTAGTGCTAATGATATGGGATAGAGGTATTCTTCTATTTAACTCAAACTGATCATTGGTAACAGTCTGCTTCATACTACTTTAATTTGGTTTCCTTGAAATACTCATATTTCAATCGCATTTATTATAAATAAGTATTATTATAATACATACTCATGCACCTATCATAAAATTCTTGGATGGCATAGTGATATAGGGTCTTACTGCTAGAATTATGGCCCGTGATTAGCAGCAGCATTGTCTAGGAGACTGACAAAATTCAAAGTTTGAGGCATCACCCCTGACCTTGGTTTTCTAATACATTGAGGTGACTTGTACATGCATTAAAGCTTAAGAAGCACAGACATCAAACTCAGTAGCAAAAGACTTAAACCTTTACCTCTATAACAAGAACAAGACACTCTCAATACTTGTTTAGTATAGGATTGGAAGTCCTAGCCAGAACAATCAGGCAAGAAAAATAAAAGGCTTCAAAATTGCAAAAGAAGTTAAATTAGCTCTATGTGCTGATGACTTTATATATAGAAAATCCCAAGAACACAAGAAAACCTGTTAGATCTAATTAATAAATTCAGCAAGATTTCATGATACAAAATTAACATACAAAGATCAACAGTGCTTCCATATACTAATGATCTATTGGGAAAAGAAACAAAGTGATCTCATTTACAATAGCATCAAACTAATAAAAAATATTTAGGGATAAATTTAACCAAGAGGACAATAATCTACAAGAATTGAAAACTACAAGATATTGAAAGAAATTGAAGACATAAATAAAAAGGTACCTGGTGTCTGTGGGCTGGAAGAATATTTGTAAAATGTCCATACTACCCAAATTCATCTATCAAATCAGATCAGTCACTCAGTCGTGTCCGACTATTTGCGACCTCATGAATCGCAGCACGCCAGGCCTCCCTGTCCATCACCAACTCCTGGAGTTCACCCAGACTCATGTCCATCGAGTCAGTGATGCCATCCAGCCATCTCATCCTCTGTCATCCCCTTCTCTTCCTGCCCCCAATCCCTCCCAGCATCAGAGTCTTTTCCAATGAGTCAACTCTTCACATGAGGTGGCCAAAGTACTGGAGTTTCAGCTTTAGCATCATTCCTTCCAAAGCAATCCCAGGGCTGCTCTCCTTCAGAATGGACTGGTTGGATCTCCTTGCAGTCCAAGGGACTCTCAAGAGTCTTCTCCAACACCACAGTTCAAAAGTATCAATTCTTCGGCGCTCAGCCTTCTTCACAGTCCAACTCTCACATCCATACATGACCACTGGAAAAACCATAGCCTTGACTAGACGGACCTTTGTTGGCAAAGTAATGTCTCTGCTTTTGAATATGCTATCTAGGTTGGTCATAACTTTCCTTCCAAGGAGCAAGCCTCTTTTAATTTCATGGCTGCAGTCACCATCTGTAGTGATTTTGGAGCCCAGAAAAATAAAGTCTGACACTGTTTCCACTGTTTCCCCATCTATTTCCCATGAAGTGGTGGGACCGGATGCCATGATCTTCCTTTTCTGAATGTTGAGCTTTAAGTCAACTTTTTCACTCTCCACTTTCACCTTCATCAAGAGGCTTTTGAGTTCCTCTTCACTTTCTGCCATAAGGGTGGTGTCATCTGCATATCTGAGGTTATTGATACTTCTCCCAGCAATCTTGATTCCAGCTTGTGTTTCTTCCAGCCCAGCGTTTCTCATGATGTACTCTGCATGTAAGTTAAATAAACAGGGTGATAATATACAGCCTTGACGAACTCCTTTTCCTATTTGGAACCAGTCTGTTGTTCCATAGATTCCATATAATCCCTATCAAGATTCCAATAGCTTTTTAGAAACAGAAGTAGAAAAAACAATCTTAAAATTTATATGGGACCACAGTAGGTTTTGAATAGCCAAAGCAATGTCCAAAAAAATCAAAGTGGAAGGCATCACATTTCTGATTTAAAACTCTATTATACAGCTATAATAATCAAAGCACAGAACTACCACATGATCCAACAATTCCACTTCTGAGAATATATCCAAAGGAAATAAAAACACTAATTCAGAAAGATATCTTCATCCCCATGTTTACAGCAGCATTATTTACAATAGCCAAGACATGGAAACAAATGCCCACTGACAGATGAATAGATAAATGTGTAAGACTTTATGTATACATATCTATATGACTGAAAAAATTTTCCAATATATACATATATTTTAAGACATAAAAAAATAGAAATTCTTTCATTTGCAACCACACGGATGGACTGTGAAGGTAACAAAGTGAACAAAGTCAGACAATGATAAATGCAGTTTGATATAGGAATTTTTTTTTTAAGCAAATTCATAGTAAAAGATCAGATTTGTGTTATCAGAAGGGAGTAGAGAGGGGGAAATGTATGAAGGTTGTTGAAAGGTATGAACTTAAAAGGTAGATAAATACTTGCTGCTGCTCCTGCTAAGTTGCTTCAGTCGTGTCCGACTCTGTGCAACCCCATAGATGGCAGCCCACCAGGCTCCCCCGTCCCCAGGATTCTCCAGGCAAGAACACTGGAGTGGGTTGTCATTCCCTTCTCCAATGCATGAAAGTGAAAAGTGAAAGTGAAGTCGCTCAGTCGTGTCCGACTCTGCAGCCCATCAGGCTCCTCCGTCCTTGGGATTTTCCAGGCAAGAGTACTGGAGTGGGGTGCCATTCCCTTCTCCGAGGATATAGTATATAACACGGCTACTACAGTTAACACTGCTATATGGTATATTCGAAAGTTGAAAGTCCAAAGAGTTCCCATCACAAGCAAATACTTTTTTTTTTTTGTACCTATGAGAAGGTGGATGTTTATTTATTATGGGAATCATTTCACAGTACATGTAAATCAAATCATTCTACTATACACCTCAGATTTATGGTGCTGTATGTCAATTATATCCCAATAAAACTTAAAAATAAGTAGCTTGAGAAGCACTGGCTTAGAACCTGGGCTCTGGGGTCGGACTTGGATTTCTAAACTCCAATTTCCTCATTTGTAAAGTGAGAATAATGATATGTTCCAGTTTTTTCCTGTTTTGGAGATTGAATGAGATTACATGGACAAATCGCTAAAGCGTGACCGAGTGCTTGCAGATAGCAGTCAAAGCAGAGTAGCATTTGTATTGGTTCTTGGTAGGTCAGGTAGCATGACAGCCTCACAGGCCTGCAGGACAAATGTGCTTTAATTATTCAGGAGTCCATAAGTATTGAAAAAAGACTCAATTGATAGTGTCTATGTTCTAGGCATTGATCGATGACCTCTCACAGATGAAATAAATTTTCTATTTTATCTTATTCACTTCTTGAAAATGAAAATTTTTGCATATTGTCTAAATTTGGCCTTCAGGAATCTAAGCCTGTTTTATATAGACTCTTAGCCTTTGTTCTCTTCATTTTAATAATCTATTACTAAATATGTTTTATCTGTCATATTTTCTTTGATTTAATTGAAGGTAAATCAAAGCAATACTGTGTGAAATGCACTGTTTAAACGGCACCCCACTCCAGTACTTTTGCCTGGAAAATCCCATGGACGGAGGAGCCTGGTAGGCTGCAGTCCATGGGGTCGCTAGAGTCGGACACAACTGAGCGACTTCACTTTCACTTTTCACTTTCCACTTTCATGCATTAGAGAAGGAAATGGCAACCCACTCCAGTGTTGTCGCCTGGAGAATCCCAGGGATGGGGAAGCCTCGTGGGCTGCCGTCTATGGCGTCGCACAGAGTCGGACACGACTGAAGCCACTTAGCAGCAGCAGGATAATGTTTTCCATCATTCTATTGTTGAACTCTATGGGATGTGGTGGGAAAAAAAAATGATACACTCATTCATTAAATTAACACTTTCTGCATATCTACCATGTTTCAAGCACTTATGTAAACAATGCAGCAATAATATGGAATAAAACCATGAAATATCTGCCCACATACTGGCTACATTCTAGTATGAGAGTTGACATGCTAGATCTGGCTAAATCTAATAAATTATACAGGTATACTTACAATCTCACATATAATCTTGCAGAGATAATTTTATATATGCATCTTAGCCTATATCTTCTTCAGATTTTTTTATTATTCATTGTTAAACTTTAGAAGCACTGTTTGGTCATAAGATTAGAAGTAGACTATGTCTCTTGGTTAAATTGATAGTGTAAAATATAGCACACAGGTATTTCATGCAGTCTTTTTGCCAGTTTTTTTCTCTTATGCCTATCTTTATAGGCCATAATCTAATCTGATAAAAGGGCAGTCTAGGATGGTATCAAATCCTTCTGAGTATAAAAAAGACTCATTTAATATTATAATTCCTGTCTTTACCACTTTGTAGCTTTTTAACCGTAAGCAATTTAGTTGTCTTAGACTTTGTGTCAATTTTTTTATCATGTGTCTCTAAAATTGAGAAAATAGTACTTATTATGACTTTTGAGAGTATTAAATGACAATACATGTATAGTACTTAGAGTTCCTATAATATTGACACAAAATAAATATTGCTTAAAATTGTTGATATATATAATGGTAGTGAGAAAGATAAATATTCTGCTGACCTGTTTTCTTCAAATTTCATCATATTTCACATCATACATTGACTTATACTTTATTAGTTCTACAAAATGGTCCTACTCTGTATGTGAACTCAATCTGATAAATGATACTGCTTTATGTACAAGTTATTCATCTTTCACATACATACATACTCAATTGATTTCCTGTCCTTTCACAGCCCCTCTTCCAGAGTACTAGTTCTAGCAGTAAATTCATGGGAGGAGGTGTGGATTAAATAACACACAAAGTTAAATAGAACAGTCTGTAGCAAAAGGCAAGTGTCCAATAAACTTCAGACACCTTTAAAATTTGGTATAATTTTAAAGCATAACTGAATGATGTAAAATAAGCAAAATGTAATTTTGTTTAGTAATCTTACATTTTCACAATCAGTCTCTGAACCCAAGGATTATATAATTGCTTTACAAGTCAATCCTAAAGGAAATCAGTCCTAAATATTCATTGGAAGGACTGATGCTGAAGCTGAAACCAAAGTTCGGCCACCTGATACAAAGAATTGACTCATTTGAAAAGACCCTGATGCTGGGAAAGATTGAAGGCAGGGGGAGAAGGGGGCAACAGAGGATATGATGATTGGATGGCATCACCAACTCGATGGACATGAGTTTGAGCAAGCTCCAGAAGTTGGTGATGGACAGGGAAGCCCAGCATGCTGCAGTCCATGGGGTCACAAAGAGTCAGACACGACTGAACTGAAATCATAAATAAAAGTGAAAAGTTAGTAAATAGAAATTAAAAACTGAAAAAGAAATATGACAAACAATTGTATCAATTGTCAATTAAATGATTTAGGTAGAAATACTATCATTATAGCAGTTAACAAGTAGAAGTGAAAGTGTTATCCATTAGGTTGTGTCTGACTCAGCAACCCCGTGGGCTGTAGCCTGCCAGGTCCCTCTGTCCATGGGATTTCCCAGGCAAGAGTACTGGAGTGGGTAGCCATTCCCTTCTCCAGAGATCTTCCCAACCAGGGATCGAAAACGGGTCTCCTACATTGCAGGCAGATTCTTTACCTTCTGAGCCACTAAAGAAGCTGCAAGATTACTCTAGCAAAGACAACTAAAGGTAATTCTGAGAAAGTTGGATAAGGTCATATTATTCATTGTCTTGAATGCCCTATAACAATTTGGATTTTAACCTGAGGTAAAATGGCATCACTGAAAGTGTATGGATTTGGAGATAACATTAATAAATTGCCTTTTAAGCACCATCAAAGATCAAGTGAGAAATTTCTCTTATTTTCTAAGTTTTCCATTCTTGCTTTATTCTGGGGTGAAACATACTTTATTTCTCTGGAATTGAATGCACGGTTTATTAATTCTTGAGGCATTTACTATCCTCTAGATACAGAATGCCTTGGTGTGACTCTTGAACCACTAACTTGTATGACTTTGGTAAGTTGTCTCAGTTCTAATCTTTAAAATATGGATAATATATATTTGTAGTGTATATTGTGTGTATTATATAATGTACCTGAATGTATATATAATATACCTGAACATGCACTCATGTTATTTATTATACAGTATAATGTTTTTATATCTTTATCAATGTTACTATATTTACAGTAATTATTACAGTTCAGAAAAAGATATAAGATGCCTGCCTGGAAAATGAAATAGCAAAAGGAGAAATTGTGGCATATCTGGTAACAAATTCTAGTAAGAGCCATTAATAAATAGATGCTTGCAGCAACTTACCTATAGTGTGAAAGTTGTAATAGCCTAGTAGAACTACCATAAAAATAATGAATTTAATTAATGTTCTTAATGGATGAGATACATGAATAAAACTCATTAGTATAAGCAAGTACTGGTTCTATATTGTTTGTATTGATATATTACATATCAACTTAAAATTCTTGCAACAATAAGTAACAGATGTCTTTGGTTACTTTGAAAAATCAAGAGAGTTTGAGTTAAAGTGCATTCGAATAAGTAAAAATCCATGCATTAATTTAAAAACTGCATAGAAAGTACATGTAATTTATAATTTTATAAGGGACATTTTGACAATGATGACAAAAATACATCCAGTATATTTTGGAAGTGAGGAATAGAGAGATCAAATACAAGTGAAGTTAGAGAGGCTTTGTTAGAGATGATCTGGCAGCTGCCAACGTAGCAGTAGAAGTGAGGTGGAGAAAAAAGTAGGATCAAGAGTCAAAGGCTGACATGATAAAGTTTTGGTTTGGACAGTAACCTAAAAGAAATTCAGGATTTTAGGGCTATAATGTGACCAGGAGGATAAAACACTAGACTTATAATATTCTCTTTTCTGGTTCACTAGAAAGAGTTTGTACCTTAGACAAGCTTGTTCAAAACTGCATAGTGAAAGGAATGGAAGATGAGAAATAAACTCAGTAAAGGGAGAGTTCTTAGGATATGTTAAGTAAGTAAGTGAAGTCGCTTAGTTGTGTCTGACTCTGTGACCCTATGGACTGTAGTCTGACAGGCTCTTCCATCCATGGGATTCTCCAAGCAAGAACACTGGAGTGGGTTGACATTTCCTTCTCCAAGGGAACTTCCCGACCCAGGAATCAAATCTGGGCCTCCTGCTTTGCAGGCAGACTCTTTACCATCTGAGCCACCAGGGAAGCTCAGGACATGTGAAACTGTTGCCAAACTTTTAAAAGTTTTGAGAAGAGGATTGGGAAATAATTATTTGCATACCACATATCCATTGCTCCAATATTGCCAAATAAATTCAACCCTAAGTTTGTTCACGTGGCAATATATTCAGGAGAGGTAGTTTTTTCTAGTGCTTCAGGGAATGAATTATAACTAGTCAAAACTGATTAATGCACTAGAGCTTAAACTGATTACTTCTGGTAATTAGCTGTACTCAGTCACTCAGTAGCGTCTCTTTGCAGCCCCCTGGACTGTAGCCCACCAGGCTCCTCTTTTCATGGAATTTCCTAGGCAAGAATACTGAATTGGTTGCCATTTCCTACTGCAGGGGATCTTCCCGACCCAGGGATCAAACCTGTCTCCTGTATTGGCAGGCAGATTTTTTTACCACTAGTGCGAGTAGGTATATAATCCTGTCCTATAGCCAATGAAACCAAAGGGCAGTTCTGCTGGGAGGATGGAGGACATGGCTTCCATAAAAGGTTTTCCTTGGATAAGGAGACAGACACAAAGATAAACCATATCTTCTTCTCTTAGTTGGTGTCGTGAAAGAATGCGATGGCTAGAGATGCTGTAGTCTTCCTGTGACCAAGAACTAAACAGAAAGACCTGGCCATGACTCTGAGTGAAACAGAGTCCCAGGATTCACCAATGCTGGGCTATTCCACTTTCACCAAGGTTTATAGCGTTCCTGACAGGCTATCCTGGAGGAAAGTAAGCCGTTCCTGAAGACCTTTCGCGTCATATTAAAAAGTTCGAACATTCTATTATAACCACATGGGAATTATGAACTGTTATAATATGTGAAGTGATGTGGTCAGGTTGCTTTTTACATGGGACAAGTGGTAACTAGAAGAGATTTGAGGGAGACAAGATTTGTGACAAGGAAGCCTACAAAGTCATTACAGTCAAGTTTCAGAACAAGAGACAGGGTGGGAACAGAGAAATCAGTTTTATAAAATATTTTAACAGCTTCATTATAAAGCTATTTTTGGTTTTCTGTAACAACTAGAGACCTTATTTTCAGAGTTAAAAATAACATTTTCCTCCTCATATTTAAATACTCTGAATTATTTTCTGGGAGTACTTAGAAAGATTGCCATTTCTTAAAATAAAACTTGAACTAGTGATAGTGTTAAGATATACACTAAATTATACATGCCAAAATTTAAAAAAAATCACTGTTTTAAAAGATGTATTTTTACTAAGAAATCATAGCATGCTATACTGAATGCCTAAACACAAACAAAGGTTTTGTGGAGTGAATTTGCTATTCTCTTCTATGTAGACTGAAGAAGAAGTTGCTTTCTTAAAATTACCTATATTGAAATAGACGTTTAAAATATTGACTTTTAATTAGTTAAAGCATCTAGATTTATGCTCTGATTACAATATCTAGAATTCATCCCAATGGAATCCTATTACAGTATTTAGCAACAATATTGAGACAATTTTGTTTACTTCAAAGTGTTTTCTCATTTTTAATGTGAAAAATGCTTTATTTCACTTATCTTTATTCTTTCTTTTCTTTCTTTCTTTCTTTTTTTTTTCACCATAGGCTAGAATAGAAACATTCTCCAGGCCAGAATACTGGAGTGGATAGCCTGTCCCTCTCCAGGGGATCTCCCCAACCCAGGGATCAAACCCAGGTTTTCTGCATTGCAGGTGGATTCTTTATCAGCTGAGCCACAAGGGAAGCCCAAGAATACTGGAGTGGGTAGCCTATTCCTTCTCCAGTGGATCTTCCTGACCTAGGAATTGAACCAGGGTCTCCTGTATTGCAAGTGGATTCTTTACCAACTTAGCTATCTGGGAAGTCTTTCTTTAGTATGCTGTAAACAATTCTATTTATGCTATTAGAAGAACAAAATTGCACTTTAATATTAAATGAAAAAATTGGATCTTAAAATTTCTATTGGATTAAGCATCAAAGATATTAATGTTTAAAATTAAGTAAACACAGCCCTTTAAGAAAAATTACTTTAAAGCTTTCTTTAAAATGTATCATATAGAAATTCAGTAAAACATATTTACTATACCAGTCCATTCTGAAGGAGATCAGCCCTGGGATTTCTTTGGAAGGAATGATGCTGAAGCTGAAACTCCAGTACTTTGGCCACCTCATGCGAAGAGTTGACTCATTGGAAAAGACTCTGATGCTGGGACAGATTGGGGGCATGAGGAGACGGGGACGACAGAGGATGAGATGGCCAAGTGACATCACTGACTCGAAGGACATGAGTCTCAGTGAACTCCGGGAGTTGGTGATGGACAGTGAGGCCTGGCGTGCTGCGATTCATGGGGTCGCAAAGAGTCGGACACGACTGAGCGACTGATCTGATCTGATCTGATATCAATACAGAGGAATTTACAAGAGGTGGAGATAAACCCAATGCTGTGCTTGCAATTAGAAGATCCTGAAGGATCTTGAATAAAGATAGAGAATCAATCTTCAGGCTACACGATGTTGAACAGTCTTTGAAAATTGGGAGCAACCTTTATTAAGTTGATTTTCTCAGGTCAGTTTGAGGAAATGTCCCATTAACTGGAAATATCCAATTAAAGTTTGTCTCTATTTATCTTCTAGTTAAGTGTTTTATCTACAACAAAACCATGCTCTAGAAGAATATGAATTTACTGGATGGTGTAAGCACCCATGTGTTTGAGCATGTATGTGGTTGCATGTGCATGTATTCGTGGATGCTTTCATGTATTGTGTGTGTGTGTGGGGGGGGGTAGACGTTCCTTTACTTGGCGCTGTGTTAGCAACAACAGGTTTCAAACATGGTCCCTGCTCCCAGAATGCTGACACAAGTAATAAATACTTGTGTATACAAATAAATAAATACTTGTGTACACAAGTAATAAATACTTGGGAAATACTGACACAAGTAATAAAGTTCGAGTTACCAACAATGATGGGGGTTATAGAAACTGAAGAGTCTCCAGAAAAATTCCTACATGAAAGTGTTGGAGATAGGATGGAAAGTTGCACGTGAAGGGCATAGCCCTGTCATGAAAGAGAGCAGCAACTTGGAGGAATAGAAAGTATTTGCACAGTGCTATCCCTGGTGGCTTAGCGGTAAAGAATCTGTCTGCAGTGCAGGAGATGTAGGAGACTCGGGTTCTATCCCTGGGTTGGGAAGATCCCCTGGAGAAGGAAATGGCAACCAACCCACTCCAGTATTCTTCCCAGGAAAATCCCATCATCAGAGGAGCCTGGTGGGATATGGTCCACGGGGTTGCAAAGAGCCAGACATGACTGAAGCAGCTGAGCACACAGCATACCATTTACACTGAAGATTTAGATTCTGGACAGATGATGATGGAGAGGTCTGCAGGAGCCAGGCCCAGTGTGCCAAGTCCATTGTGGGCAGTATTAATGTAATTCCATCTTATTGGAAGGATATTAGAAGGTTTTTGAATGGGTTTTCTGTAGGAAGACATAAAATCATATTTACTTCTTAAACACTGTTGGTCGTGATGTAGAGAGTGCACTGGTAAGGAAGAATACTGGGTAATGGGGCATTAGTTAAGAGTTGCTATAACAGGAAGATGTTGACTTGGATTCCATTGCTGACAGTTGGCATGGATTAAAATGGATGGATTCAAAAAAGATTTACAGAATCAAAAGATTTTTCAAGTTAACATAGTGATTAGTCTCTAACAGAAGGAATCTTAGTGCCTATATTTATATCTGGCTTCACTATTTTCTAGCTATGAGAGGACAGAGAAGTTGTCTTGTTTCTTTACCTGAATAACAGGAGAAAAACAGGGCCTAATTATTCTGCTATAAACCTCAAAGTTGGTCAACGCAAATAATTTAGGGCAGTCCCAAACATGTAGTAAGTGCTTTAATTATTAGCAATTTCTGTATGTCACTGGTTATACTTCAGAAGATGAGGAAAGAGCAACAGATAGACCTTAGATTACTGGATCAGTCATTGTATAGAAGATTTTACTATGCATTCAAATGGTAAATATTAATACTAGGGAAATGATTTTTCAGGGAAAATATCAATAATCAGAGAATAAGTACTGATACATCAGATAGATATTAGGTAGAGCAGCCAGTCTGTAGGACATATGTATTTATAAATCAGAGTAGAAATCAGCAATACATGCACAAAGTATTTGCAAGCTGATAAATGCCTACTATGCAGAAGGAAAGAGGGCATGTATTAATACATTAGAAGCAGACAGACATGGATTTAAATCTCAGCTCTGTTACTTTCTAGTTGTCCTGGGAAACCCTGAGGCTCAGTTTTCTCATTTTCAATGTGTGATTAGGGTAGTTTCAAATGATATAAAGTATTTGAAGTGGTATGTACCAATTACTCAGAGGTGATCTCTTTCCAGGAAGTTTGCTTGTTTGTAGTTGAACAAGTAGCTTCTGCAGTCACTAACACTGCACTTATATCAGCCAGTTACTTCAAGCAGAGCCTAACAGTGCTTTTCTTTATATCTCAATTATGCACCCTTGCTTCCTACCCTAGAGTTACTGAAATATTGAGAGATAACAAGACTTGCCTGCACATTCAACTAGAAAGTGCAAAGGAATTACATTGTTCTTTCTTCCTTCTCCAGATAAACAGTTACTTTCAGGATAGTTTCTCTTCTTATAGGACAATCTGGTGACACCAAGCAGTCATGCTTCATATCCAACAGCAGCCAGTTAAATAACAATCCATCAGATTCACTTTTCCTCCCAACTGGCCTCAGTCCGCCTTTTGCATGCTTGCTTTCTGCAGTCGCACTGAGTAATAAATTTGAAGCACATAAAACTTTTCCTCAGGTTCATAGTTTCTGGGAAATCTAAGCACAGTAATTTTTTTCCCTTATTGTATGGATCAAATGGAGCAATGCCACTAGATGACGCACTAATCCAATGGCAATCAGGATGCTACTGCTCGTATTAAGTGAGAGTTGATTACTGTAGTGACACCATATCACTGACTTTTACCAGAGATGTTTCCAGTTCAAGACAGTGACATAGGAAGATTCTGAAGTCACCTCTTCCCACAGACACACCAAGCCTACAGCTACTATGGAATAATTTCCTCTGAAAGAAACCCCAAAACTAACTGAGCAACTGTTTCAAACAGTCAAACAAGAAAAATCTTGCATTTAAGTGCATGCAACAGAAAAGCACCCAGTTGTTTGCTGAAAGATGCTTACTTGTTTTTCTTAAAGCTTTGGCCCAAGGAGCAGTTACCTAATAAATTAAAACACATCCAGGTGACTACTGTAATCCTCCACAGAGAGCAGGCATTATGATCATAGCCATTATAACCACAGTCACCATCATAATCACAGCCTTCTCCAAGTCACCGGTTATCTCCTGTGCACACATCTGGTGCCTGGTTTTTATAGCTGCTATCTTATAGACACTCTTTGATTGCCTGGCTCTGTGGCCAGTGGGACTTACGGTCCTTATAGACTGTAATAAATGGAGAAAGAATTCTTAACTACCAACCCATAGGCACAGTACAGAGATAGGAGAATGAAGTACAGCCCAGTCTGTTAAAGAGACCTGTTTACATTCACAGCTGTGCCCCGAACGGCAGGCTCCTTGGTAAACATGTAGCTAAGGACAGACTACAGCCCTCTCTGGAGATTGGAGAGGCTGGTGTGTGCTATATTCACATTCTCCCACTGCTCTGCTGCAGGTTGGCATCTGAGAAAGGAGCATGTGTACACATCAGGCCCTTTGGCTTCACTCAGAAGACACACCCATTGGTAGCCTGGGTCTGCTGGCATATTCATATAAGCTTTTGAATATGTGTTCACAAGTTCAATAGGATGGTAGCAAACAAACAACTCTTAACTATCACACCAGGATTCAGGGCAGAGGCAGATAGAAATATCATCTCCCAGTCTTCCCCTGAAAGAGGTTTACATACTTTAAGAGCTGCTGCCTGAGTGTCTGATTTCTAATCTGCCTGAATCTAGACTAAGATCCTCCCTTTTAGGACAGTGACAGGCCTTGGCACACACTCAACTACTGGAAGCCACTAAAAACAATGTAGACTGCTTAGGTAATCAGAAAGGTTTGTGAGACAATCAAGAGCTAGGAAAGGGTTAAACAATATGCTTTATCTACTACATGAGGCCACTCTTTCAAGACTGGAAGTGGTTGCTATTTTACCTAATTCATGTAAACTGACAAAGAGAGTGAAGCAAATTGAAGAAATAGAGGAGTATGCTCCAAATAAAGGAACAAGATATGAAACCCAAGAAAAAGACCTTAATGGAGATATTTATTAATAACTAAAAAAGAGTTCAAAACAATAGTCATAGACGTGAACCAAACTCAGGAGAAGAACAGATAAACAAAGTGAGAATTTCAAGGATATAAGACAACGCTAAATAGAAATTCCAAAACTGAAAAACACAGGAACTAAACTGAAATAAACAACAGAGGGGTTAAACAATAGACTAGATACAGCAGAAGAGAGAAGTCAATGAACTCAAAGTCAGGGCAGTGGAAATCATCCAACGAGAATAGCAAAAAGAAAAAAAAAATAAGTGAAGACAGCATAGGAATGTATGTGGCAACATCAAGAAAACCAATATTCACATTATCAGGATCCCAAAAAGAGAAGAAAGAGAGGCAGGAAAACTATTTTAGGAAATTATGTCTGAAAACTTACATAACCTTGGAAAGGAAAGAAATGAAGATCCAGCAAACCCAGAGATTTCTAGATAAGAGAAATCCAAAGAGAACCACACCAAAATACATTATAATTAAAGTGTCAAAAATTAAAGAGACTCTTAGAAGCAGCAAGATAAAAACAGTTTGTCATGTAGAAAGGAACCCCAAGAAGTTTGTCAGATTTTTCAGTAGGAAATTTGTAGAAAGGAAGGGAGAATAATGATATATTCAAAATGCTGAAAGAAACTGCCAACCAAGAATATTCTAACTGGCAAAGTTATCCTACCAAATTGAATGAGAGATAAAGAGCTTTCCAGATAAGTAGAAGCTAAAGGAGTTTATCACCACTAGACCAGCCTTGGGAGAAGGCAATGGCAACCCATTCCAGTACTCTTGCCTGGCAAATCCCGTGGACGGAGGGGCCTGGTGGGCTGCAGTCCATGGGGTCGCTAGGAGTTGGACACGACTGAGTGACTTCACTTTATTTTTTCACTTTCATGCATTGGAGAAGGAAATGGCAACCCACTCCAGTGTTCTTGCCTGGAGAATCCCATGGACAGGGAAGCCTGGTGGGCTGCCGTCTACGGGGTCGCACAGAGTCAGACACGACTGAAGCGACTTAGCAGCAGCAGCAGCAGACCAGCCTTATATAAGGTGAAAGGGAAGGGTGCTACATAGTGACAAAACAAATCTCATTGGTAAATGTACATGTAGTAAAATTTGGAATAATATAATGCTGAAAAAAGGTTTTGGCAATAAGTTATAAAGCATGAAGGTTAAAAGACAAAAGTAGTAAAAGTAACTATAGGTTCAATAATTTGTTAGTGTATATACAAGATGTATATACAATGTAAATTGTATATGTAAAATGTAAATGTAAATTGTGACATCAAAAATAATGTGAAGGAGAGAGCAGTAAAAATGTAAAGCTTTAGAATGTATTCAAATGTAAGGTATGGACCTAAAATACATTATTATAAACACATGTTGTTTTATGTGTAAGAATCACATCAAATACAAAGCAAAACCTATAGTAGACACACAAAAGATAGAAGAATCAAAGTATATCACTGCCAAAAATCATACAGATGGCCAACAGGTACATAGAAAGGTGTTCAACGTCAGTAATCAGGGAACACAAATCAAAACCATAATGAGACATTGTTTACACGTGTCAGAATACCTATTGTCAAAATGACAACAAATAAACGTTGGTGGGGATATGGAGAAAAGGGAACTCTGTGCACTGTTGGTGGTAATGTAAGTTGGTACAGCCACTGGGGGAAACTGAATGGAGGTTTCACTAAAAAAAAAAAAAGAAAAGAAAGAAAAAAACAAACAAACCTGAAAATAAAACTACCCAAGACTCATTTATCCACTTCTGGGTACTTTTCTGAAGGACACAAATGTACTTAAATGGAAAAGTTATCTACACTCTCTCATTTCAGTTCAGTTCAGTTCTTTCCCTCAGTCATGTCTTGACTCTTTGCAACCCCATGGACTGCAGCACGCCAGGCCTCCCTGTCCATCACCAGTTCCGGGATTTCACCCAAACTCATGTCCATTGAGTCAGTAATGCCTTACAACCATCTCATCCTCTGTCGTCCCCTTCTCTTCCTGCCTTCAATCTTTCCTAGCATCAGGGTCTTTTCTAATGAGTCAGCTCTTCACATCAGGTGGCCAAAGTTTTGGAGTTTCAGCTTCCACATCAGTCCTTCCAATGAACACCCAGGACTGATTTCTTTTAGAATGGACTGGTTGGACCTCCTAGCAGTCCAAGAGACTCTCATGAGTCTTCTCCAACACCACAGTTCAAAAGCATCAATTCTTCAGTGCTCAGCTTTCCTTATAGTCCAACTGTCACATCCATACATGATTACTGGAAAACCATAGCTGTGACTAGAAAGACATTTGTTGACAAAGTAATGTCTCTGCTTTCGAATATGCTGTCTAGGTTAGTTAGAACTTTCCTTCCAAGGAGTAAGTGTCTTTTAATTTCATGGCTGCAATCACCATCTGCAGTGATTTTGGAGCCCAAAAAATAAAGTCTGCCACTGTTTCCACTGTTTTCCCATCTATTTGCCATGAAGTGATGGGACTGGATGCCATGATCTTAGTTTTCTGAATGTTGAGCTTTAAGCCAGCTTTTTCACTCTCCTCTTTCACTTTCACCAAGAGGCTCTTTAGTTCTTCACTTTCTGCTATAAAAGTGGTGTCATCTGTGGTTACTGATATTTCTCCCAGCAATCTTGATTCCAGCTTGTGCTTTATCCAGCCCAGCATTCCTCATGATGTACTCTGCATATAAGTTAAATAAGCAGGGTGACAATATACAGCCTTAATATACTCTTTTCCTTAGTTGGAGCCAGTATGTTGTTTCATGTCCAATTCTAACTGTTGCTTCCTGATCTGCATACAGGTTTCTCAAAAGGCAGGTCAGGTGGTCTGGTATTCCCATCTCTTTCAGAATTTCCCACAGTTTATTGTGATCCACACAGTCAAAGGCTTTGGCATAGTCAAGAAAGCAGAAATAGATGTTTTTCTGGAACTCTCTTGTTTTTTTGATGATCCAGCAGATGTTGGCAATTTGATCTCCGGTTCCTCTGCCTTTTCTAAAACCAGCTTGAACATATGGAAGTTCACAGGTCACATATTGTTGAAGTCTGGCTTGGGGAATTTTGGGCATTACTTTGCTAGCATGTGAGATGAGTGCAACTGTGAGGTAGTCTGAGCATTCTTTGACAATGCTTTTCTTTGGGATTGAAATGAAAACTGACCTTTTCCCGTCTGTGGCCACTGCTGAGTTTTCCGAATTTGCTGGCATATTGAGTGCTGCACTTTCACAGCATCATCCTTGAGGATTTGAAATAGCTCAACTGGAATTCCATCACCTCCACTAGCTTTGTTCATAGTGATGCTTTCTAAGGCCCACTTGACTTCACATTCCAGGATGTCTGGCTCTAGGTGAATGATCACACCATCGTGATTATCCGGGTTGTGAAGATCTTTTTTGTACATTTCTTTTTTTTTTTTTTTAACTTTACAATATTGTATTGGTTTTGCCATATAGCAACATGAATCTGCCACAGGTATACACGTGTTCCCCATCCTGAACCCTCCTTCCTCCTCCCTCCCCATACCATCCCTCTGGGTCGTCCCAGTGCACCAGCCCCAAGCATCCAGTATCGTCCATTGAACCTGGACTGGTGACTTGTTTCATATATAATATTATACATCTTTCAATGCCATTCTTCCAAATCATCCCACCCTCTCCCTCTCCCAAAGTGTCCAAAAGACTGTTCTATACATCAGTGTCTCTTTTGCTGTCTCGTATATTTCTGTGTATTCTTGCCACCTCTTCGTAATATCTTCTGCTTCTGTTAGGTCCATACCATTTCTGTCCTTTATCGAGCCCATCTTTGCATGAAATATTCCCTTGGTATCTCTAATTTTCTTGAAGAGATCTTTAGTCCTTCCCATTCTATTGTTTTCCTCTATTTCTTTGCACTGATCACTAAGCAAGGCTTTCTTATCTCTCCTTGCTATTCTTTGGAATTCTGCATTTAAATGGGTGTATCTTTCCTTTTCTCCTTTGCTTTTCACTTCTCTTCTTTTCACAGTTATTTGTAAGTCCTCCTCAGATGGTCATTTTGCTTTTTTGCATTTCTTTTTATTGGGAATGGTTTTTATCCCTGTCTCTTGTACAAGTCACTCTCTCATTTATTGCAGCTTTATTTATAATAGTAAGTGTAAGTAAGTGTTAGTTGCTCAGTCGTGCACGACTCTTTATGACCCCATGGACTGCAGCTCACCAGGTTCCTCTGTCCATGAGATTTTCCAAGCAATGATACTGGAGTGGGTTGCCATTTCCTCTCCAGGGGATCTTCCCAATCCAGGTATTGAACCCAGGTCTCCTGCACTGCAGGCAAATTCTTTACTGACTGAGCTACAAGGGAAGCCCTTTATTTATAATAGCCAAGACATGAAAGCAACCTAAGTGACCTGTGATGGATAAACATATGAATTAGGTTTATGTACAATGGAATACTGTCATTGTTGCTTAGCCGTTAAATTGTGTTCAGCTCTTTTGCAACTGCATGGACTGTAGCCCACCAGGTTCTTCTTTCCATGGGATTTCCCAGGGAAGAATACTGAAGTGAGTTGCCATTTCCTTCTCCAGGGGATCTTCCTGACCCAGGGATCAAACCTTCATCTCCTTCATTGGCAGGTGGATTCTTTACCAATGGAATAATAATGGATTATTATTCAGCAATTAAAGAAGGAAATCCTACCATTTGCAATAGTTTGCATGGACCTTGAGGACATGGAGCTAGGTGAAATATATCAGAAAGGTAAATACTCTAAGATCTCACTTACATGTAGAATTTTATTGAAAAAAAAATAAAGACCTCATAGATACAGAGAATAAATTGGTGGCTGTTGGGGCTAGAGTTGGGGGTTGGGGAGCTGAATGTGGTAGAACAATAAGTACAGTCTTAGAGTTATAAATAAATCTTGGAGATGTAATGTACTGTATGATGAGTATCCTTAACACTGTCTTATGTAATGAATTACTAATATAGTAAATTTTAAAATTCTTGTAAGAAAAAAATATTTAACTATATGTGGTGATAGATGGTAACTAGACTTACTATGGCATTCACTTGGCAGTATATACAAATATCGAGCACCTGCAACCTGAAACTAACACAATGCCATATGTCAATACGATATCAGATAAAGATCTGGAATACTTTCCTGTGTGGTAAAACATGCCACAGCCAGGAAAAGCAACACAAAACTACCACACAGCTATGTTTAGGCAGTGGCATTTTGACTGTATCTAAAGGAACAAACAAAATTTATATTTTGTTGGTTATATTCTGACCCCATCATCTTAATTCTAAACCTAGCATGGAAAACCCCTTATGAAGGGCATGGGACTTTCATGCTGTTATTATTGAGATGGCTTTAAAACTTTTTTTAAAAATGTGATTCTCAGCATTATTTTCATCCAAAGTGAACATAAAAGACTCAAATCCAAACTAGGTAAGGACCCTTTATGTTGGTAATTCAGTACTATTGATAATAGCTGTATATATCTTTCTTTCCCCAAATCAGACTAGATACTTCTATTAGAATATTAGTCTGGTTTGCCATTATATTGAGCTTCCAGGAAGCTTCTTACATGTCCTTAATCTTCTCATACATATGTGATTAGTTTATTTTTATTTTGAAAAAGGAAACTAAATATATCAAGAGCCTTTCATTTCACATTTGTATGTTGTCAACCAAAATAATAAATCAACGTTCTTAATTCATTTGGGGATGGAAATTCAATCAGAATTATACAGTAAAACATATTTTATTTTAACAAAATTGAAAGTTTCTAAACAATGTTACTCATAAAGTTAACATTTAATATTCCACGACCACTTTGCATTTCCTTTTGTCTCTTATTTTCATTTGTTTGGTTTTATTTGTACTTCCTTTGTTTAGTGTCACTTTTCAGAATATAATAATTCAAATATTTTCAAAAGCCACACAGCTTATTTACAAACATCAAAATATCAAATCACACACATCTGTCATACGCACAAAATCTGTAACTTACTTAAGCTATTTCACTTTTTGTATTTAGAGATATTAATATTTTATAAAATAAAATATCATGTTTTATCATATTAAAACCAAATAAGTAGATAGGAGGTCTAAATGATATATTACTTTCACACATACAGGCTGTACAGGTTAATAGTAAAGTCACTGCTCTAAACAAAGTTTCTAAGTTTCCTACTGAACGTGTTCATGCTATTTACATTCCAAAATACTGTGGAATTCTCTTGACCATAAAAAAGATGATTTTCATTGTAGACTTGTAGCAGTATAGAATACTACTCTTTTTAAATCACACAAGCATAATAGCAAAAGACTCTCTTTGAATTAAAAGAATGTTGGACAGAAGCCAAATCACAAAAATCCGAAATGGTTTTGTACAGATCCAAGTGTAGATGTTTCATATGAATTTTAGCAGCATTTCTGTTACTCAATGCTATTAGCATGGACCCCTCCCCCAAAGTATTCCATTTAATGAGTTGGTAATTTTATAACCTCCTCCCATTTGGCAGGCATATAATTAGGGTGATTTTTCACAAAGAGATAAGATGATTGTCCTTGTAAAAGCTATCTGGAAGACTGAGTCACTCAAGAACTATTCCCTCTCATGCTTTTAGCTGTTATTAATACTCTCTGAATATGTTTCATTTCTTTGGACATTGTTCAGAGTTATAATATCCATGCTAGCATCTATAGTGCCTTTCTGAGAATTAGGAAAATTACTTCCATCCTTGGGTCTTGGACTTGATGAAAAGATTTAAAATACACAGTATCAATTATTCAGTTCAGTTCAGTTCAGTCACTCAGTCGTGTCTGACTCTTTGCGACCCCATGAATCGCAGCATGCCAGGACTCCCTGTCCATCACCAGTTCCCGGAGTTCACTCAAACTCATGTCCATCGAGTCGGTGATGCCATCCAACCATCCCATCCTCTGTCATCCCCTTCTCCTCCTCCCTTCAATCTTTCCCAGCATCAGGGTCTTTTCAAATGAGTCAACTCTTCGCATCAGGTGCCCAAAGTATTGGAGTTTCAGCTTCAACATCAGTCCTTCCAATGAACACCCAGGACTGATCTCCTTTCAAATGGACTGGTTGGATCTCCTTGCAGTCCAAGGGACTCTCAAGAGTCTTCTCCAACACCACAGTTCAAAAGCATCAATTCTTTGGCGCTCAGCCTTCTTCACAGTCCAACTCTCACATCCATACATGAACACTGGAAAAACCATAGCCTTGACTAGACGGACCTTTGTTGGCAAAGTAATGTCTCTGCTTTTCAATATGCTATCTAGGTTGGTCATAACTTTCCTTCCAAGGAGTAAGCGTCTTTTAATTTCATGACTGCAATCACCGTCTCCAGTGATTCTGGAGCCCCCCAAAATAAAGTCTGACACTGTTTCCACTGTTTGCCCATCTATTTCCCATGAAGTGATGGGACCAGATGCCATGATCTTTGTTTTCTGAATGTTGAGCTTTAAGCCAACTTTTTCACTCTCCTCTTTCACCTTCATCAAGAGGCTTTTTAGTTCCTCTTCACTTTCTGCCATAAGGGTGGTGTCATCTGCATACCTGAGGTTATTGATATTTCTCTTGGCAATCTTGATTCCAGCTTGTGCTTCTTCCAGCCCAGCATTTCTCATGATGTATTCTGCATATAAGTTAAATAAGCAGGGTGACAGTATGCAGCCTTGATTTACTCATTTTCCTATTTGGAACCAGTCTGTTCCATGTCCAGTTCTAACTGTTGCTTCCTGACCTGCATACAGATTTCTCAAGAGGCAGGTCAGGTGGTCTGGTATTCCCATCCCTTTCAGAATTTTCCACAGTTTATTGTGATCCACACAGTCAAAGGCTTTGGCATAGTCAAGAAAGCAGAAATAGATGTTTTTCTGGAACTCTCTTGCTTTTTCGATGATCCAGTGGATGTTGGCAATTTGATCTCTGGTTCCTCTGCCTTTTCTAAAACCAGCTTGAGCATCTGGAAATTCATGGTTCACGTATTGCTGAAACCTGGCTTGGAGAGTTTTGAACATTACTTTACTAGCGTGTGAGATGAGTGCAACTGTGTGGTAGTTTGAGCATTTTTTGGCATTGCCTTTCTTTGGGATTGGAATGAAAACCGACCTTTTCCAGTCCTGTGGCCACTGCTGAGTTTTCCAGATTTGCTGGAATATTGAGTGCAGCACTTAATATCAATTATTGCTGTTATATCATGGCTTAAAATGATACTGATTTATATTTTCCCCTGGTTCTGTGGGCTGCCTGGGAAATCCCTTGGCTGGTTTACCTGGATTTCCTTTTGATAAATCATTTACTGGCACACCAGCTGAGGTTGAAAGTTCCAGATGATCTCTTTCCCTTGTCTAGTAGAAGCCTGAAGGGCGACAGTGCATAGGGTTGCAAAGAGTCAGACACATCTGAATACACATGCATGTGGTTGACGGCACCTTGCTTCATCCTTCATGTAGCCTCTCTTTCTCCAATAGCCTAGACAGCTTTCTTCATTGGTGTCTGAATAGTAGTGACTCAAAAGGGCTAAGTCAAAAGCACACAAAACTTCCTGCTGCTGCTGCTAAGTCGCTTCAGTCATGTCCGACTCTGTGTGACCCCATAGATGGCAGCCCACCAGGCTCCCCCATCCCTGGGATTCTCCAGGCAAGAACACTGGAGTGGGTTGCCATTTCCTTCTCCAATGCATGAAAGTGAAAAGTGAAAGTGAAGTCACTCAGTCGTATCTGACTCCTGGTGACCCCATGGACTGCAGCCCAGCAGGCTCTTCTGTCCATGGGGTTTTCCAGGCAAGAGTACTGGAGTGGGGTACCATTGCCTTCACTGACACAAAACCTACTGAGGGTCAATTCTATAACTCAAAACATGGCATTTCTGTCACATCCTACATTGGTCAAAGCAATATACGATACCAGTGAAGATTTAAGTTTAGGGAAATAGCCTCCACCTTTTAATGGAAGCAACTGAAAAAATTATGTTGCCCCATTTTAGAATTAAAATGCTCCTTTGGGCTGGCATAGCATTGTGGATGATTGCTCATTTCAAAGAAAATGCTTCCTCCTCAAATGGACCCAGCTATATAGCAGGATACAAGACTGAAAAGCAGAGTAGGGATAAGCAGTCCTGACTATCCTCTTGGCTGAACATCTTTGTTCAGTGTACAACTTGAGCGAGTCTGATGGCTCAGCATGTCCCCTTATATTAATTCCCAAAAGTTTATGGATAGTATTCAGTAAAGACATTTTATGAGAATATGTAGTTAACTGGATAACTCTAATGCAGAGCATCTGGGTACAAGTGAGATGATAAGTTAGTTTTATTTTGTGCTGATCCAATATTTTGAATACTTTTTATATTAATATCTATAAGTGTCAACTATTTCTTTACATAGTTGAAGCAGAGTAATGAAAAGGGCATTAAAACTATGATACATTATGAACAACTGAAAAAACTGAAGGCTGTTTACAGTCTTATAAAAACTCAATTGGCTCTGTACTATATGGCTTTACCTATATGAGATTTGACCATTAGGAGAAAGTCATTAGACTAACCTGCAGTACACAGATTACTACAAAATTCAAGGTACCTGTGGATATAGTATTCATGGTACTGGATGCAGGGTAAGTGCTAAATGAAGACTTGAAGACTAAAAAAAAGAATTAATGAGAAATTCCTTAAGAACACTGATTTTGATTCAGCATTACGAGAGTTAAGCCTTATGAAGATTATTTGACAATGATTTGCGGAAGGTAGTAGTTTCCCAAAGCTATCACAGGAATGGATTCAAACAATAAAGCCATTTTCAATAAGGAAGAGAAGACAACTTATAGTAAGCTTTTTTCTTCAAACAATAAGCTTCTCTAGAAGAATAAACATAAATCTGTTAGTTGTTAAAGTACACAGGGAAATAGGTGTCTGAGGGACAAGAAAGAAAAGGTGAAATAGTTTTCATGTATACCCTTCAGAAAATTTTGAATTTTATACCATAAGCATGTATTATATAACATACAAATTTATCGAAGTAGTGAGATTATACTGTAAGCAGTGTACACTTACTGAGATTACAAAGTGGGAAGAAAAATAATATACAATTGCACTGAATTTTTCAAGTATGTCAGCTGTTACATTTCCCAATTTATGCTATTGTCAACTCACAAGTAGACCATATGACCTCTCCAAATACTCCCTTTATTTAAAAAAAAAAAGATCAAGTTAACCAATATGGAAGAGGACATGAACTTGAAATGCCCCCTGCTTCAGCTCATGATAGAAAGTTTCTGCTGAGTCATTGCACTCTCCAATTCTATCTTACACATTTTGGCCTAGGTAGAAACCCAAGAGGGAGTCATGGGATAATATATTTCAATACATAAAGCTAATTGGCATGTATATGGCTTTATTCTGTGACCCTGGCCCTCCTTAGATTCAATCTCTAATCACCTTAGAGGCTTGGTTACTGCTTATCAAGTAGAGTTCTGTCTTTTAATGCAGAGAGGCAAAGTAACAAAAATTAGAGTTCTTAACTTTGATGGGAAGAATGGCAATAAGAATAGATTTCCCAATTTAAAAAGATTTCCCCCTAATTAGCTCAATCACATATTGAAAGAAGAAAACTTAAATCTCTAAAAGGCTACCCAGGAGGAATTCAGTATTCTCTAGTTAGTACCCACCCCACTGATAAATTAGGCTACTTTATTAATCTAGATTTACTCTTTGATTTTAATCAGCTAGGTCAATATCTGCTTTCTGGTTAAATAGATGTTATAAACTACCAACAGACAACAATAGGGATAAAATGTCAAGCTAACAAATTACATAACCTGACTGTGAATGTTCATAACCACATATCACCAGCCTTTCTAAATGGACAAAGTGTTTTTGTAAAGGCTGAACCAACTCACACATGCATACTACAAATTCTACAGAATAACTATCAGTTGTCATGTTTATCATAGCCAATATAGAAAGCTTTGTGAAGATTGGAATTCAGAAAGACCATCTTTTCTATAGTTGGACAAAATTCAAACCCACTAACTATGAAAGGACGACAGCTATAATGTAGAACATTAAAGAGTTACAGTGATAGTATTTGGGAGGATTTTATCTAGTCATTTTTCTGACGGTGCATGTATATATGTAGGCAGTAGTAGTGGGTGGTGGTAGTGATTGTGATGGGAGTGGTAGTAGCAATTCTGGGTGTGTATTATTTTGGCAACACTCCCTTATAATTCTACCCAATAGTAATAAGTACCTTATTTTCACCACTCACAGTGCTAAGTGTGAAGAGAAATATGTAGCAGTGGGTAATTTAGCTACATCATTTGTCATTGTGGAGATTACAAAATAGCCACTTACTGTAACAGGAAATTCTTAGAAGAGATATCTCTGTGATGATCACATTAAACTCTAAGCCCAGAAGCAGGAAATAAAGATATCAGGACAGGCAACAGCCTAGAGCTTTCAGGCAACAGCCTAGAGCTTTACATCATACCATGTCAATTACAAGATAACCCTGGGTTTGAGTATTATTTCTGCCCTTTACCAGCTGTGTGATCTTGAAGCCCTTTCTTCTGTAAACCTTGGTTATATAATGTGACTAATGGTTTGCTTCAAAAGATTGTTGAGCTAATTAAATAGGATAAAATGATAAAACATCAAATGCTTGCAGTAATTTCTGACTCAATAAATACTAGATTTTTAAAAATCTTACTGCATAGTAATGATAAAGATCATTATAAAAGTAGGAATTAATATTTTATTAAATATAACAGTATGAGGATTCTTATTTGTCCAGACCCTTGGCAAGATTCTATAGGGCTTTCTAAACACTGCAAAATAGATATGAAGCTGGTTTTAATTTCCATCTTTCCCATTACTTGTGAAATTGAGTATTGTTTTATATTTTTCTGATCCATTTAGGATTTGACTGTGAATCAACTTTTCATACCTGTTACCTGTTTTTCTGATTTTTTCCTCTGTTCTTATTGATTCCAGGATACCCTGATATGTTTTAAATATTGAATTCTTACTACTTTCAGATGCCGAATGTTTTTTCATTCTCACGTTAAATTTCAAAACATACCAGATTGAAAATAGAACTTTTTTGTAATTACAATTCTTATAATCAATTATTTGCTTTTGGAATCAAGATTGCTGGGAGAAATATCAATAAACTCAGACATGCAGATGACACCACCCTTATGGCAGAAAGTGAAGAGGAACTAAAAAGCCTCTTGATGAAAGTGAAAAAGGAGAGTGAAAAAGTTGGCTTAAAGCTCAGTATTCAGAAAACAAAGATCATGGCATCTGGTCCCATCACTTCATGGCAAATAGATGGGGAAACAGTGGAAACAGTGTCAGACTTTATTTTTGGGGGCTCCAAAATCACTGCAGATGGTGACTGCAGCCATGAAATTAAAAGACACTTGCTCCTTGGAAGAAAAGTTACCAACCTAGATAGCATATTGAAAAGCTGAGACATTACTTTGCCAACAAAGGTCCTTCTAGTCAAGGCTATGGTTTTTCCAGTGGCCATGTATGGATGTGATAGTTGGACTGTGAAGAAAGCTGAATGCTAAAGAATTGATGCTTTTGAACTGTGGTGTTGGAGAAGACTCTTGAGAGTCTCTTGGACTGCAAGGAGATCCAGCTAGTCCATTCTAAAGGAGATCAGTCCTGGGTGTTCATTGGAAGAACTGATGCTAAAGCTGAAACTCCAGTACTTTGGCCACCTCGTGCGAAGAGCTGACTCATTGGAAAAGACTCTGATGCTGGGAGGGATTGGGGGCAGAAGGAGAAGGGGAAGACAGAGGATGAGATGGCCGGATGGCATCACTGACTCAATGGATGTGAGTCTGAGTGAACTCCAGGAGTCGGTGATGGACAGGGAGGCCTGGCGTGTTGCGATTCATGGGGTTGCAAAGAGTCGGACACAACTGAGTGACTGAACTGAACTGAACTTGTGTGTGTGCTCAGTCACTAAGTCATATCTGACTCTTTGCGACCCCTCGGACTGTATTCCACTGGACTTCTCTGTCATGGGATTTCCCAGGCAAGGATACTGGAGTGGGATGCCATTTCCTTCTCCAGCAGATCTTTCAAACCCAGGGACATAATCAATGTCTCCTGCATTGCAGGCGGGTTCTGTACCTTGCTGAGCCACAAGGAAGCCTTTATAATATGTACTTTTTATGAATTGTTTTAGAAAATACCTCTCATGGTACTTGCTAAAATTTCAAATAAAATTTGAATTTATATATATTATTTATATATATTATATTTATATTTATAAAATTATATATATTTATTTATATATACTAAAATTTATACTATATATAATTTATATATTTTAATTATATAATTTATATATAGTATATAATATAATATATTGAGTATAGTATATAATATATTGAGTATATTATATATATATTATATATTTATATATAATTCATAAAGTAGAAAAAATAGCATCTTAAAATTATTACCATGTAATAGTGACATTCCTTTATTCGAAGTCTCTTATAAGAAAGAGTTTTAACTGTTTCTTAAAGGGCTTGTATCTCTGATACAAGGATGTCTATTACTTATTTAAGATTAAAGGATATCTTAAAGTATCCATTAAATAACCACTGAGTGGTATTTTAAATTTTATAATATTAATAGTTTGTAAAATCCATCAATTATATAATTTACTCTTTATCTAGAAAGCTTCCTGAACTGACTTATTTGAAATATTTGTGTCAAATCTACTGGATCTTCTGTGTGGGGGTGACTATCAGTTTTAAAAACAACACTTTGGCTCTTTTCTATAACCCTTCTTGGGTTAATCCAGGGTAATAATTGTCATAATTTTAATGTACTTTATCAATATTTCATTTAGAATTTTCATCTCTAGTTAATAGGGCAATGACCTTACTTTATTATAATATCCTTATCTAGCATTAGAATTACTATCACGGAAAATTAAAATGACGGTGGCTGTTTGTGTCTCTTCTCCTAAAAAAAGCCTGAAGATGTAGGTTTAGGTAGTATATTTGGGAAGTGATCCGAGAGTATGGGGAGAGAGAGAAGGAAAAGCAAAGCAAACAAACCAAAAAAGACAGTTTTGTTTCAAAGCTACTGCTGTGGGAATTAGGGACCAGTTCTACTCAAGACCCCTGAGAGGTATACAGGATGTTCTCCAGGGATATCTGTAATACAGTCAAGTGGAGGGTCTGCCAGATCCCTTCTGTGGTGAATCAAATTTTGACTTTAACAGTGTTAAGTACCACAATTGTAGGCTTCATTTGCCTCAGAATCGGGGTTCCAGCAGACATTTAATGCTTAGGTGTAAGTCTGAGGCTAGAAAGCCTAAAGTTGGCTGGCAAGGGAAGAGGCCGGTGGTCTGAGCTTGAATATCTGCCACAGATACTAGAAGGGACATGGGGATACCAAAAACCTTTGCTATCATCTGCTCCTTTTCTACTCTGATCCACTTGTGTTCACTTTGGTGTGTTTTGTCACTGAGTCTTTAAGCTTGAAGCCGGAATATGTATTAAAGCCAAAATGCAAGTCCCTTTGTAACAAGCTACAGTCAATACTTCTGCAACTGACAATAATTAATTAAGCCTATTAATTATATCAGTCATCTTTTTCTACTACCCATTTTAGACTTCACCATCACTGGCGCTTCTGTTTGTCCAGAATTCTGTGTCCATATTGATGTTGTCTTGATCTTCAGCCCTGGCGTCTGAACCCTCTCTGATCAATCCATGGTTTCTGTAATTGCCTATCCACCATTAGCACCAGATACAAAAGCATCAGAAGCTGCTCCAGACTTTCCTTACTAAAACAGAGTATAAAGGTATTTACAAAGTAAAACAAAATGTCTATATTACCAGATAATTAGTGTTGTGAATATATATGCTAAATATACTATTTTCTTATGATTCTACTTAAAGTATCATGAGAAAGTTGTTATTGTTTACATAATATTTAGAGAGCAATGCTATTGTTTTCTAAACTTGTTTAGAAAACAGATTTAATGTCTGCTTATCATTTGTGGTTCATACAGTTTAATGACTTGAAAATATTCTTAGATATTTAAACAATTTTTATTATATACATTTTGTTAGTTTTTTGTATATATTTATTAAAATATTTTATCACAGAAGTACTAGATCAAAGAGAAAGACCTTATATGATTTCTTATACATACTGTTTATTACAAATACACATTCTTCAAGGTTTTATGAAAGGCCTCTTGATATTTGAGTCCTTCAAAATATAACATAATAAAGTTAATAAGTTAGAGCCAAGAAAAGTAGTACACACTGTGAAAATTTTAAAATGAGCCAGTTTCCTTATGGAGACTTGCAGTATATAAAATAAGCCAGCTTTTTCTTTCTTTTCAGAGTAGGAGGTGGACACAAAACTCAGTTTGGACAACTAGTAAGATCTTACTCTAGTCAGTCCCTAACTTGGCACCAGCATGAATCCTTGTTGATGAACATCAATGCATTAACCTGGTATTTAGGTTTATTTGACTCCTTTCTGGAGCAGGGAAAGGCTACCCACTCCAGTATTCTGGCCTGGAGAATTCCATGGACTACAGTCCATGGGGTTGCAAAGCGTCAGACATGACTGAATGACTTTCACTTACTCCTTTACCACTTTCCATGGTTTTCATGTAAAGGAAAACAGAATGATAAGAATTTTACAATAGCTTGCCTTATTAAATTTTCAGGTTTAAAAGTTATTTCCTGTTATTTTTTTAAGTTTAGATCCATTTTATGGATGAAAACAAAACATTACAAAGAAAACCAAGTACTGATAATGGAGAAGCCTCTTAGAATGGTCAGTGCTCCAGTTTGCATCCTTTCCAATTCACTAGCTAAGATAAGCCTATTACATATTCAAATAAACCATGACAAAAATAAGCGACTCAAATGTTTCCAAATATTTTTACTTATTTTTTACCACTTTATTGGAGCATGTTGGAATTTTAGAGGCACACACACCACAAAAACAGAGTTAGTTCTGTTGTCAGTCTAAATTTTAATACTACTTTGAAAAATGTCCCCCTTAACATAATGTTTCAACCAATAGCAATTTAAGATAAATCCTCCTAGTTCTTCTCCAAATAGCTAATGGCTCCTTTCTGTCTCATTTAGTAAATCAATACATATTGTCATGTGTAAGACATAAGGCATTTTAAAAAGTGTTTTCCCAGTATTTATGAAAAATTATTAGTCAAGAAAAAGTTTAAGAGACATACCTATTTTTATAAAGCTGGGTAGATGCTGAAACAAGATTAAATATATGATCTCATCTTCCATATTTTCCAGAAAACTGTTAAATTTCAAAGGAATACTGTGGTACAGCTATTACAAATATGCTTGCCCTTAGGTGCTGTCATGTCCCACTCTTTGTGACCCCATGGACCGTAGCCTGTCAGGCTCCTCTGTCCATGGAATTTTCCTGGCAGGAATACTGGAGTGGGTTGCCATTTCCTTCTCTAGGGGACCTTCCCAACCCAGGGATCAAACCTGCATTATAGGAGAATTCTTTACCCACTGAGCCATCAGGGAAGCAGTTTGCTAAAAACAAATCATGCTTGAGACAATCTATTGGGCATAAAAATTACTTCTCTCAGATTTTCTGAAATTTTAAGCATACCACATGTTTATCAGAAAAGTTATACTTACTATCTAAGTTTAAAATTCGCTGGCAATTTACTCATTTGAAGGTTGATTACTGTAAGCTCAATTTTACTGAAGATCTTTATAAAAAATCATGTCAGTAGTATTTTACATATTTCAAATCTACTGGTGATGAGAGTAATTCTACATGTTTTTAAGGACTAACATGACAAATTCCATGAAGACTGTAATGAAGCATTAACCTTCAAAATACTTTAAATCTTCTAATTAACAGATATTCTAAAGGCCATTAATATTCCTTTTTCTTGACTTCTAGGAAGCAATACGAACTATCCCTTAGCCCTCTTCTCCAATATCCATGTCCAAATACAAATTTTCCTCAACTGTAGGGGTCAGACTATGGCTCTCAAGTTGTATCTACCCTTCTGTTTTATAAAGAAAATTTTATTGAAAACCAACCGTGTCCTTTTATGTACTGTAAATGGCCATTTTCGTGATACCACCATAGAGTGGAAAACCTGAGACAGACCGCATGGCTTGAAAAGCAAAATATGTTTACTCTTCATCCTCTTATAGAAAAAGTTCATGACCACTGCATTTTACTATATAGCACAGGGAACTCTGCTCCATATTCTGCAATAATGTAAATGAGAAAGTAATTTGAAAAAGAAAAGATACATGTATATGTATAACTGAATCTCTCCTGTACACCTGAAGTTAACACAACATAGGGATTAAACCTGGGTCTCCTGCATTGCAGGCAGATTCTTTACATTTGAGCCACCAGAGAAGCCCCAGTCAATTAAATACTCCAATATAAAAATTGAAGAAAAACAGTAGATTAACTACTGAGTTTCTGAAAACCACTGTTTTACTGCTTCTGATCTAAAGAACCAGTGAATTATATCCAGACACTGAGATTTACTGCAGTTTCCTGGTGAGCCTGAGGGACCATTTTCATTGATACTTCAAAATAAGGAATCATTATTGACTTTTGCTCTCCTAATGGATGTTTAACCCCCTGATCTATATATTCAAATATCTAGAACATAGCAAATATATAGACTAGCTTCTATTCTCCTAAATGGATTTTTAGTAACAGCCCTGGGACTAGGAAGAAAGAAATGCAGAACTGAAAACTGGAAGTCATTCACTGATTTGATTAGATTTGAAGCTAATCATGACTTCACAACCAGTACAAGATAGGTCACTGTGGGGTTCCTGGTTTGTAATAGCAAACAGTAATTAAATGATCACTCAATGTTGCCTGAGCACAAATGATAAAGAAATGATTTGGGAGGCTAAGCGACTACTGGAATAGTGTAATGGGCATAAAACATTCAAGACTATTGTATGGTGTGGACCTTCTATAGTAGAACTTGAACAAATGACAATATCTGGGCTTTAAATTTCTAGTTCCATTCACAAGTAGGAAACTCAAGAATGTCTGTGATTGATAAAAGTTTTATTTCATATGACTAAGGTTCAACATTTTTTTAAAAAACAAAATAAGGTTATTTTTCAGATGGCTGAATTGCAACACAGCCGCAGCTTTGTCAGTTGTCCACTTTAGCATTAATGTGTTATTGAGGAAACAGTGGACTCATATGAATTGGAAGCAAGCAATAGGAACTATTCCAATATGAGGCATATTCCAATGAATCTAAGTACTCTGAACCTTCAAAGATGGATGAACTATCACTGCCTACAGAAACAATCTCTCCCCTTCCAAAGAAGTTGGCCACCCCTTTGCCAGAGTACTGGATGATGGCTCCTTGACTTAGTTGATGCTTATTGTTAAATACCCACATGAGCTCTTCTTCCTTTTTAAGGTGCTTAGCTAAACTCAGAGATCAAGCTGTTTTGAGGTACATGTCTATCTAGGAGGATATTCATACACACAAGACGCAAGGTTTTGCTATTTCACATCAGCAGAAACTGTTGTTGGTGATGAATGTGGGAATGGATTTTATGGGAACGAGACTAAAGAAGAAGGGTCATAATGTATAGCAGCATTTGGCCCAGTCCTACTGGCATACAAAACAGAATTCTGGACTCACTTTAGCTCAAGTACCCGGAAGTGGCTTCTAAAGTGCTTGCTTGACTAAAACCTCTTCTCATTAGTGAACTATTTTAGAAGTTGAAGGTAACAGGAGGTAGTACAATGTAGAGTCAGGAATCAAAAATCTCAGGAAAACAGAACTATCAAACTTGATTTACTAAAGATATGCTTAAATAATTATGTTTCCTATAACACTGAGAGGACACTCTCTCCATCAAGATCCTGAACAATACATTAGAAATGAGAACATCAGGATGCTTAAATCTCTCATGTGTGACTACCCTCCCAAGGCCAAGGATGACCACTGGAAATGTCAGCTTTGAAAGTCTTCCAGAATTCAACCTTGGTAATGGGATCCTAGTACTGTAGAGGCTAAGGGGTGACACTTAGCAGCCAGAGACATAGTAGTCATGGTTAGCACAGTGGGCCATGGGGCTGCATTAGTAATCACACAAAACTGATCACATTGCTGTTTGGTTGTGGTGAGTTGATCATGGTCCCTCTGAGCGACAGTTAATTAGGAATCTAAACTTCCTGACTGATGAGTCTAAGTAGAGAACTTATTCAGTCTTGAATTGCAAAGACTCATATTCCTGATATGTGAACTCCTGAATATCAAAAGATATCAATGTAAAGTGGCAAAATGTATTTATAGACAGTTCACAGCAAAAGAAATGCATTTACACATCACCTTGTAGATTATCACCAACTGTCTTTTAGAGCTATAAGGGTTTCATAGTATTTTATTTCAATTATAAATCAGAATTACATTCAACCAATTTTATGATTTTTCACATATTGATCAGTATTTTGATGAAATTCTAGAAATAGTAGACTATATTCACAATTCAAATTATGCTTGCATTCATTTGTATGGAAATATTTGTTCTAATAATGAGTTCTACTTAGCTGAAATCATGTTGCTCCTTGGAGTTATAGAACTTAGAAGTCAGGGTGAAGATAGCAATCAATAAGTCATTGCTTCTCTAATAAGTAATTTTCAGTTAATCGTGTTGAATTTTTTTTTTTTTTTTTTGGCTGTGCTGGGTCTTTGTTGCTGTGTGAGCTTTTCTCTAGTTGCAGGGTTACTCTTCGTTGCAGTGTGCAGCTCTCTCACTGCGGTGGCTTCTCTTGTGGCAGCATGGGCTCTAGGATGTGCTGGCTTCAGTAGTTGCTGTGCATGGGCTCAAAAATTGCAGTTTGGACTCGAGAGCACAGGCTCAGTAGTTGCAGCACATGGGCTTAGTCGCTCTGTGACATGTGGAATTTTCCTGGATGAGGGACAAACTCCTGTCTCCTTCATTGGCTGGTGGATTCTTTACCACTGAGCCACCAGGGAAGCCCATGTTGAATTGTTAAGGGAAACCCAATGATAACTTTACCCGTGTTTGGAAGAAATAATCCAAGAAGAGTGGTCTAAGGAAGCCAACATACCATGAATACTCAAGAATGGGACAGAAAGTATAGTAATCTGTGCAAGAATGACTGAATTTCAGAATCAGAGACTCAACTATCTAGTTCTAATGTGGTTGTGACTGCAACATGCCTCTTCACATGGAAAGGAGCCTGATCCTAGACCTATAGAAAGGAAGATAGTGGGCTAAAGAAGAATCCTAGATGAGATGAATATGTGTATATGTGTTCAGTCAGTCCGAATCTTTGTGACCCCATGAACTGTAGCCCACCAGCCTATTCTGTCCATGGGATTTTTCAGGCAAAAATTCTGGAGCAGCTTGCCATTTCCTCCTCCAGGGGATCTTCCCAAATCAAGAGTCAATCCCATGTCTCCTGTATTTGCAACAGATTCTTTACCACTGAGCTACCTGGGAAGCCCCTTGCTTCTGCCTTCTAAATTTATTATTGAAATAAGTCACTTTTGGAGAAATGTCTATTAAGATTTTCTGCTCATTTTTTGATTGGCTCTTTTTTTTTTTTTTAATTTTATTTTATTTTTAATCTTTACATAATTGTATTAGTTTTGCAAAATATCAAAATGAATCCGTCACAGGTATACATGTGTTCCCCATCCCGAACCCTCCTCCCTCCTCCCTCCCCATACCAACCCTCTGGGCCGTCCAGTGCACCAGCCCCAAGCATCCAGCATCATGCATCGAACCTGGACTGGCAACTCGTTTCCTACATGATATTTTACATGTTTCAATGCCATTCTCCCAAATCTTCCCACCCTCTCCCTCTCCCACAGAGTCCATAAGACTGTTCTATACATCAGTGTCTCTTTTGCTGTCTCGTATACAGAGTTATTGTTACCATCTTTCTAAATTCCATATATATGCGTTAGTATACTGTATTTATGTTTTTCCTTCTGGCTTACTTCACTCTGTATAATAGGCTCCAGTTTCATCCACCTCATTAGAACTGATTCAAATGTATTCTTTTTAATGGCTGAGTAATACTCCATTGTGTATATGTACCACGGCTTTCTTATCCATTCATCTGCTGATGGACATCTAGGTTGCTTCCATGTCCTGGCTATGATAAACAGTGCTGCGATGAACATTGGGGTACACGTGTCTCTTTCCCTTCTGGTTTCCTCAGTGTGTATGCCCAGCAGTGGGATTGCTGGATCATAAGGCAGTTCTATTTCCAGTTTTTTAAGGAATCTCCACACTGTTCTCCATAGTGGCTGTACTAGGTTGCATTCCCACCAACAGTGTAAGAGGGTTCCCTTTTCTCCACACCCTCTCCAGCATTTATTATTTGTAGACTTTTGGATCACAGCCATTCTGACTGGTGTGAAATGGTACCTCATAGTGGTTTTGATTTGCATTTCTCTGATAATGAGTGATGTTGAGCATCTTTTCATGTGTTTGTTAGCCATCTGTATGTCTTCTTTGGAGAAATGTCTATTTAGTTCTTTGGCCCATTTTTTGATTGGGTCATTTATTTTTCTGGAGTTGAGCTGTAGGAGTTGCTTGTATATTTTTGAGATTAGTTGTTTGTCGGTTGCTTCATTTGCTATTATTTTCTCCCATTCTGAAGGCTGTCTTTTCACCTTGCTAATAGTTTCCTTTGATGTGCAGAAGCTTTTAAGGTTAATTAGGTCCCATTTGTTTATTTTTGCTTTTATTTCCAATATTCTGGGAGGTGGGTCATAGAGGATCCTGCTGTGATGTATGTCAGAGAGTGTTTTGCCTATGTTCTCCTCTAGGAGTTTTATAGTTTCTGGTCTTACGTTGAGATCTTTAATCCATTTTGAGTTTATTTTTGTGTATGGTGTTAGAAAGTGGTCCAGTTTCATTCTTTTACAAGTGGTTGACCAGATTTCCCAGCACCACTTGTTAAAGAGATTGTCTTTAATCCATTGTATATTCTTGCCTCCTTTGTCAAAGATAAGGTGTCCATATGTGCGTGGATTTATCTCTGGGCTTTCTATTTTATTTTGATGTTGAGTGGTATGTGCTCTTTGTATATTTTGGATATTAACCCCTTGCTAATAGCTGTCATCAAAAGTCTGCAAAAAATAAATGCTGGAGTGGGTGGGGAAAAATCCTCCTACATTATTGGTGGGAATGTAAATTGGTGCAACCACTGTGTAAAACAGTACGGAGGTTCCTTAAAAAACTGAAAAATAGAACTACCACATGACCCAGTTGGGTCATATTGGGTCATATAACCATTTTCTGGTTATATATCCAGAAAAACAGCTAAAGTAATACTGGATAGCTTATATTTAGGGAGTCCAAATGATGAACTGACCCCATTTTCATCTAAATTAGAAAAGCCAACATCAAATTCCTAAAGGTGCTATCTCAGGTTAAATTATGTTTCCATAATATGCAGATGCTGCTGCTGCTGCTGAGTCGCTTCAGTCATGTCCGACTCTGTGCGACCTCATAGACGGCAGCCCACCAGGCTCTGCTGTCCCTGAGATTCTCCAGGCAAGAACACTGGAGTGGGTCGCCACTTCCTTTTCCAATGCATGCATGCATGCATGCTAAGTTGCGTCAGTCGTGTCCGACTCCGTGTGACCCTATGGACAGCAGCCTACCAAGCCTTTCCGTCCACACGATTCTCTAGGCAAGAATACTGGAGTGGGTTGCCATTTCCTTCTCCAGCACACTGCCCCAAAGACATGGCCACATTCAGCAGGATGAGAGAAAGTCATCTTGTTTCTAATCTTGTTGGGATGCCTCTCAGTCTAGGTATACAGAATTAATTCAAAAAGGAGATTCTTTGTAAGAAAGTACTTTGGTATAACTCAATATCATTATTTTGGGGGTAAGGAGATCAAGGTATGATAAGCAATATACCCACATCAACTCACTTTTCTTTCACTAAATGTCATTTTAAACTGTTTCCTTCTTGGAATGTTTATAGATTCATAGACAGGAGCCCCAACCCCCAGGACTTGAGATACATCTCTTTCTCCATCTGTGATATCCAAAGTGTCTTGTTTCTGTCATTTAAAGTCTTGCTTCTGGCGCTCGGGAAGTGATTTGTCTAGTAAAACAGGCTTCACAATAACTTGGATTAGAACTAGTAAGGTTAAGACCACTGGAAAGTTACCTGAGGCACTTAAAAACTAACCCCAGGCTCTAAATACAGAGATTCCTATTTAGTTGGATTGGTTTAGCACCTGGGCAGTTCCTTAGGTGATTTTAGTAGGCAAACATGTTTGAAAGCCACAGGTTTAGTTTCTTAAAACCTGCCTGCTATTGTCCATCGATTCAAACACCCAGAAGAATTAACTGGAATGACTTCAACTGGAAAAAAAAAAGTCACCTCTGCATGGATTCCTGAGATGATGTTGCTGCTACTTCTGAAATTGCTTTCTCAGACCAGTGCGGTTCAATATTTCAGCTCCCCAAGGCAATCTTTCTCCCCTCCATTTTTATTTTTTGGTAGCAGCAAGCTTTTTATTTAATGAGCTTTGTTGACTGAAAATAAATGCAAAATGTGTTTTATTTGGGGCAAAATGAGAACTATATTTAAGAAGAAAGCCTCTTAGTAATTCTGAGGAACTGCTCCAAAGAGGTTGGGATGAGATCAGCATGTGATTGGGATGAGATGTGATTTTGGAGAAAGGGGTACGCACAGTCAAGAACACATTTTGACTGAAGTGATACCGACCAGGGTTCTGAGCCTTCCAAGAAGAAATTGTCTAGAGGCCAGACAAGAAATTCAGGCAAGGCTTCACTAGGGTCCCTGCTGTAGCAGAGGAAGCAAGAAAAAGTAGTGAGTTCCATTGTTTACTGGCTTGGTGATGGGGGTGAACTTGTCCCTTCTACAGGGTGAGTACAGGGGTGTGTCCAGGGGTCAGGTCAGTGGAGTGGCTAGGTGGCTTGTCCACACCTCTGGTGGTGTTGAATGCAGGAGGAATGCTCAGTAGCCTGTTTTTGCTCCCAATACCCAGTTTTTGCTCCAGGTTGCCACACATTTTTAGTTACATTTGTTCAAGACACAGGAAATGCAGGTTTTATATGTGAGTGTATAGGTATCACATTGAATCTCAAAATTAGTCACCGTTTTTCACTCTCAGACTCCATTCTCCTGCCGTGTAATCCATAGTTCACCACAGATTGCTTCTCTGGCTCTAAGGTCTAAAGTTGAGGGGTAGCTGATTTCGTGCTTCTCTGTAGGTCTCAAACTAATGGTTTATAGCTAGAACTCCCTAGTGTTAGGTAATTGACATCATGTTGGCAGCCTAGCAACAAGTGGCAAAATATTTTTCTATTTACCTTTCCTAAAAGATCTATGGGCTGTCATATTTCTCCCCTAAGAAAGGTTTCAATTTAGTCTGCACATTAATATTATCTGAAGCACTTTAAGTGTCTCCGTGCCAGGTCACACTTCAACCAATTAAGTCAACCTCTGGAAGCTGGAAGAGGTTTCTAAAAGCCCAAATACCTGCTAAAGATCTGGAAAGCTGTGGCTGCTTATCAAAGCTAAAGATACTCTCCTGGCCTCAGGCTAAGCCCTCCTGAAGTCTGTGTTTACTTAGAAAGCTAAAAGCGGTCAGTACAGCACATTATGAAAACAATTCTGTGGGATAGCCAGCTACAGAGTTACACTATTGCCCATGACAGGCCTCAGGATTTAGTGCAGTAGTTTCCAATGATTGCTATAATGAGTTATCTGAAAATTAGTAGTTTATAACACATTAAACTTATTTGCTTATAATTCCAGAGATCAAAATCCAAAATGGGTCTCCTTGGGCTAAAATCAAGGTGTTGGCATGGCTGTGTTCCTTTCAGAAGCTCTACCAGAGAATCTCTTTCGTCTTTCAGCTTCCCGAGGCCAACTGCATTTCTTGGCCTGTGGAGTTCCAACCAGCAATTGCATCACTCTGACCTGTTTCCGGCTTTCAACCTTCCGTCTTTAATTTAGAGGGATGCTTGTGATTACTTACATTGGGCCCACCTGGCTAATCTAGGATACTCTCTCCAAAGAGACACCACCTCACACCTCTTAGAATGGCTATTACTAAAAAAGACAAGAAACAACAAGTGTTAGCAAGAATGTAGAGAAAAGAGAACCATACACTGTTGGTGGGAATGTAAACTGGTGCAGCCAATTACGAATTCGCCTCCATAGAAAACAATATGGAGGTTCTTTTATCTCTTCAATTATTTAAAATATTACTGTAGTACACTCTGCTTTAGGTTGTTCTATTATTTTATCCTTTGGATATTATCCATCCTGAATGTGGTTCCTACTGACTCATCTCATGGGACGTGTTGCTTGATGTGGATTTTATCTTTTATTGTAGCTTCATTTTTAATGTCCTACCATTCATTATGCACACATTTGGAGTGCTAGAAAATTAAGAGACAACAACTGCATTTATTTCTATTAGGATTTCTAACAATATTGCTGAAACAGGGACAGTCATTATATTAATTTCTGGTTTTGGTATATTCTTGCCTGGAAAATTCCAAGAATGGAGGAGCCTGGTAGGCTACAGTCCATGGGGTTGCAAAGAGTCGAACACGACTGAGCAACTTCACTTTAGCATGTGAGGAGTTAAAATTTGTAGTTCACATTCATGCCTGGAGGAAGCTTGAGATTTATATAGAGCATAGAAGACTTTTCCCTATTTTCCAATCAGTCACAGGGAGAGACAAGCTGCATTGTTTTCTTTGAGTCAATAAGTGGAATATTTTAGTTTTCTTTTTTTTTTTTTTTTGAATTTTAAATGGAAATTTTATTTACAGCATATTTTAAAACTATAATAGATACATATAAATTTTCTTTTTTTTTCTTTTTTTTAATTTTATTTTTAAACTTTACATAATTGTATTAGTTTTGCCAAATATCAAAATGAATCTGCCACAGGTATACATGTGTGTAGTTTTCTTTACTGAGACCACATGCTATTCAAAATGGCAGATCCAACTTTCATATCTTATAGTAGAAACTCAGGTGCCCTGCACAGATTCTCTTTAGTACACCAGGATATCAATTCCCCAGTATGCTGATACCTGATACCTGCCTCTTTTCCAGAAATTGCTTCTGGCTAAGGAGAGCTATTCAATCTGAAAATTTATCTACCTACATCGTGGGCTGCAATAGATGACCCACTGAAGCCAGACCAGAAAAGTGTAAACCCTTATTCTCTACTATGGGGTAGATTATTCTGCTATGCTTTATGTGCTAGAATTGTCACTGTGGTTTGTATCAAGGCTTTCCCTTTCCTAATCTGCTTTATTTGCTCTTTTATAGGATTTTCATTAAGAACTTTCTTGAATAAATATTTGCACATGAATCCCTGACTCCAGCTATTTCTGGGGAATCCAGAACACAGTCCCATTTCCAAGAAAAATTCTTACTGCTCCCTTTCTCTATCTAAAGCTATGGTGGTAGCTAATCAGTAGCTTTTGCAAAATGGGAATTGTTCTTTATTTCAAGCTCAAGATTGAATTTAATTTTATTGTTGTTGTTACATTTTTATCTAGCTGCTTGGAATAGGCAAGGAGTTTCATATGAACTCATCCTGCCATGCTGCAACTTAAATAATAAAAAAAATAATTCTCTATATCTAACTTCATTCTTAGTTTCTCTGGATAATATAGTTATATTTGACCTGTGTAGTTTAAGCCATCTGTAAATTAGAGTTGAAACTAAAGCATTATGTAAAAGTTTTCTTACACTTAGTGTGAATCTTAGAGCATGGATTGGAGTTATTTGACTACATAAATCACTTCAGATTGAGATAAGGGGACAGAAAAAGAAGCATAATTACCTCCGTACTGGTAATGGAAATTAGCACAGCTTTTTTGGAAAGCAATTTGGCACTATGTACCATGGATATTAAAAATACTCACACAATTGGGCTCAATTCTACTTCTTTGCTAAGGAAACTTTTTAAGGACAAAAAATAGAAGGAAAGCATGCATAAAATGGCAATATTTAGTTTTACCATAGAGAGTAATTAAAAACAACCTAAATGCTACCCAAAAGATGAGTGTACAATAAATATAAAACTGCATAGCTGAAAATGAACCCAACTGAGTTCTCTAAATAATTTATCAGATTTAAATAAAACTCTGAGTTAGGCAGGCTCTGCTCTATACTCAGACACAGAAACAGGTGGTTTTTGTTTTTTTTTTTTTGTAATCAACCTGGTAAACAAATTGAGTAACATTATGGTTGAAGGCACCCAAAGGCACTTGAGCAAATGACTTTATCAGCGCTATAAAAGTATCCACTGAACTGAACTTTTAGGATCGATAAATGCTGCTATTAATACAGTGTTATAAATATCTTTTGAAATTACTGTTTTCTTTTTCTTCAGATAAATACCCAAGGGTGGGTATTTCTGATGGATAAGTATAAAATTGTTTATTTATCCATTAGGTAAGATATCTGTGAATGTTATTGATCAAATTTTCTAAATCATTACTCTTTTTAAGCTAGTTCCCTAACAAGTATGAATCAGTTCAGTTCAGTTCAGTTCAGTCGCTCAGTCATGTCCGCCTCTTTGCAACCCCATGAATTGCAGCACGCCAGGCCTCCCTGTCCATCACCAACACCTGGAGTTAACCCAAACCCACATCAAGCAAGTTGGTGATGCCACCCAGCCATCTCATCCTCTGTCATCCCCTTTTCCTCCTGCCTCCAATCCCTCCCAGCATCAGAGTCTTCTCCAATGAGTCAACTCTTCACATGAGGTGGCCAAAGTACTGGAGTTTCAGCTTTAGTATCATTCCTTCCAAAGAACACCCAGGACTTATCTCCTTTAGAATGGACTGGTTGGATCTCCTTGCAGTCCAAGGGACTCTCAAGAGTCATCTCCAAAACCACAGTTCAAAAGCATCAATTCTTTGTTGCTCAGCTTTCTTCACAGTCCAACTCTCACATCCATACATGACTACTGGAAAAACTATAGCCTTGACTAGATGGACCTTTGTTGGCAAAGTAATGTCTCTGCTTTTGAATATGCTATCTAGGTTGGTAACTTTTCTTCCAAGGAGCAAGTGTCTTTTAATTTCATGGCTGCAATCACCACTGCAGTGATTTTGGAGCCCCCAAAATAAAGTCTGACACTGTTTCCATTGTTTCCCCATCTATTTGCCCAGAAGTGATGGGACCAGATGGCATAATCTTAGTTTTCTTAGTTGAGCTTTAAGCCAACTTTTTCACTCTCCTCTTTCACTTTCATCAAGAGGCTTTTTAGTTCCTCTTCACTTTCTGCCATAAGGGTGGTGTCATCTGCATATCTGAGGTTAATATTTCTCCCAGCAATCTTGATTCCAGCTTGTGCTTCTTCCAGCCCAGCGTTTCTCATGATGTACTAACACCCAAAAAAGATGTCCTTTTCATTATAGGGTACTTGAATGGAAAAGTAGAAAGTCAAGAAACACCTGGAGTAACAGGCAAATTTGGCCTTGGAATATGGAATGAAGTAGGGCAAAGAGTTTTGCCTAGAGAACGCACTGGTCATAGCAAACATCCTCTTCCAACAACACAAGAGAAGACTCTACACATGGACATCACCAGATGATCAACACTGAAATCAGATTGATTATATTCTTTGCAGCCAAAGATGGAGAAGCTGTATACAGTCAGCAAAAACAAGACCAGGAGCTGACTGTGGCTCAGACCATGAACTCCTTATTGCCAAATTCAGACTTAAATTGAAGAAAGTACAGAAAACCACTAGACCATTCAGGTATGACCTAAATCAAATCCCTTATGATTATACAGTGGAAGTGAGAAATAGATTTAAGGGACTAGATCTGATAGAGTGCCTGATGAACTATGGACTGAGGTTCGTGACATTGTACAGGAGACAGGGATCAAGACCATCCCCATGGAAAAGAAATGCAAAAAGGCAAAATGGCTGTCTGGGGAGGCCTTACAAATAACTGTGAAAAGAAGAGAAGTGAAAAGCAAAGGAGAAAAGGAAAGATATAATCATCTGAATGCAGAGTTCCAAAGAATAGCAAGAAGAGATAAGAAAGCCTTCCTCAGCAATCAATGCAAAGAAATAGAGGAAAACAACAGAATGGGAAAGACTAGAGATCTTTTCAAGAAAATTAGAGATACCAAGAGAACATTTCATGCAAAGATGGGCTCGATAAAGGACAGAAATGGTATGGACCTAACAGAAGCAGAAGATATTAAGAAGAGGTGGCAAGAATACACAGAAGAACTGTACAAAAAAGATCTTCATGACCCAGATAATCACAGTGGTGTGATCACTGACCTAGAGCCAGACATCCTGGAATGTGAAGTCAAGTGGGCCTTAGAAAGCATCACTAAGAACAAAGCTAGTGGAGGTAATGGAATTCCAGTTGAGCTATTTCAAATCCTGAAAGATGATGCTGTGAAAGTGCTGCACTCAATATGCCAGCAAATTTGGAAAACTCAGCAGTGGCCACAGGACTGGAAAAGGTCAGTTTTCATTACAATCCCAAAGAAAGGCAATGCCAAAGAATGCTCAAGCTACTGCATGATTGCACTCATCTCACTCACTACTAAAATAATGCTAAAAATTCTCCAAGCCAGGCTTCAGCAATACGTGAAACATGAACTTCCAGATGCTCAAGCTGGTTTTAGAAAAGGCAGAGGAACCAGAGATAAAAATTCCAACATCCGCTGGATCATGGAAAAAGCAAGAGAGTTCCAGAAAAAAACATCTATTTCTGCTTATTGACTATGCCAAAGCCTTTGACTGTGTGGATCACAATAAACTGTGGAAAATTCTGAAAGAGATGGGAATACCAGACCACCTGACCTGCCTCTTGAGAAACCTATATGCAGGTCAGGAAGCAACAGTTAGAACTGGACATGGAACAACAAGTATCAATAGAGACATGTAACTTTATCACACTCTAAAACCGTACTTGTAATTCTGACAATTATTAATTAATAAACTATTTTGCTGAATTATATATGATAATATTTTCAGTCTTCTTTGAGAATTGTTGCTGTTTACATTATTTTCAGCTATGCTCGAGACTTTCTATGTAAGAAATCATGCCATACGAAAATGGGGATAGTTTGTTTCCAATATTTTTGCTTGTTGTATGTTTTATTTGCTTTTCTTACATTATTTCACTGGTGAGGTATTACAATAAAGTGTTCAGTAAGAGTGGTAACAGTGAATGTCTTTGACTTGGTCATAATGTTATAGGGAAAACATTCATTCTTTTACTAGTAAGAGGACTATTAGCTGCAGTGTTTCTAATGTTCTAATCAATTTCAGGAAACTTCCATCCATTTCTATTCACCGAGACGTTTTCTAAAATGAGTAAATATTCAATTTTGTTAATGTCAAGTACACTCTACTTTCTTAAATTACTTGCTATGTTAAATTACACTGAAGGGTTTTTGAGCATTAAACCATGCTTATATTTTTTGGATAAACTCCATTGGTATTGATGTATTTTCATTTTCTTATATTGCTGGATCCAGTTTGTCAATAATTTGATGGTTTGTATCTTTATTTGTACATATAATTTTTTACAGTTTGTATAATATTGGTATCATTTCCTAAATTTTTGTTATCACTTAGTAAAGCCCTTGGATCTGAAGGTTTTTTTGACTGAATGTTTTCAACTAAACTTA